>NC_057831.1:18750000-20000000 GCF_910594005.1 Cervus elaphus
ATTTTGGCATATGTTTGTAGCTGATGTTTTATTGCTTCTCTTCATATTTTTTTGAATTTTCCTATTTCTACTAAACAGAAAAACAGAAAGGGCAAATTGTGAAGTATGAATGTGGGGTTAAAAAAAAAACACACACACAAGGAGTTAGGGAGAATTTAATAAGTTTCTAACTTCATCTGGTTCTTTCAACAAACACTTTTAGAACAAACTGTTATAAGCATGAGGCTCTCATAAATACAACAGGAGAAAACAGACTGAAGACAGGTCCTGGCCTTAAGAGACTTAATATTTAGTTGGGGAGATGAGCCATACAAATGGGAGTGGTGACACAGGGGAGCAGTAGAGGAAGAGGCGAGATGAGTGGTTTTGGGAGCAGGGGCAGGACTTTGATGTGTCCACCGCACTGGAGAAAGGCTTAGTACAGAGGCGGTCTTCAGGACTCCTCAAAGGCAGACAGACTCCATGGCCGTGTGGATTTTTACACTTATTGGTTAAAGAAGTCAGGGATGGAATGATTAAACTAAACTCATATAACCTAACATTTTTATTTAAATCATTAATTTCAAATGTTTTCTGCACCTACTTTTTTCCAGAGTTGCTGGCAAGTAGTAAAGTCCCTTGAGTATGAATTCCATAAACTTCTAGTGGACGTACAGTGAAATGCAAGCAGCAGGAGGAGAAAAAAAAGCAGACTTGAATGTCCTCAACCAGACTTTCCTCCTCACAGCCCATTAAGAGTAAGAAAATTGGATTTTTTTAAATGCAAAAATATTTTCAATTAAGGTTAAATTTTATGGAAATTAAACTTTTCTGTATTGTTTCTGAATAGGAAGTTTATCTGATATTCTCAAAGCTAACAGAAGTGTTTTGGGCTTCCCTGGAGGCTCAGCAGTAAAGAATCCACCTGCCAATGCAGGAGACACAGGTTCAATCCCTGGGTTGGGAAGATCCCCTGGAGGAGCATGTGGCACCCCACTCCAGTATTCTTGCCTAGGAAATCCCGTGGACAGAGGAGCCTGGTGGGCTACAGTCCCTGGGGTCGTGAAGAGTCGGATAGGACTGAGTGACCAACAACAGGAAGAGTAATTTAATCCTCTACTTCGTTCTAACCAAAATTTTCTATCATTTTTGCAAAGCATTTTGAAATTTTGTGTCAAGATATCCAAATTTACCTCATAAATAAAGGTGAAGAAAGCTCACAACTTTACTTGGAGGGAAATTGTATCCATGTCCAAGGTTCCTAGATTCTCTGTTCTACTGCTGCTGCTGCTGCTAAGTCGCTTCAGTCTTGTCTGACTCTGTGCGACCCCCATAGACGGCAGCCCACCAGGCTCCCCCGTCCCTGGGATTCTCCAGGCAAGAACACTGGAGTGGTTTGCCATTTCCTTCTCCAATGCATGAAAGTGAAAAGTGAGAGTGAAGTCGATCAGTTGTGTCCGACTCTTCGCGACCCCATGGACTGCAACCTACCAGGCTGCTCCCTCCATGGGATTTTCCAGGCAAGAGTACTGGAGTGGGGTGCCATTGCCTTCTCTGTCTGTTCTACTAACTGATGGCAAAGTTGGGAATCTCAAACCATGGCAAATCCAAACAGTTATTTGTTTATAACACATGTAGGCAGGGTGATAAGAAAAAGAAGTGATATCCTAACAATTCCTTACGAAGAGGAAATCAGAAGTGGTCACACAGAAGCAGAATAGATAGGCAGGTTGGTTACCTTACCTGACACAATCTGCTCTATCAACTTAACCAAAGGTGAAATTTAGGCCACAAATTCACTTTCAAGAAAGTCAGAGGCTTCTCTGGGCAGGGCTAGACCTTTTTGGTACTTCCCACTAACTCTCAAGACAGAGATTTTGGCTTTCAGAAGGCTCTCCACATCAAAAAGTTTACTAAGGAAATACATATTTCTGGGTTCTGGAGAAAATTCAGTGGCAATGTTTAAATGAAGACGATGCAACCATTAGCAAGTTTTTATCACATTCTTATGTATAATATTTGAAGGTGACAACTCAATGAATTCTCATTTTGGGGCACAATCAGGCAATCAGGGGTCAGCGATGACATCCCAATAGTGAGTTCATCCCAGCCCACAGTGCCAAACGACCTTCAGATGGAGTCAGCCAGCAGAGGCCAATGCCAATAGCAGCTGAATCTTGGCTGCCGTCCAGGCCTCACCCAGTCCTTCTCCCTTCTAGGGTCCCCTCCAACTTCTGTTTCAAAGATAAGGCCAGAGGCTGCCCAGCACTCAACCAGAAGCTGGAGCAGACGTTGGAGGAGCTCAGCCCAAGGAAGCAGAGATTCACACGGCTTAATCTTATCACCCTTTGAGTTACAGAACTGAAACTAGCGCCTCCAAGGCAGTTTTCTGAAAACATATTTTTTTCAAGTCATTAGAAATATGCATAATATTATCAGTTACCATTTATAGCTTCTGTATTTCTAGTAACTGGCATTGTTGTTACTTCAGGCAAGCCAGAAAATAAGCATGCCAGGAACTGACAGGGTGTGTTATGTCACCAAAACAAAAGAGCTCATGCTGATAAATGTCAGGTTGGCTTCTTTGTGGGTTTTCCCCTTCCTTCTGCAAAGTTGCAGCTTTTGCCTTCTTTTCCACTTTCAGTATGGGCTGAAGTGTTGAGCAATGCAAGAAGCTGGACTCTCTTTCCAAGATATCTGCCTTCTAAAGCTAGTAGGCACATCAGATGGTCACGACTTTGCCAGATACAAGGACTCTGGCCATTTCCTTTGTCTTAGAGCCAGTAATCTAGTCGTGTTTTTAAATAACGGATATTCCTGGGGCCTTGCTCATCTGGCATATTCATCGTGCAGAGAGGAAAAGACAGGATCTTTTCTTGCCACTGAAGACCTGGGTGGTCAAGACTGCCTGAAGGAGGGGAAGACAGAGACTTTCTCACGTAGCAATGAACAAACAGGAATAGATGTCAGGAGGAAACGTGAAGGAGGAGGGCGGCTGGTGATAAAACTCTGAAAGAGGCGGAAACTCTGCAGAAAGCTTCTCCCTTTAGTCCCCCCTCCTACTAATCTCTCCCTCTTGACCACTGTTTCTTTTACCTTTTGATTTAATGCCATTGCAGACAAAATAGGAAAAGGCATTCTCTGCCAGGGCCATTTACATTGGCTTTCGTCTTCTCGAAACCTAATACACGTTACTGCTTTTGTAAAAGAGGAACTAATATTATTCCTGGGTTTGCATAGATGTGTGTGTGTGTGTGTGTGTGTGTGTGTGATTTGTTTATACTGATTTCTGCTCCAGGTAGATGTCCACATACTGCCTGAATACAAATGAGTATGTGCATATATTAGACACATACAACTACCTACGGTGGTAAAGACTCCTGGACATTGACTCCAGGTCTGTCTCCCTCTCTTCCTGGACACTTTGGAGGAAAGCCACTAGCTGGCCAGGGTCATTCACCTTGGACTCTTACTTGAGCAAGAGATTAACTCCTGTTGTGTTTAAACCATAATACAGTTTTGGTTCTACTTATGTAGCAGTTTAGCCTAACTTACAAATACCCCACAGTCGTATATATGAACACACACGGCTTAGACCTACCACGTAGTACATGGTCTAGCCGTCAGTACACCACAATGGTAACTTGCATGGCTCCACAAGTATGAGAATAATTTGAAAGGAGGCTTATGATGGTGCAAAAGCAATGTTTCCTTTGATAGAATTTAAGCATGATTAACAAGCCAAACACATTTTTAGAAGTTACATATGAATCAACTAGGCTTTCCTAATTTTGAAAGCTGGCTGGAACACAGATGATTCCCGTTTGGGCCAGAATTGCATTAATCTGCTTAGACTAAGCCAGTTTTGACAATGGGAATGATATTAAGCAGTCCTAAATATTTCTGAAATGCAATTCTGTGAGTGAGCATGAACGTAAATATGCATACAAGCACATCTAGCCACACGTTAAGGAGAGAAAAAAATACAGTGTTCTCTCCATTTTAAAAAAAGTCTCATTCTTTTAATCTGTTTATCCCTGTTAAAGGAGCCAAGTGAAGATTATTGAAGTTAATGCTTCACATGGTCCCACAAGACAACCTGCACAAGCTAGGAGCAATGATGTTAACCGAGTGTCCACTTGATTATAAGAAAGCATTTGGGGGAGACACTCATTGCATTTCCACAAGCCAGGCAAGCAGTCTGGCTTAAATCTTGTAGGCTTAAATCCTGGCGGCAATATTATCAGAAATAACTCTCACCTCTTTCAATCAGAGATCTGAGACTTTGAAGTAATGCTCAGCTTTATGAAGGCAGAGGAAAATGGAGGCAGGGTCTTTGTCTGCTGGAACTACATGCAAAATTCTAAACAACCCACCGTTCGTCATCCCCAGGAACAAAACTGGGAAGGGTGAAGAGAACTTTTGCCAGTGTTAGTTTTCTAGAACATGCCCTGGGCATAGTAGTGAGAAAAAAGAGAGGGAAAAATCAACTGGTGAGCATTACTGGCTGCAAGACAAGATTCAAATAAGCTGTTTAGCCTTTGGTTTCAGCATTCCCAAACATCATAAAGATTTCAGCTCTTGTAAAAGGGGAGCCAATTGTTTACAATAGACTCTTCTGGAGGGAGTGGGTGTGTCTCAAGAGGCAAATATTTGCCCATAGGAGGTAATAAAATTGTATTAAGCTCTTACCCCACTGCTGTACGTGGTCATCAATGTGATTAGCTCACTCAAGTCTATTTTAAGATCCTGACAGGCACAAACATTAACAAGAACCTGGCATTTCTCCTTAAGAATATATAATCGACCTTTCAAGTCCGTAATCTCATTTATCAAAGCGGATGGCAGGGATTTATGCAGAATAGTTTGCACACCTCTTTGATTTCGGCCCCCTGAGAACCCAAACAGGCATCCCACCCAATCCTGTTTTATTTTCGCCATATCCTGTGTTGTTGAATGGGCCTCTTGTAAAAATGCAATGTAAGGCCCTCCCCTTGCAGTTTTTTTCTGAAGTTCTGAACAAGTCTTACATCAGTTTTGTAAAATGTGCAGTTCTCTTACATTCCTCAGGCAGACTTTAAAGGTCACGGTCCTAAAGAGTTAGGGAAGTCTGTTTGCATAGACAGGGACCCACATGGATGAAAGGAAGAAAGCAATTTAATCGACAGTTAAGCTGTGTGGGCAAACACGGCATTCCAGAAAATGGTGGATTAGAAGTGGGTGGGAGTATGCGGATCTGGATTCTCTTAATCAATCCCTTTCAACTTGTGTTACAATTTTTAAACTAAACCTTTGGGCAAAAAAAAAAAAAAAAAAAAAAAATGCACTGACCGGCAGTACTCTTTCTTCATTACAGCAAGAGTGAAAAACAGCCAGAGAACTTGTGAACTACTCAAGATGAACCTAAAGGACAGTGGAAGAGCTGGAAAATGAAACAGGATCAGGACCTGACTGCCCTCATCAGAGCTAAATCCAGTCATTAAAACTCCCCTTACCATTTTTGATTCTGTGCTTTAATTGTTGAGTTCAGCCCCTTCTCATTTCACAGTATCTCCAAGCACCACCAAGGGAAATAATTTTTTAAATCAGCAATCATAAGACAATGTTTCACATAAAAATCCATGCTTTCAATTATCTTTCAAGTTAGTTCAGGTGCTAACGAGAATCCAAACCACTCTTTCTATGGAGATGAACAGTGTGCCTAAGCCAAAGAAAGACACCAAAGAACTCAGCTCTGTTGCTATAAAACTAATAAATAGTGCAATAAACACAGAATGTGTTCCAGGGAAAGCCTGTGCTCGGAGGTTAGATGCATGACTCAAAGCAGCAGGCTCCCAATACCAAAAGTAGTCGGAAGACCTGGGTGTAAGGCTAGGAAAGGGATTACATGTCATAAGAAAAAGGAAATTATGTTGATAATGATTCCTGGAGTCAATGCCAGCAACTTCAGCCAACTTGCCCGCAGCTTCATCTAAATGTGCCAAATGTAGGTCCAATGCTGCCAGGATTAAGAACATGTCCCACGCAGAACAAAGGAAGACCCTCGAGATATATATATATATATATATATTTAATCAGTACAAATATGTCCCCCAACTATGAGCTCTCCAGACTGGTAGACTTAACAGATAATAGAACCATTTCCCAGGTTACTGTTTTAATATGAAGCTGGGGCTAATCCTTAATACCACCTGAGCCCCATGTGTTCATTCATTCATTGACTGTTACTTGTTGGGCACACACAATGTGCAACGTATTTTGCTCTTTTTGTTCAGGATCCAGAGTTGGGAGACGGGATAACAGGATTGCATTGAAAGATACAGGCTCAGGTAGAATTCAAATGGTTGGCCAGTCAGTTACTAGATGTGTTAGTTAACCTCTTTAAGCCACACCCATTTCATAGGATCATTGTAAAGATTAAACAAGGATTTGTGTAAAACACTTGGCAGAACCCCTGGCCCACAGAAGTGCCCCGTCCATGCCCAGCCATTATTTCAGGCCAAAATTTCTAGAGTATGGGCAAAGTTTCTGAAGAAGAAGATATGCTAGAGTATTCATCCAGGTACTTAACACTCATAGTTCCTCTTTACATGCACACAATACTCACAGAACTCTCAGGCTTCCTTCAAATAAATATTTGCAATGAAGTGTGTTTACACATGTGTGATCAGAAATTTTTTTTTTTTTCTTCAACAGTCTGGGAAAGGAGAGAGCCGGATTGTGTGGGGCCAACTCTGGATTGGCATTTGAACACCAACGAATACCATATTGTCTGTGCTGCAAAGAGGCTGCCGCTGGCATCTCCGGGAGAGTGTTTACTCGCCTCTAAATTACACCATTGTCCACGCGAGGAGAAAGTCAGCTACCGAGGGGAAAACAGAAGATGGGAAAACAGTTCTTTGTGACAGCAAGAGGAAGGTTCTTAACGCGCTCCTGGTATCCTGAGGCAACGTTCAGTGATGAATTTTCTCAACAAAGCCTGGGCTCCCTGAGCTGGTCCTCACTCTGGCTACCTGCGAAACCTTTTCCTGAAGTGATGGACGTGGCTTTTGCAACCAGTTAGCACCTGCTGTCAGAACTCGATCCCCCTCCCTGATTGGTTTCAAGTGGAGCCAGGGGATCAGGACTTAATTAGCAGCGATATGGCTCATACCGATCGGTTCCACCCCGTTTCCCTGGGGCCCCAGGTTTGTCTCCACTTGGAATCCCTGAGCTTGCTGGATGCGTGTGTCTGCAGTGTTCAGGCAGAAGTGTTTGGTGCGGCAGCAGGCAGGCCAGGGACCCCCCTGGTGGCAGCTGGTCTCAGGCCACCCTCTGCCCGTGCCCCTGGCCCCCTGCTCTAGCCGGCCCTTCACCTCCTCCTTGCCCCACTTCGGGGTTGCCCGCTACGCCGGGGCCCATCACCCAGGCCACCCTGACTAAGAGGGGGACTGCCGTGGAATCACCCTCACAGGCTGCTGGATGGGCCACGGAGGAGGCCTCAGCTCCTTGTCTTTGCAGGCCCCTGGGCTGCTGAAGAAGGTTCTTGTTTTTTTTTCTTCTCCAAGAGGAGTAAACGCCTCCTGCTCTGTACCAGCTTGAAGCCAAAATAACATGTTTTGGCAACCATGATTTGGCAATTAGGGCCTCAGCGCACTGAAAGCATTCTTCCATGCAAAATATGCCTTGGAAAGAAAACACGAAACCACATCTGAGTGAAAATCTAGGAAGTGAACAAAGGGGTGAGAAAGCAGTGAGAGTCTGGAGGGGGGAGCGCTGTGGGGCTGGGGGGCTCCGGCTCGTCTGGGGGGGCCGGAGCACGGCCGGACGCCGGGGTGTTTCCACAGACCCAAGCCTGGAGCAGGGCAGGGCAGGCCGGACGCTGAGCCCGGCAGGATCCCGCATCTCTGTGGTGAGCGCACCCTTCACCGGCCCTCCGACAAAGCGCGGAGCAGGACCTGAGCGGAAGGGAGACAGGCCGTGGAGCTCACACGGTCCCAGTGGGCGCGGGCGCCCCTCCTCACCCAGCCTCCTGAAGGCTGTGCCGGGCAGGGGCTGGCTCCCACTGCCCCAGACGGGAGCCTCCGCCAGGGATACTAGGCCTCTCCTCCCTTTCAGTCTGGCTTCACCCCATCTGAGGGGAGGGTTTTCTTGCCTGGAGAATCCCATAGACAGAGGAGCTTGGCAGGCTGCGGTCCGTGGGGTCTCAAAGAGTCGGACACGACTGAGAGACTACCACTGAATGGCAAGGAAAGAGACTCCTCTCCCTACCATTCCAGGCACCCACGTTCTCTGATAAAGAGAGAGCAGGATAGACTCCTGAATGATATAATTTCACCGACACACAGGGAGGTTATGACCCAGGGCACGTTGTCTCAGGTCAGTGTGTGTGTATTTGCTGTGTTAACTGATGTCGCAAACGTACATGTTGCCACTTGCTGGCGTCTTCTCCCATATGGAGCATCTTCTTTCTTCCTTTCCCCTGCCTAACTCCCTGACTGTAGGGGAGGGCAAGAATTTAAAGGCAGGAAACCATGCCCAGATAAACCTCCCACACAAAAACACAACTCTGCAGTGGGCTAACAAAACCCTATCCTCAGAGGCAGGGGCAGCAGTGGGTGACAGGATAAGGACCAAGATGCTGGCCTCATCTTCCTTATGACCCTAAACTACCATCTGAAATTGCACCAGAAAGTGTAAACGGACTTTATTGGTGAGTCTGATATTACCAAAGAGGCTATTTATTACCCTATCAATGTGCAAATATCCTGTGAACACTGGTTTCATTTTACAATTGTGAATTACTTTCCCCTCACGATTAATTAACTTTTTGATAATTTTTCTAATAACATGGACTGTTAGCATAGAAATTTTTAAATCCTGCATGTATGCTTACGCATGACCATTGGATGAACCATTTTAGTTTAATTACAGAGATATGTCCATTTCTACATGACTTATTTCTGTATAATTTACTTGATAACTATAATATAGTCATTGCAAAGACATTTCTGAATTTAGCTTTCATAATGAAAATAAAGTGTTTGGGATTTTAAAAGCAAAGTAGTATTTTGGTTAGCATATCAAATTTAAAGTTTCTTGTGGTCACAGACTTTAAGATTTTTAAATAAACTATGAATAATATTTGGTGTACTACCTTATAAATCTTTTGTGAGCTATAATTTTGCATAGATAATACCTATAAGTAAATGAGATAGGAATGTTATCAACTTTTTTCCCCTTTGTGTATTATCTTTTTAGCTCACTTAAGTAAAGCGTGGCAAGGTAAATCAGACCATGCAGACTTGGAAGAAAAGTCTCGTCAGCTTGGTGCGGGTCTTGCCAGCTCTCTGTCCCTCTTTTTCTGGGCCCCCTTTGTTCTGTTTCAATGCCCACAATCTGGAAAAGTTATAGAAGCTTGGTGGTATGCCTGCACATTTTGGCTCACCTTTCTGTTGAAACTTTCAGAGAGAGTTCTGCCTGCAACTGAGTTTGGACCCTGAAAAAAAGCAAAGTGTATACCATTTTCATCTAGACACTTATTAGGAAAAATATTTATCTCCGGTATTGAGGTCTCAAGGTTCTAAATGGGTTAGTGTCTTTCAAAGGGGGCAATGAGGGCCCCCTCCCTTATTAATTCAGCGACCTGCACTCAAATGCCTGTATTCTCCTCACACAGGGGAGGCTGGTTCTTGGAGGGGGATGAGTGTCTACTGTCAGGAGTAATAGGAGGAACATAGGACAGGACTAGGAAGTCCCCCCATGTATGTTTTAATATAAATTTCTTTGCCTTTAAAGATAGCAGCTAGAATATTATGACAGAATGCTGCTCTACCCTTGGAATACTCCTAGGAATACCCTAGGATGGTATTCCTAATCTAGCAGAAACAGATGTGAGCTAATGTTTGCCGATATTTGAAAGGATCATGGAAGCAGAGGAGATAGCATATATTCCTCTCAGAATAACTTTTTAAATCAGTTACTCTATATAGTGTCAAAAGCCATGTGAATCCATACTGCATGCTGTAGGAGTGAAATAAATCATTGTTGAATGAATAGACAACAGACATTGCTTCTAACCCAGGCTTTTGAGGTACTAAATTTTTGCAGGAACATGAATCCCACTGTATCATTGGATGACATCCTGGTGTATTAATTATTAAATAATCCAATACATGGCTTTAAAGAAAAGTGTGCCTAAACTGATTCTCCTTCTTCTTAATTGGTTTAAATGCAGTCAGGAAATGGGTTCCCTAAGTGTAATATATCTCTTCTTTAACATGCCTGTGGGTGGGTTACCTGTTAGAATGTTCCCCCTGTGTCCACATCTCACAGATAAGACCCTTGTTGTCATGGCGCATAGCGTGGATGTCCTGTGTCTTTAGCATTCACCTTGCCTTCTGCATCTCCCTTGCCTGGCGTTGCTATGCATCAGGATAGTGCACCCAAACATCTTGCTAAGAAGGTATTAGAGTTTACATTAGGTTAGTGAAAGGCTGCAGCAGTTTTAAAAATTAAGCTGAAGAAAGAAATGAAGGATGAACACCAGGCCAACCCAGTGAGGCGTGCTGGGTGGGGAAGGAGGCAATCTTAGCCATTTTATAAAACTGTCTGAGATGCAGTCAAGCATCGGCAAAAGAATGTCAGTGGGAAAAGTGCTTATTAGAACAGTGATGGCATTGACCTCCCAAGTTTGGGAACTGAACTCTTCTCCACAGGAAGGGCTCCCAAAACAACAAAAGCACTGGTGTGGATCTCTTGAGAAATTGTAACAATGCTGCTTTGCCTGGGGAGAAGCTGTTTTTGCCTACCCTTGGGTAAATCATTTAACCTCTGTGGTTTGGTGTTTGAATCTATAAGGAATAGTCATTCTGTTTCCATTCCAGGAGACATGAGAACAATGAGGGAGCTGTCGTTTAAGGGCCTGCAGTGCCTTGGATATAGCTTTCACGTAAGGTTATTTGGCTGAGTAGGGGGTGGGATTAAGATTTGTTTGGTTAGAAATCGTAAGTATGAGAGACTCAAACTACACACCAGTGTTGTTCTTATTTCCAAGATGTTGGTGCAGACAGTACCCTGGAGTAGGATTTTATACTTGTTCTTCACTGAAAATAAACTTATGTAGTGACCCCATAGTGTCCTTGTGCACTATCTGAGCTGGTCAGAAGCTAGGCGGTCTCCGGCTCCTAAAAGCAAGGGCTTGTCTCTGTCTGAATGTGGGAGCAGTAACATTTTAATTCTCTGCACAGAGTTTGAGAGTTGTCTCCTTTATTTCCTGTTGACTCAGCTATCTTCTTCCCACATTTTGGGGTTTGTGGTAAATGAAGAATTTGTATTTGGCCTCTGGAAACAAGGCCTTTGAATAAACTGAGAATCATATGGGCCCTGTGTTCTGCAATTCTCTTTTGCTCATAGATTCACCAATATTAATAAGAATTACATATGCATTTGGCAAAGCGGGCCTTCAGTGATAGGAGAAAGCTTAACTAAATACTGTATATATAAAAACACAGTTTTAAGATTCCTCACTTCCTTGAAATTCTTTCCAAAACAAATCAGCCCTTGTGAAGGACGCACAAAGCCTCGTTTTGTTTCTACAACTTTTCTCTCTTGACGGATACTAGAACTCCACCAAGGGAAGAAATAAAGTGGGAAAGATAAAAATAGAAATTGTCTATGCAAATCCAAGCGCACACTGCAAAAGGATTTCATATACATTTGACCCAATTCATTTAATAACTTTGAAGGATGTTACAAATACTTTTCTAGTTCTCTTTCCTTATTCCTTCGCAGTTACAAAAAAAATTCTTTAAAATTATGTAAATACTTATAATTTTCATTTTATATGTCCTGAATTGAAAGAATTAACTCAATTTTAATCATTTTTAAACCATTTTAACCCACTTTTAGGTGTACAGTTCAGTTGTGTGCTAAAATTATCACCATTTAGCTCCAGAATGCCATTTTCTTTCAAACATCAAATTTTAAAGCTAAAATTTAGAAGAATTGTTTTCCCTCCCAGTATAAGACTGGGGATTACTGGATCTCAGTACAAAATTAGGAGGCTTGTTGGGGGCTGGGTCTAGTTTGGGGTGATTAGAGTTTGGGTCCTGCTGGTAGAAGCCTGTTTTGAGCAGAAGGAAGAGGCAAGTATGTGAACAGACACAGCTAAGTCTCTATCTAGCAGATGAACAGGATGAGTTAAGTCTGAGAGACAAGCAGACCATGAGGAGAGGATAAATGGTGAAACCGGTGGCAAAACTCTCCAGGAAGACAGAGAACAAGGTACAAGGTGCAGTAGGATGTGGAAGTTGTGATATCTTTGATATACTTTGATATCTCAATGATGGGAATTTAAATGGCTTTGTCATGGGCATTGCTGTTCTCCTCATGGGCAGTGGCAGAAGCAACACTTTCAAAATAGCTTCATGGCCAGCAGACATGGACACTCTAGACCCAAAGGCAGAGATGAGTGGAGTGGGTATCATGTGGTGACCATATCTAACAGCCTGATTTATGGGCACAAATAAGGCATCCCTTAGGGATTTCCATGAGTAACTTCCAGATATTTTTTGGAAGGACTAGAAACCTATTATCACAAAGATGAAGCTTTGGGTTAACTAACATTTAGGTTATATTATAGTACTCCAAAAATGTTATATTATTATTTCTAAATTTCTTCTGCCAAATGGCAAATACACTGGTTATTGTCTCAAATGTGAAGCACTATAATGAGACGATTATATTTCAACAAATGTATGTAAAGGTTTATTTGCAAGCCAAAGATATGAAACACTGTATTGTTTTAAAGTGGCAGAGATGCTGTGAAATTTCAATTCAGTGAGGACCCACAAAAGGTCACTCATTCAACTGAGAGACAAACATACTCTGAGATTCAATCATATGTCGGGTTCTATGGGTAAAATTATGAAGCAGAATCTGTCCACTCAAAGTCACAGATTTCAGAATGATCTGTATAAGACAGGAACTGAGTGTAGGGCCTGAGGAGAGGAAGCCTGGCGAAAACCTCAGCATTGAAGGCCTTGCAGAGGAGGCATCCTTCACGCTCTGGTGCCAGGTCCCCTCTACGCCCTGTCTTCCCAGCTAGATAACCTCCATGCACATGGAGTGGACGGGAGGACCCAGCCATTACCAGGACTTCCCCCAAAACTTAAACAAGGCATTTGCCCTTGACTGTGGCTGCTCCATGCTACCAGGATCACTGTACCTCTGCTATCGGGAGCAGACTCCTCTTTCAGAGTCCCAGTCCAGAAGGATTATGCAAATTCTTGCCACTCCAGGGCTCCCAAATCTCACCAGCACTCTGTCCCCCTCCACCCCTACCCTGCTCAGCCTTCCATCCATACTCCTGTCTTTCTCTCGCTGGCCCTCCACCCCTCTTATCAGGTCCTCTGGGCATCTGCTGTGTTTGCTCTGCTTTGTCTTGCTGCCTCCCCGGTGACAGGAAACCATGGTACGTGGGCGTCTACCAGTCAATCTCCCTGCTCTGAGCTGATCTCTATCAACTATGTTCTAGTTCTTGATTTTGTTTCCTTGGAACCCACACATCCTCTCGTCTCTCAACAAAGCCTGGCTCTTACAAATGAAAATCTTGGCTTTCAAATCTATTTTCCCTGAAATGAGCTTCAAGAGCCTATTTTGGAGAAGCTCAACACTGACGCCTTTGTTCTTGGTTGGTTACTGCTGCCTTCCCCCTGCGGCAAGGGACGCCCTAGGCTTCCATGGGGGCAGCGGGAACTACCAGCGAGGGAAAGCACTTCCAATAATATTGAACAATATGGTCCTGTTCGAGAAGAATGGCAGGCAGCAGCTGAGGTTGGAAACTGTGAATGCAGAGCAGCGTTGCTCTCACAGTTGCGCGGTTTTCTCTAGCATGGCTCAGAAGGCTGAGCTTGAGCGGATCGCTGCACAGATCCAGGCTGCGGTGTGGAGAGGCATGTTCTTTAAAAAGATACGGGACAAATGAGCTGAGGCGATTGAGAAGACAGTGATTGCTGGATAGTGGAAAAAGTAAAGTCAGAAAGGGCCTGGAGGAAATGTCAGGGTCGAGGGGCTAGACATTTTGGTAAATGTGAAGATAAGTTGATTGGAAAGTAACTGAGTGGGAGTAAGTGACATTTTTTGATTTTAGAGATTTAGAAATGAGACAGTTAATGGAAGTTCAACTCAGATGGGGTCATGCCCAAGTGTGCAGAGAAACATCTTGCCAGTCTCCAAGTTAGGTTATAAATACTAGATGTCACCTAAAACCTAGTGCATTATTCCTTGTGCATTCTCATTAGAGTGCCTCTGTAAACTATAAAACTTGCCTTGGGTGGTTGCTGCCAGCAGAAAAAGGCCTACCACAAGCTTCCCAGTCCCTGTCTGGTCTGTGTTCAATCCCCAGTTGGGGAACTAAGATTATCGCGAGCCAAGTGGCACAGCCCAAAATCACCAAAACACAAAACAGAACAAAAGCAGCAATAACAACCTCCTCCCCCCACCCGCAGAAAACCTCGGGAGGGTCTTACATGCCACATCTTCACTGCTTTCCTTACAGAAGGTAATTCAAAGATAGAATTAATAATCAATATTTACAAAGCATCTTTTAATTTGCAAATTGTTTTATTTATCTATTTTATTAACCCTATGTCATTATTATACCTATTTTATGGATGAGGGAAATGGAGGCATCATGAGGTTAAGTCCAAGTTCACAAAGTTAGTTCATCCTCTTCATACCCCATACCTGGCCCAGGTTTATCTCCTCCGATACGGCTCTTCATTCTGTCAGCCGTAGCCCACAGTTGATCTTGTCTCTGAGCTTCCTCTTGACGTATACACACTCTGTACACAGCTCTTTCTATTTGCCTGACAGCTCTCCATTGTGATGTGAGAACTCACCTATATGTGCAGCGTGTTAGGCCAGCACCTCATACAGAGTTCCTGACAAACCCTCACAGGTGGTTCTCCAGCGAAGCCATGGACAATCCTGGGAAGAACAGAGGAGCTAAAAAGCATCTGTGAATCACCAGTGCTTCTCCTGGGCCATCTGCTGACAAGCCTCAAGCTGCTGGGTTTTCCAGTTTTCTTGGGTTTTCATGGATTTGTGAAAAGGGAAGCCCTGTGGGCTTGGATGGGTGACCCAGGTACACTGCAGGTGATGCTCCTGGGAGACAGGCATGTAGGAAATGGAAGTTTCATAGGCAGATAATCTCTCCTGGACCTTTGGGTTTGAGGAAGAAAAAAGCAGGAAGGAGAACAGAATTTTTACAGCCTTGTATATAAAGATTTTCTTGTAAAAGCCAACATCAAAGGGAGAAAGAATAGTGCTCCTTTCCAAGGAGTCTCATTAATTATCACAGCATCTTTTCAAGGGAAGCACATTGGAAGGAATATTTCTCAAATGAGGAAACTGAGTGTGAAATGGCTTGATTATTGGCAAACCAGAAAAATACAACCCAGGGCATTTCCAGACTCCTCGTCTAAAGGGCTAGCAACCTCCACCAGGCCATTTAGCCACTCATTAAAGAAACATTTATGGAGACCCTGCTTTGTCCCGGGCACCAGGCCAGGAGCCAGGAAATATGGTCCCTGACCTAGAGGATTTCATACACCACCTGATCACCAGTGAAGTTTGCAAATAATCCAAACAGGCAAATAAATATCTGTGACACAATGTGCTAAGTACAATAATAGAATGATGAACAAAGAGCAAAGAGATCACAGGGAGGAGAGTGATTATTTTTGCCTGGGAAGATTAAATAAGACTTTAACTGAAATCTTCAGTCCATCACGAGATTTGAGAGCTGGCATTAGCAAAATTCTGGATTAATATTTTGAATGAATTTGTTAAGGGCTCCTTCCACAGAACTCTGTTTTCATAATCTTACAGAATTAGTGATCCACAGCACCACCCCCACCACCAGCATTGGCAATGCATTTTGTAAAGGGTTACCATAATCCCTAATATTTATTCAGTAATCACCATTTAATATGAAAATGTTGATAGCTGAGTTATCTCATTTAATTCTCACAACAAAAAATATGCAGTTGTATGCCCATTTTACAGAAGAAGCAGTTTAGAGAGCTTAAGCAATTTCCCATGAGTTCACACTGTGTTTTAAGAAGAATAGCCCCTGCTTGAATTAAGGAGGGTCATTAATTGTTTGGGGCACATGTACATTGAGTTACACAAATTAGCATTCATTTTTGTAGCTCAAAATCAGCATCATTCATTTAATTAAATTATAATAACATTGATTTTTCACACAAATTTCTTCCTTCTTCTCCCTCTGGGACACCTAAATTGCTCCCCTTCCCCCAACCCTCTAACTAGAAATGTGAGTAAAATAACTACTTTCTTGTCATTTTATGGGTGACATAGTTGAGCTGATGGACCATGGTCCCACAAGTTCAGAATACCTTTCATCTAAGCATTAATGGTGAGTTATACTTAAAAAGGCAGCATTTTTTTAAGCTTCAGCTCAAAATATCCTTGACTGGGTGTGTTAAACCAAAGTACCTAATTAGAGATGACTTAAAGTAATACCTTCCTTTGTCACTTAATATCCTCTAACCACGAAAATCCAGAGGTATTTTACCTATACCACAGAAACCTCACTTCCAAGGACATGATAATCACTCTGCAGACATTTAGCCTCCTGAACTCCGACAATGGAAACTGTTGGACTCATCTCCATTATTCCCACAATGGAAAATTCCTGATTACCTCATTCTTCCTGCAGAGCCACGTAGGTATCCGTTAAAGGAAAGTAACTTGCCAATGAATTAATTATTCATTACAGCTGTCAATATAGACTCAGTATAAGTGGTCCTTAAATGCTGAACCTTTAGCCTCAAATTGCCTGGTCCGAATCTCATTGCCTCTGCTTAGTAAGAGTATAACATTTGGGCAAGTTATTTAAACTTGCTAAATCAAACTTGCCTCAATAGTAAAATACAGGTGATAACTGGTAGAGACTGCAAGTTGCCCAGAGACTTGATGGGTTAATAAGTTAAGATTTCAAAGAAGTGTGAATATCTATAAATAAGATAGCTTTGCCAGCCTTCCTTTCTCTCCTTTTTCAACAGTAGCATAATAGTTGAATACATGACTGCTGAACTGGACTATATTTCCTTCTGTTTCTCCTGCCCAGGTGTGACCCTGACTAAATTATCTCTGTGTAATATGAATCAAAATTAGAGGTGTCACTTCTAGGTCAGGATGTAGGGATGGTGGAGGAGCACCCTCCTCCTCTCTTTCCTCCTCCTGCTGCTAGAAGTGGTAACAGCAGCAGCAACCATGAGGAACCACCCCACCATCCTAGGTCCCTGGTTGACTCTACGGAACAGAGGCATGTGTTTGCTGGATTCATGAGAAAAATATATGTCTACCCTGTTTGAGTCACGACATTTTGGGGGGCATCTATACAGTAACTAAGATTATGGTCCCATTGCTTCATGGCAAATAGAAGAGGAAAAAGTGGAAGCAGTGACAGATTTTATTTTCTTGGGCTCCAAAATCACTGCAAACGTTGACTGCAGACATGAAATTAAAAAACATTTGCGCCTTGGAAGGAAAGCAATGACAAACCTAGAGAAAGCAAATTAAAAAGCAGAGACATCACATTGCTGACAAAGCTCTGTAGTCAAAGCTATGGTTTTTGCAGTAGTCATGTATGAATGTGAGAGTTGGATCATAAAGAAGGCTGAGTGCCAAAGAATTGATGCTTTCGAACTGTGGTGCTGGAGAAGAGTCTTGAGGATGCCTTGGACTGCAAGGAGATCAAACCAGTCAATCTTAAAGGAAATCAACCCTGAATATTCATTGGAAGGACTGAAGCTGAAGCTCCAATACTTTGGCCACCTGATGTGAAGAGTCAAACTCATTGGAAAAGACCCCAATGATGGGAAAGATTGAAGGCAATAGGAGAAGGGGGCAGCAGAGGATGGGATGGTTAGATAGCATCACTGACTCAATGGACATGAATTTGAGCAAATTCTGGGTGACAGTGAAGGACAAAGGAGCCTGGTGTGCTGCAGTCGATGGGGTTGCCAAGAGTCAGACACAACCGAGCGACCGGACAACAACAATACAATAGTGAAGTGAAAGTCGCTCAGTCGTGTCCGACTCTTTGCGAACCCATGGACTATACAGTCCATGGAATTCTCCAGGCCAAAATACTGGAGTGGGTAGACGTTCCTTTCTCCAGGGGATCTTCCCAACCAAGGGATCAAACCCAGGTCTCCCACATTGCAGGCATATTCCTTACCAGCTAAGCCACCAGGGAAGCCCAAGAATACTAGAGTGGGTAGCCTATCCCTTCTCCAGCAGATCTTCCTGACTCAGGAATCGAACCAGGGTCTCCTGCATTGCAGGTAGATTTTTTTTTTTACCAACTAAGCTATCAGGGAAGCCCAACTATACAATAAACAGTATCTAAATCATAAAATAAAATAAGTATTGAAAAAGATAATGCATGAGCTCTTAGCTCAGTGCTCAGCACATATCATTACTAAGCATCAGTTTTTCAAGTGAGAAGATTGTGTAGCAGTTAAAACTGGGAGCTTAGTACCCAGTGTCCATTGAAATTTTGACTGTTTTCCAAGACCTGTGTAAACTGAGACGTCTTGTAATGGGGAGAAAAAGAAGTGAAGTCTCCTTCCTATGCAGGGTCTGAGAAAACCTGAGGGCAAAGCTGGGCGTTCTCAGCATTATGACCATGAGGCAAGCTCCCTGATGTAGAGAAAGCAAGCTAGTGCAGAGTTCTGAGTCCAGTGACTCAGAAGCCTTCATTTGACCCAGAAACCCTCCAGCCAGATTATGGGAGGCACAGGGTCAAAGAGATAAAAATCTAAAAGCCAAACAGAAGTCTCTAATTAATGCCAACAGTCCGCCCTTTACGGCTTCAGTTTGGTCACTAGTCGACAGTCAAATTAACTATAGTTCATTTCCTAGTACAGTCAACTTACAATTAGGTATAAGAATGAAGGGAAGTAATGGCACTCACGATTTAAAACAATAAGTAAGCACTACAAAAATAATTTTATTTGGCTTTGGAATTCTGTGCATGTAACATTTACCATTTTATCATCTAGAAGCACTTGCTGTCTCCCAAAAGAACTGGGAAAAATTGGTCCACATCTCTTTTTTGTTGTTAATTTGCTATTCCTGTGACTAACTTCACACAGAACTAAAATAAAATCATTTGCTTCTTTACTAGTGTAATTATGTAAAATTATTTCTGGACTGTACTTTATTGAAAGCCATTCAAGCATCTTTTCAATCTTAAAGAACGCATCAGGTCTCTGGGAAATGTTAAATGCATCCATTGTAGCACAGTAATAAGCTCTGCAGTGACTATGGCTAAAAAAGTGTCCAGAAAAAAAAAAAAAAAGTGTCCAGGATGCAACGTTGTGTACCCACTCCTCTCTACCCTTTCCCTTCTGTATAGATGCCCTGTTATTAAAGGAGCATCCATCTCAAGATGTGAAGTTCTTTACTGAACCATTTTCAGTTTGGTTGTTTTATTTTTAGGAGCTTCATTTTAGTGGGGTGCCTCAGGAAGAAGAGTATTTAAGGACCGCAGGCGACTATTTGTTTCCTAACCTCTTGACCCAAGCTGAGTGTCTGGTTTTCTCCAGGCACGTTCTATTATCAACACTGGGCTGTACCAGGACCAGAGTCCAAAGGGGTTAATTAACACAGGGAGGAAAAAAATGACCTGCACTCCATGGCTGCTGATAAGAGAGCAGCCATTATCACCTCCTAAATCGTTTCTCGAACCTCAAAGAAAGTTGGGTGAGTAAACTTATTTAATATATTCCCTTACATATAAATGTCTCCCTAAACCCTCATACTCTGCTAGTGGTAAAAACAATTTGACAGTATTTAATAAAGATGAAAATGTATGCCCTGAAGGAGCTAGCAGTTCCACTTCTAGATAATATGCCATAGACAGGCACTCACATACAAGAACACACACAAATGTACCTTCGTTCTGGAATTGTTTCAGAAAGGAAAGTTGGAAAGAGCCTAAATGCCTACCAATAAGAGAATGAATGAAAGTCTATACCATGGTAAAAATTTATCCATTTGGATTTATTAAAATGTATAAGTATGAATAAATATAAAAACACACAATGTTAAATGAAAAAAGTCAGTGATGGACTTTCCAGTACACCATTTACATTGGTATAAAATAAGACTAAATGTTGCTTATGGGCATATATAGCTATTGCTTCAGCTATATCAAATTTAAAAACATATCTGGTAATAATTAAGTGGCGCTAGTGGTAAAGAAACTGCCAGCCAATGCAGGAAATGCAGGGGATGAGGATTTGATCCCTGGGCCAGGAAGATCCCCTGGAGGAGGGCATGTCAACCCATTCCAGTAATCTTGTCTGGAGAATCCCATGGACAGAGGAACCTGATGGGTTACAGTCCATAGGGTCACAAAGAGTCAGACAGGACTAAAGCGACTTAACATGCATGCAATGGTAATAATTAAAGCTCAAATTCAGGACAGTGGTTATCTCAGAGCAGAGATGAGAAGGTAGGAAGAATGGGCTCAAGGAAGGTAGCAAGTAACTCAACCAAATGTCTAACGTTTCATTTAAAAGATCTGAGTAACTATGGCAAAATATTAAAATTTTTCAAAATTCTATGGTATATCCATGAGTGTTCATTATACTGTTTTCTAGATTTTGCTTATGCCTGAAATATAGGACTTTCCTAAGTGGTCTCTTGATGGCTGAATATAACTGGATGTCACTGTATCACTGATGTTTACAACAAAAAATTGTATCACTGCCTTTGCAAACAGCAATAACTAAGGAGCCAGCATGTGGTGGAAGGAAGTCCCAAACCATTTTCCACTGCCATGGAACTACAAGAAATAGCTAATAATATTATGTGCATGTATGCTTAGTCACTCAGTCGTGTCTGACTCTGTGACCCCATGGACTACAGCCCACCAGGCTCCCCTGTCCATGGGATTTTCCAGGCAAGAATACTGTAGTGGCTTGCCATTTCTTCCTCCAGGGGACCTTCCCCATCCAGGGATTGAACCGGGGCCTCCCAGTGTATTCTTCACCACTGTGCCACCTGGGAAGCCTAACAGTATTATAGATCAAGCATTTATACCCAGGCTAGATTGAATGTTTAACATGCACTATCCCTTGTATTCCTTGCAACAATTCCAGAGAAAAGACACTTGCACCATCTCCTTACTATAGATGAGGAAACTGAATTGTAGAGAGTAATCTGGTCAAGATCCCACGTTGAGCAGAGAAGCCAAGAGTCAAACCAAGCCCTGATGAACTCTCTCCACCACTCTATACTACCTCCTCATGAATGGTGTCCACCGTCTTTACAAATAGTTACTTTCCAGAATTGGGGGGTTCAAAAGTTCATTGGGGTTCCCAATATAGAAGGTGTGGGAATCACTGTGTAGTGACCGTCTGCACTGTGTGGGGCTCTGCACAGAACGATCCCCGGATACACACCTGCCAAGGCCAGCTGTCACTGCTTGCTCTGGACCACACCTCGGTGAACTTGAAAGCTGTCCTGTCAATAAGACCTTGACTCAGGAGGCAGGCCGGCCAAGGCCTCTCCTCGTGACCACTCTGGAGGCAGAAATGTTCATTCACAGTTTAGATCTATTCAGCATCTAGCCTGAAACAGAGACATTGTAAATCCCATCAAAATCTCCTCCATTATGTGCCACACTTTGTTAGAACAGAATAAGGGGTTCGGCTCTGTTGGACCAGATCAAGTTAGTCTATGTCGAGTATCACATTTTAGATTCAAATCCCTGTTAAACCCTCTGCTTAGGCTCGTGGTTAACAATATTTTTATATCTGTCTGCGGAGATGACAGGCAGCCCCGCTCTCGAGTGGGCCCAGCGGCCTCCGCACGGCTGCTTTTAGAGGCAGCCTCCATAGATGAAAGGCAGAAATCCCACCACCCCAGTGTCTCCTGATTAGCCTGGAGAAAAGCTGAATGACAAACATGTTTCCAATCTGCCTGGCCCATGCAGGGAAATGGGGCAATCTGGCCTGAAAAGGGATTTAGACTTTTGTTGTGTGCAAGGGAGGAGGGATAGAGAAAAAAGCTGATTTAAATCCATCCACAATGCTTTCCCACTTGGTGATCTCTCAGATAAGAAACAGGCTGGCTGTGGTTCAGACCCGTATCACGCCCAAGCATCTTCCCCCTGCCCGCCTCACTCGCTGTTAGGTAGCCGTGGACCTCTCAGATAGGGTTGTGTAAGGCAGAGATTACTGCAACTGGTCGTCTCAGGCCACTTGCTCTTTTGGCCAGAATCTTATGATGTGTTTGTTGATTAATAAAATTGGCCTACAGTAAAATTCTTTGTAGGACTTCTGGATTAAAACAAGCATCAGTAACAGTGTATGCATTACCCAGTTAGCTGTTCACTTACACTCATCATATTACACTACGTTAATTGCAAAGTCATATAAAATGTGATGTCCAATGTTCGCAAGGCTCACATCACAAAGGCTAAGGGTTAAATATGTGACTGATTTACTAGAGACACTGAATTAAGGCAGAATATTTTTATTTCTCTCTACCCAATAGAGAGAAGAACCCCCAGATATCGAAAATATACACAGTTGATGCAGAGCTTCTTTTAACTATGTAAGTCAACACATCATTGTCACCTTCTATTACATAATGTTTATTACACACTGTCTGCTCAGGTGAGCAGAGTTTGGGTGCTAAATATTTCTGAAAAATCCACAAGCAGGTAAGATAGAAATACATCTTCTAAAAGCGGAAGTTCTGGTTTCAGACACATCGTTTTTTTACTTTTTCAATGCATTGTTAGTATTATGCTGATGGGATGAAGGGTCAGGCTTTGGGAATCTTCCCCCTCAAGAGTCCCTTTCCCGGGTGTGGACAGGAGAGGAGCACCTATAAGACAGCTGTTGTTGTACCTTGCAGCCGCCAGGCTGAGCCCAGGGCATCTTGCTCTGTTGGCATCAGTACGGTGCTTCTTCAAACACAATTATCAGAGGGTCTTCAGTGACCTCTTATTGCTGCCGTATTTGGGAAACCGCATTCAGATGCAGATTGACCTAAATCCTATCAACCCGTTCAACCATGTGTGCGAGTGTGCATGTGTGCACGCGCACGTTTGTGAACAAACATCACACACGTATCTGTACTTATATAAATTCTCCCTAGGGCGTTTAAACCCCCCACTCCCACTCCCCAAATTTTCAAATGAGGAGACATGCTTATTTTCCCAGGCAACTTTGTCAATTGCTCTTGTGCTCTTCTTATAAATATTTCATAGCAAATATTTAACATGATTCTTTCCCCAATCGGATCAGCTTTGAAATGCTCCTCAAAGTGAATTCTCCCCTAACAATAGCTTGATGCAAAAGCTTTTTTTTCCCCCTCTCTCTCTCTTAAGCACGGGTCTGCTGCCATAGCAGCAGGAATAGTTCTTTAATGGAAAGAAGATACTTTACATCAGCAGTCGGTGAAGGTGGGGGCAGCGGCAGGCATAGCACATGCGTACCTTGCGCTTCCAATATGGAGGCCCAGCCTACCTTGACCTCCCCCTCCCCCGACAGCAGGCCTGCGATTATTGCCCAGCCTGCATTAGAACTGTAATGGGAAGTGACAGGTTTATGTAAATGATCCACATACGGATTTTGCTCTTGTAAAACAGAGCAGTTACTTTGGGCTTTCTAATTATTTCATGCCTTGTGGTTCTCTGATGCGGCTGAGATGACTATACTTGAAATCTACCCTGTGATTGACAGACTTCTGTCCCCCTGGAGCTCATTAGGGCTCCGGCTTTGGAAGATGGGAAATAACCCTACCAGGCGCCAACAGAGAGAGAAAGAATGCACCCCAGCACCAGAGATTCAGTAGATTCATTTGTTCAGATTTATGTTTTGTTGGGGAAACAGTGTTATCAGGAAAGTGCACTCTTGCCTTCCTGATCCAAACAGACTCTCTGCTTTGGTGCTTTTGATTTTTAAAACCAGCATTTAGAGTCACACAGGCTGTATGATGTAGAACTTGAAGGGTATGAAATGCCAATAGGATTTTTCACAAGAAAGTGGGAAGGAGAGGCAGGTGAGAGGAGCAGGAGGCCACAAAGAACGGTTACAGACTTGAAGCAGCTCTAACCGCTGCGGTCACTCTGCAGTCAGCAGGACCTCTGCCTAAGTCAACTCAGCAGAGAAATCAATGAAAGGGCCAGATAAAGTGGAAAAAATGATTTAGAAAGTCTGACCTTCCCTTCAGTTTACATACACTCTGGTGAGAAGGAGAAGAAGGTGCTAGGATGCAGGCAAGATTGTGAAAAGAAAAAAAAAAATCCATAAAGCTGGAAAGACTTTAGGGTTCATTTACCTTAATCTTCCCATTTTATGGATCAGAAAATTAAAAGACAGAGGAGTCACACAGTCAGCTAGCAGGACGGCCAGAACTCATCCACAGTTTTCTATCCAATACCCATCTCCTCTCCGGCAGAGCCAGGAAGAGATAGGATAAGGGGAGAGCGGGTGACATGAAGTCTGCTGGTGGATGAGATTCCAAGATAAGGAAGCCAAGATCTGTTGGTTCATATATCAGATTTTTATCCACTATACCGAGATGTATAAAAATCGGACCATTCTTTATGTTTCTATAACTGATCTTGTTTTCAAGCCACATACCACTGGGTAGTAAGGAAAACAAACACTTAAATGTCCTAATTAAAGTAAGTTCAATGTCTCTCAGTTTTAAAAAGGAATTCATTCTAGTTTATTTTCTTTTGGATAAACATTTAGTGAAGTTCAATGTCCAAACTTCCTACCAGAGCCGTTTGTCTTCTTTTAAAAGTTTCCCAACCCCCAGTGTACTTCCCTAAGAAAGCACCTGAGTATGTTGTGTGTCTTTGCAGGGACTAGAGGAGCTGACTGGTGTCGGTTCGGGTGTGTCTGCTGTTCTCTGGTCTCTGATGCCTCTTTAGCTATGTCCACTGTTGACTAATCATGCAGATATGCCACCAGCCTCCTTTCCCCTCATCACCATGAACGCAAGTCAGTTTCCCTTGGATCCAAGAAGCCATCTTGAAACCTAAAAGGGAGAGGGAGAATATTTCTTCAAAGTGAGGTTATTATATTAAACAGTAAAATATAAAGATACTCTTTGATATTTGGCAAATTTTAGCACACCACATGGCTTCATATCACCTTCCCCTGCCTCCATCATTGACAGTGAAGGGTTCATGAGGAATTATCTGAATTATCTATGCAGAATAAAGCAGTTACCATTAATTACACATCTGACCCAAACAGTATAAATTTAGACCCCTGCTGTATACAAGCATATTTTGTTTTATTGTACTTAGATTTACTGCACTTTGCAAAGATCTCAGTTTTTTGTTTTTTTTTTCATGAATTGCAGGTTTGTGGCAACCTTGTGTTGTCAGATGATAGTTTGCACTTTTAACAGTAAAGCATTCTTTAATTAAGACATGCACTTTTTTTTAGACAATGCTATTGCACACTTAGTGGACGACAGTATAATGAAAATGTAACTTTTTTAGGCACCTGGAAACCAAAAAAACTTGGTGTGACTTGCTTTATTGCTATATTTGCTTTATTTCAGTGGTCTGGAACCCAACCTGCAGCATCTTTGAGCTCTGCCTGTGTAAGCAACACAGAGCCAGGAAGGAAGGTGCAAACCATGAACTGGAAGTGAGGCAGCAAGTCAGGGGCCAGAGGGTCAAGTAGACCAGGTCAACGTAGATAAACGGGTGCTTGGAAAGGAAAAGGCCAGCCTCCAACAGAGGCATGCTGTAAGACTTCCAAGGTCTTCCAGAGAAAGGCGGAAAGCTGCCCAACTCATTTTAGGAACTAATAAAACCTTGAGTCTGAAACCAGTATGGATAGCACAGGAAAAATGTACAGACCTATTTAACCTATGAACACATAGGGGAAATCCTATATAAATCATTTTCTAATCTAAAGTGAATCTAATCATGTGTTAAAAAAAAAAAAACAACCCTAGTACAGTTTATCCCAGGAATGCAAGAATGGTTTAATATCAGAAAACTTATCTTAAAAGAGAAAACAAAAGGGAAGAAAAGAAAATCTATGAATGCAAAAGGTATTTCATGAAGTTTAGCATTTAGTTATTCTCAAATAATAATCGTTTCAGTAGCCAGGAAGAGAAAGGAACTCTTTTAATCTGATAGACTTTATACCAAAAAACTAAGATCAACATGATAGTGGATGAAGAAACCTCATAAGCTGTCAGTTCTTTTAAGGTCTTGAACAAAAGAAAGTTATTATGATCTCTGATTTTATTTAACCTGTTATTGAATGGCTTCAATAATAAAAATTTCTAAATAGAAGACAAGAAGAGAAAAGATTGTAAGATGTGGTGGTTTAAATATGTCCATAAATTCTAATAGTATCTTCTAAAAGTGGAACCTAATTTCTCTCTCCTTGAGCTTGGGCTGGACTTAGTGAATTGCTTCTAACAAATAAAACAAAATGAAGTAATGCTGTGTGATTTCTGATACCAGATCAGATTCCTGGATTACTGACCTCAGAGATTGTATGATACTAGATATCTGTTGTCTTTAACTGCTATGTTTGGGACAATTTGTTTGTGGCAATTGATGACTGATACAAACAAGCATTGGAATAAAATATATTAAATCATCCTTCATTGCTGACAACAGAATCATCTATGTAGAAAATCCAACAGCACCAACAAAGTATTAAAATTAGGGAGAGTTTAGCAAACTTGCCTTAACACAAAATCATACAGATTAACACAAAAATCCATAGCGTTCTATTCCAGCAACACCCAAATAAAGTATCATTCACAATAGTGGCAAAAATGTAGTGCATCTGGGGGTCAACTTTACAGTGAATGTACAAGACATTGTTATGGAGAAATATTAACATTCTACTAAAAGACATAAGGTTGAATAAATGGAAATATATACTACATTTGTGGCTGCTGACTTAATAGTAAAAATATTTCAAATCTTCCTCATTTAATGTGTAATTTCAATGCAAAGACAATGAAAATTCCAGGCAGATTACCCACATGCCTGGATGGCTCACCATGACCCATCACTATCCTCTGAACATGAACACGCTCTTCCCTGTCACTAGAATTCCTCAGGCTGCCTTCGACTGGATCTATATCCAGGACCTATCTGACCGCAGTGGCCACGCTGCTTCCCTCAGCCCACCTCAGAGCCGTGTGCTCTGGATCTGCCTGTTGTTCACTGAGCTCCAAGTTTCTGCTGTACTATGATAAGAGAGGGCAAGAGAAGCAGAAGGGGAAGAATGAGGAGGAGGAAGGAGGCCGTGACAACAATAACATTTGGATCCTGTGAAGGTAGGACCCCTCTGAACACAGCTGCATTAAGAAACTTATGAAGCTTTCACTATAAGATCAGAAGATGGGAGCCTGATTATCAATTCATCTGAATAAGCTCATGGGGCATATGTATTTGCAATTAATGAAAACTACTGGAAGGGAAAACTTTTACATAAAGTTTACAAAATATATCAGAAGAAAAGATGCCCAGACTATGTGGTAATTCTAGTTCACAGACCAGTGCAAACAACAATTTTACTGTCTTCATGAATGAAATAGTAGGTTACAAATTTATATACTCATCTAGATTTGGTATGAAGAAAGGGAGAGAGAGATAAATATGAAATAGGGCTCTATCAATAAAGAACATAGGATCACCAAACCAGAAGTTCTTTTCATTCATTGGCCAAGAAAAGCTATAGTTGATGAGGAATGCAGTCAAGAAAAGACGTCCTGTAGCTATGCGCTAAGGACCATCTGATTGCACTGAGTAATCAAGTGACTCAGCAGTGCAGATTTGACTCGATGCAAAGGCAAATATTGACCCCTTACCTAGCGTCTGCACTCCTTCTAATGTATTCACACCCCTCTTCTCCTGACTTAGTCCTGTTCATGCTTCAAAACAGCTCTGATGTCATCAACTGTGGAATGCTTTCCTTTATACCTCTTCCTTCCACCTCAATTTCCACTAATTGCCCCCTCAGTTCACACTGTGTTGCCCCCTTCATAGATCTATCACTGTAATAGGATTAGTTTATTCACTTCTTTCCCCACTAGATTTTGAGCTCTTTAAAGGCAGGGACTGTGTCTTTAATTTCTGTCTCCCAAAGACCCAACCTTAAAGTTAGTAGGCTCTCAATAATATTCACTCAGTGAATAAATGAGTGAATGAACGCCACTGGAATTCATGGGAATTAGATATGATCTCTACAAAGATAAAGGGAAAGTGTAGGCATGAGAGAATAGTGTCACTAAGGCAGATGTGAAAGACAAGTAAGAAGAGAAGATACAGCAAAAGTGCCCAAAGGCATGGAGGGAAGTCATCAGCGACTGAACGAGAAGAAGGAGGTGGTGTGCGGGAATTTTACACAACAGAGAAAGATAACAGAGATACATTTCAGGCTGTGATAGAAGGAAAAGCAAAGGAAAATGTTTCTGAAACCTGGAGATAAACAAGAGAAAGTGTAGCGAAAAGATAGGAGGAAGAACATAGCTGTTGAGAAATGAAGACAGGGTGGGCAAATTTCAGAAGACGTAACCGTATTTGAAGTTCCTCCAGAGGAAGGTGAAGGAGGACAAAATTAGGGAAACTAAGAAATGGAAAGTACAAAGAGAAGTGAGACAAGGAATGCCCTTCCAAGAAGCCATTTAAAGAGCAGACATGCCAAATGGAAGAGTGAAGTAAGAACTGGTAACATTTCCTCAGGCCACTGCGCTAATTTATGTCTTACTTCATTTTTTCTTCATAGCAGCTGGCAGTATTTTACAGATGAGGAAACAATGACCCAGAAAAGTAAAGTTTCAGGTTTAAATTCACACAGTGAGCAATGGAAATGGGACATTGAGCCAACTCTTTTGGCCTCTGAAGCTTAGAACCTGAGACCAAAAGGAGGGAGACAAAGAAACCATGGGAGGAGAGGAGGAACAGAGGACTTCTGGAGGAAGCTCAAGGGGACCAACACAGTCATCAAATAGGTAATGCACAACTCCAAGTGCAGTTGCACAGTGCAGATAGAACTTTTGAATTCTGCCGTCCATGTTTTGAGGGAGTGACTTAAGGATAAAAAAACAAGGAGTATTTTTTTTTATGTGTTAGAGTCTCAGAATTTCTCTCTAGGAAGAGACACAAACTTGCAACTTAAGAGAAGGCAGTATAAGCTAAAACTAAACTCCTGCATCTCTCCAGGAGGCCCCAGTAGGCAGTTCTCTGCTTGTAAAGTGAGGGAGGAATTTAACTCTGGGAGGTGGGGGGAGAAAATGCATGAAGGAGGAAGGGAAATGAGTAGGCAGGGAGGTGGCTCTAGAAGAAGGGTGGGGCAAAAAAAGGTCCCCCAGCCAAGAGAGCAGCCCTAGATGAAATGGAGAGCTGAAACATCTACTTGGGATTTATGAAGTGTAGCTGTAGGGCTGAGTTGGAATTAGGGTTAGAGACCCCTATGCAGTCTTCAGCCAAGGCAATGAAAAGGAAATTTTAGCATTTTGAATATGGTTGGATTTCTTCTATAAAATGTTGAAGGGAGCCAGGTGAGAATATGATTCTATGTGGAGTCAAGAAAACCTGTTGGACAAGAGTGCTAAATCTGAATTGCATGCATAGTAATACTTTTCAAACAAATCCATGAGGTATAGCATATCAAAAGCCTGGAAAACTAAAAGTCATACCTACGTGCCAGCAAATTGTACTGCTTGGACTTCGTCATATGGAAATAATAGATGATATGCATAAAGATTTTGCCTGCCATTATTTCATCAGAGAAAGAATGTGAGGAAAATGAACGGCCCAGCAACAAGTGATTGGTTAAATAAATGATGATGAATGCTTACAGTTGAGTACTACCCACTCTCCAAAAAATTTCATTGCAGAGTCATTCATTCATTTGGCAAATATTTATTGAGTGCCTTCAATGTGGTCAGCACTGTTCTAGACACTGATGACTCAACTGAGAACAAATAAATATCTCTGCCCTCCTGGAATTTACATTATGGTGGAGAGAGAAAGACAATATCCAAATAAACAAATAAGCAATATAATTCAGATGGTGATAAGTGCCAGGCAGAGTAAAGGAGGAAGAGATTGACTCAAGGGTAGAAGTCATGGCTGCTCTGTGAGTGTGTCCGGGAGGGTCTCATTGAGCACAAAATTGGCTACGCTAGAGGACAGTGTGTCCTCTGGGCCAGGAGGCTTCCTCTTTGGGGAACCAGGATCTCTATCCCTGAGAGCTCAGAGCTGAGAGGACAGAAATCACAAGTCCCCAGTGTGTAACCAGAAGTGATGGTAGCAGGACCACTCCTACTCCCAGCCCTTGGTTCTTAGGTTCATTTATTCTGCCAATGGAGACAGTCATCATCTGAGGCGGTTGATTTATTAAAGTCGAGCTCTGCATTCTCAAGGATGGCTCCCATCTTTCAAGCACCTCCAAGCTGACGCTTTAGCTGTGAGTTCAACTCGTCCCATCGTTCTGCCAGGCTGGCAACTTCTGACTGGTGCAACAGGTAATAGGACTGTGGATCCCATGGATCTAGAAAGTGGGTTGCTGGGTCTAATGTGATGATATCTGAGATCCTATGGAGGCAGATCAAACACATTGTAAGCTTTCAGGATGTACTCATGGCTGAGGTCCTGAGGGCAAATCCATATTCCAAAAACATGTCTTTTCCTGTCAAGACAACGCTGCCCTTTCCAAGGCAGAAGGGGTTAACTTGCCTGAGGTAGACTGCGCTGTCTCTGGGATTCAGAACTTGTCTCTGCTACAGACAACATGGCTCTATGGTCCTTGGTTGGCGAGATTGTGTAGGGATCCCTCATCCTAACCCAGGGCCACAGCAGAACACTTCATAAGCTTCAGTTCAGTTCAATAGACATTTCAGTTCTCTCGAACGTCTCTCTACAACTGCTTTCTTAACGAGGGAACCTTTTCTCTCCCAGCCCTTTCTTCACAGAGCCTTATTCTTGCTTGCTTCCTCCTTCTACTCTCATCCTCCGTCCTTTACTTCATGGCTACCGTGTTCATACATTCATTGTACCAGCACCACAGTGATGACAGATGGAGGCTGGCGTTAGCTGCTCCAGTTCTGCCTGCTTGGTTGCTGAGCTCCTCTTCCATGGTCGGTGTTTCTGGTGGGCATTCACTAACATGCAGTATGAAGGTCGTCTTATTGGGTAGCAGCTCATTTCCATGTCCACCTACCTGCCTTGATGCCTTGTCTCCCATCTTCTAATCTTTTTTCCTGCTAGGTTCTTAGCTGGCTGGTTAAGTTATTTGCCACTGTCATCATGAGAAACGCTGGGCTGGAAGAAGCACAAGCTGGAATCAAGATTGCTGGGAGAAATATCAATAGCCTCAGATATGCAGATGACACCACCCTTATGGCAGAAAGTGAAGAGGAACTAAAAAGTCTCTTGATGAAAGTGAAAGAGGAAAGTCAAAAAGTTGGCTTAAAGCTCAACATTCAGAAAACTAAGATCATGGCATCTGGTCCCATCACCTCATGGGAAATAGATGGGGAGACAGTGGAAACAGTGTCAGGCTTTATTTTTTTGGGCTCCAAAATCACTGCAGATGGTAACTGCAGCCATGAAATTAAAAGACGCTTATTTCTTAGAAGGAAAGTTATGACCAACCTAGATAGCATATTAAAAAGCAGAGACATTACTTTGCCAACAAAGGTACATCTGGTCAAGGCTATGGTTTTTCCAGGGGTCATGTATGGATATGAGAGTTGGACTGTGAAGAAAGCTGAGTGCCGAAAAATTGATGCTTTTGAACTGTGGTGTTGGAGAAGACTCTTGAGAGTCCCTTGGACTGCAAGGAGATCCAACCAGTCCATCCTAAAGGAGATCAGTCCTGGGTGTTCATTGGAAGGACTGATGTTGAAGCTGAAACTCCAATACTTTGGCCACCTCATGCGAAGAGTTGACTCGTTGGAAAAGACCCTGATGCTGGGAGGGATTGGGGGCAGGAGGAGAAGGGGACGACAGAGGATGAGATGGTTGGATGGCATCACTGACTCGATGGGCTGAGTTTGAGCAAACTCCGGGAGTTTGTGATGGACAGGGAGGCCTGGCGTGCTGTGATTCATGGGGTCGCAAAGAGTCGGACAGGACTGAGCGACTGAACTGAACTGAACTGAGTCTGTATTGGGCTTCCCAGGTGGCTCAGTGATAAAGAAGTTGCCTATCAAGGCAGGAGATGCAGGAGACATGGGTTCGATCTCTAGGTTGGGACGATCCCCCTGGAAGAGGAAATGGCAACCCATTCCATTTTTTAAAATCCCACGGGATTGCAAAGAGTCAGACATGACTGAGCACACAGCACTGGGTCTATATATCCTAACCTAGGGCTGCTCTGTTTCCACACGAAGTGGGTGCTTTGGGGACGATTTTCTGCCATCCCTGGGGTGGGTGGGAGTACAGCAATTATCCCTTTGCAGTTTGCACATGTACCAGGCTGACCTTCCATGAACCAAAGAGGGCTTTTCCCTCCTTGGTCGGTGGATCATAAAGGGTTCCCAGAGGGCCACACGTGCGAGCTGAGGGCACAGTACAACGGTGGGTGGCCTGAACCCAGCCCACGTGCAGTGCGCTCCTGCTCCCAGCCTCACCCAGGCCTGATCCTGGATGTGCCGTGGGCACCATGGGCTGATGCCTGCTGGGCCTGTTGGACTGGGTGTCTGACTGGACCAGCACTAGAGGAGCTGTTCTGGTGGTCTGGTCACTCAGCATCCTGTAGTCAAGCAGTCCATCTCTACCAGGGCATGAGGCCAGGAACTGTTTTCAAAAGATACACAGATCTCCTCTGCAGAAGACATCTCCGCTCCTGACCCAGAAACCCAGGGCCCGGGGTCATGACTCTCCCACCGGGGCCAGCCATAAAGTCCCCAGGATGTCCTCTCCCACCCGTGACTTCTCTGCAACCACAGAGGCTGCTGGAGGGCAGGGCCCAGGTGGCAGGGCCGCTCACACCTCAGCCTGCACCCACTACAGAACTCTTTCTAAATTTCCACTCAAAGAATGTAGCTTTCACGTCCTCTAGTCAGAACACTGTTCATGGGTATGGAATATGCTCTCTCCAAAATCCAAAGAGGCTTCTGAGGTGTTATGCTTTCTTCTTTGTGGTGGGAGACATAAGATACAATAATTTTTCCTTTATTTTGGAGGGGACTGAGGTAGCTCAGCTGGTAAAGAATCCGCCTGTAATGCAGGTAGACCCCGGTTTGATTCCTGGGTTGGAAAGATCCTCAGGAGAAAGGAATAAGCTACCCACTCCCGTATTCTTGGGCTTCGTGGTGGCTCAGATGGTAAAGAATCCACCTGCAATGCAGAAGACCTGGGTTGGATCCCTGGGTTGGGAAGGTTCCCAGGAGGGAATGGCTACCCACTGGAGAATCCCCGTGGACAGAGGAGCCTGGCGGGCTACGGACTACAGGGCTGCATAAGAGTCGGACACAACTGAGCGACTAAGCAGGCGCACAAGGTAGAGAAGAGGTGAGTTAATAGAGCCCGAGGTCAAGATTGTAAAGTGTTATCCATTCCACATGGATTTGAACTGGTTTGGATCATCTTTCCTTATAGAAATGGGAAAAAAACATGTGCCAAATCAATGGCCACGTATCACGTAGTCAAGGACTTGTTAACTTGCTGTAGCAAAGATAGCACGGCTGGCACAGGAACTGCAGTTGTGGCCACTGCACAGCTCAAGTCTGTAGTAGCCCCCCGGCGTCCCCCAACATCTGCCTGGTTTTCTCAGGGGCCGGACTGATGAACTGAAAAGAGATGATGGGGCCCACCAGCTCAGCATCCTTTGATCTTAAATTACTAAAGACCAGCTGGGATGGGATTTTGGTTCTAATATATTATGTTGGCTGGGAGTAGGGAGTGGGCTGCATGATTCAGAGCTTCCACTTGGCCTTCCCACCATGAGAGGTCTTATTCCAAAGGCAAAGAAACCAATACAGTGATTGTGCCAAATACAAAGTATATCTTCTCCTGATAGACATCTGGGGCAGGAGATGACCAACTGGGTGGGTCCATGGACCCAGTGGACCCATGATGAGTCAAAGCTAGGCCAGGATTCTGTTAATTACATGATGATGATGCTTCAGGTCTCTGGGTGTTGTTAACTTCAATCCTGCAGGAGAAAGGCCTCTGAAGTACCGTCAATCAAGGAGGCAGTCTTCTTCTTCAAGAGTGAAGGGGATGGGATTTCCCTGGTGGCCCAGTGGTTAAGAATCTGCTTTGCAATGTAAGGGACACAAGTTCAATCCCTGGTCAGGGAACAAAGATCCCACATGCCTTGAAGCAACTAAGTCCATACGCCTCGACTCCTAAGCCCATGTGCCACAACAAAAGATTCCACGTGATACAACAAAGACCTGATGCAACCAAATACATAAATATATTTTTTAAAACAACAAGAGTAAAGGGGACACTATTTCTGCTAGTTTGAAGAGTTCAGAGAAACCTATGACCCAAGATTTTTAGTTCAACAATCCAGAGGTCTCCATTCCCTCCAGGGACCCATACTTTCCTGGCCTATCTACTTCTGTCGAGAATTAAACTTACTTCAGAGCTCTGTGAATTTTATGATTAACTCCTGGTCTTGGTCCTTAGCTTTCTGTGGCCTTTGGCTTTAGAAGACTAGAGTACTTTATCAGCAGCAACCAAGGAAGCCCTCTGACTTTCACTGTTGCCAATATAACTGTCAAATAATCATTCTCAGCAGCCTTTTACTGTCTTTTTCCAAAGCGTCAATTGAGCTTGACAAGAGCTACCCAATTCCACCGGCCTTGTGTTATTTCTTTCATATTTATTAACACCTGATACCTCTCACTAGCTGCTGCATTTTCTCCCACCAGTTTCCCATCCCAGAGTCCCACTAGGGAAAGCCTTAACAAAAGTCTTAACAAAAACTCTGCTTCCTTGGACCAGGGCTTGTCTACACTTCATCCACCACCACTCAGTGGGTCTTCACTGCCAGCTAGGGGGCAAGTGATCCAGCTCCAAACTTCTACCTTAGTGTCTGCTTTCTCAGACCACTTCCAATACCAACTGTTATAGACCAGGTTCCCCAGAAAGCAAACCCTGGGACAAAAATTAGCATGTGAGGTTGATGAGGGAGCCCTCTTGGGATTGGGTCTCTGGAAAGGAAGGGATGGGTTGGGCAGGACTGAAGAGAGAAGTGGGGCTGTGATGCAGTCCCAGCTGCGGACCTCGACCTACCCCACAGGGAGATCTGATGCTGAAATAGCCATTCAAAAGTGGGCAGAGTCAGAGCATGGGAGCTGGCCTTCACACCCTTGCCTCTCGCAGTCCCTGGAAGCCAGCGGCTGATGGAAAGGGCATGCCCTTGGGCAAGGGGAATTCCTTCATCCAAGAGTTCTAAAGAGAGCTGAGGGCTAGGGCTGTCTGCCAGCAGTCAACAGCTGGGTAAATAAGTCTTTAGTCCTGAAGGGGATCTGGGTGGTACATCACAGCATTGGTGCCAATTACTTTGGATGCACCAAAAAGATGTTCAAAATAGATTTAAAAATGAAAAAAAGGGGGGGTTATAAAAGAATATTGTCTACGTGATCATTAATACACGAGGTATTAATGATGGTTCTGTCTTTGTGGTGATGGATTCTGATTTGTTTTTCCCCTTGATTATCTACATTTTATAACATTCCTTTAGTTGACTACTTGTAACATGGGGTGTTACTTTTAACTTTAAATTTTTCTGGAGATAAAATCAAACATGATATAAGAAATTAGAAATAAAGTATTTGAAATTCTTCTTGTTATTTTAAGCTATTTCATCAAAAAGATTTAGGTTGTGACTTTTTAATTTAAGTAAGTAAATGCATAAAAGTGAGCTGAGGATCACATGTTGTCTTTTACAATTAGTGAAAATAGTCACACTGTCCAGTCATTGCTAAACTGGAAGTTATATTGCTGCCATATTATGGCTTTCATCTGGACACTCAAAAACTCTTAATGAGAAATTATTCTAAGTCCTATTTAGCTGATGGACAAAATGAAAAATACAGAAGTAAAGATATCCAGCCAAAGCTGCACAGATTACTGGCAGAAAAGACATCCTCAGCTTCTTATTTAGAACCCTGTTTTCTAATTATTCAGCAATCCTTTCTCCAAGTAAAGTTTAGGTTAAGAGCACTCAATATCCAACTCACTTGCTCTAAAGTGGCCCTCTTAATTACTAGTGCTCATTAACTTTATGTGTCATTATTGGAGCAGGAGGTGGGGAGGGAGGTAGGAAATGTAAAGGAAATAGGAAGTAATAAATTAATTTCTAACCAAGGTCAGCTGTTCCCCAGAGCACAAAGCAATGGATGGTGGATTGCTCCAGGGGCTTATATTGGCACAAAAAGTTATTTTGACAAAGTTCTTAGGAAGTGGGCAGAAAACTCTGTCCAAGATACGAAATATTCATCAGCTAAAAAATACGGTGGAAAAAATATTTGAGTTTAAATATTTCTCTACAAGTTCTTTCTTCTATGTCTATTCTTTACAGAACAAGTTGAACCTAAAGCAGCCTCTACGTAAATGGAATGAGACGGTTTAATAAAAAGGAGTCAGAAAGACAGAGACAGAGACAGATCTCCAAGCATTCTTTCAATTTGCCAGGTAGCTGGGACAGCATTTCCATTTTTATAGTCTCCTTCAAGAAGCCTTCAATCTGTTGGAGAGTCACATATTACTAGTCATCAGTAAATCAGTAATTCATCATTCATTAGTTGAAAAGTAAATAAAACAAAACCATATGACACAGCTAATAGTAGTTTGATATATGAGATATATAGATACTCAAGACATAAGATTTTTTATGTAATCAGATGCTACAAACTTCACAGATTTTGTGGACAAGGACAAAAAATACTTTCAAAAACTAAAGTTGATAAGAATAAACACAAAACACCTTAAACAAGTGATCACGACTAACACCAAACCACCATTAAGAGCTTCCTGATGTGCTGCCAAGAAAGACATCCTCACCTATGTAATATTCTTACCAAAGTTTCACCTGGACTGTTAGCAAGCCAAGTCCAAAATGTTGGATTAGACTCTCACAATGTCACTGCTATGAAAGAAAAAATAAATTCAAACGTGGGGATGGGGGACTATTCTAGATCAAAGTTAACTAAAATGGCATGACCATTAAATGTAGTAAGGGATATTTGAGGGGATATTAGATTTTTAAAAAGGGTTATCAGGTATATTTTTAATTGAGTAAACTTGAATATGGACTGTATATTAGATAATATTACTATAGCAATATTTTATTACTTGTTTGTGATAATGCTATTTTGGTTCCAGAATGCCTTTGTTCCTAGAAGATGTGTGCTGATGTATTTAGAGGTGAAATGTCATATATCTGCAACTTACTTTAAAATGGTCAGGAAATAAATGTCCACATATAAAAAAGAAATGTTTATACATGTGTATATATATGTTTACATACACATACATAAAATGTATACATATATAAAAATGTTTGTGTATGTGTATATATATACATATATATATGAAATAAATGTCCACGTATAAAAAAGAAATGTTTATACATTTATATATATATGTTTATATACACATACATAAAATGTATACATATATAAAAATGTTTGTGTATGTGTATATATATACAAATATATAGAGAGAATATGACATATATGAATAACTGGTGAGTTTAGGTGAAGTAGTATTCTTTCACGTTCTCTATAGGTTTGACCTCTTTTTTTTCCAAAAAGAAAAAAAAAAAAAACTCAAAATGGAGGTGATTATTCATCAGTGGAAGTGATTATCCACCAAAGAAAGTGTAAGTGACTTTTATACACGGGGCATTTTGCACCACATTTTTTCCACCATGTCCTTGAATCACAAGCAGAAAGTTAAAAAAAAAAAAAATCCTCAGGTTGGAGCTCTTTTCAAAGAATTAATGTTGAAAGTGATGTCAGTTTTTTAATTTTCACTCTTTGGTCAAAGGTAATATATTTCAAACAACTTTCAAATCTATATGAAATTCTGTCTATCAGATATACTCTGTTATGATTTCTTTTTATTTTAAAGGAATTAACAAACTTTGAGCTTCAGTTGCTTCCTCTAGGGAATATGGAAGGAGATTTTTAGCAATACATGGTTTATAATCAAAAGCAACTTATATTCTGGCTATAGAAGTCTAATGGCAACCCACTCCAGTATTCTTGCCTGAAAATATCCCATGGACAGAGGAGTTTGGTGGGCTGCAGTCCATGGGGTCGCAAATAGTCAGGCGTGACTAAGCGACTGAGCACGCATGCATAGAAGTCTGAATTTTATTCATTTATTTTTTCTATTTTTTAAAAATTTATTTTAATTGGAGGCTAATTACTTTACAATATTGTAGTGGTTTTTGCCATACATTGACAAGAATCAGTCATGAGTGTACATGTGTCCCCATCCTGAACCCCCCTCCCACCTCCTTCCCCATCCCATCCCTCAGGGTCATCCCAGTGCACCAGCCCTGAGAGCCCTGTCTCATGCATCAAACCTGGACTGGCGATCTACTTCACATATGATAATATACATGTTTCAACGCTATTTTCTCAAATCATCCCACCCTTGCCTTCTCCCACAGAGTCCAGAAGTCTGTTCTTTATATCTGTGTCTCTTTCGCTGTCTTGCAGATATGGTCATCATTACCATCTTTCTAAATTCCATTTATATGCATTTGTATACTGTATTGGTGTTTTTCTTTCTGACTTACTTCACTCTGTATAACAGGCTCCAGTTTCATCCACCTCATTAGAACTGATTCAAATTCATCCTTTTAATGGCTGAGTAATATTCCATTGTGTATATGTACCACAGCTTCCTTATCCATTCGTCTGCTGATGGGCATCTAGGTTGCTTCCATGTCCTGGCTATTATAAACAGTGCTGTGATGAACATTGGGGTGCACGTGTCTCTTTCAGATCTGGTTTCCTCGGTGTGTATGACCAGCAGTGGGATTGCTGGGTCATATGGCAGTTCTATTTCCAGTTTTTTAAGGAATCTCCACACTGTTCTCCATAGCGGCTATACTAGTTTGCATTCCCACCAATGGTGTAAGAGGGTTCCCTTTTCTCCACACCCTCTCCAGCATTTATTGCTTGTAGACTTTTTGATAGCAGCCATTCTGACCAGGTAGCTCATTGTGGTTTTGATATGCATTTCTCTAATAATGAGTGATGCTGAGCATCTTTCCATGTGTTTGTTAGCCATCTGTATGTAGAAGTCTAAATTTTAAACCGTGGAATAAATATCCAAGACTAGTACTATATTTAAATCCATTTTCTAATTTACGATGCCACAGAAAAATAATTAGATTTGGTTGAACATAGAACTTGACATTTTATAGAAAAACAGTTAAGTAGAGATAATTTTGTATGGTTCAACTACACATTTTCTATTTACCATACAGACCCAATTATAATATGAGGTGCTTTTATTTGTTCAAAAAATTATTCTTCTAAAAAGAAAGCACTTATTGAAGTCATTGAAAGTTCTCTCAACTTATAAGGAGCTCTTTAACTACTCTATTTTGAGCAATAAAACATTTTGCGAGAAAAACACATTCACCTGAACAGACCTTGACCATTGCCTACTTTGGGTGTTTTTGCGGTTACCTGGCAGGATCAGGTTTTTTTTTTTTTTTAATTAAAAAAAATAGGGAGATAGGAGGGGGGTTCAGGATGGGGAACACATGTACACCCATGGCTGATTCATGTGAATGTATGGCAAAACCACTACAACATTATAAAGTAACTAGCCTCCAATTAAAATAAATAAATTAATTTACAAAAAAAAAAAGTTAAAACAGATCTGCTGCTGCTGCTGCTAAGTCGCTTCAGTCGTGTCCGACTCTGTGCGACCCCACAGACGGCAGCCCACCAGGCTCCCCCGTCCCTGGGATTCTCCAGGCAAGAACACTGGAGTGGGTTGCCATTTCCTTCCCCAAAGCATGAAAGTGAAAAGTGAAAGTGAAGTCACTCAGTCGTGTCTGACTCTTGGCGACCCCATGGACTGCAGCCTACAAGGCTCCTCCATCCATGGGATTTTCCAGGCAAGAGCACTGGAGTGGGATGCCATTGCCTTCTCCGAAAACAGATCTAGTAGCTGTTCAAACGATGTTGATCCCACAATTGTAAATGTTCGTTTTATTTTGCTTCATTTTATTTTTATTTACTTAGTTGTGGTGAAATGCACATAACGTAAAGTTTACCATCTTAGCCATTTTAAGTGTATATTTGCACTGCTGTGCAACCACCCATCTCCAGGACAACTTTTGTCTCATAAAACTGAAACCCTGGAATCTTTTATTTATTTATTTTATTTATTTATTTATTTTTTTTTTTACATATTAAACTATTTATTTTTTTTTTTTAAATTTTTTTATTAGTTGGAGGCTAATTACTTCACAACATTTCAGTGGGTTTTGTCATACATTGATATGAATCAGCCATAGATTTACACTTATTCCCCATCCCAATCCCCCCTCCCACCTCCCTCTCCACCCGATTCCTCTGAGTCTTCCCAGTGCACCAGGCCGGAGCACTTGTCTCATGCATCCCACCTGGGCTGGTGATCTGTTTCACCATAGATAGTATACATGCTGTTCTTTTGAAACATCCCACCCTCACCTTCTCCCACAGAGTTCAAAAGTCTGTTCTGTATTTCTGTGTCTCTTTTTCTGTTTTGCATATAGGGTTATCGTTACCATCTTTCTAAATTCCATATATATGTGTTAGTATGCTATAATGTTCTTTATCTTTCTGGCTTACTTCACTCTGTATAAGGGGCTCCAGTTTCATCCATCTCATTAGGACTGGTTCAAATGAATTCTTTTTGACAGCTGAGTAATATTCCATGGTGTATATGTACCACAGCTTCCTTATCCATTCGTCTGCTGATGGGCATCTAGGTTGCTTCCATGTCCTGGCTATTATAAACAGTGCTGCGATGAACATTGGGGTGCACGTGTCTCTTTCAGATCTGGTTTCCTCAGTGTGTATGCCCAGAAGTGGTATTGCTGGGTCATATGGCAGTTCTATTTCCAGTTTTTTAAGGAATCTCCACACTGTTTTCCATAGTGGCTGTACTAGTTTGCATTCCCACCAACAGTGTAAGAGGGTTCCCTTTTCTCCACACCCTCTCCAGCATTTATTGCTTGTAGACTTTTGGATAGCAGCCATCCTGACTGGTGTGTAATGGTACCTCATTGTGGTTTTGATTTGCATTTCTCTAATAATGAGTGATGTTGAGCATCTTTTCATGTGTTTGTTAGCCATCTGTATGTCTTCTTTGGAGAAATGTCTGTTTAGTTCTCTGGCCCATTTTTTGATTGGGTCATTTATTTTTCTGGAATTGAGCTGCAGGAGTTGCTTGTATATTTTTGAGATTAATCCTTTGTCTGTTTCTTCATTTGCTATTATTTTCTCCCAATCTGACGGCTGTCTTTTCACCTTACTTATAGTTCCCTTTGTAGTGCAAAAGCTTTTAAGTTTCATTAGATCCCATTTGTTTAGTTTTGCTTTTATTTCCAATATTCTGGGAGGTGGGTCATAGAGGATCTTGCTGTGATTTATGTCGGAGAGTGTTTTGCCTATGTTCTCCTCTAGGAGTTTTATAGTTTCTGGTCTGACATTTAGATCTTTAATCCATTTTGAGTTTATTTTTGTGTATGGTGTTAGAAAGTGTTCTAGTTTCATTCTTTTACAAGTGGTTGACCAGTTTTCCCAGCACCACTTGTTAAAGAGGTTGTCTTTTTTCCATTGTATATCCTTGCCTCCTTTGTCAAAGATAAGGTGTCCATAGGTTCGTGGATTTATCTCTGGGCTAACCCTGGAATCTTTTAAATCATAACTTCTCTTTCCCCTTTCTCCAGCGCCTAGCAACCACGATTCTTTCTGTCTATTCTAAGTACCTCATGTATGTGGAATCACACAGTATTTGTCCTTTTGTGACTGGTCTACAAGGCTCCTTCACTATAGCATGTGTTAGAATGTCCTTCCTTTTTAAGACATAATAATGTTCCATTGTGTGTATATATATATACACCACATTTGTTTATCCATTTATCCATCAATGGACATTTGGGTTGCCTGTACCTTTTGGCTATTTTGAATAATGCTGCTATGAACATGGGTGTACAAATTTCTCTTTGTGATCCTGCTTTCAATGTTTTCGTGCGTATACCCAGGAGTGGAATTGTTGAATCATATGGTAATTTTATCTTTAACTTTTTGAGGAACTACCATGCTGTTTTTCACATCATCTGTACCATTTTGTATTCCTACCAAGAATGCACAAGAGTTATAATTAGAAATTGGAACCACATCTTCCCTACCATTTGTTATTTTATGGCTTTTTTTGCTTTTTTTTTTTTTTGATAGCAGCCATCCTAATGAGTGTAAGGTGATTGATTTTATTTTGAACTTGATTTTTAAAACATCATTTAAATGATTGTATTATAAGATCACAGATATATATCTTTGAAAAGATTGTGGGGGGAAACTATTATTAAATAAACAGGCTTACAAGAAAATTTATAATAACAACATCAGTTCTGAATTTCAAAATTGACAGAATATGCTCTGAAAACCGTATTGGAGGAATAAAACGATGGCTCTATGAAGAAAGCAACACTAATGCCAAAGTTGCCCACGAAGAATGTGAATAAAATTGCTTCATGAAATGTGTAAGTAAAAAGAAGTGATATTGCTAAATTAATATTTTATGCATATAATGTTAAATATGTATGTGTGTCTAGATTAATAAACCATAAACAGGCAAATAGCCTGTTTTAATTATATCCCCAAAGTTTATATAGTCAAGTTGGCCAAAAAAATGACTTAAAAGTTTATATATTCAAAACAGCCCAAAATATGAGCTTAACTTACATTGGGGGCCACCTTCCACCCAACTGTGCACAGTATACAATGTTTAATAGTTCCTGAGGTACTTGTGGCTGTCCTCTTTGCAGAAAGAAACTGGCAACCTAGGCACCTCCTCTGAGCAGAGATCAGAGGTTGATGTTTGATAAAGGTGAATTTGAAAACAACCAACTAAATTTTTAATGGAAGATAATATGAAGAGGTCCTGGTTAGGCCCCAGGAACGAGGCTATGAGAGCATTACAGAATCATTCTTTTTAGGGGCACAGAGCATTCTGACAACATAATCTGTAGAGTGGTGGTCCTATAAAGAAACAAGGGCAAGTCTGTGGTAGACCACATCACAAGCCCACAGCACAACCGGGCTGGACTGGGCACAAAAAGAGATTACTTAAACAAATGTGGTTCTTTTTTCTCCGAGAGCTTACTAACCTTTGAAACGGGTACAGTCAAGGGTCTCAGAGTTTGCTGCTCTCTAAAACAAAACAAAACCCACACACACAACAATGAAAGAACTAAGGATGTATATGCTTAGTTCAATAAACAAGTACTGAGTGCATAGTGTGTATATATATATATAGTGTATATATATATACACTAGGGCTTAAGTTCAATTCAAGGAATATAAAGCTAAGCAGGACACAATCATAGAGAGCTGATGATGATAGCAAATACACTGAGCACCGACTATGTGCCAGGCACATCCCTGAGAAGTTTATGTGAGTCCATCCAAGTAATCCTCGAAGTAATCCTGACCAGGACCTCGGAAGCCCTGCATGATCTGGCCTGAGGCGCCCTCCGACTCATTTCCTAGCACTCTCCCCATCAGCCTTTCCTCTTCAGCCACACTGCTCTTGGATTCCCCGACCGCATCAAGGACATTCCATCCCGAGGGTCTGTGCACTTCCTGACCCCTCTGCCTGGTACACCCTTTCCCAAGACATTCGCAAGGCTCCATCCTCACCTTCTTCAGGTCTCTCCTCAAAGGTCACCGTATCAGAGAAAGCACCCTGCTGAGTGGCTAAATAGTCTGGATTCCAAGTAAGATCCATTAATGCCTAGCACATCCTTTTTATTCAGACCCAGAGTCATCCGAAATTAGGTGTTTCCACTAAATTTTCACTTTTTCCCTAAACCATCATTTACTTATCGAGCTAATATCTCGATCAAATAGATTTAAATCAAATTTGTGATGTCATCACCTGTGTTCCTGGCTGTTTCGAGTTGACGGGGGCTCTGTGGCATAAGGAAGTCCCTTATCATAGTCACTGAGAATTTCAGTGACACCAACAGCTGATGGATTGCAAAGCTGTGAATAATGTATTCTTAGAGAAGCTTCTACATTGTTGTTGTTGTTGTTTACTGCATGATTTTGTTAATTCGAAAATGTCCAGAACCTGCAAATCTATAGAAACTGAAAGTAGCTTCATGCTGGCTGGGGAATGGGGGAGTTGGGTGATGAGAGCTGGGGCTAATGAAAATGTTCTAAGATTGATTGTGGTGATGGTTGCACAACTCTGTGAATATATCAAACACTATTGAATTTTATGCTCTAAGTGGGTGAATTTTATGGTATCTGACTTACAGCTCCACAAAGCTGCTTTTGAGACTTAGGAGTGTCTGCCTGGAGCTCCCAGCCGAGAGTGAGGTAGTGAGCTGGGCTCAGTGGGTGGAGTCCTGGGGTTGCCATCCTGCCACAGGCATGGGGCTGGGGGCAAGGATTTGTCATCTCAGGGCTACGGGGACGTTTTTATTATAACACTCCATCTTTAGGCAACTGAAGAGTTGCTCAACAAAGTTACCGTTTCTCTGTCTTTTTTTCTCTTGTTAGAAGAAAACAGGAATAATAATAATAAAAGAAAGAACAAAGTCTCTGTCACATGGCAAAGTAGTGGAAAGTCACACTATTTTTGGGAAGCAAAACAAGGAGCATGGAGGACCTGAGTGGATACGATGTTGGGGGCGAGGATGGGGATGAGGGGTTGAAAGAAAGTTGGATGTCCGACAACCAAGAGAGAGTCTTGACTTTATTTTTCCTAACAAAGAAACAAGTGGCTGTTACTTTGACCTTGTGGGGATATTTCAAAGATCACAAGTAAAAACTTTACAGTACAGATATGTGGAACCATAGAAGAAAATCAAAGACGAGCACATGACTTTCAGTGGCTTGCAAGAAAAAGGATAAAGGAAGCAAGGAGACAAAATGAGCTACACCAGAGAGTTGGGGAAAATATATATATAATGCTTTTACAAGTCTATCAAAGGGAATAAAACCACCAAAGGGAAGTGTACCACTAAATAGAGTAGGAAGAAATGAGATGAAAATCCAAACTATTAAAATACTTAACAGACCACACCGCAAACCAAAAGCTCTTGTGCTCATTAGAATTGTCTAACAGTATCTTTTTCTCTAATTATTGAGATCTCAAGGTTGACCATTAGGGAATTGAATTCAATGTGATTACAATTTATTCATTCACCGTTTCCCTTCACTAAAGTCTAGTTTGGAGCTGAGTTAGCTTCAGATCGGGGTACCCACTATGTGAGTCTGGGAGGCACAGATCAAAGTCCTGCTCCTGTTCTTTCCCGAGGCTATCTTTCCCCCAGCCCACCTCCCCACTTCTCCACCTTCTCCCCACTTCTCCCCACACACATCTGCAGACAGAATTTCCCAGCTATCACGGAGTGCCTGCTAAGTGCAGGGCACTGTGCTAGGTCCGGAAAACCCCAAGAGTGAGCAAAACAGACACCTTCCCTGCCTAACACAGAATTACACGGAAACAGAGACATTAATCCGATGATCACACAGGTTCTATTAGAAATCGTGATAGAGGAGCACTGTGAGAATGCACCCGGTGAAGCGCAATCTAGCCTGGCAGGCCAGGGGAAGCTTCTAATCAAGGTCTATGCTTACAACTAAAGGACAAGTAATAGAGGGGTTTGATTCAGGGCTGGGGGTGGGACTTGGAAAGAGTACTCCACGCAGTGGAAACAGCTGGTGCAAAGGCCCTGAGACCAGGTGGAATGTGGTACAGTCGAGGACGACAAGAAGGCTAGAGTGCAGAGAGCAAGAAGAAAGTACCACAACACAAGATCACAAAGGTGAACTAAGGTCCAACAAACCAGGAGTTTGTAGGCTGATTTAAGGAATTGTGCCTATTCCAGGAATGGTCAGGAAGGGTTTTTTAAGGGCCAGGGGGTGCTTAACCAACCAGATATTAACTATTCTGTTAAGTGGAGCCAGGACCAGGTGGGACTCAGTGCAAAATAAAAATGCAGGGCCCCTTGTTAAAAACGATGAAAGGACCTCAAGGCGCTGACAGCAGAGCATAAAACCAAGTCCATGGCCCTCCTAAAGCAGCCCGAGGAGGGGTGGTCCCTGAGTCCCTGGGATCATGGCTCAAGGCAGGATGGCTCCCTGATGTTAGTCAAGCCATCTCTGAGCAACATCATAAAAGGTGGTCCCCTCACTATGTGCCTTAAAACACCAAGCAGAGTTTCTGGTCTCTGGGTATTTTTTAACTAAGCTGCAAAAGAAAGAGAAGTTTTTGCTGAGGAAGACAGAAATGAGAAGAGTGATCAAGCTGAATGGGAGACTTGGCGGTGAGGTTTTTTTAAACCAATACAAAGCATCAATCTCTCTGTAGCGCATGCGTGCTCAGTCATGTCCGACTCTGACCCCATGGACTGTAGCCCACCTGGTTCTTCTATCCATGGGATTTCTCAGGCAAGAATACTGGAGTGGGTTGTCATTTCCTCTCCTGGGGATCTTCCAGACCAAGGGATCGAACGCATGTCACCTGCTTGACAGGAAGGTTCTTCTTTTACCACTGAGTCACCTGGGAAGTCCCTAGCTGCAGAGATTAGACCTATCTTCAGGCCAGAGTTAACATCTAGGAGGCAAGGGAGGCTCCCAGGTGCAAAATTTAAGGAGGCATTTATTTTCAGGGGCATGCATATACATAGTGGGCCCCTAAGACTGGTGCCTCCTTAAGGCTTGCACCCTCAGTGTCTGGCTGGACCATTCAGCAGCACGTGCAATGCTGAAGACTCTGAGAGTAGGCAGCAAGTGACCCTAGGCCAGGGCTGGACAGAGGCCTGAGGATGAAGAGAACAGGCCAACCTGGTTGGGGAACACTTTCTGGAACTCAGCCTTTGGGGTGTCCTGCTGCCAATTCTGGACAAGTGAGCCTGAGACAGGTAGAGAGCCGGGGATCCCACAAGCAGGATGTGCGGCACTCGGCACACAGCAGTGACCTGTGTAGGCACTGGTCAATCACAGACAGTTCCGCTGACTTACTTGTCTAGGAATTCAGACAGTCGATTGCTGATATAAAAACAGCTCCACCTGTGTTAACTGAGCTTTGTTTCATCAACACTGTATTCATTTCAATCACATCTCAACAAGACACAGGCTCCCACTATTTTCAGTGAAGAGAAACGACATGGTAATTCTGTTGATCCCATCTCTCTCTCTCTTTTTCCATTTGCCCGTCACCTCACCACTCACATTCTCCTCCGTCCCTCTTAGTCCCTCTCCCCATCCCCAACATAGCTTCCACGCGCCCCGGTGACCATGACAAAGCACGGAGGATGGTTTCATCTGTGGCCAAATTAAAAAGGCCTCTGCAGGTCCCACCAGAGCCCTGGCTGTGCACAAAGATGACAGATGCCCAAAGTGCAGACTATCTTCATACAGAAGTTTGACCCTGGAACCCTGCTCCATTTCATCTTTCTTTTGTCTATTGCTTTGTCTGGACTTTTGTTCCCTTTTGCCTTGAAAAGTGCAATTATTCCACGGCGACTGATTTCCCTGGTAGAGGATAGAAAGGCCGTTATTAATTTGTCCTTGCGTTAATATACTTCATTTCCTTTCATCTTTATTACCCATCTATATCTTCCTCAGAGGTCTTGTTTACATAAAACAGGACTCTTGGATGCAGAAAGTGCTTAATGAGTCTCAGCATAACCACTACAGAGCAAACACAGTACACTCACCCTTTATAATTATGAATCATTTGACTGTATTAAAAAAACGTCTTCAGTAAATGGTGCCAGGCAGCTTCTTTCGAGATTTTTCTTTATTACTATAAAGATCAGCCATAAACTAAATTATGAGCTTGGTCTATGACATGCTGGCATTAGAGCTCTAAGAGTGAGGGCATATATACTGAACTGCGCTCAGACTAAAGGCCTGAATAATTTGATTCTTGTTACGCTCACCAGTCCCTCCTTTCCTCCCTTCTTCCCGTCCTTCCTCCTGTCTCCCTCCCTTCCTCCCTCCCTCCTTCACTCCCTTCCTTCTTGTTTTAGCCATTTGCACACAGAGCACTACACAGGAGAAATAAGACTTCAGGGGCATCACCCCCCTCAAGCCTACATGCATCCTATTTAGTCACCAAAGGAGCTCTGCTTCAGCAAGTTTGGTATGAAAGCCTGAGTTGCCGCCCAGTGGATTTCCCTCTGAGACTGTATCATGAACAAAGAGCTGGGAACAAGTGGTTCGGTTTTAATAACTAATTATTGAGCTCCTACTATGCACCTTGAACAGCGCAGGCATTATTCAGGCCTGTAGTCTGAGCACAGTTCAATATATATGCCCTCACTCTTAGAGCTTTAATGCCAGAATGTCTTAAGTGCTGATGAAAACCAGATGTGGGAGTAATTAATCCTGTCCTGATGTGGTGAGAAAACCTATGGAGTTTCAGAGATATTTGACCTGGGCTTTGAAGGATGACTAGGAGTTTGCTAGATAGATAAGGAGGAAGGTCACATTAGACAGAAGGTCCAAGATGATAAAGACGAGGAAACGTGAGAGCACACCCGGGTCTGGGATGGTTGATGTATAGGGATTCTTAAAAGGCATGACTGGATTGGAAGGTGAAACCGGGAATGAGTGACGCATGGCTTGTGAAAGGACATACTGTTCACTGGGAAATTCAAAGGCAATAATGGGGACAATTCATTCTTTCACAGACTTTTTTCTGAATGCCTTTTACATAAATGGCAGGGAACTAGGTGCTAGAGTGAAATAGAAAATGTGGCCCTTGCTCTTCAAGGGTTCACAATCTCCCTGAGAATACAGAGGCATGTAAGTAACCACAGCTCAAGGCAAAATGAGAACAAGGGAGCTACAGGAGATATAGAAAGAAAGCTAATGAGTGGGAGCAATGAATGCCGACTGGGAAAGCTTCAAGAAGGGTTGACTGGTGAGAAATATGTCTGGGGTACAAAGAATGATGTAAAACAAGGGCAAGAACATTCCAGGCAAAAGGAATGACCTGAACAAAATAAACAGTATGTGAGAGATCAGTCTGTATTTAGGAGAAGGTAGTGTATAGAGGCTGGCTTTGAGGAAGAACACAGTGATAGAAAGGTTGGGATGAGTTTAAGGGAGGCCTTGAATGCCTTAACAAGAAGTCTAGGTTTTATCTAGTAGAAGATAGAGATCAATAGGTTACTTAATAGTGATGCCATATCAGAAGCATAGTCCAGGCAAATATATTTCATCTTGAGAAAATACTCTTTCAATTTAGCAATGGCTGCCAAAGATATTGTCTTGGGAAGGATCCTGGGCTCAGTGAGGAAGAAATGGATTCATTTATCCATTCAGTTATATAACCAGCCTAAAGAGTACGCCGTCTTCTTGAACTGCAGAGAACCTCTGGGAAAACAATGGTTTAATTGTCTTTGGGCATATCTCCCTTTTATTCACCTCAATAAGCTCTCAGGAATAGTGGAGCAACATTCACCAGAGACTTTTATAAGAAAGAAATCCTACCCTAATCAACTCAACAGCAGAACTGAGACATCATTAGTTCATAAGACTGGCCTAGTCCTTTGAAGTTCAAAAGTACCATAAACACACTACAAATTGTTATTAGGAACCAGGGGAAAGACATCTTTCCAGAACCCAACATAAAAGACCAACCAGTAGGTGTGAAGGTTCCCTATGCAGCACTCCCTTCACCTCATTCACTACAAGTTCTCACGGCGCTGCTTTGCTGATGCCAGGGCAGCTCTGCTTCTCCTGACTCTGAACCACGGGGAAGGAGCAGGGTCCGCTGGCTTCAGAACACACTGGCATTACTTGACAGAGACCAAGAGAAAAACAATCCAGATCGGTTGGGAAACCTTGGGGCTCAGACGGTAAAGAATCTGCCTGCAATGTAGGAGACCCAGGTTCAATCCCTGGGTCATGAAGATCCCCTGGAGAAGGGAATGGCAACCGACCCCAGTATTCTTGCCTGGAGAATTCCATGGACAGAAGAGCCTGGCGGGCTACAGTCCACAAGGTGACAAAGAGTCAGATATGACTGAGCGACTAAACAGCAACAACGGTAGAACCTAAAACCAGGACTTTGGTGATGATGCGTCAATGTTGGTTCATCAGTTGTGACAAAAATTCTGAGAAGGGGTTGGTCATTGGGTTCATTGGGCTCCCAAAGAGTCTAAGGCAGAAATAAGCCTCCTGCGGGAGGGCGTCTCCTCTCTCTCTCTCCTCCAGCAGGAAGACTTTCTTCCTCCATGTTCCCCTTTGTAAACCTCTCATGCCTCCTTTTTCACATAAAGCCATCTGACTATCTGACTTTGTCCCAGTCTGTCTAAACTTGCATGCTTAATACTTTACACTGAGTTTGAGGAATTTGTTAGCAAATAAAAGATTCTCTGATTATCAACATCCATCCTCCTTAAAAGCAGTGGGGATTATATATAACATTTTTTTTCCTGTCCTATGTTCAAATTAAAAACTAGAGATTTATTATATGTCCAGAACAGAAACCAGATGATTTTACATTTCGCCAAATTCCAAAAAGAGTAATGTGGGATAACTGCAGTTGCATGACACCATCTTTCTAATTTTTTTCCAGGGATATTTGTGTGTGTGTGTGTCCTTTGTAAAAAAGGTACCTGGAAGCTGGTGGCTTGCCCATCCCTTCATTCACTTCTGCCTCTAGCTGGAGCACCCCTTTCCCATCCTACTGGCCTTGTCCATCTGTCTGTTAAGTAACATCTCTTCTAGGAGATGTTTTTTAGCTAACCCTTCAGGTACCATCTCCTCTGTATGGACCCAACATTTATGTCCGTGTGTGCTCAGTTGCTATGTTGTGTCTGACTCTTGTGACTCCACAGATGGACTGTAGCCCATCAGGCTCCTCTGTCCATGGGATTTTCCAGGCAAGAATACTGGAGTGGGTTGCCATTTCCTCCTCCAGGGGATCTTCCCAACCCTGGAATTGAACCCATGTCTCCTGTATTGCAGGCAGATTCTTTACCATTGAGCCACGGAGGAAGCCCCTAAATATGTATTATATCATATTATAATTGTTTGTTTAGTAATAATAGTTAAGACTTATTAAGTATCTACATGGTAGATACGTATATATGCCAGGCACTTTTTTCCCTCACCATCTCAACAGTGGTTAATTAAATATTTAACATGTGCCATGTTATAATAGGACTTTATAAACATGATACTCACAATAACCCTAATGATATTGCAGTCATCCCTAGTTCACAGATGAGGAATTTGTGACCCACAAAGGTTACATAATATTTCAAAGGTTACACAAATTTGCTCAGCTTAACTTTAAATTCCATCAACATCTAAAGTTTGAACATTAACTGAGTATTTTATGACATTTAGGAATTATTGTTAATGGTTCTTTTAGGTGTGATAATGGTATTATGATTAAATTATTTTTTAAAGTTCTTATCTTTTAGTGATACATTCAAAAACATTTACTGGTTAAAAAAAAAAAAATCAAAAAGTCAAGTCAGTAAGTCATATCAGTCCCAAAGGACTACCCCAGTGTACAACCTGAGGGTCACTGCAGCTTCGAAAGAACCAAACCTGTGGCCAGAGCAGGGTCTTTCTCTAACAAGCTTTGTGACCTTGGATGAGTCACTTCGCTCTTTCCTTTCATAGATGAAGGAGTGGGGCATAACGATTTCCAGGGCCCTGTTCAGCCGGCCGATTCTCAGACAAGGTGATGATTATCTACCTCTGGCTTCAGAACAGTTCCATAGTTAATGGTGGTTCTTTAATGAGCATAGACTGTAGTCAGATATGATCCAATCTGTCTGGGTTTAGACATAAACTTAATCAAGAAAATATTCTCTTATTAACCCTTTCTTAAAATTAAGTATTTCATAGATGTCTAATTTATAAAACCTTTAAAGAGAGTTGCTCTGGTTTAAATGAAAGCTGAGAATCCTCCCCCCCGCCCCCAAATGGCAACCTATGAAAACTCACTTATATATACTGTCCAGAAAGTGTTTTGATGGTTTTTATTTATTTACTAACTCATTTAATTCTCATATCTGTATAAGATGGATACCATTGGAAGATGAGAACTCTGAGGCACAGATAGGTTAAGAAACTTGTCCAGTGTCATAAATATAGGAAGTGCCTGAGGTGGGATTCAAACTGGGGGAGCCTGCTCCTAAATCTGTACTCATAGCTGCTACACTATATACGTCCCTCTCAATGTGACTACACATTTATTTTCCATTAAACTTTAGGCTCCTTGGAAAGGACAGGGGTATGTGACTTTGTATTCCTCTTGTTCATCCTACTCAAGCATAGGTGTTCAGTGAATGTGTGTAGAATGAATGAAATTTATTGGATAATTTTCAGAGGCTAAATCAAAGCTCATTAAATTTTATGGATATGAATGTATGGGAGAGATCAAGCTAGGTTCTTTATTTTGAAGATGAAAAGTTAAGTGATTTGCCCGGGACCAGCTGGTTAGTAGTAGAACCAGAAGTGAGACCTAGGTCTCTTGACTAGTAAATCATTAAAAGAATAAAAATCATAAAGGGATTGGATTAACAAATGCTAATATCTTTTTCCTTGTTAAAGCTGTTCTTTTTCTAGTCACTGTCCTGGCCATGGCAGAGATGGTGAGGACCCTAGGGTTGACTTTAGGGTTCTTTTGCACCCCAAATACCCTTATATGGCAACATCTGGCAACTACAAAGTGTCTACTTGCCAACATGATCACTTACAATATTGCCTGATTCCCTCAAGTTATCTCTTTCTCTCATAGCGCTTGAGTTAGGAGACTACAAACTAGAGCCTCAGACCCATTTCAGACCCCAAAACAAACAGGATATAATTAAAGAGTCCTAATTCCATATTCAGATGGCTTCAGTCAATATGTATGTCTAGTCCTTTTCTAACCCGGTTCTTTCTTTTATTTAGAGACCAAACCCTCACATATAACCCAATTCTGACGGGACTCTTGTTCTTTCCTTATTGGGCCTAAGATACAGGCTGGATAGTTGGCTTCTGCAAAATGCAGGACAAGAAACCCCTGGCTCACATTCTCCCACTGCCCACCCCTCCACGTCAGCAGACATCACTAATTATCACAGTAGCCTTTCTTCCCAAGCCTGGAGGCGGCTTCAGGATCGTTCTCCAGGAAGCCCCTGCCCTCACGAGGAAACCTATTTGCCACAAGCTTTATTCCTTTAAGGGTCTGTCATTTGCTTCATTCTGGTTTCTCCCCCTGAAGGAACATGTGTTCTATCCATTCCACGGGTCTTCCTGCCTGTCAGATGACATTCCTGATGTGGAGCACCACCTGCATTCCTGAGATCCATCTCTGCAGAAGATGCAGACTGTCCGCCCTTCCCTGAAGGAGTGGTTTAGCAGAGATCATTTGGGGTCAAAGCCAGAGGAGAACGTATACCTCACTCAGAATTCAGTGAACATTAGAAATGTGTATGCAGTACGGGAAGGATAAAAAGAAAAATGTATTATAAGGCCAGAGAAAGAAACTGAGGAAACCCAAAAGCAGAAATTGGCGGTAGCATAGATCCCTGGGTCGGGAAGATCCTCTGGAATAGGAAATGGCAACCCACTCCAGTATTCTTCCCTGAGAAATCCCATGGACAAAGGAACATGGTGGGCTACAGTCCATGGGGTCGCGATGAGTAGGACAGGACTGAGTGACTAACACTTTTTTCACTATACAGACAAAGGGAATTGGAAAGCAGAGGAGACAAGACTATGATGTAACAGATCAAGTAAGTGGATGTGTGGTGAGTGGGAGTTACATAATCCATCACATTTCTCTTCTTATTGCCAGGAAGTTCAAGTCAAATTCACTATTTGGTAACAATAACAGTAATAGTTCCCATAATTAGACTTTTTGTGCTCAGCTCTCGTTAGAGGCTTAAATTTTTTGTTTTCTTTTGAAAACTATGAGGTGTGTCTAACTACACACACAATATATACGTATTAATTTCTGCATTTTCATTTACAATAAGAAAAGATCAGTCCCATTTGAAAATCCTAGCTGAAAGCTCACAGGACCTTAGATCTCCATCTGGACAGGGAAATACAAAAGTAACAAGAAATGAGACTAAAAATTTTCTGTTGATCCTCCTCTCTCAGTAAAGCTCAACGAGTCTTTCTGTGTATGTCTGTGTGTGCTCAGTCATGTCTGACTCTTTGTGACCCCATGGACTGTAGCCTGCCAGGCTCCTCTGTCCATGGGATTTTCCAGGCAAGAATACTGGAGTGGGTTGCTACTCCCTTCTCTAATCCTGGGGGGTCTTTCTGATCCTGGAATCGAACCCGGGTCTCCTGCAGCAGCGGGCAGATTCTTTACCACTGAGCCACCTGGGAAGCCCCCAGCAACTCTCTACTAGTATTAAGTATGTGCTGAGCTCTGAATTGGATGCTGGAAGGACACAAAATTGAAAAAGTGACCCATGTCCTTTAGAAGATTATCTTCTTAGGAATACTGACTGTACAGAAATACAATAGTTTATTTTTAAAAATCTGACTCATAGTGGATATGTGGTGTGGGTGAGAGGTAAGCCTCTGTTGTCTTAAATTATTGATATGTAGTTGTTGCCTGTCACAGAGCAACCCTAACCCAGTGATTCTCAGAGTGGGGGTGGGGCAGCCCAGACCAGCAGCATCTGCATCACCTAAGCATCTGTTAGGAATGCTAGTTCTCAGGCCCCACTCCATACACACTGAATCAGAAACTCTGGAGGTGGGGCCCAGGGATCTGTGTTGTATCAAGCACTCCAGGTGATTCTCGTGTGTTAAAGTTTGAGAAACTCTAGCTACATTAATCTTTGCCGTGGATATGCCACACTTTCCCCTCTTTATCCTCCCACAGTGTAAGACCTGGTCATGCAACCTTATATACCCCCGCGGAATGGAATTAGTAATGAAGCCACCTTGCCCAAGTTCTAAACTAATAGTTCCCTGTACAAAAGTTCAGACTCAAATATTTAAGCCAGAGGCCTTGTTTAAAAATGGTATCTGCTCAAGTGAAGCTGGCCTATGCATCCTGAAAGAGGTGAATTCCAAGAACACAGTTACTGATAATTTCCTATGTTTTTAGTTGATCCACCATCTCCCAACCCCTCTACCTTCGTAAAAAAAAACCATTAAGAAGACAAAATTTATCATTCCCAAATTACAGGGGGAAACACAGAAGCTAAGAACAGAGAAGCAACTTTCCTAAGATCCCACGGTTTGTGAAGGGTAGAGTCAAATTTGAACCCAAATCTGTCTGACCCAAGAGCCTGTGCACTTTCTCACTCACTTTTGTTAAAGGAATGAGCTGTTTTCTAGGAGTGCTTGAGAACACAAAGACCCAACAGTAAGTCTACCCCACTATCACATTACCAACCCTGCCACCAATTTGCTGGGCATCATTTCATCATTATGCCTTTAACAGTTTTTTTTTTTAAATGAGAGACTTTACTACTTACCACCCACTTGCCAGTAAGCTGGAATAAATTGAGGTATGTAAAAGTGTTAGAGAACTAAGGATGAAAAGTGTTATAAATAGTATGATTACAAGAAGCAATAAACTATCTAAAGAATGTAAGGTGCAAGTTGAAACATAAACTGAAATTATACCTCATAAATATAAAAGAACCCACGGCATTCAGTTCTTTGAATTCTAATAGTAAAATGCTTAACTTAAATTTTACATTAACAGGGCACCCAAATAGCCACTTCAGAAAGACATAATTTGAGAAGGATAATCATCAGGAATATTTTTTAAATAGTGGCTAATCTCATATGTAACTTGAATGTTTTTTAGAAAAAATTCTAGTAATGAAATTTAACAGTTTACTAAATACCAGAGACAGTTTCTACAGTCTTTACATTACTGACTTATTTTACTCTTCATGACAATCCTATGAAGTAAGTCATACTGACACCCTCTATTTTAGAAAAAAGGAACCCTCCTTCACTGTTAGTTAGAATGTAAATTGTTGCAGCCACTGGGGAGAGCAGTATGGAAGTTCCTTAAAAACAGAGCTACCACATGATCCTGTAATCCCACTCCTGGGCATATATCTGGAGAAAATCATAATTCGAAAAGACACATGCAGCCCAACATTCACTGCAGCGCTATTCACAATGGCCAAGACATGGAAGCAACCTAAATGTCCATCGACAGAGGAATGGGTAAAGACATAGTATATTTATATAACAGAATATTATTCGTTATATAATGAAATAATGCCATTTGCAAAAACATGGATGGACCTAGAGATCGTCATACCGAGTGAAGCGAGTCAGACAGAGTATCATATGATATCAGTTACATGTGGAGTCCCCCCAAATTATATAGATGACCTTACATACAAAATAGAAATAAACCTGCAGACACAGAAAGCAAACTTATGACTACCCAATGGGAAAGAAGGGGGTGCGATAAATCAGGAGTGTGGGATTAACAGATATCCACTATTATATATAAAATAGATAACCAACAAGGACCTACTGTATAACACAGGGAAATTTACTCAATAGTCTATAATAAACCTATATGGGAAAAGAATCTGAAAAAAGAATAGATACATGTATATATATATAACTGAATCACTTTGTTGTACACTTGAAACTAACACATTGTAAATCAATTGTGCTCCAATAAAAGTAAATAAATATGTAAAATAAGACAAATAAAAAAATGAATCTAGGCAATCTGACTCCACAATGTAAGTGTTAACTGCAATGTTACTTACTACTAGTTGTATGTTAATAAATGACTATTTTTAAAATTCTTCCTCTCTTCCCATCACCGTGTTCTTCCTTCTTTTTTTATTGTCATAATCTCTGGCTGGGGAGCCTCTCTGACGGCTCATGTGGTAAAGAATCCTGCAATGCAGAGACACAGATTTGATCCCTGGGTTGGGAAGATCCCCGGGGAGAGGAAATGGCAACCCACTCCAGCATTCTTGCCTGGGGAACCCCACACACAGAGGAGCCTGGTGGGCTACCGTCGAAAAGAATCGGACACGACTGGGCATGCACACACGAGTCTCTGGCTGAGCTCATTACTCAGATCTCCAGCAGTAGGTCAATGACGACTGCAATAAACTACAAAGAACAAAACACCACCACAAGGAGCACAATGACCACAGCCTTTGTAGTCTTCTGAATGAAGCCATCTAGACAAGGGTGTTCTTTAAGCAGGTTCTTGTCAAGGAACCTCAAAAGAAGCAGGGAGCATTTTGCCCTGACAATTAGTATAACAAAAGGAACCCTGGGTACATACAGAGACAGCAATTCTTTGTACTCAGTGATAACCCTTGCTCTTCTCAACCTCATGTGCTTCCTCTCTCTGGCAAGTTTCGCTCAGTTTCTCTTATCTAAAAACTCTGCCCCATATTGATGCCTGCCAGATAACTTTCTCAGTGAAATCCCGTTTCATTTTAGCATTGGTCAAATTCTTAAAAATCAACCAAGTTGATTCCACGAAGCCCTGAGAACAAGCAATGTGCCCAGCGCAACTCACTGGGCCAGTGCACACACAGCACCGCTCTGAACCCTAGACCTGCCCCTGGGGTCTGGCTTCGGGGAAATGCCCCTGAGTCAGAACAGGACTTGGGAACACGGGCTCTGCTCTCCAACAGACCCTCCCTACTGCCAGTCCCAGTTTTACCACTTGCTAGATCTGTGACCTTGAGAATCATTTAATCAGGTATTACTATCAGAAAGAGATTCAAATGTAGTTACTTGCAAAGGGTATAAGACTAATATACTTCAGAGAAGCCCAAAACATCCAGTAAAAAGCTATTTACATTCAAAGATAATCTTTTATCTCTCTTATGCATGATAAATATGCAAAAATGGACATTTCTGTATACCAATAATAACCAATTACAATGTTTAACTTCTTTTTCAAGTATTTACCAAAAATACAAAATACAGATTTAGGAAGTGACATACTCTTCTGGCGGCTCAGCGGTTAAAGAATCCAGCTGGAATGCAGGAGACGTAGGAGACACAGGTTCGATCCCTGGATCGGGAAGATGCCCTGGAGGAGGGCATGGCAACCCACTCCAGCATCCTCTCTGGGAGAATCCCATGGACAGAGGAACCTAGCAGGCTACATGGGGTCGCAAAGAGTTGGACACGACTGAAGTGACTGAGCACAATTGGGCATCCATTACCAATATTTTAAGAAATAATTTAATTGATTTAGTAGAAGGAGAAATAGTTCTATTTCCAAATATATATATATATGTATATATAAAGGATGCCTAATTCTTCACATACACAACATATATGTATCTTTAATGCAATCTCAATCAAAAGCCCAATAAGATTTTTACTATAATTCTGCAAAATTAAAATAAAATTCATCTGTAAAAACAAATGGGTCAAACTATAAAATTTTGAAAGAGATGAGCAAGGAAAAGACTATTTTATCAAATAGTAAAATATAGTATAAAGCAAAAACCCAAACAGTGTGTTAGTTCTAATACAAAACTAGACCTAACACCAATGGGCCTATATAGGAAATTTGTTATGTATACAAATGTAAGATATGATATGGAAATATAAAATGCTTTTATAAATGGTATTGTACTATCTCATTAAAAACAGGGAGGAAAAAAAAAAGAAACTGAGGGAGAGAAATAAACTTAAATCTACACCTCACACAAAACCCAAATAAGTTCCAAATGCTGTTAAGAATTAAAGAAAACATAAAACAAAAACTAGTACAAAAGGTCTAACAATCAAATATTAAGAGGAAGAATAACTTCATATATTTGAAAATAGATAAAATTTCCCTGTACAAAGACAACTCTCCTTTAAAAAAATTTAAATTATAAACATTAAAATAAAAAAGCATATGGATTAAGAAAAATAATTTCAGTAAAAATGGCAAATGATGATTTTTATATCATCTTGACAATATAAAAAACCTGCTGAAATCAATTTTTGAATGATGTCAAAATAAACTAAAATAAATTATGTAAAGAGTTCCCACACCTAAACAAGAAAATAAGATGCTAATAAATAATTAGGCAAGGGATAAAACACAGACAATTCATACAAAGAAGAAATACAATTAATAAACAAGACTCTGGAAGAAATAGTAACATCACTATTAATCAAAGAAATGCAAATTAAGGCAACATTGGGGCACCCTTTCCTAACTAAGATTAACACACATTGTCTTTCAATAAAAATACTCAGTGTCAGTGAGATCATAATGAAATCACACAGTCATATTTTTGGTATCAAGGGAGAGGTACACAAGCATTTGAGTGACAAAATAGCAAATCACCTATGTTAAAAAAGAAGAAAAAACTTTTTAAAACAGGAAAACTGTAAGTACAAAGGTATTTACAGCAGTGCTATATTTTTTATTAAAATTCTGACAACCATCTAAGTGTCTCAGCACGCACTTGCCCTAGGAAGCTCTGCCATCCTCCCTGCCCTGCTACTTCGTCTTCAGGCTTCAGCCTCTCCCGAGTATCCTTATCACGGATGTCCCTAGACTTTGGCATGGGACCTGGCACATAGTAGGGGTTTAGTAACTACTGATTGAATGAATGAATAAATGAATGAACCCATGTTAAACAGTAGCAGGTTGTATTAGTATGGCTCTTGATGAAATATGAAGCTATTAATTTGCTAATTATGAAGATTATGTTGCAACTCAGAAAATGCTTCAGGATAGCAGTGCCAAGTGGGGGAAAGAAACAGAATACATAATTGCACATATATTATGATTGTAACTAGATAGCAGTTGTAGGCACATGGACAAACCCTGGTGGATATGTAAATTCAATAATGTTTTGTTGTTGTTGTTGTTGTTGGAGCCATAGTATTATGGATATTTGTCTTTTTCTTTTTTAAAAAAGGCATATTAATTTTTCTCTTTTTATAACTCTAAAAAGGCGGGAGGTGGGGGTGGAATTCACAGGCCGTGAGTTAGGATATTTGGCTGCCAGTCCTGACTCTGCTATTTAATAGCTTCCTGACCCTGGTCAACCTGCTGGAACTCTTTGAGCCTCAGTTTCCTCATCTATTAAATGGAGAAAATAGCTACCTCTCAGAGCTGTTGTGAGGTGTAAATGGCCTAATGCATGTGAAAGGATTTTATAAGCTATAAAGAGCTATATAAATGAGATGCCATTATTATTAAAGCAGCCTTTGTCTCCTAAGAGAAATGGTCCTTTTTCTTCCAGATTGTTTACATTTAGTCATTTACATATGACACACACAAAATTCCTAAGTTACTGAAATACACAACATCACAAACTAATATTAGACAAACCCTAAGTGCACATCAGGCAGTAGTGGATTTCCCACTGGGGAAGTAGAAGGACCCATGAGGTGCTGGAGGTGAATGGGAAATGAATCCAAAGGGAAACAGATTCTCCACGTAATCAAATAAGGAAAGTCACAGAAAAATCTAAAACCAACTTTTCAACATTAATTTTTTAATTTTCAAAACCCATTCCTGTTCCTAGTTAGCCAGTCCTCTTCCTCCTAGATGGTGACTATTGTTTTATTATGTGTTCTTCTAGGATACTTTATGCACATGTAAGCAAACACGAATGTGTTACTTTGTTCCTTTCAGAAAAATTTAACTATACATTTTGGTGCTTTTTACGTAATGGGACACAGAGAATCTCCTTGTTTCTTTTGCAGCTGTGCTCTACGTCATTCACTGAATGGATGTGTCTTTATTCATTTATTTTATCAATCCCTTTGGAAAGAATATCTGAGTTATTTCCAGTCATTTTCTCTGCCCTCTGAGGAAGGGAGGCTTCATTCTGCCTTAATGCCTTACGCAGTGACAGTGAGGCAGCTAGAGATCAGGTCCAGAGCGAGCCCAGCCAGAGACACCCCTGCTCGCTTCTCTTCTGAACAAGCAGACAGACCTTTGGAATCTTCGCAGTTATTTTTCTTGCACTCAGTCAAAATCACATAGTTGCAAGGACTTCTTTCAGTTAGCCCTTTTCTTAAAAGTCAGTATAATGCTATAGTGAAGAGTCTAAAACCAGACTACTAGGGTCCAAGAACTGGCTCTTCCTACCTACTATTCAAATTATGTCTCAAAATGGGGATGATAATAGTAAACACCTCACGGGCTTTTATAAGGCTTAAGTGAGCTATGTATCGGTGGCTCTTATAATGTCCACATCCTTCAAGGGGTATTTAGGAAGGAGCAACCAAAACAATAAAAGGTGTCTTTATCTCAAGGAAATAAATCCCAAATCAGTGGTTCTCAAAATGTGACCTGTGGACCAACAGTGTCACCTGGAAACTTGTGAGAAATGCAAACCTGATGAATCAGAATCCCTGAGGGTGGGAGGGACGACCCAGCAATCTGGTTTTTAACAAGCCCTCTAGGTAATTCCGATAAACACTATGGTTTAAGAACTATTATTCTAAAATGTAGGGTTTGGCAGGGGAGGGTGGTTTTAAAGCATACTCAGATCATGGAATGCCTGAAAATCATGTTCTTTATGGGACATCATGAGTTGGTGACACAGAATTTCATGCATTTTACTACTGGAAAAATATGCCTATATTATTTGTATGATGTTTTCTGTATCTCAAAAAATATAGAAAATATAGAAAATATATTGCTTTCTTTTAGATGACATTTTCAAAGTAGCCTCTCAGCATCTGTTGGCTACTAATAGTTCAGTAGCATTGATAGATCAAATAGTAGGAGGTGTCAGTTAATTAAAAATATGGAGGTGAAAAATTCAAAATGGAAAAATTCTAACTCTGAAACTTACTCTATAACTACAAAATGGGACTGAACCACCATGATTTAACTTTAGCCTGTTTTCATTTGTTTATTCACTCAGTGTTTACTGAGCACTGACTACATTGTCAAAGCTTTCCTGAGCTTTTGGGATTTTAGTGAATAAGACCGGCAAGAGAAAGATATTATCTATCCATTGATCCATCTACAGGAAATCACAGTCCAACTTGTACTATACCCATGTTTCCAAGCCATTGAGCAGAGTTTTCAGAGAGAAACAAGCCATTACGGTCCCTGTCCTCCCTGGAACCAGCCCTGTGCTTTCTCCAACGAAGAAATGCTATTATCCTGTACTATAAGCAAAGGATGTCAAATAGGCCTGAAGTTAATTTCAGCCAGTTGGGGGGCCTCTCTGGAGCATTATTTTGAGAAAGATTCTGAAACAATATTCTGACTGGGCAGGAAAGAGTGCTAGATACAAGAAAGAAGAACATACCAACAATAAGGATTTTTATTTGAAAACCACTAAGAGTATAGCCTTCCTATTCTTTTAGGAAATAGCCTCTCATTTTCCAAAGGAAAAGGGAAGCTATTTCGCAGCATTTCTTGGATTATAAAAGCGTACCTCTGGCCTTGTGTCCCTCTGAGGCTCCTGGTATCATTGGCATCCTTTTCTCTTGTGGTTTCCTTCTCTAAGAGCTTTTGGGAATGGCCTGGTCAAGTTCAGAGTCAGTGAACAGTGCTTCCCTGATGTCAAATATATTAGCATAAGACATAGACAACAGACTTATGGACATGGTGGGATTGAGCGTAAGAAGGAAAGGGTGGGACAAATGGAGAGAGTAGCAAGGAAATACACACACTAACATATGTAAAATAGAGAGCCAGTGGGAATTTCCTGTATGACCCAGTCTCTGTGACAACCTAGAGAGGTGGCACAGGGTGGGAGGTGGGAGGGAGGCTCAAAAAAAGGGAGGGGACCTATGTATACCTATGGCTGATCCATGCTGATGTAGGGCAGAAACCAACACAATATTGTAATTATCCTTCAATTAAAAAGAAATAAATGTAAAAAATATATTAGCATGGAATGATTCTCTCTGTAGTGTCCGGGCTGAGGCCCCAGCGCCCATCCCTGCTATTTTTGTCCATTGGCTTCAGGACACCTGGCTTGCTCCTAAGTGTGAAACAGCAGGGTTTATTTCCCTGGATGAGAGAGCACACACCCTTTCCCCTTTGCTGCTTGGTTGGCATTACACAGATGTGAACAAATGGCCCTTCCTTTCCACCTCCATGTCAACCAGCCCCTTGGGATAAACATAAAGAAGATTCCCACTCAAACTTCATGGAAGAGAACACAAGGAGACAAAATGGGCATTAGGGTCAGGAATCACCTGGTTGGGCTGGTTCTCCATTTGCTCTACAATTAAAAAAGGTGTGTGTGGCATTTCTACCTTACTCTTTATTTGCTTACATGCCTCTCTGACAAGGAAATCATGAATCTCTACTTAGGGCTCATTAGGCTCAGAGCTCTGGGGAAGTCTGAACCGGACCAATCTGGCTCATGCGGTCAGCTAGAGCTATAATTTGGAATGTGCTGCAGAAAATCCATGCTTTAAATTCCATGCTTTAAATGACAAAAACCCCGGAACTCCAAAGATTTTTATTTTCCAGCCCATTTCCTTCAAGAAAAACCAATATGGAAACATTCCCAGGATATCTTTCAATTAGTTCTACTGAGAACAAATGGGGATTCTATTTATCCTGATTTGCTGAAGATACTGGAAATCACGTTTCTCTCCCTCCCCCCAAAATATTATTTTTTTCTCTTCTTTCCTTATATCTTGTCTTTTTATTCACATCCAAAGAAGTTCACCATATTTGCTCATCACCTGGCTATTTCCTGGTATTATTTGGATTTCCTTTTCTTGGCTTTCCTAAATATTTCTATTTTCTTTACAAGTGTCTCAAACATAGTGTTTTTGACCTCTTGTTTTATTTATTTATTTTTTTGTACTCATCAAAAAGTGCATATATGTTCTGGAACTAATTCTAAACCCCACCACAAAATGATGCTTTATGATATGTTTAAAGTTGTAAACTGGGAATCACATCAATGTGTTCCCTAGATAACTAACTGTAAAAACTTATTAGATCTTCACTCAGTTGATTCTAATTTTATACCACTGTGACATCTGATTAAAATGTGGCTAACTCTCAGTTAACCCTAATAATGGACACGAGGAGTACTGTTAAATTAAATCACAGATTACTGTTTCTATGTTTCTATAATAATATCAATCTCCCCCTCGTCAGAATGCAGAAGTGACACTAAAGGGGAATACTGACAGGTTTACTTTTTGTTGTTTTTCTTCCTATCTTCTTTCGGAAAACAATGGGCAAAGACAAGAGGAAAAAGAGTATAGGATGAACACCACGAAAGTGCCATGAACCATCCCTAGAGAGTAAAAAAATTGGCTTTTGTTGGGACTTTCAAGACTGTGGATATAATACGCCATGTCCATTCACTGGCTTTAGGCATAGTTTTTATGGCCAGTCATAAAATGGAAAGTAAAGGTTCATTGTGAAACAGTTGGCACATATTTAACAAAGGTAAGACAAGCTGGCACCACTATAATTTATACCCATTAGCATGGGGTTCAGTGGTGATCCTATGGTAGAGGGCACAGCTAATAAAGAACTTCAAAAGAAGAGAGAACAAATTACGAAATATAGATTAGTATAAGCAGTTTACATTTTCAACGATGGTGAAACTAAATTTAACTTGCAACGGCTAGCAAATTTCACTATTAGTTCATATAAATAACCCAGCAAATCTATAAATGGATAAATATTTCACATTTTGCCATAAAAAACCCAGTATAATATCTAAGATCTATACTATTTTACTTTCAAAAGAATTGAAATGATAGCTCTTGAAAGCACTTAAGAAAGGTTATCTATCAAATCTACACTTGTGAAGACAGTAACTAACTGGATCCCTTTGCCTTGTAATAATAATCCCCCATAGTTCTAAAAATGGGAACTAATTGATTCCTTGACCCTTACTTTTACAGGTAAAACAATTCCATCTCCATTAGCCCATTTTCCATATCTGTGGTTATCTGGTTATTTTTCTCTGGATCTTTTCACCATTAGACAGTCAGTTAGGTCTCAGTGAAGTTTCTTTCAAACCCCCCAAGAAGCATTTCCACTTCTTCTAACTCTTGTGTGCTTTGCTTTAGCTTGGGCAATTCCATCAAAAACATAGCCAGGCACTTCTGAATTCCTAAGAGAAAAGATTTGAACACAAAGATGACAACTCAACCTTTGAAACCATAAGAATACTAATCTCCTTATTAAGAGTATGGAGGGCCTGCAGAACATGAGCTCCTCTGGAGATCATGCTCTTCACCTGAGAACTAACAGCTCTGCTGCGAGACAGGCTCTGTGCTCATCTTAGGTCTTGCCATAAGAGCTTATACTGTGATGCACAAGATAGGAGAGGAATGAGCAGAATGCCATGACGGAGATACTTAAATCAGTTGCTTTTTCGTGCAATAAAGCATGAAAGTTGGTAAGTCCAGTTCTTTCTGAGACCCCAGAGACCAAAGAGAATTCAGTGAAGGGCAATGATTTGAAGAGCAATTACTATGGTATTCTTTACCAGAAATTTTGTGAAATGTAGGTTTGGCACACTTATTTCTGTCATTCTTTTTCACATGTCAAATGCTAAGGTAATCCACTGAAAAATATCGATTTGCTAGTTAAAACTTGAATGGCCTGGCGTGTTGCATCAGACCGCACCATGGAGCACACTGAAGGTTCATCTCCACGGTATTTACTAGCATCACAATGCTCACACCAAATCCACCCCTCACAGGTTATGGAACAAACACAACCGTGAATGCGTGGCGGTCAAACGAAAACAGAGACTCCCGTTTAACTAGAGGGACTGAGAGGAGTGCTGTAAACCCAAGATTCGTAAGCCCCTGTATACTTCTTCATCACATGTCCTTGTGAGCTTTACTACTCAAAATGTGGTCCCCATGCCTGCAGCATGGGTGAACATGTGAGAAATGCAGAATCCCTGGTCCCACCCAGATTTATTAAATCTACATTTTAACAAGATTGCGAAGTGATCTGTATGTATATTAAAGTTTGAGGAACACTACTTTCATGTGTGTGTGTGTATATATAAATATATGTCAACTACTAGCTGTAAAATGATTTTTTCCTCTTAAGCTCCCTCACCAAGAAGTTAAAAACACTAGTTTAACAAAAATATAGCAATCACAACTCTCCTGTAAAGCCACTGGCAAAGCCTTTTGTCGTTAGATTCACAGGAAGGCTAGGGGAAAAACAGTTAAAAGACGGCTCTTGGCAAAACATCAAATACTCCCTTCCGCGTCTTCCCTTGTCTAGTGAGGAATCTCCCTAGAATTGACTTCTTTATTTCACACACTTTTCTACCATTCAGAGTCTAGAAAAACTTCAAAGGAGGACCAGGTGCTCTAAAATTAACAGCTGTTTATTGTTTTAATTAATTTTCTGCAAGACTTCAGTTTCCTGGCAGTCCTGAGATGATTCTGAACACAACTGGAAGAGCAAGCAGGCTATGAGCATATTCACCCAAGGATCAACACACCTCTACAACTCACAGCAAGGGAACTTGGAAAAGGTAGGGGAAGATTTTATCACACAAAGTACTTGGAACCTTCTTTCACCTGTTCAAATGAACACAACAATAGATCTAACTTGAGGTGAATTAAAATACCTTCTTTGAAATGCTACATGGCTTCCAAACCAGGCTGTGTTTAGTTTTCCATGATGTCAGAACTTCATGGGTAGAACATTTTAGGAACAGAAGCATGAGTTCTGATGGAAAAGGGACAGGTATCTATAGACGAGATTTCAAAGGATATGGAGAACACTTTCTCACACTTTCAGCTTATTTTCATTGCAGTCAAAACAGCAACTGGTAGAAATTCTTACTCATTCCCCAAACTATCCCTTTCAAGAAAGTACTTATATATTTTCAGGTACCTTAAAGAATCACTTGTACTTGGGCTCTTAAATTTCCCCTTCCTTGTCTTCTGTGCCTAGCATATATTGTGTCTCCGTATCTGCAGAGAACAGTCTAAAGACAAGTACTGTACAAGATTCCTTAGAGTGGTGCTTCCTAAAAAGTGGACCAGAGGTCACCAGCATCACAGTCAACTGGAGTGCTTGTTACAATGCAACTCACAAGCCTCCGAATCTAATGATTCAGAATCCACAGACGTTAGGTCTTGGAACCTACATTTTAAAACAAGCTCCTAAGTGATCTTACCTACATACCACTGCTTACAGTTGAAAAACATCAGCTGAGTTTTGGATTATGAGAGCACCCCAGCCTACACAGTATTCCATAACTATCTCCAACATGTAGGGAGGGGTACAAATGAGCCTGAAGTGTCTTACCATCTTGGGAATCACAAGCAACCTGGGTCCTAGGGGAAAAACAAGGTGTATCAGTGGATATATGTGCTGGTGATTTAAATGGAGGGATGACATCCAGCCCAGGTCCTGTTCGTCCTGTGAAAAGACATTTCTACAACCAACCATAGCACCCAGCAAGTTCTCTTGAACTTTGGGAACAATCACTGTCAGAAAGAAGTGGGATGTCAGCTAGATGGTTTATATTGTAGAAACCACTAAACACACAACACTTCAATTATGTACCTGCTGGTCCTTGCCTGAATTCACTTTGCAACTGATTTTCATATCTTGGGTTGTTTTAGAATTTGCCGGGCCACCAGTATTAAGTTCCCATTTGCTACCTTCTATGCAAGAAATGATTAGGTTTAAATTTTCCTTCTGGATCAGTAATAGACAATTCGGGGTGCATGTACCCATTCACAAAGCTCTAAATTCACAGTGCTCTTGTCACATCATTGGTGTTTTTTGGTCTTTTCGAGGTAGAAAGGAAATATTTATTTGAATAGTAGAATAAGAAGGTGATCCAGAAAGAGAGTGCTTCCCTGATAGCTCAGTTGGTAAAGAATCTGCCTGCAATGCAGGAGACCCCGGTTTGAATCCTGGGTCGGGAAGATCCCCTGGAGAAGGGAATGGCTACCCACCCCAGTATTCTGGCCTGGAGAATGCCATGGACTGTATAGTCGATGTGGTCGCAGAGAGTCAGACACAACTGAGTGACTTTCACTTCACTTCACTTCCAGAAAGAGAACCATTACAACATTCAATGCTGATAGGAGAATATTAATGCACATTTTAATTTAAACTCCAAAGACGACAAACGAATTAACTGGTACATATTTTAAACCACTCTTATAGTAAAAGAGTCTCTTTGAATTCTGTTTCTTATCGAGATAAGTTCAGTCTTCCACTGAAATCAGCAATGATGTAATAGATTTATTTCTGATACGGTTTTTCCACCAACCCATACACCCAGCCCAGATTCATAAACTGTCATCTGGACACCTACAAATTATGATCAATAGTTAACCATCTCATGTTTCACTTAATGTGAGATTTCCTCTTAGAGGTCTTATATTTAAAAAAAAAAAATACACAAGGAATTAACTTTCACTGCAAAGGAGTACTGGAGGAATATTATGTTTGGCCCATGAACCAAATGATTTCCATTCTTATGTAAAGCGGACAGCCCTAGGTGTATGGCCAGGCTCCTAATAGATAACCATCAATTATTTTTCCCTAAAATGACTGACTGCTGCCCCTATATACTACTCCAAACTAACTACACTCAGAATAAAGTAAGGTTGGCATTTGCATGACAGGAAGTGAACATAGGATCTTTGAGTGACATATGTAGCCACACTCACTTACATTTTAACCCTATATTCCCTGTGTTCTCAACATTACTGATATGCAGAGATTTATGCTGGATGCCTGGTCTCCATGTCCCCCAATTTCCATCATTCCATAGAGCTCCCTGTTCAGTGTCTGGTGTTTCTGGATCTGAAGTGGCCAGATAATTGGCCGATTCATATAGAGCGCTTTAACACAATTTTGTGTGTTCAAGAGACAGCAAGTGAAAAGGTGAGGAAGATGTCCTTTTTTAAGGTAAGCTTTGTGACGCATACAAGCGCCATCAGGTAGGAGTGAAGATGTATGCCTGAGCTTTCATAAAGCTACATGGAGACCAGGCAAGTGCTTATTCCCAGCTCATATTCCTCCCAGCAAAGGTGTGCAGCTCTCACTGCTCATCAGTTTATGAAGTTACTAAGGGCTTGTTTGCCCTTAATTTCCCAGAGGACTGGTAGGAAATAAAATCAAAGATTGTCACAATTTACTTAATAGAGATCTTTTCAAATAAGTTGAATGATTTTCCTCAAGTTTTGTAATAATTCCACTCTGAGCCTAGATTAAAATTCAGAAGATAGACAGGCCTGGAAAGACAGCATAGAGTGTGTCCTCTGGACCCAGACCTCATCAAACAGGATCTCCCACCATCCTTACAAGAATCCTATAAAGTCTTCTTATACCCATTTTACAGACGAGGAAATAGGTCGTTTGGCTAACTTCACATGGTTGGAAAACATCAGAGGCAGGAATCGAACACACACCTTCTTTCTTCAAAACCCATGCATATAAGCTCTAAATCTAGTGTTGTACAAAGTATAGTATGCACACGCTCCTTTAGGTGGTACCTGGAAGAAAGCTTCACTTGTGCAATAGTTCCCAAACCTGACTGTGAGTGAGAATCATCTTGAAGCTCGCTAAAATGCAGAACCCCACAGCCTCCCCAAGGGCTGACTTTCGAGTCAGCACCACACAGGTGATTCTGCAGCGTGTGTTCTGACAGCCTCACTCTGAGAAACTCACTAGAGACAGAAATATTAACACTAAAAAACCATTTCACAAACTTTTTAAAGTCTTCCTTTTTAAATAAACGTAAGTACAAAGTTGGGGGGGGTGGTATTTTTAAATCCACATGTTATTTTTTGAATTTCGCTTTATTTAAAGAAATAAAACATTAAAGAAATTACTCTAGAGGGGGGTGGCAGATCTCTCAAAGATGATATTATGGAGCTTGGTACTGTGAAGACTGATATCCGAAGAAACCCAGAGATTAAGATTGAAAAGAAAGGGATGTGTTTCTGTTAGCCCAGATACAGGCATAAACTGAAAAGCAGAGACTGTCTGGGAGCTCAGGGACTGTCGGCTGCTTCCATGGCCCAGTCCTACCACTGGGGCACTATGGGGATACGGATACAAAAAAGACCACCGGGACCCAGAGTGGGACCCTCTCTCCAGTTGACTGAAGGCACAAGGAGCCCCCCCACTACCGTGCTCCAGACGCCAGAGGGACAGAAGCTTCCTCAGCTTCTGCTAAGTGTGCTCACCTGTTGGAGGTCAGGGACCACTTCGACAGTCAATAAAAGCTTTGCATCCCTTTCCCAGAAAAATGTTCACATACACACACACAAAAGTATGTCGTCCTGTTTCATGGGTTTCTCAGTTCATCCACAGACTCTAATTTAAGTACTTCTTCATGTCAAAATGCAGAGTTCATTTCAGTTCATGGCAATTCTGCTAGGATTCCACTTATCCTTCCTCTGAGTCAAACATTCTAAACAGGAGTTCTCACGGTTCCCAGTGGGGTGGAGCTGGGGAGGGGGTGTCAAGAGTTACAAGGAGACTCCCTGACTCTACAAAGAGGATTCAGACGTTCACACATTTTGGCAGAATGCCAAAGGAGCTCAAAACTCAGAAGTAGCTTTTAAAAAAAAAAATAGAGTTGGACATGACTGGGTGACAGAACCACCACCACAAAAAGGCCTTTTAAAAAATACACTTCTAAATGTAAATAAAACACACATAACAGAAAACGCCTACAAAACAGAAGTATGGCATAGTGAATTATCATTAGGTAACAGCCTAGGACTTTGCCAGCTGCCCAGCAGTCCCTTCATGTACCTCAGCCCAGCAGCCTATCACAGCTCCTTCCTCTCCTCAGAAATAACCCCTATCCTGAGATTAAGAGCAACAATTTCCTGTAGTTCCTTCTGATTTTATCATCCAAGTGTCCATCCCGAGACACGTCATTTAATCTTGTCCATTCTTTAAAATCTGATATATATTTTCAATCTCTTTTAATCTACCACTTATTTTCCATCTTCCTGCTATCTTTTAATTCCTTATAATTTACCTCTTGAAAAAAATCTTAGGCTCTTTAACAGTAGTGTTTCCCATGGGCTGGATTTTACTGATCTACCCTTGGTTTAGTTCATTTTGCTCTTCTGTCCTTGGCATCTCCTGTAAACCAGTAGCTGAGTACAGACAGTAGATCAGATTCAGTTTGGCCAAGTTCAATTTGTGCTATGTTCTTCCATAAAAAGACACCCAATATCTGGTTTTCATTCCTTTTTGATGTAAGCAGCCACTGACTCAATGTCTGGATCTATTCATTTATTAGGAGTTACAAGATTGTGACATTCTAATTTTATTATTTTGTTTTCATTTGTTAGCTGTAATAATTTTATAAGGAGATAACCCAGTGGTATGGTTCACAAAGAAAAAGCAGATAAATGCTTGATTTTTTCCCTTTTATCTATCCAGTTTTTAAATAACTGAATTGGTACCTGCTATCTTCAAAAGGTGGTCAATTAGTGCCTTCCATATATACAAAATTATTAATCCACAGATTTCAAGCTTTTTGATGGATTTCAAGCCTTTACCATTCTTATCCATTCTGAAGTTCAGATGGTCAGTGGGAACCTTGTCTTCAAGTTGGTTCTCAAGTCCACTGCACATCCCTATGTGTCTTAGAGAGCTTCTTTGCTATCCAGTATCACAAGGCATTCCAGGCTCTTCTTGTACCTCCTTCCCCAGACTTGGGATCAGCTTTTCCAATAAATCCCAATTTCTTTTAGAGGGAATGGTATTTCAAGACCACATCTGAGCCCTAAGATATTCATTTTTTCTGAGTTGGTTATTTTCAGTGAACAGAGCTAGGAAATGCACATACTAGATATGAATATATGTTTTCAAAATACAATACCTCATAAGCTCATACTGGTACTTCTAATACAAAACTGGGTCCAAAAGATTTTTACAGGGTTCAGGGAACAATATTTCCTAAGTTCTTCCATGTTGATTATAATTTTTGATGCCCTATTTACCTGAAACTCAGTTTTACTAAATATAAAATCTTGGCACATATTTTCTTTCCTTCAGTCCTCAAATATTTGACATCATTTTCTTCCGGCATAAAGCACTACTGTTGAAAAGTCTGATGATAACCTAATTGGATTTTCCTTATATGTCATATGCTTTCTTTGTTTATATATACAAAGGATTAGGATTTTTTTCTTTAAAGTTCAGTAATTTTACAAGGTTTTTTTCTTGATGTTGATCATTCTGGGTCAATATTCTAAGGTTCACAGTGTGCTTTTTTTTAATGTAATTTCAATTTTTCTTTTATTTCAGAGTATTTTCTGTAATTTGAGCATTTGCTTGATTCCTGTCCATCGGTTTTCTTCTTTAGAGACTCCTGTGATCTGTAAGCTTAATTTTCTTTGCCTGTCTTCAAATATCTGTCTTATTGTCTTGAGTCTTTTCTTATTTCTTCATTTTCCTTAATTAAGAAATTTTTCTCCTTTTTACCTTCTACTCCCCTTAAGGAATTAGCTCATATTTATTCTCTCTTGCACTTCTTTTAGCTTAATCTTCACTTTTTCTTTTAAGCAATTTTTTGACACCTATCCTCTGATCTTTGAATTTTGCAAACTGTGGTTTCTGTTGTTCCTTTATGTTTTGAACAATTTACTTAAAATATTTAGCTTGTTTTAAAATAGTACATTATTATTATTTTAATCTTTTTTTGCATATGTCTTCCTGGTATGTTTTATTGCCTGTTCAGACATTATTCTGCTCTCAATTCTCTTTTTACTTATAGTAACTCTGTATAAAATGTGATCTCAATAATTTCCTACTGTTATTTTATGTAAAATTATTTTCCTGAACTTTTTGGAAGAGATTTGGCTCATATAATTTTCTTCACAGAGATCTCTCCTCTGTTGTTTTGTAAATTGTTCTAATAATTATATATAGGCTCAGACGGTAAAGAATCTGCTGGCAATGCAGGAGACTGTAGTTTTGGGGTTTGATCCCTGGGTTGAGAAGATCCCCTGAAGAAGGGAATGGCTACTCATTCCAGTGTTCTTGCCTAGAGAATTCCATGGACAGAGGAGCCTGGCATGCTACAGTCCATGGGGTTGCAAAGAGTTGGATACAACTAACATTTTCACTTCACATTCATGTATATATATATGACAGCTATAAATACCTGACCAGTCCTCCTTAAAACTGTCAAGATCATCAAAAACAGAGAAAGTCTGAGACACTGTTACATCCAGGAAGAGCCTAAGGAGACGTAATAGTGAAATGTAACGGGGTACCATGAATGAAACCCTAAAACAGGAAAAGGATATTAGGTAAAATTTTAGGAGATGTGAATAAAATATAACTTAGGCAATAATCATATATTAATACAGGTTTATAAATTATAAAAACTCTACAATACTAACATAAGATGCTACAGATGTTATTAATAGTGGAAACTGGGTGGGAAGTAAGAATTCTCTGTACTATCTTCTCAATTTTTGTGTCAATCTAAAGCTGTTCTAAAAAATAAAGTCCGTGATACACACACAGACGCACCCAGTTTGCTAAGAATTCCTGACTCTGTTTTCATCCATTTTCATCTGAACCTTCTCTTTCCTTCATCTCTTCAGTGTGAGGCCCTGGGTAAGGAAGAGAGGTCTTGTGGGTCCATTGCGGTACTGCTCCTGTCACTAAGAGCCTTAACATGAGCCTCGAAACACCAGCAAGTGGGCTGGGCAAACACCTGACAAGATCAGCTGTTGTGATCAAGTTGACCTGCTTTAGCTCGAAATTTTATCTATTTTGAGGTTTCTCAATTCTCATATTCATCAAATCCAGCCCCACCGCCTCCCTCTGTTTCCTCTTATGCAGATATCAGAAGGCACAGGTCTTGTAGCTAATATTTTAGGATTCATTGGTTCATCTTATTTCCTGCCTTTTTATACATATGTATTGTCCAAGGATTTTTAGTTTTATGATTCAGTTGCTCTATTTTTTTCTTTACAGTTTAGAATACATACATGAAGAGTTTTGTTGAGATATAACTCATTTGGCATAAAATTCACCCTGTCCTTTTTGTGGGGAATTTAGGAAGACCCCCAACATCATGCTGCTACCATTTTCCCAACATTTTAAAACCAAACTTGAAGGTCACTATCAACAACATAGATTACTGAGATAAAGAGGATTTTATTGTGATAGAAGATCCGATGCTCATTTAACTATAGACAGGCTAAAATGTGCTGTGGGTGGTAGAGATATGATGCTGTATTTTCCCATGTGTTTAGAAGCAGAAACTCCAGGGCTTCCTGTCACGTGTGGCATATGGCCAGTTTACAATTCTTGACAGTGCTATGGCACTGACAGTATGTGGCAGTTTTAGCAAGAACATTTAAAATCCATCAATCATTCCAAAAATCTCAGTAATTTTACTTGAATTTCTCCTAGTTGATTGGTCTTTGAGGAGTTAAAGGAAAAATACAAAATGTACACAAGCATAATTTTGCCATCTTACGCCAGGGCATGCATACTTCTGTGGGATTTTCCTCCTCTTACCCAAGACACACAGCTCTGCGCTGGAGGAGGGAGGATTCAGTGATACAAAATCCAGGTGATGCTGGAACAATCAACCCACTGTAAAAAAATATACCTCATTTTTTAAAACAATTTTTTTAAAAACCCAAACTCTTAAGGTCTCCTTTCTGCCTTCCATGATTTGAGCAGCACACCAAGACCATATTATTGGCTCAGGCCCCATGAGCCTGATCCTACTACTAATGCTGATAGACTCTTTTCAAAGGGCCTGCTCATACAATAGTCTGTAAACTGCTAAGTAAAATTTAACTTGTTAGAAAGATTCCATTCAGCCTCCAAGGACTTTTCCCCCAAAGTGTTAATAAGTCTCACTGTGAACACACATTTCATTTATTCTGTCTGCCTTGACCATTCTTTATGCAAAGTGTTAAAAGGCAGCCAATAATAAGTACTAGGAACCGCCCCCCCTCCTGCCAACACACACACACACACACACACACACACACACACACACAATCCATAGCCTGGATAATCAACCCCTAAATAAAAGACAATAGGCCTCGTAATATTTTATTTTAAAGTTGCAACTAGACCTCTTTGGAACTAGACAGAGGCTCTTTCTTGCCAGAACACTATAAGGATGAGAGGCCACCCTCAAAATGCCACCCTAACACAGACTGATCCCCATACACACCACCAGTCATAGTTTGTTTTCTTAAATAGCAAAAGTTTATTTTATTTTACTGCTCCATCAAAATTATTTATCTCATTTATCATACAGTTCCTACCTAGTGTGTTTTGCCAGAACTAACATGCATGAAAATTATGTTAATGGGCCTTGGCCTGGTTTTAACGTACTTCATATAATCAAGAAGCTAAACAGAAAGGGCTCTGAAAGGTACCCATTCTGCTTGGAAGAACCGCCTGCTCTTGTAAGACACGTTTTTGAGGGGAGTCACTGCCAAGGATCAAACCACCAGCAGGGCCCTTAGAAAAGACCCATTTATTCCAAGAAGAGAACAGACTGAGGGACTTATCATTGTGCCCTACTCCATCAAGTGCCTGAGGTTTCCATTAACCAGCGGTGGTTTCATGGAGAGAGACTGGGAAGTGATTTGGAAAGGATTCTTCACAGGAAAACTCACCCAGAGAGAAACTAAGTTTCAATTTTTGAGGAGAAGCCAGCTTGGTGAAAACCATCCATTGCTTGAGGAAATCAGTGTGTGTATACACAGGGATGTCAGATAGTGCCGGCCTGGTGGTCCACTTACAGAACACAGTGACGCAGGGAAAAGCCATATTATAAAGAGGTCTTTCTGCTGCTTCTGAGAAGTGAATATCCTAGGACTTAGTACAAGATAGACCCACATTATCATAAATTTTCCTCCATAAATAGGTCGTATAGAAAAACTCCATTAAACTTGCCAAAGAACTGAAATACTGAAGAGCAGTTTTAAATAGCTTTGTGATGCTGTTTTGAATATTTATATTTGTATGCTATTTTTTAAATAAACAATTGCAAAACATTTCTTAAAGGCCAGGAATTGGGGTAACTCTGGGATACAACAAAAACAAAAAAATTCTATTAGTGATAAAAAAAGAATGATAGAATCTGATGAAATTTATGTGACTAAAATGGACATCTGTATGCAGGTCAGAAAGCAACAGTTAGAACTGGACATGGAGCAACAGACTGGTTCCAAATCCATCAAGGCTGTATATTGTCACCCTGCTTATTTAACTTACATGCAGAGTACATCACGAGAAACGCTGGGCTGGAGGAAGCACAAGCTGGAATCAAGATTACTGGGAGAAATATCATACAATAACTTCAGATATGCAGATGGCACCACCCTTATGGCAGAAAGCAAAGAAGAACTAAAGAGCCTCTTGATGAAAGTGAAAGGGGAGAGTGAAAAAGTTGGCTTAAAACTCAACATTCAGAAAACTAAGATCATGGCATCTGGTTCCATCACTTCATGGCAAATAGGTGGGGAAACAATGGAAACAGTGACAGACTTTATTTTGGGGGGGCTCCAAAATCCTTGCTCCTTGGAAGAAAAGTTATGACCAACCTAGACAGTATATTAAAAAGCAGAGATATTTCTTTGCCAACAAAGGTCTGTCTAGTCAAAGCTATGGCTTTTCTAGTAGTCATGTGAGAGTTGGGACTATAAAGAAAGCTTAGCGCTGAAGAATTGATGCTTTTGAACTGTGGTGTTAGAGAAGACTCTTGAGAGTCCCTTGGACTGCAAGGAGATTCAACCAGTCCATCCTAAAGGAAATCAGTCCTGAAAATTCATTGAAAGGACTGACGCTGAAGCTGAAACTCCAATACTTCGGCCACCTGATGCGAAGAACTGACTCATTTAAAGAGACACTGATGCTGGGAAAGATTAAAGGCAGGAGGAGAAGGGGATGACAGAGGATGAGATGGTTAGATGGCATCACTGACTCAATGGACATGAGTCTGGATGGACTCCAGGAGTTGGTGATGGACAGGGAGGCCTGGCATGCTGCAGTCCATGGGGTCGCAAAGAGTCAGATATGACTGAGCAACTGAACTGAACTGAAGTGAAAAAGGAAAGAAAGATGCTAATCTGCTCTTTTTAGTCTTGAATGACAGCATCAGACAGATTGATTGACCCATTAAACCTATGGAGTTGAACTTAGCTGTTAAAATGGCCAAAATGATCTCAAAAGGACTGCAATATGTGAAATATGTAACTTTCACCCTTTTCCCAGACACCGTCGAGGACATTGGTGTCACCTCTATGCCAGTGACAGGAGGATTTTTGTGCATTTCACAGGAGAAATGGTGCTGGCTTCCAAGTTTTTATTTTTGTTTTGTCTTTGTCTAATACTTCTTCCATCGAGAACAAGAATTTTGGTTCGTTAAGAATAAGAAGGCAAAGATAATCAGCAAGGACCCACTATATAGCACAGAGAACTCTGCTCAATATTCTGTAAAAACCTAATGGAAAAAGAATTTGAAAAAGAATAGACACATTTATGTGTATCACTGAATCGCTTTGTTGTACACCTGAAACTAACACAGCACTATTAATCACCCATGCTCTAACATAAAATAAAAATTAAAACAACAACAAACAGGCAAAAACACAGCTGGACATCGAAGAGCAGGCTGTATCTGTGACAGGAGGCAGTGGGACAGGTCGTGGAGACTGCAGGCTAGCCAAGACTCTGCAAGCAAAGTAGGACCTGAAAAATGACATGATCTTAATAAAGCACGCTATAGAAGGACACCTCCCCAATGGTTCAACCCCAGATAAAACTCCACAATTGCAACTTTTGTCTATTTATTCAAATTAAACAAGGCTTTGCCTATGGAAATAAAAATGTATACACTTGAAGAGATGTAGCACATGAAACTTATCATTTATTTTGTACTTCAACCCGACACATGAGTCAAATTCTTTCTTTGCTATTTTTTGTAACAGGAGCAGCTGGGGTTTGAAGGAGAGCAGGGGCAGGGGCAACAGTAGTGAGGCAGAGATGGGGACAACTGGTGAGAGGACCCCTGAGGTGGAAAGAGAAAATAAACCCTAATGGGGTGAAATAACGGAAATAGAAGAATAAATCAAAATAGAAATGGAAGTCAAGTCTTAACCATGCATTTTATCTTTGGCATTTCACTTAAGCCAGTCCTGCAGGTAGAACAAGAGAATAATCATTCTCTATTCTGCTTAACCTTGAGATAGTAAGGTCTAGGAGTAAGCCATATTTTAAAAAAGATGTTGACCAACTGTTGTATGTCCAGAAGAATATGATTGGAGGATGAACATCACGAAGGATCTTTGAGGAGACTAAGTATGTTTAACTAGAGAAGATTCAGCAGAAGCATGATAATTATTTCAGAGTTGGTAAAGGAGGCAGGAAGACAAATATGTACACTTACAAGTGTTGCCATTGAGAACACACAGAGGATCAGTGAAAGGAGATAAATTTGGGATCAATGTAGAGTATTCTAATATTCATAATGATCAAAAGGGAAATGAACTGCTTCACAAAATAGTGAGGGCTCTATTTCCAGATGTATTCAACAGTCAGCTGCTGAGTACTCAGAGCTAGTATAGAAAGAGACTACGCATTATTATCAGTGAGAACTCTCAACTGCAAGGGACAAAACAAAATCATATGGCTTCAACAAAAAGGAAACGAGTGGGTTCAATGAAACTCTAGATTCAGCACAGAAGGATCTAGATGCTCAAGTAGTATCATTAAGAATCTCTCTTAAAAAAATTTTTTTTTCTTCAGATGTGGACAATTTTTTGTCTTTATTGAATTTGTTACAATACCACTTGTGTTTTATGTTTTGGTTTTTTGACTACCAGGCATGTGGAATCTTAGCTCCCCAACCAGAGATCGAACCCACACCCCACTGCGCTGGAAGGCAAAGTCTTAACCACTGGACAACCAGGAAAGTCCTGGTGGAAAGTCCCAGGAATCTCTATCACTCAGTTCCACCTGCCTTCCTGTTGGCTTCATACTAAGACGGTGACAAAGATGGCAACCACAGCTTCAGCCTCACACTCCACCACTTAAGCAATGGAAGTGGACTTTCCCCTTTCTTGATAGCACCAGCAATTTCAGGAAGTCACTCTAGATTAGGTCAAGTGCCTCCCCTGAATCTATTGCTATGACCATGGGGGAGCAGCAATCCCATTAGCCAGAACTAAGTCACGTGCTCAGCCTTGCACAAATCCAGGCCGTCATGGGCGTCCAGCACCCTCTTTGGCCAAGTCTGGGTCATGTGCACACCCTGAGAGCAGGAGAGGAGCCTGGGAATGGAGTCAGTGATCTCTCCCTTCTAAACCACGTGGGCCTAGAGCTGCCAAGGGGAAGTCAAAATGCTATTAATCAGTAAAAGAGAAGGGTTTCAGGGCAGACAAAAACAATGGCTCTCTTGTATGAGGATAGGAGACAGGCATACAAAACTTTTATGACCTTTTTCAGTTAAAAATTTTATTTGTTGACTTATTTTATAAGTCACACTTAGGTAAGTCAAGAACTAGCAAGCAAATTACTTATTCTCTAGAATTTAAAGCTGAACTTCGACTTTTTAGTCACTTAATCCCTTAGATATTCAGTAATACTGACATAGAAAATGAATATTCAAGTAATAGTGATTCATCTCCTTTTGTAAGATGTATGCAAAGAGAAACCACTGGTGTGCTGGCAAATGGCTTTCTGTAAAATAAAGCCCTGATGTATAGTATGTGCCAATTTCCATGGTGTAAGTACTCCCACAACAGTCAATTTCAAGCTTGCAACCTGAGGTCACTAAACAGATTTGGGAAGAGATGTGTATTTTCCTGTTCCTGAGTGGTGGCAGCCAGCTGTAGCACATCACTTCACAAGACTTAATAAATGTTCCAAACCTGTGAAAAATAATCTCAGTTGATGAAGTCCAAGGCTTTGTTTTGTTTTGTTTTCATTTCTTTTGATGATACAGTAAGAGACTATGGATTTAAAATATAGCATAAAATATTTAAATTAAGTACATCAATTTCCCCATAATGGATACTATTCACTATGACAGTGGATTTTTTCAACATGGTATGGAATTTCTTATTGAGGTCTTCATAAAATAGTTCTCATTTCTTATGGTTTGATATGAATGATCTTGAAGGATAACGGAGGCACTGATAGCTGGTGGCTTACTATGAAACTTCCAGACTAGTTTGAAAAGCCTAACACCCCTCTAAACTGCTATGAAAGTGAAACACTGAAAGTGTTAGTCACTCAGTCATATCTGACTCTTTCTGATCCTATCAACTATAGCCCACCAGGCTCTTCTGTTCATGGAATTCTCCAGGCAAAAATACTGGCGCCAGTAGCCATTCCCTTCTTCAGGGAATCTTCCCAACCCAGGGATCAAACCCGCATCTCTTGCATTGCAGGCAGATTCTTTACCATCTGAGCCACAAGGAAAGCCCCTATACTGCTATAATTTTTGTCAAAAAGAACCAAATCTAATGGGAAATAGGACATATGTCTATAATAAATTATCAGTGATGTGACTTGTTTATGATAAATACAAATAAAAATCCCACAAAAACAAACACAACCATGCATGAATGTCACATGGCAGGCATTCAGCAAGAAGGGAGCTGACTCTGAGGAACTGGCACAGAAAATCAATAGGGGAGGGAATTCCCTCACAGTTCAGTGGTGAGGGCTTTGTTTCCACTGCATGCAGCATGGGTTCAATCTCTGGTTGGTGATGTAAGATTCTGCAAGCTGCACTACCAAAAAAAAAGTCAATAGAGTCATTCCTCAGAGTGTGAGAACATGTAAAGGTACCTCTAGCAGGGTTTCTCACTAGATTTCTTCCCAAAAGGCAACAGTTCAAACTTCAAGCATTGTATATATTCCAGATAGACAATGGCATTATTTAAAAGAAAACTGCTCAGAATTCAACCTTTTCAAATATTGTAAAATAGAGTATAGCTATATATATATATATATATACACATACATATACACACACACATACACATATATATCTCATTTTTTATTGTATCCTGTTAGAATTTTAGAAATTGATTTTATCCTCACCATCAGCAATCTCAACTATTTATCCATTATGAACTGTGAAAAGGGAAATTTCAACACAACACTCGGAAATAATAACAGTACAGAACTCTTACTTTGTCCCAGCCACTGCTCAATTTAACATGAGTCCTTTGAAACATTCAGTCAACAAACAGTATCACACCAGACTGAGGTCTACAGGCCCAATAAGAGGGGTGCCAAGAGGCATCCAAACAATCAAGGCCTGAGTTGGGCTTTCTTGGTGGCTCAGTGGTAAAGAATCTGCCTGTGAGCATAGGAGACGTGGGTTCAATCCCTGGTCTGAGAAGATCCCACATGCCTCGGAGCAACCAAGCCCAGGTGCCAAGACTACTGAGCCTGTGCTCTAGAGCCCACGAGTCACAGCTACGGAAGCCCAAGCGCCCTAGAGCCTGTGCTGCTATGAAACAACAGAAGCCCCCACAACGAGACGCTCATGCACCACAAGTAGAGAGTGGCCCCTGCTTGCTGTAACTAGAGAAAGTCCAAGGAGCAATGAAGATCCAGCACAGCCAAAAATTAATTAATTAATTAATTAAAATTCAAAAAAAGAAAGGCCCGAGTCAGAGATCAGGAGCTGAAGCCGAAGCGCACTGAATGAATGAGTGAGGGAAATGCAAGGCCACCCAGCGAGGCCAGAAGACGATCACCCTGCTCCCTGGAGCTGTGTGGGCTGTTTGTTCCACTTAGCACATCACAGAAAGAACAAATATAGAACATACTTTTGAAAATTAGAAGTCTGAATTTTTAAATGTATGGACTTTTTACAAAATCTGTGGGGAAGTTATTTTTAAGAAAATCATATAACCCAGAAACCATAAACGAAAAAGATTGATCCACTGAATTTGTCTCAAAATTTTTAAATTCTATAGGAAAAAATGCTACCAGTAAAGTAAAAAGACAAACTTGAAAAAAACTTTTGTAATCACACTGCTTGGTACAAAAAGACCTTTTATAAGTCAGTAGAAAGAAAAGGAAAAGACAGAAGGAAGGAAAGAAGGGAGGGAAGGATGGGAAAAAGAAAAGCAAAGGACAAACATGATAAGCTTCTCATAATTTTATATACATCACTCATAATTTAAAAATATAAGCACCACTCATAAATTTTAAAATCCAAATTTACACAACAATGATGTGTGCTTTTTTAAGGATACATCTAAAATTAAAGCAACCATGTCAGTCAGTGTGTGGTGGCAGATGAATTATGCAACTTTTCTCCAGGACAATTTGGCAAAACATCAAAATTTTAAATGCATATATCCTATGACTTCACAATCTGATTTCAATCCAGAATTCAGAAAAATAAATGAAATTAGATTTTGACTAATGAAGAAGCAAGCCACCCAAAACTGAACACTATTGTTCCTAGGTGATTGATGGTATAATTTATAAGAGAACATGAGGTTTCTTAAACTGGCCTGATGGATAGCAGTTCAACTTAGAAGAATATTTATGAGCAGAGCTAATAAATTCAGAGCCTACTTTGATCTGTGACTTGCTTGAATTGCTTTTGCCTTCACCTTCCCCCAGACTGATCACCCTGCAGAAACCAAGGCTACTCAACACCCAGAGTGTCACCCAGGTGAGCAAGCTCTGTACCAGAGCAGGGAGACGAGAGTTCAGTACGAGGCAGGGTAACAGAAAAAGCAAATGCTGTGTGACCGCATGGGTGGGAATGGCTTCAGAGAAGAATATTACCCAAAACTGGCCTTGAACAACAGGAGACACTGGAGAGTCACAGAGGATTGAAGGACATGTGCTCAACTTCTCCCGTGAGAACTCCAAAACGACAACTCGCTGCTGAACAACCGTCAACTGGAGAATGTTGGATCCCACCAAAAAAGGATATCCCACATCCGGGGGCAACGGAGAAGCCCCAGCAGGATGGCAGGAGGAGTGCAGTCTCGTTTAGAATCAGACCCCTTAACCGCCGGAAACGCTCAGAGGACTCACACAAACCTTGTGTGCGGAGGAGCCAAGATGGCGGAGGAGTAGGACGGGGAGACCACTTTCTCTCCTACAAATTCCTCAAAAGAATAACTGAACGCAGAGCAAACTTCACAAAACAACTTCTGATTGCTAGCTGAGGTCATCAGGCACCCAGAAAAGCAGCCCATTGTCTTCAAAAGGAGGTAGGACAAAATATAAAAGATAAAAAGTGAGACAAAAGAGCTAAGGACAGAGATCCGTCCTGGGAAGGGAGTCTTAATAGAGGACGTTTCCAGACACTGGGAAACCCTCGCACTGGCGGGCATGGGGGAAGTGTTTGAATCTCTGAGGGCAACCTGACTGGGAGGGAAACAATAAATAAAACCCACAGATTAGGAGCCTAAAAGCAACTCCCAGCAGAAAAGTACCCCAGACACCCGCATCCGCCACCAGCAAGTGGGGGCAGAACGGAGAGGAGCGGGCGGCATTGCTTGGGGTAGGGTCCAGGCCTGAGTGCCCTGAGGACAATCGGAGGGAGCTTTTGTGAGTTACCAACTTGAACTGTGGGAGAGCAAAAGAGAGAGAGAAAATTAACCAGCCCGAACACACTGCCAGCTGTTCGCAGAACAAAGGGACCGAGAAAGTCCAGAGAAGAGCTCGCAGGCTGCGGACCGGCCCAGCCCCGCCAGAGGCAGGAGGCAGAGGGGAGGGGAAGGGGGCAGGCTCGGCCCCAAGGACCGCATCCCTTGCCGCACTGCAAACAGGCCTCCAGTTTCTAATCAAAGACCTCCTGAGATTCTGGATGGTCAACATCCGCAGGGAGGGTCACGGCGAGACACAGGGCACAGGCACCCGACCGGCGCGGGCGGGGACTGGGGCTGGGGACGCGGAGGGCAGAAGGCGCACACACCCGACTGGCGCGGGCGGAAACTGAGGCTGGGACCGCGGAAGGGCGTGGGCGCGCCGCACCCAGGGAGAGTGCGCCCGTCAAGCCCCTGGCTGCCTGGACCGCTCTGACGGGGAAGGCACAAAGAGCAGGCGCAGCTTTTTGTTCCGCGCTTTTGTGGAACACCCGAGGGCTGGAACCACGCACAGTGCGGGGCGCGCTCCATATAGAGCAGCCGGGAGCCTGAGCAGCGCAGACGGAGAAAGCAGCGCCAGCCCCTCCCTGCAGCACCAGCCCTTCGCCGCAGCGCAACAGAACTAGCTATCTGAATAAGAGTCCACCTCCACCTGCCTGTGTCAGGGCGGAAATGAGGCTCTGAAGAGACCGGCAAACAGAAGCCAAATAAACAAAGGGAACCGCTTCAGAAGGGACCGGTGCAACAGATTAAAATCCCTGTAGAAAACACCGACTACACCGGAAGGGGCCTGTAGATATCGAGAAGTGTAAGCTGGAACGAGGAGCTATCTGAAACGGAGCCAAACACACACTGACCGCAACAGCTCCAGAGAAATTCCTAGATATATTTTTACTTTTTTTTTTTTAAGTAAGAAAAAAAAAATTTATCTTTTTTTTTTTCTCTTTTATTTTCCTTTAAAATTCCCTATTACTCCCCCATTACTCCTTAACTTTCATTTTCATACATTTTTACGATTTTTTTAATTAGGGAAAATTTTTTTTTCTTCTTTTTTTTTCCTTTTTCTCTTCTATTTTCTATTTTTCTTTTTCTCTTATTTCTTTTAAAGTCCTCTAGTACTCCTCTACTACTCCTTAATTTTCATTTTCAATACACTATAACCTTACAAAAAAAAAAAAGAAGAGAAGCCCTATTTTTAAACCGAACTTCATATATATTTCTAAAATTTTTTGTGTGTGTTTTGGTTTTTGTTTTTAGTATAGTAGTTTTAAGAGTCTAACCTCTACTCTAGATTTTTAATTTTTGTTTTTCAGTATATGATATAAATTGTGAACATTTAAGAATCCAATATTCAGTTCCCATTTTTATTCAGGAGTGCGTTGATTATTCTCTCCCAATCTTGACTCTCTGTTTTATACCTCAGAACACCTCTATTTCCTCCTTTCCCCTTCTCTTCCCAATCCAATTCTGTGAATCTCTGTGGGTGTCTGGGCTACGGAGAACACTCTGGGAACAGACAACTGCGTAGATCTGTCTCTCTCCTCTTGAGTCCCCCTTTTTCTCCTCCTGCTCATCTCTATCTTCCTCCTCCCTCTCCTCTTCTTCATGTAACTCTGTGAACCTCTCTGGGTGTCCCTAACAGGGGAGAATCTTTTCGCCATTAACCTAGAAGTTTTATTATCAGTGCTGTATAGTTGGAGAAGTCCTGAGACTACAGGAAGAAGAAAACTGAAATCCAGAAGCAGGAGACTTAAGCCCAAAACCTGAGAACACCAGAAAACTCCTGACTACATGGAACTTTAAGTAATAAGTGACCGTCCAAAAGCCTCCATACCTACACTGAAACCAACCACCACCCAAGAGCCAATAAGTTCCAGAGCAAGACATACCAAGCAAATTCTCCAGCAACGCAGGAACATAGCCCTGAACATCAACATACAGGCTGCCCAAGGTCACACCTAACACATAGACCCATCTCAAAACTCATTACTGGGCACTCCATTGCTCTCCAAAGAGAAGAAATCAAGTTCCACGCACCAGAACACCGATGCAAGCTTCCCTAAACCAGGAAACCTTGACAAGCCAATCGTCTAACCCCACCCACTGGGTAAAACCTCCACAATAAAAAGGAACCACAGACCTCCAGAATACAGAAAGCCTACTCCAGACACAGCAATCTAAACAAGATGAAAAGGCAAAGAAATACCCAACAGGTAAAGGAACATGAAAAATGCCCACCAAGTCAAACAAAAGAGGAGGAGATAGGGAATCTACCTGAAAAAGAATTTAGAATAATGATAATAAAAATGATCCAAAATCTTGAAAACAAAATGGAGTTACAGATAAATAGCCTGGAGACAAAGATTGAAAAGATGCAAGAAATGTTTAATAAAGACCTAGAATAAATAAAAAAGAGTCAATTAAAAATGAATAATGCAATGAATGAGATCAAAAACACTCTGGAGGGAACCAAGAGTAGAATAACGGAGACAGAAGATAGGATAAGTGAGGTAGAAGATAAAATGGTGGAAATAAATGAAGCAGAGAGGAAAAAAGAAAAAAGGATCAAAAGAAATGAGGACAACCTCAGGGACCTCTGGGACAATGTGAAATGCCTCAACATTCGAATCATAGGAGTCCCGGAAGAAGAAGACAAAAAGAAAGGCCATGAGAAAATACTCGAGGAGATAATAGCTGAAAACTTCCCTAAAATGGGGAAGGAAATAGCCACCCAAGTCCAAGAAACCCAGAGAGTCCCAAACAGGATAAACCCAAGGCGAAACACCCCATGACACATATTAATCAAATTAACAAAGATCAAACACAAAGAACAAATACTAAAAGCAGCAAGGGAAAAACAACAAATAACACACAAAGGGATTTCCATAAGGATAACAGCTGATCTATCAATAGAAACCCTCCAGGCCAGAAGGGAATGGCAGGACATACTGAAAGTAATGAAAGAGAATAACCTACAACCTAGATTACTGTACCCAGCAAGGATCTCATTCAGATATGAAGGAGAATTCAAAAGCTTTACAGACAAGCAAAAGCTGAGAGAATTCAGCACCACCAAACCAGCTCTTCAACAAATGCTAAAGGATCTTCTCTAGACAGGAAATGCAGAAAGGTTGTATAAACGTGAACCCAAAACAACAAAGTAAATGGCAACGGGACCACACCTATCAATAATTACCTTAAATGTAAATGGGTTGAATGCCCCAACCAAAAGACAAAGATTGGCTGAATGGATACAAAAACAAGACCCCTATATATGCTGTCTACAAGAGACCCACCTCAAAACAAGAGACACATACAGACTAAAAATGAAGGGCTGGAAAAAAATATTTCACACAAACGGAGACCAAAAGAAAGCAGGAGTTGCAATACTCATATCAGATAAAATAGACTTTCAAATAAAGGATGTGAAAAGAGACAAAGAAGGACACTACATAATGATCAAAGGATCAATCCAAGAAGAAGATATAACAATTATAAATATATATGCACCCAACATAGGAGCACCGCAATATGTACGGCAAACACTAACGAGTATGAAAGAGGAAATTAATAGTAACACAATAATAGTGGGAGACTTTAATACCCCACTCACAACTAGGGATAGATCAACTAAACAGAAAATTAACAAGGAAACACAAACCTTAAATGACACAATGGACCAGCTAGACCTAATTGATATCTATAGGACATTTCACCCCAAAACAATCAACTTCACCTTTTTCTCAAGTGCACACGGAACCTTCTCCAGAATAGATCACATCCTGGGCCATAAATCTGGTCTTGGAAAATTCAAAAAAATTGAAATCATTCCAGTCATCTTTTCTGACCACAGTGCAGTAAGATTAGATCTCAATTACACGAAAAAAATTGTTAAAAATTCAAACACATGGAGGCTAAATAACACGCTTCTGAATAACCAACAAATCATAGAAGAAATCAAAAAAGAAATCAAAATATGTATAGAAATGAATGAAAATGAAAACACAACAACCCAAAACCTATGGGACACTGTAAAAGCAGTGCTAAGGGGAAGGTTCATAGCATTACAGGCTTACATCAAGAAACAAGAAAAAAGCCAAATAAATAACCTAACTCTACACCTAAAGCAATTAGAGAAGGAAGAAATGAAGAACCCCAGGGTTAGCAGAAGGAAAGAAATCTTAAAAATTAAGGCAGAAATAAATGCAATAGAAACTAAAGAGACCATAGCAAAAATCAACAAAGCTAAAAGCTGGTTTTTTGAAAAAATAAACAAAATTGACAAACCATTAGCAAGACTCATTAAGAAACAAAGAGAGAAGAACCAAATTAACAAAATTGAAAATGGAGAGATCACAACAGACAACACTGAAATACAAAGGATCATAAGAGACTACTACCAGCAGCTCTATGCCAATAAAATGGACAACTTGGATGAAATGGACAAATTCTTAGAAAAGTATAACTTTCTAAGACTGAACCAGGAAGAAATAGAAGATCTTAACAGACCCATCACAAGCAAGGAAATCGAAACTGTAATCAAAAATCTTCCAGCAAACAAAAGCCCAGGACCAGATGGCTTCAAAGCTGAATTTTACCAAAAATTTAGAGAAGAGCTAACACCTATCTTACTCAAACTCTTCCAGAAAATTGCAGAATAAGGTAAACTTCCAAACTCATTCTATGAGGCCACCATCACCCTAATTCCAAAACCAGACAAAGATGCCACAAAAAAAGAAAACTACAGGCCAATATCACTGATGAACATAGATGCAAAAATCCTTAACAAAATTCTAGCAAACAGAATCCAACAACATATTAAAAAAATCATACACCATGACCAAGTGGCCTTTATCCCAGGAATGCAAGGATTCTTTAATATCCACAAATCAATCAATGTAATACACCACATTAACAAATTGAAAGATAAAAACCATATGGTTATCTCAATACATGCAGAGAAAGCCTTTGACAAAATTCAACACTCATTTATGATTAAAACTCTCCATAAAGCAGGAATAGAAGGAACATACCTCAACATAATAAAAGCTATATATGACAAACCCACAGCAAGCATCACCCTCAATGGTGAAAAATTGAAAGCATTTCCCCTGAAATCAGGAACAAGACAAGGGTGCCCACTCTCACCACTACTATTCAACATAGTGTTGGAAGTTTTGGCCACAGCAATCAGAGCAGAAAAAGAAGTAAAAGGAATCCAGATAGGAAAAGAAGAAGTGAAACTCTCACTGTTTGCAGATGACATGATCCTCTACATAGAAAACCCTAAAGACTCTTCCAGAAAATTACTAGAGCTAATCAATGAATATAGTAAAGTTACAGGATATAAAATTAACACACAGAAATCCCTTGCATTCCTATATACTAACAATGAAAAAACAGAAAGAGAAATTAAGGAAACAATACCATTCACCATTACAACAAAAAGAATAAAATACTTAGGAGTATATCTACCTAAAGAAACAAAAGACCTATACATAGAAAACTATAAAACACTAATGAAAGAAATCAAAGAGGACACAAACAGATGGAGAAACATACCGTGTTCATGGATTGGAAGAATCAATATTGTCAAAATGGCTATTCTACCCAAAGCAATCTATAGATTCAATGCAATCCCTATCAAGCTACCAACAGTATTCTTCACAGAACTAGAACAAATAATTTCACAATTTGTATGGAAATACAAAAAACCTCAAATAGCCAAAGTAATCTTGAGAAAGAAGAATGGAACTGGAGGAATCAACCTGCCTGACTTCAGACTCTACTACAAAGCCACAGTCATCAAGACAGTATGGTACTGGCACAAAGACAGAAATATAGATCAATGGAACAGAATAGAAAGCCCAGAGATAAATCCACGAACCTATGGACACCTTATCTTTGACAAAGGAGGCAAGGATATACAATGGAAAAAAGACAACCTCTTTAACAAGTGGTGCTGGGAAAACTGGTCAACCACTTGTAAAAGAATGAAACTAGAACACTTTCTAACACCATACACAAAAATAAACTCAAAATGGATTAAAGATCTAAATGTAAGACCAGAAACTATAAAACTCCTAGAGGAGAACATAGGCAAAACACTCTCCGACATAAATCACAGCAAGATCCTCTATGACCCACCTCCCAGAATATTGGAAATAAAAGCAAAAATAAACAAATGGGACCTAATGAAACTTAAAAGCTTTTGCACTACAAAGGAAACTATAAGCAAGGTGAAAAGACAGCCCTCAGATTGGGAGAAAATAATAGCAAACGAAGCAACAGACAAAGGATTAATCTCAAAAATATACAAGCAACTCCTGAAGCTCAATTCCAGAAAAATAAATGACCCAATCAAAAAATGGGCCAAAGAACTAAACAGACATTTCTCCAAAGAAGACATACATTTGGCTAACAAACACATGGAAAGATGCTCAACATCACTCATTATTAGAGAAATGCAAATCAAAAATGCACCACAATGAGGTACCATTACACACCAGTCAGGATGGCTGCTATCCAAAAGTCTACAAGCAATAAATGCTGGGGAGGGTGTGGAGAAAAGGGAACCCTCTTACACTGTTGGTGGGAATGCAAACTAGTACAGCCACTATGGAAAACAGTGTGGAAATTTCTTAAAAAACTGGAAATAGAACTGCCATATGACCCAGCAATCCCACTTCTGGGCATACACACTGAGGAAACCAGATCTGAAAGAGACACGTGCACCCCAATGTTCATCGCAGCACTGTTTATAATAGCCAGGACATGGAAGCAACCTAGATGCCCATCAGCAGATGAATGGATAAGGAAGCTGTGGTACATATACACCATGGAATATTACTCAGCCGTTAAAAAGAATTCATTTGAATCAGTCCTAATGAGATGGATGAAACTGGAGCCCATTATACAGAGTGAAGTAAGCCAGAAAGATAAAGAACATTACAGCATACTAACACATATATATGGAATTTAGAAAGATGGTAACAATAACCCTATATGCAAAACAGAAAAAGAGACACAGAAGTACAGAACAGACTTTTGAACTCTGTGGGAGAAGGTGAGGGTGGGATGTTTCGAAAGAACAGCATGTATATTATCTATGGTGAAACAGATCACCAGCCCAGGTGGGATGCATGAGACAAGTGCTCGGGCCTGGTGCACTGGGAAGACCCAGAGGAATCGGGTGGAGAGGGAGGTGGGAGGGGGTATCAGGATGGGGAATACGGGTAACTCTATGGCTGATTCATATCAATGTATGACAAAACCCACTGAAATGTTGTGAAGTAATTAGCCTCCAACTAATTAAAAAAAAAAAAACCTTGTGTGCACCAGGACCCAGAGACCCAACAGAGACTGAGCCAGAACTGTGTTTGAGTGTCTCCTGCGAAGGCATGGTTCAGCAGTGGCCTGCCACAGGGGCAGGGGCTCTGGGTGCAGCAGACCTGGGTATGGCATAAGCCCTCTTGGAGGAGGTCGCCATTAACCCCACCATAGAGCCGCCAGAACTTACACAGGACTGGGGAAACAGACTCTTGGTGGGCACAAACAGAACCTTGTGCACCAGGACCCAGGAGAAAGGAGCAGTGACCTCACAAGAGACTGACCCAGACTTGCCTGTGAGTGTCCAGCTATCTCCGGTGGAGGTGTGGGTTAACGGTGGTCTGCTGCAGGGTCGGGGGACTGTGGCAGTGCATGCATGGGACCTTTTGAAGGCAGTCGCCATTATCTTCATTACCTCCACTGTAGTTTGGCCTCAGGTCAAACAACAAGGAGGTAACACAGCCCCTCATCAATAGAAAATTGGATTAAAGATATACTCAGCATGGCCCCGCCCATCAGAACAAGACCCAGTTTCCCCCTCAGTCAGTCTCTCCCATCAGGAAGTTTCCATAAGCCTCTTTTATCAGAAGGCAGACAGAATGAAAACCACAATCACAGAAAACTAACCAAACTGATCACAGGACCACAGCCTTGTCCAACTCAATGAAACTATAAGCCATGCTATGTAGGGCCACCCAAGACAGACGGGTCATGGTAGAAAATTCTGACAAAACATGGTCCACTGGAGAAGGGAATGGCAAACCACTTCAGTATTCTTGCCTTGAGAACCCCATGAACAGCATGAAAAGGCAAAAAGATAGGACACTGAAAGATGAACTCCCCAGGTTGGTAGGTGCCCAATATGCTACTGGAGATCAGTGGAGAAATAACTCCAGAAAGAATCTTGAAGAGACGGAACCAAAGCAAAAACAACACCCAGTTGTGGATGTGACTGGTGATGGAAGTAAAGTCCGATGCTGTAAAGAGCAATACTGCATATGAACCTGGAATGTTAGGTCCATGGATCAAGGCAAATTGGAAGTGATCAAATAGGAGATGGCAAGAGTGAACATTGACATTTTAGGAATCAGTGAGCTAAAATGGACTGGAAAGGGTGAATTTAACTCAGATGACCATTATATTTACTACTGTGGGCAAGAATCTCTTAGAAGAAGTGGAGTAACCATCATAGTCAACAAAAGAGTCCGAAATGCAGTAATTGGATGCAATCTCAAAAATGACAGTATGATCCCTGTTCGTTTCCAAGGCAAAGCATTCAATATCACGGTAATCCAAGTCTATGCCCTGACCAGTAATGCTGAAGAAGCTGAACTGTTCTATGAAGACCGACAAGACCTTGTGGAACTAACACCCAAAAAAGATGTCCTTTTCACTATAGGGGACTGGAATGCAAAAGTAGAAGTCAAGAAACACCTGGAGTAACAGGCAAATTTGGCCTTGGAGTACAGAATGAAGCAGGGCAAAGGCTAATAGAGTTTTGCCAACACACTGGTCATAGCAAACACTCTCTTCCAACAATACAAGACAAGACTCCATACACATGGACATCACCAGATGGTCAAAACCAAAATCAGATTGATTACATTCTTTGCAGCCAAAGATTGAGAAACTCTATACAGTCAGCAAAAACAAGACCAGGAGTGGACTGTGGCTCAGATCATGAACCCCTTATTACCAAATTCAGACTTAAATTGAAGAAAGTAGGGAAAACCAATAAACCATTCAGGTATGACCTAAACCAAATCCCTTACGATTACACAGTGGAAGTGACAAATAGATTCAAGGGATTAGATCTGAGTGCCTGATTAGACAGAGTGCCTGAAGAACTATGGACAGAGGTTCATGACATTGTATAAGAGGCAGTGATCAACACCATCCCCAAGATAAACAAATGCAAAAAGGCAAAATGGTTGTCTGAAGAGGGCTTACAAATAGCTGTGAAAAGAAGAGAAGCTAAAGACAAAGGTGTAAAGAAAAGATAAACCCATTTGAATGCAGAGATCCAAAGAATAGCAAGGAGACATAAGAAAGCCTTCCTCAGGGATCAGTGCAAAGAAATAGAGGAGAACAAGAGAATGGGAAAGACTAGAGATACCTTCAAGAAAATTAGAGATACCAAGGGAACATTTCATGCAAGGATGGGCACAATAAAGGACAGAAATGATATGGACCTAAGAGAAGCAGAAGATATTAAAAAGAGGTGGCAAGAATACATAGAAGAACTATACAAAAAAGATCTTCATGACCCAGATAACCATGATGGTGTGATCACTCACCTAGAGCCAGACATCCTGGAATGTGAAGTCAAGTGGGCCTTAGGCAGCATCACTACAAACAAAGCTAGTGGAGGTGATAGAATTCCAGTTGAGCTGTTTCAAATCCTGAAAGATGATGCTGTGAAAGTGCTGCACTCAATATGCCACCAAACTTGGAAAATTCAGCAATGGCCACAGGACTGGAAAAGATCAGTTTTCATTTCAGTCTTTAAGAAAGGCAATGCCGAAGAGTGTTTAAACTACCGCACAATTGCACTCATCTCACACGCTAGTGAAGTAATGCTCAAAGTTCTCCAAGTCAGGCTTCAACAGTATGTGAACTGTGAAATTCCAGATGTTCAAGCTGAATTTAGAAAAGGCAGAGGAACCAGAGATCAAATTGCCAACATCCGCTGGATCATCGAAAAAGCAAGAGAGTTCCAGAAAAACATCTATTTCTGCTTTATTGACTATGCCAAAGCCTTTGACTGTGTGAATCACAATGAACTGTGGAAAATTCTGAAAGAGATGGGAATACCAGACCACCTGACCTACCTCCTGAGAAATCTGTATGCAGGTCAAGAAGCCACAGTTAGAACTGGACATGAAACAACAGACAGGTTCCAAATCGGGAAAGGAGTCCATCAAGGCTGTATATTGTCACCCTGCTTATTTAACTTATATGCAGAGTACATCATAAGAAATGCTGGGCTGGAGGAAGCACAAGCGGGAATCAAGATTACTGGGAGAAATATCAATAACCTCAGATATGCAGATGACACAACCCTTACGGCAGAAAGCAAAGAAAAACTAAAGAGCCTCTTGATGAAAGTGAAAGAGGGGAGTGAAAAAGTTGGCTTAAAACTCAACATTCAAAAAACTAAGATCATGGCATCTGGTTTCATCACTTCATGGCAAATAAATGGGGAAACAATGGAAACAGTGACAGACTTTATATTTTGGGCTCCAAAATCACTGCAGATGGTGAGTGCAGCCATGAAAGTAAAAGATGCTTGCTCCTTGAAAGAAAAGCTATGACCAACCTAGACAGCATATTAAAAAGCAGAGACATTACTTTGCCAACAAAGGTCTGTCTAGTCAAGGCTATGGTTTTTCCAGTAGTCTTGTATGGATGTGAGAGTCAGACCATAAAGAAAGCTGAGCATTGAAGAATTGATGCTTTTGAACTGTGGTATTGGAAAAGACTCTTGAGAGTCCCTTGGACTGCAAGGAGATCCAACCAGTCCATCCTAAAGGAAATCAGTCCTGAATACTCACTGGAAGGACTGAGGCTGAAGCTGAAACTCCAATACTTTGGCCACCTGATGTGAAGAACTGACTCTTGGAAAAGATTCTGATGCTGGGAAAGATTTAAGGTGGGAGCAGAAGGGGACAACAGAGGATGAGGTGGTTGGATGACATCACCAACTCGATGCACATGAGTTTGCGTAAGCTCCGGGAGTTGGATGGACAGGGAGGCCTGGCGTGCTGCAGTCCATGGGTCGCAAAGAGTAGGACATGACTGAACGACTACATTGAACTGAACTGAACTGAGAGGATTGGAAAGGGCTTAGTGGTGGCGCTAGTGGTAAAGAACCCACCTGCCAATGCAGGAGAAGCAAGATAGTTGGTTTCAATCCCTACGTTGGGAAGATCCCCTGGAGAATAAAGTGGCAACCCACTCCAGTATTCTGGCCTGGAGAATCCCATGGACAGAGGAGCCTGGTGGGCTATAGTCCATAGGGTTGCAAAAAGTCAGACATGAGTGAAGCGACTTAGCAAGCATGCAAGGGATTCATAAGGGCATTGCAAGAAAAGGAAAGAGCCAGATCAGCAACCAGGAATGGGCAAGAAAATTTGAGACAAATCTGGAACACATCAGAACAAGAGCAATAAGATTTTTGGTACTAATCTACTGCTACATCCATCAATAGACCAAGGTAAACAAAGCCCCTGGGTCTCAAGATAGTCTATATTGGTGTGCCCCAAGCTTTATACATTTATGACTGTCCCTCAAAGTTTTCACTGCATTGGCTGATAGACATATCTACTCTAAATTTTTCCTTTTAAATCTACTCCTTTTCTTTTCAGCCTTATCTTAAGGAATAATATCTATGAAATAACAGAGTTGGTATGTTAGAAATAGTTCTTCTAATACATTTTAAGTAAACATAGAGCTAATGAAATGTTTTTAAAAGTTCACTGTATACCACCTCATATCATACTGTGAACCAACAAAGAAATACATGACCTACCTTGAGAAATGTGGGCCTTCAGATATAGTCTCTTCAAACTTAGCCACGTGAAAGCTGTCATTTGTCCATGTTTACATCACAAATGACAACCTAGACCAAACATGAACTGTGAAATTGACTGTACCAGATGGCATTTTTAAACTGTGCTGAAGCATAACTTAATACACTACAGTAGAATGAGAAATGAGTATTTGGGGGCAACTACTAAGTGTAGTCTCTGTACTTGTTATCTAAAAAATCCTGTGAATTCTTATAATAGAAAGGAATCTGAAAAAGAATTCAAATCACCTTGCTATACACCTGAAGCTAACACAGTTGTAAATCAACTATATTCAATTCTAAAATATCCTATGAATAGACAAAGAATTTTCACAAAATCAAATACTGTAACCAAGCAAGCAGCCTCCTAATGCAAACACCTTTATATTCCAAATCCCTGACCCCCTGATATTAAATAGCATTTCAAAGGAATCTGGGCTCAGTTTTGACTTCCAACCTTTGAGAAAGGTTGTTGGATCCCACTTAAAAGCATGACTATCCCCTAAGGAGAAAGACCACAATACCACAAGAAACAAGATAAAAAAATACAACCATCAATTATCTTCCAACATTTGCTAAAGGAGGAGAGGTTTCAAAATAGTGTGCCAGCTGGCTGGAGTGGTGGGGTGCCTTCTCTCCCCGTTCATTTGCTTAAGGTCTCACCAGCATAACTTTCTGGGTGACCAGGGAAGATTTTTAACTAGATTATAACTGTGTCAGTGTAAACCTCTCTTCATGGAAAATGAAACAACTTATCTTCCACTGGTCACCAGAAGGAATCAAGGGTTCATGGTTGCCTTGCCCTTCTGGTTAAATGGTTATGGTTTTGGCGATCCAGGCTGATTCTGTTTATAGTCCCCTGTTTATCCCTAAGCCATACAAAACCCCACTTCCTTATGCAGCCAGTGAGACTGAAGTAGGAGATGAGTCTGGGGGTACACGGTGACGCATACTCTGGGGCACTTGAAGAAAATGACAAAAAGGATGAACTGTTTGGGAAACAGTCCTCACAATGAGAGAAGTAAAAGAATTTAGATATATTGTGCTGTGAGAGAAGAAGGCCGAGAGCAGAGATGGGACTCTGTTCCTAAAGGGAAGCGATGACTACTGACGGGCTGGTGACAAGGGTCTGTTGACCATATGCTCCATAAGAGTGCAGCCACACCAAACTTGACAGGAGATGTTTCTTGCGAGCTGCAGTTCCCTGCCTGCCTTCTAGAACATTGCCTGTGTAGGACGCAGGGCAGCAAGCCGTGCAAGCCCAGACTCTGAGCCTCGGTTTCCTTGCCTGTAAAATAACAGTAATGGTGCCTACCGCATCATTTTCATGAGGGTTATCCGCATTATTATATGTAAAATGCTTGAGCCCAGTGTCTGGCACATAGTAAGTGCTGTGTGTTTGCTATGGTTGTTGTCCTGTTGGCTTTATGTTAACTATAAGCACCTGCTCTATCTCCATCAGGACAAAGAAGTTCAGGGATTAAGTTACAGTGCGTGAAATTGAGGTAAGATGTTGAGTATAACAACATTAGTTATCAGGCAGGAATGGGAATTTTGTCCTTTGGGACTGGCCTGATGTTGCTGTTGTTTTGAGAGAATGAGTTGGTGTGGACATAGTCCTTTCTAGAGGTGCGTACAGGACGACCGTGGAGTTCTTCAGGCTGATTGATCTGGTATCAACAATGTGACCACACCAGCCCTGGATGCAGAAATCTCTCATAAATGTATCTCAGAAGAAACAACTCCTGTCAAGATCAATGTTGTTTTACTTGCGTGCATATGGGTGACAGATCTTTGCTGTCTACCAGTCAATGAACATGTGTGATGGCGTCTCTCTTTATGGCACGGGGGTTGTGGGGGGGGGTGGTAAGAAGTGTCTCTGAATCCAAACTTTACATAGGATGTGAGTGGGCTCTGTGTGTCTCTGCTGTTCATGTCAGTCAATAAAATCAGATCCTTACATCTCCCTTTCCTTGAAGGCATTTAATGAGTTACATATTCATTGCTTTAAGAAGCACACTTGAATGTATTTGTGGGCAGAAAAAAGAACTACTCGGGCTGGGTTTCCATGCCATAAAAATTTGGTGATAGGAAGTAAACTCAAATACTGGTGAAATCTTCTGAACGAAGTGGGAGTCTGTCTGCTGAAAGACTGCAGGATCCCTTCCTACGGGGAGCTGCTTATTGGCAGACAGATGTGGCTCAGTGGGTGTTTAAATCCTGGAGATCCTTGACAATTGCAGATTCAACTGTTCATAGTAGACTGCGGGGAGGCAACCTCAGTGGTCTATGTCATGTAATCATTTGTAATTCTGCTACAAGGCTGGAGAGACCGTGTAGCTAATGATAGGATACAGTGGACTTCTGTAGGGCAGTCCAGCATATTGTTAAAATTGGGACCAACAAATTACTGGACATATTGGGACCACTTTTAAGAGTAAAAACGGGTGCTATTAATAATTACAACAGGACCACAGGCATGAATAGAATCTGTCCTGGGCAAGGAGAAGCATGGTCTCCCCACTTAATGTCCAGCATTGGAATCTTCTATTTGTGCAAGTTGCATCTCTGATTCTTGCTGGTGTTCAGTCGCCCAGTCACGTCCAACCCTTTGCAACCCCATGGACTGCAGCACACCAGGCCTCTCTGTCCCTCACCATCTCCCGAAGTTTGCCCAAGTTCATGTCCATTGCATTGGTGATGCCATCCAGCCATCTCATCCTCTGATGCCCGCTTTTCCTACTGCCCTCAATCTTTCACAGCATCAGGGACTTTCCCAATGAGTTATCTGTTCACAACAGATGATTAATTACTCTTAAAAACAGTCTTTATTTAAAACAGCAATAAAATGAGAAACTTCAATTCAGTCTGGTTAACTTGTACGAAGGTTTGCAGACAAAGCAGATAACTAGCAAAACAGGAGGGCCTATCTAAATATGTCCATTTTGGACATTCATCAAAATCTTGCCCTAGAACCTTTGTGAGTCTCCCAAGAATTTGCTGAATTTTTAAACAGCATAGATCTGAATATTTTTTGTCCTAACTCTATTCCTATCAAATTAGGTCATGACACACATATGAAGATGACCACCTGAGTGCAACTCCAAACATCATTGGGTTTGCTATTCAGCTCACTACAGTAAATGATCAAGTGGGTCACTGACGATATTGGTATCTTGTAAGAAATTAATCATTTAACTTGGAAAATTTTGGAATCTGAAGCATCATATAAAAATAGCCCTACATCATATAAAAACAGCTTCTGGGTAAGAGGAAATAGGCCAATAATTACCATGTGCTGTACATTCACTGTGCGAGGCTGTTTGCTAGACTCTTCATAGACGTGTTCTGATTTAATCTCCACACCTCTATAAAAGAGATATTATCCTCACTTAGCTGCTTGAGAAATTAGAAACTTTGCGTAACTTGCTCAGGGAAAGTCATTTATATGTTCAATAAGCATTTTTACACAATCATGGTCAGGAGGCATGCTTAAAGTTGGCAGCAGAAAATGAACTTTAATCTTCTGTTCACCTGGGAAGGGGAAGAGAAACTATCTGCTGCCTCCAAGAAACTACTACTATTCAATCTATGATGCACTGACAAAACTCTAGAGACTAATGAGACTAAGGTCAGTTCTTTCCTCCATACGAACCTGTCTATTCGTTGGCTATGATGTTGTTCCTCGAATTTTCAGGAAATCTGGAGGAATTCTGGGACATCCTAAGTGATACGAACAGGGTGAGTGAAGTGAAGTCGCTCAGTCATGTCCGACTCTTTGCGATCCTGTGGACTATAGCCTACCAGGCTCCTCCGTCCATGGGATTCTCCAGGCAAGAATACTGGAGTGGGTTGCCGTTTCCTTCTCCAGGGGATCTTCCCGACCCAGGAATCGAACCTGGGTCTCCTGCACTGGAGGCAGATGCTTTAACCTCTGAGCCTCCAGGGAAGATATGAACAGGTTAGTGGTTTGCAAATATTTTACTATCAATATTAAGAAAGTCCCTGGGAGCTTCCCTGGTGGCGCAGTGGCAAAGTATCCGTCTGCCAGTGCCGGAGACACGGGTTTGATCCCTAATCTGGGAAGATCCTACATGCCTAAGCCCTTGATCCACAACTTTTGAGCCTGTGCTCTAGAGCCCAGGAACTGCAACTACGGAAGCCCGCATTCCTAGAGCCCGTGCTCCCCAAGAGAAGCCATGACCACGATAATACCGCATACTGCAACTAGAGAAAAGCCCGCGCTGCAACCAAGACCCAGCACAGCCAGAAATAAAAGATAGATGAATAATCTTAAAAAAAGAAAGAAAGTCCCGTTTGGGGTAATCTCTTTCCTAGTCTTCAGCATCTGTATTGAGTCATTAAGATGAAGAGGAAGAAAATGGTATGAAGGGGTGTTAGCGGGAAGAAACGGTGACTGTAAACCCCAGCCAAGATGTGATGGAAAAGCACTTTGTGACAAATGCCCTGGGAAAGAAGCGTGGAAAGCACCAGTCTATTTCAAACCAGACACCAACAGGCAGCCAGTGACTCCCAGGTGAACTCAGTTTAGGTTAGAAGGTGAAGAGACTGAGGTCTCCACTGTAGTAATTACCTGTAATTATAATTTTGGATTTTTTTTACATAAATGGAAACAGGTTAAAGTGATGCTGCAATAATACACTGTTTTCATGAGTTCTGTCTATAATAGGAGATGTGAGGGTGTGAAGAGGATACTCTTCAATCAAAGCTTTAAATGAAAATATGTTTTGTGTCCCCACACATCAGATAAACACAATGATCTAGGACTTCGAATGCATATGTGAAATACTCAAAGTCTGGCACTGGCAGATTTCAAAAGTAAAAGAGTAACAACTTGACAAGCCTAGCAAAGATGGGATCTGTGAGTCCAGCTGGGTGGTGTGTTCAATGATGAAAAAGTGTGTTTGGCTGACCTTCTCCAGGACACAGCTTCACTCTGGAAACTCCTTTGGTAGGAACAGCCTTCCCAAGGCCTCTGGCAAACTCCTGCTCATCCTTCAAGGTGCATTTCCAGTGTCACCTCCACTGTGAAGCATTCTGCAGCCCCAAGGCAAAGGTTTGTGATCTCTTAGCGGGTCCCTTCGGTCCCGTGTACAGGATACCCCTCCCACACTCTAGCACACTGGGTTAGTATCAAGAGTGGTCTGCCTCCAGCACGTCTTTCCACAGCCCTCGGGGCTGATTCTAGTGAGCTGAAGGATTAGACACACGACCTGTTCCTCATTCAACATCCAAGAAAATGACGTGCACACTTAGTATTGCACAAAGAAGTAGCTAGCAAATAAACGCCTGTTCATGTGTGAATGGTCCACTAGGCTGTGAGTTCCTTGAGCCCAAGTTTTAGCACTTATTCAATTTTTTTATAATCTGTGCTTATATAGTACAGATTACATGTGCCTCATACATAAATGGATGTTCATGTAATAAATAGCAATGAAAATAATATAACCAGTTTCCTTTTCTAAAAATGCCATTTCTCAAGTCTCTATTTTCTAGAATCTATCCAGATTTGTTAAGTGTGTTTGTATTTACTGTAATTGAGGTAGCTTCCAATTTTTTGAGGAATTTGAATTTATATGTCCACCCCTGAGCTCCAGGCACACGTAAGCAACTTCCGAGTTGACTCCCCACTTGTATTTCTAACAGGCATCTCAGACTGTCACAGCCAAAACAGAGCTATGGATTTCACCCTCACCCCACCCCTGAGTGAGCCTCCTCACTCTCCCCATCTCAGAACCTTCAGCCGGTCTCTTGTATCGCCTTTGTCCAGCCCAGCATCGTCTTACCCAAACAACTTCCATCTAGTTTCTTTGTTCCATCCTTGTCTCCCTAATAGACAACGACAGTTACAGGGCCCTTAAAGTAGTACTCACATCATGTTACTCTCACAGTCCAATGCCTCCAACAGTTTCTCAAGGGGCTTAGAACAAAATCCAAGCTCCTTGTCAGGGGTTCCAATTTTCTACATGATGTGTGGCCTGCCTGCCTCTCTGATCTCATTTCCTACCTCTCCACCATATCCATGGGGCCCAAACCCCTTTCTGCCCCAGGAACCTGCCAGGCTGTTCTCCTCTGAGAACTCTGAATTCCTCCTCGTTGCCCCTGGGCACTGCCAGCTCTTCTCCTGTTGCTCTGTCTAATCACCCCAGTCTCAGCTCAGGCACTGGTCTTCCCTGGCCAACCCTCTAAGGCAGATCTCCAGGTGCTCTCTGGAAGATGCTCTGTATTGTCTGCTTTGAAAATTATTTTGTTTATTATTTCCCTCGCCCACATCCAGAACACAATCTCTATGAGAGCAGGGACTTTATCTCATTCACTGCTGTATTCCCAGCTTCTAGAATGGAACACGTGCTTACTTGTGGAATAAAGAGGGAGAAAGTCTTGGGGGGGGGGGGGAAACCCCACAAGGCCAATGAGAAATCTGAATTTTAGTATAGGCATCAGGCGGCAGCTCTTCTGTAGACGCGTGATGCTTTCTTTGCTGTCAGCCAGAGGAGTAAGTGAGGACTACACACAAAGAACAATCCAGTGACAAATGTGCAACGGTTTGCTCTGACGACATGCCCGACACGGAAGTTTGTCAGTGTGCTGGCAGAACACGTGTTCTCCAAACTGCCTGAAGGGCCAACACAGCTGGGGTGGCCACGTGGCTCGCTCACAAGAGAGTGGGCAGGACTCTCACCTCTCAGGATAGTTTCTCACTGCCTGAAAGCCCTGTAGCAGACACAAAACGTGCTGTGCCAAAGAGACAGCCTGACCTTTCTGTACAATGGAAAGAGTGGAAAGAGGCTGAAGAATTGATCTATTTTAGGAATTAGGAAATGTGATTCTATCCTGCCCCGAATCTTGGTCACTGGGACTAATTAGCTCCCACTTTGGATATATATGTTTACCTCTGGTTTCCCTAATTATGACCTCCTGATACGGATAGCATGCCCTCAACCTCTTTGAGATGCAGTTAAAATGGTGTTTACGTACCAAATAAACTTCAAAGGCCATCCTACAATGAATTTCATTGCTTTGGGACATTTTAATGTCCAATACAAAATGTAACATAATCAGCATAATGAAAATGTGATAACTGCTCATCATTGTAGAATTTTTCGAGCCCCCAGCATGGTACTAACCACAGCTCATGTGGTCGTAACTTCTTACAGAATGATCCAGCCTCTTCTTGAGAAGCACATGACGTACTCTTAATTGAGAATCTAGAAGACCCATTACTCTCTCCCTCCATCATCATCTACCTTGTCGAAGATATCTAATTTTTCGCTTTCTGGTCATTTCTAAGGGAATCAGAAGTGCTTATCCTGCTTCGGGTTGAATCCTTAATTTGATGTGGTGTGGAGGAAGCATGGGGGCTTTGAAATCATGCACGCTGGGTGACCTAGACCACCTAGGACACTTCTGCCACCTATGATTTCCTCTGATGTGCGATGTTCCTGTTTTTGGCCCTTCTATGGTCAGCAAGTCACAGTTTGGCCATCACCTCTCACAAGCAGGAAATGCTTCTCCGTGGTTTCTTGTGTCACACATCACACTTACTAGATACAGGGGCTGCGACGGAAGGGATCCACCCCCAAAGTTCTGTAAGGAGGTTACGGAGCAGGGGACTGTGACCGAGAGTGGAAATGAAGAACAACAGCCCACTGAGCTAAGTTTTGAGACGAGATAGTTAGGAATAGCCTGGAATAAAAAAAAATTTGCCACTTTCTGGCTATGTGATATCAGATGACTAACAACTTCTATAGGCCCCATTTATGAAAATGACAAAAAATACAGCACTTGCCTTGAAGGCTGCTGAAAGGATTAAATTAGGTAATACAGGTGAAGGGTTTAGCATAGTCCCTGGCATTGGGTAAGTGTGTCAATAAATCTTAACTTTCACCTTAGCGGTATGGAGAATTTGAATTTCCAGATGCCATTTATTGATAAATGGCGATCAAATGCATTATTAGTTGTAGTTTGATGACTTGGTTAGAAGGATTTGGTCAAGAAAGTCCAAGGCCCTTCCTGCGCAGCATTTCCATTATTCCTGGAAGGAAAGGGGTATGTCAAGGCTGTACATTGTCACCCCGCTTATTTAATTTATATGCAGTGTATATTATGTGAAATGCCAGGCTTGATGAAACACAAGCTGGAATCAAGATTACCAGGAGAAATATCAATAACCTCAGATATGCAGATGACACCACCCTTATTGCAGAAAGTGAAGAAGAACTAAAGAGCCTCTTGATGAAAGTGAAAGGGGAGAGTAAAAAAGTTGACTTAGAACTCAACATTCAGAAAACTAAGATCATGCCATCCATCCCATCACTTCACGGCAAATAGATGGGAAAACAATGGAAACGGTGACAGATTTTATTTTGGGGGCCTCCAAAATCACTGCAGATGGTGACTGCATCCATGAAATTAAAAGACGCATGCTTCTTGGAAGAAAAGATATGACCAACCTAGACAGCATATTAAAAAGCAGAGACATTACTTTACCAACAAAGGTCTGTCTAGTCAAAGCTATGGTTTTTCCAGTAGTCGTGTATGGATGTGAGAGTTGGACCATAAAGAAAGCTGAGCGCCGAAGAATTGATGCTTTTGAACTGTGTGTTGGAGAAGACTCTTGAGAGTCCCTTGGACTGCAAGGAGACCCAACCAGTCCATCCTAAAGAAGATCAGTCCTGAATATTCATTGGAAGGACTGATGCTGAAGCTGAAGCTCCAATACTTTGGTCACCTGATAAGAACTGACTCATTGGAAAAAACCCTTATGCTGGGAAAGATTGAAGGCAGGAGGAGAAGGGGACGACAGGGGATGAGATGGTTGGATGGCATCACTGACTCGATGGACATGAGTTTGAGCAAGCTTCAGGAGTTGGTGATGGACAGGGAAGCCTGGAATCCATGGGGTTGCAAAGAGTCAGACATGATTGAGTGACTGAACTGAACTGAACTGGAAGGATTAGAGGAGGGAGGCAGAGTGCCAGCAAAGACATTATTTCACAAAACCAGTTACCTGGGAGTCCAAGGCCCAGGTGCCCTGGCATGGTGACTATGTGAAAAAGTAATGACAGAAATGCCCACTTCATAAGATAATTGTGAGTATTAATTGAGATCAATTATTTCAAACTACCTACAGTCTAGGAAGCCATATTCTTTTCCTCTTTCCTTTACATGGTTTGTAAAATGCTTAAAATCTTTATCTGGTAACTGATAGAATTTTTTAAAAATCACCAATCTAAAGAGGTTATTTCTTTCCATGATGAATTCTTGGCCTGCTATATGTTTATTAAACATTTTTTTTCTAATAATCTTCCCTTCCTTTCTCATCCCTTGATCCTTTCTTTCCCTGGTAGTCCCTCCACTTCTCACATTCCTTTAATTTACATTTTGTTGCAAAATCCTGGTGCAAGAGCTTTATTGTAGCACCAATAAAAGAATAACTTTTTAAAATGGTCAGTCTCTACAGAAAAGAGTAGAATACTAGCAAGATGCATCCTGCCACACTCTGATAGATATTCTTTTCTGAATTAAAAAAAAAAAAAATGACTCTTTTGGTATTCTATGCAAATGAACTTGACTCTAAGTTGGAAACACATTGAGCTGCCTCCTCAAGCAAACATGCCTTTTCAGTGTCAGAATTCTTGAAAGTCCTTGAATAAAAATTCACTTCCCTCTAGAGTTGTATTGATGTATTTTTAATATTGCCATTTTTCTTTTATTGTTGCATAAAGATGCATTCTAATTTTGTTTGTAGCTTATAATAAAAAGGAACCAAGGGAAAAACTAGTAAGGGTCTATTGAAAGAGTTAAATCATTTCCCTACAGCTTTCCTAAGCGGAACTGATAGTCTTAGTCTGACTTAGAGAGCTGGAATAGAAAGGCTGCCAACATCTGTTTTGGTCAGAGACAGATAAAAGAGACTAATTCATAGCGGGAATAACCCATGTATGGCATTCTGTATTCCATTACCCTTTTCACAAAAAAATACACATGATATAGATAGACAGATATATTTCTACCTAAACTTTTCCACAGTGAAATGAAAGAAAGGTGAAAGGCTCAAAGAGTTATTATTGATTTATTTACCTAGAATGAAGCCAGGAGGCACAGAGCATCAATGTCACCACCATCACATTGCAAGGTTGGCTGTCGGACACTTAACAAAACATTTTAAAATCTAAAAATGCAGACGTGAAAATAACTTCTCAAATACCTGTAGAAACATGGGTTAGGGCTGACCTAAACAAATGAAATGCAGGAATAATGTAAAGTCTTCATTTTATCCATTTGTTTTAACCTTCTCTCCATTAAAATGAGTTCAAGAATTGTCAATGTATAGCCAAATAAACTAGTTTGAGACCCTCTTTTCTCATTATTGACAAAGGTGCTAACAGGTAGGCCAGAGAAGTAGTAAGCTATGTGGATAACTGATGAAATCAGTAAGCCACACAGAAATAATCAGGACTTGCCTTATCAAGAGATCAAGGCCAGAAGAAAAAAAAAAGTTTGCATTTGACAGGAACGCAACTGTGGAGGTGAGGGAGACAAATATAGTTTCCTTGGTTGGTTAGTTGGTTGGCTGGCTAGGAATGAAGACTGTTAGTTCCATTTCTTACTTATGAATCCACAAAAAGCCCTCAATACCCAGGGTCATCAAGAAACTTTAACTGTGAATTACTTCAGGCAAGTAGTTCTGGTTTAAAATCTATTTCACTTTTGACATGAATCTTTGCATCACTGAAACAATGTTGTGATAAGTAGAATGTTTATGATACATTCTTGACAATGAATGGGAAAATCTTGAGTCAAAACAACCCAGTGGATGAACTACATACCACAGTTTTCACATCCAGAGCCCTGCGAGTCCTCTTTTATGTGAGAGGAAGAGTTCCACCTTGGATACTCCAAAAGCGAAGGGGATGGGCACTCTTGATCTTCTTGGGGCTTGAATTCTCTCCTCCTGTTAAAAATTAAGCACAAGCTCTTCATGACTAATCACACACTTTCATTCTTCTACATCTTTCCCTCCTTCTTCTCTTCTTGGTCCTCTTTTTCACTTTTCCATTCTCTTCCATCACCTTGGAAACTGTCTAGGTGGGAAATATGTCTTATACCTAAACACTGGAATTCAAGCTCAACGCAGGGTGACATTGAACAACGAGAACACCGAGAAGATACTCAAATCAGCACATTAAAAATGAAACCAGGACCACCCCTAAGGTTTCATACCGAGGAAATAGTTATGTCAGAAGGGAAGCAGCCCCTGGACAGGGAGATTCAGACTGATATGGTATATTGTTTCTTACACCTCAGGATCTGAAAACATTTGCTTATGAGCAACTGCCTTGTTAAACAAAAACTGTAGTCTTTGATACTTGGCACATATTATGAATATTTTATGTTTCTGAATTATTTAAACATCTAGAGTCTTGATTAATCAGAAATCAATGAAATGGAACATTACCACAACTACTCCCCCTCAAAATTTTATAACTTTTTGGTCATCCCACTTTATAAGAAAATCATACATTTTAAGTGACTCACAGATATGATTGATAAATATGTCCCCATGTACATTTAAGGCAGTGTACATTCAGGCCAATCTTTTAAACCTTCTACAGGCAGAGCACACAATGCCGAACACATTCATATTCAGAATCTTAATCCTGAAGCAGAACAGAGCCGTGATAATGGAAGAAATATTGCTATGTTCTCTCTTCTTACTAAAGCCAGAAAAACTGCTACTGCCCTTCAGAAAGATTTTCAACAAGGGAGAATATTCTTTTTTCTTTGCATTCCAGATAATTGAATTTCTTTTTTCATTTGCCAAAGAATGTCAGTGCTCTGATCCTTCTAAGAAATCTGGGAGTAGTAGCCTGGAATTATTTATGATTTATGCCTACTGCCATAAAGGATTTGAGGCCTGGAAATCAAAGAACTGATATGACCAATATGCTAGACTCTACTCTTGACTTTTTGACCAAAGATGTGTGCTTCATTTACTTTAACAGTAGAACAAGAGACAGAAAGTCATAGGATGACAGAGTTTGAAGGGACTTTTACTACTGGAAACTGTAGATCATTTTATAGAAAACTAAGTCCCAGAGAAGTGAAATAACCTATGGCCAAAGCACTCATCAGTAGCAGAACTGGGAGTAAAACCAGGTCCCCTGACTCCAAACTTTCCCTACTGCCCTGTACAATCTCATCTCTGCTTAGGAACTGTTATCAGGGTGAGACCATTTTGTAGTCTGTAAATGCTGGAACATACCCTGGAAATACAAAATAGTGTCCATTTTTCCTCTAAACATCAAGTTCTACCTTGATACTTAGACCGCAAATGGGTCAGAAACCAGCATCTCTGCTACCATGTGGCCACCACCGCATTCTTCCTTTCCCTGACATTGTTGCTGGAGTTCCTGTCCCTGGAGAAGCCATTGATCAAATGGGGTCTGAAGAGCCCCTGCCTCTGAAAGCCTCATGCCCACCTTTAGGCTTCCACATTGCCTTCCCAGGTGGTGGAGGTGGGAGTGGTGGGGAGAGGCTGGCTCGCATGCTGTGGGCCAGAGCTGCTAAATTCTTAACCTGGGGGTAGGGGGGCTTAAAAGGAGGGATAATAGGCTATCAAACTGAAGGGGGCCTGAAGCAAGTGCTGGGAGATGGAATATGGTTCCAGAGTACCAGAGTAGAAGAATGCCATAGGAAGGCAGTCCAAATAAATAACTAGATCTTTTGCTTTTCACATGCAGTTTTGATGAATAAGATCCACCCTTAGGACCTGAAGAGGGATGGCTAGAAAGACTGCCTCTTTCTTCTCTCTGTGAGGTCCCAAGAGCCAGCTCAAGCAGGCCAGGTACCTTTGTCCCTCACTTGTCCCATAGTCCCTCCTCCAGTGTCTAACACAGAGAAAACTTCGGCTCTGGGAAAACTCCAAGCAGGAGTGGGAAACAACTTCAGGGTTGTGCTCGAAAAAGTTTAGCATTCAGTTCCCTAGAAAAAAATCTATGTATTAATATAAGCTAAGTTTTACTGATATAAAGAATGTATGGCTACAATTTATAAATATAATAAAAGATATAAACCTGAAAACAGAAGGGGAAATTGGAAGCAATGACAGATTTTATTTTCTTGGGCTCCAAAATCACTGTGGACAGTAACTGCAGTCATGAAATTAAAAGACATCTGCTCCTTGGAAGGAAAGCTATGACAAAACTAGACAGTGTATTAAAAAGCAGAGACATCACTTTGCTAACAAAGGTCCATACAGTCAAAGTTATGGTTTTTCCAATAGTCATGTACAGATGTGAGAGTTATAAAGAAGGCTGAGAGCTAAAGAATTGATGCTTTCAAACTGTGGTGCTGGAGAAGACTCTTAAGAGTACCTTGGACGGCAAGGAGATCAAACCACTCAATCCTAAAGAAAATCAACCCTGAATATTCATTGGAAGGGTTGATGCTGAAGCTCCAATACTTTGGCCACCTGATGTGAAGAGCCAGCTCACTGGAAAAGACCTTGATGCTGGGAAAGACTGAGGGCAGGATGAGAAGGGGGAAGCAGAGGACAAAATGGTTAGACAGCATCATTGACTCATGACTCAAAGGACATGAATCTGAACAAACTCTGAGACAGTGGAGGACAGAGGTGTCTGGCATGCTACAGTCCATGCCGTCACAAAGAGTTAGACATGACTTAGTGACTGAACAATAACAACAAATAAACCTATATTATAAATTCTATGTAGTCAATTGATTTCTCACAGAATGTTTTCCTTGATTTTTATCTAATTCTTGTATTCTTAGCCAACCTGCAGTTGCAATTATCAAACAAGTACAATTCCCACAGGGATGCTGGTTAATATTTTCATGTGTCTTAAGGAGTAATAAACAACAAAGACATACATTGGAACCACACTTGTTCACTGATGACATAAGCAACTTCTTTGCTGAATTAGACAGTAGTGTTTAAACACAGGAAGAATATTTCCTCAATTCTGGGGGCTATTCACTGTGTAACGAGTACAGCTACGACACTTGATTAAAATTAATGTGCATTAGCATTTTCTCCATCACTTTCTTAGTCTAGATAATCAACAAAACAACAAATCAAGCCGTCATTTGTAGTCAGTTTCTGTGATGTAAACACTACCATCTTGCTGACTTATGTGATGTCCCTGAAGGCAGGGTTGTCAAGAGACACACAGCGGCACACCATCATATGACCTGGCCACCATATAGGTATGACAAATGTAAGTGTGACCTCAAGAGCAGAGTATATTGCAAAGTAGTCAAATAATCAGAAAGGGGTAAGCTTGGGGTATTTGCTACATTTGTTTTCAATTTTTTTAATTAAAATTTTTATTTATTTATTTATTTTGGCGGCCCTGGGTGTGTGTTGCTGTGTGTAGGCTTTCTCCAGTTGCAGTGAGCAGGGTCTACTCTTCATTGCGGTGCACAGGCTTCTCATCGCAGTGGCTTCTCTTGTTGCAGGCCACAGGCTCCAGGCACATGGGTTTCAGTAGTTGGAGCACTCGGGCTCGGTAGCTGTGGCGGATGGGCTTAGGTGCTCCACAGAATGTGGAATCTTCCTGGACCAGGGATTGAACCCATGTCCCCTGCATTGGAAGGCAGATTCTTATCCACTGAGCCACCAGGGAAGCCCTATATAAGTTAGTTTTTAATAGTGACTGTTTGACAGCTGGCTCACAAAATTCCTAAACCTTAACAACCAGCTCTTATACACTGGTACTAGCTGGCCCCAGCACTCCACTAAGGAGAAAAGATATTCTTTGGAAAACAAAGCCTCAGTAAAAAGCTCACTATTTCATAAGACATACGTTTGTATTAAGTTATAAAGTCATTTATTAAGAAACTGAATCTTCACAACCCTCTTCAAGTCAGTAGATTCGGCATGTCTATCCAAGCGTGTATGGGGTTCGAGTCTCCCGCTTCCCCCAGAGCCTCTAACCACCCTCACCACCTTCCCCACAGACTCCCACTGCACAGAAGGGATTCATTTAACACACCTCATGAGAGCTTCACCTTGTCCTATCCAAAATAACTTTTTCTGGAGCCAATTTTTTAGTGTAATTTATTCCAAACCTTTGATGGGGAAACTTGTACTCTTGAAGCCGTTCAGATGTGCAGCCAGCAGGAAGGCTCCTGGGCCACATTGGCTGCTACGGCTACAGACGCTGCGGCCGCCCGACACCCAGGGACACCACGTGGGTTTGAAACATTCCTTGAGGGATAGCTGATCCATAGCCTACAAATGAATGCATTATGCTTATCCACGTACATGTTTTTCTTCTGTGACAGGTATTTTATGGATTGGAGGCTTCGGTTAAATGTTATATAATCCTCCTTTAATAAGCAATGCGAATATTCAATATCATTGAAACAAGAAAGACAGCCTTTGTGTCGGCATAACTGGCTCAGAAATAAAGGAACTCACCACAAGCTAGAGCTTCATCATCAGTTATGTTAGAAGGTACGACCACATGTCTGTCATAGTTTAATCATCATGAAAGAAGGATAAATGATATATGGATTTTGGCCTTTTTATATGATCATCCTGAACTTCTCCAACATAATAACCTAGAGAAATATACTGCCTGGTCAACTTACTAATTTGGTTTAACTAAATGCAAGGCCAGGATGATTCAATGAAAAATACTAAGTTACAAAATGCTTTTTACAAAACACATTTTAAAAAAAAAAAATTAATTTGTATTACCAATTATCAAGTAGGACTCTTATTTCAACAGCTTTAATGTGGGGGAGATTAATGTCAAGTAGGGAATTGAACCTAATCTTAAAGACTTTGACTTGGAGCATTTAGGACAATGCCTGGCTAAACACTCAAAAGGAGTTCCAAGAATGAATGAATGAATGTCTTAATAACTAAAGGCAATTTATTAACATTATTTTTAAATTTTCTTTTGTCCTGTAGATTAAAAATACATTTAAATTTTTTATAAGATTCTAATTTTAAAATATATATTCTATTAATATTATTAAAATTTAGGACCTCACTAAATTATCATATTTTCCATTATAGGAGTTGACAACTCCTTTGTTTTGTCATATCCAGAATCCATTTCCCTTTCTGCCATTTCCCTGATTTTCTCTTGGGAAACTGTCTCTCCCCTTCACACAGTCCATCAGGCTATGCCGAGGTTGACTCCAACCTCAGTCCATAGATGGGCATATGATCCAGACCTAGCCAGTTAGATCCTGCTGTCCACAGTAACTGATTTGGGGATGGGCATGTGATCTGCTCAGGACCAATAAAATATATTCCTACGACTTTTGCTGGAACTATTATGAGAGAAAGGCTCTCCTTCTGTTAGCGCACTCACCTGGTAGGGTGGAAGCCTGGTGGAAGCCTGGTGTTGATGGCAGCCACATTCAGCTTAAGCTTAACCAGACTGGGAATGAGCCTGTGCAGGAGAATGCAAAGCTGAGAGATAAATATGAACTCTTTATGGATGACATTATCTGTATCCACACATGACTAAATGCTGCTCTACTCTTGGACTTTCCAGTTTCATATACCTGTAATTGAGATGGGTTTTTGTCACTAACAACCAGATGAGTTTATTCTACAAATTTCATGTATGCTTATTTTCAAAGCATGTTCTCTTTGTTATATTTTAAAACCCAGTGAAAGTAAACAGGTTTCTTCAGTCAACAATGCATAATTTAAACTCTTGCTAACCATTCTGAACATTTTAATTAAGGGCTCCAGGAATTCAGAAAGCCAAGAACTGAGTTTTAACAGAACCTATAAAGTAAAGGTTTCTCTGTTTACCTTGATGGCCTCAAGAAGCTAAGACAATAAATAACTCAAATCTTGGAAGACTGTTATCCAAAAAGTCCTTTCTCCATACAAGCCTTTGTGGTTAAATAATACCCATCACCACCAAAGACAGGAATCTAGAAATACAGCATTAGGATGACAGATTAGCACACAGATTCACAAAATCAATGATGGCCATTCTTCCAGGATTCATGGACTGCCTCACAAAACTCTTCAAAGGGAAATTTTAAGATAACTATCCCAAAACAATTTGCTATCCCAAATACTGTACTGTGGAATCAAAGGGAACATAAAGGTGTGGAAACAGGAGTCCTAAACTGGACATGGTGGTTCCCATTTCTGGTACTTGCTGTCTGTGTGATCCAGGATGTTAGCTTTAGTCTCTCCATCTAGAAAACAAGGATGTTCTTCATTTCTTCCTCATGAGAATCAGTGCAGCTGGTGGACTTTAAGTACTCCAATAGCTCCACAAATGAGCTATCAACTATCATTTTCAACATATTAATAATATTGCTGTATTTATTGACAGAGTTCACATACTTAAAATCTGGTGTGGTAAGCAGTTAGTACACAGGGGATTTATCCACAAACTCCCTATCCATGTACCTGAGATAGACTTACACAAGGGTCTAAGCACTTTGCAACAAGAGGATTAACAGCACTCCTCTGCTGTGTGATCTGTCCTCGGCTGTGCAAGCAGCATGCTAGGCACTGTAAGAGTTATAAAGATGTGTGAGACAGTCTCTGCTTTCTAAGAATATAGAGGCCAGCTGTAGAGCCAAACATATCTTTCAGCATGAGTGCTAGAACAGATGGGCAAGCAAATGGCTATCTCAGTGGCAAGCAAGAAGTGATTAAATCTAGTCAACCTTCTTTAAAAAAGGGGCATTTCCAGACAATTTCAAGAATGGCTTGTGTTTTAACAGGTGTTATGGAAGAAGACTCACAAGTAAAAGGAAGGCTCTCTGGAAAGACACTGAGTAATCAAAATGTATCAGGGATCCATGAAAGTTTGGAGTTGAGGAGTAAACCCTGAAGGGTTTATCAGGCTGGAGAGAGATTTGAACACTAACAGAGAAGTTGGGCTTTATTCTGCAGACAATAATGAACCATGGTACTTTTTAAATGAATGAGCTACAAAGCCAACTAAAATTTAAAAAGAAAAGGCAAGCATCAGAGTGAAGGATTTCTTGAATAAAGGATGTTGGTCTTTATCTTTCTGGCTTACTTCACTCTGTATAATGGGCTCCAGTTTCATCCACCTCATTAGAACTGATTCAAATGAATTCTTTTTAATGGTACAGAACAGAATTTTGGACTCTGTGGGAGAAGGCAAGGGTGGGATGTTTCGAGAGAACAGCATCGAAACATGTATATTATCTAGGGTGAAACAGATCACCAGCCCAGGCTGGATGCATGAGACAAGTGCTCAGGCCTGGTGAACTGGGAAAACGCAGAGGAATCGGGTGGAGAGGGAGGTGGGAGGGGGGATCGGGATGGGGAATACATGTAAATCCATGGTTGACTCATGTTAATGTATGACAAAAACCACTACAATAAAAAAAAGAAAAAAAAAGAATGCTGGCAGGCAGGAAAAGTTAGGGAGTATTGTAATTTATTCAGGTAACAGAAATATTAGAATCTGAATTTATGCAAGTGACACTGAGTGTGAAAATGAAAGAAGATAATTTAGAAAATTCTGCATATAAACTAAAAATATTATTTGATAAAAAGTTGGATACGGCAAATAAAGGGAGGGGCCAGTACTTCTTGATAGAGTGGGTGGGAAGTTGACAGTAATATGGTCAAGTAGGAAATTCAATGAAACAACACAATTAGAAATAAAGGCACATTTTGTACCTTCAGGATTTGAGGTGATAGCGCCATAGCATAAGAGATATTGAAAGGCAACTGAAAATTAAGATGTTTGGTCACGATGAAGGTTAGGGCTAGAGACAGAGCTAGAACTCAGGAGATCTCGCAAGGAGAGACTTGTAGAATAGTATATAGGGTTATGTGGGAAATAAAGAGCCAGAAGTGACTCACCACTCCAGAAGGGAAGGAATTTTTCACTTCAGAAGTGAAAAAGTTTTAAGAAGGGAGTGTTCCCTGCATAACAGACTGCAGAAAGAAAGAAGATGAGGAGAATTTGCCCATTAAAAGCTCATTTTGACTTTAACCGAAAGCTTAAATTAAAAAAAAAAAATCTCATTTTATATATACAAATATTTGAGAAATTTTTCATCCCTAGGACCAGGGCCAATTAACATATGAGTTGTAAAACTTGGTACTATAGAACGTTGATTTAAATAAGAATAATCATTTACATTTTTTAAATCCCAAGCACTGTCTCAAATGCTATTTTCCTAGGTTTTCTTCCCCCAAATCACTCTTTTTTTCCAAAACACACTCCCAAAAAAGTAACATTAGGGATTTGAGTGATTATTTTTTTAGTTGTACATATTTAAGTGTGTTTTTTTTATTTTTAAAAATATATTAATCAAATTTATTTTCAAAACACTAACCTAGGAATTATAATTCAACAGAGTTTTCATTTGAAAAAATATTGAGTTGATGAAACAGTTCACTCGAGTTTTTCTGTAATATCTTATGGAAAAATCCAAACGAACTTTTGGACCAAGCCAATACATAATTACTTAGACAACAAAGCATGCATGCGTGCTCAATTGCTCAGTCATGTCTGATTCTTTGCAACCCATGGACTGTAGCCCACCAGGCTCCTTTGCTCATGGAATTCTCCAGGCAAAAATACTGGAAGGGGTTGCCATTGCCTCCTCCAAGGGATCTTCCCCAAATAGGGATCAAACCCATATCTCTTGTGGCTCCTGTATTGGCAGGTGGATTCTTTAGCACCGAGCCACCTGGGAAACCTAGACGATAGTGGATTCTATAAATTTACTTTAGAAAAGAGACAAAAGAGCCTTAGGCTTCCTGCTGTGTTCTGGTAGCTCAGCAATAGGAGGGAGTCCAGCTTACGGAGAGGGAAACAAGAAGATCTCCTCAGTGGACAGGTATTTATTTTGATAGAAGGATGTTGCAGGCTAGCAAAATTGCTTAGCAGAAAAGACCCTCATGCTTGTCCTTAAAAGCTTTCTGGGAAGGCAACAGGATAAAGTCCTAGTGTCATGAATGTCCCCTGGAATCCACCAGCATTGAAGAAACTTATTGGGAGTTAGAGATGAAGGAGCAAAACCTAGCCGCCAAGGTGAGAACTGGAGAGGAGGAAAGGGAAAAAGTCTTCTCTCTGATGAGGGATGGCCCTTTGAGGAGGACCATACTGGGTGTTCTAATGGGGAAGTCATGATAATTTTACGGACTTGACTTTTGTCCTAGTGACTTTACACTTCAGAAATCAGTCTTCAATGTATCCAGATACAATTGCTTAGATTTCTTTGCTTAGCTCTTCTACTATAAAATATATTTCACTCTTAAGTGCAAGAATTACTTAAACGGAAAAGTTAAATGGAATTAACTTTCACCAGTCATCTCTTTCCTGTTTCTGGTCACTTACGATTAAGGCTGACTTCTTTTAAGAATCTGGAGAAGGAAATGGCAACCCACTCTAGTATTCTTGCCTGGAAAATCCCATGGATGGAGGAGCCTGGTAGACTACAGTCCATGGGGTCCCAAAGAGTCTGACACGTCTGAGCGACTTCACTTTCACTTTTCTTTTAAGGATAACTTGAGGTCATAAATGTCCATCTATGTTTAAACATTTAAAAAATTTTATACTTACTTTAGAAAGTTGCACAGCAAAATGTTTCTCTCTATGTGTTAGTTTTTAACTGAGTGAAAATTTTGCTCCAAAAAAAGAGAATTATATAAAATTCAAGGGTGGGTGCCTGCCCATTCCATCATTTCCCCAAAAAATATGCAGTAATGACAGCTAGACTCAAGTTTTTGGCTGCCAATCTTACACAGCAGAAGCCCAAGGCACAAATCCAAGGCAGTCACAGCCTCTTCATGGCTCTGAGGCCCAACACAGAGCTATTGTCAGTTTCCAGGGTCCCAAGAACCACAACACACTAAGCAGAACCACTCCACAGAATTCAGTCTGGATCCAAACCTGCCCCTGGTAAATGGGAAAGCCCATCAGTTAAGCAGGTCAATGGCAAAAGAAAGGCACATCAAAAATGGAGAGAGCTTTGACATAGGTATATCCCCACAGAACTGTCACTACAACTGAGAAAACAGACATTTCCATCACCCCCCAAAAGTTTCTCTGTGGCCCTTGGTAATCCATCCTTCCCTCCATCTCCACCCCCCAGACAACCACTCATCTGCTTTCTGTCACCATAGATCTGTTTGTACTTTCTAGAAAGGAATCATGCTCTATGTATTCCTCTCTTGCCTAGCTTAAAGCACAAGGAGTTTAAGATTTATTCATGTCACTCTGTATATCAATGCTTTGTTCTTTTTGTAGTAGGGTTCTACTAGCTGGATACACAACAATTTGTTTAACTATCTATAGATGAGTTAATGAGTTATTTCCAGTTTTAAAGTTGCCACAACATTTGTACACAAGTATCTGTGTAGAAATGTGCTTTCCTCTTATTTTAGTTAAATACCTGGGAGTAAAATGACTAGGTCATATGGTAGGTATATGCTTAACTTTTAAAGAGATTTCTAAGCTGTTTGTGTGGAGAAGGCAATGGCACCCCACTCCAGTACTCTTGCCTGGAAAATCCCATGGACAGAGGAGCCTGGTAGGCTGCAGTCCATGGGGTCGCTAAGAGTCGGACATGACTGAGCGACTTCACTTTCATGCATTGGAGAAGGAAATGGAAACCCACTCCAGTGATCTTGCCTGGAGAATCCCAGGGACGGGGGAGCCTGGTGGGCTGCCATCTATGGGGTCGCACAGAGTCGGACACGACTGAAGTGACTTAGCAGCAGCAGCAGCAGCAGCAAGCTATTTGTGTAGAGTTTGTACTGCTTTTTCCTTAAATGTCTGATAGAATTTACAAATAGGGCATTCGCAAATAAAGCCATCTGGGCCTGAGGTTTTCTTTGTGGGAAAATTTTTTTTACTATCAACACTAATTCAATATCTATAATAGGTTTAGATTAACTTAGATGTTGTCCTAAGTTCCACTGATGCTCTGTTTTGATGTTCTTATCTCTCTTTTTTCTTTCTGTCTTTCATTTTGGATATATTCTATTGCCATGCCTTCAAATTTACTATTCTCTTCTCTGTTGCTTAATCTGCTACTAATCCCATCTGGTGTATTTACTCTCAAACACTGGTTCTTCAACCCTTTAATTTTGATTTTGATCTTTTTGATCTTTTCCATATTTCTCCTTGTCATGCTCATGTTCTCCCTTATTTTCTTAAACATATGAAGCATATTTCTAATAGCTCTTTTAATGTCCTTATGTATTAATCTTATGATCCATGTCATTTCTGGGTCTATTCTATTGACTGACTTACCTCCTTCTTATATTGTGAATTTTCCCACTTGTTTGCAGGCATCCTCATTGTTTACTAGTGCCAGCCATTGTGAATTTTGACTGTGAAGTGACAGATTCTTGTGGCTGTAAATATTCTTGAACATTGTTCTGAGAAAGTTAAGTTATTTAGAAACAGGTTGCCCCTTTGGAGGCTCGCTTTTAATGTTTGCTAGGTGAGTCCACAATAACATTTCATGGAGAGGAAATGCCTTTCTGAGCACTTACTGAATATACTGTATTAAGAGGTCTTTCTACTTTGAATAGGGGAAAATGAACTACTCCTTGCTCTACTGGGAGCTCTTCCATGGAGCTCTGGGGATTCTTCTAACTACTTCTTCCCACTGATTCTTTCCCTGACCTCAGGATTTTCCTCACATACACACACTCATTAGCACTTAGCTAAAGACTTCAGGGTGGGCTTCCCTGGGGGCTCAGATGGTAAAGAGTCTGCCTGCAATTCAGGAGACACAGGTTCGGTCCTTGAGAGAATGGCAAGCCACTCCAGTATTGCTGCCTGGAGAATTCCAAGGACAGAGGAGCCTGGTATGCTACAGTCCATGGTGTCCCAAAGGGTCAGACACGACTGGGTTAGACTAACACACACACACACACATACAGACGTAAGGGTACTCTGAATATCTCCAGAGCATTCTCTCTCTCTCTGTAGCTCTCTACTCTCTGGCACCCTGCCCCGTGAATTCTAGTCACCTTGGCATCCTCAAGTTACAAGCTCTTTCCTCTCATCTCAAGAGGTTGCACTGCAGTCTCGAACCATTCACCAGACAATGAGCTGGGCCAGTCACAGGATTCACTTCATTTGTTTCCTTTTTCTCAGAGATTATTGTCCTATACTGTCTATTTTAAAATAACTAAACATGATGGTTTCACATATTTTTGCCCCCCCCCTTTTCAGTTGTTTAAGGCAGAACGATAAACCCCATCCTACCCCACAATCCATCACAGCACAACATGCAACTCTGATTAAGGGGATATAATATCAGGTTCAGAGACTTGAACTATAAATTCCCAGGGTTAATGCTGAACAGTTCCCACAGACTTCTCCATCTGACCCAGAGCTTCCCAACACATGTGTGGACCAAGTGGATGCAACGTCCCTGACAGGAACCTTATTTTCATTTCCATAAGTTAAGATTCAAAGCATAAGTTTGTACTGCTCCACATTTTCAGATCCTACCCCAATGAATTTGGAGACATTTTCTCTCTAGCTCTGCATGCGTGCGTGTATGTGTATGTGTGTGGTAGGGGTAGGCAGGGGAGGGGAGGAAGTGTTTCTGTAAAGACACATGCGTATATATTTTGCATCCAGCTGTGTGACTGGATTTAGGCTTAAAATAAAATTTATGAGTAAACTTTGTTTAATGCACATAAACAGGAAATAGACACTTGTGAATTCATTAATTAAAATCCTGTTTAGAGAAGAATTGTGAAGGATAATCCTTTGCTCACAGCTGTCAGTATGAAAAATATAGAATGAGGTCCGGCTAAGAAACCACCTTGGAACTTCACCACACCGTTAGCCGGTTTCACTCAAGAGCCCTCTGCGTTTCCCCTATCCTAAGACTGGGTCTTCCTCTCAAGGAAGCAAGCTCTTGACGGGGCTAGAACTTTGCTTGAGAATTAATCACAACTCACCGGCCCCCACCCCATCCTTTCCTCCGACTCTGTTCCTAGAGCTGCCTTGGCTGCCTGCCCAGACCCTTGACTTTTCAAACTTGGGCCCACCTTGTTTCTCATGCCCGGCTGAACCCAAGGCCATCCACCTTTCCTTGACCTTTTGGATAAATTTTCTGGGCTCCTGTCTGCCTGTCCACCTGGCCGTCGCTTGGCCCAATGCCCAGTATATGTTAAAAGCAAAAGGCAGGATAAAGAAATCTACTTGTTTCCTCTGAACGATGGAAAGGCAGCCAGCGGTCAGAAGAGATGGATATGGTGCATACTTATAAAGTTAAATGAACCACGGATGCAGCACAATACTAATACAGTTCAACAAAACACCTCTTAACCCAGGCACTGTGCAAAGGTCTGGAACACAAGCTAAATAAGATGCTGGCTGCTCACCTTCCAGTTTGGGAGACAGGCAAGAAAAGAGATTATAATTCAGCACATAAGAAAATAACAGCTCCTCCTTGTCTATCTAGTTTTGAAGTCTTTACTTTAATTTACATATATGCTCAAACAACAGAATATATATACATATATATATGTATATATACACACACACATGTATATGTTATTTATATATATATAACATGTTATATATATATATAACAGTAATATATATATTACTGCTAGATGACAACTGGGCTTCTCTGGTGGTTCAGCTGGTAAAGAATCTGCCTGCAATGCAGGAGACCTGGGTTTGATCCCTGGCTTAGGAAGATTCCCCTGGAGAAAGGAACAGCTACCCACTACAGTAATCTGACCTGGACAATTCCATGTACTGTATAGTCCATGGGGTCACAGAGTCAGACACCATGTTCAGATTGATCTCCACAAACAGTTTATATGTCTATCTTTCTGACTAAATTATAAATTCCCTGTTACTCCCAGTGACTAACGTAAATTTTCCTTGAATTAAAATATATGCGGCTCCCATATATAAGGGCCTACTCTGTTGCTGCTGTTGTTCAATCACTAAGTCCTGTCTGACTCTTTGCTACCCCTTGATTGCGGCATGCCAGGCTCCTCTGTCCTCTACTGTCTTCCAGAATTTGCTCAAATTCACGTCCATTGAGTCAGTCTTGCTGTCTGACCTTCATCCTCTGCTGCTCCCTTCTCCTGCCTTCAATCCTTCCCAGCATCAGAGTCTTTTCCAATGAGTCAGCTCTTAGCACCAGGTCTACTATAAAGTAATAAATTAATTATACAAGCAACACATAACAAACTAAAGCATACATCTTGATAAATGGCAATAATTCTAAATATTTGAGAAAACAGTTACAATTCACAAGGCTAACAGGCTAATTAACAAAATGATTTAAAGGTTAATGAATATTCATTGCTTGCTCTAGCTTTATCTTTGACATGGGTGTGTGTGGCCAGGCTATAGCCACATGTGAGCAACCATGGCCCTGCTGGTACCATTCATCTGGGTGACTGACAAGATGACAGCTAGAACTCAGACTGTCAAACAAGAAAAAGCCTAGATCCTGCCCTTGTTGGTGATTTCTCATCTTTTGGCCCTACCTTCATCTACCACAGTTTCACTCTGTGTAAAGTTGCCTGAAAGAAAGAAGATAAGCCCGGAGAGCTCTGTGCCTAGTAGAGGCAGGAAGGATTCAGCAGCAGCCAAGGAGGGGTAGGAGGTGGAAGGGGCAATCCAGCTGATGCTATTGGTTAGGATTCTTCCAAGTGAGGTTTGGGGCGGGGGGGGGCAAGTAATATTAACTGGAGTGTGACAAGCATTGTACTGTGCACTCTGCCTGCGGAACCTCACTGAAACCTCACAATAATATTGTGAGGCCGGCTTGATTATTCCCATTTTATAGATGGTAAGGGAGATTCATCTACCTACCTAAAGTCACATTTACCTGCTAAATGCAGAGTCTAGATCTAGATTTTTATATGTATTACCTAGCATTGTATCAAATCATTGTGAAATGAAGATCTTCAAGGTGTGCAAGCTGGATGAACTGCAGCAGATTAGACTGGAATGAATCCCTTGATTGGCACTGGGATACACTGAAGCTCAGTGAAAGCCAATATGACAGTGTCACAAACCCCACAGCATGTCCTAAAGACACAAACTAAAAATGTCTCATATAGTTCATTATGAATCATTTTTTGAAGCAAATGACCCCCAGCAGCCTGAGGTATCAGAGGGTGAACATCACTTTGCACACACCCAGAAGTGAGGACCACTGTGTATGAAATAGTGCAGGTGCAAGGAAAGCATGCCTGAGCCCACATTCAAGTGTTCTGCTTCCTGACAGTATTCCCCCAATTCTAAAGTCCTCTTCATTCCAGATAACCTTTTGAGCTCCCCTAGGAAGCTCTTGGTGCTCAGCTGAAGTCCATGTTGCCACCTGCCCTGTTCACCACTGACTCATTCTACCCCCAGATACAGGATGAATCTGACTGTCTCTGCTGCATGCCAGATGCTCACCCAGAGGCCCCTCTGTCTTTGCTGAGCCCTCTTACCAGGCAGACACGTGATACAATTTACAATCTAAGAGTATATGGTCTGTGCTTCCTACGGTTTTGTTGCCATAGGGAAACATTTAGTTCTGTGTCAAGTGCTATCAAAACAACATGCCTCCACACACAACTGTTAACTCTCCCACTCTTCAACACATGCACACACAAACATGTACGTATGCACGCAACCCAGACAACAATCTCTTCATGGAAGTTAGTCAATGCCCTTGTCTTTTTTACTCTGTTATTAAACAAGGCATTGTTTTTTTCTTCCATCAGAGGTATTTTCCATAATTATCTAGGCCTCCTTAGGAAAGGAAAAAAGAAACAAATCAATAATCTATACATGTTGCAATTGTTTCAGTCTTTGAGGTGCTTTTCAGGGCAGTGATTCACTGTGGAGCTTTGAAGATCACCCACCCCAGGCTAAACAAAAATGAACGTCCTTCTGATTACCACCTGGGCCTGACATCTCCTTAGAACTTTCTCCCTTGGATGACATGTGGAAAGTGCCTGTGAAAAAGCAACACTACTTGTTGGAACTTGGGGGTTTATTTTGGAGGCTGGATGTGTAGCAGTTTGGAGGGCAGGCTCTGAGAAGTGAATCCTAGGCCTGCTAAAGTATGGCCCTGAGGAAGCTACTTCGCCTTCTAGAAAACAGAAATGGTATTTTTTTTCATCTCACATGACTTAATGAGATAATTCATGAAATTATAGTAGACTATTAATACTTTAGTATAGTACCTAGCACATAATAAGGCTTCAATAAATGTTAGCTATTGTTATTCCAACAAACTCTGTCGGTATCACCATGGCATCTTCAGCCTGCTTCCCAGTCTCCTTCCTATCACTGGAATATTGCCCTAAATGGCAATTTCCATCCTCTTCCTCTGTCTTCACTTCCCACACTCCCCTTCCAATTTGGCTCAGCTCCTTCCATCCCCACATCATGAACTCCTGCACCTCCCACCCCCACTATGTCCTCGGAAACCTCTGTCTTAACATAAACAAACATCCTCTTTGTCCTTTCTCCTCCTACTGGCTTGTCCCTGTGGATACCATTTCCCTTACAACCCATTCTAATAGGGACCACTCATTTACAACCCACTACCTTTGAGATGAGCATACTCTAATCACAAACTTACTTCTTCCGTTGTCTCCCAATATCTACTTACCTCTGAAATCACATATATCACTCTTCCTCCATTTTGTTGCATCTCTATTTTTTACCTTTTTCATAAATTACACCTAGTTCAAAATTTGTTCTTACTCCTATACTTAATAATTATGCTCCATTAATAGGTGCATGAAACCCTGCGTCAGGCACTGGGAATACAAAGGTAAATAAGACCTTATCCTAGCTGCATGAATGAGTCTAGTGGGAAGGCAGACGTAGTAAGAAGGGAACAGCGCTGACACAGAGCTGAGTACTGGTGCAGTGAAAGCTCAAATCCTACAGGCACTTCAATGTCCGTGGTGTCAACCCTCCCAAGCCCCGTATCTTACATGTTCTTAATCACCTCCACCTCCACCTCCTACTTCCCCTTCTCAGAAACAGACCCCCACTTTAGACCTGGTTGTTCATAATTTAAAGTTGCTCACCTCCAAGATCTTAAACTCTTAAATTCCCTTCTTTGATGATAACCTCCAATCCCTGCTAAACCTGCTCTTTGCCCTCATTTTCCTTCAATTTCTAAGACATTCCCTATTCTCATTACTCACTGATCCCTTTTAAGTCTTACAACCTCTATCTGTACCACTAATTCTATCAGCCCATGTTCTCTAGTCTTAATTTACTTTAAGGGTCCCCAACCTGGGTCTTCAAAATATCCCTACTCACATTTTCTCCTCCCAAGGTCCCTTGATTAATGGAGGCATTAAAAATAATTTTAAAATGGAATGATCCCACTATAATCAATATATCCAATCTTAACTAGCCCCTTTTCATACTCTAATAATAGTACTTTTATTCAGTGAAACTCAATCACATTCCCTACAAACCAATTCCACATCATTCCCTTTCTTCAGATCCTCCTACCACTTTGCCTCAGCTGAGGCCATGTGCGTGCATGCTTAGGCGCGCAGTCGTGTCCAATTCTTCATGACCCTATGGACTGTAGCCCACCAGGCTCCTCTCTCCGTGGGATTCTCCAGACATGAATGCTGGAGTGGATTGCCATGCCCTCCTCCAGGGGAATTTTCCCGGCCCAGGGATCGAACCCCCATCTCTTACGTCTGCTGCACTGACAGACAGCTTCTTTACTACTAACACCACCCGGAAGCCCTGTCAACTTCCCCGAGCATGCATGCATGCTGAGTTCTTTCAGTCGTGTCCGGCTCTGCAAACTGGCCCCCTCCCCACCCTGCATTCCTCCTCAAAATATTTTTACATTTTCACCCATTTTCTCCTCCTTTCCTTCCCAGTACAGAGGAGGGCTCTCTGCACTCCAAGGCTAACTGCTATACCTGTGACCTTGATTCTATCTACTTCAGCCTCCTCAAGTACCCATGATAATTGTCAGATGACTTTATTCTTCCCTTCACCCTCTCCACTGTCCTTCCCCCTCAGCCTATAAGCAAGCCGAAATCTCTCTTCCTATCCCCAAAGAGCATTCCCTTGACATGATATCCCCCAAGCTCCTGTCCTTTCTCTTTTCTTCTCTTCACTGCCAACTTCTTGAAAGAAACAGACTCACTGATTCCCACTTCCTGACCACCCACTCATATCTTATGCCTTTGCAACCTGGCTTCCAGCCAAGTGGCTCTGATAACAGTGCTTTAACACAGATCACCGAGGAAAGTACAGGATGCTAGAGGAATCCCTTGAAACCAAGGTTAAAATTGAATAGAGTTAGGCCTTTTCAGTGAGATTCTCACAGGAATTAAATACCACCCAATTCTCATGGTTGTGTTTTGTTGATTTAAAAGGAAAAAAAAAATGTTCTTAATTGTTTTTCTGAAAGAGGAAGAAACTTCAGGATGTAAATTACAAATCACGTGGGCTTTTTCCTCTTTCCTAAAATACTCTAATTTTCAGAATGTAATGACAATATTTGGTGTTTTATAGATCCATCTTGATTTTATAATCTATAACTTTTCTGTTGTGTATGAAACGTACCATATTAGGTCTTAGGGTTCATACAGTGCTCTTTATTTATAAAGGAGTTCCCAGGAATAGCAATGAATCAGTTTAACTAATTTTTCCACTATTCTGAAGAGAAGAATAAAAATCTTGGGGAAAACATGTCTGTAATGAAGTTGTGTCTACAATCTCCAGTTCTTTCAATCAAGGACAATGACCTGCCTTTCTAACTATGGCAGAACAAACTTCAAAATTAACATCATGTTTTCCTGTGTTTTGGGGGGGTTTGCATGTTGTTGATTCTGTCCACACCTTTACTGTGACTCACTTTCACTGGAATTCTGCTGACAATCTGTTCTAAAGCACTCTTGCCTTGCAAAGAGTTGCATTATTTCTCCCTTGACATATCTCTATTAGTGTCATCAATTAACCCCATGCTTGCTAGTTTCACAATATAAATGCCTTATAATTAGGATAATGACATTCAATCATAGTATAAGAATCAACTGAGCCTTCAGAAAACTGAGGGTGTGGCCTCTCTGCCTGATCTCCCCACTTTCAGATAACTAAGGACATTTCTACTTCTGCCTTTTGCTTTATACTTCTTGCTATTCAGGGTGATATCTGAGAGTATCAACAGAGTAAGAGTGTGTCTGTCGTTTTCAAAAAATAAAAAAAGTGTTAGATTTTAATTATTTTAGAAGCAAGATTGGAGGAAAGTATGATTTTGAGAATGATACAAATTCTTGATTCCTAGATTTTATTTCTTAGAGTGCTCCTTTTGTGAGTATATTCTGAAGTAAAAGGAGCTCATCACAATGACTATTCACCATCACACAGCTGAGCAGAAAAGAGCTGAATGTTGTTTGCGAGTACCTAGAAAATGCCAGAGCCAAGTAGTCAAGACTCATAGAAGTTATCCTTTTTACTGCAAAATCACAAAGGTGGCAAAATGCAGAGAGCCAGGGCTGTCTTTTCATTCTAATGATCTAAGTATTTGAATTAAGAAATTGCCTTTCTCTTATATTTCACCAGGAGTATATCCAGCTAAGAACTTTAAATCTGTTAGCCGTGGAACAATAATGCACCTTTCCACAGCTCTTTCCTGACAAATGAAGTAAGAAGCCTAGGGTAAAACTCCTCTACACTGTAATTAAGACTGGAATACATCTTGTCCTTTGTCCAACACTGCTTACTTATACAATGTTATTCACACACCAAAGGGAATTCTAGTTACCATGAAAAACAAGCCACAGGGACACTATAGAAATTTCCCACAATTATTTGTTCCAAAGTAAATACATTTCCTTTGATTTTGACAAAACCATAAAACACAGAAGCGTATTGTGAGGCTCTGTGTAGCCGTGTGTTTACCAATACCCTGGAGGCTTCACTCTTTGAAACGCAACAAGATTACATCATGCCGCTTCATCTCTCATCATTTGACATGCATATATATTATACCTAACAATCAGACATCAGCAGAAGAAAACAATACACTAATTCTTGAATCAGGGTTCTGTTTTACACTCCATTTGAAAAGGGTTATCATGACTTAGCTTAAACAAAGCTCTATGCCTCAGTTGCTCAGCCGTGTCTGACTCTCCGCAACCCCATGGACTGTAGCACATGAGGCCTCCCTGTCCATCACCAACTCCTGGAGTTTACCCAAACTCATGTCCATTGAGTCGGTGACGCCATGCAACCATCTCATCCTCTGTTGTCCTCTTCTCCTCCCGCCTTCAATCTTTCCCAGCATTAGGGTCTTTTCAAATGAGTCAGTTCTTCGCATCAGGTGGCCAAAGTACTGGAGTTTCAGCTTCAACATCAGCCCTTCCATTGAATATTCAGGACTGATTTCCTTTAGGATTGACTGCTTGGATCTCCTTGCAGTCCAAGGGGCTCTCAAGAGTCTAGATTACAGGTTTCAAAGCATGAAAGTGTTGACTGAGCCTGGGTCCCTGATACAATACAGGAAACACAGAATGGTCATCCAACCTTTTCTGAAGGCCTTCATGAGTGTTAGTTCATGTACAGCACAGGAATGAATAACAAATTATATAGAGATTTCTAAACTTTACCACCATTACTCTCAGCCATAATAACAATAACTTTGTTTTCACTGAACTTTCTTTTCTCTTCCAATCAAACAGGCCTGTCTTCCAAATATTTAAGCCTCTATGGTTCTATTCTCCACAACCAGAGAGTCACTTCAAGGGAGCACTTTGTTTTCAATTTAGATGACAAATTCCCTCTTCTCTCTTCATCTATTTTACTAGATTAAGGGTATACTCGGATTATAAAAGATCATGCATGCTCACACACCACACAAGGAAAAAACCTCAGTACTTTACAGTTTCTCTTTGTGTTTATCCTTTTATTTATTCATTGACTCTGTAGATGTTGGACATCTAAAATATGCTAGACATTAACCTTCCAAGGAATAATACAGAAGTATCTTGTACTTCTATGACCTCCTTTCATTCTGGTTTGTTCATGACCATTCACATCTGTTCCCATGGCTACACCTTAGCTTTATCACCACATGGAACTGGGTCGCCCTGAACCCAGAAACGCAAACCGCATCTTCTGATCTATGTCCATCTGCTATTCCTTTACTTTGCAAAGATCTATTCTCTGATATTACTGATACCTTCAGTTCCCCACCACTCAGAGGTCTGAAAACACATCTGGATTCAGATACTAGCTTACCTGAAGCCCACAGTTACAGCACAGAAGCCAGTACCCTTGTCTCTAGTCTCCTTTGTCCTTTCATGGTCTTCACCATGACCATCCCCAGCTCAGTTCAACCCAACTGGACCCACAGAAGAATCAGTGGAATGATGTGGCTCCAGACAAGGTTCTGGGCTTTGGAGTCAGCCTGCAGTTTGCATTTGCTTCTGCCAATTGCCAGCTGTGTGGCTTTATTAAGCATTTAACTTCCACAAGCCTCGGTTTCTCTATCCATATGATGTAAATAATGATTCCTACATCACAGGCCTTATTATGAGGACTAGAGAACAGGCATCTAAACCACATAGCATAGCCTTCTTCTGGCACATAGAAGGCATGAATAAATAGAAATGTTTGTCTGTTTCTAGTTCAGTTATGCTAAGTCTTTCTGGAGAAAATTGCATATTCATGTTGCTGGGCTCCATTATAAATTTATGAGCTCCATCCTTCACTTGCTCCTCAAGCGTTTCTCATCTACTCCATTTCCGTTCTCCATAACAGCTGTTCCAACCTTTATGCCTTTCCTCAAGGGTCCTGCCAGATTCCTGCCTTCCCTGCTCTCAGCAGGTGGCTTAACTTCCTCCTCTGCTGAGAAAGCAGGTGCCTGTGAGCACATACAACTTCCGCTTCTATCCTGATCTCTCCGATCAGCTCTATCATCATGCCTCCTCTCCCGCTTCACTCCAACCTCAGGAAAAGAAGTATCCCTGCTCACCCGATCATTAATGAAATGACCCAGAAAGTATTTGCTGAATGTTGATTGATGGACCGGCCATATGTCAGAGCCTGGGCTGGGTGCCAACCTGGTCTCAAACAGCTCTAGCCTCATGGAGAAGTCAGATCAGTGAACAAACAGGAAACAAACAGCAGGATTCATGCTATGATAAATGCAAAGACAGGTACTAGCCAAGGCTTGCAAGGTCAGCTAGGCCAGCCTCCCAGAGTGGGCTGCATCTGAACTGAAGACTGAAAAAGAAATAGTAGTAGCCAGGTTAGAGGGAAGGGGAGAGTGCTTATAGACAAAGAAAGCAGGCTGTGCAAATCATGGAAACATGGAAGAGCCGGGTGCTGGGCCCAGATTTCACTGCAGACTAAGGGACCTGGAGCACACAGCTGTTGGAAACAACCGCTGGGCCAGACACTCCGCTTGTGTCACCGAGTGGACAGGAATGAAGAAGCCAGGCAGACCCTCCTCGCTCCAAATCCAGGTATCCAGTGTTAGTGAGGATGATCAGGAAAACTTCCAGTTTGTTCACATCACTTCTGTCCTGGGAATGGAATGTCTCATGTGACTGAGATGAGACACATAGGTTATGACCACAGGCCTTGAGAAATACGGCCAAGGTGACGGAACCGTTTTCTGTCTGCATTGAAGGAAACTGTATTTAGAAACACTTTTGTTTAAAAATTCTATTGGCGTCCTTTTTTGACATGGGTGCTGTGCTGTGCGCTGTGCTAAGTCACTCCGTCCAGTCCGACTCTGTGAGACCCCATGGACTGTAGCCCGCCAGGCTCCTCTGCCCAAGGGGATTCTTCAAGCAAGAATACTGGAGTGGGTTGCCATGCCCTCCTCCAGGGGATCTTCTCAACTCAGGGACTGAACCCAGGTCTCCTGCACTGCAGGCAGATTCTTTACCATCTGAGCCACCAGGGAAGCCCTTCAATATGTGTACCTCCATAAATAGATAAACAGGGACTTCCCTCATAGTTCAGTTGGTAAAGAACCTGCGTGCAATGCAGGATACCCAGGTTCAATTCCTGAGTTGGGAAGATCCCCTGAAGAAGGAAATGGCAACCCACTCCAGTATTCTTGCCTGGAGAATCTCATGGGCAGAGGAGACTGGCAGGTTACAGTCCATGGGGTCACAAGAATTGGACACGACTTAGCGACTAAACCACCAAACCACCATAATAGATTAGAGAGAAATTTCTCTTTTGTACCCCCAAATAAGGCAAAGAGAAGTCCGTAATAAGTAACTTTCAAAATATGGGCTCACATTTTTCTTTCTGAAAAGTATTTTTAAAAGATTGAAAATGCCTAGAAGAAAATACAAGCAATAAGTTCCTTGCCATTAGTCTGGGTGATGAATTATTTAGATTTGACACCAAAAACAAAGGCAACAGAAGCAATAATAAACAACTGGGACTGCATCAAACTAATGCACAACAAAGGGAACCATTAACAAAATGAAAAGGCAACCTACCAAATGGGAGAAAATATTTGCATATCATATATCGGATAAAGGGGTGATATTCAAAATATATAAAGAGCTCCTACAACTCAAAATAAAAAACATGAACAATACAACTTAAAAAAATAAGCAGAGAATCTGAATAGACATTTTTCCAAATAAGATACACAGATGGTCAACAAGCACATGAAAAGATGATCAACATCACTAATAATCAGAGAAATGGAAATCATCTCTCTGATTTGCCTTGGAGGGTACAGTCCATGGGGTCATGAAGAGTCAGACATGAGTGAGTGACTAATACTTTGGCTGTATGTGGAATTCTGAGACCATGGTCCTTTTTCCTTTAGAATACAGTGCTTGCTTATGAATTGAAAATTCTCAAAGTAAGAAGTAGGAACTTTTTCAAAAAGAAAGCATTAATGTCTGTCCTAAGGATTTCATGATTTCATAAAAGTGATCTAAGAATAACTTATATGCTACTAGAAAAATGATGGCTAATTTTTATAAAGGTATAATCATTAGTTGTTTTTTTTAAACTGAGAAGGAAAAGAGCAAATGTGATCAACCTCCATGATTAAGAAAATTAGTTTATGCAGAATAAATTATTTTCTAATGACAGTGGTTTTAGGGAAAGTGTATAAAATTAAGTACTGCAAAATAAGTTCCTCAAGAGTCCTGCAGAGTCCCTGGAGTTGGGAAGGAATTCTGGGTTCAATCATACAACAAATAGCAACGGAAGAGGATGCAGCAGGCACTTAACCTACACTATTTTCTTTAGAACAGGTTCTCAGAGAATTAAACACTTATTTGAGATCCCAATACTAGTAAATAATTGGCAGAGCTCAAATTTGAACCCAACTGTATATCTCTAGCACACATTCCCTTTGCAGTCCGCCACGTTATCGGGAGTGTCTATGTGTTCATGATACCAGGCTAGGTGCTCTGACGGATGGAAAGGTGAGCATCCCTACCTGCACATTGTTAGCTGACAGGCCCTATTTAATGTACTTAGCTGAAAAAAAGAATGAAAGAAAACTAGCATTTCTCTTCCTGTCAGTAAAAATTAGACCATGAGTCTATGATTCAGAAGAAAAATGTCCTTATCCAGGTGCATTTTTATACATTAGCATTTAGGGCAAATTGCCCAGAAATCCAATACTAATTTACCCTTAGGATCTCAGCCCACAGTTACTGTTGGAATTTTTGGCAAGTAGATTTCCCTGAGGGTAACAGTCAAATTAAGAAGCCTTCTTAAAGAAAAGGTGTGAGAGTCTTAGGCAACAGTTCAAAGCTTGGTGTTCAAAGGTGGGGAGGGGTACTTAGCCAGGGGGTGCTCCAGCGGGTAAATGAGGTGAGAGAGTGCCTGTTTCCTTACCCTGAATCTCTGCTTAATGGAGCGGTGATAGACTTGGTACGCAGTGGTGATAATCTTTACTTTGCACTCAAAATAACAGTGAACCATAATTTAAGTTCTAATTTCAAAGTTATTACAGCAGATTTGGGAGGTGAACATTTCCAGGGTCAAACTTGAACTCTTTGCAAGTATAAAACGCCATTTTGTGAGTTTAGTAGCCCAGATAAGCACTTTCCACACCTGTATACTCTCAAATTCATGAATTTAATTCCTATTGCACTGAGAGCCCCCTTAGGTTAACCAAGAAAATAACAATAATAACAATAGTTACCTTTTTGATCACTTACTATGTGAAATGTACTCTTCTTAAGGTTTTACCACTCAGTGAATCCTCATAATAACTTTATGTTTGCATATCTATTTTATAGATGAGAAAACTGAGGTCCAGTGAGATTAAGTGATTTGCCAAAGATTATAAAACTGGTAACTGGCAGATCCAAGATTTGAACCTACACAGACTGGACCCTGACCAAGCACTACTGACCACTGCCATTTACAAGGTTCCACGTGGTCACATATGACCTTTAATGAAAATTTTCTTATTACTTGGATTAATATTGCTTGGGCTGAGTGTGAGTTTGGCTGAGGAAATTGACTTGCTTTTAGATGAACACCTACAAAGTTAAGCAGTATTTTTTGTAGACCCCAAAGGATCTGTAAGAAGGAATGTCAAAAAAAAAAAGAAGAAGAGATGTCCAGGAAATTTAAACATCAAGATGGAATGAGGTGGAAATCAGCAGGACAGTATTAGGGGAAAGCTACTACGGAATGGGTAGCTACTAGTGAAGCCTGGCGTGCTGCAGTCCACGGTGTCGGACATGACTGAACGACTGAACAGCTACTGAATGGGCAGGTCCCTGCTCATCCCCAAAACAGTTTGCAGTAATAGGATTAAGTCATGCCCCACTACCTCGTAAGCCAAAGGTATTAAACCTGCTCACTGCTCTGATCAGAACGGATTTAAGGGTTGGGTATTGCTGGGCTGGGCTTCCCAGGTGGTTCATTGGTAAAGAATCCACCTGCCAGAGCAGGAGGCGCAGGAGATAAGGGTTCCATCCCTGGGTCGGGAAGATCCCCTGGAGGAGGAAATGGCAACCCACTGCAGTATTCCTGCCTGGAAAATTCCATGGACGGAGGAGTCTGGGGGGCTACTGTCAGTGGGGTCGCAAAGAGTCAGACGTGACTCAGTGACTAAGCGGGCACACACTCATGGCTGGGCCTCTGAGTGCAAAGGCATTATGGTTAAGGGGCTGAGAACACAGAGGCTGGAAATTAGCATAAATGAAAAAGGAAAAATTTTCAGGTCCATGCCCAATTCCAAACCTGGGAAAATATCTTCTTCCCAATTTGAATTACATTTCTACTGGCAAGATACCTGACCTACCTTAATGACCTGGGAAACCCCCTTCCTTTACACATTACATACAATGTAATGTAATATATAATGTGCAATACAAGTGTGTTGACTGATGTCAAGGGTAAGAAAAGGATCGCCCTTCATCTTCTTGCTCTCCCCCAGTGATCCTCTTGGAGAATCACTTCCTCCATTTTGCTACTGAACACCTCCCCAGAACAGGACACCTACTCTAGACAGCCTGCAGCTGGATTGGCTAGGAGCTGGCTACATACGCTCCAGCTGGCCCGACCAGCTTGACCAGTGAGACACAGGGTGAGGCTAACCAAGGAATCAACAATCCTGTGCAAGACAGCCAATCTGGCTTCTTTATTAGGCCCAAGAAAGACTAAAATTCCTCTTCAGCAAAGTGGAACCGACCAGGAACCTAGAGATAAGAACCTCGGGAATGGGTTTTCCTGGTTGGCTTTTTAACTTTATATGGCAGTGAAAGACCTGAGTGTTTTAGTCATTTGCATCTTCCCACATTCAAAGTTTTCCATCAAGTATGTCTTTGGCTATCAGGGAAAACATTAGCAGCAGAAGGGGGAGACTGGCCACCTTTTATTTCTATCAACTTCAGAGGCATTGCTTTTTGCCAAACTGCCTACCCCACACAAAAGGATTCTCTTTCTGGTTTTGATGTGGTTATCTGGCAAGATAGATTTGATTTTTCTTAGCATTTCCCTTTCTCCAGGCAAAGTACAGACTGTTTAGACACATGGTCTCATTTCTATAATTCTTTAACCTACAGGAGACTTGTGCACTAGGGTTGATGGCAGGTTTGTTGGGGTCCTTTGTGGCATAGCTGAAGAATTGGGGGTCACTTCCTCATAGGCCACATGTCCAGACAAAGACATAAGCTCCATGAGATGAGGGTCTGCATTGGTCTTACAAGCCCTGTGTTCCCAGCACTGGCCATAATGCCTGGTACATAACGGGTAATCTGAGTATCTAATACTGTTGATTACAACATCTTCCCCAAACAAAAGGACACTAGACCCAAAGGATGCTCAGCAAAAAAAGAAAGTCTATTTTTTGATAAAGTGAGCTTGATAAGGGGCTTCCCTGGTGGCTCAGCAGTAAAGAAACCACCTGCCAATGCAGGAGATGTGGGTTTGGATCCCGGGGTGGGGAAGATTACCTGGAGAAGGAAATGGCAGCCCACTCCAGTATTCTTGCCTGGGAAATCCCACGGACAGAGGAGTCCGGTGGGCTACAGTCCATGGGTCCGCAAAAGGTTGGACACGACTTAGTGACTAAACAACAACAACAACACAATCTTGATAAATTCTGCATATCAGAGCCCCTTTCAAGAATCCCCACTCAAGTTAACCTACTAAAGAGGCTTTTCAGTTTTTCTGTAAAGAAATACAGATTCACCCTCTACTGCTTCCAACAGTCCTTCAAGTGACTATTCTAGACTTTCCTCTGAAATCATTAATTACACAAGCCTGATGAATGGTAATTTTCAAATCATCCTGAGTGCAAATAGGGATAACAAGCTCCCTTCTGCCTTCCTATGATGTATTTCCATGCCTAGGCACAACCAGATGGATTCATTTCTGGAGAATGATTGCCTTCAATTTAATTAAATTTTCACAGCTTAATAGTATCTCAGGGCATTTACTTTGCATTTAAGATGAAGACCACAGATTTGTATATATTATGGAAATAGACTATAGTTCCCATTTTGATAAGGAATGTGAAAGCCCAGCCTAGTCACCAGCACTGCCATGAGGGAGAGATGGAATGTGTCCATACACTGACATAGATGGTCTTTACCTAAGTATAAGGAGGACTTTCATTTTCGTGCATGCATGCTAAGTCATTTCAGTCATGTCAAACTCTTTGTGCCCCATGAACTGTAGCCCACAAATCTCCTCTTCCCATGGGATTCTCCAGGCCAGAATACTGGAGTAGGTTGCCATTTCCTCTCCAGGGGACCTTTCTGACCCAGGGATTGAACCCACGTCTCTTACATCTCCTGCATTGGCAGGCGGGTTCTTAACCACTAGTGCCACCTGATAGATGTTTAAAACCCCAAAATGTTTTAAACATCTCAGTGATTCCAGACCCAAGAATTTATCCTGAGGATATGTGTAAAGTTATGAGATTTCATATCAACTGTGAAAGATTAGAAGCTATTTAAATGTCCAACAGTAGGATCTTAATAAACTACAGTACATGATATACAACAGAATCAAGTTAAAAGCCATCATTTATTGCAGTCTGCCGGACACTGTTCGTAAGGGTTTCATATGTGTTAACTCAAGCCTCACAACAAACCTATAAGGCAATTCTATCTCCCTTTTTACAGACGAGCACACGGAGGCACAGGGTGGCAGTAAACGGCATGAGGCCGCGTGGGACAAGGATCCCAGCCTGGGGAGCCTGGGTCCAGGGCCCACGCCCTGCATCTGTTCTGGACCTCACTTCCAAGAAGGATGCATTCAGTTCAGTTCAGTCCAGTCGCTCAGCCGTGTCTGACTCTTTGCAACCCTATGAACTGCAGCACGCCAGGCCTCCCTGTCCATTGCCAATTCCTGGAGTCTACCCAAACCCATGTCCATTGAGTTGGTGATGTCATCCAACCATCTCATCCTCTGTCGTCCCCTTCTCCTCCTGCCTTCAATCTTTCCCAGCATCCAGGTCTTTTCCAATGAGTCAGTTCTTTGCATCAGGTGGCCAAAGTATTGGAGTTACAGCTTCAGCATCAGTCCTTCCATTGAATATTCAGGACTGATTTCCTTTAGGATGGACTGGTTGGATCTCCTTGCAGTCCAAGGGACTCTCAAGAGCCTTCTCCAACACCACAGTTCAAATGCGTGGGTGCGTGCTAAGTTGTTTCAGTCATGTCCAACTCTTTGCAAACCCACGAACCATAGCCTGCCAGGCTTTTCTGTCCATGGGATTCTCTAGGCAAGAATACTAGAGTGGGTTGCCATTTCATTTTCCAGGGGATCTTCCCAACCCAGGGATACAATCCATGTCTCTTACATCTCATGCAGGCAGGTCATTTCTGTTTTTTTACCACTGAGCCACCTGGGAAGCCCTCAAGAAGGATGATGTTACTTCAAATATCCATAACTTCATAAACATATAAACAAAACACAGTAACAGCAAAAAGGGAAAGTTCTCCACTTTAAAATCAGTAATCTTCCTTTTTGCTTTATTGCTCATCTGTATTTACTAAATTTTCAACAAGTATCTGATATTTTGTAGTTTAAAAATAAAAACGATAAAAATTGATGCTATTATTTTGACTGGGAACCAAACTCCTAGAGTCAGCTCAACATAAAATGCAAGCCAATACATGCCAGAAGAATGGGAGCCAGGCAGCACCGGGAAGGCTCCTCCAGGGCGCAGGGTCCAGGCCTCGTGGTGCACACCACCCATGAGCCAGTAAACCAGGAAGCGCTCTGAGAGCAACAGAGCTAACCAGAGACCATCTCTTGGACCTTCCTTCAGCTAGCTTCCAAACCTCAATTTTCTCAACCCAGCCAAGCTTTATGATTACCAACAGTGGCAGTGAGTTTCAAGTACACAGTCTTTTGAAAACTTAGGAAATAAGGTAAGTAATACATGGGAGGAGCTGGGACTTCACAGAGTCTGTGTGGACGTGGTCTCCTGCAAAGAGTGCGCTCAATGTGTAAAGGTTAGAACTGTACAGAATCTTAGAGATAAAATTCAAATATCTTCATTTAGCAAAGACTGCAAGGCTCAGAGAGGTTAAGTAACTTGTACGCGGTTACTTGGACTGCCAGAGGCCAAAGCAGAATTAAAAACCAACATTTTCGTGCCTAGTCCATACTCCCTCCATTCAGCCATAACTACCTTAGGGACTTGGGCTCAGCTGAAAGAAAGGGAAAGGTATTGATTAAAAAAAACAACAGATATTTTATGAAAGCCGTTTTCTACTCACTCTAATTTATTACACTACCAGCATTTACAAAAGAGAAGTATAGAGGGTAAAACGTGAGGGCCTCCCTCCACACACTATAACTCCGCTCACCAAGAAGTGATTACCACAGTCAATCATTGTGGGTGTCACCTTCCAAACATCTTCCCATCAATGTCATACATGTATTTAGCAGTGTGCTAGAACTAGTTGGAACCGGTCGTTGAGAGTCAAATTTTCAGGAAAGTTGTGAGCTGGATGATAAATGCAGTCATTATTAAAAACTAATTTATATAAACTTACAATTAAATCATATATTTAAAAAGGTAAGTACTCAAAACTTAAAGAAAAAAAACTGCATCACTTCCCTTTTCGTTTTTTTAAACTACGTTTTACTATTACCTATGTTCTTGGGGTTATTTACATTTATCACATCTGTGTGGTGGATAAACGAACAGCCTATTACTGCTCATCTCTTTCCAACTTCACGTCCCGTGACAACACATTGTAGAATCTACCGGAGTGGGAGTGTTTACACCAAGAAAGTGACAAACACTACAAACCAGGGCCTGCCCTCCCCTCCTCCAACAGCCAGTCTCCAAGCATTTATTGGCATACCATGATAGATGTATTTTTTCTCATCATAAATAGACTACAGAAAAAAATTTAAATCTGATAAATGTATTTCTTTTCCCTGTAGAAAATAGAGCAGAAGCAGGTGAAATATGTTGCCAGGAACCTTTTTTCTAAACTGTTCTTCCCTTTCTTTTCTCTCAATTACCTCTTCCCTTGTTGCTCTAGCCACGTTTAACTAAATCCCAGTTCCTTTTAACGTCCCTCTTCAAGTACATCCTGCCTGCCCTCTTCTATTCACCCCACACCTTTCAAGTCTTAAAGAGACAAAAAGCATTTTTAAAGGTAAAGGTGAAGTTCTCCCACGGTAATTACTTAAGAAACAACAAAACAAGAATGGCTGGTTGGCTTTGCCACAGTCAGCACTAGATCCTGCTTACTGCAGCTCTGACCCTCCCAGGCTCCTAAGTGTCAGAGGGAAAGCAACATACTTAGTCCCCTTTGTTTACACACAGAAAGATTAGGTTTCCTCAAATTCCTAAGGAACTTCAGAAGATTAGTTTTTAGATAGGAAACTTCATAGGCTGAGCAGGCTGAGAAAAGAAAAAAGAAAAAAATCATGTCACCCTCAAGCAGTTCCATCAAGGGATGAAATTTTAAATCACATCATGTCTCACACCCATTTCTTAGTGCAAAATAAATCACTTGAACAGAGTGCAAGCCAATTTTTACTTTAAAAATGTTGTGTCCTAAGGCTGTCTTCTTGAACTTCAAAAGCACACTTTGTAATTACTCTACCTATCAAAGGAAACTCAACACTTCACCTCCAATCTTCTTCAGCTTGTGTTATCACTTTTAATTGTTAATAAACCACATTAATTTTAAACTGATTATTCTGTTTGGGAGTTCAATGTTTTCAAACAGAATACACTGAATTATATATAAATGAGCTTATTTACGTACAAGCTAAAGTTAAATGGGGCTTTTTCTCACTACCTGTCATTGGTTTTATTTTTAGAAATTTCTGGCATTTTGGAGACACAGCACTTCTTGTCTCTCACTTTTTAAAGGAATAGTTTTCTGGGAATGAGAAAGATTTAAAAATGCCAGGGATTTTATCAGGGTTTGTGTCCAAACTGATACCATTTTATCCTGGCTGGCAAATCAGCTTGCAATTATTTTTAAGGAAATTGAAGGACTAAAAAATAATTTGCCAAATCCAGGCCACTGTATCAACCTGTATAAATCATTCAGATTTATTTACATGCTTTATTTGCTTAATGAGTTTTTCCCCACCTGGTATTAACAAGCTAAGTGCTTGTTATCAACGTTTCCCACCACTGTGGGCACTGGTCATGTCTGTCTGACAAACACATTTGTTCACAAACCATGCCTGGCCAATTTCCTCTCATGGTTACTGACACAATGTGCTTGAGATGGAGGCACCTCGTGTTTGTGTTCACCCTGGCGCCAAGCTCACAGTTCAGGAGTTCTCAGAGCATCCTTCCCTCTGCTCTAACTGTACCCACGGTGCTGAGTCTCCACCTGAAGGGTGCGCTCTCCTCTGCCAAGCAAGCCCAGCTCCGCAGTGCCCTTCCCACTCTCCCGGGTAACACTGGCAAGCCTTCCTCCCGGTCCCATGGTGCAGGGCCAGCACCCCCACCCCCGCCAACATCCCCGTCATCTCTGTCAAGAGCTTTCTGTGGTGCCAGACACTATTCTGCGTGTTTTACACGTGTTAAGTAATCCTCACCACGACCTTATTAGTAAGCTCCTTCTTATTCTCACTTTGTAGATAAGAGCCCCGAGGCTTGAGAGATTGGTGCCCGAGGTCATCAGGCTGGTAGAAGACGGGGCAGCCAGCTCCAGGGACACAGCACACTGAAGCTCCCTACCACACCTCCCTGCTGCATCCAGCAACTGAGTCACCTACACAATGGCTTCTCCACTGGCCGTGCACCTTCAGACGGCAGGGGCCACCTCTTATCCATTCCCGCAGGCCCCAGAGCGCCTGCCATAGTGCCTGGTGAGTGGCAGGGGAACGTTAACTATTTATGGAAGGAATGGACTTTTCCTACCGTCTCTAGGTTTGTGAATTGGGAGATGTCTCCACAAGAAGATAGCCTGTGGTGGCATCGGGGAAAGAGCTCACCAAGCTGGTGGCCCTTGATGTACAGTACAGGCCTGAAGCCCAAATCTCTCCATTCCTAGGCTATGTAAGGGGAGTAACGTGACTGACTGTGTCGATCGGTTACACGCTGGTCAAGTACCACCTTCCCTTAAAGCTTATAGCAAGTAAAGGGCCACAGGTGGTACTTGATGTAAGTCGGCGATGGAAGCTGGAATAAGCTAGATGAGCTGACGCTGGAGGTTGGAATTAGCCTACCTTTCTGATTCTTTTATCACTCTACTAGCAAAATTAGAATTTAAATGTATTCAATTACTTACACATACCCTATCTTGTCCCCAGAATAGTTTATATATTCCGCAGATCTATAAATTGGAAATGAAAAGAAATAAAAAAACAAAACCAGGGACAATAAATGGAACTCAGAATGAATCTAATACCAAAAAAAAGTACATAATAGAGTTGCTACATATTTGCTATGACTGCGGCAAAAGAATGAAATGTATGTAGTCCTTTATGATGTACATTCACCAAGATGCTTATACTGGATCTTCAAAAAGGACATTCCCTAGAGCTGTTATTATGAGCAGGTTCCAGGTGAGGAACTGGAAGCTCAGAGAGAACAAGGAGCTTAACTGAGTTCACACAGTGAGTGTGAGTGGGACCAGGGCTAGCCTTGAGGTCAGGAACTGATTTCGAAGTCTGTTCTGAGAGGTCTCACAATCAGCCACACCTGAAGCATCTTCTCCACATGAGGGAAAATAATTAACTAAAATTGAAGTACCATAGTTATTTGTCCCCTTTACCTACAGTTAGTACAGCATAGTAACAATAACTGCGGCTACGAGACATCTGAGTCTGGTTCTAGAGCCAGTGTTTTATGAGTCTGATGGTGTGTCCTCACACACGCCTACTGACCTGAGTCGCAAGCCCTCCCCCTCACAGCTCAAGTCTAGGCAGCACTGTTTTCCTGAACCTGCTTTCTGGGTTAAGACCGGAAACCTTACCTCCACCTCTTTAAGTTCTGGGGTTAGAGAAATCTTTTGAGGACAACGGCTGGGGGAGGGCAGTGGTCCCCAGACAGGGCGGGTCTTCACTCTGCCCAGGGCACGGGGAAACCCGTGGACCAGACAACTGGTGGATTGTCATAATCCTCATACCCCTCTTCCCTCTAGTTAGATAGGAACCAAAATGTGAATCAGAGGGGCTCTGACATAGGGATCTGAAAAAAAATGTAGAAGAGATGCTGATAACAGAGAAAAAGAACGACTCACAGGCAGGTGATTTCTGGGAGGGCTGCTTCCAGAGACAGACCTGCATCCTGCTAGCCTCGGTGGACTCCCCTCCCTTCTGCCCCTTCAGCCCTGGCTCTCGCTCCATCAGTCCTGCTCCCCACATGCTAACCTCCTTTCCCAGGACAGTTCCCCACCTGAGCACCCCTAAGGAAGGTGCTTCAGATGCCGCCTTTCCAGAAGTGTTTCTAAGCATTTGCTGCTGTCGCCGGCATCTACAGAAGGTTTCCCTGCGGGGTACACAGTCGACAGAGTGAAGAAACACAATACGACCCACTTAGACGTGGGATTAGTGGCAGCCAGACACACGGAGAGATAAAAATCCCTCGGCCTCCCGCAGACTCACTGCGTGGAGAGGTCCAGCTGATGTGCTGGCCGTCTACCCCGGACAATAAGACAACCGAATGCTTTCTATTCAGGCACAGGGTCACTAGTAATGCTCTGGCCAACGGCACAAACAGTCTGACTGCCCCCACTTCCCTGACTCTCCTTACGTGGCCCTTTTCTGGGTGCAATAATGGTCCAGCACATGCACTCATAGATCCTTCTCTTCAGAAAACTGGGAGGTTGAGGGGGGATCCCCGACATCATCTTCAGGCTATCTGGAGTCCAGCCTCTTTGTCTCTTTATAAAACTACCTATAACCAGTAAACTGTGGATTTTAAAAAAATGCTTGTGAGGGGACAGGAAATAAAATCCAAAGACATCTCAAAAAAAGAAAAGAAAAGAGACTTTGGGAAATAGTTTACTCATCTTCATACTCAAATACCCTGATAAGATGACCACAAGTTAGCAGACGACTCATTTACTGGAACAAACTTTGGAGATAATGTAGGACACCTTCATTTTACAGATGAAGAAGCAGAGGCCCAAAGAAGGTAAATGACTCTCTCAAGGTCACAGCATACAGTGCTAGGACCAGAAACTAAGTGAGCAAGACAGGTGTCAGGGATAGAAAAGCGGTGGCAGACAGCAGTTTTGAGAACCCAGGACTGCTGGCATTACCAGGCTCCTGCAGAAAGGAAAGGCATTTGCACCCTGTTGGCCCCTACTGGTCCCATACATTCCCTCCATCCCAGCCTGGGGCGGGTGCCACTTCACATTTACATCGGGGGATGCTGTCACAGATGGTAAGATGCAGACTGGCTGACAGAAGTCATTCGAGCCCCTTTCTACACAGTGGGTCCTTACCACCCCAGGAATGGGCGCAGGCGTGACTACAGCAAAGGGGGCCTAGTTGCTTTATTTATCCTTATATACATGTCCCCCAGCCCACCAAAAGAAAAGAAAAAAGAAAACAACCTGTCACAAAAAGATCTTAAGACAGCTTATTTTTTTAAGGCTTAAGCAAAAAGTATATGAACTTGAAGTGTTTAACAAAAAAAAAAAAGTGCCAAAATGAAGAATGAGATCAGGATGTCATCATCCCATGGCAAACAGACAGCAACAACACCCTCTTCACCTTGCTTACAAAAACACGTTGCAGAGGAACTGGAAAGAAGACCACAAGTGTTATTGAGTTTTAGGGGTTTTTTTTGGTTTTGTTTTTTAATCAATGTTATCACTTAAGAACCAGCTTCCTTTTCTCTACAGTCGAGCACTTGCAGCTTGAAGTAACAGTTGGCCCTTGATGACAATGCTCTAAGAAAGCCTCATCTGCTTCTAACGAGCCCCTTGGAGGCCTCAAGGGATTCCGAAAGACTGGATTCCGATTTACTCACTATTGACTTAATTTACAGACTTTCTTTTCTAAACTCTTTGGTGATGTTTAATAATACATAGTTAAGTTTTACCCATACAAATAAGACTGATCACCATGATGAGATGTATCAAAGGTGGTAAGATTTGACTCTTCCCAAAGAGTTCGGAGCCTGGGTATGCTGACCAGCATCTAAAATTGTATGTTGAGTAACTGAACACATCTGAGAGAAGAGACTCACGGCCGCTTAAAATACTTACTCTAGTCTCCACACATCTGTGGGGCAATTAAAGAACCAAGTGCACAGCTAGAGCTCAGGTCAGCACACAGCAACAATGGGGCTCTTTGATGTGAGGTCAGCTTTGGTCACTCTCATATACTCATTAAACAGGTCAATCAACTTAGTGCAGGACACAGGACAGGACTAACCAAAAATTTATTTAATTACCATTACCCTGAAAGCGTCAGCAGAAAGATCTGCTTTATTTCTTGGATGTAGTCATCACTGTTTCATTGTCAGTGCATTCTAGAGCGAAAGGTGCCATTTCTGGAACTGTGTGCTTTTTTCCTAGCTAATGAAATGTAGATATCACAATAATATATGCTAGTATTTATTACTTTTAATTAATATATTACAAAAATAGGTGGTCTGGTGTGTACCTTCCTTTTTCCATCCTTGCAGATTTCTCTTTCTTGGTTAACATAATAAAGCATGGGTTGAATTTGTGGATACATGAATATGTAGCAGGTTCTTTACATTTGTTTTCTTCCCTTGAGTTAAGAAGGTGTGTTGCTGTTGTTGCTATTTGATTTTTACTTTTTGGCAGTGCTGCATCTTCCTGGCTGCCCGCAGGGTTTCCCTAGGTGTGGGGACTGGGGCTACGCTCTAGTTGTGCGGTGCAGGCTTCTCCTGGCGGTGGCTCCCCGAGTCCTGGCTCCCAGGCTCTAGAGCACTGGCTTCCGGGGTTCTGGCATGGGGGTTTAGTTGCCCCGAGGCAGGTGGGATCTTATTTCCCAGACCAGGAATCAGACCTGGCATTAGTGAGCGAATTCTTAACCATGGGACCACCAGGGAAGTCCCAAGAAGGTGTTCATGCAACACGTTCAGTTGAGTAAACTTCGTTCATATTCTCCTAGGACGTCTAATGAATTACCCATAAGGAAGGCAGTTAATACAAGCAACTAGTGCTACAGTGAATGCTTTAGTTGAGAGACCTGGACTTTAGGTCAACCAGGCTTGGATTCTAATACAGCTCCCTGATCTGCAAATGCTCCTTTGTGGACAAGATAATGATAATAATCCTACTCTGCAGGACTGTTGTGAAGATATAAGGGAACAATGCACATAAAATGCTTAGCGCAGTGTTTAGAACACAGTAAAAATGTTAAAATGTTAGACCTGAGTGGGAGCCTAATAGTCACCTAATTGAACACCATCTTTTTCAGAGGAGAAAAGTGAAGCTCACTGATGTTAAGTGCAGAGTTAATTAATAACATACACGTAAACTGATCAGTTAGAAAAATTATATGATCATAATAATAGATGTTGAAAGTAATTTCATGAAACCCACTACTAATTTAAAAGAAGAGAAATAAAGATGGGTATTTGCCTATTAAAATTAAAATATGGTATAAAAGTACATCATTTTTTAAAACGTGAAGAAAGAATAAACAGACCAGTGAAATGAAATACATGGCCCACCAAAAAAATTGTGTTTTTGTATAGATAATCATCTGTGGTAATACTTGAAATTATTCTTCAAAATAGGATATAAAGAGTTAAATATTTTTATAAACTAGAAAATACAGATAAAATATAAATTGATATTTGTCAGATCTGTTTAAGGAGGGTATTTTAATTTTTCAATAGTGATAAAAATTACAAAAGAAAATACCTACAATGTAAAACTTTAATCATCTGTTTAAGAAAAATGACTAAAAGTTAAAGTAAACAAAATGAGAAATACATTTCAGCAGACTCTGATGGTTGCCTATCCCATACCCATTCTCTCCTTTTTACTTACTAACTGAACTCTAATTTTGTTGAAGTAACAACGCATCCAGCTAAAAATCCTGCTTCAGACATCTTTGCAGTGAGGGTTAGGGATGCGATAAGTCTGGTCAGAAGGCATGTATTGGAGATTGGCAACCAAGGGCGTCCAGAGAGGCATCACAGACGAGACAAATCACAGCTAGTGCTTGGTGCTCGGGCCAGAGCTCTCAAAAAACTCTTTTGAGATGGAAGATGGAAACTCTTTATCCATCCCGGGCACCCCGGCCTCGTGTCTCTGCATCCCGATTCTAACAGCTGGCACCTGTTACTTTCTTCAAACAACTATCTTTGTGCTACTAGAGCCCCTGTGTCAGACAGCCCGGGTGTTCACATCCCCATGCCTCCCCCAGTGACTGGGGCAGGGGTCTGCTGCTTTCTTGGAGATGGAAGTGACACAAACGTGTGCAACTCCTGCCGTGTTCCCCTTGAATTCAGGCTGAAGCGCTCCCTTGATTGGATGCATAATCTCTGCGCTGCTTCTCACATTCCATCCACTTACAGGCTTCTCCTAGAACTACCTGCTCAGTGAATCAGTAACACGTGAACAGACCAGGATCTGCTTCTGGGGAATCTGACCTAACACATTCCCTTCTATCTTTTGTTCTTTTACCCTTTACAGTGGCACCTTTTTCCTTCCTGAAGCAGAGAAGAAATGCCCAGAGGTTCAGCAGCCATCTGGCAACCATGAGGCAATAAGCACATTGTCAAAAGTTCGTACACTAAGGGTGACGTAGCAGAAAGATGAGAAGAGTCTGAATACCAAATGGCATGATTAGCTGTCATACCAGTCCTGGACTGATACCCTTAGATTTATTTTTTCATTAGATAGGTAACATCTAACTGGTTTATATGCCTGAGTGGCACATAACACTAGCCCCCAAAAGATGTTCATATTCTAGTCCTTTGAAACTGTGGGTATGTTATGTTACATGACAAAGAGGAATTGAGAGTACTGATGGAATGAAGGTCGCAATTCTGCTAACCTTAAAACAGAGAGCATTCTGGATTACACAGGTGGGCCCAATGTAGTCACAAGAGTCTTTAAAAGCAGACAAGATCAGCGCCAGAGCAGGAGATGTGATGATGGAGGCAGACATGGGAGTTGTACTACATGAGAATGACCCAACCTGCCATCACCGGCTTTGAAGATAGAGGAAGAGGTCTCAACCAGGGAAAGCGGGCAGGCTCTAGAAGCTGGACAAGGCAGAAAATGAACCCTCTCCCCTAGGGCCTCCTGGTGGTTCAGCAGTAAAGAATCAGCATACAATGTAGGAGACGCTGGGGATGTAGGTTCAATTCCTGGGTCAGGATGACCCCATGGAAGAGGGATGGCAGCCCACTCCAGTATTCTTGCTTGGACAACCCCATTGGCAGAGGAGGCTGGTGTGCTACGGTCACTGGGGTTGCAAAGAGCTAGACGTGACTGCGCATGCACGCTATGCTAGGGCCTCGAGAAGGGAACACAGTCCTGCCAACACCTTGATTTTAGCCCAGTGAGACCCATTTTGGACCTGTGACCTCCATAACTATGAGAGAAAACACTGGCAATGTTCAAGCAACTAAGTTTGTAATAATTTATTGCAACAATAATGGAAAACTACAACATTTATATATACTTGAAATTTTCTTCAGTGTTATCAAAAAGAGTCACGATGTGAGACGATGGAAGTGTTATTTAACTTAACTGTGGTAATGATTTCACAATGTATCATATATCAAATCATCATATGGTACACTTTAAATGTATGCTATTCTATTTGTCAATTATACCTCAATAAGGCTGAGGAGCCAAAAAAAATACACCTGCTTTTCTGTTCCTTTCAGCCTAATTCAGTCTTAAATGATACTTTTAAATTGAAAATGGTTTATATTTTTGATATAGAAAAATCTTATATAAATCAATGAAAAACAGTAAATCTAATAATACATTTATGGAAAGACAACACATGTTAGATAAAACCTACATGTCAGGAAGTTAAGATGCTAAGACATAGCATGGAAACAGGGTTTTCCATAAAAATACATGAAACATTTTTAAATATCAAGAGTCATTAAGTTATAATACTACATGAAAAAGCAAGACACAGAATTTATACTGTATCAGTATGTTTCCACCTATATTTTTAAAATAAGCCTTAAAAAAAAAGATTAAAAGGAAAGATTTTTCAATGGTGAGATCTAGGGTGTTTTTCTCCTTCTTTCTATTACTTTTTTGTATACGTCATATTCAAATGGCTAGTTGTTTCACTTTATTAAGGTCTCCTTGCTAGGAAAAAGAAAATAAACTTTGCTTAAAAAATAATTACAATGAAGCATGCTGTTTGTTAATAATACATGGAAAGAAGTGTAAAGCCGAGGGCTGGCAGAAAGGAATGGAGAGGCTTTGCTGGGAACACTGGGTGAGCATCACAGAGGAGCGGGTAATTGAGGGGAGTCTTATCCAGGACCATCAGGGGAAAAGGGTGCTCTAGCCAGAGGAAGGGCCGAGCGAGCCCAGGGTGCATAAGAGACAGCTGAGATGGCAGTACTGCTGCCTGAGGAGACAGCAGCGCAAGATCTGGTAGAAGCCACACCCGGGAGGGGTTTATAACACAGACAGCAGAGTTTGACCTTGACTCTGTGGGGAGGTACTTCTTGGCAGGAAGCAGCCATGATCGTGTTTGTATTTTATAAAAGTTTTTCTGCCACAGTGTAAGAATGGACAGGGGACCAGAGGCATGGGGGTAAGCTTGTGCTACTGCAACTGTCCAGGCAAGAAGTCTGAACTGAAGAGCGAACAACGGAGGTAGAAAGAACAAATTCAACAGATACTGAAAGCAGAGTCACAGAGGACTGAATCAGAGGAAGCAGTGAGGTTGACTCTCAGCATTTATGAGCACTTTTCTACCAATTTTTCCCTAGTTTTAAAAGTAAGAGCCAACATGCACACAGAAAGCCACACGAACAAATGCACAGTGTGCAGCTCCATGAGTGATCACAAAGGGAACATGCCCGTGTGATCACCATGCCACCAATCATTTCTTGGGTTATTGGGGCCTCAAAGGACGTGATATCCACTTGCTCAGGCCAAAACCCCAGGAGCCATCTTTCCTTCCTTTCTACCCTTCATATCATACATCTCAGCCATCAGCAAGTCCTATCACCTCTACCTTCAAAATATACTCAGAACTCAACCTTTCTGACCATCTCTACTGTTACCAGCCAACTCCAAGCCACTGTCACTTCCAGTCTGGACCCTGGCACAGGCTCTCTCATCCCACTCTTGCTCCCCAGATCTATTCTCCCCACAACCATTGGCATAGTCCTTTTCACATGAGGACTGCATCCTGTCACTCTCTAACAGTGGATCATCTCCATGACACTAGTTCTTTACTTCTCCCTGTACTGATGTCCTTTGCTATGTAACTTTGCAGTGAACTGCTCACCCCTCTGATTCTGGGCTCAGCGGTATGTTTTGCAGAGTAGATATGATCAAGAGGAGATTGGAAATGGCTTTCAGCATTTAGCGGCTTTTGTTTTTGCAAAATTGTCCGTGAATGGAGAACAATCCAATTCATGGTATCGCCACATCCTCCTGATCTAATGTGCCTTTCCAGATTGCCTTGCATAGTCTTGCCCTATACCTGCTGTGGTCTCTGCCTCCCCAGCCCCGCTCTCTGGCTCTCAGGGTCTGGGCCAGGATCCCACCTTTCCCCTGGGCCCTTCCCTGCCCACATTGGCCCAGAGTGGTCTCGCCCACTCTGCTTGGTGCCTTTTAGCAATCTCCTCCCCAACTCCACATCGGCATCAGATAAAAGGGAATCTCCAGGCTCTCTCACTATGTACCTGTCTCCCTCCCACTGCACTCTAGACTTTATTCAGCTGCCCTTTCCGTCTCTGCCTTGTCCTGGAAACTGACCACTCAGCATCATCTTTGGGGCTCACTTTAGTCAGTTATAGCCATAGTTCAGATCAAAACAATCTTCTGACTTTTTTCTCTGTCACTTACTTGGAAACAGGACAAACTTACCCAGGAGGCACAGCAGCACGGGACCTAGAGGCCCACAGACTTTTACGTAAAAAGGGACTTCCCTGGTGGTCCAGTGGTTAAGACACCACGCATCCCACGCAAGCGGCATGGGTTTGATGCCTGGTTGGGGAACTAAGATTCCACATGCCATGCGGTGCAACCAAAAAAAAGAAAAATAATAAAGATACAATAATGAATCCAGCCTGGATTATATTCCTCTTTGTTCCCTATGTTTGTAGAATATATATATTTTAATATTTCTTTAATGGAGGAAGAGGCCCACAAAGATAAAAATTTCTAAGACAACCAAAAGTCATAATGCTATCCTGGTGGTTTTTAGTATATTATCATCTTCTGTGGGCATGTAAATGTTTCAACTTAACTATAAATGCCTTAAAAATGAGTATTGCCTAGACTTCCCTGGCTGTCCCAGTGGTTAAGACTCTGTACTTCCACTGCAGAGGGCACAGGTTCAACTCCTGGTTGGGGAAATAAGATCTCACTTGCCTCATGGCATGGCCAAAAAAGAAAAAAAATTAAAAAAAAAAATCATTGTTGTTGTTCAGTTGCTAAGTCATGTCTGACTCTTTGTGACCTGATGAATTGCAGCATGCCAGACTTCCCTATTCTTCATTGTCTCCTGGTGTTTGCTCAAACTCATGTCCATTGAATCAGTGATGCTATCTAACCATCTCATCCTCTGCCGCCCCTTCTCCTCTTGCCCTCAGTCTTTCCCAGCATCAGGGTTTTTTCCCGTGAGTCTGGCCTTTTTTTGTATATTCACTTCCCTACAGAAACTTTCTTACCAGATACTTGTTTTAATTGGCACATGCAACACGTTGCCCATAACACAGAAAGGTCATGGCTGCATTTTCTTCTCTCTATTCTAGTGTCAAAGCCGCAGATGATAGACTGTGTGAGCCCCACACAGTAGCTTAATCCACATAAAGACAGTGGTGATCTCCCACTGTTGGTGGTAAGCTCACAGCCAGGTAGCATTCTCACACATTATTAGAGGCAAATGAGAGGAGGCGGTGATTCTGCTCATTCATTCATTTAGGGGAATCCTGGCTCCTCTCCTCTCACTAGTTACATGGCCTAGCTAAGTAATTTAAGCTCTTTGCCTAGATTCCTGAACTGGAAGCTGGGGAATAAATAAGGCACTCACTTCAGAGGGCTGTGATGAATAATAAATGAGACAATCCACTTCAAGGCCTAGAATGGTGCCTGGTGAACACGCTTGAAATGGTAGCTGTCAATTAATTAGACAAAAAATCGACTGCCGACACATTTATTGATTGAATGAACCAACAATGAACAAACATCCAGAGTTCGTGTCTCCGGGCTCTCTTTCTCTGCAGTGCTCCTCCGCCAAGCACCAGCTGTGAGAACCCTACATCAGTCTGCCCCAGCCACATAAACCCAGCATGCTGGTGTTCCCTGGCCTTTGGCGGAACGCAGGAGCTTTGAAGGTTTCTCAACCTGCCAAGTGTCTGCTGGCTGGAGAGAGGACTTGTCAGCGTCCCAAGGGTGGGAGACGACTCCAACAGCCATCTAACTGGCCTCCCCTGCCCCAGCATTGCCCCCACTTCAGGGCATCCTCCACAGAGCCGTGGGCAGATTTTTGCGAAGGTGTGAATTAGGTCACATCACTTCCGTGATTATCTTTTGAAAGGCTTCTCTCTGAGTTTAAATGACAAATCCTCAATAACTGACCAAGCTCTCAGCCTTCTGCCCCAGCCTGCTCTCCACTGGCTCCCTCGCCACCGCCCACCCCAGTCCACACTCTAGACTTGACCTTTGTCCGTTCTCCAAGCAGCACTTTCTCTTTATCCACAGACCTCCTGCCTGCCTCTACCTTGGAGTTCCCCCTGCCTGGACCGTTTTCTCTTTTCTCTTCACTTGGCTAGCTCTCACTCCACCTCGAACACTCTGACTCCCAGACCAGATTACGTTCTCCTACTTCGCTCTCCTACAGCATCTAGCTCTTCCCCACCATCACTGCAGTTTGTTCTAATTATCTGTTTAAAGTCTGTCTTTCCAGCAAAAGAGACACAGATGCATAGAAGAGTCTTTTGGACTCTGTGGGAGAAGGCGAGGGTGGGATGATTTGAGAGAATAGCATTGAAACATGTACATTACCATATGTGAAACAGACCGCCAGTCCAGGTTCTATGCATGAGACAAGTGCTCAGGGCTGGTGCACTGGGATGACCCAGAGGGATGGGATGGGGAGGGAGGCGGGAGGGGGGATCAGGATGGGGAACACATGTACACCCATGGCTGATTCATGTCAATGTATGGCAAAACCACTACAATATTGTAAAGTAATTAGCCTCCAATTAAAATAAATAAATTTAAAAAAATAATAAAGTCTGTCTTTCCCAACAGAGTATAAGCTTGGTGGGGGCACCAGCATGCCTGCCTTGGTCTTGGCGGAATCCTGAAGCCTCCCATAGTGCCTGGCTCATAGTGTCTCTCAACACACTGACTGAAAGAATGAGTTAATAAATTCAAGAATAAAGTCCCAAAGGGAAAAGAAAAAAAAAACAAAAACAAAAATGAGTCTCCATGCCAAGCATAAATTTGCATTCACTAAAACAGAGGGGGAGCAGAGAATAAGAGGGATACACAGGTAGCCCCCCTGTGCCTCAGTTTCCCCATCTGTAACTGAGGACACTGAAAAGCCTATCTTACAAGGCTGTTGTGAGGATTAAACGAATCAACAGGAATAAAGCACTTAGGACAGGATGTGACATATGCTGGCACTGTACATGATTATTATTTTCATTATTCACATGGGGCATTTTTCCTGGATGGTGTAACTCATTCCACATAGCAAATGTGGGAGCAGCTTACTAAAGCATGCATGCGCAGGAAGGGGAGTCTGAGGACTGGCGGGCAGTGTGCAGAGCCCCATCCTAGAGGGGCACCAGGCAGGAATGGCTGAGGCTGCTCCTCCCTGAAGTGTCCTGTTATCTCCAACATGGTCCTGATGGGGAAGTTACGACCCTGCTCTCAGGAAATGCACATAACTCACTGCTGCATTTTCAGCCCATCTGGAGAGCTGGGCCCAATGAGTATTCTGTCTTTATCCTTCCCAGTCCCCAAGAATAACACATCAAAGAGCATGTTTGCATCCCTACAACAGATAACAGCACTGCCATAAGCTTCAGGGGCCACGCAAGCTACAGACAGAATGAATTAATAATTTCATGTATTTATAAAATATAAATTAACCCAAGAAATGTATAACTCCAAGTGAAATTCCAGCTTTTTAAAACTGAACAGAGAAAGACACTTTGATAAATAAAAGGTTAGTAAATGTTCATCATGCAGCATCACCAAATTGGCATTTATCACGTGGAACGAATCGTTCCTCTCTAATAGATAAATGTAGGTACACAGGGGCATCAGTCTCTGGGGATGAGGAGGGTACAGAATCCAGACAATTGATTTTTTAAATTACATTTGATTATCTGATGCCCTTTTTAACAATAAAAAAGCAAATAGTATGATCAGTAAGGGTTCTGAAGGCTCTTCTGCATTTATATAAACGCAGCAAATTACTCGTAAAAACCATGGGCATTTACCTCTGTCTTCGTGTATAATATACCATGTCTGTGTGGGACCCAGTTTGCTTTGATGGTAAACAGCTCTTTTCTCTGAAACCTTGCTTTCTCTTGCTCTGCTCTGGGTTGAGAGGTTCCTTTAATAGCCAAACTAGTTCTCCCGGAAAAGAAAGTAGTGACAGAAATGTATGTGTCAGACTTCATTCTTTTCCATAATACTGTAATGATAATTTACATTCATATTCAAAGATATAAAGATCCATACACTAGCTTTGTAGAGAAGTAGTCAAAACATAAAGGAGTCCTCAACTAAATATACCATGTATAATTAGTGCTATACTAAATATACCACAGCAAAGACAAAAAAAAAAAATGTGTGAGTCTATTACCCAAAGACATAGTATACTAAAAATTATCCTTTTTCCTTCCTGGGTCCCCTGACTCCAAAACAGAACAGTATGCATATGGGTGAGAATCCTGCAGATATTTATTTACATGGATTATTTATTATTGAAATTGGGGATTATTTTGTTGCTAAACAGGCTTGAAGGGCTTCCCTGGTGGCTCGGTGGTAAAGAATCTGCCTGCCAGTGCAGGAGACTAGAGTTCAATCCCTGGGTCAGGAAGATCCCCTGGAGGAGGGCATGGCAACCCACTCTAGTATTCTTGCCTGGAGAACCCCAAGGACAAAGGACCCTGGCAGGCTACAGTCCATGGGGTCACAAAGAATTGGACATCACTTAGTGACTAAACAACAAACAGGTTTGAGGAAGACTATGTTTATCTATAAGCTATTTCCGAACATTACTAAGGATATATCATTAGAAAAGAGAGCAACTAAATAACTTAAGTTTCTATTTTCCTCACTGATATTCTTCCATTGAAAACCTGAAATAACATTAATAATAAGTTTATATGTATATAGAGAGAACAGGATTTCATAACTACAGTAGAAAAAAATGAAATTAAAAAAAAAAGAAGGAATCATTAGCATCACCTCCGGGTTAAAAAAAAAAAAAAAGGTGAGCTGAGATGGAAGGCCTGACTATGTAAAATCAAGAATACTTTTTTCCATACTGAAAAATGGATCAAGTTTTGCTGAGGTAACAGCACTGACTGAAAAACGTTAATTCTCCAGAAACACCCTGAGCTAGAACCTCTCTCTATAGCTTAGGAGGATCTGTGGAGCAGATTAAGGAGCTTGCCCCTGCCCTCTTCTCCCGTTCTCTGAATCTTTCTGAATGTTCCCAGGTGAACTAGAAAATTCCCCTTTGGCAGCAGAGCCTGGAAGTGGCACCCAGAAGGGCCCTCAGTTGCCCTTAGTGGAAGCTCCTTAAGGGTTCCCCAGACACAGAACAGTGAGCCAGAGATTCACCCAGAACCAGGCCAGTGAGCTCGGGCCCAGCCGGGGCCACCCGGCCTCTTGGCAGCGCCCATGCAGGCAGACACTCACGCGCTGCCGCCACACACGGCGCCACCCGAGAGAAGGGAGATCTTCCTGCTCCACACGCCCCCACCGCCTGGCGTACCCGAGCCACGTCCACCCTTCCCACCGCCACACCAGGGGAAACCCAGCCGCGTCCAGAATCCAACAGCGACGCACGGAAAGACGAGACGGGGGAGCAGTGCGTGGTGTCTGTGCCTCGCAGAGCCGCGGTTACGGAGACTTCCCCCCAGACCTTTCCCTTCGCGGCGCTCCAAGTGTCTGCTCATACCAAGCTGTGGTCTCAAGAGACGTGCTGGACATAAAGCTTATGTGAGACCAGGGAGAATGCGAGTTGGCCAGGGATACAAGCTACCATTTATTAGAAATTTTATTGTACTGAGGGCTATGCATACATTATCTCTGGAAGTTTCTGTGATCACTCTATTCTACATAATTGAAGCTCAGAGACATTAAGTAACTTGCTCAAGATCACACAGTTGGTAAGTATCTGAGCTAGGTTTGAACCTGGATTTGTAAGACCCCATGCCTTTAACCACTGGAGGGGGGGGCGGGGGCGGGGGGGGGGAAGCCCATCCTGCTTATCTTGGTAGGTTACACAAATGTGGACAGTAAGAAAAAGAACCCATTTATTGATTTAACAAGCAATAGTTTCATCAAAATGCGAACAACAACAGCATGTGAAGGCAAGACATTAACAAAGGCACAAAGAAATGTTGGTTTGCCTTTGTATTAAAAACGCACACATACATACACACACAATTAGGTGAGACGAACGGAACAGTGTGAACACAGCAAGGCACATGTGGGGCAGAAAGATCATGAATCACATGATCACATGATCTGATTCTGTGGTCATAACGGTTTTCCTCCAGCCATACAAGAGCCTGCATTGGTTAACCCCAGAGACTGTGAAGAGCAAGATTGCTGCCTCCTTCTGTGGGTTAACCAAAGAGCAGTACTACTAAGCGCCACGTGGTTTCCTGATGGGATCCCAGAACAGAAAAATGACATGAATGGAAACACCAGTGAGAGTTCAGTAAAGTTTGCTGCTGCTGCTAAGTCGCTTCAGTCGTGTTCGACTCTGTGCGACCCCATAGCCGGCAGCCCACCAGGTTCCTCTGTCCCTGGGATTCTCCAGGCAAGAATACTAGAGTGGGTTGCCATTTCCTTCTCCCAAAAGCCAAGTCCAGAGTTTAGTTAAAAGTAACGTACCAATGTTAGTTTCTATTTTGACAAATGTTCCATAGTTATTTACAATGATTGATATTAGGGCAAACTGGCTAAAGGGAATACAAGGACACTGTACTACTTTTGAAACTTTTCTGTAAAATAAAAAACTATTGCAAAATGTAAGATATGCTTTTAAAAAGTTAAGTAAAATTTAAATATAAAAATGAGAGAGAGAAAGAGAGAATGTAATTCTAGAGACTAGAAAATTATCTTGTTGTCCTCTTACTATATTCAAAGGGGAAAACTATGCAGGGTGATTTTGCAAATGTTTTTCATTTTTTATGTTACTAATAATATCATACGGATGCAAAACCCCTGATTGTGTATATTTAAATAAAGAAGAAGATGATTCTCAAAGATCAGAAATATTTATATATGTTAAGTAAGTCAAAATCTTGCTTTGTCTGAGTAACTCTCTGGGGAGCTTATCCTCTTGCTAGTTAAATCATTAGCAGGAATTCTCTTTACAGGAGTGAGTATTAAAAGAATCTGCCACTAGACATAAAAGAAGACTTGGGAAAAAACAGCAAAAAATACCATGTCCTGAGATAAAGACTTAATACGCTAAAATTCAATTCTCCCTATATCAACCTGTAAACGAAATAGGCTTCCAACAAAAGGCTAACTATTTTTGTGGGGGAACTAGACAAGCTGATTTCAACAGCCATAAGCAAGCAGTAATAGCCATGAAAATCTGGAGAAAAAATAGTAATAGGAAAGAACCAACTCTACAAGATTTAAAAGTACATAAAGAAACTACAGGTTTAAAAGCAAAGTGGTACTGACTTTGACTAGAAAATTGATCAATGACATAGAACAGAATACCTAGAAATAGAATAAATTCCTGAAGTAATTTAATACATATAATAGTAACTTGTCAAAACATTAATGGAAAGATATATTACTTAATAAGTGATGCTGAGGCAAACAGATGGCAATATTTAAAATACCAGGTAGGCTGGTTTTCTACCTTATGCTGCTGCTGCTGCTGCTAAGTCACTTCAGTCGTTCTACCTTATACCTTCCACCAAATTAAATTCCAGATACACCAAATATTAATTCATAAACAAATAGATAAAAATATGGAAGGATTTTTAAAAATAAATGACAATATTTTGGGAAAAGTCTCTTTAAGTATAATATAAAAAACCCTTAAGTCATAAAAAATGAAGACCTGGATATCTGACTACATGAAAACAAAAATTTTCTGCATACTGAAGGGAGAGGGATAAACCAAGTAAAATACAAACAGCACACTGGTAAATATGTTTGTGACTCATATTCCAGGAAAGAAGATGAACATTATTAATATATAAAGAGCTGTAACAAGTCAATAAGGAAATGAACAAAATTCAATAGAAAAATGGGCAAAAGGATATAAACATACAGTTCATAAACAGGAAATACAAAGAACCCTTTCAACTGAGGTGAATATGTTCATCTTGAAGGGGAGTAAACATTAAACTGCATTCGTTCAGTTCAGTTCAGTCGCTCAGTCGTGTCCAACTCTGCAACCCCATGAACCAGAGCACGCCCAGCCTCCCTGTCCATCACCAGCTCTTGGAGTCCATCCAAATCCATGTCCATCGATTGGTGATGCCATCCAGCCATCTCATCCCCTGTCATCCCCTTCTCCTTCTGCCCTCAATCTTTCCCAGCATCAGGGTCTTTTCAAATGAGTCAGCACTTTGCATCAGGAGGCCAAAGTATTGGAGTTTCAGCTTCAGCCTCAGTCCTTCCAATGAACACCCAGGACTGATCTCCTTTAGGATGAACTGGTTGGATCTCCCTGCAGTCCAAGGGACTCCCGAGTCTTCTCCAACACCACAGTTCAAAAGCATCAATTCTTCAGCACTCAGCTTTCTTTATAGTCCAACTCTCACATCCATACATGACCACTGGAAAAACCATAGCCTTAATTAGACAGACCTTTGTTGGCAAAGTAATGTCTCTACTTTTTAATATGCTGTCTAGGTTGGTCATAACTTTCCTTCCAAAGAGTAAGCGTCTATTAATATCATGGCTGCAATCACCATCTGCAGTGATTTTGGAGCCCAGAAAAATAAAGTCAGCCACTGTTTCCATTGTTTCCCCATCTATTTGCCATGAAGTGATGGGACCGGATCCCATGATCTTAGTTTTCTGAATGTTGAGGTTTAAGCCAACTTTTTCACTCTCCTCTTTCACTTTCATCAAGAGGCTCTTTAGTTCTTCACTTCCTGCCATAAGGGTGGTGTCATCTGCATGTCCGAGGTTATTGATATTTTTCCCAGCAATCTTGATTCCAGCTTGTGCTTCTTCCAGCCCAGCGTTTCTGATGATGTACTTTGCATATAAGTTAAATACGCAGGGTGACAATATACAGCCTTGACGTACTCCTTTTCCTATTTGGAACCAGTCTGTTGTTCCATGTCCAGAACTAACTATTGCTTCCTGACCTGTATACAGGTTTCTCAATATGCAGGTCAGGTGGTCTGGTATTCCCATCTCTTTCAGAATTTTCCATAGTTTATTGTGATCCACACAGTCAAAGGCTTTGGCATAGTTAATAAAGCAGAAATAGATGTTTATCTGGAACTCTCGTGCTTTTTGGATGATCCAGCGGATGTTGGCAATTTGATCTCTGGTTCCTCTGCCTTTTCTAAAACCAGCTTGAACATCTGGAAGTTCACGGTTCACGTATTGCTGAAGCCTGGCTTGGAGAATTTTGAGCATTACTTTACTAGCGTGTGAGATGAGTGCAATTGTATGGTAGTTTGAGCATTCTTTGGCATTGCCTTTCTTTGGGATTGGAATGAAAACTGACCTTTTCCAGTCCTGTGGCCACTGCTGAGTTTTCCAAGTTTGCTGGCATATTGAGTGCAGCACTTTCTTTTTTTTTTTTTATGAGAAAATTTTTACTTATTTATTTATTTATTTTAGTTCTCTGAATGTTGAGCTTTATTTTTTTTTTAATTTTTTTCCCATTTATTTGTATTCATTGGAGGCGAATTACTTTACAATATTGCAGTGGTTTTTGCCATACATTGACATGAATCAGCCACGGATTTACATGTGTTCCCCATCCCGATCCCCCCTCCTGCCTCCCTCTCCATCCCATCCCTCTGGGTCTTCCCAGTGCACCAGCCCTGAGCAACTGTCTCATGCATCCAACCTGGGCTGGTGATCTGTTTCACCCTTGATAGTATACTTGTATCAAAGCTATTCTCTCTGAACATCCCACCCTCGCCTTCTCCCACAGAGTCTAAAAGTCTGTTCTGTACATCTGTGTCTCTTTTTCTGTTTTGCATATAGGGTTATCATTACCATCTTTTAAAATTCCATATATATGCGTTAGTATACTGTATTGGTCTTTATCTTTCTGGCTTACTTCACTCTGTATAATGGGCTCCAGTTTCATCCATCTCATTAGGACTGATTCAAATGAATTCTTTTTAACAGCTGAGTAATATTCCATAGTGTATATGTACCACAGCTTCCTTATCCATTCGTCTGCTGATGGGCATCTAGGTTGCTTCCATGTCCTGGCTATTATAAACAGTGCTGCGATGAACATTGGGGTGCACATGTCTCTTTCAGATCTGGTTTCCTCGGTGTGTATGCCCAGAAGTGGGATTGCTGGGTCATATGGCAGTTCTATTTCCAGTTTTTTAAGGAATCTCCACACTGTTCTCCATAGTGGCTGTACTAGTTTGCATTCCCACCAACAGTGTAAGAGGGTTCCCTTTTCTCCACACCCTCTCCAGCATTTATTGCTTGTAGACTTTTGGATAGCAGCCATCCTGACTGGTGTGTAATGGTACCTCATTGAAGTTTTGATTTGCATTTCTCTGATAATGAGTGATGTTGAACATCTTTTCATGTGTTTGTTAGCCATCTGTATGTCTTCTTTGGAGAAATGTCTGTTTAGATATTTGGCCCATTTTTGATTGGGTCATTTATTTTTCTGGAATTGAGCTACAGGAGTTGCTTGTATATTTTTGAGATTAATCCTTTGTCTGTTTCTTCATTTCCTATTATTTTCTCCCATTCTGAAGGCTGCCTTTTCACCTTGCTTATAGTTTCCATTGTTGTACAAAAGCTTTTAAGTTTCATTAGGTCCCATTTGTTTATTTTTGCTTTTATTTCCAATATTCTGGGAGGTGGGTCATAGAGGATCCCGCTGTGATCTATGTCAGAGAGTGTTTTGCCTATGTTCTTCTCTAGGAGTTTTATAGTTTCTGGTCTTACATTTAGATCTTTAATCCATTTTGAGTTTATTTTTGTGTATGGTGTTAGAAAGTGTTCTAGTTTCATTCTTTTACAAGTGGTTGACCAGTTTTCCCAGCACCACTTGCTAAAGAGGTTGTCTTTTTTCCATTGTATATTCTTGCCTCCTTTGTCGAAGATAAGGTGTCCGTAGGTATGTGAATTTATCTCTGGGCTTTCTATTCTGTTCCATTGATCTATATTTCTGTCTTTGTGCCAGTACTATACTGTTTTGATGACTGTGGCTTTGTAGTAGAGCCTGAAGTCGGGCAGGTTGATTCCTCCAGTTCAATTCTTCTTTCTCAAGATTGCTTTGGCTATTCAAGGTTTTTTGTATTTCCATACAAATTGTGAAATTATTTGTTCTAGTTCTGTGAAGAATACCGTTGGTAGCTTGATAGGGATTGCATTGAATCTATAGATTGCTTTGGGTAGTATACTCATTTCACAATATTGATTCTTCCAATCCATGAACACGGTATCTTTCTCCATCTAATTGTGTCCTCTTTGATTTCTTTCATTAGTGTTTTATAGTTTTCTATGTATAGGTCTTTTGTTTCTTTAGGTAGATATACTCCTAAGTATTTTATTCTTTTTGTTGCAATGGTGAATGGTATTGTTTCCTTAATTTCTCTTTCTGTTTTCTCATTGTTAGTGTATAGGAATGCAAGGGATTTCTGTGTGTTAATTTTATATCCTGTAACTTTACTATATTCATTGATTAGGTCTAGTAATTTTCTGGTAGTGTCTTTAAGGTTTTCTATGTAGAGGATCATGTCATCTGCAAACAGTGAGAGTTTCACTTCTTCTTTTCCTATCTGGATTCCTTTTGAGTGCAGCACTTTCACAGCATCATCTTTCAGGATTTGAAATAGCTCAACTGGTATTCCATCACCTCCATTAGCTTTGTTTGTAGTAATGCTTCCTTAGGCCCACTTGACTTCACATTCCAGGATGTCTGGCTCTAGGTGAGTGATCACACCATCGTGATTATCTGGGTTGTGAAGATCTTTTTTGTACAGTTCTTCTGTGTATTCTTGCCACCTCTTCTTAATATCTTCTGCTTCTGTTAGGTCCATACCATTTCTGTCCTTTATTGAGCCCATCTTTGCATGAAATGTTCCCTTGGTATCTCTAATTTTCTTGAAGAGATCTCTAGTCTTTCCCATTCTATTGTTTTCTTCTATTTTCACTTTATAGACTGGCGTAGATCCAGAAGTTTAATATCATACAATGTTACAAAGGATGTGAAGAAACAAGCACTCTCTTATAGGTAACTGGAGGGAGTATACATGATGTTCATTAAAGCAAGGCCGTACAATTTCAAACAAAAGCACATTCTGACTTGCTAAGTTCAATTCTAGTTATTTATCCTCTAGGCACACTCTCACAATTGCAAAACTCCACAGCTACAAGAATATTAGTTGCCACATTGTTGGTGATAGCAAAAGACTGGAAACTACCTAAATATCTGCTAATAGAGAACAGATTAAATAAACTAGAGTACATATAATGGAATGCTATGCTGCAGATAAAAAGAATGAAGCAATTCTATAAGGACTGACAGGAAAAAAACCTCCAAAATATATTAAGTGAAAAAAGCAAACAATTGAACAACATGCTATTGTTTGGGGTGAGGGGGGTCATATATTTATAAATGGATATAAAATCTGTATAGGAGAACAGCTGGCTAGGGGGACAAATGTAGAAAGACATTTGGTGACAGTACTCTGTAAGGTTACTCTTTCGGCCTCTTGAATTATTTTATAATGAACAATAAGTCCATTTTAAATAAAGAAGATAAAGTTAATTTTATATGAAACTCCATTAAATGCTCTGTAACTACATAAATGCATTTCTGAGAAGAAAGTGAAAACAAACAAAACCACCTGGTTCTTCAGGCCCCTGTCTCTGATCCTCAGCAGTCCCCACCCTCTCCCTAGGAAAACAATGCAGTGTTAAACCCTCAAAGCCTCTCAGCTCAGTTGTTAAGGTAATTGTGTTTACTCTTTCCCAAACAAAGTCATTAGAATCAGAAAAGTAAACGTGCTCAGTCCTCATGTTCTTTGATGTCATCTTCCTCCTTGCTCCCAGTGTGGGACTCCACAGCCCAAGGCACCATGGCCCAGAGCCTGATACACAAATTCCATAAGCATACAAAGCCCGATGCACAAATTCTATAAGCATTGCCATAGCTACACCATACTGCTTGTGATCGTGATGCAAAACAAACAAAACGTAAGGAAAAACTAATCTGAAATAAAACTATGAGCCCTGAAAAACACAAGCTATGGGGATTTTTCTGCCCTTTGAACACTTGCAGAGATTATGAAACTGTGGAGTGTTTTAAAATTTCAGAACAATTTTCCAGCGTGACCAAGTCCCAGATACAAGACCGTTCTCTTTCCTGAAAATAACATCTGATCAAGGCAAATGGTATGTTGAAACAGTAAGAGCCAGTGTCTGCGCCACCTGAGCCTATCAGATGCTTTCCCTCTAGGTGACCCTTGTTAAACATCACCTCAGCTCTAAATATGAGTCTAGGATTTCAGGTTCCTAAGACTCCAAAGCTGGTGGCTGTGTAGTCATGCTGACTGGATCTACACAGGGGAAAGACAGAGCCATCCCTGCCCTATTAGATGAACTACTCGACTCATCCAGATAAAGCACTCTGGTCAATGGGACACCTACGGTCTCCTCCAACTCCAAACCTCCCAGGGATCAGTCAGTCCTCACTTTGTGGGGTCCTGAGTCTACCCTCCTGGAGCTTCAGGTGCTTCTTTGTCATTTCTCCCTTTGTAACACTCCTTTTCACCTCAATTCCTTATAGCAAAGAGTTTGAAGTTGGAAGGTATTTAAGAAGGAAAAAAACAGAAAACAATTCAAAAGAAATTTGCTAGAATATCTTTTGCTCGTTTAACACACTGAGGTTAAGTTTCTCTAATGGCATTTAAATCCTTGGGGTTTTTTTCATTACTTTATGTACTTGCAATAAAAACATTCCTTTAGATGTTAGAAATTCTAACTAAAACAAGAACAAAGAGTGTTCCTTCTCTTCAGCTCTCCACCCAAAAGTTATCATTGTAAATCAAGGTAAGAAAGTAAATTAACCACTGGCATTTAAATGTTTGCTGTCCCAAATATTTATTCTTTCCCACTCCCCCAAATTTGTTTCATACAAAACAATGCTCATAAAAACAATAAATATTCATTCTTTATCTACCAAGATTTTTAGATCAAAGTCCTGTGTGGCCCAAATCCTGAATAGCAAAAAGTAATGCTGTTTGTTCAGCAGGAAGCCTTCAACTTCCCAATAGCAACCTGACCAAGTTTGGTTTCCACTTATCTTTTAAGTACTGGTGTGCTAGGTATAAACATAAGAATGTGATTAGCACTTCACATTTGCATAGAACATTGTGAATATAGTTTGTTGTTGTAGTTTAGTCGCTAAGTCCTGTCCAACTCTTTTTTGACTCCATGGACTGTAGCCCGCCAGGCTCCTCTGTCCGTGGGACTTCCCAGGCAAAAATACTGAGGTGGGTTGCCATTTCCTTCTCCAGGGCATCTTTCCGATCCAGGGATAGAACCTGGGTCTCCTGATTAGGCAGGCAGATTCTTTACCATTGAGCCACCAGGGAAGCTAAATATCATTTCACTTACCTCTTAACGTACAGCGTGCCAGTGTGCAACAAAGCCTGTGGCATCCACTGCCGTGTTGTCTGTCCGTGTTTGCCTCCCATTACCAGAATGTAAACTCCAGGAAGAAATTAGGTCTATTCTACCCGAGCAATCTCAGAGCAGGAACCACATGCATTTTTTAAACTGACAAGAGGGCTGATGTTTTATTCTTTTCTTAGGCTCATAAAACTGTTATGGGCCCCCACTCACGCTCCCCAGCAAAAGGGAACTGGGGTCTCCATCTTCCCTGCCACATTCCTACTTCTCTGCCAGCTCCATTTAGGCTGAACATTTGCGGAGAGCTGTTGAGAACCTCCGAGAAGAGGGTCCCCTACCCCCAGTCCTGAGGGACACGAACCATCCCCACCCTTGCCAGCTCTGACTTGCCAGAGCCTCACTGTCCTCCCTGACTTGTGGTGCCCCTTGAGAGTGCCCCCCCAACACGGGCGCACACACACACACACACACGCACACAATTGCCATGCTCAGACAACCAGACAGCCCCTGGCTTTCCATCCAGATTTGCAGAAGGATTCCCATGGTGTGCACACCTTTCTGCTAGTCCCCTGAAAGCCCTGTTTCCCTGAGAAGTGCCTGTTCCCAGAGATTTTGTCTGTGTCTTTGCCTTGTTCAGGGACAAAGCTGTTGTCTCTGGGAACATGGTCTTATGTGATGAACTTGGCAAACAACTTTAAAATGACTGTGGAGGTTGCAGCCAGGGCAGATTAGTCAAGGGTAGATACATGTGCCTACCCCTGCAAACTGCTTTGTCTTTCAAGTGCCCTGGAGCATCTCTTTCAGAGAGTACAGAAGAGAGGATGGAGATTAAGTCATAGACCTGGTGGCTTCCCAGGTGGTGCTAGTGGTAAAGAACCTGCCTGCCAACACAGGAGACCTAAGAGACATGGGTTTGATCTCTGGGTTGGGAAAATCCTCTGGAGGAGAACATGGCAACCCGCTCCAGTATTCTTGCCTAGAGAATCCCCATGGACAGAGGAACCTGGGGGCTACAGCCTATAGAGTCGCAAAGAGTTGGACAAGACTGAAGCAATTTAGCACACACGTACACACACAGACTTGGTAAACTGCTTTAGCAAGATGGATTACTATCCCACCAAATTATTTAGGGACACATATATATTGCTGGACTACTGAGCCATCATATGTTAGTTGCTTCCAGTGAGTCAAATGTAGGACACACCCCCGCCTTCAATGTCCCTCATTAGAGGCGGCAGAGGGCACAGGCCCCAGGTCCCAGATCTGCCATAAACCCATCTGGATGACCTGTAGCCTAGCTCTGAGCTTCAGTTTTCATTCCCTGAGATGCTGTTACTCTGCTTTGCAGATTACTTCCAGGATTGGACATGACATGACACACAGGATGGACGGCAGGGAGGGAGAGATTCGGTAAATAAGAGGCCTAGGTATGTTGTTTTTTAAGGGCTTGCTGAGATGCACGGCCCATACTCTCAAGAGACGTAGGGACATAAGTGGAAGCGGCAAATGTGTAAATATTACACACGCCCCAGGACAGACCTCTCCACAGGGGGAAGCCCCAAGATGGGAAGCAAAGGAAGCACGGTCCTGTCTTTTGGGGTGCGGAAATCCTTCACAGAAGAGGTGACAAAGGGACCTCCCAGAAGTCCAATGATTAAGACGCCACACTCCCACTGCAGGGGGCGTGGGTTCGAACCCTCCTCAGGAAACTAGGATGCCATATGCTGCACATCTTGGCCAGAATGAAAAAAAAAAAAAAAGAGGTCACACAACCTGGGCCATGAAGGATGTTTAAGTAAGGACAAGCAAAGACTGGAATGGCACTGCAGATGGAGGGAACAGCATGAGCAAAGGCCTGGAGGTTAGAACACCTGGGGCCTATAGAATAAGCCTGAGTCACATGGCATGAGCCTGCAGGGTGGGGAACAGGAAGCCTGAGGAGAATCAGAGGCAGAGTAGAGTGAATTTTTAGCCCTTACTTACACGAAACAGGGGGTGTGCATTGAATTGCGCTTCCTCTTGAAACCCTCTCTTTATTAATTTTAATCGGAAAAATAACATGCTCATTGTTTAAGAAAAGAATCCAGTCATATAAAAGCAATAAAATAAACCATCCTTCCCCATTCCCTAGAGGTTAACAGTTTAGTATTTATCCTGGACTATTCACTGAAGAGTGTTTTAGGAACACTCTTCAGTGTGTTTAAAAAAATTTTTTTTTATATTAAAAAAAGATCCGATTTTTTATTTAAAAATAAAAATCACTCTTGGTATAAGGCGGTGGGTAGGGTGACTGGAGGTGGGGAGGCTCCCCCAGAGCCAGGGGCACAAACACCACAGGCCGCATGTGGAGACAGTGCTGTGGGGCGAGAGGAGGGAGCGTGGGTCCTCATCAGCTGCAGGAGTGACAGACCGGGGGAGTCAAGCAGGACATCTTGGCTTCTGCTTAAATTAATGAGACTGGATCTACAGAAGAAACACAGGTGTGGGGGGTGAAATTATGAGCGTAACTCTGGACGTGAGAAGTGGGGTGTGGCCTGGGACATCCAGGAAAGGAAGTCGTACATCTGGGGTTAAGGATAGGAATCGGACTTAAAGAAGCAGGCGTGCAGGAGGTTTCGTGTGATGGTGAGATTGCTCAGGTAGAAGCAGAGGAAGGCCCACATTTAAGAACTGAGCAGAGATGGGGGCCTTTACAAGGACGAAAAGGAGCTGACCCAGGAGGGCAGACAGGCGAGCATGCCACAGTGAGGCTCCTTCCAGAAGGATCTGCAGTGTCTAATGCCGTGAGTAATGTGACTCAAGTAAAAATGAGCTTTGCTCATAGTAGTCAGGGAGCTTTACTGGAATGGGTTCAGCACATCATTTACGTATATTATTAGAAAAGAGCAGGAAGGAAATATAACACAATGTCAACAGTAATTATTTCTGGATGTTGAGGTTATGGGTGATACCTATTTCCTTCTGTTCCTAGAAAAAAGATGAGGGGTAACAGAGGAAGAAGAGGTACAGTATTCCAAAAGGAAACATTTAAAAATTATATCATTAAAGCAAATTTATTCAACATGTCCAATTTATTCAAATTGTAAGGGAAGACAATAACTTTACGGGGAAAACAGCATAAAATAATATTGCCACCACGTTACTGGTTGCTGTTTTGCAAAGCATGAAGCATGAAGCATGGCAGGAAACTCCCTACATGAAGTATGGTGGGAAACTCTCTGCTTCTCCCAAAAGATCCCACAAAGTTAACTCAGGAACCCACAGCAGGGTGTTCCCCAAATTTCAGCCATTTAGTCCATGAATTTTGTCAATTCCCTTTACCACTAGTCCTGCTATTTAATAAACACTGCATTTAAACCAACTCATTTTTTAAATTTAAATGGATTCATTTCTATCACAACAGTAAATATAAAATAATTAGCATAATATATAGAAGGTAACTGAAAAATTAGTATACTGAAAACAAAACAATTGTTAGTAATTCTAGCAAGATGCTCTCCATAACCCAGGATGTTCAGCCTGAGTCCTGAACTAGCTCTCTGGTAACAAGGAAGATCAACACTTGTTGCTGTTGTTCGGTCGCTAAGTCATGCCCAACTCTTCGCAAACCCAGAGGCTGCAGCATGCCAGGCTCCTCTGTCCTCTACTATCTCTTGGAGTTTGCTCAAATTCATGTCCATTGAGTCGGTGATGCTATCTAGCCATCTCATCCTCTGCCACCCCCTTCTCCTTTTGCCTTCAGTCTTTCCCAGCATCAGGGTAAGAATGAGTGGGCTCTTCACATCAGGTGACCAAAGTATTGGAGCTTCAGCTTTCCGTGGGTCAGTGGTAAAGAATTCGCCACCCAATGCAGGAGAGAGGTTCCATCCTTGGGTGGCTGAGATCCCCTGGAGAAGGAAATGGCAACCCATTCCAGTATTTTTGCCTGGGAAATCCCAGGGACAGAGGAACCTGGCGGGCTACAGTCCATGGGGTTGCAAAGAGTTGGACATGGCTTAGTGACTAAACAACAACAACAATCAACAGTACTAGATGTGGTTAAAGCCTTACTGGTAATGTAGTTTGGGCTTAAGAATTCCATTGCAAATCATTTACTTGAAAGGAGAAGGAAACATGGAAACACAAATAAAAGAGTTGGGAAGCGAGACAGAAAAGGGAAGGAAGCCAATAAATGATGTATTATCAAGCCAGTGATCACTCTGGGTAACTGGGGCTTAATCCCCCTGGACAAACTCTGGGAACCAGTGCAGAACACACCTCAGAACAAACCCACACAGTGGGTGAGAGAGCTGGGGTATCTGAACACCAACCACTGTTAAAGGTTAATTGTGGGGATATTAATTTCCCAGCATTACCAGGCTGTCTTGAGGGCAGCAAAGCAGGCCACAGAGGCAAGAGATGAACTCAGGCAAAGAATACAAGTGCTGCAGCTGGAAGGCTGGCAGGAGGACACTGACTTGATGAAAGTGGCAACATGGGACAGGGCTCCAAAACAGGCTGCTAGATACCAAACTGAGGCTGAAAGAGAAGACAAAAGGAAACTGGTACATCTGTCGATCCCAATCCAACTCATCCCACACCCACCTTCCCCCTTGACACTGACATTGAGATGATTTACAACTACCATATATAAGACAGATAACTAATGCACCTACCGTATAACACAGGGAACTCGATTCAATGTGATGACCCTACATGGGAAGGAGATCTAAAGAAGAAGGGATATATGTATACTTAGACTGACTGACTTTGCTATACAGCAGAAAAAAACAGCACTGTAAAGCAACTATATTCCAATTTAAAAAAACATTTTTTTTTAAATAAATAAAAGGAAGTTCTCTCATTACTTGAGTCAAAGGCATTTATGGAGAACCTGTTAATCACTCAAAATCATCTCCCACACCACCAAGCTAAGACTCCCCTAGCCCAGGAAAGCAGATAACCTGTTAAGCCTGAAGTAATTCAGAAGGTACTGAGCCTAACCCAGTAACTGTCCTAAGGAGCCTGGTCAAATCTCATCCATACCAGCTTGCTGAAAAAACAAACCTTTTACAATATTTTAAAATTAAATTTATTTTCCTCCCTATCAGTTAGAAATAGCCTCATCCTATCTGCCTGCCCAACAGAGGGGTCAAAAAGTGTCTTCTCCATGGGAGCAAGTCATTAGGATGAAAATTTGTGTTGACAACATAGACAAATGAGAGTATGCTCAGTCATTCTAAAAAGGACTTTTTACCCTTAAAAGAAAAGACGGCAAATTCCTTCCAGTAATAGCTCCCTGGATTCATTTAAAATATGATTTACTTATAAATATCAAACTCCACAACAGCCATAGCTCACAACTATAACAAAGGGTAAAGTATACAAGTTCCAGGTGCTACCAGTGTTTGTAATTTATATAGATATTCTTTCATTCAACAAATAATTGTGGGACTGTTTCTGTATACCAGGAACTGTTCTAGGTGTCTGGAGATACAGCAATGAAGGAAATACAAAAATCCCTTTCCTCCAGGAAACTACACCCCAGTGAGGAAGACAGTCAATAAATAAATGAAAAATATGTACAGGATGTCAGCTGGCAATAAGTGTTACAAACAAAGGAGGAAAAGAGTATAGGGGGGACCCTCGGCTGGGGACACATTCTAATTTTAACCAGGGTGATCGGAGAAGGCCTTACTGACAAGAAGTATTCAGAAAGACCCAAAGGAGGGGAGGGAGTAAGCCATGTGAAGATCTGGGAAAGATAACTACAAAGAGAGCAAATGGTCTATGTAGGGATCCGTGGGGCAAGAACTCGCCTGAGATTTGAGAAACAGCAAGGAAACTGGGAATGCTGGTTCAGAGTCAGAAAGGGGAAGAGCAGGAGGAGGCAGAGAAGAGAGGAAAAAGGGGTGAGTGGGGGTCACGTAGAGGCGTGTAGACCATTGTGGAATCCCAAACTACCGGAGAGTTCGGGGCAAGGCAAAGACCTGACCTGACTCAGGTTTAAGAGGATCCCCCTGGCAGCTCTGCAGATGACAGACAGAGACTGGGAGACTAGTTGGGAGGCTGTTGTCAAAATCCAGAAAGGTGATGGCAACTGGAACCAGGTTGGTGAGAAGTAGTTGGTTCTGGTCTCATTTTATAGGTCACAAAGTACAGGCTTTGGAGATAGATTAGATATGGGAAACAAGAGAAACGTTAGGGTGAAGGATGGCGCTAAGGCTTTTGGCATGAGCAGTAGAGAAACAGACCTATTGTTTCCCGAGATAAAAAAGACTAAAGAGGAGCAGATTTGGGGAGAGATCAGAAGTTGCATTTTGAACATGTGAAGCTTCAGAGACCTATCAGACATCCCAGTGGAGGGTCTGCAGGCACTTGGAGCAAGTCTGTACGTCAGGGATTAGGTCTAGGTAAAAGAAAAGACTCTGGGAGTTGCTAGCATCTACAGTGTATTTAAATATACTGGATGAGGTCAACAAGTGAAGAAATCAGATAGAAGGGGCTGAGAGGCGGGGCCACAGGGGCAGTCCACCCACCAGAGGTCAGGGAGAACATGGGGGACAGGCAGAGGAGACTCAGGGGTAGCCCAGAAGACCAGGAAGGAACCAGAAGCTGACGGTATCCTGGAAACAAGAAAGCTCTGAAGAAAGGATAGTCAACAGTGTCAAATGTTGATGGTAATCAAATAAGGAGACTGAGAACTGACCACTAGATTTAGCAGATTTGGTGAAGAGCTGGGACCAAATACAAGTCCACAGTGTGTTCAAGAGAGAAGGGGTGAAGAGAAATGTATTATATTTACCACCCTCTTTGTGTTGGTGATTTTGGAGCCCAAAGAAATGTCTGATTTTCCCCCCAACAAAATTAAGTATAATTGAGTATTAACTCTGCTTAATTTATTAGCTCAGGTTAAAAAAAACCAAATAGCTTTTTCTTCCACAGTAGGGTGTTTGCATAAGATTTTTATAATTGGTTTAATTTTCTGCTAATTTTACATGAACAAAAACACTGGCTAAACACTATAATATGTGTGGTATGTCTGGTAAATATTCTTCATATGTAGTCTCTGTAGTAAGCGACCTGAAGTATATCATTTACATAAGTCAGTGAATATGTATCTCTTTCTCTTCCCATCTGATGGGGCATCCATTACCTAGAAGAGGGGCTTCCCTGGTGGCTCAGTGGTAAAGAACCCACCCACCAATGTAGGAGACACAGGCTCTATCCCTGATCCACAAAGATCCCACATGCTGAGGAGCAACTAAGCCCTTGATCCACAACTGATTAAGCCTGGGCTGCAGAGGCCGGGAGCCCAACTTCTAAAGCCTGTGTGCCCTAGAGCCTGTGCTCCACAACAAGAGAAGCCAGCACAATGAGAAGCCCTTGCACTGCAAAGTAGAGAAAAGCCCCTAGAGAAAAGCCCGTGCAGCAGCAAAGACCCAGCACAGTCAAAAATATAAAGGAATAAATAAACATAATCTAGAAGACAGGAAAAAGGAGATGATCAGAAGAAAAAGAGAAGCAAACAATATTCTGAATTTTCTCCAGCCTGATGATAGAGTTAGCTCCATTTAAATTCAGTATCAACACGTCGGATGAACAAAGTCACAATCATCAGTGTCCACAGTATCAGAGGCTGGGAGTAAAATTACCTGACTTGTGTACATTGTGAATTAAGTTACCAAAATAAAGAGAGAAATTTCTCTTTCCTTTTCAATTAAATCTGTGTCCTGATGATCTGAATACAGTCCTGAGGGTTTTTTTTAACTATTTAAATTAGTTGTAATGTCTGCAGTATCATTTTTATTTGATTTTGAATTCTTCTTTCATCTTAGAAGAAATCACAAGGAAACAGGATTTCATTCACTCCCTGGTTAACTAGAAGTGAGAGCAGTTTTATTCAAAGGATCATAGTCCAAGGCTATAAATTATTGTTTTATTTCTTTTCCTTTTCCTTCTTTTTTTCCCCCTGCGATTAAAAAAAAAAAAGAACAGAAAGAGACAGTATAGCTGAAATAGAGTTATTTCCATAAAATGTTTCTTCCACAGTGCTGGGAATCCTAAGATAAGAGTCCTATATTCAAATGTGAGAGGTAGAAAATGTAATTTACTTCAAGCATTATGTGAAACAGAATAGGCTCTTAAAAAAATAAACCATAGTAAGTGGGATACTCACAGTAACTAATGTAGTATAATGCCCACTTGATTTTCAATCCTTTTTCATGTTTAGTAATCAAAAAATAAATAGATATGATGATGATTTTCATTTGAAGATCATTTTTGCTGTTGCTATTGTTGGAATAATGAATATAATTAATTATAGAACATTAACTCTTGCATAGAAAACAAACCAAATATTCCCACTCTGGTTTATTAGTGAACAGGAGAGACAAAAAGTATTTAATAAGTAAACTTCTTTTTCACAGATTATGACAATTTTTACTGTCTATCTCTCTATCCAACTGGCTTTCTCATAGACATGGATCTTGTTCATTATCTTAATTTTCGGCTCATTTATAATTTATTACCAACACAGACACTTATACAAAGGTGTTTTCTTTCCTAAGTGACTCTTTGCGGTGACCAACTGACCACCTTAGGCACCAAATCATCCTTCTTGTCAGCTTTTAATTCCCTTCATTTTCAGGGATCAAACTACGAAATTCTCATAGCTCACCAGTGCAAACAGTTTATCAAGCGATTTCACACCCACATGCTGCAGGGCTTACGACAAGAGGGGGACAGATGAAGGCAGCGAGAAGCAAGATGGCAACTGGGAGTGTTCTGCAGTACATACCTGGGGGAAATCCTGAACGCTGTTTCCAGATTTTTGCTTTTACTTCCCTCACAGCATGCCATGTCTCTTTGGACTACCAGGATAGTAATCCAAGAAGTTCTGACAGTTAGGAAATCATTTCACCTGAAACTTACTGCAGTTCATGCCACAGCCCTCCTTTGTACAATTTTGACCTGTTTACTGGTTGGATTGTTCTGGCATGGGCATCTGAACCCATATTGTAGTTGATAAAATTTTCCCTTTCCTGGAAGTCCAGGTTTATCTTCATATTAGAGGAAGAAAGACAGAGACAGAAACAGAGAAGAAGACAAAAACGTCAACTATTTCACAATAAGGGGAAAAAACATCAGACTACATCCTGTCTGTATATTTTAACACTTCCTATAAGCAAAATCCAGGAAATACGCTTTTTTTTTTTTTAACCCAGGGAGTACAGTTTTGTGCCACAGCCAAGAGACCCTCCTGTTAGCTGAGCTTAACTACATGTATCCACTAGACTAGATCAGAGGCTGGAGGAATGGTAAACTCAGCAGGCGTGGGCTAGGGGGACGCACAAATCTGCTCTATTGCGCTGCTGTGTTTCTATACCCACCAAAGATCCCCCTGTTCCCAGTCTCTGGGATCCAGCTGCCCCTGCAAATCACCCCATCACTTCCTTCTCAACGTACCCCACAGCCTCCTCCACCAAACGTCCATGTCTAAAGCACCCCAGACCTGTTCTGACTGCTGTGTCTGCTGGCACCACAAATATCATTTCATCCATTACACTGAAAAACAATCTGCAACACAAATATTTCAACAAATTCACTTGGTCCGTGTTTCAATTCAGGATTTCAATTGTATTTCAACCAAATACTACGAGTTTCATTTCTTCCCTTCCTATAATGTACATTAGCAATACATTTTCTGGAAAGGCATATTTCAATCTGACAAGTTTTTCAAATGGAGAAATGAAATCATAGAGTTTAAGGGAAATGTGCAAAGCAGTCAGTAAGAAGTCTAACGACACATGACATGTCACCAAAAATGTAGCTTCCAAAGTTGCTTCAAAATAAGTTCATCCCAACCTAGAGTCTGTCATACAGACTGAAGTAAGTCAGAAAGAGAAAAACAAATATTGTCTATCGATGCATATATGTGAAATCTAGCAAAAGAGTACTGATGAAGATGTTTGCAGGGAAGGAATAGAGACACAGACGTAGGGCATGCACGTGGGGACAGATCAGGGAAGGAGACGCTGGGAGGAATGGAGAGTAGCACGGACATACACGCTGCCACATGTAAGACAGACGGCTGGTGAGAAGGTGCCGTACGCACAGAACCAAGCCTGGTCCTCTGTGACGACCTAGAGGGGTGGGATGGGAGTGCAGGCGGGAGGCAGGCTCGGGAAGAGGGGCTATATGTATACTCAGGACTGAGTCCCGTCGTACATTAGGAACCAACACAACACACTAAAGCAATTACCCTCCAAGCAGAAATAAATCTAAAAAAAGTTCATCCCGTATCTCTGGGAATTTCTGACAATTGAAACGTTCTATATCTTGATTGGAAAGATGATGTCACAAGTATATGTATATATATATATATATATATATATATATATATATATATATATTATAAAAACTCACTGAATTGTACACTTAAGACCTGTTCACTTCACTGCTTAACTTTTAGCTTAGCGATTAACAAGCCCACCTTTCTGACTGCTGTAAATGATCAGAGCCCGCTTTGCACTGGTTTCCTCATACCTACTAGCTGGCCTTGAAATGAGCGCCTCATCCTCTTCTTTTCCTTGCTGATTAATTATTTTCTTTCTTTTTTTATTATTATTGTCAAAATTCTCTAGGATCAGTTCATTTTTAAAATATTTGTATCATATTACATTTAACATTTTTTTAATCTTCTTCTTTTACTGCATATAAATACTGATTCACTGTATATAAATGTTTCTAAAAGTACAAAGAAGATAAAAACCATCCATGTCTCTACTCTTCAGAGAAAACTACTCTCACTATTTCAGTTTCTGCACTTCTGAGTATCTTCAGTAGACCCTGACTGAGTGCCCACTTTGTGGCAGACTTGTCCCAGGCACCAAGTACTGTGCTAAGCCATCACAGAACTTAACATGCTAATAAATGATATATACAGAGGGCTTGTTAAAAAATGAGGCAGGATTGTGCTTATTCCTTTATAATCTGATTTTCCCACTTAGCAATACACCACTAATATTTTTTCAAGTGAACAAAAATTGTATGATGTCATTTTCATAGCTGCACAATGGTATGGCTATATTAAAATTCGTTTAATAAATCCCCTAATTCAAACAACTAGACGTTTCAAAGTTATAACTTACATTTCTCTAAACATCTCATGACAATTTTTAAAAAATATATATTTCATGATCTTGCTGGTAAAATAATTTTAGGAATCATGGCTAACATAACTGTTTTCCTTTCAATACCCTTCACTTCAGTGGTGGCATAGCTTAAGCCTTAATTTTCTGGACTTTTGAGGAAAGAGTCTATAGGTCATTTTCAAAGTCAGAGAAAAGGATGACGTGTTCATGTATTTACACCCAAAAATACTTTCTACTATAAAGGTACACCAAGGCCTTGGTTGTAGATACCGCACCAGAAGGTTCTTTATCCAGTTCTTCCAGGAAATTACCCTGCTCTCTTAATTGCATCAGAGCTTAAATCTCTGAAATGGGTGAAATGATTTTTGCAACTATAAAGCATTCGCCTAAGCCCGGGGCTAGAGCCTTATGAAGGTGTTTTGCTTGAAAACTCCAGGCGCAGGACAGAGGGAGATTTACTATCTGGCCCATGTGTGGTCAAGAAGCCGCTGAGGAAGTAAAGCTGAAAACGCAGTCTGGGTGGGAGTGGGAGCTCTCCACATTTCCGGACAAACCTTTGATCCTACAGAACTTTGAGCTTAGCAATTTTGCAGGGGAGGAGAAAGTCATTCTCAAAAATATGATACAGGAAATCTTCAACGTACATATTTCCCAAGGTTCAATAGCAAATCTATTATTTACAATGTAAAAAAAAAAAACACTCAGAGAAACAATTCAGCAACACACTTGAACAACAACTCTTCACTGAGCCCCTATTACGTGCAAAGCACTGTTATAATACACTTAAGATGATGATCACAATCTCAGTCTGGTTCACAAAGACTTATTTCACTCTCCAATTAAGTTGAAAGCCTATATTTGCAAAGAAAAAAGTATATAACAACATATTGTTATAATAGTCTTTGATACCTTTTTTGTTCATCTACTGTTTTGAGGGAATTGTGCAAGGTATTGGGGAGGGGGTGCTTCACAAACATGATTCAGACGAAACCTGTCATTAAAGGGTTGACAGACTACAGTCCTGTTACTACAGATGTTCTTCTGAGCCCTCCAAATGCCCCGAGACTGTGACCTGAGAGTCACGCTCTCAAGTGTCGTGGACAACACACCAAATTTCAAAAACTTGGTGTTGTGGTGTGTTGTGGACAACACACCAAATTTTAAAAACTTAATATAAAATAAAGAATAGAAGATCTCTCATTATACATTGAAATGGTAATATTTTGGATATGTTGCTTAAAATAAAATGTACTATTAAAATTAACATGTTTCTTCTACTTTTTTAATTTAAAATTAAACTGCATGATACTTGTATCGGCAGTGCTGATCTCCATAATTATAGTTACTACCTACTCAGTGCTTATAACATATGTCAGTTAACTTTATACCAAATACATGTGACCTTCCACAAAGGAGGTATTACAGATGAGGAAACTGAAGGTTCAAAGGCTATAATAATTCATTTTATTCATTTTTTAAAAGATTTTTTTACATGGACCATTATTAAAGTCTTTATTGAATTTGTTACAATATTGTCTCTGTTTTATGTGGCATCTTAGCTCCCTGGCCAGGGATCAAACTCATACCCCTGCATTGGAAGGTGAAGTCCCAACCACTGGACTGCCAGGGAAGTTCCTATATTATTTCATTATTCTATACATACCTGGCATATTTTCTGTGCACCAAGGGCCATTGGAAGCAGTGGAGATATAGCAAAACAAGGTCCCTACTCCCATAGAATTTATATTCTAGTGGGAGAGAAAGGTAATAAATAAGAATAAAAAATATGTCAGGGAGTGGGAGTGAGGAAAGATGAAACCTGTAAAAGACGCAGTGCCTAGAATTGGGGTGAGATAGGATTGGACTATTTTTCAGATGACAAGATCTAAGAAGTTGTCATCTGAGCAGAAACATGAAGTGAAAAAGGGAGTCCTGTGAATATTGACCCGGTCAGGAGCTTCTGGGCCGAGGCAAGAACAGGTAAATGACCAAGGGGTGGGTGGGCGTGTGTGTGTGTGTGTGTGTGAGTGCACACGTGTGCACAAGCACGCACTTGACAATGGAGCAAGCTGGAAGCCACGACAACTAGGAAATGGCTCTGCCTGCACTGTGACGCGTGGCTGTTGTGGGGCATGTTAGGAGGTTACTGCAGGAGGGCAAGAGAGATCTTACGAAGTCAGATCTTGTCTGACTCAGCCACTGGAGATTTGCTGTTCCTGCATTACAAAGTAAAATAATCTAAAAATTATCCAGAGAATTTAAACAGCAAAGGTCAAATATCTGGACAATTTAAGCCTCAAAGCATATTTAAGAGTCTGTAAAGTTATCTTTTGGCAGTCAAAAATCACTATCAAACTTCATAGAATAGTAATTTATCTCTGTCCTTTGCTTTCTGCCAATTTAACCTAAGGGAAGTGGACTTGAGATCTGTAATTGGCAGAGTGGGATTGCAGGATCTTTAAGTCAGATTCAGATCAAGCAAATTAGTTTCATTTTTGCCAAAGAAAAGTGTTTTGTTGAGCCAGATGACAATTTTGAAGCCTAAACTATTTGTACTGGCTCTGTCTACCTTCTGAACTACTCTCATAATTGCTAATTCTCAATTTAAGGATAACAGCACACACAAGACAGAGTTAAGGAAAGAACTAGGAGCTGTATCTTGGATAAATGTATAAATTAGTCTGAATAACTCCACTAAGTTTGCTTTTATGGACAGAAGTAGTTCAAATAAAAGAAAGCATTCTCAAGGTTAAATGTTAGGTAGGCCAAGTCCTTCCTCTTCTGAGAGGTAGATGAAGGTTTTAAAATAGGTACCCAGTTTCAAATGAAAACAAATAAAAAATCAATCACAAGGAACCCCAAAAGTCATGTCATAATAAAAAGGAGGCTCAATCCTGACCCTCCAGGTTGGTTTATTTACTTTGATGGAACTCATTGGAAAATCGTTCAGCTACATGCTTCACTGTGCCTGTGTAGATGTGTTTTCTGGGTACTGGTTGTAGTTCCTGTCAGTCAGGCACTTTCCTGGAGCACTAAAATGTACAGATTACACACATCAAAGGCAGGCTGCAACCACTGTAGTTGAAATTTACACAAATCTGTGCTACGAGTAACTGGATAAACAATGAGACTAATGACCTTGTTCTGCATTAATCTCCATATGGCTCTGTTGGTACTGCTCTTGCCTTTAGGCAAGAAGGTTGTGGCTTTGGCTTCTAGCCTCAAACCAGGGATTAGGCGCTGGCCCAATGCTGACAGAGCCCAGAGCCCTGCTCCTACAGCCCAGGGAGCCTGAGAAGACTACAGAGGCTGCCCATCTTAAGAGGTACGTTTACCATGATTCAAGAAACACCCCTATTACCATATTCACTGAGAAAACAGATTTATAAAAATAGGAAAAAATCCTTTAGTCATGCCCCCCCCCCCGCCCCCTACTACCTTCAGAGAAATTACTTTCTTCCAGAGGGCCCCAGGTTTTCCCTGAGTATTCTCAGGGCCTCTCTACTGAGCCCCCCAAAATAAGACAGAACCCTCAGCGCCTTGGCCCCATGTTCCTCTTTCAGCCAAGAATAAATTTTTTAAATGGCTGCATCCATAAAGAAGAGTGAAAGGAAGGACTGAAGTTCACTTGCTCAGTATTTCTGTCTCATCTGGGACTTTGGAGAAAGGATATGTTATAATTTGAAGGTTTCGCCTCCTAAGTGCTCCCCCACCCCCACATTGCTGTAGAGTCGCTTCAATACTATTTGTGAAATTTGCATGTTGCTGCTAGAAGAGACAGTCAGAAGAGCTGGAACATCTCAGAAGGGTGCTATACCTGAGCAGCCTTGGGCCACAGTAAAAGGAGACCAGAACACTGGAAAACACCCCTCACTCCTGCTTTCATCACTTTGTATACAGGTCACAGTGAAAAATTTATACTGGGAGGCAGAGCCCAGGAAATGACTCCATTGGTGGGATTACCCTGGGTTAGGATCACGCATGAACCACACTCAGCTAAATGCCCGAAGTGCTACACATGTGGCACTCCTGTCACTTCACACCCAGCCCCAGCCATAAAATTTATTGCCTTGTAAACTTGAGATGCCTCAATCTAAGACATGCAATCACATTTAATTCTGAAACAATTTCTGGTGTCCCAAGAACGCCTCTTATACACCCTTCTAGTCACTCTCATTGTGTCCTTACTTCTGTTGTTTTGAGTATATTATCCATATACACATTGCTCCTTTCATAAGTGAGTGAAGTCGCCCAGTCGTGTCCGACTCTTTGCAACTCCATGCACTGTGGCCTGCCAAGCTCCTCCATCCATGGGATTTTCCAGACAAGGATACTGGAGTGGGTTGCCATTTCCTTCTCCAGGGGATTTTCCCGACCCAGGGATTGAACTCTTGTCTCCCGCACTGCAGGCAGACTCTCTACTATCTGAGCTACCAGGGAAGCTCCTCTCATAGGCCATCACATTACCAGAGCTGTTTACAGAGTCATTGTCGGCTGTGTCAAATGCCTCACAAAAAAATCATCTAGGGAATTCCCTGGTGGTCCAGAGGTTAGGACCCCTCACTTCCACTGGAGAGGGCACAGATCACTGGCTGGGGAAACCAGCATGCCGTAGGTGCAGCCAAAACAGAAAAAAGTCTATACCAGTGCCATTTTTCTTCATCCATTTATCAGTTCATTAAGAGTCCATCATAAACATTAGGAAGAGTTAAAGCACACTCCCTCTCTTCCTGGAATGTTCGTTCTCCCACTATACTCACTCCTGGGATGACAAACCCTAAAGTGATTCTGATGCCTTTACAACACAACTGTTGCAGATGTGGCAAGGGTCACAGCAAGAGATGTCTAAGTGTGAAACCATCCCCATTCGGTCCTGTGGTAAAGATTGCTCATGCTTTAAAAGTTTTTTGTTTGAAACTTAGAGGACGGCTTAAAAGTCATCTTTGCTTCATACCTGACATTTGCATGTACTTCACATGCATTGCCTCACTGAATCATTACAACAATCGTGTCACTATTATTATACCTATTTTGCAGAAAGGAAATTGAGCCTGGACGAGGTTAAATGGCTTGCCTGAGGTCAGCACAGCATGAGGGGAAGTGGTGGTACCCACCTCCAACCCAGGATTTCCGACTCTTCACAGTACACCATTGCAAAGCTGTCTCTTTATGTTGGTTTGTTCTGAAAAAAAAAAAAAAAAACAACGCAGAATATTGCTCAAGAAGTCCATTCAATAAGAGACATTAGAGGGTTTTTCTTTGTTGCTGTTTTTGCTATAAAGACAGAAACTTTCTGGCCAGTCAGCGTGTCAGAAAAGATTTCCAAAGTCCATCAATAAAAGGACATCAGATCATAGACACGTTTTGATAGTGAGTGCTTTGGTAAAATAAGTCTTAACACTGGTTTTCCAGACTTCTCTGGAAGGAAACTACACGGTACACTGTACGGTGTGTAGAAAAAGCAGCACTGCACAAGGAGCGTGTGCACACGTGTGTGTCAACGTTCTCTCCCCAAACGTGGCCGCAGAAGAAAGTGCTAAGCATACTGAAATAAGATAATATTTATGGCTGAAGAAATTCGACTTCACATAATGGCAATTATGAACAAGGTATTTTCCCTAATAAAATTACTGCAAAACAAAAATCTGGAGAAACTGTTTCCCTATGTCTTCTTTATTTCACTCCATGTGCTCAAAAATGGTTGCGGCAAAGAAAGAGTATAGCAAGCGGAGGCACAAGAGTCCTAGCCAGACGGCCTCTGCTGAGGGTTGCTTTTGCTTTAGAAACTGGAATGTGTCCAGGCTTGATTTTTATTTTCAATTCACATTTCAGATCCAGCTCCCCAAACTCTTTGATCTTTCTCCCTGTCTCCTTACCCGGAAGAGAACCCTTGGCCTTCTCAGCTGGGAGCTGGGAGCACACGTGGAATGACTGGCTCGGATCCATATTCTTTCCAAATTTAGTCACACAAAGGGGCCTGCAAGGGAAAAAAGAAAGGATGAAAGCGGCAGCCGCCAGGACTTCAAAGGCCGCGCCGCCGCGCCGGGCCCCGCGCAGGCGCCGCCCTCCGCGGATATAAGGCGCGGCTCGCGCGCGCGGGCGGCCTTTCTGCGCTGCGGCTCCGCGCGCGTCCCCGGCCCGAGGGCGGGTGGACTGGGGACCCGGCGGCTGAGGGAGGGGCTGAAGGGCGGGCCGAGACAGGTCCGCACAGCAAGTGAAAGGCGCCTGAGCAAAGTTTTCAGAAAGGAGGGAAAAGACTTTCACGTCCAGCCCAGGAGGCGAGCCGTCCCGGCGGCCCAGTTGTATTCCAGCTCCCACACCCGTCCCATCCCTTCCTGGGGATCCCCTTCCAGACTTTCACGCCGACTCCTTTGCGCCGGAGGCCGGGTCCCCGTGGCGGGTAGTCGGGGGTTCCGGTCTCGAAGCCGAGCCGCGAGGGCGCGTGGCAGGCCTCTCCCCGGCCTCCGCCGCTTCTCTGAGCCTTGTCCCTAGTCCCCTTGTCCTAGTCCGCTAGCACCCCGACTTGCCTCTTCTCGCTGCGCGTGGGCAGAGGGTCTGCCGGCCGAGCCCACAGGTCATGGGGTGGGATGCGGCCCTCCCTCGCGGGCAGCGGGAGGACCCGGCCCGCACTCGCGCGGGGAGACGCCGCCGGAGGACTCCAGGGGCGCGCGGGCGCCTGGAGCCGACCCCGCGGGGCTGCGTTAGGCTGCGGGCGCCAACGGGCGCCGGCCCCGCGGGAGCCGGGCGTCCGCAGGCGGCCGGATTTGGGAAGGACGTTTTCACGGTCCCCTGAGTTCTCGGTTACCCCGGAGGCTGGGGGGCTGAGTTTGTTTGTCTTAGGAGGAGGCGAGAAGAGGCGTAAGAACCCCTGGGACACAAACTGCCATTTCCCGCCCCCCCGCTTTCCGACAAGTCCGTTAAACTGAAGATGCCCACAGCTTTAGTCCCCTGGTGACGCCGGGTGGGAAATGGAGGGCTGCTGGAGTTCCGTCCCTGGAATCACATTATTCGTTTTTCTAGTCCTTCACCCTCGCGTCTCTCTCTTCCAGCATCCTCTTCCGTACCCCCTCCTCCGGCCACCTCCTTCCTCTGGGATCCCACCAAAGTTGTCGCTGGGAGAGAGTCCAGGCCACACAAAGGGGGAGACCCGGAGCCCGGGCGGGGGCTTAGGGCTGAGGAGGCGGAGAGGGCTCTGAAGGGCACCGCGCTTTCCCCTCTTGCCTGTAATTAAGTACTTATTGGCGTGTCTGCAGCTGACTTGACTTGGCAGCGACCCCTGCCCCCCACAGGTAGGAGGGGTCTCTGGGGTGGGTGGGGGCCAGTCTAGCCCCGCTGTCCGCACCCGCGGGGGGCTGGGCTGTATGTACCCTGCCGACTTCGAGAACCGTCTTTGCAGCCCCCCTCTGTCCCTGTTCCGGCGCAGGGTGGGCACCTCGCCCCCCACGCGCAGCGCGGGCGTCGGCGCCCGGCGCAGAAGGAAGTGTTGCTATAAAACAAGTCACAGTTCGCTCCCAAAGTAAACCCCAACCAACCAAAGCCACCAAAAGGGGGAAAACCAACAGCAATCCAGTCCTGAGCAATTGTTTCACGGTCGGAATTAAATCACATCAAAACGCCCCCTGAAACCCACATCCTGAAGGAGTGAACCTGCAGCAGCTAACCTCCAGTCGTTCGCTCGAGTTCACACGAACAACCTGCCTCTACATCCGAGAGAAGGGGGCGGCGGTGTCTCTCGCTCGCGACACCCACCAGGTCCCGGACCTTGCGCCCCAAAAGGCGGCTGTGTATGTTACTAGCAGCCCCCACACGAATTAGAAGGGACCTCTCCGCCACACAAATACCTTTGCCAGGAACTTCACTGAACCTGTAAAGGAGGGAGGAACGTCTTCCCCGGGGTTGCCTCGCCCGTCTAGTGTCTCCCAGCTTTCCTCCCTGAAGAGACAGACTTCTCGTGGAAATGTCAATCTCCTTCCCAGACAAAGCTTTTTAAAAGAAAAAAAAAAATGAATGAATGCTTTCTAGAAAAGCCCCTTTTAAATGCACCTCATCAGAAGACTTGCAGCAATGCTAAGGACAATCAGCGAACGAAACACCCCGCGCGCCACGGGGAGGGAAAACAGTCACGCAAATAGAGTAAGACGCTGGGTGATTTCGTTAGAAACAGTGTTTCCAAAGGGGAGGTTTGCCGCAAAATACACAACGCAGCCACCTACCCTCGGCCCTTCTAGTAAACAGTTCCCACTGGTTATTGTTCCAAAAATTCCCATCTTCTCCAGCTCTTAATCTCCAGGACACCTGGAGCTGAGCTCCAAATGACTCAGGGAGTCCAGATAATTAACATGAAGGAGTAAATGGGATTCGAATTAGTTGCGACACTTTAACGGGGAGGGGGGGGTAGATGTAGGAGTCGCCATTTAATCTCTTTGGCTTCCAGAAAATCCCCCTATCCCCACCCCTTGACAGTCTGATGAAAAGGAATCTCTACTCTGGCTGTTTTGGTGAAACTGCATTTTCCAGTTCTTTTCCTGTCCGTCGAATTGGCGCCTTTATGGGAGGGCATTTTACTTTGTTTTCCCATATTTCTTTTAGAACAGAGGGTATGTGTGCTCAGTTGCTAACTCGTGTCTGACTCTGAGACCCCACTGACTAGCCCTCCAGGCTCCTCTGTCCATGGCATTTCCCAGGCAAGGATAGTGGAGTGGGTTGCCATATCCTTCTCCAGAACAGAGGGAATAAATGTCTGATATAGCTACATGTTCATATCTCTGAGACATTACACTCACTGGTGCCTAGCGAAGTTGCATAATGCTACCAACCAAAAAGTAAAATTGGGTTTCCCCCCATCTTTTTAGTATTGCCTTACACATTGTAGAAAATTCCTCTTTCTCTAAGGCATAGCATTCTCAGCTATTGGCAGAGGATTTAATGCTTTACTCTCTCTGGCTCCCATTATCAGCCCTTTAATGTTACCCTAACCTGGGATAGAAATTTTCCGTGTGACTAGTGGCCATGCTCTCTGAGACCAACTGAATGCTTTAAATGATAGCTTTAAAAATTGCTTCCTAGTGAATTCCCATTTCAAGTAATGATCAATAAGCGATATTTTGAGTGCTCATTTAGAGCATTGTTAACGTCTTTACTTATACGATGTCTAGCAGAATGCAATTTCTCCCTTACACAAAAGAAGAGGGATCTTTACATGACTATTCCTATATAATAGAGCTAAAGTCTGATTCTGTAATGTTTTCCCCATTTTCAATTTAAGGGAGATGGAGACACATTTCTTCCTGTCTCTTGTTTACTGTTCTGAGGTTTTACAGATGGCTACTGTATTGGGTATAATAATTTTGCCTGGATTTTTAACTGAGGGAGTTTGAGAGCCAAGGAACAAAATGTGATGTGTTTTCAAACTTCAGCTTCGTTTATACTGTAACTTTCACAAAGCATCTCCTTAAAAGTCCTGTCCTTGTACAAAATGCATCAAAGAGACGGTGGAGGCTGGGAAATTTTTGAGGTTGAATTTGGATTTGCATCTTCAAGGGTCTCTTTGAGCCCGAAGTCTGAGGTGCCAGAGACTGCCCTGTCCTCCCTCCTTCTACCGCTTCACTCTCCTGGGTCCTTTTGCCTTTTCCTCCCCGCCCCCCCCCCCCCCACCTTGGGTGGGTTTTTTTTTTTTTTTTTTTTTTTCGTTCTTTATGAGGTTCCCACACATTGTGGCGTCTATCTTCGAAAATACACGAGCGACCTAGTTGTAACTGCGTGTGAGCATCCTGTGGTGAGGATGTAATGAAAAAGATTTTGCTTTAAAAGCGATAATTAAGATTCAGTCTTCAGTTTTTTCTTCCTCCTATTTTTCTCGTTAAGTCTGGAGGTTTTATTTTTGTTAGTATGTGTTCCCTTGTCCTTTTACATGTATTTAGGAAAGCCACAACTCTCTTTCTTGTTCTTCTTGCTTCCGTTCTCTTATTAGTTGAGCAATGTGTTATGTTTCCCCTTTTCCTTCTCTGTGTCCCCGATTCCCGCCTCATCCCCTCTGTCAGAGCATCTATCAATGTGGTGTCGATCACAGCTGCGGCGGCTTCTCTTTCATCTTCTTCCCACTGCCAGAGCAAGGGAGGGAGAGGGAGAGGCGGAAAAGAGGTGGGGGAAGAGACTGGCGGAGGAAGGGGGTGGGGGGTGGGAAGGGAACAAGAGAAGAGACACTTAGATGAAGAAGTTAAACCGTTGGGGCAGAGTTTCTTGTCAATTTCACGCGGGCAAAGCGTGCCTCTAGTGGGTTACAAGAAACGCCGGGTCCTTCCATCCCTAGCCAAGTTGCCTGAATCTTCCCCCTAGGCGCGCGGGCGCGCACGCAAACACACACACATACAAACACCGCCCCCCCCCCCCAAAACCTAGGACTCGTCCTACAGGCTCTGGGAAAAGAAAAAAAAGTCCTCAATCACCACCTCCTTCTCGCCGTCCCCCACCCCCCCAGCGGGCAGCCAAGGAGAGCTGGAGGCGGGGGAGGGGAAGGGGAGGAGAAGCGACGCAAGTGGGCAGCTTTTCAGCGCCGGCGAGGCGCGGGAGGAGGAGAGGCGGCGGGGAGGCGCAGCCGCTCACCTGCGGGGCAGGGCGCGGAGGAGGGACCAGGCTGCGCGCTCTGCGGCGGCGGAGGAGCTGGGACGCATCCGCAGACCCGCACGCGGCCAAGCTCCGGGCGTCTCCCACCCCCCGGCTGGGGGAACCGGAGGGGCACAGCTCTTTGACAAGCGGCCCGGCGGAGGCGTGGAGAGCGGCGAGCAAAAGAGCGAGCGAGCCAGACTGAAGAAACTCGAGCCGGGAACAAAGAGGAGTCAGGGTGTGTGTGTGTGAGTGTGTGTGTGCCGGCTCCAGCTCCCGGCAGAATCTTTTGGGTCCGAGGTCCCTGCTCTGACGCCCGGAGACCCAGTAGTACCCTCCACTACCGACTCCCTGCGCTCGCCGGCACAAACTTTATTCTTGGCAAACTTCTTCTCTTTCTCTTCCCCTCCTCCTCCGCCCCCCACCTTCTCCTCCGGCAGATTGAATGCGCCTGGAGAAGGAAAAGCGAAGCGAAAGGGAAGGAAATAAGAAGCTTTGAAACGGACATCTCCAACCCGGGTGGCTTTTTTTTTTTTTTTAAACCCTCCAGGAAGTGGACATTTCATTATCTTCTGATTCTCCTTACACCGTCTCTACTGGGGTAAACGGGGCCGTTTTGCCCAGCTCTCTCCTTTCCTCGGGAAACAAACTCCTGGATCGTCATCCAGGGAAGCTAAGGTGAAGAGATCTGCGAAGAGTCGTGCCGACAGACCCTCCCCTGCACTTTGGAGAGTCGAATCTCCTCCAGAACCGGCGTCCTCCGCGCGCAGACCCCGGAGACGCCGGGGGCGTGGGGCGGCCGCCCTGGCAGCCTAGCCTAGCGCGGGGCACAGACGCCCCCAGAGGCGCCGGCCGCCGCGGCCCTCGCCGCCCTGTGTTGTTCGGCCTCGGGGACGGGCGCCTGCATCGGTCTCCGCCGAGTGGGAAGGCGCAGGCGGCCACCGGGGCTCGGGTGCCGCTGTAGCAGCTCCGGCTGCCGGCTGCCGGCCGCCAGCCCGGCGCACTCCAGCCTGGCTTCCGCCCTCTCTCCTCCCTGACGCATCCTTCCAGTTCTCCTTTTCCTCTCCCTCTTTTCGTTGATCCCTTCTCTTTTCTGCTGTTGCCTGGGGTGCTCCCCCCGCGGAGCGGAGATTACACAGTGGTCGGGATGCCCCAACTCTCCGGGGCAGGCGGCGGCGGTGGGGGGGACCCGGAACTCTGCGCCACGGACGAGATGATCCCCTTCAAGGACGAGGGCGATCCTCAGAAGGAGAAGATCTTCGCCGAAATCAGTCACCCTGAAGAGGAAGGAGACTTAGCCGACATCAAGTCTTCCTTGGTCAACGAATCCGAAATCATCCCGGCGAGCAACGGACACGAGGTGAGCTGGCCGCTGCCCCATCCCTGAGAGGCGTGCCGGGTCCCGGGGAAGAGCCGAGGGAGGAAGGGAGGGAAGCGGCCGGGCCGCCCGGGCTCGCGGGTCCCGGGTGGGTCTGCTGGGAGCGGGATGGGGGGTGGCTGGGCTTCTGGTCAGCGTTCTTCCTGTGTGTGGGGTGGAGGGGTGTGCAGGGAAGCGTCCAAGTGTATCAGTTTTGGCGTTCGGTGACTAAACCGTTGGTTTGCGGCCAGGAGAACCTGCCTTTAACCCATGACGTTTCGCCTTCGGCCTTTTTGGTGGGGTTCAGAGGGTGCGGTGCATTAAGGCGAGGATGTCTGAACAGCGCTCCTGAGAAGTTCTTCCGTAGGACGGAAAACAAAGTGCACCCGCTATCTCTCGGTAGATGTCTCTGCAAAAGTGCGTACACCACCAGAGGCTTAGGTACAGACGAGCAGAGCCGCAGGGAGAGAGGAAGGGGTGGCGGGCGTGGGCAGGGTACAGGCGGGGCCGGCCCAACCGCCGCCGAGCGGGGCTCGCGCGGGGCAGGCCCGCGGAGGGGGCGCGCGCCCGGGCGGCGGGGGCGGTGCGGAGCCGGGTCCTCGCGGCCGCCGGGCCAGCTGCCGGAGCCGTGGGCGCGCCGAGCTGAGCCACCCCGGGAGGGCTCTCGCACTACCGGCCGCAAGGCTGGTTTTCCCCATCCATCGCCACTTAAAGGGGGAAAAAAGCACGCTTATGTTTGGGCCCGAATCAGGCCTTAAATCTATGCAGAAGAGCGACTCAGAGAGAGGCAGCGGAAGCCAGGGCACCCACTCAGGGGAGGGTGGAAAGCGCTTATCAGATCTCTTGGCCCGCTGCGGGCGATAGCGTTGGTAACCCGAGTAGAGTAAATAGAGACACGTGGGTGCTGGCGAGAGCGAGCCGCGAGCGGGACCTCGCGGAAGGGCTATTTCAGGCCTCGCGGAGAGCTTCAGAAGTGGGGGAGGCGGATGGACCCTGATACCCGACACTCCACTGGCCACCGTTGTTCAACAACTGGGAGACGCTTTGGAGGAAATCCGGTAGAAAAGTCCTGACACTCAATGGTTTCACCAACGCTTTTTCCCTCCAAAGAAATTTGGAGGGTATATTCTTTTTCCTTAAATGGCATCCTTCTGCCCCCCAAAAGAAAGCCTGTGGTTTTGGGGGCGGAGACATTTTGTGTTTTAAACAGCAAGTTTAAGAGCACCTCAGAATTACCTTCTTTATCCTAATGGCAGGGGTGAGTAACGCGTTTTGGAAGGCCCAGGGCCTGGGTCCTAAGGAAAACAATGGGGTGTTCTCTCTCCCCTGAATCTTTCATCTCAACATGCCAACTTAAGGGGGAAACTGAGGTTGCCCAGAGCATACCTAACTCCACTTAAAAGATTTGTGACTGTGTATTGGGCGGGGAGAGGAGGTCACTGGGAGGACACATGTCCAAGGAACCAAATAGCCTCCGAAACACTTGAGGCCAAACTCGTATTTGTAGACCAGCCTTTTCAAGTTTCTACCCTTTTTCCTTGCCCTTCCTTTTTTCTATAAATAAATTTGCCACCCACTTCACATTTTCTACATGTTTTTGCCTTGGGGAGAAGGGCGCTGCGTTTGAAGCCCCAGAACTCCGGTATTAGGGCTCTGTTAATCTTTGCTGGTGGTAAGTGGGCATGGGGCAGACCCAAGGAAGATGGTGAAGGGGTAATACCACCGATTTGCACGTGGTTGAGTCTGGGTGGATGGTGGTTACCAGAAATGATATTAGCTGGGCTACCTTTTAGATGTCTGTAGCTCGACTCTCAAGTTTTCCTCCCTTTAACCACAGAATAGTTCACTTTTCTCTTGTAAGCTCGCACTGACAGCCATGGTAGCTTAGGAGCAGTGGGGCTCCTGCTGTAATTGGTTTGGGACAATTGCCTAAGACCCCCGCTTGTAAGTCATGGGCTTGTTTTTATTTAAAATGCCATTTTCAGTTGCAAAATGATATTTCAGCCTGCTTTTAATCAGCTCTGACTGAAGTAAACAGTGGTTGAAGAAGCTATCAAAATGACCAACCCCCGTAACTGAAATTCCTATCATATTAGGCATCCAAGTAGTCTTGATGTATTTTAGTAAACAGTGGTCAGAACAGCACGTGGATTGTTGACAAGTTCGTTTCAGTTGTTACTGTCATTTGTAGTTTCTAGTACCATAGAGGTAGTTTTCAGGAACACATTGAAAAGATTTCCCAGGACTCAGTCCTAGCCTGTCCTCTTAGATTAATAAAACAGGTAGATTGAGTTGCACCTAATGCCCCTCTTTTGAGTTACCAGTGGATACGCACTTATATCATTATTGTCACAAACTCTAAAGCAGTTTTCTTTCTTTTGGGGGTGGGGATTTGTGCTGGTAGGTGGCCAGACAAGGACAAACCTCTCAGGAGTCCTACCATGACAAGGCCAGAGAACATCCTGATGATGGTAAGATGCTATTCTGCTTCTCCCAACTTTATCATTTAACATGTACAATTTGTGAATACTGGTACATTTTGCTATTTTTATTTACATCCAAGAAACTCGAAGCATATGTAATAAGATTGTGCCCATTGTTTGAGCAAAATGGTAAAGAAAACCCAGAAAACTTATTGCTTACCTGTAATACATATTTCCATAATTAGAAAACTGAATGAGTTCGGGCCTTTGAATTTCCTTTGCCTTCCAGATTCTTTATGAAAGAGAAATGTCTATAATGAGTTTTTCTCTTTTCCTCATTTTACCTAATATTCTAATTGTCATCTTTAGTATTTTTTCATGCATTTTTACAAAGAGTGACAGTCTACACAGATTTATTTTCCAACAAGATTAGTTTCAGGTGGGACTCGTTGGTTTGCTGTTTCTTGTTTTAGTGAGAAGGCAGGCACTATATGTGCAGACTAAATATAGCTCAATAAAGAAGACTCTAATGTGTAAAAATATAACACTTGAATCTTAAAATTAAGAATTATGCATTTGAAACGTGATAGATTTTCTCCCTATTTCTGATTCTTGCTCAAAACTGTAAAAATTCTGCATATTTTTTTTTTGAAACATAAGGAGAACTCCTTGTGACTTTAAAAGAATCTGTGATCTGTACGGTTCCCTTTTTGAACAGCCTGCATTTCTCTGCTCCTTTAATTACTTACAATTGGCCTGACCAGAATGAAGGGTTCGCACATACATGTTAGCCAGGGAAAAAAGGGAAGAGAACTATAATATCAAGCTTCCTTCTGAGCCACAAAGTAGATACACAGATAAAAGGGAAGAAATGTATACACTGAACACACACACGCAAACACACTTTTCTTTGGCAGTGTGATATATATGTAGCAAATAAAATTAAGTCTCCTGGAATTAATCCTTCATAAATTTGGGTAGTTGCTCATATACTAGATACAACTTGCTCCGTCAGTAAAATCTAGAAATTTTCCAGAAATCCAGAAGTACAGGTAGAATTTTTGAGTTTGCCTATAAAGTGGAACATAACTTTTAAGTGTATAAATATATATGTGTGTGTATAGCTGAATAGCCTAATGTATTTATATTATAGCTTTGTATGCCTTTTTTCATGTGTCTGTTTCTTAGTCCAGTTTGTTAGTATTAGAGCAAATTAAGTTAGATGGATAACACTTATTTTTGTAAAAACACCAGTCAGCAGTGGAAGTAAATTGAACCACATGTTTTTAAAACATCTGGTTCACTGCTAAGCCATTTAAGAGAGTAAATACTGTCAATCTAAAATAGAGCATAATAAACCAGTTATAATATTTTGTAAACAAATCTTTTATGTAAGGTCTAATTTATAATAGAACTATTAACTTTTCAATGAAAAATACAGTGATATAAAAGGAAGTCAAAGCATCACTGATTGTTCTTTGCCTTCTCTTAGGAAAGCATCCAGATGGAGGTCTCTACAATAAGGGACCCTCTTACTCGAGTTATTCTGGATATATAATGATGCCAAATATGAATAATGACCCATACATGTCAAATGGATCTCTTTCTCCACCCATCCCGAGAACAGTGAGTAACATGCTGATGTTGCAAATTATTTTCAGAAGTGCAAATTAATTTGTATTTTTGGCAAAATGTTTGTTTTTTTAAACTCACCGGAAATGCTTTCATTATATATGACCAGTTGTTGCTAAATAAGACATGCTATAAGGAATGACTGCCATAAAATGGTGCTACTTTTTGATGTTTTGACCTTCGGATATTAGCTTTTGGTTTATTGGTTAAGATGAATAAAAAAACAGATCATGAGCTATCATGATATCAAGTGAATTTAAATCAACAAACTCATGATTTTGTGAGTATTATGCTTTCTACTCTGATGAGAGAGAGAAATTGATTTAATCTTTCAATTAACTAAGTGGTCTATGTCTTTCATTGCCAGTAAGCTATGTAGAATCAGAATTCCTTTGGCTCACTTGGAGCTGAACATTGGGAATGTTACTTCAGCTTTTAAAACAGTGTCTCATTTTATTGTGTTAGCTAATGTTTCTTTAAAATCAGTTTAGGTGTGGGGGAGCAATGAGCTATTTTTACTTTATTGTCTGTTGCTAAGAAGTATCTCTTGAAAATAACTCTTAATGAAAATTTTTTTTTTAATGTGGTGGCTCAGTTAACTTTTAAGTTCTAAAAATGGGGAGGCATTATAACTGCCTTATACATTATGCTTAACATGTAAACCTCAATTTATATAGTAAGAAAACATCTAAAGGGTAACTTGTGTAGTATGTGAATGTGAAATGGAGTTCTCCTTGAGGTTCATCTCTTTGGAGGTAGTGGTGGATTATTACTGATCCATCAATATATTTACCTTCTTTCTGGCCTCACTCTCCCTGTACCACCCAAACCCCAATGAAAATCATGTATGTTTGGGTCTTGGGGATGATGTTTCAGTCTAACTGGCCCTCCTGTGAGTCAAATCTAGGATCATAAAGTGGAACCTGTATCTTTGCCTTGTTAGCCCAGTGCTTTCACCAACTGAAAAAAGAAAAAAATCAGTGGAAGACATCTGGGGCGAGTACTGTCGTTGATATCTCAGTGGACAGAATCTGGGAACCATGAGATACTCCAAAGTAGAAGAGAGAAATATTTCCTAATCAGTCATGAACAAATAAAAAGAGTATTTGTGGTTATCTTGATTATCTGTGGCCCTCAGCTGTTGGAGATAGATCTAGGAAATATAACCACTTTTTGGGGGGGCACTGTGATTTAAAAGTTATTTTTTTTCCCACGAATTTCAAAAAGATATTTGACCTCTTAAGTAGGGAATAAGATTTTTCCAGTTTTCACATAGAAGCCAAAATGGAGATCTAGGAAATCTTATGATGGTTGTTATAGGAAATAGTGATTTCACATTTTATTTTAAAAGGCTTTTCAAATATTTAATGATAGAAATGTGTGTGTGGTACATATGACTCTATTACCTAAAAAGTGAATGAACTAATACAAGCAAATACAGTTTTTAACATTTAGAGACCACCCAAATAAATGCTTCTGAGTTTTAAAATTTGTAGGAGACTTTGTTTCTGTTGAATTAAATATGCATACATATCAGATAATTTAAAGTTGGGCTGTTTTTTTCTTGTTGATGTTTTGAAGGGGTGGGGGAAGGAGACTATATGTTAGATAAGAAATAATTGAAGATTTCTGCTGAAGGCTTTTTAGAATAACAATCTTTCCAACAAATCAAACTATAGTCTCTGACTTGGTAACAATAGAAAAAAGCCACTAAAATAATCTTACACTTTTAGGCTGTGAACACAGTTAGTGCTTAATAAGTATTTGTGAAATTTATTCTTCAATTCAGCCAGTTGTCCTTTCAAGGCAATAATTTTTTAAAAGTCAATATAATAAAAATCTATTGTTATTTATGTTATTCCCAAGAATATTGAAAATTAAGCTGCTCTTCCTCTTTAAACCAGCCTTTTCCCCTAGCCCCTCAGTATACTAATCATTTTAAATTGATAGAATGGAAAGTATTTCTTGTTAGTGTATATATTAAAATTTTGAGGTCAGTGAATTGAAGTCATTCATTGTTTAGGAAAGATTTGTGGCCATGATAAATAAATGTTGGTGGGGGTAGAGTGGAGGAAAGGGGTGTGGTTAGGAAACAGTTACCTTACCCTCCTATCTGCTGCTTTGCTTTATTCTGTTCCATTTTAGAACACATTTATTTTAGGCACCCTTTCTTGCCAATATTCTGCAGTTCGCCCAGTTCCAGAAGCTTTGCAGTTTTAACCACAAGACTGTGTTCAGTTTTTCTCTTTTAGGGTCCAGCCGAAGTGTTGGGTTCTTAATACGTAACAGCTGTTTTTAGTGCTGAGTCCCAAAGCACTTGAACCGGAAGGCACCCCCTCCTCTTCACCCCAGCCACACTCTGCCTCTCACTCTTTAACTCTGTTCTTGGCAGGACTGAGTGTGTGGCGGTCATCCACAGTGGTAGGTTTTGCATCTAGAGTGTCAGGAGCAGGGTGACCATTTGTGTTTGGACTTAGGGTGGGAGCTGTCCCTAGTCAGCCCTGTTGCTTGGATTTGCATTACAAACAACCCCTTGTTTACTGTATCTGCTGCCCTCAGGTGTTAAGATTAGAAAAACATCTGGGGTTGAGGGAAAACCCAACTGCCCCTTCCCCACACAGAATCTTCTGTTTATTTGTAACCTTAGATAATCCAGAGAATACCAGCCATGGCCAACTGGCACGCACAGGAGTGTCTCTGCTGGTAGCTCATTTTAATAATTCTATATGCATTTGCTCTTTTTAAGACAAATGCTGACATGCGTGTGCTCACACAGCCCTTACTCATGACCTAAATATACAGTTACCTGCACAGGAGAACCGCTTTTGCCATTCAAGCTTTTTTTTCCCCCCCATCTGAAGGAAAATTTTAATTGGCTAATTACATCCTTCCAGAACTAGAATTCTTAAAGGTGTGTCTATACTAGAAATCTTGTGAATGGGTGTCTCATAGAATTTTAAAGAAGAATTCTTGTTCAGATAAATCGGGCGGGCCTAGCAAGAAAGCAGCCTATAATGATAACATGTTTGGTGTCAGTGTGAGTTCTTAAAGCACAGTAAACCTTGGCTTGGGATGGTCATTTTCAAGGAGTGTGAGAAGAAGTGGTAGCCTCTTAAATATTTCAGAGCAAGGGCCCTGGAGAGTTTATTAAAAGCATACTCCCAAGACCTCCTTCCTCTGCATCTCATTTGTGAAAGCCCTGGGAGGCCAGTGGCGATGTATTAGAAGGGAAGACATAGTTGGTTGCCTCCTTGCTGGGTCCCGGCCCTGGTGTTGCCTGAAAACCGTGCGACCGTGAGCTTGGCTGCCTTTACAGAGTGAAAGTTCCCATTGGCCTCAGGCACTGTGGTTATTCGTCTTAGGTGTCAAACTTCCATTTGTCCCTCAAGCAACCCAAATGTTTAACACCTCTGACGAGAAACATCTCGGTTCTCTTCAGCTGCTCAGGGAAGGAACAGCAGCAGACGTAGTGCAGGAAGCGACAGCAAACTCGCTGCTCGGCTCACACCAACCGCAGCGACACCTGGTCAGGACAGTGTTGCTGACTGCACCGTTGGCTTTGTGATCTTTCTCAGGATGGCTTTTCAGGTGGGAAGGGAAGATGTCTGTGTTCGAATTTCGTCATCTTTTCTTATTTTTAGTAGATTTATTTTTCTTATTTTTGCTCTTAAAATGCTTCAGGGTTCTTTTATAATTATTTTGAGCAACTCACTTCTGTAGTATGGTTTTTACCTGGAGGGGGTCAACATTTGACGTCTAATGAGCAGAATTATCCCTCTTAGAACTTTGTCTTAACCTGCCCCCACCAGCCTCCGCCCATGTTTGCGTTTGCTTACAGTTAAAATTAGATTTTTGTCATTGTTCACATCTGGAATTAAAGAACTAAGTGAACATGTCAGATCAGTAAGGTAACACTTACCCATCTGTCCATCACACTACTGCATAGCTTTGAAAATAACACAGAAATAGTCATCAATAGGAAGACAATGATTTATTAACTCAGTTCACAGAGACTCTGGCTCATATTTTCAGCAGAATTTTTAAGTGTCTTTTCACATTCCTTACGGAGCTACCTCATGTGACTTACTGATTAATGATTTAAAATTTTCTACTATAAGTTGTCTACTTTTTGAAGCTAAGTATATGAAATTTTCCTCTTTACCTTAAGTGCAGGAGAAGTTAAGTTTTAGAAAGTGTATTCTCAGATTTGAATGCTATCTCAAGAGAATATGTGGGAAAGCTCCCCAAAGCCCCAAACTCTTCTGTGATTCATCTTAATTGTACTGCTACACTCAAAATAATTAGGAGTGATTGCCATTCCCCCTTCAGATAATTTAGGTATCTTATGACTGAATGGCATGCTAATTCAAGTGTCCCAGGTGCCATGCTGACGTGACCTTTCAGGAGCTGATATTACCTTGCATAACTGGTACGGCAGAAGTGTGATCCTTAGTCAGATAGGATTTTTCGAAATGACCCTTGAAATTTCTTGTTCATTCATAAAGGCATGAGAACAACCCAGTTTCACTAAAACAAGACTATTAAGCCAACTTGCAGAAAATCTTGCTCTTTGAAGTTCCGCTCCCCCTGCCCACATGCAGGTCCTCAGCTTGGTCTCATCAATCCCATTATTTTGATCCATTTCTGTCTTGCAGACAGACTCATGTAATTCTAACAGGACAGAGTAAGGACCTCATAAATGGCTCTATCTGGACTTCAACTTGTTACCTCACATGTATTCTTTATAGTATCAAATGAGAAATTTTTTATAACTTTTGAGTCTTGTTTTTAACTAATCCTGTTAGTTCTTTAGGCAGAACTGTTTTTGGTGTATGTGACTGACATTTTTTTAAGCAATGGGATCATTCCATTTCTCTCTGACTCCCCTTGTTCCTCATTTACATATTATAGATAGAATTTTATAAAACTGGTTTCCCTTTGATTTCAAGATAAACTTGAAATTTAATGAGAAAATATGCCAGCACTGTCCTTGGACCAGCAGAAAAGCACATATGTTTGATTCTGAGGCAGAAGTATTAGAACTCAGAATTATGTATGTGCTGCTGTTGTGGAACTGAATTTTTTTTAAAGAAGATACTGATTTCAAACTTGCATCTTAAAGTTATCACTTAAGTGATCATGCCAGACTGATCCAATCTGTAGAAAGCTAATACTGTAGCAATTGAGAGACTTGGTAATGCTTTGTAATGTCCCAGCAGGTCCTTACTCAATTTTTTTTTTTAAACTCTCAGCTTTATATAACCAAAGACACACTCTCAGACGCTTCATTTAGGCCTCAGTTCTTAAAAGATTTTAGCTATATGTATTGTACCAGCCATTGGGCTTTATTTAAATAATTTAAAAAATATATTTTAGATTGATGATCACTTTTTAAACATTACTTGTGACCTTACAAAATTTCTGTAAGAACTGTCGACTCTTCTATATGAAGGGTGGATAAAGGAAAGGTGCTATAATTTAAACAGAGGAGTGGCTCTAGCGCAGTTTTAATTTTCTTTTATTATTGTCAGCTTCTGTATGAAATAGTTACCAAAACTGTTAAAAGCTGACACACAAAAGTATTTTTATAAGTCCTTTTTTTTAAAATCCTGAACATTTATGCAATAAAGCCTATCCAACTGCAAATGATAATTGATCAGTTAATCAGAGATTACTGATGAACTTTGAGATAGTTATGTGTTAGGAAAGCACAGAATAGACACTTCAATAGATTTGCTGAATAAATAACGTACTAGAAAATTTTCATGTATGGTTTTTGGATATGTCCAAAGGATCTGTCTTTATTCAACCAAATCCTATATGAAAATCTGAAGGTGTCTACTAAATAATCCTTAATATTTTATCATTTTACTTTTTTTGATTTGTTGCATCAGTGAAAAAAAAATTTAAACCATGTCTTTAATGAAGAAGTCAGAGTCATTGCTTGCAGAATGTCAGGTTTCCAAGTAATAGCTGAAAACAGTCAGCTGGAGAGCTCCCTGCTAGAGTGAAAAAGAATGGGACTGGGTCCTCACTTGAGGACTGATCCTGAGACGTACTTATCTTTACTTAGGTCCTGGAAACCTAATTGAACAAGAAGAGATGATGGAAATGCTTTTTTTCAGAAGGGTACTTGAGACGGAAATGAAGTCATAATAAAAAGAAAACTATCTTCAATTATGTTGCAGTATCATATGGTTAAGGCTTCTCAATTCATTTTTATTCTTTCCTAGATAGAAAGGATATTTCTTTTTTCAGTAACACTTGACGTATTTTGAGACACTAAAAAATTCTGCATGTATTTTCTACATACATGTAGTAGCATCAGTGCTGACTTTGCTAGACCACTATGTGTTGTAAATTGATTATATCCTTTGGCAATATGGAGAGCAAAGTTTTTGAGTCCTTATTAGGTGGAGTTAGGCAGTCCCTTGTGAAGGCTGAGCCTGTGGAGGAGGGAAGTCCTGGGCAAGATGTCAACAGATTTGGGGTCTAGTCCCATGTCCATCACTCTCCAAGAGCCTTGGACCTCTGTCAGCCTTTGTTTCCTTGTTTATCATGAGGCATATTAATGTCTGGCATGCTTACCTTATATGATTGATGTACAGTTCAGATGGCACAGACCTGTGAAAGCACTCAGTTTTCTAGCTAAGGAAGCAAAGCACAAGTCTCATCCCAGCCTGGTAGGAATCCTGCCACAAAAGGTGCTTGACTGTATTCAAGAAGCTCCTGAGAAGAGGGAGAAATTCTTGTTTCTTACCGCGTCACCATACTGACCTGGAATCTGGATGACTGGGTAAAGGCCTTACAATAACCTTAAGAAAATATCTGTGTAAATAAAAGTTTTGAGGAGACAGCTTTCTTCTCTTCGGCTCTTCTTTCCCTCCTAGTTGTTAGGAGAGCACCCTTTCTTCTACTAAGGGAATGAGATGAGTGAGGGAACAGATTTCTAAATTAAAGATTTGTTAAAATTCTTACATCCTTCTAATATTTGATATGAAATTGCCAGATGACTCTTAAGTCCTTGGATTGGGGTAATTGATTTTTATTTAGGAGACTTTTTCCCCCTTAATCCTTTAAGAGCTGGGTTTCTTCTCCCCGCTGCGAACAATCTATAGAGAGGAGATTTAAGAAAGTCTTGTGAATGTAGAGGGTGACAGGCGAGTTATTTTTCTTTTCCCTTCGAGTTTTCTTCTGACTTAAGTCTTTCTTGTTTTCCTGGCACCTAAAAAAATCAGGTCCAAGGGGATAGGCTGGCCAGGAGAAATCAGTGCTTTTCTTGTCTCATTGGAAAATTCCAGCTTCCATCCTTTCAAGACTTTTCTTTTTCTCTCAGTAAAATTCAATCAATGTAAATATATATCAATGTAGAGTTAGCTTTCTTCAATTTTAAACATTATATATTATACCTTGTAATAATTATGAACACATAGCATCTTGGCACTCTAGTTCATATGACTTGGACCAAGGGAAAAACGTATTGTGATCTTATCTCAAGTGTGTCAAACTTTGTCTTAGACTCCAAAACTTAGATTTTTTTTTTTAAAGTCTGAAACAAAACCAGCAGTACCAAAGTAAAAATTTTTACCAAAGTAAAAAATGTTTACTGTTTACTACAACTGAGCTAACCAGCTAAGTAGCTGACAGTGTTAGGAAAAGAATCAAGTCTCCAAGACATTGCTTGAATTGGTTTTTATTCAATTTGTTGGTATAAGTAAAAAGTTTAAAACTCAAATCTTTTGAAAGGGAGAACAATTAACTTTTTTTTATTTTAAACTACTACCATGTGCCAGGTACTGAGCTATGGCAATTCACACAAATGAAAACTGGCTGGGTGTAGTAATCTCCGTGCTAAAGATAACAGCCCATCGTCAAGGGCAGCAGTAACCTGCATCAGTTCAGTAAGCAATGGAGTCATGGCTCTTCCCTTTTTAAGGTCTGAAGACTTGATAATTGTCATTGAAAATAACCAACCATTACTGCCTTTCGGAACATAAAACACTGATTAAATGAATCATATGTTGATTAAAATATAAAACCCAAAATTATTACTTTGAAGATTTTGTTGGTAGTTTCTTTTCAGTAATGCTTAGCTATTTTTTATGAAAATAAAAAGAAAATACTTTCATTTAAAAAAGCAATACACTAGAAAACTCAGATGACCAAAAAGAATAAAAAATACTAAATTCCTAGGATCCTGCTGTCAGAGATGGTCGTTCTTAAAGCTCACCATGCAACCTTTTAGACCTCTTCCTGTGCACATTTAGAAATACATGCAAACATGTATAAATATATGTTATATACTCATGGCCATGGAAACATAATATACAATTTTTTTTCTGCTTGTTTTCCCACCAAGATACAGTGGATATCTTTTTTACTCTTCTGTAACAACATTTTTAATGATGCCTAATGTATTGCCTAATTTATTTAATCAGTCTTTTGTTGGTAAGACATTTAGATAGTATCACTTTATTTTTACCTCTGTCTTAAGCAACATTTGATGGAATGCATGTTTTCTAAGTATGTCTTTGCACACTTTCTGTTTCTTTGAAATGAATTACTAGAAGTGGAATTGTAGAGTCAAAGGCAATGCACCTTTTTAAGCGAGGGGGGGGGTAACCCAACAATGCGATTTAACCCTAAAAAAATTTGAAGTCAGTGTTTAAAAGTATTATTAGATTACATTCACATTTGGTTATGGTTGATGTTTTGAGGCCTTCTTCCAGTCAAGAATCAGTCCAGCAGTAGACAAGGAGTTGGACAGATGGGGAGCAGAATATGAGCTTCATTATTAATCTGGCTGGATGGAGAAAGTGGCCTGAACCATGACACAAGCTTGTACTTCCTTTGACTTCCCACGTGGAACACCACTAAGTCACAGGCCTCCCCAACAGGGGCAGGGAATTTACCTCCAGTAGAACTGGAGACCAGAACAAACTCATGTTGGGGCAAGCTGGCCCCAAGAGAGAACAAAGGGTCAGTCTGTCCTTACTCCGTTCTTTCTCCAAATCACCAGATGTGAGTCCCTCTCCCGTGTGGAAAGTGAGTGAGGGTGCGGGAGAGGCAGAGGCTACAGCTGCTGCTGAGAAGCAGAAGTTACTACTTGATGCTCCAAGCTTTAGGAGGGAGGGGATAATGAGAGCGTGGTTATCCCCTGAGGCATGATCACTGAGCAGACTGATGGCCAAGGCCAGTAGTGGTGAGATGCGTGCAGCAGAGCACTGCTGTTGGAGGCAGAAAAATTTAGATCTTGGTGTCTGCTCCTTACTCTCTGAACCTTAGTTTCTTAACCTGTAACATAGACCGCCACTTCTTCTATTGATACTGACAAAAGTACAATATACACTCTGCATTAGTAATAGTGTTTATGGAAGGCAGGCCAACTGCATCTGAGTTTACTGGTGTTCTTATTAAAAAGGCAAATATGTAGGCCGCTCTGCAAATGTCCTGAACCAGAGGCTGCAGGTGGGCCATGCACATGCACTTTAACCCAGGTACTTTAGTGATTCTTACCTAAAGTAAGGTTTGGAAAAATAACGACCAGGTAGACTTTGAGTAATTTAACTGAGGTTCAGATAGCCTGAGTGACTCGTGCAAGGTCTCATACCTAGGCAGCAGTCAGGCACCTTGGCCCCAAAGCTCACTTGTCTCCACTCAGCCCTATGCCTCACGGACACCGCTGGCGCTCTGTACATGGAGACCTCAGGGTGTTTCTATCCTTCCTCCACTGACTGCAGAATGAAACCCACGTTCTTTAGCATTCTTTTCAAAGCTTTCTGCAATCTGGGCTCATCTACCTTTCAAGCCTTGCTTCCTTACCCTGCAGCTTAAGATTAAGCTACATTTCTACACCTGCATCCTATCACTTTCCCAAATTCCTGTCTTTGGGTTGTTATTGCTTGCTCTCCCTGGAATGCCCTGTTTTCTCTTCCTGCCAGCATAGTCTTGTTCATCCCTGAAGATCCGGGCCACATGGTATCTCCTCCAGGACGCTCCTCCTGATTTCACCACCAGGTAAGACTTAGTGCTGTCTCCTGGCGGGCTCCCACAGAACCTTCTTCATAACTGTTATCACTGCTTATAATCGTTGTCTCTGTGTCTGTCTCACTCACTGTTAATTCCTTTAGGTAGGGAGCTTCTTTACTCATCTCTGTGCTCACAGCCAGTTATACGACTTAGCACAGAGCATGTTACTCCACAGATATTTGTGGAATATATACAGCAAAACTTTTTTAAATGCATTAATGTAGAGCATTAATAGCAGATATCAATCTATATTTAAATGGAGATCCTTTAACAAAATAAAGACTAATACAGAATCACAAACCTGAAATTGAGCTTAGAAGTGATCTGAATACGAAGTATATAGTCCATGGACTAGACATCAGCTGTTAGTTTTGAGTATTTAGCAAGTGTCAGGACCTGTTCTGAGCACTTACTGTATATTAGATGATTTAATCTTCACAGTAACCCTGTGACATCCTGAATATCCCTGTTTTACAGATGAGGAAACTGAGGCATAGGGATCATACAAGTGGTTAAAGGACTGATGTAAAACTAGACCAAGAAACGCTCAGTCAGATAAAGTAGGTAACTGGGCAGGATCACACAGCTGGTAAGTAGTGGTACCACGCTTAGACCAGACTTTGACCCTCATTGCAGCGTGCTTTCTGCAACTTCAGCTATCACTGCCATCACTGGTACTCAGAAGATGCTAGATGATTGTTGAATCAATGTATTTCTCATCAGGAAGATGTAAAAGATTTTTAACCTATTTATTGTTTAGTATCTCAGTTGTGTCTGACTCTTTGTGACCCCGTGGACTGCAACATGCCAGGCTTTCCTATCCTTCACCATCTCCCAGAGCTTGTTCAAACTCATGTCCATTGGGTCAGTGATGTCATCCAACCATCTCATCCTCTGTTGCCCCCTTCTCCCGCCTTCTAGTTTTCCCAGCATCAGGATTTTTTCCATGAGTTGACTCTTCCATCAAGTGGCCGAAGTATTGGAGCTTCAGCATCAGTCCTTCCGATGAATATTCAGGGTTGATTTCCTCTAGGATTGACTGGTTTAATCTCCTTGCTGTCCAAGAGATTCTTCAAGAGTCTTCTCCAGCACCACAGTTCGAAGGCATCAATTCTTTGGCACTCAGCCCTTTTTATTGTCCAGTTCTCGCATTCTACATGACTACTGGAAAAACTATAGCTTTCACTATACAGACCTTTGTAGGCAAAATAATGTCTCTGCTTTTTAATATGCTGTCTAGGTTTGTCATTGCTTTTTTTTTTTTCAAGGATCAAGCATCTTTTAATTCTGTGGCAGCAGACACCATCTGCAGTGATTTTGGAGCCCAGGAAAATAGTCTCTCACTGTTTCCATTGTTTCCCTATCTATTTGCCATGAAGTGATGGGACCAGATGCCATGATCTTAGTTTTCTAAATGTTGAGTTTTAAGCCAGCTTTTTCATCTCTTTCACCTTCATCAAGAGACTCTTTAATTCCTCTTCGCTTTCTACTGTAAGACTGGTGTCATCTGCTTATATGAGGTTATCAATATTTCTTCCGGTAATCTTGATTCCTGCTTGTGCTTCATCCAGCCTGGCGTTTCACATGATGTACTCTGCATATAAGTTAAATAAGCAGGGTGACATTATACAGCCTTGACTACTACTTTCCCAATTTTGAACCTGTCCATTGTTCCATGTCAGGTTCTAAATGTTGTTTCTTGATCTGCATACAGGTTTCTCAGGAGGCAGGTAAGGTGGTCTGATATTCCCATATCTTTAAGAATTTTCCACAGTTTATTGTGATCTACACAGTCAAAGGTTTAGAGTAGTCAATGAAACAGAAGTAGATGTTTATCTGGAATTCTGTATCTTTTTCTATTATCCAACGGATATTGTCAATTTGATCTCTGGTTCCTCTGCCTTTTCTAAAACCAGCCTGAACATCTGGAAGTTCTTGGTTCATGTACTGTTGAGCCTAGCTTGGAGGATTTTGAGCATTACCTTGCTAGCATGTGAGATGAATGCAATTGTGCAGTAGTTTGAGCATTCTTTGGCATTTCCCTTCTTTGGGATTGGAATGAAAACTGACCTTTTCCAGTCCTGTGGCCACTGCTGAGTTTTCCAAATTTGCTGCATATTGAGTGCAACACTTTAACCTATAGGGGGTTTGTGAACATAAAAAATGTATGAAATTATAAATGTTTTTAACATTATTTGTGGTAGTAATAACTGTGGTGCGAGTAAAAAACACAGAGTTTAAGGCAGTAAGTTAGATGCAGTGAAGGGAGGGGAAACTGGAGGAGATACAAAACAGATGGAGAAAGTTCTAGCCTGATGATGGAGGGTCAGTGTTAGTGGAAACAAATTTAGAGAGAGGAGCAAGTTTTAGGACAGACGTACATGAGTTTGACTTAAGGACTATTCTGTGTTTTCTCTTGTGTGTTAGGAAAACAAAAAAATTAACCCATATCTGCAACCCAGCATTTTACATTATGGACATCATTTTGGTCTATAATTTATTTAAGTCAGCCATGCCTCACAAGTATCACTTCACTTCCCTCTAATGCTGCCTGAACCTTGTTTAGAAGCCTTTGTGTGATTATAAAAAATAGAAGTGCATATTGACCACAGGTCAGGAGAGGAATAGTATTAATATACTACTGTATAATATCTAATGAATTCACTTTACCTGCATTTTTCTTATTAAATGCTCTATATCACTATGAAAGGAACACTACCAGTCTTCCTGTCTTTTCATTCAGGATAGTGACACACACAGAGGTTACATTGTTTACTGTAGTCTCAGAGTTTAGTAAGTGGTAGAACTTGGATTCAAAGCCACATAGCCCTGATGTAGAAGCTGGGACCCATTTTATAAACTAGATCCTCCCTCTAAAGAATATTCCTTCAGTTCAGTTCAGTTCAGTCGCTCAGTCGTGTCCGACTCTTTGCGACCCCATGAATCTCAGCACGCCAGGCCTCCCTGTCCATCACCAACTCCCGGAGTTTACTCAAACTCATGCCCATCAAGTCGGTGATGCCATCCAGCCATCTCATCCTCTGTCGTCCCCTTCTCCTCCTGCCCCCAATCCCTCCCAGCATCAGGGTCTTTTCCAATGAGTCAACTCTTCGCATGAGGTGGCCAAAGTACTGGAGTTTCAGCTTCAGCATCAGTCCTTCCAATGAACACCCAGGACTGATCTTTAGGATGGACTGGTTGGATCTCCTTGTAGTCCAAGGGACTCTCAAGAGTCTTCTCCAACACCACAGTTCAAAAGCATCAATTCTTCGGCTTAGTCAGTGTCAATAAATTACTTTGAAGATTAAAAGCGTCTGTTATATTTTTGTTTTATTAAACAATGTAAATGGTTCGGCTCTAGTGGTGGCTTAAATAAGTTCTCAGAATACTTGAAAATTGTCTTCTGGTTTATTCAACACATAATCATGTAATTGCTCAATGTGTTCTTGAAAATTCCCAGGAAATATTTGTTTCTTGGATGTATCAGCCACATTTTGATAAATGCTTAATTTTTATGGGAATATCTATTGCTCAATTCTGGGGTCCCAGTGTCCACAGATCTTAAGGACTCAATAGATTAATCAATTAGCAGTGTGGCCAGAGGTTTTGTCATTTTTGGAATCTCCTTGGTGAATGATGTGCCACTTATTCCATAAGAACTGAGTATTACAGGCAAAAATCTGCTGCCAAAGAGTGTTCTTTGCACAATAAGCAAATTAAAATGTGGTGTGTGCTTTGTTTCTAGTGGCTGTTTGTGGTGATTTCTGTGGTATCAGGATATTAGGTTAAGTAAGAGAAATTAGCTTAGAAGTAACTGGAATTGTGATCATTCCTGAGAAGTTACAGCAGTGGGTTTCCTTAAAAAAAAAAAGAGAAGAAGAAATCTTTTTTGGTAAGAAGATAATTATTAGAAACAGTCTTCTTTCTCTCAAAAGGAAATGTCTTTGTTGTTGTTTTAAGGTAATATATATTTTTTTTAAGTTAGGGGAAACTTCATTAAAGAACAGAAAAAAAATGCAAGTGCCTATATTTCTGTCACTCATATAATGGTTTCATTTATGTTTTTCTTAAAATTTTCTTTCTCCAAATCTACCTATAATACAAGTTTTTAAAATAAAAGAGCCTATAAGGTTACTGTTAAAATTTTTGATCAAAAATATGTTGTTGCTCATCTTCCCGTATGAATAGGTAAAGATCTATATCATCATCTATTGTCATGGCTGGATACTATCCAGTGTATTTTAGTTTATTGATTTTATCCTCAATTATGGGTGCTTTTTGTTTTTCTTATTTTGAACAATGCTAAAATGAAACCTTGTTAAAAATACATATTTATAATCTATTTTTATAAGTTATATAGAATTAAATAGATTATAGAAATAAGTCTATTTAAATAGACTTCAGATAAATGTGTTTTTGCATATTTATGTTTATCTGAATCACTGGATCATATCTTTCTTGATTTATGTGAGCTTTTTATATATAAATATATATATAGCTCAGCAGGTAAAGAATCTGCCTGCGGTGGAGGAGACAGAGGAGACATGGGTTCAATCCCTGGGTTGAGAAGATCCCCTGGAAAGGGAAATGGTGACCACTCCATTATTCTTGTCTGAAAAATCCCATGGACAGAGAAGTCTGGTGGGCTGTAGCCCAGTGGGTCACAAAAAGTCAGATGTAACTAAGCAACTAACACATGTTTATATATAAAGCATATTAACCATTTTGATAACAAGAAAATGCTTTCCAGCATTAGCTTGGCTCATTTCATGTAATTTATCTCAGAAGAGAAGATCCTCTTTTGGCTCTTGTAGGATGGTACAGTAACCAGAGAAAACATTTTATTTCCTTTCACTATCAGAAGAAGTTACCTGTTGTAGCAGTCTTTGAATTAACCCTCAAGTTTAGGGTTAAATGAGTTTCCTGGTAGGATGAAGACAAACACCAAACAATGATTATTTGAGGAATGACTTCTCATTCATCTCATAAATATTCATTGAAGGTACTTATTTTGAAAGTCATTTTGCTGAGCCCCATTGTTAGTATATGACAGCAGTTCCTGAAGACAGTAGTTTTTGCATGTGCCAGCCTTTCTTGATCTGCTTTCAGTTCAGTATGGACCATCTGAAGTATGGTAGAGAGTATTTGATTAACTTGTTTTTAAATGGTTATGGAGATAGTTTTATTTGGGTTGGGCCAGGGAAGTTGCTTTAATAAACACTTTTTTAAATTAAAAGGTTATACATAGTAATCTAAGACTACTTAAGAAATCAATAATTTATAGAGCATTTTGTTGTATTTATTTTTAATGTAAAATAAGTTAGGACATCCATCAAAAAGCATTTTAAATTGGCAAGTTTATCAACATTGCTGCCAAGGTAACTGATGGTTGGTAGGAATGAAGGCTAGGAGTTCGACCTCCTCTTCAGTTGTTGGTACTGTCTCTGTTTCATTAGCACCATCCCCAGAAACCTTTACATTCACTCTGTGTACTCTCTAAGGACATTTTAAAGAGTTATTTTCGGACTTGACCACAATTAGAGTTAGGGAAGCAGGATCTCAGGAAGGCAGACAAGTTTACATTTGCTTATATCATGTAGGGCTAAGAACACATGCCTTGGATCTTGAATGCCTGAACCCAAATCCAGGATCAGCTACTTGCTGGCTGTCCAGTGGGAAAATTACTTTTACCTCTCTGTTTCTGTTTCTTTACTCACAGTTTGAAGATTACCCTAATAGTTGGAAACACAGCAGGAATGTATTGCTTTGAAAATGATGTTACTTAGTTATCACATATAGGAAATACTGGTCAAAATCCATGGCAAGTACTCACTATCTGCTAGGAATAGGTATCAGGATAGATCTGTAAATTATAGGCCTGGGGATATTTGTTTTCATGTCTTCCATACTATTTATGAAATAATTCTAAACTAAAACCACATTTAAATAATGTAAGATCTTATTAACTAGATTTTTGAGGCAGTCTCATGTATCTAATTGGGGAAATTAGAGATTAAATTTTTCAAAAGGAAATGTTTCCTCCCAAAATGAAAAGAGCAAGAAAAATGTGACATTTATCCTACAATTGAGAAACTGGTTCATAATTCAGGGACATGTGAGGTGTGTATGTAATGTTTATTGGTTGTCTGAATAGTTTCTGAATAAATTCAGTAATGTGTATGCAGTGAGGAATTTGAAAATAGTTGGCTGCTTGTGGAAAAATACATTTTAAAAGGCTTTTAATTTTTTCTTTAAGTTCTGCTATCGCTAATTTCATGGGAACTGGGTGGGGGTGGTATTGACAAGAAGTTAGGCAAGGCACTTACTGGCTACTGGTCTTTGAAGGAGTTCCTAACACTTTCGAGTCTTGGTTGTCTTGTCTAGAAGTGGTAACGAGTAGGGCTGCATGGCCTGAGCGGGGCACGGTCGCATCCGTGTGCTTTCTTTGTCCGAAAGCCCTTGGGCTTCTGGGTGCCAGACCCCTGAGCTGCATCATATTTGCGTCTCTCTCTTGCATTGCTTTATCAGTATTGAAAGCGTCAGAACTGACATCAGTGCTTTGGCAAAGGAGTTTTTCTGCCCTAGGAGCACAGTAAGGTCTGATGGTATGAGAATTGGAGAAAACTGGCCCAGTACTGCTTTTGCCTGGCTCTGGGAAGGCACCCTGTTGTCCATTAGTAAGTTCTGGGGGCACCTCCGGTGCAGACTGACCACACAAATAAGATTCGGGCATCTAGTTTGGATAGTGCCATGCAGCTGAGTTGCTGATTGTTAAAGGTCTGCCTTCAGAGAAGCAACTCATACCTCTTTCTGCTTTTCCTTTTCTCACAACCCAATATATTCCTAGAATTCCTTGCCCACGATTATCACCCAGACACTGCATTTCACAAGCAAGCATTTTGTCGTTTTAAAGTCACAGGGTAGCCCTGTGGACAAGGATTAAGCCACACAGCACTTTGAAGCAGGGAGAACATGTCTGGGAGGGTTTTATCCTCTACTTTTTTTTTTTAATTGAGGAATTTATTCATGTATTTAGGATTTATTCAATGATTATTTATTCTAAATAGCTTTACTGAGATGTAGTTCATGTGCCGTACAATTCAGCCATTTGAAGGGTACAGTTAATGGTTTTTAACATGTTCACAGATGTGTGTGATCATCACCACAGTCAGTTTTAGAGCATTCTCATCACCGCAGAAAGTAATCCCACACCCTTCAGCTGTCACAACCCATCTCCCTATTCCCTTACCCCACCACCCCAGGTCTGAGCAACCAGTTAATCTTGTTTTATTTTTGTCTCGATAGATTTCTCTGTTTGGTACATTTTATAAGAATGGAATCATAATAGGCAGTCCTTTGTCACTTGCTTCTTTGACTTAGCAGAGTATTTTTAAGGTTCATTCATGTTGTAGCATGTTACCACTACTTCATTCCTTTTACCCTCTGGCTCTTCATGGCTGAATCTCACCTTACAGAGTACGTATACTTTCCCTAACACAGGTTTGAGCATCAGTACAGAGAGAAGGTGAGTTGGGTTAGTCTATTTGGGGAAGGAGGAAAGGTAAAGTCAGTTGATATTACAGATATATATAAATATAATATATATAAATATAAATCAGATATATATATATACACACACACACATATATATATATATATCAGTGATGAGAGAATATGGCAGTGCGAGAGAATATTTTTGATTGCAGATCCAAATCAGTTAAAAGTTGACCACTGTGTAATTATTTATGAATTACATACCTAAATTACACATTTATCTAATAACTCAGAGTATACACTTAGGGCACTGTTTATAGTCATTGATGGAAGCTGAAAATTCTTCTTTCAAATAAAGTAACCTCTAATTATTTTGGTTAGCTTCTTGTTAGCTCTCATCATAGATTTTAGCACTAAGGCAGGCTCTTAAAGAGTTGTTATCAGAAGTAAGGTAGCTGTCAGCTTTGCCATTTTCTTGAGTTTCCTTGGGCTTCACTATTAGCATCTTGAGTGCACTTGGTGCTCTTGCCCATCTGACATACAGGGTACATGCAGGCCTCTCCTGAGACAGTCTGTGTATTAACAATATTTTGTGAAGCTTCAGTGCTTGAGTGTGAATGTGAGTGTTGACATTGTAATGTTTTCTTCCTGGGCCTCGTGGCTGATGCTGTGTGCTCTTCTTGTACTACATCGTGGCCCGCTGTTCTAGACTGGTGGGAAAAGTAAAGGGAAGCTATATTCCTGTTTGAGCCAACGAGATATTTCTGACGAGCTGGCTGCTGGGTTTCCTGTGAAGGTTTTTTTATGAGACCGGCAGATTCTGCACACATGTGGAAAAAAAAAGTCCCCCTCTTTTCGGCCTGTTAGGGAGGTTCTTTGCCGTGTAGGTCACTTGCAGATGGCTCAGAATCCCCTGGGCTTGCTGCACCCTGGGTTGGGGGATGAGGCTGTGTGTAACTCCACCGGAGCCCCACGAAGTTTCCTCATTGGTGGTGGTGCTTCGTGCCAGCCGGGCAGGATCTGCTTGTCTTCGTGGCCCTGCCCTCTGGCAGCCCTGTGGGAATCCCGCTGCCTTCCCAGAGATTAGATGTCTGTGCTGGGCTGTTTGCTATTTTAAACCAAAAATGTACAGTGTGTGCAAGTGATGAAACCGCTTGAAAGGAAAGCCCTCTGCTATCTGAGGCAGTTCTCAGTCATTCCCAAGCACATTGGAAATTGGGCACCATCCAAACCTTGACATATTGATGTGGCTCTCAATGGTAGATCTTTCTGCTAGTCCCCAGAGGACATGCCCGATAAGAAACTGGTCATTTGACTCGGACAAGGCAGGGAGGCCGTTTGAAATCATCTCTGGGTGTAAGACTGTTTCTTCAGAACAAGTTTGTGACCAGCTTTGTTCTTCACTGAAGAAATATCCAAAGTAAATGGGCTTAAACTGTTGAAAGAATTTAGGTTGGAAGAATTACTTCAGAGGGAGGGATTAATAAACACTGGAATGGTTTATCAAAGGAAAAGCATAGGATCTGATTATTGAAAGGTTTTAAGAATAAATGTTTGTATGAAGCGATTTAAATGCCTCAGCTGGAGGGATCCAGACGGTGGGCTGTGCCTCTTCCTCCTGGGCTTCACCCACCTTGCCTCCCCCACTCTTCACCTCTGAGGCAGTTGTATTTTCTTTTCTGTCAGCAGCATGCAAACCCTCCAGGTCCTCCAAGAGATTATAGTCCTTCCTGAAGGGAAAAATAAATAGGCCAGTGTATAGATTATGCTATATAACGAGTCTCCTGTGTGTTATTACAGTGTTGTCACCCCAATTCTCAATTATGGCAATTTTTGCTGAGGGGCAGTCTTAGGAGTGTGTGAGCCCCCGGCTCCTGAGATTTCCCTGCTCTCAGTGCGTCTCTGCTTAGCCACGGAGGTGCCTCTCTGAAGGCTGCTGGCTGAGCAAATCGTGCTAGATCATCTCACATCCTGTTCAGGTGACTGAAATTCTGAAATTCAAGTTTTCTCTGAAGAGAGCCTTGAAGAATATTGGACTCACTAGAAAGAGCCTAGGAAAAGTAGGGTGCTTGGCCCTGAGCAAGGGTCTGGGTTCAGTTAGCCTGCGGTGACTGTCCCTCAGGTATGAATGAGAAGTGGGGCATGCTTCCAGTGGCTATTTGGCTTGATCATTTGCTGGAGAAGGCCAATGACAGAATCATAAAAGAAATGATTTTTCCTGATAATCAAAAATTAGACTGGGGCCTTGGGGTCTAGAAAATGTAATAAGATTATTAGGAATGCAACATAGAAAAAAGTAACTGGAACTTACGTCTGGCAATATCTGAAAATGGTAAAATTCAGGAAAGATAGCATTTTTCCAAGAGAAAAAGGTCTATATTTTGAAATGTCATTATTCATGTTTTCTTGCTGAACTTTGTTGTTGCAATTCTAAGTTCATTTAGTTTGTACCCCTTTCCCAAGCACAAAACCAAACAAAAAATAAACTCCAAATAAAATAAGCATCAGAACTGTAACCCAGTAAACTGAGGTAGAATTTTCCAATTCAACAAAGTTTCATACAAATTTTTCAGAGAAGATTTACAGTTAGGGACCTTACAACCATGCCTGTTGATTCAAAATCCTGTCAAACACACAGAGGCAGCTTTTGTTCATCAATTGGTGTTTCAGAACTAAGAGATTTTGTACAGAATGAAAGGATGCAGTTATTTGATGACCATTTCTTCAATGTCAATACGTTTTAAACTTCATAGACTTGAGAAAGCAAAAGACTCACGATTCATGACTAATAACTACATAAACTACATCAAATCTTTTTGAAAAGGGGGCTTTAATAAAGGAGGTGCATTCATTTTTGTAAGTTTTGTGAAAGTTCTGCTTTTCCACTTTCTCAAACCTAAAGTCTCATCCTGTATTACGTTTGGAGCTTCTTTATAGATATAAATCGGGGCAGATATTTTCAAAAGCAGAAATTTAAGTATTGGAAGGCAAGGGGGTTTTCTGGTAGCCAATGAGTAGAGATTACTGGACATACATAACACTGTGTGTAACTCTGGAGATACAGTATAGTGATTTATGGTTGAGCTACTTGTTTTCTGTGTTGATTTTAAATGTGGTAATGGATATTCCCACAGCGTGCTTAATAAAAGTGTCCAAAATGCCTTAATTTTTTAAAAAATCAGAAATGCCTTCACTCTTATTTGCCAGCATAAGAAAGCTTAGAATATTAGTGTTGATGCGTTTTGGTTGCTGTATCCTTAAGGATTTTTCTGCTGTTTGGTGGCTTCAGGTTTTGATTGAAATGTCAAGGTGTAATCATGGCAGACTAATATGTGTCTGTGTATCTGGAGCCAGAATTGAAAAACTTCCTCTGACTTTTCTGTTTTTCTTCTCTTAATAGTAAAGAATTACGCATTTACAGTTTCCCAAATGAACGTGTAATTTATTAGTGATGCAAATTTTAGCTCTCCTGAATATAAACGGAAGTGGGGAGGGGGCAGTTCTTAAGCTTGAAGGTTCACCTTGCATCAGGTGTCTGCAAAGTCTTTAGACCCAATGCATGTTAGGGTCCCTTTCCCAATTGGAATCACTTACCCCATCATTTTCATTTTACTCTTTAGGCTTGAAGAAGTGTGTATTTAGCCATCAGTTCATTTTGTGTGGTCTGAGTTATAAAAATGCCCCTGCTGGTTTTTCCATATGAAAAACATGTTTTTCATTTGTGGAAACTTATATAATTTTTTTTTTTTTTTTGGGCTGGGCTTTCTTTTGTGCTGCTTTAAATTGAAAGCAAATGTACTTCCCTCCCCTTCATTCTTGATTCCCCACCCCCATCTTTGCATGTTCCAATTACAGAGTTGTGAAAATAAGTCATCTTTCGGCTTTTGTTATTTTAAAACAGCTCTCGGTGATGTCAGAGTCAATACTAAAAGCATTAAGAATGCTGGCAGACTGCAATGCAGCTGCAATCCAACATGGTGCTGGAAATGGGGTTGAGAGCATAAAGGCTTTCCATATTCCCAGGGCGCACAACTGCTTGCGGCCTTGGCTTTGATCTCTTCAAAGGCTGCTGCCTCCTCCTAGATGGAGAGACTTGGCTGCCACTCGCTTGCATTGAAAAAAGGCAGAGGTCTCTATTCAGGCAGAAATCAATCACTGTGCAGAAACAATTATGTGTAATTCAACCATCATGAAAACAGGACGAGATTACGGGTTTGTTACCTGAGTGACTGTGTGGAGACAGGGAGCAGAGAACACTGGAGTCCTGCTGACATGCCACATCTCTGTGACAATTATAGACGTATGAATGATGTGGCGGGCGGGGGAGGCACGATGACAAATGCTGGTCACGCTGTCCAGCAGAGCAGAAAATGAGGTTACAATTGGGAGATGATGTTTGCATATGTAACCATATTTCAGCAAGCCGAACAACTTCGGGGAACAGACCCTCCGAAACTCTCGTGGGTATTTATCTGTATGTGTACTGGCATGTGAATGTGATATTAGCTGAATTAAGACAAAAGTCATCCTAATAATTTGAGAATTAGGCTGGAAAAGGGAAAGTAAACTTTGGGTTATTACATTTGCTAATTTGGAATTTATACTGCTGACACCAAAGTCTGAAAACACAACTAAGTTCCTAACCTAATATATGTGAGCCTGACTTTAAACATGTTCTAGTTTGAGGAACATTTTTGTTTTGAATTTGTTAATCCGCCTCAAAAAAACCTTTTGTTTTTTTCATCTTAGTTTAAACCCTTTGGGAAAATGATTTTGTCAGTTGTTCTGTCTTCCCTTGTTTTCACATGTTATTTTTCTAAAGCAGCCTTCTGAAATGCGTTGGAAGTTTCCTTTCATTGTGAATAAAAACAGGGCCTTTTTTCTAGGTAGGAAATAGCTTTCTGCTTTAAGTAGAAGTATATTTAATCTCAGAGCCCTGACATGCAAAGCTGTCGAGGCATTTATTTTTATTTTAACTTGCTCTTGTCACCTAACAAAGGCTTAGGAGTAACTTCACACTTTGCCAGCTAGCCCAGCTAAAGGGCGGGAAAAGGCAAAAATAAGACGAAAACCTAGATGACTGATTATAAAATGGTATTGCTGCTGCTCAGCTTGCTACCCAGGCCTGGGTTTACCTTTCATGCCGCTCCAGCTTAGACATCAGAGGCGTGAGAGCTGCTTTGAGTTACAGATCTTCAAACAATAAGTCAAAACAAAAAAATCAATCCCCTCCGGTCCCTGGGTGCAGTTATCAAAAGATAAAAGAGAAAAATAAAGTTATGCTAAAGCAGATAGAGGAAAGGAGTAGATATGCCAAGGAAACTCGGAGGACAAGTGCAGAGTTGAAGTGGGCCTCGTGTGAGCCAACATCAATGAATTTTTATCTTATCAAAAAGTTTTAGGGTTGCCAGTTCTTTTCAAACTGGATCCAGTCTGCTTGCTCCAGGGCTGCCTGGAGCATTGGCTTTTATAAAGTTGCTTCCCACCCCCTCCCCCCTTTAAATATAACCACATAGGAATTAGACTGCTTTTCACTCAAGGTATAAAACTTGCCACAGACTTCAACAGCAAATTAGGGGTTTCAATAATCCCTTGATATTTTGAATATAAATTGAGACTTTTTTTTTTTTAATGTTTATTGAAAGCTGTAGATTTACATGAAAAGTAAGGCAGATCTCTACAGTGTGTATTCTTTCTTCAAGCCAAATTACTAAGGAGAGCTGGAAAGCCCCCATGAATTCTTTTTGAGGTAAGAAATCTGTGTTTTTCCTCTGTTTTTTGTGGGTAATGTCAGATATTTTTGGAGATTAACTTTAACTATCTTTCTGAAGCCTTTTGGCCAGCATTTTGATATATGAGCCAGTACGTATTTTTATGAACCCGAGTTAGAGTTTAAAAGGCTTATATTTTTAGGTATTATAGAATACTGAGCCTATTTGCTCACTAATTTTATAGCTGTAAACATTTCTGAAATCAGTTCCTTCATTAACTTCCCTAAAGGTCTTTAATAAATGGCAGCACAGATTCTGTTTTTACCTTCTCCTTGGCTTCCCTTTATTTCCTCAGTGATAGTGTACCTGAGCTTCTGCCCAGGGAGCCACCACGCTCATCTCCTTAACCACCGTAGAGCCTGACCTGTCCCTTGCAGGGTAGTAAGTCTCTATATCTCAAGAGAGAAAAAGATAGTTTGGCTTTATAGAACTGGATGCCCTGCTATTTAAAGAAACATGTTCTATATATAAACTGTAGTTAATCACTTGAGTACTATCATCATAGCTTTCATTTGCATAGTTCAGATGACTCACTGTTTTGAAAATTAAATAAACTCAAATGGAAAACAACCACACACTGCGGGTTGCAACTTTTATTTCCTAGTAGAGTTAATGAGCAGAAAAATGGCAGAGCCACTTCCACACATCTAAGGCTTACAATTTTCTTGAACTATTTAATGAATGTACCTTATTATAAACGTTGAAGCTAGCGAGTATGTGCTGTAGGCCCTGAGAGAAAAAGTGAAGTTTCTTTTTAGTTTCTTATAATTAAGCTACTGTCAAGAATGGCAGTCTATATTTTTAGGCCTTTGTCCTCTGACTCTCCTTCAGGCTAGATGTGGCTTACATTTCTCCTCCAGTCTCTCTCTTCCATTTCCTATCCTTAATCCCATCTTGTCATCCTTCCAGGCTACTTAGCAGATGCTGTATAAGTGTCTTCACGTTTACAAGCGAGGAAAGAAAGACGACAGGAGGAAAATGGGTCAGGGCGTATGTACATGCACACATGGGTACCGTGCTCTGGCAGACTCTGGTCTGTCCCAGGTGGGAGGACTCCTAAATTCCTGACACCCCAGCCCCAAATCCTGAGCTCAGAGCTTTTACTTTCTTCACACAGGCAGTAGCAGCTCTGAGGGACTGGGGGGGCAAGAGTGTAGGGGTGGACTATACCCACTAATCTCCAGTGGTATCCTCAGCCTCCCCAAATAAACACCTATGCTAAGGAAAAGCATTCTTCAAGATAGAACCGCTAATCCCTTCTTCCAACTAGATTGCTGTCCCTAAGCCCCTTTGATGTAGAAATGTACATGCTAGGTAAATTGTCAGGCATCTTCCCCCGTGTGAATACACACACACACACACACACACACACACACACAAATACACCTACATATAATGCAGTGTTTCAAGCTGATGAGTTAGATTGCCTGCACTTGAATCCCAGCTCCACTACATCATGGTTGAGACCTCAAGCAAGCTACGTTAAGTGTTTTAGCTCTTCTTTTCCTTATCTGTATAATGGGAGTAATAGTAGTAACTGCTGTGGGGACTCTGTAACGGTAATGCAGGTGCAAAGCATTGGTGACATGTAGGTACTATGTTAGTGGTTCTTGAATTCCTCACTCAGTCAAAACATTATTTGCAGTCTGCTGCTCATTGTTGAGATGTTTTGTCTATTTATGCATTTTCTTATATTTGAATTTCTTTATGACCCACTCCCAGAGTAGACCCCAGGCTGTGGAGGGAAATGTGGAGTCCAGCATGTTTCATCTAAGCTTGAATGTCTACTGAAGATGCAATAATGAGGGGTTTTGTTTTGTAATGATCCTAAGGACTGCATAATCATGGGAGAAAATATATGGTTAATATTTTGTTTAACTCTTAGGTTTCGTAATTTGGAGTTGAGGAAAACAATCATAATTCACATTTTCCTAGCCTTTTTCGTATACTAAAGGATATAGCTTATCTCTTTCAAAGGAAAAAAATTTAACCACATGAATGTTATATTTTCACATCCTATATTTGTTAGTTGGATATATTCCATAGGACTGTGTTAAGTTCTTCTACAGAGTCTGTGCATTCACTTGCATTTGGAATGGTGAAAAGGAGAGCCATATTCAAATATTTTGAGGTGCAAATGGAAAATGGGCTAAAGATGTAAAATTTATAATATTTAGGGATTTGGTGGATGAAATAAATAGGATTCAGGTGACTGGATGATTGTAAATCAGTCCGGCTAAAAGCAGACTCTGGGCAGCACAGTAACTACTGTCTGTCCTTCCTCCGTTCAGCCTGCTCCTTGCCTGCCAGCACACGCGGCTTCCCACCAACAAGCCAACCATCGTCATGTGACTTTACTTTCCCCTTCTCAGGTCTTTGAGGGCAGTTTTATCACCGACAAACTCCAGAATTTTAAATCTCAGTTGCAGTGTGAAGATACCAATATGGTATTTAAAATATTACTTGGACACTCTGTTTTAATAGGAAATCTCCAATTTCAGTGATTTGTGTTGTTTTCGTAAAAACCATTGAAGATAACTTATTTAACAATTTGACTCCTTTTAGCTTCAAAATTCTGTACTGTTAGAAGAATAATGATCCAGGAGAAGGGCGCCAAAGTGTATTTTAATTAATGTTAATTAACATAAATTTTTAAATATTTGAAATAAAACCTCTGAATTTTTGACAAGTCAAAACAAACTTAGTGTGAGTAAATAGCTTTATCCTTAGCAGAAAGGAACAGACAATCTCTCAATTTTTTTTCCAACTTGTTTGAGGTATAATTGACAAATTAAAATTGTATATACTAAAGGTGTGCAAAAAATGATGTTTTAGTCAACTCAGAATTTTAAAGGAACACTCAGAACTCTTAATTGCAGTCATTTAATTTTCAGTGATTATGTACTTATGTAGCAACTTCACAAAAGTTACTGGCCAGTATCTCCCGTTTTACTCTTGGCTATTTGGAGTTAGAACATTCTTTCAAAATCTTACAAGCATAGCAGGTTAAACAATCACAAACATTTATGCTTTTGAAAGAAAACTACAAATCTTACTGGAGGGCACATGACCCTAAATGATTTTATGTGATTCTTGAGGCCCGCTAAGAATTAAAAAGCGAGTTTTGTGAAACATGTAAATCTTGCCTCTAGCTTTGCTGTTATAAGACTCCTAAAAGGCAAACTTTTGGCATCTGACCCTATGTGTTGCTTTCCAGATTTGAGTGGGTTTTCCTGAGTTGAAATGTTACTATGCAACATAGGCATCTAAAATTTAAAAAAAAATAAAAAAGGAAATGAAGGAGATGTGCATTATTTCATTAGAAGTATTGAACTGGCAATTTAACATACATATTTCTATCGAGATTAATGCTTTGATTTTTGGAATATTTGGTTGATTAGCCAGTACAACTGAAGTATTGAAAGTTTGGGGGGATATATATAGTAGAAGGACAAAGCAGACATAATAGAAAGATAATTTATAAATTGTAGAAAATGCTCAGTCAACAGGATGTTGAAATTTAAAAGGTAAGGGTTCTTCAAAGAACATGAGCACATAGTGTTTTCCTGTGTGTCTTAGAAAAGATAAACTATGCCTTATAATTTTAGAGTTTTTAATGTCATCTTCTGGAAATCATTTTGCATTTAAATTCAGAAGTGTTTCTTTTTTTCTTGTCTCCCGTGTTTTGTTTTCCTACCTGAAAGCAAAAAAGATTTGCTTTTCACCCCACATCGTCACCTTCCTATGAGTGGGTTACTGCTTTCAGGTAAAATGAGACTGGTTTTTGTTCAGGTGGCCTATTTGTCTAATAACTTAGTAACTGATTTTCTTTATGAATGGTAAGGAAGAAGTCAACCTAAGGAATTTTAAAAGGATGTGCTTAATCACACATACCATTTGATGTACATTTGGGTAGGGTGGTGGAGGGCAGTGATGAAGCCAAAAAGAAGATATTTTTTGGAGCCAGCCCGTGGTGTGAGTGGGAGGCTCCAAGTGGGGTTAGCCCCTGAAGGATTCAGAGTGGATAATTACCTACACTGTAGGGCTTGAGGAGGCCTACAAGTCTCTGCTTGCCTAGAAATCTCTCCCCTGCTGGCAGCCCATTGAAGTGTCACTCAGCCGACCTACTTGCTCCCAATTCCCACTGTTAGAGGTTCTTCACAGACAAGCAGGGGTGCTGCTGCCTCAGGCCCTGCTGTGTGCCCTTACCCCAGACACTGGGGATGGGGCGCACCTTAGAGGGGGAATGGTCAAACATTCTGGCTGTAGACAGAGCTTTACACCTCTCCCCCAGTGAGGCCCAGCCCTCTGCAGGAGGAACTCCATCACCTCTCACTATCCCACAGCTCTCACCCCCACAGGGAGAGGCACCTACCCTTTAGGGCCATCACTGAAGATAAATGGAATCACTCTTGCATGTGTATTTGAGACCACTGTCATTTGCCTTCCTCTCACTCTTTTCCCCATTTTCAGGCTGAACATTCCTAGTTCCTCTAAGCATCTGCTTTTAAGAACTACTGCTGTTCTGGCCCCGCCTCCTCATTACATGCTTTGTTCTGGTTCAATAAAGGCTTGAGGTTTTAATGCCTCAGTGCTTCATTTTGGGTCTGGCCATTGCAGCATAGGGCTGGCATGTGGGGTCCCTCATTCTAGGCGTTAGAGTTCTATTAACGCAGCCATTAATTTGGAAAACTCAGGATTAGAAAAGGTCAGTTTTCAATACAATCCCAAAGAAAGGCAATGCCAAAGAATGTTCAAACTCCTGTACAGTTGCATTTATTTCACATGCCAGTAAAGTAATACTCAAAATCCTTCAAGCTAGTCTTCAGCAGTACATGAACCAAGAACTTCCAGATGTACAAACTGAATTTAGAAAAGGCAGAAGGACCAGAGATCAAATTGCCAACATCTGTTGGATCATAGAAAAAGCAAGAGAATTCCAGGAAAATATCTACTTCTGCTTCATTGGCTATGCTGTGTGGATCACAACAAACTGCAGAAAATTCTTAAAGAGGTGGGAATACTAGACCACCTCAACTGCCTCCTGAGAAACCTGAATGCTGATCGAGAAGCAACAGAACTGGCATGGAACAACGGACTGGTTCAGAACTGGGAAAGGAATACATCAAGGCTATATGTTGTCACCCTGCTTATTTAACTTATATTTGTAGTACATTATGCAAAATTCTGGGCCAGATGAATCAAAAGCTGGAATCAAGATGGTAGAAATATCAACAACCTCAAATATGCAAATGATACCACTCTAATGGCCGAAAGTGAAGAGGAACTAAAGAGCCTCTTGATGAGGGTGAAAGAGGAGACTGAAAAAGTTGGTTTCAAACTCAGCATTCAGAAAACTAAGTTCATGGCATCTAGTCCCATCACTTCATGGCAAATAGATGGGGGAAAAGTGGAAACAGTGACATATTTATATTCTTGGGTTCCAAAATCACTGCAGATGGTGACTGCACCCTTGGAATTAAAAGACACTTGCTCCTTGGAAGAAAAGCTGTGACAAATCTTTACAGCATATTAAAAAGCAGAGACATCACTTTACCAACAAAGTTCTATATAGTGAAAGCTATGGTTTTTCCAGTAGTCATGTACGTATATGAGAGTTGGACCATAAAGAAGGCTGAGCACCGAAGAATTGATTTTGAACTGTGATGTTGGGGAAGACTCTTGAAGAGTCCCTTGGGCAGCAGGGAGATCAAACCGGTCAATCCTAAAGGAAATCAACCCTGAAATATTCACTGGAAGGACTAATGCTGTAGCTCCAATAGTTTGGCCATCTGTTGTGAAGAGCCAGCTCATTGGAAAAACCCTGATGCTGGGAGAGATTGGGGGCAGGAGGAGAAGGGGACGACAGAGGATGAGATGGTTGGATGACATCACCCATTCAATGGACATGAGGTTGAGCAAACTCCAGGAGATAGTGAAGGACAGGGAAGCCTGGTGTGCTGCAGTCCCTGGACATGACTTAGCAACTGAACAATGAACAGAAATGTAACCATAGGTTTTAGTCATTTCTTGACATCTGGACTCAAACTAATTTGGGGCAACTAAAATTCCTGTCTTCTTCCAACATGTTGGTATATGGACCCATCATATTAATCCATATTAAAGCCTCTCTTCTCAGTGTTACTTAGTCATTTCTAGCCATTTGGGGTCATTTTGGATTCAGTGATAGTGTTTTTTACATTTGCCATTTTCTTGTCCTGTTGGACAACCAGTCCATCCTAAAGGAGATCAGTCCTGGGTGTTCATTGGAAGGACTGATGCTGAAGCTGAAACCCCAATATTTTGGCCACCTGATGTGAAGAGTTGACCCGTTTGAAAAGACCCTGATGCTGGGAAAGATTGAGAGCAGGAGGAGAAGGGAACGACAGAGGATGAGATGGTTGGATGGCATCACGGACTCAATGGACATGGGTTTGGGTGGACTCCAGGAGTTGGTGATGGACAGGGAGGCCTGGCGTGCTGTGGTCAATGGGGTCGAAAAGAGTCAGATACGACTGAGCGACTGAACTGAGCTGAAGTGTCCTATTGGAACTTGAAAGGCAAGCATCTTCATTTTCTTTAAGTCACTGATTAAAATTGTGTGGAGACAGGGCTAAGAACAGACTTACCAAGCCATTCATCAGTACCCTTTGGGTATTTTGGAAGGATCTTGCTTGGACTTTGGAATCAGGTAAGAATCCTAGTTTTAGTTTTGGCTTACAGTGTGACCTTGAGCAGTTAACTTCTCAAGATGTTAATTTCCTTATATGTAAAATGATGATACCACTTGACAGAACAGTTGTGAAGATTGGAGATCATGATTGTCAATAGTGGTCAGCAAAGATTAGTTCTCTTTTTTTCCTGTGCTTTGGAATCATAAAGTTTTGTTTTTTTTTAATAATTTATTTTAATTGGAGGCTAATTACTTTACAATATTGTGGTGGTTTTTTGCCATACATTGACATGAATCAGCCATGGGTGTACATGTGTCCCCCATCCTGAATCCCCCTCCCACCTCCCTCCCCATCCCATCCCTCAGGGTCATCCCAGTGCACCAGCCCTGAGCACCCTGTCTCATGTATCCAACCTGGACTGGTCATCTATTTCATATATGGTAATGTACATGTTTCAGTGCTCTTCTCTCAAATCATCCCACCCTCACCTTCTCCTACAGAGTCCAAAAGTCTGTTCTTTATATCTGTGTCTCTTTTGCTGTCTTGCCTATAGGGTTGTTGTTACCATCTTTCTAAATTCCATATATATGCGTTAATATACTGTATTGATATTTTTCTTTCTGACTTACTTCACCCTGTATAATAGGCTCCAGGTTCATCTGCCTCAAATGCGTTCTTTTTTATAGGTGAGTAATATTCCATTGTGTATATGTATCACAACTTTCTTATCCATTCATCTGCTGATGGGCATCTAAGTAGCTTCCATGTCCTGGCTATTGTAAAAAGTGCTGCAGTGAACATTGGGGTACACGTGTCTCTCAATTCTGGTTTTCTCAGTGTGTATGACCAGCAGTAGGATTGCTGGGTCATATGGCAGTTCTATTTCCAGTTTTTTAAGGAATCTCCACACTGTTCTCCATAGCGGCTGTACTAGTTTGCATTCCCACCAACAGTATAAGAGGCTTCCCTTTTCTCCACACCCTCTCCAGCATTTATTGCTTGTAGACTTTTGGATAGCAGCTATTCTGACTGGTGTGAGACAGTACCTCATTGTGGTTTTGATTTGCATTTCTCTGATAATGAGTGATATTGAGCATCTTTTCATGTGTTTGTTAGCCATCTGTATGTCTTCTTTGGAGAAATGTCTGTTTAGTTCTTTGGCCCATTTTTTGATTGGGTCTTCTTTTTTTCTGGTATTGAGCTGGATGAACTGCTTGTTTATATTTTGGAGATTAATTCTCTGTCAGTTGTTTCATTTGCTGTTATTTTCTCCCATTCTGAAGGCTGCCTTTTCACCTTGCTTATAGTTTCCTTCATTGTGCAAAAACTTTTAAGTTTCATAAGGTCCCATTTGTTTATTTTTGCTTTTATTTCCATTACTGTGGGAGGTGGGTCATAGAGGATCCTGCTGTGATTTGTGTCAGAGTGTTCTGCCTGTATTTTCCTCTAGGAGTTTTATAGTTTCTGGTCTCACATTTAGACCTTTAATCCATTTTGAGTTTATTTTTGTGTATGGTGTTAGACAGTGTTGTAGCTTCATCTTTCACAGGTGGTTGACCAGTTTTCCCAGCACCACTTGTTAAAGAGATTGTCTTTTCTCTGTATATTCTTTTCTTATGTCTTTTCTCTTGTATATTTTTGCCTCCTTTGTCAAAGGTAAGATGTCCATAGGTGCATGGATTTATTTCTGGGCTTTCTATTTTGTTCCATTGATCTATATTTCTGTCTTTGTGCCAGTACCCTACTGTCTTGGTGACTGTGGCTTTGTAGTATTATCTGAAGTCAGGCAGGTTGATTCCTCCAGTTCCTTTCTTCTTTCTCAAGATTGCTTTGGCTATGGAATCATTAAGTTTAATCATCCATCCTTATGTCGTGGATTAACTGATTCATTGTCTCCCCATCAGTTTCACAAGTCTTCTCTTTTATAGGATTGAGGGCTGCTTTTGACTGTTCCTCTGGTGCTCTATATCACTGCACATTTGAACCTTAAATAAAGAACTTTGGATGAGTAGTTGACTTGTTACCTAGGCCTCTTTCATTACACTGGATTAATTTATCAGTTGATAATTTGGAAGAAAGGTGCCCTAGGAGGAGACATAGTGGGTAGGAAGGAGCAGTGTGATAGCAGCCTTCAGGTAGTTGAGGAGTATGGAGAAGGAAGTAGACTTGCCTTGTGTAATCATAAAGGACAAAATTATACAAGCCCACAGTCCTTTATTCATAAATTTGGAATTAAGAATACCTAAAAATTGAGTGTTTTGGTAAATTTGGTGGCAAAATCTGACTCTTAATTGATATGAAGTTATTTATAATCTTTATTCTACTGAGTGTGAATATTCATATGCCTCACTGCACAAATAAAAACATGTTTGATTATAGAGCATTGCCCTGGACCCCACTGAGGACAGTACATGATCTGTAGTGTGTGTCCCATTTTACTTTTCTAAAATCTGAAAAACTGAGTTATAAAACATATGATCCCAAGGGTTTTAGATAGATTGTAGACCTGTACCAAAGGGTAAATAAAAATTTTAGAAGAATCCCAGTCTAGCTTAGGGAAGACTTTTTCACATACTTGACGGTAAACTGGGATTATTTTCCAACACGATGATATCTCTAGCACTGAGGTCATTCTTGGCAGCGGTGGGGAGGGGCTGTGCAACCATGTCTTAAAAATGTTGTCAAGGGAGTTTTATGAGTAGGAAACTGGACCTATAAAGTCTTACAACCCTGCATGCCCGAGTGCCAGCACCTAATGACAGAGAAGCTCATAATTGCTTTACATTTATTACTTATGTCTCATGATTACTTAAAATGTGATAGTCATTGTAAAGTTTAAATTCTAAATAAAAATTGTATGATAAACTCCTGTTTCGTGAGGTTGATCTGACCCAGACGTCCTCAAAGTGTGGTCCGGGGATCAGCAGCATCACCATCACCTGGGAGTTTCTTAGAAAAAAGCAAATTTCCATTCCCATCTCAGGTCTGCTGAGAACTCTGTAAGACGAGGTCCTGAACCCCGTGTTTTATAAAGTCCTCCGGGTGATTCTGGTGCATGCTAATTCAGCAAGCAGTACTGAATTGCCATGACAAAAGCACCTGGAGGGCCCCACGGTGCCTGCAGTCTAGGCCCAGTGCGGAGTAACTATTTCCAAAGGGCTGTAAATGAAGCTCAGATACAGGAGGCAGAGTGCGGGAGGAGTAAAGGAACGGTAACGGGGACAGCCAGAAAAGGCTCTTTGGAAAGAGCGTGCTTTTAGGACAGGTAGGACTGCGGGGTATAGACGGGCTAGAATTCCTGGCTCAGAGGAAGGAAGAGTTATCTCCCCACTGGGAAAGCCTCTTCTCCAGATTGTCAGTGGGGATATAGCACGGACAAGAGAGGACCAAGGCAATATGTGAGCCAGAATACTAGATTACATCTTTCACATACTTTTGGATGTGAAATCAGTGTTGGACACAAGTGCCTTAACTTATTTTATCCTTGTTAAATTTCGTCTTGCTCAAATAGGCATATCAGTTGAGTCCTGCAATATTTTGGATTCCTGAATTTCTCAACCCCATTGCCTAATTAGATCCTCATCCAGGTAATCAATAGAAACTCTGAACTTGTATTTGCAATCTCCCTCCAAGTTGACCTAAATCCTAACATCGTGTTAGTTGCACTTGCTGAACTACAAAGAAATAGTCTTGATTTCTTGTGTGGTTTGCAAAAATAAATAAATAAATAAAGTCCCTTTGTTTAATCATCATACCCTAAACAACACACCACTAAATGTTTTACTGAGAACTTTTTACATTTTAAGCTTTTTATTATAAAATGTGCTTTACACTATATGATCAGCTGCCCAAGGGCAGAATTTTGACTGATTTTCAGCCTGTCAGAAACTCTGAATTTTTATTTTATGTTCTCAAAGAGCCCATGCCTCATGAAAGCCATTCTGGTGACAAATAGCATGTATTGGATTGTGCCAGAAAGCTACCCAGAATAGGGGCTCACAAGTAGGTTTTTCATAACTTCCTCTTAGATCATTCAGGCAGTTTGTGGAGACTGACTTTGATATTGTTGCTCAAGAGTTGACAGTGCTTCCAGATGCCTTTCTTTTGGCCGAAATTATGTCTAATGATATATGGAAGTGTGTTTTTGTGATGGCCTCTTACATAATCATGTAGGCATTGCCTATGTACTTTTTTTTTTTTTTTTTTTGCCTATGTACTTTTAAGTGGTTTAAGTTAGAAAAACCTGTTTCTCTACAGCACCTCCCACCACCATGTAATAGCTTCATCCAGTTTAACACAAAAAAAATATGGATACCTTATTCATTTTTTTTCTTTGTTGGTTAAGGACAAGCCTAAGCTCCAGGAAGCAACTTGGGAAGTCAGGGAAGAGAACATGTTATTTTCACTCATAGCAAATGAACTAGAAAGCCTTTTGATGAACTGTAAACAGTTAATAATGTAATCATAGGCTAATAACACTGCATCATAGGACTGTCAACATAGAGAGCCTTCTTGTGCCTTTAAGGATCTCATCAACATTATCTGGGTAGATAGTTATCTGTCAAGCTCTTAATGGCTTCTTTTAAAGAGAATCATATAAGCAATCTTAATAATTGGTTCTGGTCACCTGTGTTACAGGCTGTCGTTCCTCTTTTTTTTAAACCAAATTCCAGCCACTGATCTAAAAGTTCTTGTATGAAAGGAGGGATTTGAAGGGCTGTTTTAACTGATCCTGGAAAGCAAAGGGAAATAAAGTAAGTATTTTAAAGTGATCTTGGTAGGGATGATGTTATGGAAAAAAGAAATGAAAAATAGAATCACTATTGACTACCTCAGTGACTATTCACTTTGAATAGCACTGCTACCCGTTACATGGTTTAAGAGGACAGTGTTTCTTTCCTAAGTTGTTACCATTTTTTATTGGTACTTCAGTCAGGCTAAGAAAATTGTTCAAAGAATACACAGTGTGATTCCTAGGATTATACCCTAGTGATATTGATATCAGGGCTTCCCAGGTGGCTCAGAGGATAAAGAGTCTTCCTGCAATGCAGATACCTGGGTTCAGTCCCTGCGTTGGGAAGATCCCCTGGAGGAGGAACTGGCAACCCACTCCAATATTCTTGCCTGGAGAATCCCATGGACAGTGGAGCCTGGTGGGCCACAGTCCCTGGGGTCACAAAGAGTCAGACACGAATGAACAACAATATTGATATAACATTTTTTATCTAGGATATTTGCAACTAGCTTTTAATAATATAAGATATTGTATTTCTAACTTCATTAAAAAATTCAGATACCAAGATATGGCCCTGAATTAACTGGAAACTTTTTGTTGTCGGATAGACTTATGAAGAGTGAGAAGAACTACCAAAGATAGCTTTGTCATTTGTTTTTTAAGTGAAGTACCCAAGGCAGGATTTTTGTTCTATATCTGAAATTTTCTCGAAATCTGAGAAGAGTTATTTTACTTGGGTTGTTCTCTCTTCTGCCTCTCCTTTATTCTTGAATGACCATGTTTTTGAGAACAAAGCATTCAACATTCATGCAATCTATACATGGTTTGAGCTTCTAACCTGCTCCTTACCAAAAAGAAAAAAAAATAATGACTCTGAAGCTTAGAGACACTATGATTCAGAGATACCCTTTCCTCCAAAATTATAATTTTCTTGGAATTCTAGTGCTCTTATAATGCTGGAGGCAAAGGGAACGTTCTAACTGACCACTGGTTCTTGGGAATGGAAAGATTTTGTGTTCTCCTGTCTCTTTCTGGTGAGCTGGTTGGAACTGACCAGAGTTCTATATAGGTCAGAAAGAGTGTTCATGGCCCAAATCCTGCAAGGTGTTCAGGGAAGTTGGATTTTCTGTATTCCTTTCTTCTGCCCTTGAGAGCAGCGAGTTTGGTAATGTCAGGAACTGGAGAAAGGACAGAAACAAGGTGGGACAGGGAGTGGTGAAGACGGTGCCCAGTGGGTGCTCTTTGGGGTTTTACCTGGCCTTCTTTTCTGAAGTAAAAGTGATGCCTATGATTTCATAGTGTGGGAAGGTTTCATTTATTTTATCTGTGATATTTATTTGATTGCTACAAACAACCATTTATGGTAGACATTTTTATGAGTTCTTTTCCTCTTTTATTTTTAATATATCTTAAAGCAGCAGCAAAGGAAATCAAATGAACTGATTCATACACAGCCTTACTGTCCTAATAAATAGCTCTTTGATTATTTATGATCTTTTCTATTTTCTAGTCCTTGCCCATGAACACAAGTATTTTTTTGACATTTTTGTGATCGTATCTGTTTAGATATTTATCCCTGATGGTCAGACAGTAAAGAATCTGCCTGCAATTCGAAGACCTGGGTTCAGTCCCTCGGTTAGGAAAATTCCCTGGAGAGGGAAAGACTACCCATTCCAGTATTCTTGCCTGGAGAATCCCATGGACAGAGGAGCCTCGCCGGCTACAGTCCACGGGGTTGCAAAGAGTCGGACACTGCTGAGTGACTAGTACACACACACACAGCCTTTCAATAAGAACAGGTGTTGTATATATAAAACTACATATTTATTTCCTAATTAAATATATTTCAAAATTTAGAAAAGGACAGTTTAAAGTCAACTTTAAAATAAGTTATTTCAGAAGACAAATTTATGGTTACTAAAGGGGATGAATTAGAAATACAGAATCAAACTATTATACATAAAATAGATGAGCTATAAGGATTTGTTGTATAGCAGAGAATTATGCCCAGTATCTTTTAATGACCCATGATAGAATATAATCTGCAAAAAAAACCAATCTTTATGCTATACACCTGAAGCTGACACTGTATTGTAAATCAGCTATACTTCAATTAAAAAGATAAAATAAGTAACATCTTTACAAAGGGCAAAAAAAGTTCCAACTCCCTACTTTCAGTCACATCAATTTATCCTTAAAGAAAAATATATCCTCTTTTTTTTTTCTTGATATTTTAATCCCACCTTGCTTTTCTATGAGTGACAGACTTCTTGTCAAGCTTTTATGGTTACAGTTTTTTTTTTTTTTCAATGACAATGAAATAATTTCGCTTATATTGTTAATATTGACATTTTCTTGTTCCAGTTTCTTGCTCTTGTTCCAGTTTTATCTTCTTTGTTGTTTTTACTGAACCTCTAACTTATCTTTGAAGGGCAAAACTAAAGATCTTTGTGAAAGTCCTGACTGCTGGACTCTGCATTAGTAAGAGGTCCTTTTGTGGGAACTCCACAACCATTGAATATTGTCACTTTTATACTGTGGTTTGCATGTATATTTCTTTTTGAGAATACCACCCCTCTTGAGAACTGTATGTAATTCACTTGCTGTTTTTTCCCTAACAGTCATATTTTATGATAACATACTCTGCTTGTGTTACATTTGCAAACCTTCAGTATCTGGAGAGATAAAGAAATAGGACTTATGGGATTGAAATGTCTAGCACTGGACCCTGCAGAGAAGATTCAGGGCCATGGTCTAAAGCACCGGAAAAGGGGATGAAAGGACAGGCACCTAATCCTTGACCTCGTTCTCTTTGCCTGGCCTCAAACATTTGAAACTTTAAATTTCTATTTTCCACTGTTCATCCTCTACTATCTTGACAAGTTATACTCCATACATCCATAAGCTCTCTGTGACTTCCTTTTTCCCTCTGTGTATTTAAATTCCTAAAATCTCTGATTCCTCACAGTGGCAGAAATACTACAGTACATTTTCTGCTTAAATAAGTGATAAGTGGCTACAATACATGCTTTGTTCTAGTACGTGAAATGTACTATGAGACCAGTTCAGGAGACTGCCTGTTGTCCCTGAGGTAGATTGGTGGGTGGTTTTCAGTTGCATGGAGAAGAGAACATAAAATGTATGACAGTACAATGGTAATTGTAAATAATGAACCCCTGTGCTTGCTTCTCTCTACCCTGACTTCTCCAGCCCTCTTCAGTCTCTCTCTGGAGGTTCACAAGATTTGACGTCAGCAATTTATATAGCTGTCTTCCTGTAGTCAGCATTTCCTTAGGTATACAACCTTATAAATGAAGTAAGTAGTTTTTAGATGTCTTTCATTCCCTACTAGTCCCCCAAATTTGGAGGACTCTGAAATAACCTCAGTAACCCTGCTGAAATGTAATCCAGAGAATCAACCTGTCAAATGGGAAGTGTCCCAAGTGCAGTGACAGGTCTCTCCCTGGTTTCCATTTGTTATTCTTTCTGCTACCGTGCCCCCTCCCACACAGGGAAAACTCCTACCAGCTCACACATAGTCTCTCCTGAGGGGCCCTTCTTGGGCCCTAGTTGGCCTTAATCACTCCTGTAGAGTTGTTTTATTTTTAATTCATGCCTCACAGCATTTTACACGTTGTATTGAAAGTTATTAGTTTACATCTCCTTCCTCTTCTTACACTGTGCACGGATTCTTCAGGACAGGGGCCACCTTTACATCATTAGCCTCTAAAATAGAGCCACATACACACAGATCAGTAAATGATGAGGTAAATGAATGGCACTGTCCATCTCATTTTTTCCCCTAAGTATAAAAATTAAGGAGATGAATATGTTAAGAAAATGTTAAATTACAGTTTTGATTACTTCAGTTGTCGTTTTTCCTAACTTCTGCACATGGCAAAAGCAAAGACAAATTCTGTCTGGAAGCCCTACCTTTACAATAGGTCTCAAAGAATTTCCATAAATAAACAGAAGAAATAGGCACTAATAGTAAAGAAAGAAAAGCACAACACACAAGAAAATATGGCCCCATAGTTAGTAGATTCAGTTGAGCCAAACACCACAGTCTTTAAATCAGCATTATTATATGTATTATCCAATATGGTGGTAGTCCTTGTATGTATGTGACTCTTGAGCACTTAACTGAGAAACTGAATTTTTGATTTAATTTAGGAAGCCATATAGCTGATGACTAATACAATATATGGAACAGTACAGCTTTAGAAAATATGATTATTATACACTTAGTTTAATATGTTTAAGAAATAAAAAAGGAATTGAAAAACATGAGCAAAGATCAAGAGACTACAGAATTATGATGACAGCTCTGAAAAAGAAACAGTTTTTAGAAAGGAAAAAGTTGAGTATTTAAAGCTGAAAATGAAAATGGATGAGTTTAAGAGCAGATTGGACTTAGCTGAAGGGAGAATTAATAAGATGGAAGAGAAATCTAAAGAGATTTTGCAGAATACATAGGGAAGAGATAAAAAAAAGGAAAATTATGAAAGTTAATGAAGAAGTTATTACATGTAAAGACCAACCCGGAATAAGCTGATAGAATATGATAATATCAGACAAAGGATGATAAATTCTAAACTGTCATGCTTTTAATAATATAACGTCAAAAATCTATAAAGAAAAAATTGATAGAAACACAAGGAAACATGGACAAATCTACCTTTCAGTAAAGGATTTCAACATATCTCAATAATTGATAAAATCAACAGATGTTCCTTCTCCTCAAAATAATTAAACTATAAAATATTTGAATAACACAATTAACAAACTTGATTGAATTATGTGGATTGTTGTATCCAGCTGCTTTGTGATGTAGAATAATAGGCCAGGAATCAAGTGTTAACCAAACTTCAAAGGGTTAGTTATCACACAGCTGTATTCTTTCATCAAAAAGTTATTGGGTTGGCCAAAATGCTTGTTTGCATTTCTCCATAAAGGTGTGACAGGGAAACCTGAATGAACTTTTTGGTCAATCCAATATTAATTTAGAAGAAAACTAGAAAAACTTTCTAGTCTTTTAGCGATACGGAGAACTCTTCCAAATGCCTCAAAGGTCAAAGAAGTTATTTAGGACTGAATGGTGATTAAAAGTTGACATATGAAAACCAGTAATACGCAGCCAAAGAGATTCTTAGAGAGAAGTTTATAGCCTTACACGCTCCTCATAGCAAAACAAGAAAGAACAAGTAAAGGTGCGGTAAATATGTGATGAATCAAAGAGAATGACTGAGACATGAGAAGTGGCTGGAGCACAGGGCAGGTGGGGGATACCTCCATTTGCCACTAGCAGTCATTCATGACTCTGAGAAATTAGTCTTTCAAAATCTTGACCAGAAGATGTTGTCCAGGTTACTGGGAACAGCTGGTCCAGAGGGTGAGAAAAGGAAAGTGTTTACTCTGTAATACTCAAAATACTAGGACGTGCTTCGTCTATGCGTTGGTATCTCTATTTCTTTACTCAGAGCAAAAATGAAACCAACTTAGTTGAGTGGATTAGTATTAGCAGGTTTGGTTTGGTAGATAGGTTCTCACAGGGTAGTTTCTGAACCCCTGGGTCCCTGAGACACATTTGAGGGAGTCCATGAGAATGAGATCAGAATAGTTGTCATGATAATATTGTCCTTTTTTTTTCTTTTTTGCTGCTTCACTTAACTGTTAACATTTGCACACTAGTGTTATGAAAGTAACAGTGAATAAAACTGGTGGCAGCACAGATCAAGGCAGTAGCACACCAACTCTATTGATCATGATTATATTCTTTACTGTAATGAATTCAATTAAAAAATGTTGGTGTCCCTTGATAAATTAGTAAAAGTTATTAATTTTATTATTAATAAAATAATATTTGTTTTCTTTTCTCAAGAGAATGTCTGTATGATTTTTTACTTTCCAGAATGATTAATGATCAAATATGGCTATTTAGACTTGACTTTTGGTAGACTTTTTATCAGAACTAAGTGAGCCTGTCACTTTCTAAGGAAAATATACATTTATTACCAATAATAAAATTCAGACTTTCAAGAAAAAATTAGAATTTTGGAAGTCTTGTATCCTTCTCCATAAGCTTTAACCTGAATCCTTAGAGACTTTTCTAATAAGATCATTAGTGATATTGAAAAATGTGATTTTGATATGGTATAATGAAATATGTCAATATGTGGAAGATCTGCAATAACAAAGTAAACCAACATTCTCAAAATGATCAGTACTTATTATAAAGTCATATGTAGATGAAAAATCTATTCAATGTGCAGGATAGACTAATGGATTTTCATTTGACAGAGTAGGGAACATTCCCTCACATGGTTTCTAATTTCATTTTGCAGCTAACCCGTAAGTGAAACCATCGTTTGTCCAGTGTAGTATAATACCTACATTATCCTACAAGTATAAGAAGAATATTCAAAATTATCTAAAAAGGCTATTAAAATAATTCTGTTTTCACTACATATCTGTGTGAGGCCAGGTTTTCTACGTTTATTTTAATCAAAACAAGATACCATCACGCATTTAATGCTGAGGCAGATATGAAAATGCAGCTGTTTTCTATTAAGCCAGATGTTAAAGGGATTTTCAAAAAGGTAAAACACTAGCACTTATTTTCCATACTAATATTATTTAAAGTCACATGTAATGAATTTATTGCTATTGTTTTTATAAACAAGTAAATACTTTTAAATGTGCTGTTTTAATTTCTACAGGGTAATTATTAATAGATATAATCTATATAAACAAAAGCCCTTTGAGGTCCTCAATAATTTTTAAGAGTAAAAGTCTCCTGAAACAAGAAAATTTGAGAACTACTAGTTTAGTAAGTCAGACTTTTAAGCCCTTTCATGGGAAAGACTGTATGCTGCCAAAAGCATACATACATACCTGGGTTTTGTTTTTTGTTTTTTTTTTAGTGCTATTAAGGTATGTACCACACCATTCAGAATAATCCCAAATAGGCATACTGGCAAGACGTAAAACATTTTATTGAATGCTTTGAGCTTTTCTTTTTCTTTCTTTCTTTTTTTTTTTTTTTTTGCGTATTTAAGTGTGGGTAATTTTTCCCATCATTCTGTACATGACTGTAGTATTACTAAGTAACATTTTGAACCCTGTAAATCTGAACCCTATCATATATTTGAAGTAAACTTGGAAATTTCTTAAGTGAAAATTTATGATGAGAATCCATCATGTCCTTTTCTAATTAAAATAAAATTTCAATGTGTTGATTCAAAGAACAAAAATAGAATGATCTTTTCTAAATGAAAGTAGAAAAGAAAATTTTCTCATTTAATAAAAAGAAAGGATTTAGAACCCAAAGACTTGCTCTTTTCCTCAGTATGTGATCTTTGGTAACCTGATGTTTGTGCTTTCATCCTGAATGTGGGTGTTGGCCTTCACCTCTACAGATGGGGCTCTGATCACTACCTTTTCTCTTGGCCTTTAGACCTCAGAATTCCACAAGCACTATCAAGAGATGGGAGTGAGAAAGAGGAAACAATCATTTTACCGTGTTACTCATATGATATTATAGAAAGTGAAAAATTAAGAAGACTAGGAAGCCCAGCTTCCTGCAGAATTTGCATCTATAATCTCTACATAGTTGATCTGGTGAGAAGGCAAAAGAAACTGAGTAAAATCCTCCTCTTTAAATTTTATTTTTATGTTTCTTTCCTTGGTGTAAGTTACTTGAATGTATTAGTCACAAACCACATGCGGCAAAGGACAGCTCCCTCAGAAGGGTGCAGAGCTGTCATCTACACACACCAAAATACATGTTTGGAAAAAAATAGTTATAAAAGTTTTTGCTTCAACCGACAAGAAGCTCAAGAACAGATTTGACCATAACAACCAATGGATGTGAAACAAAACCCAGAGAACAGGTTGGGTGAACGTTGTGTTACACTGTCTCGTTAAAGTAAATGAGTCAAGATTGATCTAATTAACTGACACAGATTCAGCATATTTACCCACGAAAGCAGGCGGCAGTGGCCATCTCCTGCCACAGCTGTTAGTTTAAATTACTCACATGAGTCATTCTGAGAAAAGACTCTGCCTTTAAGAAAATAAAATAAGTAAACAAACTATTTGAAATCTTTGTCTTGTACCTGATAATCATCTAAGAGAACACGGTAATTTTGTACTTGGGAGAGTCCCTGGCCTGAGGCCTTTCCAATCCTGAAGTGGCCTAGGAGGAAATTAGAAGAAATGTCTTTGTATTTGTTGTTCATAGGAGACAGTGTTTTATCAAGTCTGTCACCTTTCTTACTAGTTCATCTATAGCATTGTAGTTGGTAGATCACATTTAGCCTATACTTCACAGTCGAGCTGTTCAGAGCCAGTATATGAAAAATATGGAGGTTGACTGCCAACAGATTGATCTGTTGAGTATTTTTATGTCATTGTTTAACCAGTGAAGAAATGTGGATTTGTAAAAAGATGATGAGAGAGATGAATAAGCTCATCTTTTAAAAAAACAGTGCAGCAGAAGTAATAATCACTGCTCCCATACGCTTGGAGGGAACCTGTACAGTGGTGTCAGATATGAATCTGACTCCTACCTCTGTCGTGTACCAGCTCTGGGATCTTAGGGAACTCATTTCGTCTTTCCAAGACTCACCATTCCCCTCTCCCAAAATGGGGATAATTATAGTAATCTCAAAGGGCTGTCATTGGGATTAAACATTTGTTTAGCACAGTACTTGGTGCAGAGTTAATGCTCTAAATCGTAGTAATAGTAATTGTCACTGTTATCTTTGCTAATATTTAGTTGTATTTCCCAAGCACTAATTAAGTCCTGTTATCTTCTAGAGCCTTGGTTCTCTTATCTCTACAATATGGGGTTGGTGGGTGAGCTCTAAGTAACTCTTCCCGCTGGACATTCTGAGCCTGGTTTAGGAGGTTGGCAAGCTGCCCAGTGGAGGGTCCATGACACTCCCAGGGCCCCTGCCTCCCCTTCCTCCCGTCCCCGCAGCAGCCCTGGCCAGGCAGCTCCCAGCAGGAGGCTGCTAGATCAAAGCCCCGGGAAAGGTCAGGCATTCCTGGCACCATGACACTCAGCTGGCTAATAGCTGCCCTTCCCTGGTCTAGTCCTTCCGATCACCAGCCCCTACCAACAGAGGCTTTTCTGGAAGCCGCTTTCTGGGTACTGGGGCCCACCTGAGCTGGGGAGAAACTTAAGGGAGAATTCTTGTGTGGAGGTCACCATCAAAAAGCTTTAACTTATGCTTTTGCTTTCTTCTGGGATATATAAAAGGTGAGAATAGGATGGTGGTCAAGTCTTGTTAAAGATGTTAATGAGTGGTGAATGATGCCACAAGAGGTGCCACCACTAAAAATGGTGTCATAAAACATAATAAGGGATTATGCTTACAATATATTAAGCAAAAGACTAGATTACAAAACATCATCACAGTCATGGTTTTCACATGTATGTGTGTGGAACTAATAGAGAAATAGGAGGGGAAAGAACTTTATCTCTGTGTTAAAGTGTTTTTTCTGGGTGGCAGTGTCAGATAGTTTTTATTTGACTTTTACTTGGATTTTCTAAATGTTCTGCATACGCAGAGAATTCTAGTAAGGAGAAACAAAAGCTGATTTTTTCTTTTTTTAAAGAAAGAAACCAAATTGTCTTTCAGATGAAAAGTTTTAACCTTTCAAAGAAAAGAGGATGTGTGTGTGTGAATTGTGTGCAGCGAGGCCTGGAAGCGCCCTGTTGCCACTCCGGGAGGCTTGGGCTTGAAGCTCTGAAAGGAGCAGGTTGCTCTGGGTCTGTTAGCTTCATGGAAGTTCTGTGTGTGTGTGCATAAGAGAGAGCGCCATGGCGAGGTGAGCTGGGGTGCTGTGGCCAAACGCAGTTAATAGTGGATGTAAAGGGCTCTCTGGATCCTTTTCTCTGACCTGTTGATTCTTTGTCTTGTTAGCTGAGTCCAGCCCATATCCTCCCACTCTCTCGACTGGATCCCAGCCCTAACTCCACAAAGCAACCTTGGTTTTCAGGGTCTGCTGTTCATTTTACCTGAAGCTGAAAAATCTTACCTGGGCGTGAGCACATCAATGAGTCTGTGGCTTCACTCAGAATTGAAACCACCATTTCTTTTCTTTTTGTCGTAATGGCTTCAATTCTGTCTACAAAAATAACTCTTCCATAACGGCTTCTCATGGAAGGAGACAAGCAAGGAAACAGGGAAGGGTACCCCTGGCCTGAGGGCTTCAACCCACAGACGCACCGAAGCCCTGTCTGTGTGTTACAGGCAGACCTCCTAATCTCTCTGGCCTCAGTTTCCTCAACGGAAAAATTCAAGGACAGGATTGAATGAATTTCAAGGTCTCTCACTACTTTGATTCTTTGAAGAAGTTTCAGTGCAATCTTTCAACATTTTCTGTTACATTTTTTTTTTCTAGTATATTCCGGGAGCAGATAGAGGTGGAAATCTTCCTGTATATTTCTGCAGCAGCCACAAAACTCTTCCTTTCTTTAACCTCTTCGAGTCTGTTAAGTACCTCAGCTGTGTCCTTTAGTTTTAATGGTGGTTTTCTTCCAGTAGTATCAGTTACTAATTCATTGTTGATGGAGCGCTCAGAGTTACCAATATTGGGGTTATTAGCAAAACTTTCTGGAAAGACCTTTATCTCCTCAAAGTGAACCACTTTAAAGTAACATTTAAATAGAAATTTCCTCAAGGTTATAAAGCAGAGGAATGACTTGGGCTCACCATAACCACCGAGAGAGGAGGTGGCTTCCCAGTCTTAAATCATATCCAGCTTCCCTTCCTCAGGTCTTTGTACTGTTGCCACTTACGCCTGTTCTCATAATCAGACTGACACATATGTTAAGCTGGGCGTGTTGGTCTGATCTCTTTGGACAGCTCATTTTCCAATATATAAAGTTGTGTATTTGCATGGCCAATAGAGATTTTCTGTCTTCAATAAAGGAGTATATCAGTTATACCAGTGTCTCTGTGTGTGTGTGTATATGTGTGTGTGTGTATATATATATATATATATGGGAAGGGGACCTTTACTTGAAAGCGTACAGTCTAAAAGTGGTAATAAATACACTGCTCTAAGTGCAGCCTCCTAGACTCAGGTTATGCGTAGCAGGCCAGAGGGGGCACAGTTCAGGTGGCTTTCTCCCAGGTGGGCAGCCCCGCCCTCACCTTGCCGAGGACTGCTGCTTGAGGTAGTTCAGTCCTGGGTGGCTCAGGGCCCACGTTCCCTGCGGAGGCGGATAGTTCCATTGATGAGGACAACTGATGTGCCACCCAGGATGTGTGCTGCTGACTGCGGTCCTAACTGCCCTCTGTAAACCCTTTTCCAGGGCACAAGGTTTTTTCCTTGCCCTTTTGGCTGCAGCTCATTGCTATTCAGTGTCTTTCTCTCAACTTTAAATCCCGTGTCATCAGCTCATGGAGTCTGTCTGCTCGTGTGCGCCAGAATCGCCGTCAGTTTCCTAGAGGACACTGGTGTCCATATTTCTTTGGGCTGTTTCCCCCGATTGTATGCCTTCTCACCTCTGCTTTTGCTGCTTCCCTCATTTTCACCTTTCCCCTTTAACACAGTTCAGTCACTCAGTCGTGTCCGATTCTTTGCCACCACGCTGACTGCAGCATGCCAGGCTTCCCTGTCCTTCACTGTCTTCTGGAATTTGCTCAGACTCATGTCCATTGAGTCAGTGATGCCATCCAACCATCTTATCCTCTGTCGTCCCCTTCTCCTCCTGCCCTCAATCTTTCCCAGCATCAGGGTCTTTTCCAATGAGTTGGCTCTTCATATTAGGTGGCCAAAGTATTGGAGCCTCAGCTTCAGCATCAGTCCTTCCAATGAATATTCAGAGTTGATTTCCTTTAGGATTGACTGGTTTGATATTCTTGGTGTCCAAGGGACTCTCACGAGTCTTCTCCAGCCTCACAGTTGGAAAGCATCAATTCTTCGGCTTCAGTTAATTCTTAGAATGGTGGGGTGATGAAAACTTGCTTTCTGAAAAACTATTTTCTGGAACAGCCCAGTTTGTATTTCTTATTTTCTTGTCATATTGACAGCAGTGACGATGATGGTGATACCACTGTTTGTATGGCTTTTTCTTCTTCTTTTTTTTTTTGCAAAGTATTTCATGTAGGCAAGCTTGGTCCTCCTCCCTGCTTGTACTATACATCCTTTTACGTGACTCTGAAAATATTTTTAAGGTTAGTTCTTTTACCAAATAGGTTAACTATAAAAGAGAAAGAAAATCTCTGAAGGACAATTTTTCTTCACATTTCTTGTTTTGTTTGAGTGCTAAATACTATGGGCAAGTTTGAATATTTGGACTTCCCTGGTGGCTCAGCAGTAAAAAAAAAAAAAACCACTTGCAATGCAGGAGACACAGGAAACACAGGTTCAATCCCTGGGTCGGGAAGATCCTCTGGAGAATCCCACTGACAGAGGAGCCTGGTGGGCTATAGTCCATAGCGTTGTAAAGAGTCAAACATGACTGAAGCGACTTAGCACACACTGTCCAGAGCTAAATCTCTTGCAGCTAAAAGTAGAACAAGCCAACCTTCAACTCGAATCTGCCCTTTCTTTTATCCTAAACGGTGGTGACAGCAGTGGTCAGAGGGTAGAAATAGCCACATGTGGCTTCATCCTCCCCTTTCTCTGTCAACACACACCCCTGCCGTGTATTCATGGCCCCAACCTCCCCACACAGCGATCGCTGTTTTGCATCTGCCCTTCCTTCCTTTATACAGAGTGCCAGGGAAATCTTGTTGAATTCTTCGAAGAGCAGATTTGTAGATGTCTTATGTTTTGATATTTTGACAGTGCAAGGTGCAGACTTGGGTTAAGGTGCTTGTGATCTGCGGCAAAAACAGGATGTTTAGGTGAGCCTGACTGTACAAGTGATAGGCTTGTGGCAGGGTGGGTGCTCCCTGACTCCAGCCCCCATTTCCCCCTCCACGCCCACAACAGTTCTCTTTGTGTGCAGGTTAGTTATAGGACTTGTCAAGGGACAAGTCACTCAGGAGGTGCTCCCCAGGGCCCCTGTTACGCTTGGAGGCCGGATGGAGCCCTCCCACCTGCCTCCTTTCTGCCTTCATCAGAAAGTTTCTGTCCTATGTGCTCTTTTCCTGATTTCCAAATTAAAAGTTCCAGGTTGGCGGACTTACTGGCTTAATGTACTTCTTCCTCTTTGGTCCTGTGTGACACTAAACAAAGAGAATGTTTTCCACCAGTATCGTTAATTAAACACATCGAATATTTTTCAGTTCAGTAACATCTCCCCACAGCCCGTCGGCTCACGGCAATACCAGGCTTCCATTCCTGGGCTCCTACCTTCAGCAGTGTTGTTTCTACCGCACCAGGGTGGTTTCTGACAGGGGTGTTTTTGACTTTGCCTAACCTTGTACTTTGGGGATCTCTGGAGGATGTCTTAGGGATAGATATTATTGTGTTATTGTGTGGAGTTAGACCCTGGCTTGATTCTACCGTTTCTGAGAGGGTTGTTTCTACAAAAGGGCTCAGGTGTAGAAGGAGGTGTGCATACTTAATCACATTCCTGTTAAACCATTTGTACTAGTTACATTTGGTTACTGTGCAGCAAATATTGACTTATTTTTGCATTTTACCTATTTAACTAACATATATGAATGTATGTCAGTATTATGAGCCAGGAACTGATCCAGAAATGTAACTGATAGTAGCTTACTTAATCCTCAACAGCCTGTGAACTAGGTGCTGATACTGTGGGTAAGAAGATGTAGTGCCAATAGTTCCGCTTAAGCGTAGAACCTAAATCCATCTGCCACTCATTCATATGCTGCACCTTTCTTGTTTACTCCTTCTCTCGCTCATCCTTTCCCAGCTCTCCCTCTTGTTAAGTGGTGGAGATAAGTGTCAGAATCAGGACTGGGAATACTTCTGGTAGCTGTAGAAGGGAATCTCTTTTTGTAGCCATCTCTTGTTTTTCCCCCCTGTCTTCCCCTCAAGCAGGAGTTTGCAGGGACTCTCTGGAGTGGCCTGGTTGCTGAGAGGTGACTCAGCCAGCTATGCAGTTCATTAGCTGGATCCGCAGGTACATTCAGCAGGTGGTGCTTTCAAAAAATAGCTACAGGCCAGTATGCTGGGAATCAAGATAAAAACACAGCTCTTGTGAAGTCATCAAAGCGTTAGCTACATTCCTGAAAAAAAACAATGGAAATGGAAAGAAAGTGAAGCGTTGAGTCCACAGGGATGGACGTCCTTCATTTACCTCTGTAGGCGTCTGCTCAGACCATCACCACCTTGATGATCTTCTCTTCTTCCTTTGGTGACTCATGTTCTTTGGTTTATCCTATGGAAACACTGTGTGAGGGAATGGTAATGTGTTGATTAGACCTATATTGTGTTTAAAAAGAATTTAGAGGACTTCCTTGGTGATCCAGTGGCTAAGACTCTGCACTCCCAATGCAGGAGACCTGGGTTTGATCCCTGGTCAGGGCACTAGATCCCATATGCCACAACTAAGACCTGGTGCAGCCAAGTAAATAAATAAACATTTTTTTTTTAACTTAGAGGAATTTTTTCAGTTTGCAGGAAATTCAGCACATAGAAAGAAGATTCATCTTTCTTCCAATTAATAAATGCTCAACATGGACAAGTTTCAGAGGTCTTATGGTTGTAGGACCCATCCAAGTTTTCAAATAATATTAAAGATTGCCTTGTCCTGTTGAACAGCTACTAAGGGCTATGAATTTTCTATACATTTTTCTTAATTCTTTTCATAACACTAACACTTAATGTTAACATTAACACTAATGTTGGGTGTTAACATTTCCATTTTTCAGTGGAGGAAATGGAGAGGTTAAGTATTTAGACAAGGATTAGGAACAGGGCAAAGTCAAGATTTGAACCCAGATCTGCCAGCCTCGCACTACACCACGAAGCCTGTGCAGAGTGCCCACGTGAAGTGAGGGGCGTAGATTAGCTCTGATGATTTCATGAGGGAAGTGGAGAGGGGAGCATTCATAGGAGGGTGAAGAAATAAAGAACACTGATGTGTCTATCTCCTTGAAAAATAACACCCTTTGGGTTTTTGGTTTTTTTTTTATTAAATGCCAGTAGCACAAGTGTCAGTCTCAAAGACAGCTATAATCATCCTGTTAGCAACCGTCTAGGCAGCAGGCACATGGCTGCATCACCAGGGGCAGATTGAAGCTATTACATTGCACAAATAGTAAATACCCATACTGTGTGATGCTTGTGAGAAATTCTGACCTCAGAGAAGCAAGTATAAAATACTGAAACGTGTTAATTTTAGAAAGTGAAAACATGCCCCCATAAGGAAATGATTATAATACTTAGTGACCTCTATTGCTGTACTCAAAATAGCAGACAGAAAAATTTAACAATTACGTACTGTTTGGAGGATGTTAATTTTCTACCCAGAAAACCATTCAGCCAACATTACCACCTGCCTTTCTTCCCCACCTCCCCTCCCTACTGGAAGCTGCTCACCCTTGCTGAATATAAACAATTGAAGAGAAAAGCAGCTCTGATACAAAATCCTCATTATTCTCTCTTTCACACGCTTCCCCCCAGTAGACTTTAAAAGTGATAATTGCTTGAAATACTGGGAAAAAGTAATTTGTATTGGTAAAGCTCCAGTGAACTTCAAACAAATCTGCGTTCTGTAATGGCGACTTGTCTTTAATTATAGGGCTGGGTATTTCCATGGACCTGCTCCTCCTGCCCTGCACCCCCACCCTGAGAGCTTGGGACTTGATGGAAAATGACTTGTCTGGATTTTTAAGAATCTATGTGTATACAGTGGGAGACCGTAGTTTAGAACCTCTCTGAATGTCTTAGTGTTCAGGAGGCTGGATGTTTTGGCTTCTGTTGCATCTAATGCTCATTGGCCACTATTCCAAGTGCTTCACATACATCTATTTCTGTTCGACATTGACATAGTTACTTACCATGAGCCAGGAACTGTTCTAAGGGGCTTGCAAATATTAACACGTGTACTCTTCATGCAGTCCTGCACCTGGGCTTGGGTGGCGCTAGTGGTAAAGAACCCACCTGCCAGTGCCAGAGACATAAGAGACAGTAGTTCAATCCCTGGGTCAGGAAGATCCCCTGGAGGAGGACATGGCAAATCCACTCCAGTATTCTTGCCTGGAAAACCCCACGGACAGAGAAGCCTGGCGGGCTACAGTACATAGCGTCACAGAGAGTTGGAAATGACCGAAGTGACTTAGCATGCACACACTCTTCATGCGGCCTTTTAGGGGTGCTCCTGTTCTGGTTCCCACTTTCCATGTGAAGAAACTGGGCTCATGAAGATGGAGTGACTTGCCAAAGATCATCCAGCTGTTAAGAGACAGATGTGACATCAGTCTGGTCCAAAGTCTGCACTTCAGCCCCTTTGTATACTAGAAGACAACTTGTTTCTCTTCTTAGAGGCCTTTCTAGATGACAGCCTCCAGCAGCAGACTAGCATTTAGCTTTCATCTGCTAAGTATTGAAACAAATTGAGCAATGAGGAAGTGCTCAGGCTAAAAAACACTAAGGGGGAATAGTTGATGGCCTTGCAGGGAGTGGATTTCTCTTCTTTCTTCCAATTTAATTAGTTCTTCCACACAGGTACTCACTCAAATATGCCCAAAGATCGAAGGCCCACAGCAGAGAAGTAGCTTCTAGCAGATGTAACAAATTATCTTTTGTCTGCCAACCTCCTTTGTTATCCAAACTACATCCTTAGGTAGAAATGGAGGTTTTTACACATCAAAGTTTGTATGCTAAGGTGGGGACAGGAGGGACCTATTGCATTTCATCTTGGTCAGGATCCGATCCTGTATTCTTGGTTCACAAATAATGAAAAACACACATAAGTCACCCCTAATTATCAGCAAGATCTTTACTCCAGATCCTTTTAATGTAATTAAGAGGTTTAACAGAGAGAGGAGTGCGAGGGAAGAGAGAGAGAGAAACTTGCAGCTCAACAGGAAGGACTTGTTTGCTTGTTTTCTATTTATTTTCCAACCTAATATTTAACAGTTAATCCTAACCTCGTGCAACTGTACCTCATAAATAAATTAAGAAGGTAGTGATTTGTACAAGTGTTACGGGTGATCCTGTTTACTTCATGGGAAAGAAAGAACTGGTGGGATGAGGTGGGAGGTCTTTCCAGTCACCTAAGTGTTTCTCCTGACCATGTGACTGTTTGTATTCTGATGGAACTGTCCCAGTGCCAAGGCCATGAGACATCTCCCGTGTTGTAATACACATTCAGAAGGCAACTACCAATTGTTCCGCGTGCTGTTGCTTTAACTTGGGTAGGAAAAACGGAGCCCGGTAGAACATTACTGCAGCACCTCTTAACCAGATCAGGTTACAAGGAGAAAAGGGTGTGCTGTGAGTGAGTCAATCTGGAAGAAGTCGAAAGTAAGAAAGAGGTGCTATGACAAACTGATGCAGATAAGATGATAAACTGAGACCTGTTCATTACCAGCATGATGTGATGGCTTGTTACACAACTGTCATCTCTTGCAAAGCACCTGAAGGTTGATGTGGAAAATCTGAGCTATTCCGAGAGGAAACCTCAAAGTTGAAGCACACTGTTATAAAGCCACAGAGCACGGTTGAGGTCCCTTGCAGCTGTACACTTTCCAGAGTGAGTGAATAGGTGATTGGGTCTCAGTCAATACTTGCAGCTCTCTCTAGAATTCGGTGCCACTGAGTTTCACTTCATGGCTCTCTGTCTCCCCTACCCCTTCCCGGGGAGCTGGCCCTTTGTAGCCAGCTTGGCTGTGGATGCCTGCCTCTGCGTTGTCAGAGTTGTGCTTTCTGAGGATATCCTGGCTCCCAGTATAAGACCTTCATGTGGTAACTGTCCTCATGGGTTCTGTGCCTGTATTAGGTTTTCTGAATCTTCTTCTTTCTCTTGTCAATATAACAGGGGAGGTGGCAGTGGGAGGCAGCGAGGTTGGGGTGGAAGGAATGAAAGTGGAGCATTGAATTCCATGATCAGTTCAGTTCAGTTGCTCAGTTGTGTCTGACTCTTTGCAACCCCATGGACTGCAGCACACCAGGCTTGCCTGTCCATCATCAACTCCCAGAGTTTACTCAAACTCACGTCTGTCGAGTCGGTGATGCCATCCAACCATCTCATCTTCTGTTGTCCCCTTCTCCTCCTGCCTTCAATCTTTCTCAGCATCAGGGTCTTTTCCAATGAGTCAGTTCTTTGCATCAGGTGGCCAATGTATTGGGAGTTTCAGCTTTATCGTCAGTCCTTCCAGTGAATATTCGGGACTGATTTCCTTTAGAATTGACTGGTTTGATCTCCTTGCAGTCCAAGGGACGAGAGTCTTCTCCAGCACCACAGTTCAAAAGCATCAATTCTTCGGTGCTCAGTTTTCTTCATGGTCCAACTCTCACATCCATACATGACTACTGGAGAAACCATAGCTTTGACTAGACGGACCTTTGTCAGCAAAGTAATGTCTCTGCTTTTTATTATGCTGTCTAGGTTGGTCATAACTTTTCTTCCAAGGAGCAAGTGTCTTTTAATTTCATGGCTGAAGTCACCATCTGCAGTGATTTTGGAGCCCAGAAAAATAAAGTCTCTCACTGTTTCCTTTGTTTCCCCATCTATTTCCCATGAAGAATTCCATGATAGTCAAAGGACATAACACCCCAGTTTTTTTATTTTCATGTTCTCAGTATGTTTGTGTGAAGATGATCATTTCCTTGACAGAAATATAGGGGAAATTTTTGTGAAAAATCTAAACATTTACACCTGAGACTGACTTTAGTGGCTCTCCAAAATAGAATTCATAATATACTTTCTTTTTTTATTCTTTAAAATTTATTTGACCGCACCGGGTCCTAGTTGTAGCCTGTGAGATTTTCATTGCCATTTGTGGGATCTTTAGTTGGCATGCTAACTCTTAGTTGCAGCAGGTGGGATCTAGTTCCCTGATCAGGGGATTGAACCCCGGCCCCTGATTTGGGAGTGCAGAGTTTAGCTACTGGACCACAAGGGAAGTCCCTGCAATTTCTTTTATACAGGAAGGCTCAAGTAACACTAAAATTTCACTTTGTTATAAACCTGTTTTTCTTTGACTGTAACGCTAATACATAACTTTCTTAGTGGGAATTTTAGAGCAAACAGAAAAGCACCAGAGACAAGACCACCTCTTGCGTCACAAGTGAACATTGAGGTGGCATTTCAGTGCATGTGTTTCCAGTCTTTTTTCTCTTCATAGATACTATAGGAAATGTCACTTTTCCCAGAACAAAGACTGTTAAATCTGTGGGACATTTTCTAAAAACCCCTTTCCCTGTCGGTGCCCATAAGCTCCGTCAGGTTTGCCCACAGAGGTCGCTGACCTCAGCCCCTCTTCCAGGCATGTGTTTGTATCCGTGCGGGATGGCATGGGGCATAAAGCAGACAGAGTGGACAGGTTAAAGGCCAGTCAGCCTTTTCACCAAGACCAGTGCCCTTTTTATTATAAGAGGCATGTGAGATGTGGGTTTTGTTTTTTTTTTAATTTTCTAATCAGGCTCAAGTTGGATTCTGGCTGACACATTGTCAGTGTCTGGCTTGCTGTCTGATTTCTACTTGTCCCTCTGTTAGTCCTCATTTTTCAGCCTACTCAGTCAGGTGGGTTTCCCCTCTGATCACTCAACAAAAGTTGAAAGCAAATACAAATATGCAAACTGCCATTCATTATCAAGTGTTTTTTGATGATCTTGTGATGTCGCTTTTTCTTATCTATTTTTCTACCATTTTCCAAGTGGGCTTGGGAAAATGAGTACTATTTCTGCAACTGATCTTTGAAGCTCATTCACAGTAGAGGTAGCATTATGGAGGAACAGGATGGCTGGGGCCAGAACCCAGATCCTGGGCCACGCTTGGAGTCTGGGGTTGTCTCTATCACTTTCTAGCCCAGTGACCTCATGAAAATCGCTTTGTTATTAATTTTGTTTCATTAAAGGACAACGAAGTGAATACCCTAACTGGCACATGAGCGTGTGGTCTTGTGTAACAGGGGAAGTGGCGCTGAGAGGCTGTGGGGGAGTGAGGGGGAGTGGAGGAGTGAACCTGGTCAGTTGAACTTCATGGTAGTCATTTTGTTTCCCTCAGTGGACCTAACATGTTCTCAGAAAGTGTGTGTGATGACAGAGTCCAACATCATTCTTCATCCACTTGCCTACCCCATCCTCGACAACAAAGGCACCCTCCCCAATCTCTGAGGCGTCTGGTGTAGAAATCTGGAAGGCGGTTTCTCCTGGCCTCGCCCCTCAGCACCTCACGCAGCCTGCCATCGGGTTCCGCTCCTCGTCCTCTGCCTCCTCTGAGGCGCCCTCGTTGCTGAGCCTCCTTGGTCACTGCCGTCCCTCCATCCTGTCGCCTCCTGCTAGACTCGCTCGTCTCCACACTGACCTAGCTCTGCTTTGAACGCTCCATGTTATAGTTGCGCACATACGGATCTTACCTCTGAGTTCCTTGAGAACAGAGATGAGGTTTTCTTGTGTTGGCTCCCTTTGCCATCCTTCCTTGTCTGGCCCTGCGCCTTAACATGGTAGGTGCTCAATTTAAAGTTTACTGAATTGAGTAGAAGTGAACTGATTGAACTGTTTATTCCCTGAGCCAGATTGGCTCACTCTCGAGCCTTTCTGGTGGAGTTGGTGGCTTCGTGCTCTCGTAGGAGGAGAGAAGGATCTGGATCCCGGCTGTAGACAACCACGTCCCCAGCTTTCCCCGACTCACTCTTCAAACAGCCCGATTGAGGGCAGTCAAACTTGGAGCCCTTAGGCTTCTTCCAGCTCTCAAATCCCACTTTAATAAACTGCTTTCCTCTTGATCACTTTGAAGTGGCAATTTTCCCCTCTCATATGAGATAAAATGAATATTTCATCTCAAGCCCAGGAGTCACTCTGCACATATCCGGTGATGGGAGGCTAATGAGAGCCCTGACAGAGACTCCACATTGGAAGAGTGGGCTGTTTCCATTGTTCTCTCATAAACATTTGGCCAGATCCTCCATAGAGAAATGAGAAGACTTAAAATTTTCATACACAATGTTAAAAACCATGATTTGAACATTATTGAAGTTAATTTTGAAACCACTTGGGATTGGGAAAATGGAAGTATTTGAAGTGAAAACAATTTTTTAAAATTAGAGTGTAGCCTTTAAACTTTTTATTATAACCCCAGTAGTCCTTTTAAGGAGTGGATAATACATGGCAATGGATTATTTACACACCTGTAACTTTAAAACTCACTGCCTTTTTAAGTATAGTATAAAGTATCTGCCACAGTACTTAGAACTCCAGGTTGCACATGCAGTCTTCCCAGGTTTCTGCTGCCTGTAAACCTGGCCTGCTGGTTGGGCCTGGAGATAGCCCCTGGAGGCTTTCCCTCCATGCTTGCCCTGATTCTGAGTCTAAAAGGTATGCTCCCTTCAGCGCCCATAAAGCATGCCTGTCTGTCTGCCTGGCAGCTGAGTGCAGCCTGAGAAGTCCGTGCCAGTTCCCTGGGCCCTAATCATCCTCTGGCAGGTTGGAGAATGCCTGGAAAATTCTCCAGGTCACTAGCGTCCATGTGCAGTGGTGCTCACAGAAAGTCAGACTGATGCCTTCTGTGGACCGACCCCAGAGAGAGGTCCTGGAAGGGCAGGGGCACAGCGGGACCGATAACAGCCCTCCTGATGGCTTGTAAGAAAGGCCCAGGAGGGTGTCTGTGAGGGAAAGGGAGACTCACTCCTTGCTGTGTGTGTCCTCAACATGACTATGGAGGTGTCATCTGTGTCCCTACACACACACGGTGTGTTATGCTGTGGGCTGTGCTTTGGTTATGTATAATTCCAAGTTTAGCCTTTTGAGACTGCCCTGTCATCATTGCATGTAAAATTACAAGGTTCAGAGGTGTAACACATACACAGTAAATATCACTTGTATTTGCCTTACATATGTAGTCAAATTAGCCTTCATTCAGTCCATATCAGTTATTGCACCTTTATTTTATTTTTTGAATTGAGGTATAATTCACATAACATAAAATTGACTATTTAATTGTACAGTTTAGTGGGTTTTAGTATATTCTCTTAAGTTGTGGAACTGTTACCACTGTTTAATTCCAGAACATTCCTATCACGTAAAAGGATCCTTACCTACCAGCAGTCATTCCTAATTTTTAACTCCCCTCAGCCCCTGACAACCACTTTTCTTTCTGTCTCTGGATTTACCTGTTCTAGACATTTCATAGAAATATGCTGGTTTATTTCACTTCATATGTAGTTCTTAAGGTTTAGCTATATTCTAGCATATATCAGAACTTCATTCTTTTTTTCTAATTGCATAACATTCCATTGTATGGATGTTCCACAATTTGTTGATCCATTCATCAATTGATGGACATTTGGATTGTTCTGCATTTTGGCCATTATGAATAATGCTGCTCTGAATATTTGTGTATAATATTTATATGAACATATGCATTCAGTTCTCTTAGGTGCATACCTAGAAATGGAATTGCTAGGTCATATGGTAATTCTATGTTTAACTGTGAGGAGTTGAAAAACTATTTTCTTACCTATTTCTTTGAAATATTTTTAAAGGCCTAAATATCACCCAATTAAAACATTTTTAAGGGAAGTAGGAGTTAAACAAGTTAATATATATTGTTAGAGGAAGTGTAACTGAACATAGGAATATGCTGAGTAGGAAAATTTTAGGTTGTGTTAAATACAAGAAAGCATATTATTTACAATGATTTATGTTATCTCTGTTAAACTGGCTTAAATAGGGTTGATGGAGAAAATGAATTTTCATGGATTTTTTAATAGACATATTCAAACTCTGGTGAAATAAAGCTTAATTATTTTCAAGAATTAGCAGTAATAATCAAGGTTGAGAAGGTATCCTAAGCATTACTAATTAACCGAAACACTTGAGAACCTGAGGAAATGACCCTTGTTAACATTAACTGAAAGTTAAAAGGAAGGTGAAAAACAGAGGCATGTAGGTTCCCTAAAATGATGATTTTTTGTTTTATAGGCAGGAATTTTCTAAATAGAGTGATAGCTTATATTTTTCCTTGATGTTCTGTTCATCAGCTTGGCTTGGGAAATTGCAAGGTTCATGGATAATGTATTGATTGATTATGCTATTCATTAGTATGTTGCATAACCATTCCTAAAACATAAACACAGATGATGATGGGGGGAGGGAGGAGCAGGTTCTGTGGTGCTTTCTTGTTTGGCTATTTGCTTGACTTTTCTCACGCCTGCGTCTGAGGCCCTGTGGCCTGCTCCAGGTCAACGTTTCCAACCTAGTGAGAGAAGTTATTAACCAACTGGATAATCAGAAAATGGTCTGCATCATAGTTAGATGAAAGAAAATAGGATTTAGTCCTGCCTTTCTTATTTACTTTGTGGTGGTGGTCTTCCCTGAGCTTTCTTAACCTTGTCTGAAAAATGGGGATATTAATAATACTTTTCTTCCAGAGTGATGCCAAGATCCAGATGAGACAAGGAACATGAAGACATTCTGTAAACTTATGTAAATTGGTTTTGTCATAGTACAGTTTGGGCTCCCCCCACCCGCCCCCAGGATATCAGCCTTTCCTTAGAGTGCTTACTCATAGCTAGACCAAACTGCCAGTGCTGCATCCTCTTTGCAGTAAAGTACTTAAAGGATACCTGGAGTCTAGATGCCAGGGTTCTTCACCGTTTGTTGCTTTGTGGGACCATCACTCTGTAGCCGTGTGACTAGCAGCACTTATAAGTACTGAATATCAGCTCAGACTGCCAGTGCGGACTCTGGGCTGGCCTTCTGGTGCCTGTGTTCCTAAGTCAGGAGGCCACCATCTCCCTGCCCAGTGACAGGGGATTGCCACTTCTTACGTCAGCTGGGTGTGTCTTTGGAGGTTACTGTAGTGGTGGAGAGGCAAGGTAGACTGGGGTGCAGGAGCACACAGTGGCACCTGTGTTTGCCGCAGGAAGGAAGAGCCCTCAGTGGAATTTTGGCAGGATGACTCATCTCATCTGGAAGTTCTGTTTCTTAATCAGAACTAGCACAGTCTTACAGGTCCTTGGCCTGGGAGAAATTGGTTTAAAGACAACTAAAATGCTCCAGTCGTCTAATGTACATGTGTTTTGTAAGCTCTATGAATGTTCCTTCAGATTACCAGTACACACTGCCAGCATGCCCATGCCCAATCAGAAGTGTGACACGGAGCCATCTTCAAACTGATCTTTTAAATGTTCAGGTAAATAAGGCATCTCTGATCACATACAGTTCTTTCTTTGCTTCTTGACATTCTTCTTCCTTTCTCCTGTTTACTCCTAGAAGAAACAGAACTCCAAAATATAAAAGTATTGAAATTCAAAGCTTTAGAACCCTTGGGATCACAAAATCAGTGGTGCTGGAGTGAGCATTGAAGATACTCAGGCCCACACTTTTATCATTTGTTGATGGCAAGAATCCATCCTCAGACTCAAAAACATTAAGCTGTTGCACCCGATTCCTGTCTGCCCACCCCTCACATGTGTTCACCTTTCTTGCTACCTCCTGTGTTGGGAACCATCTTTGGTCTGTCTTGGCCCGCCAGTAGATATATTTGCACTTTCTGTGTTATCAGGTCAATCACTAACTTCAAACATGATTAAAATATTGGTATTCAGATGGAGTAGGTGACACGTGTTAAATTGAAATACTTATAAATTGAAATATTCATGCGCTTAGATGGACCATATTGTAGCATATTTGCATCAGAGAAAAAACATTCTTAAATAAGTTACCTTTTCTTATAAAGTTTTTTTATTCACTTATTTTTGGCTGTGCTGGGTCTTTGTTGCTGTGTGGGCTTCTCTCTAGTTGCAGCGAGTGGGGGTCACTCTTTGTTGCTGTGCACAGTCTTCTCATTTAGGTGACTTCTATTGTTGCAGAGCATGGGCTCTAGGGTGAATGGGCTTCAGGAGTTCAGTACATGGGCTCAGTAATTGTGGCTAGCGGGCTCTGGAGTGTAACTGCAAAAGTTGTGGTGCACAGCCTTAGTTGCTATGCAGCATGCAGGATCTTTCCAGATCAGGGATTGAACCCACGTCCCCTGCATTGGCAGGTGAATTCTTTACCATTGAGCCACAAGGGAAACCCCAAAGAAGTTGTCTTAATAGGGAGTAGAGATTTTTTAAGGCTGCAAATCAGAAATGAAACACAGTGATTGAGAGAATTTTTTGAGGCCATTATTAATTGTTTCAGCAAATTTCTAAGTTAGCTTCATCTGGTATTCACCAAACTCGTGCATGTGGACTCAGGTAATAACTTTCTCAGTGTAGGAAATGAGATTAATGACTTCTTTTTTTTGCAAAGTGGAATTAATACTGTATTTACATAGTGTTGTATCATTTGTAAAGTGTTTTTCCCATGCATGATCTCATATGATCCTTACACAGACTTAGCTGGGGAAAATATTAGCCTCATTTAGTGAGCAATCTGAAAAACAAAAAAGTATGTCATCTGCCTAAGTTCACACAGCAATTAGCAGGTAGGACATGGAATAGTATCCAGGTCTTTCGGTTTCAAATCCCATGTGCTATTATGATCTGCGTGAGAATGAAACCCAGGTCAAAGCTTTGTTAAAAGCAAGGACTAGAGTGTCTTAAGAATATTCCTTAGTTAACCCTTAAATTATTTTTGCTCCTTTATACTTCTCCCTAAAACTCATAATTGCTTTCCAGTATCCCTAAGTTGATTCTCAATTCTCTACAGGGAATTAATGTCCTACTTCTTGAATGAACATGCTGTAAAGACAGCAGCCTCTCATCTCCCTCTTCATTAGTATTTAGCCCAATACCAGTTCTGTGCAGCTGACCTGGATGGTTGCACTTTGAGATGCTGCCCTCATGCTTGAAGATGCATTTGTTAATGCACATATGACATAGTTTCAATTATTTGCTTTTCTGTGTAAAATTCATCTGTTACAGATAACTTTCAAAAATAATTACATTAAGCATTTTATACATTTTTGGGCTACATGAACTATTTCCATGAGAAGAAGGACGAAGATGCCCACAAATCTTCCACAAATCTCTTCTCACTCCTGTCTCCTGACTCACACCCAGTGCTATTGAGACCCAGGGGTGGGGAACCAGGCAGAGTAATCGATGACCAGTGGCCACATGTTTTCCAAGTGTTCGCAGGGCCTGGGGACATGGATCGGGACACCTTTGATCATATAAAATGATAATTTTTGGAATTTCTTATCCTGCAATGGTTTCAGACAAAGGATATGTTCCTGTTACTTGCAAGGAGAAATAAGGAAAGAAAAGTTTGTTTCACCTGGCAATTTAGGAAAGGATTCAGTGTTTGCCAGTGGTGTGCTGTTTCGTGTTTAACAACCAGCTTGCGGGGAAGTGGCACTGACTTTTCACATTTGCCAATTTTCATGGTATAAATAATCCCACCATGGCCAATTTCAAGCTACCAACATAATATTAACAGGTTCTCAAAATTCCTGAAAATATAGCAGTCAGCTCTAGAGAGCTAGGAGAAGCCAACTCCAACACACTGCTATAAATTAACAGTAACCTAGGTTGCTCTTGAGAGAGGTTGTAGGTCAGGCATTCAGTATCTGCCTTGAGTTCATCAGCAAGTTTTCCCAAAAAAGATGCAAAATAAATTTCATAAAGGACATTTAGTATTCAAGTAGATGCTATAAAATGTAGTTTATCTTTGATTTTATACTCATGGGAGTATCCTTTTTCACCAACAGAAAATAATTATTGTCATCGCTGCTACTCTACTGTTCCACCAGCTATAGGATATTTCTCTTTTATAATAAATAAATAGAACTGAGTTTTTAAAGAGTCTTTACATTTTGCTTCCTCTTTTTATACCATTGAGACAAATATTTTCAAGGAAAGTTTGCTATTCTAGTTTGACTTATTTGGGGGCTTTTAGATGAATCAAAATGTGGCAAATTACGTAATAAAATCCTCTTAATGTAATCTACTTCGTTTGTCACTCAGGTTTTATGCTTCAGTTTCAACTCATTTCAAGATTTTGTCTTCAAATCCAAAACAAAAGGTTCTTTTTCCTTGACTCATATAAGTATATCCTATAAATAGTGATGTCTATAGCATCATTTTCACTCAAGATAAATTCTAGTGTTTTTTTTTTTTTTCAGACAATATACTCAGATGTGAGATGAGAAAGATGGTTACCTATCAAAGACTGAGTTAATCTTTAACTTGCAATGAATCTGAAAATGTGTATTAGGTGTTTTTTAAAACAATCTGTGCTGACAAGTTGAAGTTATATATAACTGCTGTGCAAATCACCACTTATTCAAAAGGCTCACTGACCGATAAAACATAGGTATTCTTTAGTAATTGCTTTTGTGCTATATAAAATGAAGTGCTATAGTTTTATATTATGTCATCTAAATATTTGGTTTTAAACTTACTGACTTGGCCCTCAGTATGAGGTATTAGAACCTAATGTTTGATTTCCAACTCTGCCATGAAACTTTTCTGATTTTCAGTTTCCTTATCCATAAGTTTCCTTTTCCATAAAAGGAATTTTTGTTAACAAACATGCCCTTTTTTGTTTATTTGTCTTAAGTCACATTGGAGTATAGTAGGGAAAGGTGCATTGTTACCTACAGATTTTCAAACTGTGAAGTAGAGATGCCTGTTAGAAATATAATGCAAATCCACAACTGTAAGTCATACATGTAATTTTAAATTTTCTAGTAGCCCCATCAAAAAAGTAGAGAACTTGTAAAGTTAATTTTAGTAATAACTTTAATATAGTATAACCAAAATGTTATTTCAGTATATAATCAATATGAAAAATTGCTGAGATATTCTACATTCTTTTTTCCACAGTAAATGTGTGAAATCCAGTGTTTTATAATGATAGCACATCTACATTTGGACTAGCTACATTTCAGGCCCTCAGAAGCTGGTGACCACTGGCTACCATGTTGGACAGCATGGCTCCATAGAATAGCTTTAACGCTTATCATAGAGCATCAATGTGACAGTCATACATTCATAGAAAATGAGTTGTTTTCCTAATAAGCTTTAGCTTTCAATTCAAGTTATATAGTTAGTAGCCAAACCCAAAATAATCTGTAGTTTTTCCTTTGATTTCTGAAAGACTCTAAAGCAAATTCTATAGAAAAATGAGAATTGCCACAGACTTAAATGTTCCTCTTTTTTTAAGCTGAGACTATTTTACACATATGGTACTTACTGAAATCAGACCACCTGGTGGGACAAAATTGGCTCATAAGCCTTCTTACTACTGTGTGTAAATGCTTCAAACCTGATCTTAAAACAAAAGTCAGTTTTATTTAAAATAAAGCCAATGCTTTTCATAGTTAATTTAAGTATGAAGGATCCCTTTTCAGTATGAAAATACTAGGTTTAAGCCTGTTGGCCCTTGCTCCTATGGAATTTTGTACCTTTCATTTGCAGCCTGAGCACAAATCAACTCATCTACCCTCCTGGGTAGCTGTGGGACTTCCCTGCCCTCAACCCCACGCAGTCTCCCCACTGCCTCCTCCCCCAAGGAGATCTCAAGTCACCCAGGCTCACTCTTCTGAGTGCTGTGGGGAAATCTTCCAGCCCCCTGAAACTGGATAATAGATTCTTCTGTGGTAACAGTGGGAACTTACCTTCTCTTTACATATGCTTTCCCTCGGGCAGTGGGTGGAGAGTCTCTTTAACCAGCCTGTGCTCAGACCAGCTCCGAAAACCTGCTGGAGTCTGTTCAGAATAGATGGCTGATGAGGTTAGAGGAGAACTTCTGGGGATCCACTTGCCCCAAAGCAGTATGCACCCTTTCCGGTTTCGGGGTTCCTGGAGTTGCCTCACGGCGCCCTCCCGTTGCCTGTCGTCCTCATACAGCCTTGTCACGACTGCAGAGGAGACGCCGCCTGCCACCCCTGCTCCACGCGCTCCGTGGTAGACACAGAAGGCCCTTGCCCTGCCTCTCAGCTGCCCTCACTGACTTGGTTGCATTCCATTACTTCCCAGTGACCTACACAGACACCATTTTCAACAAACTGATTAAACTCCAGCTTCGTAATAATAATAGATTTTTATGCAGTGATTGCTGAAGCATAGGGTAGCAGTGTTTAATCTCGGGTGCATGGACAACTCTGTTCCCTCTCCTGCCCTGCACACACAGAAACCTCCCGCCCTAGTGCATTGATGTGTGCTTCTGTTTTTGTATAAAAGCCTTCCTCAGATCGCGATGTCTGTGATCCGGAACATGTTACGATCCATTGGAACCTTGCTCTACCCATGACTTTCCTCTGTAAGATGCTACGTACACACATGCAACCCATAGAACCCACACTCCCCCTGCCAGTAGCCCAGCAGGTTCCTCCTCCTCATTCTGCCTCCTCGGAATCTAGTGATCCTTCCTTTCACCTGTGGCCTCATCCCTTTATTCAATTTCTGACTTAGCCACTGTCAGGCCTTGCTCATAGTATTTTACCACTAGCACAGTAAATCTCAAACCTGTTTGTTTTGTTTTTTGGTTTATCTTGAACGACTCTAGTTCTTCCTCTTACTTTTCAAAGAGCAATCTTTAACATGAAAAGTAAAGGCAGTGTTCAGCGGATTAGGGGTGTGGTGAAGGTGTTGTGAAATCAAATAATAGGATGTGGCAACTTTACATAATTATAAGTTATTTTCCCTTTTACTCTGATCTTTTCTCAGCTTCACCCCAGTCCATCTATTTATAGACTCCAGTTAACTGAAATGTGGGTCCCCTTTAGGCTTCCAGAATGAGTTATTGCCGTTTGTTGCCATTCTTTTCAGCAATTCACAGTGATCGGTTCATCTATTTGGGGTAGAACAGATCTGTATTTAATCCAGGTTCAACCGTTTACAGGCTAACCTGTGTGACCTTGGGCAAAACTTAAACTTTGAGTCTCAGTTTGTTTCCTTATTTGAATATGGAGATCCCAAGTATAAAAGTATCACTGATCATCCCCAGAATACAGTAGACACTCAGTGAACGTCCCTTCTCTTGTCTTTCTCACCCAGGCATCCAAGTTTTAACCTATAACTGTGATGTATTTCCCTTCTACCATGTTTATTTTCTATAGAATTTAGTGCATTATTAGTGGTTAATAAATGGTATGGGAGTTATCTGACTCTTTATTCACCCTAAAGGGTCAGATAATTAAGCCGAAAACTTCAGGTTAGACAGAACCTTATGATAAAAGAGTTGCACTTAAAATAATGATTTCTCTAAAAAATTTTCTTAAAAGGCAAATAATTGTCCAGAATCTGATATGTTGGTTGTTATCATTGTCTTCAAAATAAATCTGTTCAGAGCCCCAACTCTGTTTAGTGCTTGCTGTTCTCTGATCCTAAAGCCATGACCCTGTTGTTAATGTGTAACTTGCCTTGCACATAGTTCTCCCTGATTCCCCTGACGCTGAGAGAAGGCGAGGGGGAGATGTGAGAATCCTCTCTTAACACTTCCCCTCTGAGCCACCACCCCTGTCAGCTCTCGTGTGTGAGTAACACACTGTTGACGACACAGTACCCAGGTTAACAGAAGTAAAAAGGAGAGGAGGAAAACACAAAACTAAATCTCAGAACTTTCTGTAACCAGAATAACTGTAACACCAGATAATAGCATTTGTAATGGTGCCTTGTTTTTATCTGCTGAAAATCAGTCGGTGATAACATTTTGCAAACGGAGGAAAAAAAGGAGAAAGTGAAGCGGGTTATCTGATGACATCAGGCCTTGCAGCACCCTGAGCTGATCAGAGCCATCCTCCACCCGCTCTCTGACTTGCACTGCTGGTGGCTTCACGAGAGAGTGGTTATGGGGCGGGCAGCCCTGACACAGTCACAGGAACCCTTGGAAAGCAGGTTTCCCAGTGGTTGTGGGAGAGGAAGTCAGTGTATGGGCTGCTTGACAGGGAATACGAGTCGCCCCATCTGACAAGCAGAAGGGACATGGGACCACCGCAAGGAACAGATTTCTACTAACAGCAGCAGTGAGCTTGCAGAGCCTCCAGGCAGAAACTCGGTCGACACCTCTGATATCCTGAGCGGAGTACCTGGTCACACCCTACCGGGATTGGTCCCCATGGAATCTGTGATTTAAACCCCCACAGTACATTGTGATGTGTTAAGCTGCTAAGAAATTTGCAGTAACTTTAGGCAGCAATAGAAAACATGAGGATCAATCCCTGTTTTTAATTTAAGGGTGTGAATTCTTTCTTAAACAGACTTCTTAGTGTTGAAAGCCTCATTCAGAGTTTAAGTCACAAGAAGTAGGTATTGAATGTCTCCACTTCAGGACCTGTGCTCGATGCTAGGGATGAGTTACCAAGACCCACCCTCTATCTAGTGAGAGGAGACAAGAGGTAACAATCCAGTGTGGCAAGTGCCTGGCATCCTGTCCCGGGGCTGCAAGCACAGAGCCAGTGATAACTGGGTGTACCCGGGGACGGTGACGAGGGTGTCCTACACCAGAGGGTACAAATCTGTATTCCCAGGCAGTATGTATCAAGGATTCCTTTGAAGAAAATAATTCAAGTTGAATGAACGAACATAAGTTTAGGGTTTTATATTGAGTTAAAAGAGTTGAAGGAGTGTGAAAAATTTTAATGTCATTTTAAGAGATGTGGTGTATATTATGTTTGATTGTTTGCTTTTCAAATTTCTCTTGTATAACACTAGAAAATAGGAAAAAATGATAACTTAGTACATCATGAAAGCACTTTACCTTTGTACCTCATGAGTCAGTTTCTTTCTGAACTTAACTTACCAAATATGGTACTTTTCACCTTGTAAGCTCAGACCATCCACAATCAGTGACTGTCTCTGTACTGCTACCTCGCTGTAGGCCGCGGTTCTCAGCGTGTGATGCATGGCTCCCCAGGACTCCTTGAGATAGGAGGTCTGAAGGGCAGAACTGCTCGCAGGCCAACGGCAACACGTTCGTCTTTTCTGCTGTGTGGCAGTTGCATCAATGGCCCAGGAGCAATAGTGGGTAAAACTGTTGGTGCCTTGGCACCAAATGATACTAACAGTCATTGAATTCTACATCACAACACCCTCCTAGAGGAGAAAATGCCAGAGTCATTTAGGAATATCCTTGATGAAGCAGTAAAAAAAAATCTCTGATCCTTTGACTGCATAACTGGCAGACAGACTGTGGCTCTTTGGACATTGGTACCTGGCAGATACTTTCTCACAAATGAGCAAGGTAAGTCTCTCTCCTCAGTGAAAACAATTGATAGCGTTTGTTGCCAGTGATAAAATTTGAGTTTTCAAGCAAAAATTAAGATATGAGAAAACATGTAGCTACTGCTTGTGGTGGTGATTTAGTCACTAAGTCCTGTCCGACTCTTGCAACCCCGTGGACTGCAGCCTGCCAGGCTCCTCTGTCCATGGGATTCTCCAGGCAAGAATACTGGAGTGGGTTGCCGTTTTCTTTTCCAGGGGATCTTCCCGACCCAGGGATTGAACCCCAGTCTCCTGCATAGCAGGTGGATTCTTTGCCAACTGAACTATGAGGGAACCCCATGGTTTGATAACTTCTCAAATCCTTCAAGCTTTTCTGATGAGCGATGATATTAATGAATGTGATTTTTATATTGTATAACAAAATATGCCAACTCAGTGAACACTGTTTTCCATATACCCTGTGCAAAATGATACATGGATAAATTCAAAGTGCTTGATAGAACAATCAATTTTAGTATAAGAGTAGGAAAAGTGAAGGAAAAAAAGAGTAGGAAAAGTGTATTGACAAGGTTTTTGATTCTACATTGCAACTAGCTTTTAAGAAAGTACCACTTGTTAAGTTTTGGTTTAGTATCAAAGAAGAATATCCACAATTATCTGAAGAAATTATTAAAATAATCCTTCCCTTTCAACAATGTATCTGTGAGGTCAGATTGTCTTCCTATACTTCAGTCAAGATAACATATCAAAATGGAGATCTGAATGTAAAAGCAAGATATAAGAATCCAGTTGTCAAGAAAACAAAAAAATAACCCAGTTGTCTTCTATTAAACCAGTTGCACAAGGGAGCGTTTGAGGGGTAATTCACCTGAAAGAAGCACAGTTCTAAATTCTAAAATGTGCTGTGTCTTAGAGACGAGTGGTTTCAATTTTGAGGAGCATAGTAATTCATTTATTGGCCCTCTTTTCCCCTTCCTCTTTCCTTTATCCATTCCACAAATATTTATTGAACATATATTCCAGGACTTGACAGGCGTTTTATTTGCATTGTTCAATAATCCTCACCTTCATCTTGTGAGGTATGATTCCACCGATTTTACCTGTGGGAATACTGAGATTCTGAAAAACTACGTGAAGTACCTAAGCACAGCTACTGAGAGGTATTTGATTGTTTGGGATTTGGACTCTGCCTCCAGTTCCCATGTACTTGAATATTAAACTGTATTATTACTCATTTCATCCACGTGGCAACAAGAGGATGCCAGCACTGTCTGTTGTTAGTTCCTTGGGACACAAGCTGTGGACTTCAGAGTCACCAACTTGGGTTCAAATCCTGTCTCTGCTACTTAACATCCTGTGTGATCTTGTATGAACTACTTACCCTCTCAGAACCTTGGTTTTCTTCTCTGTAAAACATAAATCCTAACGCCTGACTTAAGGGTAACTTCTGGATTAAGTGAGGAAACATACGGAAATCATCACTGTATAGAGAAGTGGGAACATGGAGGGCCCGCCACACCGTTTCGTTTTAGTGGCAGTTCCAGTGCTCTGCTTGGAGTCCTGCTGGTGGCATCAGCCTTCTCCAAGTGGCGCACTGTCCTTTCCAGACTCTTCATTACCGTAGGGCCCAGGGCAGGCCACACTCAGCTGGCAGGGTGGTTTGGAGCAGCAGTGGAGAGAGGGGCTGAGTGGTGAGTAGTGTGGGGCAGGATGAGCAGGACATGGGTGCCTGACCGTGCCAACACAAGTTCTCTCCCCTCTGGTTATGACTTTGCTGTGTCCAGAAGGACTCTGCCTTCTCATCTATAAACATGGAGATGACGCCGCCCACCTCTGTGGATGAGTGCCACAGATACAGAGGCACGGCTATAAGGAAGGCGCTTCCTGGGTGTCCAGTGCACGTTAATTCCTTTCCCTACAACATGTTCCTTCTTTTCTTTGGGAGAATATTCCAGATGTCCAATAGAGACTATTCCTTTGCCTCCAAAGTTGGGCTCATGAAATATTTGTCCTTTGTGAACCTTAAGAGTTTTTCCAGTTCCTGCTCAATTCTTGAGCAGAACTGAGCAGGAACTGGAAAAAGTCTGCAAAGTCCTGGAGGTCATCATTATCTGGAAAAAAAAGAAAGCTGCTGAATCACAACCAGTCATGGTCTTAGATGTGACAGTCACATCAGATCTGAATCAGGTGTTTACTGTGGTGGAGCTTAGGAAAGTTTTCCAGGTTACTTTAGAGTTCTCATTAACACGAGAATTGTGTCCTTTTGGGGTAAATTAAATCTGTTCTTTGTGGGAAGGCTTGAGAAGCTGATTCTCAGGAGAGGAATGGATAGCACGATATGAAATAATTTGGCTTCTATTTCACGAACACCAGACTTCTTTAGAGTTTAATAAAAAGTAAAGTGCCACCGTAACAGTTCAGGCCAGGTGAAATTCCTTATCACAATAAGTTGTTGAAGTGTTAAAATTCCCCTGGCTTCAGTTATTACCAGAACAACTATTGATCAAATGTACAGCCAGTTGAAATGGAACTCAGGACCCTCACGCATAGCCTGTTCCTGCATGGTGAGTTTAGTGGAGATCTGGTTACATGAAAAATGGGGACTGGCTCCCTGGCCCGCAGGTTTCTCCCTGAATCACTTCACTTACTGGCAGGCCCACGGCCTGAGCCAGGAGGAAGCTGAACTACTTTTTAGCCCTTCCCAGAACCACATCCGCAGAGGCTGATGGCATGTACGAGAGCCCGAGTTACTGCCAGCGGCGAGTGGGTCATTTCTGGGAATGCTGCTTTGGGGGTGGCTCTCAGGGTCCCTAAGTGGCACCCCTTGGTGTCCACGGGAGGTGTGGGTTTTATTGGCTATGATGTCAGAGCAGTCTTTACCTGCAGGGACCAGCCTGGGTGGCAGCCAAACTGGCTTTCTCAGAGTGTTTTCCAACCCCCAACAGAAAGGTGGCCGTTGAGCGGGTGCAGCTCTGACCACTTCGGCTGAGGTGCCTCTTTGTCTGACGTGATTCCTGTGCCGGGGACGGAGACCACACGCTCATTTCACGGATGTCATGCACTGTCAGCTGTGGTTCACTCAGCATCCAAGATTTTATGAACTGGGCTCTTCAGGGAGGCCGCACGGTGTACTGGTAATGAACGTGGTCTCTAGAGCCAGGCGTCCTGCGTCTGAACCTGGCTTTGCCACTGACCAGCTCTGGGCCTCTGGGAAAGTCATTTACCTTCTCTGTACTTCATTTTCCTCCTCTGGAAAAGGCGGATAATAGCACCTGTAAAGTGTTTAGTGTATAAGAAGTACTTGGCTAAGTGTGAGTTGCTGTAATTACTACGTGCTACATGGGTAGGGTGGTCTGATGGTAGGTTTTCCAGTTTGGGAAAGTAATGCAGGCTTCCTCCTGTGTGGGTGCTGAGTATAGCCAGGAGAGCTGTCTTCTCGAATCCACCCTTGATATTTTGTACTCCCCTCCCAGTACCTGCTCTCTCCATCTTTTACCTTTGCTCCCTGCCGGGGATGTGTAGCTGGAATCAGTAGATGAGGGTCTGTTGCCTGACTCGGCCATGTGCCGCTGTGTGAACTTAGACAGGGTGCTGAACCCCTCTCTGAGCAGGCGTGGAGGATTTGGGACGCCTTTGGGCTGCCGGGTATCTTGTAAAGCTGGAGTAATTGTGCATTCTGTCTTCCTGAGATGATCAAGGAAGGAACACTTGTTGAGAATATCTGGTGATTCTCCTCTGGAAGCTAAGACTTACCTGATTGTCCCTGTGAATGAAAAAGAATCCTCCCTCCCGTTCAGGGCGGAGTGGGGGGAGGAGCCAGAAGACTGGGGTGCGCTGGTGCCGGACCAGCTGAGCAGGACCCAGCAGAGCAGGAGCCAAAAAAAAGCTGGAGCTTCCCTCCGCTTGGTCTCGCGGGACTGAGTGCACTCGGGGTTTCTGTTCCCGATGTCTTCGCGGTGACCCTGTATTCCTGGAGTTGTGCAGTGAGCGGAGCCGTCTTATTTTAAGTGCTGACAGTATTCACGGCGTGAGCACCCATCCCTGTTGACCTCTGTTTCTCAGCTTCCTGTCTTGGCAAATAAAAATCTTGGACCAAATGAACTTTTGATTTCTTTCGGCTTTAATATAATACAAAGGTATACAGATATGCACCGTCTATTCTGTCACCTGGTTCTTCTTCTTCGTAGTACCTGATGCAGTGTTTTTAGATTTTGCTTTGGGTTTTTTGTTCTGTTTTTTACATACTTCTTTTGTGTCTCCAACACCTGCATCCCCATCTTCAGGCACCTAGAAAGGAAGCCGCTGTGTACAAGGACAGCAGCACTGGATCACGTTTGGCACATTTTCGGTGTTAATGAATATACGCATGTGCCCACATAGACACCTGTAACCAGGCATTATAATACAGTTTCAAAAATCTGTCTGTAGAAACTAAGTGACCAATTATTCTTTCTGTCCTCACATACCTCCCTCCCCAATATACAGCACATTGTTATTTGGAGATTAGAAGACTAGAATTAAGAATGGTTATATAGGGAGTTTGGGATTGGTATGTGTACACTGCTGTATTTCAAATGCATAACCAACAAGGACCTGCTGTGTAGCGCAGGGAACTCTGCTCAGTATTACGTAATGACCTAAGTGGGAAAAGAGTTTGGAAAAGAAGAGATACATGTCTGTGTGTAACTGGCTCACTTTGCTCTACACCTGAAGCTGAGATAACATCATTCGTCAACTGTGCTCCAATATAAAAGAAAAAATTAAAAGCAAACCCAAGGGCAGTTGGGGAAGCAATGGTTATATTTTCTGTCTTAAAACTTACACAAAGTAGCAGTGCCCAGGTTCTCAGCTTGTGTGCGCAGGTAGTCTCAAGGGACAGTAACTCCTGACGTCAGAGGAAGCCCACAGTTCAGGGCTGAGGACACTTGATTGGGAGGGCGCTGTGCCGAGCGTGTGTGGTGTTGGCAGGATCCTTTTATATCCACAGTGGAGGTGGTCAGCAGGAGGCAAACTCTAAACCTTAGAATTGTGCTCGCTCCTATTATTGAGATTTCATATTGCTTTTATTATTTGGCCACAAAAATGGACATAATCCTTGCTGGCTTTAACACACCTACTAGTGCTGCTTTCGCTATCCATCTTGCAAAATATAAGACAAGGCCAGAGCTTAAATTAAAATCCTCAGCTTCTTATCTCCTTCCCACAGGAAAGCAAATCTGTGTTGAAAACCGTAAAATTAAGAGGAGAGCAAGGATAGCATAATTTACCAAAAATTCATGGCACCAGATTCTGAGCTATATGACTGGAGGGATAGGTCAGACATTAAGAAGATGCTGCCTGCTAATGCAAGTTCCTTAAGGTGGTGCTCTGAAAATAAGAAAGGCACGTAAAATGTATGTGTGTAAAAAAAAAAAAAAAATGTGTGTGTGTGTGTGTATAAATATATATATCAAATATATATATAAATATGTGTATATATATATATTTGCTGAAGATTTCTGCAGTGCTTTACTCTTTTTAACTACCCTAAGAAAATATCTTTGTAGATCATTTGGCAATTATGCTTCTTATGAGACTTCTGAAAGGAAACTCGAAACAGTTATTCTCAAGTATAGTTGAAATGCATTCATTTTAGCATTTGAGTGTTGAGATTTTTGCTTTCATATTTAAAAGGGTTTATAATAATAATATCCTCACACCCACCCACCCCCTACTTCCTCTAGCATTCTAAATTCCTAATATTTGAGAAGCTCATTCTGTGTACTGGGCACACTGTATCATTAACACTTGAAAAGCATTGAAACATTTCTTTAACCTTTCACACATTTATATGCAGAGATGTCTGTGCAGAGGTGTGTAGAGAAAAAGCGTGTGGCTTTGATAATGGTGCTCCACTTAATAAACGCCACGGGCTGTAGGAGCTGTGCGAGTTCCGCTGTTAGAGGGGAGCTGGTAATTATAAAATAGGGGAAAATCTAGCAAGGATAGCATATCATTGTCTAAAAAGTGATTTTTTTACCCCCCTCACTTTTTTTAATTTCGTAAGTTTCTTTGGGTGGAGGTTGTAACGATAGGGTGTAGAGAATTACTAACTATGCAGAGAATTAAGTGTTACTAGGATAATTACTCCTAATTTTCCTGAGGATGGTTCTTCCTGTTGGAACCACGTACTTTTTATACCTAATTTGTAAAACAGCAACAACAACAAAAAGTGACATGATCAGTGTATGTAATAGGTGCAGCCATCATACACAGTTGTGTCATGGGTTCTCAGCCATTCACATTTGTCCCTACACTTTAAGCAGTTTATACTGTGTACTTTTCAGAGACTCACACACAGAAAATTTAATAATATATTCTTTTCTGGAGAAAGTGATTTCACGTGTATTCTAGTCTGTAGAATAGTAACAGACTATTTCAAACTAGCATGGTGAAGGCATGTTTGAGCTAGTGAATTAGAGAATACTTAGAATTCATTAGAGTTTATTCCTTTTAAATTCACAAGTTACTTATTATTATATTTCCAAATAGACATTTTTCTGAGACAGCATGAATTAGGAGATGAGTTTAAAATCAGAAACATATTGTGCATATAATTATGTTGAATTGTATGTGGGGGGTAGTTTCTTTTAAAACAATCCCCTAATTAGGTTAAACTGCCTGAGTCTTGTTTATATTACTGATTTGCTTAGTAAGCACTTTATTGAGGGGCCAGTATGCAAGGGAGATTCAACTTTAACCAAACAACAGAATTCCAGATTTCAAACAGAAGTCCAAATAAATAACCTGAACCTTTAATAAGTGTTACTATTATATAGTCTTGGAATTCCAAATTAAATAGTAAAATTCATTTTTAAACAAATAAGAGACATAAAATATGTTAAATATAAATGTCAGCAATTTGAAGTGTTCTTACAAGCTATATTTCACATTATGTAGCTAAACCCAAGATTAGACATTCCATTTTATCTGTTAATACTTTTAGAAACTAGAGGAACTGAAGATGAGCTAAACAGCTCTAAAGAATAATAAATGATGGTCATGTTTGATTGGCGAAACTATAGAACATGAAAAAATGGTATAATTTGGTTCTTAAAGATGTATAGTTCTGTTAGTATGTGCATGAGCACATGCATGTATGTGCACACACTCAGTCGTGTCCAACTCTTTGCAACCCTGTGGACCCGTCAGACTCCTCTGTCCGTGGGATTCTTCAGGCAAGAATACTGGGGCTGGTTACCATTTCCTCCTCTAGGGTATCTTCCCGACCCAGGGATCGAACCCACATCTCTTGTATCTCCTGCATTGGCAGGCGGGTTCTTCACTAGCTGAGCCAGATTTACTGCTCTACAACTCTAGGATTATGAATTTTATAAACTGAGATGATGTCATTACAGCAAATTTATATATACTAGGTTGTTTTAAAAGTTGCCTTTTAAGTTGGAATATTTATTCATTTATCTATTCATAATGTTTATTGAATGCTCATTTTATGCCAAACATATGTAATGAATAGAGTTACTAAAACATTCATAACTTTTGCTCCAGAAACTGTTCATTGACTTTAAGCTAAGGAGATAATCCAAAGAGAGTGTAAATATGTATGTATAGGAAATTGATGTCATGGAATCCTGGAGTGGGTGACCAACCTAAATCTCCGAAGGGGCCTTGGTTAAATAACTGATCGTTTTCTTGGTGGGATATTCATGTACTCAGGGAGTACTTAACATGAGGAAATCCTGACACTCTTAAGCGGGTAGAGCAGATGATTTCAGTTGTTTAGGTCTGGAGATCATTCTTGGTTGACTTTTGAGGAGAGAGGAGACAGGAGCTGGGAGTCCATATTAACTGTTGTCCTTGTGGTTACTTTGCAGTCAAATAAAGTGCCCGTGGTGCAGCCATCCCATGCGGTCCATCCTCTCACCCCTCTCATCACCTACAGCGACGAGCACTTTTCTCCAGGATCACACCCGTCACACATCCCATCAGATGTCAACTCCAAACAAGGTGAGCATCTCGCTGCCCCGGCCTCTTTGGATGAGGAAGAGCCTCATCTCAGCAGTCTGAGCGCCCTCCCCAGCGACTCTGCCCATGTCATGATACATTTGTAGGAGATAAGAATAATTTATTTGGTAGCAACTTTTTAATAAGCATACAAGAGTTTGTTATTGGCCTTTTCTTTTCCGGGATTAAAAAAAAAAAAAAAAGGAAAAATAGTGAAGGGTCATTTTCAAAGTGACAGCTCTGAAGAGCTATGATCACAATATAAACCAATATGCTGTGAAAATAATTCAGTCCTCAGCGCCCCCTGCCATATTCATTTATTTTAGCATGTACTATGTCTTGATAATAATGCTGAAAAAAAAGTCAGAAAAGGGACAAAGTAGGAGGTGTTTTTCTTTGAATGTTATATTTTTGAGACTTGTGGTTTCCTTTGGTTTCAGTTATATCCCTGTTGTGTTTTCTTTTCTTTTTGTTGTTTCTCAACAAGAATTATATTTAAAATTCAAAGGGTTTCCCAGGTGGCGCTAGTGGTAAAGAATCCACCTGCCAATGCAGGAGACCTAAGAGACAGAGGTTTGATCCCTGGGTCAGGAAGATCCCCTGGAGGAGGGCATGGCAACCCACTCCAGGATTCTTGCCTGAAGAATCCCATGGACAGAGGAGCCTGGTGGGCTACAGTCCATGGGGTCACAAAGAGTCAGACACGGCTGAAGCGACTTAATACACACACACACATAAAGTACAAAACCATTTCTGTCTAAAGTCAAAACAGACTAAGTGTTGATCGATCAGCTGTGTCCGACTCTTCATTACCCCATGGACTATAGCCCACCAGACTCCTCTGTCCATAGGATTTTCCAGGCAAGGATACTGGAGTGGGTCGGCATTCAAAGCAACATGAATCCTATTTTGCTTCTCTATGCTGTTAGCCAAGTTCTGCTTCTGTATCATTTACAGAGACACATGCATCATAAGAAGTCTCAAAAATGAAAATGCCTGTTTCTAACCTGAGGCATGAGGGTGTGGTTTGGTTGTCCGATGGACACAAAGCGCAGGTTCTCGAGCCTCCTGGTCCCAGCATCCTAGAGCAGACCTTGAGAGAGGGGCAGTTTGTTCACAGGGGAGCCCTTGCTCTTTTCGTGGACATACACACTTGGACCTCAGCAGGATCTTGAGACGTTCAAAATGAAAGATCCTGTAAAACCATGTGAAGGCAGAGAATGTAAAAGGGGTCAAACATGCCATCTCCAGCACTTCTCCCTTTTGTCCAGCCCTATCTTTGATGGATCGTTAACAACAGTATTTAGTAAGGGTGTAAAACAGCAGTGAAGTTCAGAGGTTGGGTGTTTTTCCCACCTCTGTGAACACTTTGAGGTTAAATATATATCATCTTCGTTTCCCACCTTAATTAAAAAGACAACTCTTTGACAACTTAGTAGGACTTTGCGTGCTTGGAGCCCCAGTACGTTTTCTTAGAGAAAGCAAGAATCATTGTGGCGGATGTTTCTGGGTTTGTCTCTGTTTTATTCTCATTTCCAGCCCTTTCTCTCCTCTACTTCCTTTTGTAAAGGACCTCCAAATAATCAGCAACTACAGAGGCAGATCTGTGAATATGTAGTGAGAAGGAAACTTAAGACAAGCGTCTTAGGAAGAAAGCTGAGTTTGAGAGGGAAGCTCGAGAATGTGACCTTGGCCGAGGTCCCTTTGGGTTATCTGAAGGGAATGTGAGGTCTGCAATTTAAATGTGCAGGTCACAATCCCAGAGCAGGGTCTAAGCTAGAGATACATGTCTGGGCACCATAAAGATGCGGATGACAGTTAAAGATAAATATAAAAGCCCCAGACAGGCTATATCAAAAAGAATCCAAGAGTATGTTTTATTTAGTTTTAAATTAATTTATTTACATAACAATTACATAGTATTTACCTTTTCCCAGTTCCTGTTCAGAGCACTTTGAAATGAACTTATTTAAAAGAATAACATTATAAAAAATTTTGAAATTCAGGGATGGTTCAGTAGTTTTTCTCTCACAGATTCTAGGAGAGTTTAGTTTTTAAAACAGACATTTTTCCAACTGGCTACCAATTACAATTGCATTTTCTCTTCTGTTTCCATATCTTACTGCTACCCTACCTTGCTTTACCTTAATAATTGTAACTTATCGTTACTCCTCAAACCTTTTCTTTTAAACAGACTTTTCAGAACTAGAGGAGGGACTAGTGGGCATGACTGGAAATCGTCTGCTTGAAATTTCCTTGTAATATTTTGTGCTAAAAATTTGTGATTTTTGCATTCTACTCTATAACACTGTTTGCATTTGTTTTATTATAAAAATCCTGTTTTTAATTACTTTTTTGTCATCGACTTAATGTGTCCCATCACTATGTAGGTAGGGGGATATAAAACCTTGGTTTAGGAAGAATTAATTTACATGATCTTGAGTTTATATTATTCCACCTGGGTACAGTCATCACCAAAAAATAAGTATGAGGGAAAGAAGTCTAAGGCTTACTGGGTCTCTTGCCTTTATTCTTCTCGCCTCTGCCGGCCTTTTGGTTCTATCACGTACAACTGGTTATAGCATGGTGGTACTAAGCTGCTGATTTCAAAGTTCCAGGGAGGCTGGTTAGCTTTATCCCCTGAAATTAAAAAAAAAAAAAGAAAATCATGTTCTTACTCTCACTCTAGTTGGGCTTATTCAATAAATATAAACAGTCTGTCAGCAGAACCCATTCTTATTTGTAAGAAAATAACTTTAGGTTAATTTCCTGTTAGGAATCACGCTAGTTTTTATGCATGAGTGTTGGGGTAATGGTGAGTGCAGGTTGTTGTAAGAAGAAGAAAGGAAGCTGATATCCATCATTTTGTTCCACTCACTGTGTCTGATAAAAAATGTTAAGAGGAAGAGCTTTTAGGAAATATTGGGTTTATGTACCTGTTTATGTATTTGTATCCTTGTAAATAACAGCAAACACTCAACATAGCACTTAACAGGCACTTTTCTTTATTATATATGAATGCATTTACTTCTCAGAACCTCTGTTTCATTTTTATTCTGATTCTGCAGAATAATAATTAAATAACTTCCTCAAGAACATACAGTTAGTGAGTGGCAGAACTACTGTGTTCATGCAGTCTGACACCAGAATCATGTTAGCTGTATTTATAAAAGTTTAAAAAATGTAAGGATATACCGCATATAGCCTCCAGCATATGCTGTGCTTCGTCACTCAGTCGTGTCCGACTCTCTGTGACCCCATGGACTGTAGCTCTCCAGACTCCTCTGTCCATGGGGATTCTCCAGGTAGGAATACTGCAGTGGGGCTGCCATGCCTTTCTCCAGGGGATCTTCCCAACCTGGGTCTCCCCCACTGCAGGCAGATTCTTTACCATCTGAGCCACCAGGGAAGCCCATGTAATAAGTGCTCAATAAACAGTCATTAAATAAATGATGTGTCGCACAGGAGTCGGTAGAGAGGCACATACTTCTAGGAGTCTTTGGAAACCGGAAACAGGATCTTAAGACAACAGTGAGCTATTTAGAAAACACAGATCCACTTTCTTCTGCTCGTGTAATGACCTAAGCCACATCAGGTGTGTACGTGCAAATGGCTTATAGTATTGACCACAGGTAATGTGTCCATTTGTTTCACTTGTTCATTTGTTTAGTCACTCAGAATGATATTCAGAGCCTTCTCTGGGAGACAGCCATGGTTTGATACACAGATAAGGGACAAAATGGTCTCTTCTTTCCCAGCAGTGTATAAGCTCACACAGGAAATCATTTGCACAGACTCACTGTAAAACATAATGAAGAACATCTTAAGTACCATGTTAAAAGTACAAATAAAATGATGTAGATTCTAAAAAGAAAGATTTCTCACAGCAGCAAAAGTTAGAGAATATTTCATGAGAGAAAGTTATCTGAAATATGAGTAGAATTTTAATAGAAACAGTCAAATTAAATACCCAGCATAAAAATAAATAAATAAATACCCAGCATAGGAACTAGCATGTAGCAGGTGCTAAGTAAACAGTAGTTCCCTTGTTTGTTTTTAAGCAGTAAAATCAAATCCAAATATGAAAAAAATTGTATTTTTTGTTCTGTCAAATTATTCCTACACCAGATCACAAATGCACTGTTCTCAGTGTACTTAGAACATAGACTAGTGTGGAGAGCAAGGTTTCCAGCTCCTCTGCTTAGAGACATGTGACTGAAAGCAGTTTACTTCTCTGCATCCCAGAGATAAGATCCCAGGACAAATCATATTTTTTAGGTGCGTAAACAGTCACTTTACCTCCCTAACAAAGGGGTTAAAGTAGACCATTCATACAATTCAGCCTCTAATTATGATTTTCAAGTTCAAGTTTCCACAAAGTTTCCAGTGTTTTGTGTTGGTCAGGTTTTTCTTTTCAAGACTGAGCAACCCCCCTGCATATGAGAGCTTGGAGAATCTGGGGATGAGGGAGGCAGCAAGTTGGAGAAACTGCCCTATGATTCTGCTATGTCAAGAATCACTACTGTAGGCCCCCTGGTGCCCCTGCCTCCCCAGGCCCAAATTAAAACAAATCCCAAGGGCTCCTCTGTGATCAAAAGAAGCAGTATTGACAGCTTTTTTATAAAGGGAGATTTTTATGGTAACTCTGCTAAAGTGAACTTCCAGCTTCCATAAAAACAGTTGCCAGGGGCTCTGCTTCAGTGAGAGAGAGTAGATCCACAGAACTGCCTTAGGTCCTATTGTAAGCAATGCTTTTGGTGAATTGATGATATAAAGGAATTAAAAAAAACACTCATTAAATTTGAAAGTGATAAAGAGACCAAAAAAGAAGATTTTAGATTCCTTTTAAAAACAGCAAAACCTGAGATGATCTCAGGTAAACTCTGTCAAAAGAGATTAAAGACCTTTCCCCTTCCTAGCTACTTTTTCTAAGAGTTGAAGAATAGTTTGTCCTAACTTCAAAGTCAAATTAACGTCAACTTTGAAGACAACACTTCTTAAGCCATTCCCATATGCTCAAGGCCTTCAATATCTTTTAATATCCAAATGAAATTCACAGACATTTTGAATAGTAAAAAAGCAGAATACGTAAAGAACATCTGTATACTCACCTGATTTTGCATACTAGGCAATATAATTATAGCCACTGAATGTGTATTCGGGTTGTTAAACCTGGGGATATATGTTTATACATGATTATGCTCTTTTAAAGCCAGATTAACTGTAAAGAAACTCATGTGGCTTTCTTCTGTTCAGAATCACTTTCCACCAAATATGAATGTAATGTTTTGTTTTGCATTTTTATGTATGCATCGTACCCCTTCTTTTTGGTACCCAAGGTAAGATGTAAACAGAGATGTCAAGTGGGACTAGGATTAGGCATAATCTCTAGGTGGTTTTTACAGTTATAGGGTAGTGTACTCCAGGGAGTGTGAGCTCAAGAAACAGTGTGGTGGCACACTCATTTTCTGTGGAATACAACTAATCCAGACCAGCTTGACCTCAGAGCCCAGAGGACTCAACCCGATGAAGAGCTTAGTTGGAGCTGCAGTGCCAGAGACCAAATGAATCATATCAAGTGCGACCATTATGGGGCTGAAGATTATTTCCAATTAATCTTTGATCCTCTGAGGTATCACATTTCCCAAATCTATGTGTCCATAAGGGAGCCAATGAAGATCTGAAAAGAGCAATTTACCTAATCCTTGAACACCATGGCAGGCCTTCTGCTTATGAAGTGCTGTCATTCTACACAAAAACAGTTGTCTACCATTTTCCTAAGCGAAGTGAAATAATGAGGGCAAACTTAAGTAGTTTCATAGACTCATTTTGATGCCTGTTTTACTCGCAGTATATTTACTGTTTTAGGAGCCCCTCAAGATGTACCACCGTCAGACGTGTTTTCTTAGATGCTGAAATTTTGAGTAAAGACAACAAACTGACTTCTGTTAAATCAGAAAAATAAATATTGTCTCATTCTACACCTTAAGTACTCATGACATAATGCATTTTCTTGCCTTTCTTATTTCTCTCAGAAATCGAATGTCCTGTGAATCTGCCTCTCCATTGTTTTTTTTAATAGGCATGTCCAGACATCCGCCAGCTCCCGAGATTCCTACGTTTTATCCCCTGTCTCCGGGTGGTGTTGGACAGATTACCCCACCTCTTGGCTGGTAAGATCCTTCTTGCAACCTGCAGCCAGGCGTCTGAACACATACTCTTCTACTCCCCATTTATGGAAATTAGCTTTATGAATAATAACACTTGTGGAGTTGAAGAAACTTCAACACACAAGGTGCTAACTTTATTTCATTTCAATTTAAAAGATTAAAAAACATACAGACTTTGAAATGGACTCAGTCCGTTTGCTAATATGTGTAGAAAATGACTGTGTAGCATTTGCTTTGAAGCTTATAGTTTTATGGATTCAATTTGTGGCTCTGGGCATTTGCTATGCCTGTACAAAGTGTTCACTGTGGTTTTTCTTTTCTAGTTCTTTATGAACAACTTATATTTTTGAAGCATAACCTTAGATATATTGAATATCGATCTTTGCTTATAAATGGGCAAGTGATGTAAATGACAAATAACTGTAACAAATACAAAAGCATCTTTTGAATTTTAATAAAGTAAGCACCAGTTTGAGTTCAGAGGAGTGAAAAACTGATGAATGGACTTTATCCTTTCAGAATCCAAATGTTCTCTATTTTGTTGTTTCTTAAAGATCCATACCACTGTTCTCAGGTTTTTTTTTTTTTTAATTATAAAGGTAAAGAAAAAGAAATGTATTTAGGGAAGAAAGAATCACTTCATACAGTGGAGCCTATTTTTATCATTTTATTGTTAGCACGTAGCTTTCCCTGCCCTCACTCCCATCCCTCTCTCCCCACTGCTCACTCTATGGACAAAGTGCTGCACCTTCAGCAAACGTTTTCTCTCCTTTCTTTACTGACTCTGTGTCCTTACAGACCCCTGGTGAAAGCCCGTTTCCCTCCCTCACATCCTTACCTTATCTCTTCTTCATAAGGAGGACTTATCCTGCCATGGATATTCCAGCTTTCTCTCTTCTCTTTGGCATTAAATCTCTCAGTCAATAACTCTGTTTGAATTTAATTGATTATGCGAACACTTCCAAACCTACATCAATTATTCTGTCTGAACTTAGCTACTTAAGGGCAACAGTCCTGGGCTGAGTTCCATCAGTGGCATCTGGAAATAAAGACTGTGTAAATGAAAAATGTGACATGTAGGAAAAACAGAGGGAGAGATGGAATTCTCAGAGCAGAGAGAAAATAACTCCAATGAATCGATCTTTTATTTCTTGCCTGCAGCATGGGTGTAAGGGTGGGAGGTGGGGTGCAGGGTTTTCAAAAATTTGTTCATTTTTATGTAAACTTTTATTTCCTCCTTTCTTCCCTTCCCTAAAGTCTGAAAGATTCTGATAATCCATTCACCTAAATAGAATAGTTCACCATTCTCAGGTTCTGTTATATTCAGCAAGAGCTGTTCAAAGCATCAGTGGGGCTGGAGAGGGGCAGGGGTAGAAAATGAGTCATTCATGGCCTGCAGTGGGAGAGTTCCTTCAAGGCACCGGTGATGCCTTGGGTGGGTGGAGGGTGAGGAAGGGGAGCAGTTGGGTGCCTGAAGCAGTGCCCTCGTAACTCTCCCCAGATTCTGGTTGAGGGCCTCCGCTCATCAAACGCTTGTTGCTGGTTGGTAACTCATGTTTTGTCATTGATGGGTTCCTCTCTTCTGTGACCTCAGGCAAGGTCAGCCTGTGTATCCCATCACGGGAGGCTTCAGGCAGCCCTACCCGTCCTCACTGTCAGTCGACACTTCCATGTCCAGGTAGGTGGAGGTGGATCCGGCGCCAGGACAGGCTGCTCTCGCGCGCTTGCGTCTCCCGCGCCTCTGCTTGCCTCTCGGCCCGGCGGGCGGCGTCTGTCTGCGCAGGCTGCCTGGCTCCCACACTAGGCGTCCTGGGGAGTCCCGGGCAGGAGCCAGACTCCACGCCCCACAGCACCAGCCACACCCGTCAGGCAGACGGACTCAGCACCCTGGAGACAGTGCCTCCAAAAGACTTCACTGCCCCCCGACGGCGGGAGGAGAAATGTCCCCAGAGGGGACCTCAGAAGAAGAGCTTGTTCAATTCAAAACATGCTGGGGGCGGGTCAGCGGGAGAATGCGGACTGGCTTTTCTTTTCCTGTGAGGAAAGTTGTCTCAGTTTCCTGTGACGGTGTCTGAAAAGGCCCAGCTAGCCCAGAGCCTTCCCGGACCAAGGCTGTGAGAAGAGAAGGAGCGGTGCTTACGGCTGTCAGGCCGCGCGGGGCGTGTGTCCTAGTGTGTGAATCAGGCCCTGTGTGGACACGGTGGGGCCGGCGAAGTCTGTGAGGTCTGCTGCCACACCGCTCTGTGTAACGCTTTGCCTCTGGAAAGGACGGCTTCTGTGCCCTGTGCTTGATGTACACACACATTTGTGGTGTATCATCTGTGTGTTCAATGTGGCTTTTTCAAGGGAGCTAGCATTAACATGCTGGAAGTCAAACTGTTGGGTTAGTAACTGGTTGTGAATCTTAACTTTTTTATATACATATGAAATTTGCAGTTTTCTGTGGTGAATTTCAGCTTTTTCAGAAATCATTTTATTCAGTAAATTGTACACCTAGCTGGTTGAGAGGGAATGACATTAATACCCTTCCTCCAAAATATATTATATATATTTTTTTTATTTTAACACTGTATAAGAATTGTGTGATGATAGGATTTTCTCATAGGCAAATAACCAGCATCACGTATTTTTGCAAGTGGTCCATTTAGCAAAGCATCATGATTTGATCGAATGTTTGTATTTTTCCCATGCCTCCTTAATTTTTAAAGATTTGTTTCTGAAATATTATATATCCAAGTAGAGTCCTTTCTTTCCTTCCCAGAAGAAGGAATTAACTGTACAGATGGTGATGAAAGACCTGAGAATGTTTTTTGTTGAACTACATGTTTACTTTAAAACAGTTTGAAAGCAGAAATTTCTAAAGCATATCCAAATTTATCAAAGAGCTTGTTGAAAGTACTGTCTTTGTTTTATTTTTCTTGCATGGCAGTTTCCCTCCTTTGTGTTGGATGGTGGTGGATATTTTGAGATTTTTTTAATGCTCTATAAGCATACTCTGGGAAAAAGCCTTTATTTGAGCTTGTGTAGTTTTTACCCTGAAGCAGAACTGTATCTGTCCCTTTAATTAAATTCTTCCCCTTAATTTTGTTATCAATTTTCCATGAGGCTGGATCTCTCAGACACTACCTTCTTTATGTGTAGAAAATTATTTGGGATGATGCTGATGGCAACCTTATTAAATTAGAGACTGAGCAAATCTTCCTGTCCCTTGTCTTCTCAGTTGCTCTCTCCCGATATTAGGGAAAAAGCCAACAGGAGAAGACTTAATATGAAGGTCCACTTAGGGATGTAGACAGAGATTTTAAAATATGATGTCTTTAGATTTTAAGGTCATTTTAAAAAGCTAAATCTTAATAAAATATTGTATTTCCAGTAGTTACTGAAATTCTTCTCTGAAAACTGCTTTGCAAGAAAAGTGACTCACTTTTTTTTTTTTTTTTTAATCCTATTGCCTAGAGCCCTCCCAGGAAAAATGCCAGATTCCACCATTAGCTTGAAAAAAAAAATCTGTAAGGTGGTGTGTAATTATAAATATTTTCCACCTGAATACAGAAAGGAAAGAAATTAATCATCAGCTTGCTCTTATAGTTAATATGTCTGTGTGTGAAGATGTGTTTTTACTCTCAGCCAATAACAGTTACTGAGTTGTTTCAAAATTCTATCCAGCTCTTGCTACAGCAGTACATTTTGTTTTCTCGTCTTACCTTCTTTTAGGTTTTCTCATCATATGATTCCCGGTCCTCCTGGCCCCCACACAACTGGCATCCCTCATCCAGCCATCGTAACGCCTCAGGTCAAACAGGAACACCCCCACGCTGACAGCGACCTAATGCACGTGTAAGTGCATCTCTCTTCACCTGGGGACGCCTTAGGGTACCAAGGCCTTAAACCCCACAGCTTCTCCTTTGCTGTTGTCGAATCTCACCCCTCTCTGTTATCCTGAAAATCAGTGTAGCTCCGCCTTGAAAACTCTGCCTCTGAGGACACCGAGCAGCTTGATTCTCAGTGCTCTGATTTGGTTCTGAGATTGAAAAGGAGCACAGATCTCAAAAGATGAAGGGAAACTCACTAAAGAGAAGTGATCTTCAGAACAGAGAGACTGAAGAAATGGAGCTGTTTAGCCATTTAGTACAAGGCTTTAATTGGGTTCCCATTCTTGGGGAGCATGAGAGTGAAGTAGATTGGGGGGTTCAGTGCATTTCCTTCTAGAAATAGAGCCACCCTGCATCTGCATCAAGGCTTTGGAAGCACTGAATTGAAAGGAAGGGGACAAACCAAAGCCCAGGATTTCCTGTTGGGCCAGGGTTGTTGCAGGCTGTTACAGCGCAGCTGAATTCTCCCAAAAGACTAGTGATTAATTGAATTTCTTAATCTAGGGTTTGTACTGGAGCAGAAGGAGGCAGTGGCAGGGAGCATGTGAACATCGTCCATAAGACCCCTGCAAGTACAGGCAAATCCAGTGTGCATTTGTCTGGGGGAGAGAGTCTTAAGATTTCATTAGGTTCTCAGAGGAGCGCTGGCCAGCAGAAGTTAAGAACGTCAGTTCTAGAGGAGGACTGACTACCTGCACTGTATGTGCAGCTTTTCCTAAGGTGACCAGGGAGCACCTAAAATCTAGATGCAGCATCTTCACAAGCCCATTTCTGTGTTGGGTTTAAACCCTTCTATAGCTATAGGTAAGTTTTCTCAAACCAAAGGATCCTTATTTATCAACAGTAGATGAGTCACTCTTTTAAGTAGACAGTGTCCTGGGGGCTTATAGAGAGCCCAGAGGGTGGTCCCAGCCTGAGGTGGACTCATGATACAAGCAGATGCTCCGCTCCTCCCTTCTCTTCCTGATTCGTCTAACCCCTTCCCCACTCCCACCTTTTAGGAAGCCTCAGCATGAACAGAGAAAGGAGCAGGAGCCAAAAAGACCTCACATTAAAAAGCCTCTGAATGCTTTTATGTTATACATGAAAGAAATGAGAGCGAACGTCGTAGCTGAGTGTACTCTAAAGGAAAGTGCAGCTATCAACCAGATTCTAGGCAGAAGGGTAAGTAGTGGGATGGCAGGTAAATGTTTATGGTAACCGTGGAACTGGTTCATTAAGAGCTGCCCAAATGCACTTACATATCAGGTAGGCATAGAATCATCTGTATAGTCACCAGTCACTTGGGGAGTAACAGAAAGAGCATGACAACCTTTAGGAGGAATGATATAATGCATTGAATCAACAACTGAGGTTGTATCTGGCACTTAGAACATTTCCTGTAAATGATAACTATTTTCCTATTATCATACTTTAAATGAGTGTATCATGAGTGTCTTTTATGTGCCAGGCAGTGTAGTAGGCATTACATAATTGTTGCTGAGTAAAATAGATGTAGTCCTTGCCTTCGCAGATCTTGAAGTTTTGTGACAGGATACTGATAGGAAATAATCCCCCATTATATATATAATTAAAATTGTGATAAATACTGTTAATATGAAGAGCAAGAATCAGAGAATAATGGAGGGAGGTGGGGCTAAGGGAATGGCCCCCTGATAAAGTAGTTGAGAGATGAGTGGGGGTTAACCCCTGATGAAGGGGGTAAGGTGGACCCTCCCCACGCGAAGCAGTGTGTGTGTCACCAGACTCTGTGGTGACTTCTTAAAATATGACCTTGTGTATTTGGTTTTGCAAACTCTCAAGAAATTCATGGTTTGCAAATGAACATTCAGGAGAAGGAAGGTCTTGACAACCTTTGTGGGACTTAAAGGTCATGTTTTAGCTGTTGCTGATGATCATTTTCATCATGTTTGTTAAAAACCTCATACATTTCAGCATCCATGACAGAAAACATTAGGAGATTTCCAGTCCATGTGAGGAAAGCAGATGGCAGAGAGCAGGCATTGTTGAATTATAGATTCCTGTTTGACGGCATTAAAAACGCAGCTATTTCCAATCTTCAAGACACCAGGGTTTCAGGGGTAGGATGCGGTGGTAGATTACAGCTCTTTTGATGCCCTGTGTGCAATACTCTATCTCCCTGTGGATTCTTAAACACTTAATAACAATAATTACAATGATTTTCAAAGCCAGGTCATAGCAGATGAGTGATTTCCATCTTTTCTTTTTTTTTTTGAATTTTCCCTGACCCTTCAAAAGAAGAAATTAGAGGGAAAAGAAGGGTTCTTTTTTCAGCTTGTGTAAAACTCTTATTTTTTTTTTCTTTTCCCCAAGTTAAATGTCCATGGTCCTCCAGTGGGAATTATTTTCCTACTCAAGAGAGTTAAGGATATGATATGGATGTATGCTTCCTATTTTTAATGCACATTTCCAACAGTTGCTACTTTCTCAGCTCCCTTAACAATCCCCAGATCAGAGCATGTGTCCTAAAGCATGGTTCTCATTTAGGGTCTCTCTCTGTCTTTGATTTGGACACCTGTTTCTATTTATAGGTCTCTGAGATCTTTGATTAAGATCAGGTTTTCTATCCTTTCATAACTCCCCTCTGGCAGGATAGTTCTTGCTAGTTCTTTAAAGTTCCTAGCTTTAAAATCATGAAGTTTTACACTAGGTTAATTAGAATTCTTAATAGTGGAACTGAAATTCATCCTGGAACATTTTCTCTTTTGATTTTTACTCACCTTTACTTTATCTCTAACATAGAAATGTTCGTTCATATGAATGACTCAGTTTTCTTCATATTATAAATAATAATAACATAAATACTATTTTAAGGTTTTTCTTTTCAGACCTTCTAGACTATTAAAGGAAGTCCATTTATTGCATATTTATTGCCAGAATTTCTAAATCTTGGGATTAACTGTGTTAAGTTTCTTCAAATGGGTATTTTCCCAACAAGTTGATGAATCTTTCAGTAAGCAAAAGAGATGGAAAAACATTTTTAGTCAATATGTGTTTCAGAAATGCCTGTTAAAGACTGTCTTCCTAGCTTGCATCAGACTTTACATTTGTTTTCAATGTAAAATTTTAATATCATAACTTTACTTAACTGTTTTACTCTGGTAAATGATGTTTCATTTGTTGAGTCTGTGAATTATAAATCTCTAGGAACTAAAAGCAGTTGAAAAGGCAGGTAAACAGTTTAGTTTGTGGTCTGCTTTTTCACTTTGACTTTTGCTCAGTTCTGTTAGCTGAGGTCTTGTCAACCTAAGTTTCCTGCTGTAACTGAAAAATTCCTGCTTGTTTAACTGGTTGTTTGGGTAGAAGACCCAACCTCCACATGTATTTTGGGAGATAAGTCTTATTTACAATTCCAGATAAAATATATCTCTATACTGACATATTGCAGTAGTATGAGAGATTATTGATCAAATGAATGAACAAATTTACAAAGTAAGCCTTCTTATCTTTTTTCCTCTTAGTCTGCTTTTCATTCCTTTTTGATAATGCTTTGCCTCTTGCCAATCATGTTAGCATCAGACCTATCTAAATACTAATGATGAGTCTTTTTTTTTTTAAAGGTAGGCTGATCTCTTCCACTGTGCCTGGTGTGGCTTTTTCTCCCCGTCAAGGGCTCTAGGTTAGAACCTCAGATTTAGAAAAGTAGCTTCCCTGGTGGCTCAGCTGGTAAAAAATCTGCCTGCAGTGCGGGAGACCTGGGTTCGATCCCTGGGTTGGGAAGATCCCCTGGAGACGGGAATGGCAACCCACTCCAGTATTCTGGCCTGGAGAATTCCATGGACTGTATAGTCCATGGGGTTGCAGAGCACTGGACACGACTGAGCGACTCTCGCTTTCTCTCCCGTCACTGGGCAGAGGCGGTGTGACTCTCCCTCGCCCTCCCGTCACTGGGCAGAGGCGGTGTGACTCTCCCTCGCCCTCCCGTCACTGGGCAGAGGCGGTGTGACTCTCCCTCGCCCTCCCGTCACTGGGCAGAGGCGGTGTGACTCTCCCTCGCCCTCCCGTCACTGGGCAGAGGCGGTGTGACTCTCCCTCGCCCTCCCGTCACTGGGCAGAGGCGGTGTGACTCTCGCTCTCTCTCCCGTCACTGGGCAGAGGCGGTGTGACTCTCCCTCTCTCTCCCGTCACTGGGCAGAGGTGGTGTGACTCTCCCTCTCTCTCCCGTCACTGGGCAGAGGCGGTGTGACTCTCCCTCGCCCTCCCGTCACTGGGCAGAGGCGGTGTGACTCTCCCTCGCCCTCCCGTCACTGGGCAGAGGCGGTGTGACTCTCCCTCTCTCTCCCGTCACTGGGCAGAGGCGGTGTGACTCTCCCTCGCCCTCCCGTCACTGGGCAGAGGCGGTGTGACTCTCCCTCGCCCTCCCGTCACTGGGCAGAGGCGGTGTGACTCTCCCTCGCCCTCCCGTCACTGGGCAGAGGCGGTGTGACTCTCGCTCTCTCTCCTGTCACTGGGCAGAGGCGGTGTGACTCTCCCTCGCCCTCCCGTCACTGGGCAGAGGCGGTGTGACTCTCCCTCGCCCTCCCGTCACTGGGCAGAGGCGGTGTGACTCTCGCTCGCCCTCCCGTCAGTGGGCAGAGGCGGTGTGACTCTCCCTCTCTCTCCCGTCACTGGGCAGAGGCGGTGTGACTCTCGCTCTCTCTCCCGTCAGTGGGCAGAGGCAGTGTGACTCTCGCTCGCTCTCCTGTCAGTGGACAGAGGCAGTGTGATTCTTCCTTTCTTTCCTATTTAGTGGGGAGAAGCAGTGAGACTCTTCCTGCCTCACTGTCCACTGCTCCGCAGACATGCCTTCTTAGGCTCAACTTGACTCATTCTTATTACTCTGCTGGGACAAAGATTGTGTCAGGTAACTTCTTTCAGGCGTTGTATTTTTTCTGTCACTTCCCCATCTCCCCTCCCTCCATCCTTCCTTTTTTTTTTTTTTTTTGTTGAAGTGTATTACTTGATCTGCCTTTAGGCTCAGGCCAAGTTCCAGTGAGTGTCACGGTTCTTAACTGTATACTCTGCACTTCTAAAGCAATTAAATCATTGTCCTATCAACTTAGAGGCCCTGGCCTTCAAGGGGCAGTTTGAAGGAAGTGGAGTCCATTGCCCTGCCTGTGGGTCCCACCACCTCTGGACTGGAGACTGGCAGGGAGGACAGGATGAGGCCGCAGGTGCTCTAGTGCTCTCTTTGAGATGAGGCCCTCCTCCTCTCCATGGGCAAGGGCAGCAGGTGTCTGTGCTCTCGAGGGGGCACGTCCCCATTGTGCTGTCGGGTCTGTGTCCTGACCGCTGGACCGCGGTCCTCAAGGACAGCCTCTTGTTGCTCACTGGCCTCTCTCGCTCACTTCTCCTTCCTTTTTCCAGTACAGTCATATCTTTCTTTCCATCATTTAAAAAAACAAGAAGAGAGTAACTAAAATCAATATGCACAGTAGACATGAGTGAGAAAGAACCACCCAGCCTTTAACAGGAAGTGAAATGGAAGCAGCACACCCTAGAATTGGGAGCGCTGGAGAGGAAGCGGGCCTCCCCCAGAGTGCGTGCGGGCACACTTGTGTGCAGGCGCGAGTGGTGTGGCCTCCGGCCCCAGCCTCCTACAGCCACTGCCCCTGCACCGTCGCCTCTGGCCAGAGGGTCCCCCAGAGCGCAGCCAGTTGTCTGGGAGTTGCTGACAACAGATCCTGGCATTTGGAAAGTAGGAGGACGTACTGAGAAACTGCTCACTGGGGGCCTGGGGCAAGTTTTATGTAAACACACACAAAGTGCCAGTGTTGTTGTTCAGTCACGCAGTCGTGTCCAACCCTGTGCAACCGCATGGGCTGCAGCACACCAGGCTTCCCTGTCCCTCACCATCTCCCAAAGTTTGCCCAAGTTCATGTCCATTGCATCGGTGATGCCATCCAGCCATCACATCCGCTGACGTCCTCTTCTGCCCTCGATCTTTCTCAGCATCAGGAACTTTTTCAGTGAGTCAGCAGTTAACAACAGATAACCAAAATAGTGGAGCTTCAGCTTCAGCATCTGTTCTTCCAGTGAATATTCGCGGTTTATTTCCCTTAGGATTGACTGGTTTGATCTCCTTGCTGTCCACGGGACTCTCAGGAGTCTTCTCCAGCACCACAGTTCAAAGGCATCAATTCTTTGACATTCTGCCTTCTTTTTTCTTCTTAGAAGAAATGTAGTAGCCCTCATAGTCAACAAAAGAGTCTGAAATGCAATTCTTGGGTGCAGTCTCAAAAACAACAGAATGATCCCTGTTCGTTTCCAAGGCAAACCATTCAATATCACAGTAATCCAAGTCTATGCCCCAAACAGTAATGCTGAAGAAGCTGAATTTGAATGGTTCTATGAAGACCTATAAGACCTTCTAGAAATAACATCCAAAAAAGATATCTTTTTTATTATAGAGGACTGGAATGCAAAAGTAGGAGTTCAAGAAATACCTGGAATAACAGGCAGAATTGCCCTTGGAGTACAGAATGAAGCAGAGCACAGGCTAACAGAGTTTTGCCAAGAGGACACACTAGTTGTAGCAAACACCCTCTTCCAACAACACAAGAGAAGACTCTACACATGGACATCACCAGATGGTCAATACCAAAATCATATTGATTATGTTCTTTGCAGCCAAAGATAGAGAAGCTCTATACAGTCAGCAAAAACAAGACCAGGAGCTGACTGTGGCTTAGATCATGAACTCCTTATTGCCAAATTCAGACTTAAATTGAAGTAGGGAAAACCATTGGACCATTCAGGTATGACCTAAATCAAATCCCTTATGATTATACAGTGAAAGTGACAAATAGATTCAAGGTATTAAATCTGATAGAGTGCTTGAAGAACAATGGACTGAGGTTTGTGACATTGTACAGGAGGCAGTGATCAAGACAATCCCCAAGGAAAAGAAATGCAAAAAGGCAAAATGGTTGTCTGAGGAGGCCTTACAAATAGCTGTGAAAAGGAGAGAAACTAAAGGCAAAGGAGGAAAGGGAAGATATACCCATTTGAATGCAGAGTTCCAAAGAATAGCTAGGAGAGATAAGAAAGCCTTCCTCAGTGATCAATGCAAAGCAATAGAGGAAAACAACAGAATGGGAAAGACTGGAGATCTCTTCAAGAAAATTAAAGATACCAAGGAAACACTTCATGCAAAGATGGGCACAGCAAAGGACAGAAATGGTAGGAACCTAACAGAAGCAGAAGATATTAAGAGGTGGCAAGAATACACAAAAGAACTATACAGAAAAGATCTTCATGACCCAGATAACCACAATGGTGTGATCACCCACCTAGAGCCAGACATCCTGGAATGTGAAGTCAAGTGGGCCTTGAGGAAGCATCACTATCAACAAAGCTCGTGGAGGTGATGGAATTCCAGTTGAACTATTTCAAATCCTAAAAGATGATGCTGCGAAAGTGCTGCACTCAATATGCCAGCAAATTTGGAAAACTCAGCAGTGGCCACAGGACTGGAAAAGGCCAGTTTTCATTTCAATCCCAAAGAAAGGCAATGCCAAAGAATGTTCAAACTACTGCACAATTGCACTCATCTCACACGCTAGCAAAGTAATGCTCAAAATTCTCTAAGCCAGGCTTCAACAGTACATGAGCCATGAACTTCCACGATGTTCAAACTGGATTTAGAAAAGGCAGAGGAACCAGAGATCAAATTGCCAACATCTGCTGGACCATCGAAAAAGCAAGGAGTTCCAGAAAAACATCTGCTTTATTGACTACGCCAAAGCCTTTGACTGTGTGGATCACAATAAACTATGGAAAATTCTTTAAGAGATGGGACTACCAGACCACATGATCTGCCTCCTGAGAAATCTGTATGCAGGTGAAGAAGCAACAGTTAGAACTGGACAAGGAACAACAGACTGGTTCCAAATCAGGAAAGGAGTACATCAAGGCTATATATTGTCACCCTGCTTATTTAACTTATATGCAGAGTACATCATGTGAAATCTCGTCTGGATGAAGCACAAGCTGGAATCAAGATTACTGGAAGAAATATCAATAACTTCAGATACTCATATGACACCACCCTTATGGCAGAAAGTGAAGAAAAACTAAAAGAGCCTCTTGATGAAAGTGAAAGAGGAGCGTGAAAAAGTTGGCTTAAAACTCAACATTCAGAAAATTAAGATCATGGCATCTGGTCCCATCACTTCATGGCAAATGGATGGGGAAAACAATGGAAACAGTGAGAGACTTTGTTTTTGGGGGCTCCAAAATCACTACAGACGGTGACTGTAGCCATGAAATTAAAAGACGCTCCTTGGAAGAAAAGTTGTGACCAACCTAGACAGCATATTAAAAAGCAGAGACATTACTTTGCCAACAAAGATTTGTCTACTCAAAGTTATTGTTTTTCCAGTAGTCATGTTATGGATGTGAGAGTTGGACTGTAAAGAAAGCTGAGCACTGAAGAATTGGTGCTTTTGAACTGTGGTGTTGGAGAAGACTCTTGAGAGTCCCTTGAACTGCAAGGATATCCAACAAGTCAATCCTAAAGGAAATCAGCCCTGAATATTCATTGGAAGGACTGATGCTGAAGCTGAAACTCCAATCCTTTGGCCACCTGATGTGAAGAACTGACTCATTTGAAAAGACCCTGATGCTGGGAAAGATTGAAGACAGGAGAAGGGGATGACAGAGGATGAAATGGTTGGATGGCATCACCGACTTGATGGAGATGAGTTTGAGTAAGCTCCAAGAGTTGGTGATGGACAGGGAAGCCTGGCGTGCCGCAGTCCATGGGGTCGCAAAGTTAGACACAACTGAACGACTGAACTGCCTTCTTTGTGGTCTGGCTCTCACAACGTACATGACCATTAGGAAGACTATAGCCTTGACTATATGGACCTTTGTTGGCAGAGTAATGTTTCTGCTTTTCAACACACTGTCTAGGTTTGTCATCACTTTGCTGCCAAGAAGCCTTTGTCTTCTGATTTCATGACTGCAGTCACTGTCCGCAGTGATTTTTGGAGACCTAGAAGAGGAAACCTGTCACTATTTCCACCTTTTCCGCTTCTATTTGCCACGCAGTAATGAGCCTGGATGTCATGATCTTAGTTTTTTTAATATTTAGTTTTAAGCTGGCTCTTTGAATCTACTCCTTTACCCTCACCAAGAGGCTCTTTAGTTCCTCTTCGCTTTCTGCCATTAAGATGACATCGTCTCCTATCTGAGGTTGTTGATGTTTCTCCTGCCTGTCTTGACTCCAGCGTGTATCTCATCCAGCCCAGCATTTCTCATGATGTGCTCCGTGTATAGTAAACAAACAGGGTAACAGCAGACAGCCCTGCTGTACTCCTTCTTCAATCTTAAACCAGTCAGTTATTCCGTGCAAGGTTCAGGCTGCTTAAAATCCCAAACAGTGCCTTGCTGTTTTGCTCTGTATGGTCTATAAATATCTGTTACCTAAAGGGAAATGGAAAATTTGCAAGGTGTCAAGTGATGCATTCTCCAAATTAGCTCCTACAGTCTGCAAGTGTAGATGTCAGAGTAAATTTAGGCCATGCTCCTTGTTTTCCGTCAGAAGACCAAAACACAAAGCGTGCGTGGTGATTATACAGTGTTATCTGTGTTCTCCCTGTGGACAGAAAGTCTTTATATAAGTGTGAAGTAAGGGTGAAAAGACTGAGACAGACTGCCTTTTGATGTCTGGCTTTATAGACAGGATCATATGATGAAGGTTTCAGATTCCTCATATGACAGAATGGGAGTGTGTGCATGTGAGGTGAGGAGATACCTGTGTGGAAAAGACCTGTGGAAATTTTGCATTAATAAATAGCACTTGGACTCAATGGCAGAATATGCCACAAGCTATGAAAAAGGGGTAAGTTGGGTGTTGAAGCTTACTGGTGAACATTCTCTTTAACTGGTCCTGGAGAAGCGAAAGGCTGGGCAAGAGGCCATTTCATTTTGGATACGTGGATAGGTTTCATGTAATGTGAGAGCAGGACAGGAAAACCAAAGTTTGAATCTCATTGCAGCCACCAAACTCCAGAAGGATTTCTGCAACACGTGGTCTTCTGCCATTTAAAAATCAAAGTTTACATTCTTAACATTTTCATTCTTCACTGTCTGAAATATGAAATATATAATACTATTGCTATTTTGCTTTTACTTGATTTTTTCCCCTCCATCCTTTTTGTTTTTCAGTGGCATGCCCTCTCTCGTGAAGAGCAGGCTAAATATTATGAATTAGCACGGAAGGAAAGACAGCTACATATGCAGCTCTATCCAGGCTGGTCTGCAAGAGACAATTATGTAAGCACCTTCTACACACCGACAGCTCTCTCTTCTCACGTTTTCTCTCCCTGTGTTGCTCTCATAAGGGAAATGTGTTGTAGAGTGTAACTAATGCTGGCATTGTTTTCTATTTTTGAAAGTTACTGAACTGTATAATAAAGACTTCATGGTTATATTTCATTTTCAAAATTGCACTGTCATAATTTTTTGGCTATATGCTAATGACATCTTAAAGTAAAATTTTTTAATCAGAAAAATCCTTATCATTAAAATGTTGGTGAAAAGATTGTTTTTAAAGCCCACAATCTCATCATGTAAATGATGAGATTATTATTATTAATAACTAGTTAACTATCTTCCAGTATATTTTCTGTGCGTATTTTTTCATTTTTATTTGGATGTGTGTTTGAGGGTGAGTGGGTGGGTGTGTATATACATACACTTTTGTACCATGCTGCTTGCTCTTGTATACAATAAGCATTTTTCTGTTATGGCATAGTGTTTCTGTATGTAAGTTTTAATAGGTGTACAATATTCATTGAGTGAATGTCACAATTAACCATTTTTCCCCTGCTTTTTAGATATTTGCTATTTTTTTTAATAAGTGGAAATAATCCTACAATGAACTGTGCATAATAACAGGTTTTTTTTTTTCTGTATTTAGGACTTATTTTTGTAGGATAGATTCCAAGTAGTGAAATTGTTGAGTACAGATTATAAAGACTTTTGATATATATTGTCAGATTTCTTTCCAAAAAGAATTATGTTATTTTACACTTATTACAGTGTATTCATGTGACTGTTTTGCCACAGACTAATTAGAACTAGGTAAAAATCCACTTTTTTGTTTCATATTAGTATACCCTGATGTCCATTATATATTTTATTTAGATGGAGTAGGTATTATCATAATTTTAAGTTGTATGAATTTTATTGGCAAAAAAACACCTCATTTTTATTTCCAGTTATTTTATTACTTTATACTTTGAACATCTTGTTCTTGTCTTGATACAGCAAAAACTACTTCTGAGAAAGAATATTGTAAGTGATATCAGTTGTATCATATTTTATAGAGGGGAATGTTTTTGATCACTTAAGCTCTTAATTTAAAAATCTGAAGATTATTTTCATGTTTCTTGTGAAACATTCAAAGTGCCAGCTAGGGCAGTCTTCTTATTAGATGTAGTTGTCCTTTTTAAGAATGGTGAAGTCATGAATCAACATGTAAATTAACGTGTGGTCATTGCTGTAGATGAGCCTGTGGGGCCACAAGTATGAGGTCATACATCCCATATAGTGAGGCACAGAGAGCTTTGGGAACACATTGTCTCCTGTAACATGTTGGAAGAAAAAGCCCCTACTGGTCAGAATTTGGAGCTTCCTCATTGGATACAAGTATGACATAGGAAGTAAGAGTCCCACTGTTTGTGACTTGGGAGCAACAGCTTCATCGACTCTCCTGGATTGCTGTCTTGGTTGTTTTAGTAACTGCCGCATGCCAATTGTCTAGAACTGTCTTAAATACTTTGTGTGTTGTTTTCTAGTCCTTAGGATAATCCTGTGACATAAACAGTATTGTTGCATTTTACAGATGAGGGAAATTGAAGAGTCAAGAGGTTAGGTAACTTGTCTGGGGTTATGTAGTGGCTAAGCTGCAAGGAACACCCAAGTCCCCCAGACTGCAAAGTCTATGCCACTTCCCTCCTCCAGACGGACCATCTCAGTCTTCCAGGGCCTCCTCAGGAAGACAGCTTTAGTTGAGTTTTCTCTCAGAACTGGGCTTCTGTTCTCTGGACTGTAATTAGTATTTTCTGGATACAGCCTCTGTGATGCCCTTTAAGTGGCAAGATCAATCCCCCACCTAAAGGGTTTCAGTCCTAAAGTATACTCCTTTAACCCTGTCCTGGGTCTCTTCTGGATCTGGTTGGCCTGTAGGGAAGAATGGTCTTCCTTCTTTGAACCCCCTGGGAGAGCTTTGCTGTGCTGTGAATTTACATAGATTCAGTGTTGCATGTTGAATGTCTTTCTTTTTTTCTTTTTATGTTACTGAAGTATAGTTGATTTACAGTGTTAACTTCTGTGGCACAGCACAGTGATTCAGTTATGTGTGTCTGTGTGTGTGTATATATATACTTTTTTATATTCTTTTCCATTATGGTTTATCACAGGCTACTGAATATAGTTCCCTGCACTATACAACAGGACCTGGTTGTTTATCCATCTTCTATAGTTTGCATCTGTCCCAAACACCCAATCCTTTCCTTCCCCACCCCACCCACCTTGGTAACCAAAGGTCTGTTCTGTATGTCTGTGAGTTTATTTCTGTTTCACAGATATGTTCATTTGTGTTGTATTTTAGATTCTACATACAAGTGATATCATGTCTTTGAATGAAGTTTCTGTTTCTGATCCTTAAGAGTGAGTTGCCACTTATAAAAAGAGATAAAAGAAACATGTTCTTTTTCTCTCTCTACCCTTCTCTCCATGTGGAGAGATAGGAAGTAGTTTTTAAGGAAGACCAGTGTAATGTGAATTTACCTTTAAAGATTTTCCTTGGCACAACTTTTAAAGGAAATTGTTTGCACAATCTGATTTTTAGGATCTCTTTGAATGAAAGGAAACCCCAGCTTTGTAACTTAAAATTTTTATAATAATCAAAATAAGCCTGTTAATTACTAAGGCAAAGAGAAGTCAATCAAGTGGTATCAATTTAGCTAAAGATATTACAGAGTATTCTTAGGAGTACAAGAATACAGTCTAAATAAGATATATGTCCTGTATCTTAGCTTTTCATTGTCAGAATGCTATCTTAATGCTCACTGAGATCATATTAAATATATATCTCAATATTTTATATTAAAATGCCCTAAGGCATCACAGATTATATAGCTTCAATTTGTTTTTATAACTTCCATTTTTTGTAACTGGTTTTCATAAATCAACAGTGAACATATATTCTTAGGTGTAGTGTTATATTTGTATTATTGGGGCTTTTAAATGTAGTGCTTAAAACCCCAGTACTATTTATGATTTTCATGAAAAGTTTATTTACTACACATGAAATTGTTTGTTTTTGTGTTAATTAACATAAATATATCCAAACTCCTTAAGTCTTTTTGTCTACCATAAATGTAAGTTCTCTTGAAGCATAGATGTATTCCTATAGTACATGTGATTTCACAAAAGCAACATTTAGTCTGACATGTCAGGCCACAGTTGCATGTTCTAAGCACATGCTAGGCATGTGCTGGGTGGCAAAGATGAGCTGAGATTCAGGCAGTGCTAACAGCCTGTGGTAAGGGGCCCAGGGACACAGCTCATCATGGCCCCTGTAAGGAGTCAGATTATGGTGGGAAGCTCACAGAGAAGAGTTCTAAATGACACAAGATGAATCTTAAAAGGGTGAATGGGAGCTTGGAGGAGGAGGAGGAGTTAAGGAAGAAAGCTCCGTGTACATGAAACTACCTTATTGCACCTTCTGAAAACCATAAGTCATTGCATTTGAAAGAGGGACAGTAAATGCCTATGAGAAGCATGTTCTTCCTCTATCTGCTCCCCTCTTCCTGGAGTACCTTAATCATCTAAAAGACGACTCCACTATTTTTGGTATGCTATTTCCCAAGATTACTAATATCTGTTGTTTGCCTTAGTGTTTATGAGGACAGTTTCAGTCAACTTTCCCAAGATCAGGTCATGTGACATGAAAAAAAACTATCTTGAGGTGCATAAAAATACATACTTTTTATATATTTACACAATATACTCAATATAATCTTATGGTTTTATTTTTTGTGAATGTGATTATTACAGCAGAGAAACTGGATGTGATATGTGTTCTGTTACACTTATTTGAAAAGACCATCCTAATCTAGGTTGGTCATTTACTATGCATATAAGTGGAAATACATACTGTGTCTATGCCTTATTACAATTATTTTTGAGGGGAAAGTAATTGTGAAGAAAAACAGAAAATTAAACCAGTATAAATAGACCTAAAATGTAAATATGTGATTAAGATGATTTTGAAATGTATTTTAAGTTGCAGGCATATTCATGTTGTTATGTCTTTTAGGAAGCAAGGTCTTTAGCTGGCATAAATAAGTCTTTACAATTAACCTTTTGAGTTTTCTCAGGTTCTGTCTTACCCTTCTACTGCTGTCTCAGTTATGTCATGTCTATGCCACAGGGGCTGAAGATCCTGTTAACATTGTGGATTTTTAATTAGATGGTCGAATTCACAGTAAGGAAGATTTATCATCAACTCTACCAGAAGTGGATTCTAAGTGTGATGGTTAGCAATTAAAGGGGTAGCAGAGTACCTCCTTATATGGGCTTTCCTTGAATGGGACGTGGTGTCTGTGGCTACAGCCCTTGTTGTTGTTGTTTAGCTGCTAAGTCGTGTCCACCTCTCTGCTACCCCATGGACTGTAGCTGCCATGTTCCTCTGTCCATGAGATTTCCCAGACAAGAATACTGGAGTGGGCTGTCATTTCCTTCTCCGGGGGATCTTCCCGACCCAGGGACTGAACCTGTGTCTTCTGCATTGGCATGTGGATTCTTTACCCCTGAACCACCAGGGAAGCCCACCACAGCCCTAGGACATCATTATCCTGTGTGCATGTGGTCACTGCCAACTCAGTACTTATGACATTAAATGTGAAGCTAAAAAGACAAAGGTCACAGATAAGAATTTTTCCTTGCTCTCGGTGTCTAGGTACAGATGGTAAACAGAGATAATGAGGCATCTTGCCTCTGGGTGGACTGCCTGCCTGTCCCTTTGTGTCACGTTCACCCCTGTGTTCACAGCGCAGCCTGTGACAGTGTGCCTGTCTTCTTCCAGGGTAAGAAAAAGAAGAGGAAGAGAGAGAAGCTGCAGGAATCCACATCAGGTAGGCCCCATGTGACTTTCCAGCCCATTCTCCTGCTTCTGAGGAACGTTTTTAAAGCAGTCTGCATCTTTCTATACACTGCTTTATTCTTCAGCTATACTGTGATTCCTAAACTCGGCTTTTCTTCCTGAAGTTCTTTTAAAATGTTTGAAAGACCTTTCTTTTAAATGTGACCATGTGAAGGTACATCTAAAAATCTCTCCCCCAAGCCCTGTTACTGGGAATCCTCTTCGTTAACTGTGATTGTTTTCTTTTTCCCTTGGTTTTGTTTTTGCTTTTGTTTGTGTCTTCTCTTTGCTTTAACACTTCTGTTCTTCTAGTTGCATAATTCCTTACATGACAGTTTTTACGATGACCCTGTGGTATGCCACCTTGTATCCCCTGGAGATCTGTTCTATGGTTTGGGGTTATTTAAAAATATGAAACGTGATGCTGGGGTTTATCTTTCCTGTCCAGTAATTCAAGGCATCAGTCAGTGAGGTCCTACTTATCTCCCCTTTTCTTTCATTAAAGATAAGGCCCCTACTTGTACTGCACAAATAAAAATGGCTGGTATAAGAACCATAAAAAATAAAGCAAACAGGTCCACATTATATTGTAGCTACTACGTATTTGGAATGTACAAAAACCTCTTCAATAAAAATTTGTTAAAGACACAATTTTCTGCAGGTACAGGTCCAAGAATGACAGCTGCCTACATCTGAAACATGGTAAGAATAACCCTCTGGTCCTACTGCTGACAGTATTGATAAACAGAGGCACTTGCTTGTGAATCTTCTTGCTTACACTGGCGCCATTCAGCATTGCCCCTTTAAAGAGGACAGACCACCAAAATCAAAGCAGTGCTTTAAAATATCTGATGGTTTTTATACCGGCTATAGACTTGAAATATAGTATGTGTCTCTCTTCTTCCCCTTTTTGCCCCTTTAATCTTTCTCCATTCCCTTTCCCCTAACTCTTGTCAACCATTCCTTAAACCAGTGGCAGTCTGCCTGCTTAAAAGACAAGTAATAAAAACCAGCAAAATGGCATCTTACTCTGCAAACCCGGGGCTGTGCTGGAGGAACTCAAGCCCACACTGGCCCAGGACTTGGAAGGTTTTGCTCTGTAGAGACTTTCTCTCAGTTGGGATGATATATAGAGGCTTAAAAGTAATGTATTTATTTCTAGGGAGAAAGAGGCTTCATTTTTTTTCTATTATTTAAATATATGGCTCCAGGACTTATTAACTATATTGTACTATCAAGTTCGTTATTGGTAACCATTGCTAGATCTTGCTTTTATCTTTATAGCTAAATTTATTTCATTCCTGCTTTTTGTAGTTACTTGATTTTTGACCATGTGACCAGCAGCCCTGGTGGAAACCTGGCTTTGTAAACTAGCTCATTCTTTGCTAGGCTTTGAATTCATAGTGTGTCTGTGAATTCTCAGTTCTTCTCAGAGGCGCTCCCTTTGATTCTCTTCTCTCTAGGAACCTGCATCCAGTCCCGTCAACTCCATGTTTGGGGTCTGTCTCGAGTCTTTCCTCTCACACTCAGCAGTCCACAGCCTCAGCTCAGGTGCTCTAACTTTCCATCTGGGTTACTGTAATAGCCTTTGGATAACTGTCCTGCTTCCAGACTTCATTTCTGCCAGTTCTTCGTGTTGCTCTCAGAGGGATTTGCTGAAGCACAAACGAATGGTGTCATTTCCCTACTTAAAAAGGGCCAGTGCTTCCCGCTGTCTGAAGGACACAGTGCAGACCAGATTAGCGTGGCTCTGCGTCTCCCTCTCCTCAAGGCTCCGTGTTCTGCCTCTCCTCACCTCCAACCACGCGGCCTGTGCTCTGTCCAAACAAAACCACTTGCGTCCCCCAGACAGATGGAGGCTGCTGCGCGCGCTGCCCCTGCGCTCTGAGAGCCCGTTTCCTCTGCCTGGGCATGGTGTTTCTCAGGAGAGCACTAGCTTCTGGGTCATTTCATTCTTGACTAGAACCAGATTGACCACTTAAACTTTTAGAACTTAATCCTGGTGCTAAAATTTCAATGGACTTTCCTAGGAAAGCCTGCAGAGATTTTGGTACCACATTGATATGAATTTTATATCAACTGTTTGCCCGGCTTGAGGTTCTTAATCTTCATTTCCCTCCACTATAAGATGGGAACAGTAAGCCCCACCCGCTTAGGGTTCTTTGTTTATCATCAGTGGCCTCTCTTCGTCCCTCCACCCCATACCAAGACCCAACTCAGCTGTCCTCTCCTCTGGGAGACTTTCTTCATCTTTATTCAGAGTCCCAGAGTTCTTCACAATTTCATCATTGTTGTTTTATGATATCAAAAGTCTTATAAACTAGTAGTTAGTGGCAGGCTTTTCTCCAAGTATAAATAAGATCAGCCTTTCATACAGGTGAACAAACAGGTATCAGAAAAATGTCACAGTTGATGTTCATATTTAATTCAACTTAATAGCTATTACTGAGGACCTCTTCTGAGCTGGCCTTGCAGCTTGGTTATCAGGAACACAGGCCCAGCCCCCGGGTACTTATGGCATCATAGTTTAGAAATAGTTCTAGTAGTAAACACATATGCTTTTGTACCTTTTTTGTCACATTTTATTTTTTGAAGACTATTGTCCTTTTAATTACTGAACACCTGGGAATGGACAGCAGCCCCTTTAATGCTTGGCTCTAAATGGAAAACCCTCATAAGCACAACATGCTAAGGACTGATAATGGTCTGATTCACTCTGTCCTGTTTGCACCACCATCTTCAATGCTGTTTCTATTCAAACATCATGCAAAAATGTGTTTCTGTACTTCAGACTTTGATATTTGGTTTTGTGTCCTTTATGATTAACATTACATAGTATTTCAGATTTGAAAATTCCCTAAATGCCTTTTTGTCCTAGAATGCACCCCAGATATCTCCTTTTTTAAAAATAATGTTACAGTGATCATTGTGCTTCCTTGTCACTTTTGTTTTTTTGTCTGTTTGTTTTAAGGTCAGGGTGTCCCCTCTGCCCTGCTCCAGAAAAACACAACAAAGCTTACCTTCCCCCCACCCCAAGAAAAAAATTCTTGGCTTTTGTCAGCTGGGCTGCACGTAATCAGAGTCTTCAGTGTTCCTCTCCCCTCTCGGTGCTGGATCAGGCATGCAGCCTTTGAAGTCCTGTCCTCCACACTATCCTATTTTAGAGAACAGCACTGCCAGTCATTAGATAAAGAGTTACTAAGCAGAGAGAAGGTCAGATTTGCATTCATAAAGATTTCAGCAAATTAGGAATGATACTACCCCTACTGCTTCCTCACCCCTTTCTTTAAGAATTCAGAAACTTCTATGTGTAGTAGTTGACTTGTTTAGTTACTATTCAGCATTTATTGGGCATTTTATAAATGCCAGTTAGCTCTGTAATACCTAGAAATACAGCATTGAATGAGGCTCCGGAGGTCCCTGCTTACATTGCTGGCAGGGCAACTATTAAAAACAAACAGAAACGTGTAAGTGCTATAATACAAATAAAGTAGAGTGACTGGAGGGTAGGCTTTGGGCTGATGATGATAAAAGGCCTTCTGAGGAGGAGACACTCAGTACTCACCGATTAATTTCCATGGAGGGTATCCTGTGTACTGTTCTAAATGGAAGACCAGGGCAACAGAGCATCCTGCTGTTAGAAAGAGCTTAGACTAGGCGTGAGGCCACCCAGGCTCTCACATTAGCCCTCTGTGCCATGTGATGATCTGGGGCAGTAGGTTTAAGTCAGGAGCCTCTGGTTCCTCGGCAGAAGGCAGAAGTGAAAGAGGGCTGTTGACTGGCCTCTGAACGCCCAGCTGCCTCCAGTCCCAGCTTTTCCCGGGTGGCTCTGTGGGTCCGCGAGCTGCCCTGCCTCCCAGGTGTTAGTAAAGGGACTCGACGTCGCTTTTCTGCTTCCTAATCTGTCCTCATCCTATGTCTGAGTGGAGTGGCTCTGTAGAACTAATAAGGCACCTGTATGATCTTGCAAACGACTTGTGCACGAAGTGCTTGCTCTTCAATCCTATGTAGGTCACCTCTCCCCACCCCCAGAACGAGTGACAGAAGCACTATTCGAGGCTTCGCTTCCATGCTGATGCCGTCACGTGGCCTCTTGTCTGCCAGACTTCAGTCCCAGTTGTGCTGGCTCCACCTTAGAGAGGAGCCCAAGACAGATGGAGTGTCTGATTAGGCTCGATCCTGCCCACAGTGTGTGTGAGGTCTCTTAGGACTTGCTCTCAGCTCTGAAGGGAAATCCTGAAGTCAGGCTATCCCTGCAGGAAGGCAAAGCTGACGGAATGTAGTGCCCAGACAGGGAAGATGCTGTGACTCCAACGTGAAGAGAGATTTGAGAGGGTTTCTCTATGTACAATGAAACTTGCCATTATCTTGTTCTCCTTAAAAGAAATTCCCATTAAATTAGATCACTGAGCTTAGACGTCTGTGGTGTAGCTCAAATGCTAGGGAGCTCTCATTACTCTGAACTAGCAAGGGATGGTGGATTATAAGGAAAAGACTCCTCTGTGAACAAAAAACTGTCTGAGAACTTGTTTCTACTCCTTAAAAGACAGGAGTTTCATTTAATGCTTTCACTTTGTTGGTGGGAAATGCCATTGGAGTTGCTTCATACACCCAGCCTTGTCCCCATCTGCCTGTGCGTTTCAATTTTTGTGCATTATATAAGAATAGTCATTCTGGTGAAATCAAGTTGAAACAAAGAAATTAGCATTAACCCAGTCTCAACATCTTATAGCCAACTTTAGGAAAATTAGAATTAGGATCTATAAAAGACATTCCTCCAAATCGGAGGTGATTTCCAAGCTGTGGGACCTTTCAAGAAATCCAAATTCATCCTTAGCTTTTTTTTAACTAACTCTTCACTTGTGAGAATGCTGGAAGCCAGGGCCCCAGGCCGTGAGACTGTATACATTCTCCCATGAAGGCCAATGTCACAAACGCCAGTTGTTCATTCACTTTGCTGTGAACATCCAGTGAGGTCTACTTGTGCAAGTCAAGAACTGCTTTAGGCAATGGGGTGCCTTGCTAAATGAACCCTACCCATTCGCAGAGGAACTCCCAGTTTAAGAGGATACAGACATATAAATGAATAATTACAAAATAATATGTTTTGTAGTAGAGGGGAAGCACATAGAGCACCCTGTGTTAAAAAGAACAGGAAGTATTAATACACAAATCGAAGTAAGATCAAGGAAGGCTTCCTGGAAAAGTCAGTCACACCTGAGCTGTCCAGTCACGGAAGAATTCTTGGGTTTGAAAGAACAATGATCAAGCTGTGAGTTTCTAGTATTCTAGTACATGTTAGATTTGAAATATGTAACATCTCAAGGTTGTTAGAAGTCAAAGATTATCATCAAATACTTCCCTTTCTTCCTGACTTAAGATTCATGAGGAATTGAAGCAGCAAAGAATTAAGAATTTTTGAAAAGGTGAAGAAGATTATTATTCTGAGTTTACTAACTTAAAGAACATTATTGATTGGTTTACTAATATTTATTTTAGCAAAATATATATAAAGTCCACTATCTTAAAATTATATAGATTGAAATTATGATATCTCAGTGTATTTCCTTTGATCATATAACAGCAAAGGGCTAGTTTAAAAACAAGCTACCTTTTTTAAAAGAAGAAACCTCGAGTTAAGCACACCAGGAGATACAGACAGGCACTCATATACAGACACACTACAGTATGATTTTAGCCTTAGAATAATTTTTACCTTGTACATTTTTTCTAAACTGAGAATTTAAAATATTTTTTCCTAAATGAAAACTTTAGCCTTTATTTTCCTGGGCCAGCAGGTGTGTGGGAGAAGTAATTTCTAGTATAGTAGAAGCAGAATAGTTAATTGTGCAGTGCTTGGGTTTACATCTTTTAAAAAATTTTTTCTAGCTTTCCATTTGATTGGACTGGAGTCCTCCTCAGAACTGACTGAAGGTCTTCCAGGAGACTTGCCTAAAGCCTGAGACTTGGCTATGTCCTCCTGAGAGTCAGGGAGAGGTCTAAATATTTTCAGGAGTGTCCTTGAGAAAAACATTTACTTCATACAGTTTTTGAAGCTCACCCTAGTGAGTTTGACACTTTTGCCTAGTCTTTGCCCTGAACTCTGTTCCCTGAGGACAGATGTAGTCACCCACATTAACTATTAGTGAGCCTCTGAGTATTTGTTCCTAGGTTGGCTTGAGTTAGAAAGCAAAGCCAACTGTTTACAGACTAGTAAAACTGGAAATACCTAGGAAACAGTAAGGCTTGTCCAAAGGCTCAAAGTAGAAATGAAGGCTTTGATAATAAGAAAGTGAAAAAACCAGGGGTGTGTTGGCGTTGGTATAATCAAGAGGGAGGCAGGCAGATGCCCACCTCGGTGCACTAATACGCTGGTGGCTGGGCTGTCAGTCTAGCGCACGTGGTGATGTTACCTCGGCAGCTGTGCACTGGTGAAGGAACCAGGGAGAGGATCGTGCTTGTGGTGAAACCTTTGAAAATCTCTGCAGTGCTACAGTGTCCTTCCCATCAGTTCTGTGCTGCTCTTTAATGGTCAGAAGAGCTAAAATCAGGTTTAAGTTGCCTCGGGAAACAAATAGGAAACTGGACCCTTGGCTAGCAGGAGTCCATGTGCAATCAAAAAATGATAGTAGACAGAAGAACAAGGCTCTTACAACCCTCGAGACACACTCTTCAGTATTGTCCACGGAAACCTGTGAAATTAAGATCCAAGCACTTAAGAATAGTTCATAGAATAAAATGTTTTGGACAAATCTGATATAATAGAATGTTTTCTCACTGAGTTGTCTGAAACTGAGAGAATTTTCCTTCTGGATAATAGAGTTTCCCAGAGAACTCTAGGTTTACTTGTTACGTATCAAAATACGTACTTTTTAACTCTTGTGAGTACAGCTCATTCTTCAGCAGAGTACATGTAATTTAAACATTTTTTAATACCTCATGCCATTATTCTGTAATGTACTGTATGGTATATGGTAACAAGGAATTGATGGTGTCTGACACTTGTAAATGACCCCAAATAATAGGGGATTTCTAAAGATCTGCTCTTTTTAATTTACTGTCTTCTCATTCTGACTAGGGACTGTACCTTTCCCTGACAGTAGTAAATATGTTCCTTCAGATCCATTTTGTGGATTTGGGAACCAGAAAACAAAGCTTATTTGAATAATATATACATTAAAAGTAAATAGAGTCTGAGTTGGAGTATAGAGGGCGCTCTAATTAGGAAGGGTAAATGTGCCTTTTATTGGTCTTTTTTTTTTTTTGCATGAATCTTTTGTTACTACAGTGAGAGCTAACGGCCCTTCCACTTCCTCAGCCGTGTTCTGTGGGTCTCAAGCTGCCAGGTATTAGATCCGAGGAGTAAGTCTAATAATCTGAGGTGATCCTGCCTTGGCAAAGTCACTCTTTTTTTTTTTTTTTGACAGAATGAGGGGGAAGAAATGAAAGCATTTCAGTCAAACAGTAGTGCCCACTTTCTTGCTTAAGTCCTAAGTCAAATCTAACTATTTAGAAAACTGAAGTTTTCTAAATTTTTAGATATATTCTCTGTAAACATAACAACAAAATTTTGCTGCCCTTTGGTATTACTTTTCCCAGGTATCACTGTATTTCTGTAGACATTGTAGAAGATATTTTATAAGATATTTGCTAAGAGAGACTTTGCAGAACTCTCTGTTGGTCTTAACTTTCCACCAGAAATTCTGTAAATAATACAACAGTTGTGTTTACCCCCAAACATGCCACATGAGGTCGGAACAACAAAAACAGAACTAACACTGCTGGACCACGTATTCTGTCCTAGATGCTCTAACAGAGGCCTCTGCATCCCATTTTGTGGCAGCCCTGTATGGGGAGGGATCTTTGCGCTGTTTGAGGGATAAGAAAATGTCAGTAATTTGTCTAGGGCCGTGCGGTCGGTGTACAGCAGTGTCAGGCTCAGACCTAGCTCTGCTTCTGTTTAGCTCACGTCTCCACCCACTGCAGTAACCAACACTCACTGCACTGTGCAGATGCTAGGCATGTAATCTGTCATGGGTAATTATCTTCCTTCATCCCCCTCAGCGTACATCATGAGGTGTAATGATGTACTATTGATATTTCTCTTTTACAGACGAGACTGAGGTTTCTGCATTCAGGTAACTTGCTGAGGATAATTCAGGTGATGTGATAAAGGCTGGGGCTCACCCAGCCCAGGGCTGACTGTTCTCAGAGCTCATGCTCAGAACCCATAATGCACTGCCACCTCCCGGGCCCCGTATAGTTAAGACTCACAGACTCGTACACATACAGAAATAAGGAAAAAAGCATGCACTAGCTCTGTTGCCTCACATTTAGAAGGCGAAGTTAGCATCTTCAGTGTAGGAGAACTTGTAGAGAGAAAAGGTGAACTGGATAAAGAATTTAGAGATGAGTATATGAGTCTCCATAGATATTGCCCTCCTGAAGCACTTTGATATACAGAAATAAAATGGATTTTGAGGCTCTCTTATTCAAAGCTTTCCTCAAGAATATTTCTGTAGTGTTTCCAGTGGAGGTAAGGGTCTAGGGTGGGATCTGTAAGCTCAGCCAACCAGTGTGATGTACATCCTCACAAGGGAGAGGCAAAGGGCTGATGAGAAGAGAAGCCAACAGCTGCAGATGGAAATAAGAAAGTCCCCTAGAGCAGTTTATTAATGGTTACAGGCCTGCCTCGGAGTCGTCTTAACATTGCCAAAGTCTGCTTTCACGGATAATGATTCATTCTGAATAATCACAAGGGAAGACGACACACAGATGCAGTGACCTTGCCTTGGTCTATATAACCTGGGTCCAAGCCCAAGGCCAGTGACCCCTCATAGCCCTGACCTCTCCCTCCTTCCTCCACAGTTTGGGAATCATCTTGCATCAGAGCTTATAGCTGGGGACTGGGGGCCGGCTAGCTTGATGCTGGGACTTAAGGACTAACTCCACTGTAGAAAGAATAGAGAGCACCAACCTTCCCAGCCACAAATCATGTTTTCTTTCACCCAAATGCTGGGTAATCCTTTCAAAGACCTGAATCTGCCTTTTGTAGATTATACTTTAAATCTTAGAGATTCAAATCTCCCAGTTAATTTCTCGTGCTCTTTGTTCTCTCATCCTGCTTTGAGAGCATATCACCTTGGGGTGGGCAGTGCTCTAGATGTAGCCCACCGCCACCTCCTCTGTCCTAACTGTGCTGCTGACTAGCTATGGCTGTGGGCAAGCAGGCAGTCGAGAAGAAAAGGAGTGATAATTTAGCTCTGCAGTATGGTGGAAAGAAATTGAGTTTAAGGCTCAAAAGCTAATTCTGCCACCTATAGTGACCTTAGCGAAGGCCTTTCACTCACACAGCCCAGTCCTTCTCTGTAAATGGGCCAAAGTCCGCGGAGCTGTCGTGACTGCATCACACCGTGTCTGTCCCAGTGCCTGGGGCCGCGGTGCTCAGCCCACGCTGTCCCTTCCTCCTCCCCCAGCTCCTGTGACCTACGAGGAACCAGGAGCCCCAGCAAATCTCTAGGGGACCCTCAGACCAGTCACTGATGAGCAAACACCTCCGTTCTCTCTACAAGGACAGGGCAGGTCTGTCATGCTCGCTTTCTGCTCTAGAATCCGCTCTCTGCGTACACACACGACTTTGTGCAGCACAAGGGCGCCTGCCCTGAAATAGCAGGCTTGTCGCTTTGCCCGGGGGTGAGGCTGGAAAACTTGGCCGTGCGCAGGAGGTGTGTGGTGTGCTGCGGAGAGGCGGGCGCTCCTTACAAAGTCTCTGCTTCTGTTCACCTTTCACAGGCTCATCTCTGATGCTCTCTCCTCAAACTTCACGTCATAACTAAAAACACTTTAAAGTTGCTGCACCTTGCTAGGACATTTGGGAAGGGAAGGATCTCTTATGCCAACCACCTTTGCGTGTGCCTCGCCGTTTCTGTACGCGGTGGCGCTGTTACATGACAAGGCATCTCCCGGCCTGCTGTGCCCGCGTGGCTCCCTCAACGGGTGGGTCCTTGTCGCGGGCCAGCCCTCCTCTCCTCCACCGTGGCCCCGCTGATGGGCTTGGTTCCTTGCCCCTTCTGCTGGAGGACAGACTGGGGAGGGGCTGGGCCACAGAACCCCAAGGATAAGGGCTGGCAAAGCAATTGGCTTCCATTAGAGGCTGATATTTGCATTTAAGAAGATATTCTCCTCTCCCTTTCTTCACATCTTTTAAGCCAAGGCCTAAAAGCCCTCAGTCACTGCTGGCCATCTCCCGACGCAGGTCCATCTTGAAATCAAGATTTTCCTTTAGCACTTGGGCTCTGAATAAGCAAGTCTGTCTCTCTGGGCTCCTGGTTCCATTTGGTTAGCAGGATATTCTGTCAAGATTGGAGTTCAGTCCAGGAGAGAGTCCTGGATTTCAGCTGGATGGTGGGGGGAGGGTGTTTTCTTGTGCCTTCTTCAGAGTCACTCAACAAATGGCCCACGTGGTGACTCCTCGCGGAGGGAGCCCAAGCCTGACATATGTAAGATGGGACTCCAAGCTCCCTTTGAAGCGGGCACAGTAATTGCAGCTTTGATTGTACCGACCCCGCTGCTGGGTTGGGCTACACTGGGGCTTGCCTGGCCAGCCCAGCCTTAGCCACAGCCCCCCCAGTGAAGCCTTAGATGTGGAAGTCTCCAGTCTCCCAAGCCTCATGCCTGTGGTTTCTTGAAAAGAATCTTGATTTGACCTGTTTTATATCTGTATAGCAACACTGGAAGGCCCCCATTTTTCCCATTTGGGGGTAAAATTGGCCTCCCCTGACAACCTTATATTTTAAAGGACCAACCAGGTTCAAATAAGGTGCCCATTTGATAGTTTCTTTACCACTTTATTTAAACACTGGTTACACTATTAGGAGAGCATCCAAGGTGGGGAAGAGTCACTTTTTGATTGGCAGTTGTACACAGCACCTCTGAAACCAACTTTCCAGGAGGATCCTATAAGAGGGTACTGAGGTAATCAAATAATGGTGGGAAAGTGTGAGACTACAGAAAGAACTGGCTTTATTAGGAGATGTCGAAATTCTTTCCAGGGACGCGGCCTTGTGATAAATGGTCATTCTGGCCAGCCAGGACTGGTAGTGGAGCGGGCAGAGGGCACTCGGGGTGCTGTGAGGTGGGAAGAGCTCAACTCGGAGAGCCAGGGCGCCACAGGGCCTGCAGGCTGTCACCCCGTGACTTGAGGTCAGCCTGAGGCTGGGCTGGGGACAGCTTCCAGCAGCGGCTGGTGCTCGTGGCTGCTGAGGCCAGTCCATTCTGAACAGAGCTGGTCTCCGGCTGCTGTGCACTCCTCACCAGCAAGAGCAGCCTGGCCCCGGCCCCGCGCGTCAGGGGTGCCCAGCAGCTTGTGACTGGGCATTTGTGGGCAGCGCCTTCACCCTCGCCCAGGCTCTGCCCCGTCTCCGGGGAAAGCCAGGCCCTCTGCAGCGCTCCCGTCGTCCTGTGTGAAGCATCTGCTTAAACTTTTAAAAACCACAGAGCTGTAGCATGCTTTTCTTGTTAAATGGGCGAAGGGTAAACTTGTAGGAGAGGAATTGAAATCGTCGCTGAAGACCTCGTGGCGTTGAAGGCAGCGTCCTGTGGCTGGCTTCCTCCCGCTGTGCTTTGACTTGTGTGTCACCAGCCACCCAGATAAACAGTTCTTCACAGTTGTGACGATGAATCATGTTGAGGGACAGCACTGGTGGTCGCCGTAATAACAACGCTAACAGGTAGCTGGTAAAAGCCCTAAACGCAGGGACTCACTGTGCGCTCTGCGCGTCCCTCCAAGGTCCTGGCTGCGCCATCCTCACCACAGCCGCGGCACTGCTCCTCCCAGCTCCTAGGCTGCGGACCGCTCTTCTCTGAACAGCACTGTGCGGATTGGAAGTCACCATCCTGAGTTTAGTTTCTCATTATTAAATTATTTCAAAGTTGCCTTTTACTTCTCCAAGGTTTCTTTCTACTCAAATAAAAAGCATAAAGGAATGCACTCAACTATTTAGAATTAATTTTTTCCTAAAGGAAACGTTTGCTAATAAAAGGACATTGCAGCACAGACAGTTAAGATTCGTCTGAGCTGCCGGGGGACCAGGTGGGGGAGGTGACTTCCCTGCAGCTGGATGAGGCCGTCTCCCCAGTTGCAAAGCAGGGGCATTGGATGCTTTCCACAGAGGAGCTGAACTTGGGGGGTGCTTTTGCTTTCCTTTTGTCTCTGATTCTGTTGCAATGTTTTATTTGTAATCACTCTAGGTCTCAGATTGTTAAAACTTTGGGGATTTAGGGATTATCCTTTCTGAATGCTCTTGTCATTGGCAACATCTTTAAATACTTGTTGAGTGTACATCCCAAGCGTAATATTAGAGATCCCAGTTGTTAGAAAGGGGAAAAAAAAAAAAAAAACACTGAGAATTGAAGCCTGAATATTGGAGCTTACGCACCTCAGACCAAATATGAGCGGACAGAAGACGTCTCGGCCGCATAGCTGCTTGTGGTGGGGGTGTGGGGCCCTCACGCACTTGAGTGTGCTTAGTCTCCTGTCAGGGCTGCAGAGAGTGGGGCGCCACTGGAGCGACTCGGCATGTACGAAAGCATGCAGAGTCCTACAGTGGCTCCCCACAGTGGACTAAAAAGACCAAACACTTCAGAATGATGGATCCTTCCGTGATCTGGCCATTGTCTGCCATTACAGTTCATGTTTGGCCATTCTCTTCTGATGTTTTTCAGATTTATTTTTAAAAACCATGATCCAAAGTATTATGTGTATTTCACATCATAACTCTGTACACATATATATACATATACATGGAACCAAGGTAAACACTTCAGTAAAGTACACTTATTCTCTAATGTAATCTAAGGATTTAGGGCTACCTTAGGGCAGTCTGTCTTAGCTATCACCAGATCAACAAAGAGGATTAATTAAATGCAGAGCTCTTAAGACGTGACGTGCTGTATGTAGCTGAGGTTCAAAATCTGTAAAGGTCTGTGGCAAATGCTTAACAGCATTTTATTTGTTCCTTCTCAAGGTGGAAAACGAAGCTCATTCCCAACGTGCAAAGCCAAGGCAGCAACCCCGGGACCTCTCCTGGAGATGGAAGCTTGTTGAAAACCCAGACTGTCTCCACGGCTTGTCCAGTTGACCCCAAAGGAGAAATAACACCAACTTCACCCTGAGGTCACTGCTAGAGACGCTGATCCATAAAGACAATCACTGCCAACCCCCTTTCATCTACTGCAAGAGCCAAGTTCCACAAGAAAGCATACAAGGTTTTTTTAAAAGAAAAATTAAAAAGCACATGAGAAGGCTGGCAGGCCCTGGGCCAGCTGAGCCGCTTTCCTCCCGTCTCCGCCGTGCACTTCCCAGAGCACCCTGCATCCGTATCTGCAACCTTCTGGCAAGGACAGTACCTGGGCTGCTTCCGCCTGCCCCAAGCGCCTGCGCACTGGGCGCAGCTGCAGCGGTCAGCGTCCCCGCAGGGATGTGGGGAAGAGTTCCCTCTGTTCCTGGCTTCATGTTTCTTTTTCTTCTCAAGCTTTTATTTAACAGTGCAAAAGGATCTATCTTGTTTGCTTCTTTTTTTAAACTTGAATTTTTTTTTAATTTACACTTCTTTTATTTTTCTTGTATATTTTGCTAGCTATGAGCTTTTTAAGTAAAATTCAAAGATCTTGAACTGTTTGAAATAAAAACGAAATGAAAAGAAGCCTCCTTCTTCTGAGAGAGATCTCGTCTGCTAAGTGGCTTCTCCGTGAATTACCTGTAACAATAGTGGCCTCTCTGTCTTTGTAAGGTGTCTGATAGAACTAAATAAACATAACAGCCAATCCACTCTGTGGGTAGCAGTTGGCAGTCCTCTTTATTTTTCTTATGATCTCTTTTTTTAAATGGTAAACCTTACCAGATACTTTCAGCAGACCAGTTTGCAGTGAATTTTCATTTTTTCCCTTCTCAACCCTTGTTGTAAAAAGCCCAGCACTTGAACTGTTATTACTTTAAATGTTCTGTATTTGTATCTGTTTTTATTAGCCAATTAGTGGGATTTTATGCCAGTTGTTAAAATGAGCATTGATGTACCCATTTTTTTTTTTTTAAATAGCAAGGCACAGCCTTTGCCCCAAACTGTCAATCTAACGTTTGTCATTCCAGTTTGAGTTAACGTGCTGAGCATTTTTTAAAAGAAGCTTTGTAATAAAACATTTAAAAAGTTTTTTTTAAAGAGTGAAATTCCTGATAATCTACAGTTGGTAATGGTTACCTGAACCCACAGGCCAGGCCAGAGCTGGTTGGAACTCGTGACAGAAGGCCTGCCGGCGCAGCCTCCGTGAGGCCGGGCCCACGGCCGCCCCACCCGCAGGCCCTGAGTCCTCAGAGGCCCTTGTGTGCGGGCCTGGACCGCTGCCGCTGCCTCTCCCAGGGTCGGTGTAAAGGTCGGGGCCACAGGATTCAGGTGGGAGTGATGCTCTTCCTTCCCGAGCCCGCGGACACCCTGACGGCTCTGCCGTCAGCGCTCAGCACCTCCGCAGGTGTGCCGGTGCGCCCAGTCAGACCCACTGCTTCTCAAACTGGTCTCCCCCAGTCAAGGCATCCCTGCGTGTAACTCCCACTCATCTCCCCAAGTCGATAGTTTCCCAACTTTGAGTCCATAATTCTCCCTCCCTTAAAAGTTTCTGTTATACTACTATATAGCCTGGTATCAGATTTAGCAAATCCTACATATTTTAAGTTTAAAACATCAATATTTCGTGATCTTCCACAAAGGTTCCACAATCCATTGAGCTAGTTTGAGAACCACTGACACAACTGGTCTAACTTCAATCTCTTGCTGAAATTCTAGTTCTGTTTCCTTTTTTCAACCTTCAATACAGCTGGATAACAGCTGGCTACCATACTTGTAATAACCCTCCACATACTGTACTTGAAGATTGCCATTAAATCACCCCTCAAATTTCTCTTCTCCAGGCTAAGTAATCCCAATTCCTTGAACCTTTCATCATTGGTCCTTTAATCATTTTCATTACTATCCTCTGGAACCTCTCCAATCCCTTCTCATTTAGCCCTAAACTTGAACCAGGGGAAAATATCTATTATGTTCAGGGGACCTACTTGTTAAAGGTTTCATATTCATTTGAAATTCTGTTTTCTTAACATACATGAACCAAGTGGTTGTAACTGTTTAAAGCTGCCACTGTGTTCTCTCCGGAGTTAACTAGAAAATGCTGTAGGAAGTGACACTGTACTTTGGAGGGAAAAAACAGTAGAAGCAACACATTGTCTCTTCTTGAGTTTTAGAAAGAAACTGATTAGTAGTAAAAAGTCTGTCCACCAAGCAAATAGAGCAAGGATACAAGTGAGACTCAAGCCTCAGCCAAAGCCCACTCACGTCTCCTCTCCCGGGTTCCTCCTCTGCATTTAAAAAATGAATAAATGATATTGAAGAATGGCTTGTTTGAATCTCCTGAGCCGGTTGTTTCTTCCACAACTTGGTCCCTCCTGTATTTCCTTCAGAATAACTCTTCCCAGGTAACGTGGATGTCCTGGCAGTGCCCATCCTGGCCCATTCTACCCAAGTCCTGCTTCTGCGGACAGGAGAGTCCAGAGTGCCCGAGAGGCACACACAGAACGGGGACGCTCTCCTGGGGCATCAGGGCAGAGGGGCTCCCGGCCCCTGCTTCTCTTCAGTCTTGCAGTGATTTTGCCTCCTTCCCCGCAGTGAGCTCAGAGCTGGGCCAAGAGAAGGACAGGCCAGCCTTCCTGTTGGGGCTCAGCTTTTCTCGAGGTTATGGCTGGCCCTCACGGAGGGGTGCTTTCCTCCTGGCTTTAGTTTGTTTGCTTGTAGGGTTGCTAGCAACTACCTGTTTAGCTGGAAGAAATCTTGAACAGTTTCACTGTCCTAAATGTCACTTTTTTCCTCTATACTTTGGTCTAAGGTTCCAACAATATGGAAACCTCTGATCAGAGGCCCATGAGCAATAACGAGATGTCTGCATAGGTTTCCTTTTAAAGGAGAGAAGTCACGAGGGAGAGAAGAGAAATTCCACATGACATAGTAGTTGTACAAATGATTACATCTGCCACAGGATGTTATTGTTCATACATAGAAACTTTAAGAGCTGCCCTGTGAAACCTAGGGATACATACAGATACATGCACACAAGATCTGAACTACTTTTTAATAGAAATTGAATAGACTAACAAAGGGCCATCTAGTCAAAGCTATGGTTTTTCCAGTAGTCATATTATGGATGTGAGAGTTGGACTATAAAGAAAGCTTGAGTGCCGAATTGATGCTTTTGAAAAGTGTGGTGTTGGAGAAGACTCGAGAGTCCCTTGGGCTGCAAGGAGATCCAACCAATCCATCCTAAAGGAGATCAGTCCTGAATATTCACTGGAAGGACTGATGCTGAAGCTGAACCTCCAATACTTTAGCCACCTGATGCAAAGAACCAACTCATTGAAAAAGACCCTGATGCTGAGAACGATTGAAGGCAGGAGAAGGGGACGACAGAGGATGAGATGGTTGGATGGCATGACCAACGCAATGGATATGAGTTTGAGTAAACTCCGGGAGTTGGTGATAGACAGGGAGGCCTGGCATGCTGCAGTCCATGGGGTCGCAAAGAGTCGGACACGACTGAGCGACTGAACTAAGTTAAGCATCTTAATACTAATAGAAGAATGTGATCCTCAGCAGTGTCACAGGCATAGTAAACCAGCGTTAAACACAAATGGTCAATGCACTCATTCAATACCTATTTACTGGGCACTTGCCCACAGGCTCTATTGAAATAACTTGCCCCCTAGGAAAATGTTTTTTGCTGTTGGTAAGCTTGTTCACCACCTGCATTTGTTATAACACACAGGCATCCTTCTCTTCCAATAGTAAACTTTAAATATCAAGTTCTTATAATGGAAAGAGGTTCACAGTGGGGAAAGCCCAGGTTTGGAGAGCTGGACAGTGTCCTCCAACCCTCAGTCCACACCTCCTCTTGGGCTGGAAAAGACCTCACTGACCTCACTGAACGGACAGCGAGTGGAAAATGAGAGATGCTCCACACATACAAAATAACTAGCAAATGAATTTGTCTTTGAATTGCTTCATAATCTATTATTAAACAGGTTCCCCCCCAATGTAAAAATATACTTTGTTTTTATCATGCCTATAGCCATAGAACATGGGAAAATATTTCTTCTATCCATGGAAGCAGTTAGTAACCAGACCTAACTATTCTGTTTTGGACCAAAGACAGAGGAAATACTTACACAAAGGGGGCAGAGTCTGGATTTTATTGTGTCATTTATACTGCTGTGTTTATTATTTTTCTTTACCTATAATACCTTGAGATGTTACCACCTAAGTTAATTTTTGATCTCCACTAAATACATGGAAAATCTGGTAGGAAATGTATTATTTGCTGAATGGAATGAGAAAACTGCCTACAAACAGACAATCACACAACGGTTTCTCTTTGTAGTCACAGAGGGATTAGTAGATTAGTTAGTCTCTTCTGTTTGTAACTTAATTGTCTCAGAATTTGACCTGAGTAGAATCACTGACTTATGTTCTACACTGTAATAATATTTTCTCTCATCAGGAAAAAGATACAAAACAAGCAAAGTAAAATAGAGCCTTACACAAAGTGGCCTGTAGTTCTGACAGCACAAAGTGGCCTGTAGTTCTGACAGGTCCTATCAATCTTGCTCAATTGGAGAAAGGCAACCCACGGTTTTAAAATCTAGCTCACTCTAATCCCAGTTCTAGCCATCAAGCTGTACATAAAGCAAAGCCTGTGCAGTGCTCACGGGGGCTTTAAAAAGCCCAGAGGTACCTGCTGAACAACTTCATCTGTTCCCCACATGCCAGCATCTAGCACAGGCTGTGCCTGCTGCAATTCCAATGTTCCAATTAGCTGGGATTCTTCTTTCCTCAGTGCCTGATCTCAGAGAGCTCCAACCCATCCAGGCACCCCTTACAAAAATGGCCCATTTTCCAGAAGACCTAAAGAGACACTTCTTCAAAGAAATACAGATGGCCAATAGGCAGGCACATGGAAAGATGCTCAACACTGCTAATTAACAAAGAAATACAAATCAAAGCTACAATAAGGTACCACCTCACACCACTCAGAATGGCCATCATCAGAAAGTCTACAAAAAAATGCCAGAGAGAGTGTGGAGAAAAGGAAACCCTCCTACACGGCTGGTAGGAATGCAAGTTGGTGCAGTCACTGTGGAAGATAGTATGGAGGTTCCTTAGAAAGCTAAAAACAGAATTACCATATGATCCAGCAATCCCACTCCTGGGCATATATCCAGGAAAAAAATGGGATAATTAAAAAATATACATGCACTCCTATGTTCATTGCAACATTATTCACAATAGCCAAGCCATGGAAACAAATTAAATGTCCAATGACAGATAAATGGATAAAGAAGATGTGGTAAAGATGTGATACATATATACAATGGGATACTACTCAGCCATAAAAAGAACAAAATGTCATTTGCAGCAACATGGATGGACTTACAGATTATTCATAATAATGGAATTCAGAAAGAGAAATCAAAATACCATATGATATAACGCATGGAATCTAAAATATAACACAAAGGAACCTATCTAAGAAACAAACATGCTTAGGGACAAACAGAATAGACGTGGCTGTCAAGGGGGAGGGATTTCAGAGAGGGATGGAGTGGGAGGTTAGGGGATGTAAGATTTTATATAGAGGATGGATAAATAACAAGGTCCTACTGTATAGCACAGAGAACTATATTCAATGTTGTATAATAAACCATAATGAAAAAGAATATAAAAAAAGAATGTACATGTATATATATAACTGAATCACTTTGCTGTACAGAAATTGTTCAGTTGCGAAGTCCTATTCAACTCCTTGCAACCCCATAGACCCTGGCCCACTAGGCTCCTCTGTCCATGTGATTCTCTAGGCAAGAATACTGGAGTGGTTTGCCATGCCCTCCTCCAGGGGCTCTTCCCGACACAGGGATCCAATCTGAGTCTTCCGACGTCTCTTTCATTGGCAGGGAGGTTCTTTATCACTGGGCCACCTGGGAGCCAACCCCTCCCCCCCCACCCCCCCCCCACCCAAAGGGCAGCAGAATTCTCTCTAAACATCCCCACACGCGTAGGTTCTCAGCCTAGGATGTGCGGGCATCCGCTGAAGCTCTGCCAGGCGTGCAGGCCTCCTCTCAGGATGACGGCTTCCCTCCCTCACGCATCACCTTTTCCCTGAAGCCAGTTAAGCAGGAGTGTCACCTGGGGGCACTCAGGGTGGACAGCCTCTCCTCTGGACGCGGCTGGAGGATGGAAGTCTACAGGACCAAACGGGGCACACCCCCTCTGCCTGCCTGGCCTGCCCCGAATCCATGTGGTAAGGCAAGCTGCCGCTGTACCCGCACGCTTCCCTGGAACTTCAACACGAGTGGAAAAGCTCTGGAAATCCACCTCCCACGAGCAGGCGGTGAAACCTCCACAGGGCTCCAGAGTTCAGCCCTTCAAACACTGCGATCAGAAAGTTTGGCTCAAACACGCCTTACTCCCCAGGTCTGTGGGGGACGCTTCTGTTTCCTGTCTTCTAAACCTCATCGAGGCAAGTGATTCTTTATGAGGTCTTATAGGTTTTCCCTTCCGGCACGTGCTCGCTCGCCTGAGAACAGGCTCTGTGTTTCTGGCGGGCACAAGGCCTGGACACCCAGCCCCGCCACAGCCCTGTCCTTGTGAGGCCTGCCCTTCGCTCTGCCTTGCTGACCAGTGGCCCTCGCATTGATCCTGTTCGCTTACCACCCCTGCCCTGATTTCCGTCTCTCTTAGGAGCCTTTTTTCCGAGGTCTTAAATCATCCGCAGTCTACCAAACACAAAATTTCAAATACCTGGGAGACAGATGCCTCGCCGGCTCGCTGGACGCTTCCTGCGAGTTTCTTTTTCCGGGTCAGCCTGGAAAGGCCAGCACCGCTCCCACCACTTTGGGAAGCACTTCCGGAGCAGCTGCAGAAGTGGCCCCACGACTTCACTTCTGTGACTCTTTTACTAGACCAGTGGGACTGTTCCCAATGTCAGCCCACTCCCCCAAGGGTTAAAGTTCAGGCTGTCTGTAAGCCTGTAGGTTTGAGGTGAACCGTGACTTCCTTTCAAATAGGGCGCAGAGGAGGGAGGTGGTCGCAATCCGTCTATTAAGCCCGGGAGAGAGCTCAACACCTGACATCCATCATCTCATTTAGTCTCAGCCACCTTGTGGGACAGGACCCATCATTCTGCCCATTCTGCCAGCTCTCTCCAGAAGACAAGTAACCCCCCAAGGTTAGGCTGCATAGGTAAAAGAGTGGAGCTCAGCACTAGATCCCAAGTCTGTTTAATACCAAAGCCCTTGGTGTTAATCATTTATACCAATTAATTCTGCAACAACCATAGTTGGTCATTTTAAATAAAACATTAAATAGAATTAGATTTTTCTTTCAGGAGTTAAAATTTGTTCTATCATAGAAATAAAAACTGTGATTATGAAATATTGAGTGATTTTAAGAACAATTTACACAACCAAATGCGTTGAAAATGCAGCAATGCTTCCATTGTTCAAAGCACTTTTGATTAATATTTATGTACCATCAGTGCCTGTTTACAGGAAAATTGGTTCCACAAAATTACAGCCACACCTTGTATTTTGGTAAGACTTAATCGGTTACTTAGATTGAAATGTTAAAGGGATTTAAACCAAGGTGGGTCAAGACAAAAGCTTGTTTCAAAGTGTGAAAAGTGTAATCTGCAAACTATGGAAGTGTAACTAGTGTATGTTGTTTAAGCGGTGACTGTACAGTAGCCAGTCCTGATTTAAAAGCAGGGGACCTGACTGACCGCAAAGACCCTTCTCCCCTCGCAGCCCTTGGCAGGCAGTAGCCGTGCTCCCCTGAGAAGGCAGAGGCTGGAGCACAAGGCTGAGAAAGCCACTCTCCACTCCTGTGTGTAAGAAGATGTTCAAAGTTCCGTCCCCGACCCAAACGTGACACATGCAAGAGGATTTTCGAAAACAACAAAAGAATATGAAGAGCCCAGGTGTTCGGACTTTCTGGCAGGCTGAGAGCACACCAAGAAACCGCAGCCAGGGAAAGCCAGCTGCGACCCCCACCCTCACACCAGGCAGGCTGACGCCACATCACTGCGTTTGCTCTTTCCTGGAATCCAGTGGTCAGGAGTGAGCCCTGCCATTTCCAGGATGAGGGCCCTCATCCTGTGGGCAGTCCAGGCAGAGGATGAGAAGAAAAGAACACCCCTCCTAAGCCTGGGGCTCCTGTCAAAGGCCAGGAGCCAGCCTGAGAGTGAGCAGGGGGCTGTCAGACCACTGGGTAACCTTCAATAATGGAAATGGTGATGGTGTCACAGGTGCTTCCTTTTTTTCGTTAGGAAATATAAGAATAACCTACAAGTTTCCTAAACCAGGTTCTATGTGTGGTAGAAATGTATGTACATAGTTACTTTTCCATTATGCTCTAGTTAGAGTCAAGTAAAAAAATTTAATAAGCTCCCCTTTATCCATCATGAAACGGGAGGAGGACAATCTCTTAAGCATGAGCACTGTGACCAAGAATTCCAAACAAGGATGCCCGTTTTAGGGACAGTCCTATATGGAAGTCTGGATTTGAAATTTTCAAAAATGCTACCTTATATTTTATCAAAACCTAGTTCTAATCCTGGCTCTGTCACAAAACTTCTGGTCGCCCTGAGCACATCACGTCAGCTCTCTGTTAATGGGGCCACTGGACCTCAGGGTTTCTGATGTCTTTCCAGCCTCAAAATTCTATCCTGGAAGACACTTTCTCAAGCCAATGATTATAAGAAGCTTATGTTACACTATTTCTTTTTGTTGGCAAAGAAGAAACAGATGTTCCTTAAAAACTGGGTTTTGTGCCTTTATTACTGCTTTCCTGGTAAGAAATCTGGAGTGGCAGCTACAGGCAGGTTGTACATAAACACCTTCCCCTGCCACTCCTTCCTCACCGTTACCACTCAACAAAGTGACTACAGGCCAAAGACGGCACAGCTTCCACCTAAATCACCAACCTCTACTTTTAGAACCATTTAAACATATTATGATTTTAAACTATACATGTTTATTTCAATTCAAATTTTCATAGATTAAAAAAACGGCATTTCATTAGAGTCAGTTTGCAGCAATGATTTCTCATGGGCAAAAAAAAAAAGAGACAGACAATAATCATTCAGATTTCGGATGTGAACAAAACATCTTCCTGCACTTGGAGATCTTCCCACGAATCCAGCAGCAACATCTCAGTGATGAGTGGAATCAAGACATGATACCTGACATCATGCCCGAAGGAGGGTAAGGCTTGAGGCTGCAGGCAGTAGATAACCCGGCAAAGGCAAGAGGCAGGTGCTGCCTCGCAGCCCTCCACAGACAACACGGGTGTGTCGGTGGCTGGCGACTTTCCCGTGTGGCAACAATGGACACAGGATGCTCTCATTACAAGTAAACGAATTCAGGTTCTGGCACTCTTTATGAAAACAACAGGTTCAAAAGAAATGTTTGCTCCAAGGCACCAAGGGTGTAAAGCTTTTTAGAAGATACACAGAAATGAACAGACTCAAAAAGGGAAAGGGAATTAGTTTCTCAATGGAGGAATCTGCTATTACTCTAACTCTTGTAAACGATTAATTCAGATAGATTACAATCAAAATGTACATCGAACAGATCGTGCTGTGGGAGGGAACATCTGACCAAAGAGCATTCCCGCGGGCACTTGGGGAGCTGCTGGTATGTGCTTACGGGGCTTCGTCCTGGAGCCAGAGAAGCTGCTCACTTGTATTTGTAAAATCCTTCTCCAGACTTCTTACCAAACTTTTTCTCTGCTACCAGCTTATTCAGGGATGGGCAGGGCTGAAACAGGGGGTTCTTTGAGTCCATTTCATGCCAACCTATTGAGAGAAGGAAAAAGAGCTTAGGATGAAGTGCTGGGTTTATTTTACATCTCGGCATTCCCAGGGTGAGTCTGTTGGCCCAAGTGGCATAACTGAGGCCCGTGGGCCTCTCCCACATCAGAGTAGGAACCCTTCTCCCCATGCTCTGCCTCCAGACTCGCAGAGGCAGAGGAAAGGCTGAACATGAGCCTCAAAGCAGGGGTCATCACTGGGCCGTGTCTCGCTTGAGGCCCAGCTCTCCCATGGCCCTTCAGTTCATCCAACCCCTTCCTGGAAATAGCTGATGCTAAAGGTGTCCATTAATCTGGTGGCTGGACCCCTCAGTGACACAGTGAAATGACTTTCGGGCATGTTAAGAATCTGAATTTGCTGCTACTGGTATTTTGTATCCTCATAAAATTTTGAAGTTCTTGCTTCCACTAGGACCTCCCCTTGCTCCTTCCCATAGGTATTCTTTGTACAAATTGGTACTATGAGCTGCATTCAACTTTAGTAGCCACTACAGTAACATGAACACACATTTTTAAGTGGTTTTGCATCTTGAATGCAGTGGCTACACAAATCAGGACGCCTGACAGAATGACTGTGCACCAATGCCAGCTTCCTGGCTCTGGTACTGTACTGTGGCTGCCGTATGAGATACAACCCTAAGGGGAAACCAGAGAGGGGTACACAGGCCCTGTCTGCTATATTCTGAATGTGGGACTTCCTATGAATTTATAATTCTTTCAAAACGAAAAGATTTTTTAAAAGTTGCCTCATGAGGAGACTAGGCAGTCATATTTTTCCTTCTGTCATGTTACTTGAATCTTTCAGCTGGTGGGACAGGACTTTGGAAGGTCTACTAAGACTCTTAATCTATTTAAATAGGCATTTAATTTAATTCACAGTTGAAAAAGACTACCTCAACTCAACTAAAGACAGACAACAGAGAATTCCAGTTCTTACCATCCAGGATGAACTTCGTAGTATCCAGCCCAACATAATCGAGAAGCTCAAATGGACCCATGGGGTACCCGGCACCCAGCTTCATAGCAGTGTCAACGTCTTCCTTGGATGCTTCACCTAAGCAGAAGGGGGCAGCACTGAGTCACCACCGTCCTTCCCATGATCATCCTGTCACGTAATTCGCTTAGTCCCGGAATTACTAGTGTTTTACATATAATGCACATTCAAGAAAGTTCTGGAGTCAGGATTTCCAGCTTGGGTAAGATTTTTCTAAGAGGTCACAAGATTTTCAAAGCTACTACATGAAGTTACTCTGTGAGGTAAACTCTCAAGCACTATTATTCCATTCATGGAGAGAGAAGGCCCCAGTGGCCTGGAAACATTAGTTACTTTCTAATGGATTGGGATCCTCCTTCTCTGAAATAACTTACTAAAAAATCCTCTAAAACTACAGCATGTTTGTGATTAATAAAGGGACTGTTTTTTTAAAAAGGAAACAATGAAGCTGTATGTTTTTCTATGTATTGTATGTATATTTTTCTTTTTTACCTTTCTTGGTTTTGTAAGTAATGAGTCATTCCTTTGGAATCCCATGCATATAAACTCTTTAGTCAAGATAATGTTTAAAGAAATGCCCAAACCTGATTTAGAACTGCCACTCAATTTTGAAAGTGTGCTGAGGAAACGAAGACAAGAACCAAAGTGCTTTATCCGTGGAGTATTATCCTTCACATAATGTCTGTGGACCAAAGGTCTTTATAGAGAGCAACCTGTCCCCTTTCTCCAAAATCAGGAACACAACTAGCCTGTAACAAGTGTCTATCTAGAATTTTGTTCCAAAGCATAAAAAAACGGTCAGTTAAAACAAAACTAAATTTAAAAAGTGATTAAAAAAACTTAAGAGAGGACGTCACAACCTAAATATTTCAGATATTTTAGGCATGAGGAACAAGAACTACTTAAACATGCATAAAGGTTCTATTTTTAAAAGCATATGAAGTACTAAGATAATGCCAAAGGATTTCAAGGTGGTTCAAGATGATTAAAATACCAACCAATTATTTTTCCTGGGTGACTTTATCGGTACTCCTCTGATTAGTCAACCAGAGGTTCCTGAGAATGATTTGAGTTTCAGGTCAGAAGAAAGTAAAAATGATCACACAGACATTAGCCTTATCAGGCAGCCTCACTCATTCATTCAACTTCTGTTTAATATCTGTTATGTATCAGGCACCAGAGACTTGGAATGAAATGAAGAAAAACAAGCACTGCAGTGTCCATGATCTAATGGGAGGATTCAGATGTGCAAACCAAAACTTTCATCTAACAAGTGCTGAAGATTCAGGAAGATTCACACGGCTGTGTGGGCAAAGATGGAGAGGTTTACTCACAATGCTATGACTTCACCAAAACCACCACCCAGGCATGGGTCCTGATGGTCCTGAAGAGAATCCCCAGGGAAGAGCGGGCAGGGAAGGGCATCCCAGGCGGCAAGAACAGCATGTGCAAAGCAGGAATGAGAAAGAACATGGCAGCTGATAAAAGAGTCTGCTGGGAGGATTTCATTAGGCTCCCAGGCTTCTGTGGTGCAGACGCCAGAATGCTGAAGCAAGCCTAGCATGCTCCTGGGGCTCGCTCCTGCTGCTCCTTGTATTGGGATCCTGTCCTCCATATCTGCAGACCTCTGCTCAGGTGTCAGAGCATCAGAGACTCCCCTGCTCTCTGCATATAAGCTGGGAGCTATCAAGACTCCAGGCTAGGACTCCTGCCACCTCCTAGACTGTATGTTTATCTTTCTCAAGGATTATTGGTCACAACCTAATATGTTATCTATTGGTTCACTCGCTATAGGCTGTCTCCCCTTATTAGAATATCAGCTTCCTGCGGATAGAAATCTCACAACATAATGGTTCCAACTTACCTTAAAGCCATTTAATCAAATCAATATTCAGGAGAGACAATAAACCCTAGAGTCAAGACTGTTATTCAGAGACTCACTTGACTATTTTACTTCTAAAAAATAATATGAAGACATGGCACATCATGGGGAAAAAAATCTGAACAGTTTTACAAAGTCAGCACAATTCTAAAAATTCTGTTCTGAGTAAGACAGTAAAAGGAGGGAAAAAAGAGAGAGAAATATACAATAGAGACTGGTATGCCAAGTGGGAGTTAAACATGGTATCATGCTTTAGACCATTAATTCCTAATCTTTAGAGTCAAGCACTTAAAATCTGACACCTTCTCCAAAGAAAATGTGCATACACGTGAAATTATGCATCAACCTTAGAAGGTTGATAGGGCCCCCCTCCCCATCCCCTAACTCTCAACAACAAAGAAGAGCATCCTCAGTGAACTCCCAGCTCTTCTACAGGCCTGGGAACTGGGGACCTGCCCGAATAGGCTTCTTCTGCTGGCTCATCACCACCACCTACCGACCATTCTTGGCAAAACAACCAGCCAGGGTCACAGGCAACAGGATCAGAACTGCAGTGCAGCCACCATTCCTGTATGCATCAACAGCTACCGGAAGCCTGGCTTACACAAGCACTTTGGAAGTAGGAAGATGAGGACCCAAACACTGAACACGGAGCACAGGAGAAGAAAGCCATGCGCCATGCAGCAGGCACGTGCCCTGAAGCAGAAGCACAGAGTTATGACAACAACCAAGATTACATCCAGCTTGGAGCACTGGGGACGGTCCCTTAGGGCCCTGAGAGAAGGTGGGAGTAAGGCGTGAGGCGAGAAAGAAGGCAGAGGGTGAGGAGAAGAAGGCTCCCTGGCGAGGGCATGGTATCTGGTTGGGTCCGACGGAACCACTGACCGTGTCCTGAGCACGGCAGGGACTCTGTGAGCAGGATGTCACACGTGACTGGGGGACAGGCTCGTGACACCCCAGGTGTCGCCCAAGAAAAGCTAACCACGCAGCCCCACCACCCTCCAGAGCTGACTCTGACCGCTCAGTGGGTCCGATAGGAGGTGCTGTCTGCTGCGGTCACCAGCCTGCTCAGAGGTCTGCAGAGAGTGCCCCGACCCCAGGGACGAGATTATCGTGGGAATGCCAACAGCACCAGGAGAGAGGACAGAGGCTGCGAGGCACTGGGGAGGAAGGCCTGACCCAGAAGCAAGGAGGCCCACAGCCAGTGAGCAGTGCTGAGGGGCAGTGGTGCACCCGAGACCCCACGGACAGCTGGCAGAAGCACTGCTAAGGGCCTGTGAGCTCTGAAAGCTGCTCAGCTGCCCGGGAGGCCCGAGTGGACAGTGGTGGAGCCGACTGTCTGTCCTAACACCCCACGCATCCTTCTGATGACCCCCTACCGCTCAAAGCAGCATTCTGCCCACGTGGCTTAGAGGCATGCTCACCTCAGGTATATCAAGTAGTTGTTATGTGCTCCAAATTCACATTGAAACCCTACTCCCTAAATACAGTGGTGTAAGGAGGTGGGACCTTGTAGCAATTACAAGAGTCACGGGGGTGGAGCGCGCACGAAAGGGATCAGAGCCCTTCCCAGAGTCACAGGAGAGCTGGTTTCCTCGCTCTGCTCTCTACCATGTGAGGACCCAAGAAGTCGGCGGTCTGCAGCCAGAGGAGGGCTCTCACCAGATACTCGATCGTGCTGGCACCCTAGTCTTGGACTATTGTCTCCAGAAATGTGAGAAGTAAACTGTGGTCATTTATATGCCACCCAGTCTATATTGCTCTCTATTTCTTTTTAAGAGCACATAAGCTGACCAAGATAATGTCACGCAGAGACGTTCTCCACCATGAGTTCCGAAAGGGCTGGGCTAAGCTGCCTTCATGGTCCAATTCTGCTGCCATGCAGAAACGGGATGCACGGTCCTCTCACCCTCCCGGGCAACACAATATTTGCAGAGACCAGTTTGGAAAAGACACAAGGTAAGTGCGAATCCCTTGTTGCCTGAGGAGCCGCACTAAAGGCAGGCTGACTGGCACGGGGAGACCAGATGACAGGAGGAGTCAAGTGACAAATGAACAGACATGGCAGGTGAGAGGGTAATCCAAAACACTTTCAGATTTCAAAGTAGAATGGAGGCAGCTCAGTCAGTCACTCCAAGGAGATGAATGCAAAGGGGATGGCAGGCGGGCATGTGAGCATGCTTGCCGCTGGCAGAACCATGAGGTGGCAGAAGGGACACAGTAAGAAGCCTGAGGCTGAGGAGTCCGGACCACAGTGTGGCTTTCCAGGAAACAGCACCCACCCACTCATAAAACTCAGCACCTCCAGGATACAAGCAGCACCAAGGGCAAACTAAGAGCACTTCCCCCGTGGGCTCAGATTCCCTGCCCAGTTTCATCTCCCAGGTGGCTAGAGATGGTGAAGGTCAAAGGGACTCCATCTGTACAGAAAAGGACCACTGCTGACGGGAGGAAAGCAGAAGAAAAGAAAGTGACTTTCAACTTACAGCCAGACACACAGTTCAGGTGAAAACATATCCAAGTGACAGTATGTGTCAGTGAGAAGAATCCATTAAGAGGTGGATCACCCACATGCTATATTCTAAAACATTACATTACCAAGAAAACCCCTGTCTTTCAAAGTAGGGCAAAACGCTTCATGCTGTCTTTGAGGTGTAATTAGATGTATTTGTTGATAGAGAAACACAGAAGTGTTGGTTTGATCTTGAAGCAAAAGTGAGGCAAATGCCTCCAAAAAACACAGAGCAAAGTTTTAATATTTAAAGCAGATTTTGAGGAAGCAAATATGCTTTCATCTCTCTGGAAGAGCTGGTATAAATGTTTTGTTTCAAAAATGACATTCTCAGGAGCAAGCATTTGTGAATGAAGTAACTGAAAACAATTACAGTTGCTTTTCATTCAGTCTTATTAAGGTCTATTTGCCTTTGAAGCAGAGATGAAACAATTACCTTTCCACAAATGCCGTAGGGAAGGTAGGCAGGAGGATACATGACATTTTCTAACCTTGGATCATGTCCCAAGTCTATTTCTACAACAGGGAAAATCATTCTTTGTCAATCTACCAGTATTGAGGAAAAACCATTTTAGACCATTCTTAAGGTTAAAAAAAAATGCATCATAACATCATTCAGTAAGGACGGACACCACTGTCAGAAACATTCCCTGTCACATTACAATCTTGTTACTAATTTCCCATCTCCTGTCACAATTTTACAACCTTAGGGAATTTTAAAGGTTCCCTAGCCCGGTGATTTTTATATCACTGTCATCATTTTAGGCAATAAACCTCTTAGCCAGAGATCCAGGATATAAACCCACATTGGCCTATGACTGCTCTGGCTGAGACTGTAGTTGGAGGTGGCGGAGTGGGAAGTCCCGAGTCACCCCAGAGGCCTCCAAGGGAATCGAGGGGGTCCTGGGAACACAGTGACAAAGGGACCAGGCTCAAGGTGAGGCTGATTCACAAGAGTCTGAAAACAGAAGTGCCTCTCCTGCTCCACAGGGCCCAGCCCTTCCCACAGAAGGACTACAGGCCTGCTGCTCACGGCCTGGGTGGGGACAGCTACCTCGTTCACACAGCCTGACTGCTTCTATGAGGTACGGCACCAGGAGACGGTTCACGATAAACCCAGGCGTGTCCTGTCAGAGGAGAGAGAAAAACAGACAACAAGTGAATTTCTGTGAACTTTACCTTCTGTAAGTCACCAGGTCGCTCCTTCTCACCCTGGATTATCACACACATTTATCAAGCTATACATTTTCAATGTTTCAAAGCGCCAAGACAGCCTCACTTCTAGGCCACACGACAATTTAACCAACTATTACAGTAACCAGAAGCCCCTACTGCCTGGGTCACTAGAAAGGGCACAGCTTTGGGAGCGGGTGGATCTGGGCTCACGTTCGAATACTCTTTGACCTTGCATCATTCTGAAACTCAGTTTCATCATCTGTGAAACAGGAGCAGTAATTTCTACCTCACTAGTTGTGAAGGCAAATGAAAGCACATAAAATGCTGCGCATACAGCATTATTACGCTCCACTCAAACAGTAGGCCCTTTACTCCGCTCCTCTCCTGCATTTCTTAACGAGTCTAGAAAAAGTCACACTCCATCCTGAGCACGCCTCGGGAGCACAACTTCCCAGCTGTTGAGGATTTCCTCAGGCTCTTTCCTATGTGCAGTCCAGTGCTTGGCACAGGATGGTGGAGCTGGGGACAGGGCCCGGAACAAACAAGCAGGTCCCGATGGACCGAGGGTCTCTCACAGCTCACCGACCAAGACTCCTCCCCGGAAGACCCCTTTCTTCATGTGCCTCCTAACTCAAACACTTCACCATCTCTCCTGGAGGGATGGTGGGCATGCGGATTCTGCCTACTGAGCTCTCCTGCGAGCTTGTGGGGCAGGCGTGCTTGGTAACTTTTTGGTGGCTTTTATGGGAAGTTGATCTCCCCTAGGTAAACAGAGTTCCCCTCTTTTAACAAAAGGCTGTGACCCTCCCTCAGGAAAAAACCCTCTCCCTGGGCCAGGCTGTGAGTCCCGTGTCAGGCACACGCTGAGCACCCCATGAACATCTGAACGGAAGATGCCCAGGCTCCTGTATTGCCCTTACTGCCCGCCTGCCTGCATACTGTGACCTCAGGGTCGTTCCTCCTTTCACTGGACACACTGCAACCACCCCACCCTACCTCCCAGGAATACACAGATGCACAAAAGGGCTTTATCTGTTTAACCAAGACTATATTAATTATGCTGATTTATTAATAATAACCAGGGCAAACCTGTTTTTTAACTTCAAAAAGTTTATTGCAGAAATTCAGGACAGGGTAGGGTGCCTGACTACAGGAGGCCACACCATACACAGGGTTAGAAATTGGAAAGTAGCCTGGGAAAAATATTTTCTACAATATATGGAGTGTTCATATAATATCGTTACAAGGCTGCTCTGGTGGCTCAGTGGTAAAGAATCTGCCTGCCAATGCAGGAGACATGGGTTCAGTCCCTGGGTCGGGAAGATCCCCTGGAGAAGGAAACGGCAACCCGCCCCAACATTCCTGCCTAGGAAATCCCATGGACAGAGAAACCTTGCAGGCTACAGTCCACTGGGTTGCAAAAGAGTTGGACATAGCTTAGCAACTAAACAACAAAAAAACGAAGAAATATTCAGTAGAACAAAATAGCATGTTACCAGTAAAGTTACTGGCAAGGGGCTTTTTCCCCATTATGATATTCAATGCTGTTGAAGATACAGAGAGATACTCTCATAACAGTGGAATGTAAACAGATGTGGCCCTTTGATAAAGCAATTTAACTTTACGTGCTCATACACCTTACATTTTTCATACACATTTACTTGTTTATTAAACACACTTTATATACTATACTTATTATATAGCAGGAATTGTTTGTCCTAAGTACTTTGCAAATAGTCATTCACTTATTCCTCACAGTAACCCTGTGAGATGACTCCTATTGTCGCCTCTGTGCGAGGGAGAGGATACCGAGGCACAGGGAGGCTGCGAGACAGGCCTCAGGTTACACATCCAGTTAGTGCTAAAGCCAGGATGTGGGCCCAAGCAGGCTGGCCCGAGGCCATGGCCTTCACCTTTTCACAGCACACTTTGCCTGTGAAGTCTTCCTATGAAGAAAGATCCATTTTAGGCACATTGATGTCATTCTTCTGTGCTGGGTGTTCCTAAGCTATCATCCTGGAGGCCAAATCCACATCTATTGTGTAAATCAAGTTTTAGCGGAGCACACGCACGTTACTCCTTGCAGGTATGGCCCACGCTGCTTTCCTGTTGCAGCAGCAGCATCCAGTAGTTGCAGCAGAGACTCTACACCTAGAATACTACCATCTGGCCCTTGACAGGAAAGTCTGCTGACCTTTCTTCTATGTGATTTCCTCTGCTCTCTGGATGCCTCACTAAGGGCCTGAATAACTGACCCTGAGAGTTAATCAGGGTCTAAAAGACTCTCTGAATGCCTAAGGTAGCACCTAAAAAGAGAGTTCTGTGATGATGTAACAAGTGCAGTTTCATGAGACCACAATTCCCAGGCCTGCAGCTGCCATGGCTATCCTGATGGAAAAATGGTTCATCGCACTCCATGAATTAATGACCTTGCTGCTGAAGACCACCGCTGGCTTGTTCCTGCACTCACTTCACACCTAGCGTTTCATTTGTCGCACACTAATGTCTTTTCTAACACAATGGCTACTTCTTGCCATGAACAAAGCAAAAACTGGTAGCAAAGTAAAACCATACCCTCTGGTTACTAATGTGATATATATATTTTTTAATCCAGAAGATTTAAAACCATAAAACTACACCAGCAAAAAATGAGTGTTAAAAAATGACATTCCCTAATATAACACTACAGTCCTGGAATGCAGGGGTCTGGCAGGCTTAAGTCTGCTCTCTTTGGCTGTTGGGGTCCACGCTGACAGATGACTTATTCAGATGATTCATAAACAACTGGAGCTTTCATAACACAATACTGTGAGTTCACGCTTGAGACTATTTTGGAAAGTAAAAGTATGCTATGAGAAGAACCACAATGATATTGAAAAGATTACAGTCAACTAGCTATTCCACACCTGGGTATATATCTGAAAAAAACAAAAACACTAATTCAAAAAGCTACGTGCGCCCCAGTGTTCACAGCCAAGACATGCAAACAACCCAAGTGCCCATCCGCAGACACTGGCGTGAGGAGACAAGGTGTCTATACGACGGGACACTGCTCAGCCACATAAGGAAGAGTGAAAGTGTGCCCTGTGCAGCAACGTGGATGGACTTGGAGAGTACTATGCTAAGTGGAATAAGTCAGACAGAGAAAGACAAATACTGTACATCACTTACATGTGGAATCTAAAAAATACAACAAACGAACGAACAGAACAAAAGAGCAGACTCACAGACATAGAGACCAAATTAGTGGTTACCATGGGGTGGGGGTGGGGTACGGACCCCCATATAGGGGTGAGAGTGGGAGAAACAAACTAATGGATACAAGACAGGTCAAGGATGTATTATTATTGTACAACACGGGGAATAGAGCCAATATTTTGTAATAACTGTAAATGCAAAGTAACCTTTAAAAATTACATTAAAAAATAAAAACTTTAAAAAATGTAAAAAAATTAAATTATGGTCAAAAAGATAAATGACATATTTACAAATAATTGGGCTTCCCTGGTGGCTCAGTCAGTAAAGAATCTGCCTACAATACAGGACACCACCTGAAACGTAGGAGACACAACCCACTCCAGTATTCTTGCCTGGGAAACCCCATGGACAGAGGAGCCTGGCAGACTACAGTTCATGGAATCACAAGGGTTGGACACGACTTAGTGACTAAACCACCAACCATCATAAAAATTTGTAATGGCATCTTGTGACACAATTGGCCTTATAGAAAAACTACCTGGGTCATGCAGAAGTGCCGTTCGTAAATTTGGGGAAAACTAAACAGGAACTACAGCAAATGCAGAGACTGAAGGTAATCAGAGCAAAGTAGGTGAGAGCACCAGGAATGATTTTACACATAATCACCAGGATTCCTTGCTAGATGCAGCTTGCCCTTCACAGCCTGTGGACAGACCTGCAGTAAGAGCGCCCCTCTCCCACATCAGCCTACAGCCGAAGAGTCCCTCCTGGAATAAGTCCGGGTCCCGGAAAAATCACCCCTCCCCCGCTACCCATACACCACCTTGCAGGCAACAGGATGCTTTCCCAGGGCTCTGCTGAAGTCTAGCAGAGATTCAAATGTCTTCTGGCTGGTCATTGGTGTTTTAATGACCTGGAAATGCAAAGCAGAGAAAAATTATAACCATAAAATCAGCAAACAATTTCAATAGAACAGTTCAAGGAAACATTGAGAAAAATCAGCCACACGGGTGGCAAAAATCATTTTTAGTTTCAGAAAAGAAGAATCTCAAGCCAGAAACAAAATGTCCACTTCAAGACACTGGATTATCACAGAACACACAAAATTAAGGCTAAAAAAACTGATATAAAATGTGTGTGTATGTGTGTACAGAGAGTTTTACAGACTTTGTCACTGAGACTTGGGTTCAAACCCCAATCACACCTCTTACTGGCTCTGTGACCCTGGGAATGTTTCTAGAAATTGTAATAACATTGAAATCACTCTACCTACCCTCAAGGAGCTGAGATGAGAATGGAATTAGATTAGGAAGTAAAGCATTAAGGGCAGCTCCAAGGAAATGCTCAGTAAATGCTGGATCTTATTAGGGTTTTACTTGAGGCTGTTCATGAGTTCAGGGAAGCAACTGGAAGTCTACTAGAGTACAAGGCTTGCCTTTAACACTCTGCATGAAAACGCACCTTCTCTTAGTACAAAGATGAAGTGAAGGAGCCCCCGGAAAACTGAGTGATGCGCCCAGGCCACCAAGGTCCTGTGGACTCTGAGATGAGTAACCCGCTATTACTCCACCCGCTCCCACACAGATACCCCAAAGGCCAGCAGCTCGCTCTGCCTCAGAACAGGCTCATCCCATGTGGCTGGGGCACGCCACCGCGGGAAGGCCCAGGCCGCCCCCGACCCTCTGTGGGGGGCACGGCAGGAGCACGGCTGCTGCCCCGTCACGGCAGCTGCGGGGCTCAGCGGGGGCCCGCACCCACCACCACGCCCGGCAGTCAGCTGGCAGGAAAGAACTCGCCTGTCAGGAGTTAGATTTCAGCCGATGAAGAGAGACCCAGAATTTATATAAACTAAATATGTAATTTAAACGCCAGTTAAGGGACTTCAATGAGAGTCAAGGCCGAACAGGCTTGGCCTCTACAGCAGACCCTTTATATAAGCTCAGGTGAGTCAAAGCAACCCCTGGTGCCTCACCTTTCGCATATGAAACAGGGATGACGATATCTGACACATCTTCCCTCTTTAAGAGGACTGTATGCTGTAATGAGCTAGTGTCTGTGCAGGAAGGAAAGCGCTATATAAATGAAGAGGACCATTATCATCCACCTTTTAATGTGATCACAGCTTGGGAAGTGCTGATATGCTATGGCAAGAAGGGAAGTTAACGAGTGAAAACAGAAAAAAGGCGCCACTAAGATGGGGTTGAGGAATGGGAATGATACTGCTCTGCAGTATCACAAATCAAACAGCAACCTGAGGATTATTCAAGAAGACGTGGAAACGTCACCTCCATCAGGACCAAACAGACTGGGCTGTGACAAGCGCTGCGAGTCAGGGAGTTTTAACAATAATTTGGTGACTTAAAGGAGTCAACAGGAAGGAGTTTTGTTTTGTTTCTAACAGGACGAATGCATATTTATTCACTCATCCAACAATGTGCTGCAGATATTCTGTTCCAAAGCAGGGTCTAAAAAATTACACACATACACATATAATATATGTGCCCAGTCCCAAGTAAAGGAGAAGAGCCGCTCAGCCTACCATTCATTTTGGTGTTTACCACCAAGGACATACTCTCAAATGCTCAAGTTTAAAAATAAAAGTTGCATAAAGAAGAGGGCTTTTAGAAAACATTTTCTAGAAAATGTTAACATTTGTCAAACATTAACTGTTAATAATCAACGTACCATATTTCCAAAGACACAAATGGACATTATCAGGTAAATGCAGTTGAAAACAGTATTAGAGTTGGAATATGTCTTTATCTTCAAAAGACGTATGGTACATGATATAGTAACCGAAAACATGGAAAATTTCATTTCACTTCCATGCTCTTTCCTGCATAAGGAAAAATGCTTTCTATTCCCTGTGCCCCTTTCATTCCTCAATTTCTTCAAAAACAGCCTTAGAGGTTGGCAGTAAATTGGAAGAAGCCAAGAAGCAATGAGAGTGGAAGAGAGAATTCCTATCACAGGATGGTTCAGAGTAGTTCCTGAAAGAAAACTGTAAGGAAATTCAGTCATGCTTAAACTAGATGCTAATGCTTACAGAGCGGAGAGGCTGAGCATCAGGAGGTGGCAGACACAAGGGGACACCGGAGGGAAGGGGGCCTGGAGGAGAAGGCAGCAGTGGAAGACCACATCTCCACTCTCTCCCAGGGAGCCCCAGCTAGTCTCTGGAGGGCTGCCTGGATCCACAGCCCCCACACTTCGCACGGCAATAACTCTTCAACCTCAGAACAAATGCTGTTTTAATAGAAGCTGCTCCTCAGACCCTGTAATTAGCCCCCCTATAAAAGGCAAGTTGCCGCATTTCAGTGCAAATTATCCACCGTGACTCCACCTCCCTTGTACCTGAGTCTCAAGCAAGCCAGCGGCAGCAGCCCAGCAACCCTCCCTGGCCACTTCCCTCCCCCACCGGGGCTGAGGTCAGGAGGTTCGAGGCTATGAGGAGCTGCTTTCATAGCTCTGGTCACAACACAGAGGGGCTGTGCCTCCTGTGGGGACAGTACAAAGGCCCGTCACCTGGAGCTGACACCACTGTGACCCACCAGCAGTGGACAGTGAAATACAGCGGCCCCTGCAGGAAACCAGGCTTCTAATAAAATTTCTCATCCAGCCTGGACAAGACAACACGCACACGTGTGGTTCTCCCCTCCGTGGTCTCATCAGGCCAGTGGTCTTCAGTACTACCTTCCCAATCTGATGCTTCTCTCTGCACTGCTCACCAGCTACGGCACAAACAGTAAGTGATAATCCACACAGTTGACAGCCCTCCTGGACACCACTGGTCAAAAGAGAGGTCTGCAGAGAAATAAAGCCCAGGCGCCTTCCTAGAAATTAGATGCTGTTTCTTCCTTTGGCTCTGAAAGGAGACTCTGGCTAGAGAAACCCAAGCACAAGCACAACCAGCCTGCCAACCTCCCCCTAAAATCCGTGCAGTGCAATCCCCGGCGGCAGGGCAGGTGCCACTCAGAAGCAGGGCTGAGAGCGGGCAGAGCAAGCAGGCATGCACAAGCAGACCCCCACTGACCTCCACAAGCTTCATCAAAGGCACTGGGTTGAAGAAATGGAGCCCAGCAAATCGGTCCTGTCTGGTGGTGGAATTGGCTAGGCTTGTGATCTGCAAAGAGGAAGTGTTGCTGGCAAAGATTGTGTGTCTGTGGAGAGAAAGACATTGGAGTGTTGGAATGAGTCCCATCTTTGGAAACAGTCAAGGAAAAGACACAACTTCACTAACACTAGGCTGAAATCAAGTGATGTGCTTCATTTAAATTCTGAAATTTTTAATTTAAAAGTTACTTGCTCCAAAAGTCTGCTTAGTCTTTGCTAATCCTTCCTTAATTTTAGGGAACAAAATTTCTCCTGGTTACTTGCATTATTTAGTTTATATGGTACGTGAAGAACACAAGGAGGCAATAACGTCCGTCACAAGATGAAACTGCAAGTGAACAAAGACTGAGGAAAGACAGGATGCATCACAGACTCTCAAAATAAACAAAAAACTGTGAAGACACCTGAATCCTCCATGAGAAACATCTGACATGAACTAAAATCATCTCCCCTCAAATGAAAAGCTTTACTTTCCCACTGATTGGGAATTAAAATGAAAACAGAAGAAAACCAACATGGTCCAAAAGAAGTTTTAAGGTTACACTGGTAGATTTGGGGAAGGAAGGATACCTGTATATGCATGATAAACACGGTTCAACATATTCTTATTGTAGTGAAAGTGTTAGTCGCTCAGTCGTGTCCAACTCTTTGTAACCCCATAGAATGCAGCCCACCAAGCTCATCTGTCCATGGAATTCTCCAGGCAAGAATACTGGAGTGGGTTTCTACTCCAACCATTTCCTTCTCCAGGGGATCTTCCCGACCCAGGGATCAAACTCAGGTCTCCTGCATTACCGGAAGAATTTTTACCGTCTGAGCCACCAGCAAAGCCCTATTCTTATTATAAAATCTCCTTAAAAAGCAGTACCATCTTCTTTTGTGTATATAAAATATTAAATTATTAATTTTAAAAACTCCATGCTGATTTCAAGCAAAGTTAATTTTTAACGACCTCAGTAGAGTGGGGTGCCAAAGGCATGACAGGCAAATCTTCAGAGATGGGCAAGACTTGTCAGCTTTCCTAGAGCACCACCTTGTGGATAAATTTACACAAAACAGCCTAACTCTTCTAACCACCACGAGGGCTTGTCCACACACAGCACAGGAAGGGCAGTGGTTCCTCACGGCCACATTAGGGTGCTCCTGCTTGCCCAGAGGGCAGTACTCCAGTCCTCCTGAAATCAGGAGCGAGTGGGAGGAGAGAAAAAGGGAAGGGGGAAGAAACCAGCAATCTGGGAAGAGCTGAGAAGAGTGAGGTGAAAGCAGCTAGTGTGCTGGCGGTGTGCACCGGTACAGCCATGCGATGGAATACAGTCAGCCACGAAAAAAGGAGAAAATCACGCCATCTGCAGCAACATGGACGGACCTAGAGATTATCATACTGAGTGAAGTCAGTCAGAGAGACAGATATCACATGATATCATTTACAGGTGGAATCTAAACTGTGGCATAAATGAACCTATCTATGAAACAAACAGAATCATGGACATAGCAGATTAGTGGTTGTCAAGGGGCAGGGGTTTGGGAGAGGGACAGAGTGGGAGGCTGGGGTTACAGATGTGAGGTTTTATACAGAGGATGGATAAACAGCAAGGTGCTACTGTACAACAGAGAGAACTACATTCATATCCTACGATAAACCATAATGGAAGAGAATATAAAAAGAGAATGTATGTATCGCTGAATCACTTAGCCGTACAGCGGAAATCACACACTGTAAATTCACTATGCTGCTGCTTCTTAGCTGCTTCAGTCATATCCAACCATGCGACCCTATGGACTGCAGCCTGCCAGGCTCCTGTGTCCATGGGGATTCTCCTGACAAGAATACTAGAGTGTGTTGCCATGCCCTCTTCCAGGGGATCTTCCCAACCCAGGGATCAGACCCGGGTCTTCTGCAATGCAGGCAAATTCTTTACCACTGAGCTGGTATACTTCAATTTAAAAATGCTGATAGAAAAAAACTGACCAATTTCATGAGTAGTATTCCACTGTATATATGTACCACATCTTCCTTATGCTTTCCTCTGTCAATGGATATTTAGGTTGCTTCCATGTCTTGGCTATTGTAAATAGTGCTACAATAAACATTGAGGTGCATGTATCTTTTGAATTATGGTTTTCTCCGGATATATGCCCAGGAGTGGAATTGCTGGATCATATGATAGCTCTATTTTTGGTTATTTAAGGAACCTCCAAACTGTTCTAGAATCCTCCTGCCAATGCAGGAGAAACAGGAGATGGGGGTTCAATTCCTGGGTTGGGATGAACCCCTGGAGGAGGAAATGGCAACACACTCCAGCATGCTTGCTGGGATAATCCCATGGACAGAGGAGCCTGGTGGGCTACAGTCCATGGGGTTGCAAAGAGTCAGACATAACTGAAGGGACTGAGCATGCGTACTGTTCTCCATAGTGGCTGCACCTGTTTACATTCCGAGGAACAGTGCGAGAGGGTTCCCTTTTCTCCACATTCTCTCCAGCACTGACTGTGCAGATTTTTTGACGGCCATTCTGACTGGTGATACCTCTCTGTAGTTTTAATTTGCATTTCTCTAATAATTAGTGATGCTGAGCAGCTTTTCATGTGCCTTTTGGCCATCTGTATCTTTTTCTGAGAAACATCTACTTAGATCTTTTGTCCATTTTCTCATTGGGTTGAATGGTTTTTTGATATTGGGCTTCTGAGTTGTCTGTATACTTTGGATGGCCGACATTTCATAGGGCTTCCCTGACAGCTCAGACACTAAAGAATCTGCCTGCAATGCAGGAGATCTGGGTTTGATCCCTGGATCGGGAAAATCCCCTGGAGAAGGAAATGGCAACCCACTCCAGTATTCTTCCCTGGAAAATCCCATGGACAGAGGAGCCTGGCAGGCTACAGTCCATGGGGTTGCAAAGGGTCGGACATGATAACATCTGATGGAGGTACTTTTTCCTCATTCTGAGGGTTGTCTTTCATTTTGTTTATGCTTTCCTTTGCAATGCAAAACATTTCACATTTAATTAGGTCCCATTTGTTTATTTTTATTTTTGTTTTCATTACTCTAGGAGGTGGATTGAAAAAGATCTTGCTGTGATTTATAGATCAACAGAACAGGACAGAAAGCCCAGAGATAAACCTACGCACCGACGGTCACTCTATCTATGACAAGAGGAGGCAAAAATATACAGTGGAGAAAAGACAGTCTCTTCAATAAGTGGTGCTGGGAAAACTGGATAGCTACATGTAAAAGAATAAAATTAGAACACTATATGCAAAAATAAACTAAAAATGGATTCAAGACCTAAATGTAAGGCCAGATACAATAAAACTCTTCGAGGAAAACAGGGGCATAACACTCTCCTACATAAACAGCACTTCACCTTTAAGGCACGAGAACAGTGACCTTTCTCAAACAAGCGCCAAGTTGGCCGATTTAAAGGCCAGGCAACGGGGCTTCTCCTTAAAAAACAAAACAAAAAAAACCTTTTTAGCCAACACCCCTAACCAAGACAGTCTGGTTTCTGTCACATGGCGCTACAGCCCCTAAGAGAAGTGAAGTTGCTCAGGCGTGCATGACTCTTTGCGATCCCATGGACTGTAGTCCTATCAGGCTCCTCCGTCCATGGAATTTTCCAGGCAAGGGTACTGGAGTGGGTTGCCATCTCCTTCTCCAGGGGATCTTCCCAACCCAGGGATCAAACCTGGGTCTCCTGCATTGCAGGCAGATGCTTTACCCCTAAGGTACGCAAGCATGCTAATCAGCTGAGTGACACCCAGGGGACACAAAGACAGCCCTCTTCTCTTTGTCAGGGTCCCCAGACCACACCACCAAGGGCCGTCAGTTCAGCAGGCCAGTCTGCAAGTGTCTCTCTTTAGCCACTGCTCACTGGTGGCTGCCTAAGAATTACAGTTGTTGTATAATCTTAATCTGACTTTGAGTCCCAATCAAGATGGGTGACACATGGCCAAGCAAACCACAAGATGAGCATGAATGAATATGTCAGGGGTCAACATCACCAGGAGCCACAGGCAGAACTAGAGCTGCACATGTGCACGGCTCGCTGATGCCACAGACAGTCCTGAGCCAGGGGCCCTGTGTCTGACCTGCACGAGGCTAGCTCTCCTCGCCCACCCTTTGCCAGGAAGCTGGGTAACAACTCTGTGCTCCTTAAAGGATCCCAACAGTTTTGACTTAACCCACAGAAGGCTCAAAGCAAGAGGATCCTGGAAAACCATGGAAACAGAAGGTATTTCCTTGAATTACATTGTTCTGTTGGTTTCATCCAAAAGAGGGGACACACCAAATTGCTCTGATGTTGCTCACAGACGTTTAAGGACATGACCGAGCGCCTCCATCCTCTGGCCTGGGAGGGGCCATGACACAGACGCTGCAAGAGACCAAGACCTGTCCCTGGATGGACCCTCCAATTCACGTGGGAAAAACTCTACCCTCCTTTGGGGACAAGGATCAGATTCAGGGCAGCCCACACCTCAGGAAGCAAACTGGGGGTGGAGGATGGAGAACAATGGAAACAGTGTTGGAAACAGCTGTAGAGTAATAAAAAGAAGTCTTAGTGTCAGGAGACTCCTTCCCAGGAGGAAAGCCCAAGCACCAGGAAGGGAGCCCCCAGGACCAACGAGGTCTCCCAGAGATCACGTACTCGGCGGCAAACTTGTCCAGCCTCTTGAACAGCTCGTTCTTCACCTGCAGATTCTCTACAATGGCCTCCACCACCAAGTCTGTGCTGTGGACCACGGACGCTGCATCCGTGCTGGTCGATATGCTGCTCAGGGTCTTCGCCACAAACTCGTCAGCACCCTAGTGCCGTGGAGGAAGGAGAAGAGAACAGTCACTGGGCTCACTGGAAAATGGTTGATGCGCTGCAAAGGAGGGAGGAAGCAGGAGGGCGAGGATAGGCCAGAATACCCCAGACAACCTGAACATGCTCTGAAATTCCGAGAAATAAAACTGTCTACGTATCTTCTTAGAGTAGATGGCATCTCAATGTACTTCTGGACCCTAGGGCAAGAACCAGTCTGTGAACGACCTCAAGTGCTGGTCAGCACACTGCCGTGTGTCAGTCATAACCTTTTAGGCTCTTAGCCGGCTCTGCTCAGGTCACTGAGCTGTTTGTTCACAGCATTGGTGCTGGCCTGTCCTATCTGCTCTGTGTAGACAGCCATGTACTGTTCCATGACGGGCTTCTTGGAAGCCTGTGATCTGTCTTCCAGAAAAGGGTAAAAGTGGATCTCAGCCCCATCCACAAGTCTGAGAGGTGGTGCTGACTATTCCCCTCTAGTAGGAGGCAGGGAAGAGCTGCCTGACTCAGCAGTTGTTTATCAACTAATAATCACCCATCATGTGCCAGCAACTGGTGGTTCAAGAGCACACACCAGACATAGCCTCTGCCCTAGAAGAGCGTGCAGTCCTGTCTTTTCCTCATTTGTACCTCCAGGTTTCCACAAACAGATCTCAATCAGGGCAGAAACAGGTGGTCCCCTTATTAGCTGCCATTTTACTTCAAGATATAATTTGCCCATGAGGATTCAAAACGGTCCAGCAAAGGCATCCAAAATTATCAAGGAATAAACAATTCTCAGAGCTGTTCCAATGTTATGTGGCAGCCTGGGTAGGAGAGGAGTTTAGGGGAAAGTAGATACATGTATATGTGTGGCTGAGGCCCTTTGATGGCCACCACAAACTATCACAACATTGTTAATCGGCCATATTCCAGTATAAGATAAAAAGTTAAAAAAAAAAAACTATCAGAGCTGATCAACAGAAATGTAATACAAGATGATCGCTGATTTTAAATTTCTATCAGTTGCATTTTAACATGTGAAAACAGGTCAAATTAATTTTATTTAACCCTAAGATATCTAAGCTACTATCATTTCAACATGTAATCAGTATAGAGATGTCTTGTGTTCTTTTTCTACTCAGTCTTTGAAATCTGATGTCTACCTCGGTTTGGACTAGCCGCAGGTAAAGTGCTCGACAGCCACTTGTAGTCAGTGGCAACTGTCCTTGTCAGTGGAGAGCTGGATGAATACAGTTTATGTCAACTCAGCAAGCGGAAGCTGACCCTTCAGGCACGTCCCTGGCAGAGGTGGGAAACACCAGGAGACCAGACTCCTGAGGAGTGACCAGTCAGGAGCAAATCATGTTGAGAACAGATGCCGCCTTTTTACCCTCAGGGTGAGGCCCAGAGCCTCGGCCCAAAGAGGGACAACTGGCAGAGGTGTGCGGAGTGAACAAGTGAGAGCGCGGGTCATCTGGATCCCACTCACTCCGTCCTTGCTTCCCTCAGCCCTCTTCAAATCCCACCCGACCAGACCCTGTCACAGCAAGCTCCTCTCTATCACAATCACTAAGGACAGTGAGGACATGTGAAGGAGATCTTAATCTGCTGTGATACATTCTGCTCAGACTTCTTTAGGGAGAAAATAAAATGGTCTCCTCCCCTGCTCCTCTGATTTTAAAATATGACTAGATTTTAAGAAGATGCAAACCCAAATCACAATGAGATACCACTTCACACCTCCCATGATTTACAAAAATAACAATAATAATTGTAGGTCAGGATGTGGAGAAATTGGAACCTCTGTACATTACTTGTAGGAATGTAAGATGGTCCAGCCATTGAGGAAGACAGTACGGTGGTTCCCCAAAAAGCTAAGCCTAGGACTGCTGTATGACCCAGTGATCACACTGCTAGGTAGATACCTGAAAGAACTGAAAAGAGGGACTTGAGCAGACAGTACACTCGTGTTCACTACGGCACTATTCACAATAGCCACAAGGTGAAAAGAACCAACAACGTGGCTATTTATTTCTCCTGTTCTGTTATCCTATTTAGTGATTATGCTATTATACTGGCCTAAAGTCAGGCCTGTTTTATTGGCCTCAAGTTTCAATTCAAACATTTAAAAAGCAAGCAAAGGCCAGAACCCCTTCACAAATGTGAAGTGGTCAGAGAACTGGTATTGAAGATACTGATGACAAAAAATCACCTTGGGGTTTTCTGCAAACTTCTTCTTGGCCACTTTCCGAAGACTTTCCTCAATTCCCTTTCTAGATTTTGCCAGGATGTCCTCTGTTTGGTCCACCAACACTACTGTGTGGCCAGTTGCTGCAGCAACCTAGAACAAGAAAAAAAAAAAAGCAAGAAAACACAAAATTTAAAAAAAAAAAAATTAGTAGATAGGAATTCTCTGCAGGCCAGTGGTCAGACTTGGCACTCTCACTGCCGGGGCCTGGGTTCAGTTCTTAGTTGGGTAACTAAGATCCTGCAAGCTGCGCAGTGCAGCCAAAACAAACAAACAAAACCTGGTAGAGTTTCATACTCTACATGAACTCTAGCAGTATTCGACTGAAAATACCACATAAACACAATAATAAGCCAACAGTAATTAAACACACACTTCTTCTCAGGCACTGCTTTCAATCCTTAACATGGGTGACAACAACTCTCAAAACAACCTTACAAGAAGATTAAGAGATGGGCCCACAGTCACACACTGGTGTCTGGAGACGGACATTTGGAGAGGGTCCACGCTCGACGTACCTAAATTGTTTGCACAATGTGGCTTACACTCACATCTGCTTTCCTTCTGAGAGTCTGAAATTTTGGCACTGGCCAGGCAGAGGGGGCCTGTGTGACCGGCCCCAATAAAAACTCTTGGCTCTGGATCTCTGATGAGCACCCCGGCAGACATTCACAGGACCCATCATAACTGGCTGCTGGAGGAATGAAGTGTGTCCTGTGTGGGCATCAGCAGGAGAGGACTCAAGAAGCTGGTCCCTGCTTTCCTCCAGACCTTGACCCGTGTGACTCTCCCCTCTGCTGATTCTGCTCTGTGTCCTTCTGCTATAATAAATTATAGCCATGACGATGACTATATGCCAGTGCTGGGCTTCCCAGGTGGCTCAGATGTTAAGGAATCCGCCTGCAATGTGGGAGACCCCGTGTTAGGAAGACCCCCTGGAGAAGGGAATGGTAGCCCTCTCAGGTGTTCTTGTATGGAGAATTCCATGGACAGAGGAGCCTGGCGGGCTACAGCCCATGGGGTCGCAAACAGTCAGACAGGACTGAGCACCTAACACTGAGAGAGGTGAGAAGGTCACCAAAGCTGGAGAAGAGGGGTGAATTTGGTGGGGAACCCTGACATAGAAACTAAGAAAACAAATCTCAGATTTCAGATGCATCTAATGGTGAAACTGAACTGCTCCGAGACAGGCACCCCTGAGGCGCAACAGCTGAAAGGAGGAGTGATGACCACCAGTGGAGTACTTTCCCCCACAAGGGGGCAAGCAGAGGTGCTGGCTTGGGGACCTTCTATTCTTGTCTCAGATCCTCTGTGCGACAGTCCCTCTGGAATAACACAGGTGATTTTCACCTTGTTCCTCTTAACCTCTGCCCTAGCTCATGCTTTGAATAAGCCAGACAGGATTCCTCAGATTCCCCCCTGCCCAGTCCCAGTACGCTTTCCCTCATGTCCACTTCCAGCATCACTCAGCCTTTTTTGCCCTCAGGGGATTGGGGAGGAAAATTCAAGCACATTTGGAACAAGAGAAAAAGCTGAAGGCAACAGAGGCAAAGAAAGACAGCAGAGGGATTCACTGGTGGTTCAGTGGCTAGGACTCTGTGCTTCCACTGCAGAAGGCACATGTTCGATCCCAGGTTCAAGAACTAAGATCTCAGAAGCTACAGAGAGTGGCCAAAGAAATAAAAAGAGAAAGTTAAAGCAGTGTCCTTTTGTTTTGAAACTTTAAAATCCCATTGAGAAAACACAGGGTGGGGGCGGGAGGTGGGGAACACCCAAGAATACAAAGCTCCGTATGTTGGAAGTCAAAGAAAATAAAAGCCACATGGTGAAGAACTCTGTCAGGAATCAGATCTCAGAAGGCTGGGTACACCTTCTGTACCCAGAAGGAGGGGTACACCTGGAAGACGCCATTTTCCCAAGGAATAAGGTATTAAGCTTAAAGAGGTGGAGCGGAGTCAGTGAGGGAGGTGGGATCACGCCATCTCCCTAGAAAGCCACTTGCAGAGTTAGTATCATGTTTGACTGTGACAGTCACAGGGCATCTTTGGTTATGTTGCAGATAAGCTATAACGCTATCCCCTTAAGACTGCTTTTTTTAAAAACTGCAAACAGAACCAAACCAAGAGATGAAGCAACCCTCAAAAATTCAAGTGAACCAAGACAGACTTACAAGAACACTAAAATTCAACTGGGAAAATCCGTGGCCAAGAGTATTTTCAGCCTAAATGAGGACTTATCCAAAGTCCTCTGATAAACATCCCCGGCTCCCCCACCCCCACTTCGACCCATAACAAGACACTGGGCAATTCAGTCATTGCTTTTCTTCATCCCGCGTCTGCATAAGCACACTGGAGGTGATACAGTATGCAGACACCAGCAAAAATAGCTATTAAATCAAAGCCTTCTAGGCAATGTTCTAGAAGAACAAAGTGCACATGTCAAATGATCCATGTCAAAGTTACTGTGTGCGTAAAATGTCTGTTTACTTTCCCATATCAACCAGAATATACAGGAGGTGCAAGGAGGGGCCAAGTCTCAGAAAGGTAGCAGACAGACCTTCCCAGCGTGTCACTGATCACAGCCTCACTCTGCAAAACGTCCCTCAGCCCCACAGCGCCTCAATGGTCTTTACAGAGGCTGCTCTTGTAGGAACTTAGTTTAACTGTTTTTCCTAAATTTCCCTCTGTTGCCTTGAACATTTTCTACAATTTTGGGATCTTCAAAATGCCTAGACTACTGAGAAAGCAATAACTGCATGCTCTAAATGGTTATCCCTCTGAACACTTTCTACTTTAGCTTTCCTTATCTTGATTTACTCATAAGGCTTCAATAAAATACGAAGAAAATCTTATAGTATTGCTATTCCACAGGCAGAAAAAGATACTCTAGCTTAAACCCAAAGTAGAGATGGCTGGTGAGGAATTTCCTGGCAGTCCAGCGGTTAGGACTCCAGGTAGATTTCACTGCCATGGCCTTTGTTCAAACCCTGGTCAGGGAACTAAGATCTCACAAGCTGCATGGCGTGGCCAAAAAAACTACAACAACAACAAAACCTCACCCAAAGGGGATACAATTAAGACTGAATGGAGGAAATACAGATGAAGAAGATAAATTTAAATTCTTGAAATATTATCCATTTTAGGATGAAGTTCTTGGCTGCATAGCAATAAACTACCATTTTAGCACTTCAAGTAATTTCAATGAAAGCAGTATTTTCATTCTACCCATCTGCAGACAGCAACCCCATCCAACCTAAAGAACTTCCCTTACAATCATTTGTTTGCAGACATACCCAAGAGACACAAGGTTGGCAACATCTTGAGGGTAACTTCCTGTCCTATTCATCTTCACAAACCCAGTGCCTGGTGCATGGTGGTGAGAGGGTAATAGGCAGGAAGACCAGGGGTCTCCAAACAGAGGAAATAGGCTGCAAGTGTCAGACAATTTTTTCCCTCTCTCTTAAGCAGTAGGAAGAAACAAACAAGTGTTAGATTTTTTCCCCCGTCTAAAGAAACAAACAAGTGTTAGATTTTTCCCCCCTCTCTACACAAATTTAAAAACAGGTTTCTTCTGTGTTGCCATGACAACATGTGGTTCCACCTGCCCTTAACTTTTCTCAAACCTTGAGCTAACCAATGCATTTTTCCTATGGAAATATGTCTTAAGCTATGTTAATGAACTATGTGTTTACCGTTGCCTAATGGCCCCGGACAACTCGCCCGGTGCCAGTGTTATGCCAAAAGGCGTGCTGCGGGTGAGGGCTGGTGCCAGTCTCTGGGTTCTGAGACGCTTCCTTTCTCCAACTAGCAGCCTGCTAGTAGCTGTATAAAGTCCGGCTCAAGACTAGCAGCAGGGCACTCTCTCTGCCCCCTTCTGATGTCTATGTCAGAAGCTTTCTCTATCTCTTTTATACTTTAATAAACCTTTATTACACAAAAGCTCTGAGCGATCAAGCCTTGTCACTGGCCCCGGACAGAATTCTTCTCCTCCAGAGGCCAAGAATCCCAGCGTCTTTCATGGCGCAACAACAACCTTTCGGCAGGCACTCAATGTATATCTGCTGAATAAGTAAATGAACAAACAAACCACAGGGAGCCCACTGCCTGGTATGTGGCAGATACCTGACATTTCCATGGCATGAGTCCAGTGTTCTGATTTTATTCATCTACTCCAAGTGGGGTTGGTATTCCTCCCTACTGCTGTTTCTAACGGGCTATCATCAAGATAGAGTGAGCATGCAGGCAGCCTGTCCCTCGGCCCCATGCAATCCATGTCAGACCTGAAAGCTGCATGACTACATCCCAGACTGGCGCAATAAGCAGATGCAACCTTAAGCATGGCCAGTAGTTAGATCTTCACTCATAGCTTCAGCCACATGCTGGTTTGAAGGCTAAAGCCAGAAAAAACATAACAAGAAGTGCTGTGTTTTTCTTGGAAGCCAAGTAATTGTACTGGGATATACAAACAATCTGGACAGTGGGGGAAGCCTTCAAATAGTTTGGGTGAAAATGCAGATTATTAGAAAATGATTTATACCAAATGACCAAGGGCCACACAAAAACTTTGGCTTCTCTGAGGTGAGCACTCTTGCCCCACCACCCCAACACCTGAGCTCCCCAGGGGTAGAGAGGAACCCCCTTATGGCAGCACGCAGGGCACAGCTCTGCATTCATTCCCTTCACTACTGCCGCCTCCTCTCGACTCAAAACCACGCGGTGCCTGTTTCAGGTCCCGGGATAAAGTGATGAACAAAACAAATCCCCTGCTCTCAGCAGCTTTCACTCCTCACAAATTATCCTGTCTGGTCTTCATAATAGCCTTCGGAGGAGGCCCTGTAACAGTAAGCGAACAAAGTCTGGATGTGAGGGGCTTTGAAGCTAGGCCTGCCTGTATCCCGAGCTCACATGCTGCCTCCAAGGGGAGCCAAGGCATGGCTGGGTCCGAGGGGAACGGTCTGAAACAGCTCTGAACTGGGCTAGAGCCAGACTCTGGAGCCTGTCTACCAACTGTGAGACAGAAAAATTCCTTAACTCTCATAGGCTGTCTCCTCATCTAAAATTGGAGCAGAAGAGTTGCTGAGAGGATCAAAAGAGTTAATACTTGTTGAGAGGATTAAGAGAGTTAACACAGTTGAATTGCTGAGAGCATTAAGAGTTAAAGAACATGTGATATGCTAGGCACCCAGAACAGTGCCCAGGATATCACAACAGCTTAATGATTTTATTCTAGGCAGGCCCCTTCTTCCTTCTGTAAGAGTCCAAGGCCTAATAATAGATCCAGGTACTGCCTCTAAAGGAAACGATTTTACTTCGCCTTTAAAATTACATCTTTGGATCTCACGACTTGCCCCCTTTCTGGTTTTCATTTCCAGGTTTTCTTTTCTGTGTCCCTGTCCCTACATTTTTACAAACAGGTTAGGATCCCTCTTCATTTAAAAAGAAGGTTTAAAAAGCAGGGGGAACACCCACAAACTTCGTCAGCCACCTGAAGCTGAACTTTGCTTCACTACAGAAGTCCTGTAATTACCAGGGGACCCAGCTGTATGTGGAGCTCCAGCACTACGGGATGCAAGAACGCATCAATGGTCCTCTAAGTGTTAAAGTCAATGCCTGTTCTTCGGCCTCATCTTCTACTTTCCCACAGCACTACACACTGCCAACTAAGCCCCCCTGTTTTAAATTCTCCAATTTCTTATCTCTATCTGTTCCTTTTAGCCATATTAATTCTCTCAATCTTCTCAAAGGAATCTCTCAAGGTTCTGCCTTCAGTATTCTCCTCTGGCTTTACACCTTTTCTTTCTGGACCCTTACTCATTCTCATGATTCCAGCTAGCTGTGAAACCAGCACATTCTGTCCTAAGCTACAGTCTGTACCACGTGCGGGCGTGCTAGGTTGCTTCAGGCGTGTCCGCTCTGTGACCCCATGGACTGTAGCCCGCCAGGCTCAACTGTCCATGGGATTCTCCAGGCAAGAATACTGAAGTGGGTTACCAGGCCCTCCTCCAGGGGATCTTCCCGACCCAGGGATCGAACCTGTGTCTCTTACGTCTCCTACATTGGCAGGCGGGTTCGGTACCACTGAGCCACCTGGGAAGCCTGCAGTCAATACCTCGTGACCCTAAAGCCAGTTCTCTTGACTCCATTAATGTTACCACTATCCTGAGGGTCACAAGCGTTGCTGGACAACACTTTTTTTTCTTAACTTCCGCCCTAATTACATCCAAAGAAGTTCTATTCATCATTTAAGGCCCATTTCAAAAGCCACCCTCTCCACACGCATGTCCTTTTTCTTGTTTTAAACCTTAGAGCTAGGTTTTTACTGCTGTCACCAGGCTGCCTGACGCCAAAGTCCACGGTGCCATGTGGCCTCTGTTCTTAGATCTGACTCTCTTAGTGGCAGGCACTGATCTGGTCCTTGCGGCCCCTGCCACTCATCACCTGCACACGGTGCTTGTCCGGTAACTAACTGCTCAATACCAGGTGCCGAGAGCAGAGTGACCCAAGCCTGTGCCCTCCCCCAGCCCCGTCACACTGCTCCGTGGGCTGCTTCCCGGCTCCACCACCCTGCCCCGAGGTTCCCTCCACCAGGAAGCGCCTCCGCCTCACGGATGCCAACCCATAATCGGACAGAGAGGCCCTCTCTCCCTCGGTGAAAGCTCTGTCAACCTCGAGCACAGGCAGTCACTCCTTTGTGCCTCTACTGATTTACAGATACAGCAGGTCCTTCCTGCAGGACCCTAAATATAGAAAGAAAAAAAAAAAACAAAACAGTGTGGAGCTGGTGAGAGTCACAGCTACCAATGATCACTTAGTGATGTTAACAGCAGCCCAAACCCCAGGACATGAATATAAGAGAGAAATAAGAAACAAATGGTTGTAAGCAATTTCAAGTTGCAAAAATCTCACAAATTTTAGAATAAAGGTCATAAACCAATGAGGATGTAAGAGAAATTCCAGCTGTGAAAGATAAATTAGATATGGAAAAGTTAACTACCATCAGGTTTTGATGATGAACTCAAAATACTGAATAATAGCTAGAAACCTTTTCAAAAGACCTGCCACATCGTCCACTTCAGAATCCAAAGTAGCTGTTACCACAAAGCCCAACATAGGGCAGTTCTGTCATACGCTGAACTTCAGTCCAACCAAAATTTCCAGTAATGCAAATTTCATATACATATATGTGCAGTTACATGCATATGCCTTTCTTTAAACATATACTTTTTAATGTCCCTTTTTCCTTACCTAAGAAGATATATCCTATGTATCTATAACATCATATTTTCAGTGTCTAAAGACTGTATCTTAAGGTAAGGTATTTAACCCACTGAAACTTTCATCTGTATCAGGTGACACCCCAGATACGATAAGCAGGTCATCTGTGCCTTCATGACAGTTAGCTGTTCATACCTGTACCTCCTCTGGATGGTGAGCAACTCGAGCAGCAACCACACATTACCTCTCACCCGCTTCAATGCCTAGCACAAAGGTACACTTAATCTTCGTGAAAAGAATGCATGAATAACAGATCTAGTTTTTAAAATCTTCAATTTGTGAATTATCTCAGGAATAAGTTCTCAAGAAATCATGACTGGTTTTGCTACTAGAAACCCTTTATAACAAATTTTACACAATCAAGTTATTAACATAATTATGAAAAATCACACGCAAAAAAGAATAGAAAAAAAAATAACAACTGGATTCTTTAGTCAATTACCACATTAAAAAAAAAAAAACACAAAAAATCTCTATTATTTTGGTGGGCAGACCAACCATTTTCTGGCACTGGTGGTGGAGATGCCAGGCCAAAGGGGAACTAGAGGGCAACTGCCGTGTAACATGACCACCTCTGTACTTTCAAAACTGGATTTATGCTTAATTTCCTCCAGCATGTCAATGTGTCCTATACCATTTATCCAAGGGGCTGTGGGCAAAGAGACCTGCAGACCCTGTGTGTGTCCGTCATCTGTGAGGGACACATGTGAGCCAGGTCAGGGATGGCCGCAGACACACAACACAGCTTTCCCTCCAATGCCGCTTTCTTCTCTATCACAGTGGGGAGAGAGTGAGAGGCACCTTAGTGTCTCAACTACTGCAAGATCGGAGAGGGAAAGCATTTACTGTTCAGCTTTAGTAGCTACAGATAACAGAGATCATCAACCACCAGAGCAGGAAACCAGTGCAACAGTTCTCAGGCTTTTTAGCCATGAAATTATTCCTCCTAAGAAGGTATGCAGAAGAGCAATACATAAAGCATAGGTCAGGGGAGAGGGGTTTGGGAACCACCCAGGAACTGCACTGAACTCCTAACCCTAAAGTCCATCAGAGTATAGTGTTAAAAACCTCTGCTCTGTAAAGTAATTAGCCTCCAATTAAAATTTTTTTTAAAAAATTAAAATTAAAAAAAAAACAAACCTCTGATCTATTTGGACCTACTATGATGGCTATTATTTAAAAAAAAAAAAAAAGGAACAAAAACAAAAAACATAAAATAAGTGTTAGCAAACATATGGAGAAACTGGAACTCCTGCACACTGCTGAGGCAGCCCCTGTGGACTGTGCTATAAGAGTTCCTCAAAATACTAAAAATAATTACCATATTATCCAGGAATTCCACTTCTGGATATATATCCAAAAGAACTCTAACACAGACTTCGAAGCAAGACTCTAACATAGCTGCAGACCAGCAAGACTCTAACATGGCTGCAGACCATGTTCACGGCAGCATCCCCAAAAACCAAAAGGTGGGAGCAGCCCAAGTGTCCACTGATGGATGAACGGGCAAATAAAATGTGCTACAAACATGCAATGGAATATGACTCCACTAAAAGTATCCCGCTGTAATATTATTCCTCAAAAAGGAAAGAAATTCTGGCACATGCTACAACACAGATGAAACTTTAAGATTTTCAGATGAAACAAAGCAGTCACAAAAGGACAAATACTGAGTGATTTCTCTCATATGAAAAATCCAGAACAAATTCATTGAGACTGAAAGTAGAAAGATGGCTGCCAAGAGCTGGGGGAAGGAGAGATGGGAAATTATTATTTAACAGGCATGTACTTAAATGTCACTGAACTGTACAATTTTAAAGTAAGTTTTCCTGTATGTTGTTGTTGTTGTTTTTTTACCACATACAACACACAAAAACCTTTAATCCAGCATACCTTCATTTTACTGAGAAAAGCAGCAGCAACGAAAGCAAAAATATTATTCACCTAAGATCACATATCTATCCAAATCATAATTCTGTAAAAGGTACTTCTGTCTAGATTACTAACTAAGCTTTTCAATGGCTCCTGGTGATCACAGAATAAAAGCGCCTACACATGGCATGCAAGGCCCTCCAGGAAAGGGATCCACCTCCTCTCCAGACACACTGCTCACTGTTGCCAGAGACCACCGCAAGGCGTGTAGGTGCCTACATCTGCTATCACCTCTCACCTCCAGGCCTCTGTACTGTCCATTCCTTCTCCCCAACTTCCCCTCATTAACTAAGCATTGCCACCCCCAAGACCCTCTGAGTCCCAAACAAGGAGTCCTCCGTGTTCCAGCAACAGCCCGCACACCCTCACCGCTGCACCACCACGCTGGGTTACGACCACCCGTTCCAGCGCCACCTCCCCCACTCCTGTGCCTAGCACCCAGTCCCTCGGTCGTGTCCGACCTCTGCAACCCTATGGACTGTAGCCCACCAGGCACCTCTGTCCATGAGGATTCTCTAGGCAGGAATACTGGAGTGGGTTGCCATTTCCTTCTCCAGGGGATCTTCCCAACCCAGGAATCGAACCAAGGTCTCCCACATTGAGGGCAGATTCTTCACTGTCTGAGCCACCAGGGAAGCCCAAGAATCCTGGAGTGGGTAGCCTATCCCTTCTCCAGGGGAACTTCCCGACACAGGAATCGAACCAAGGTCTCCTGCATTGCAGGCGGATTCCTTTCCAGCTGAGCTACCAGGGAAGCCCCTCCTCCTGGATTCTGACTAAATGAGACCCACACCAAGACACACTGTAATTAAAATGTCAAAAGTCAAAGACAAAGATTAATATTGTAAAATATTAAAAGCATCAGGAGAAAACCAACTTGCTACACACAAGGGAATTCCCAATAAGACCAACAGCAGAAACACTGTATTCAAAGTACTGAAAACAAAAGCAAAAACTTACAACCAAGAACATCCTCCCTGGCAAAGCTCAGAGTGAAGGACTTCCTCACTACTAAATCTGTATTACAAGAAATGTTAGTGGGACTTTAAGCTGAAAAGAAAGGGCACCAATTAGTAACAAGAACACATATGAAAGAATAAATCTCACTAGGAAGGTAAACATATATAACAAAGGTAGTAGATTAATCATTTACAAAGCTAGTATGAATGTTAAAAGACAAAAAAGCAGTTAAAAAGAAAAGCTATGATTACTGTAATTAGTTCAGGGGTTATTGTTGTTGTTCAGTCACCCAATCGTATCCAACTCTGTGCGACCCCATGGACTGCAGCACGCCAGGCCTCCCTGTCCCTCACCATGTCCCAGAGTTTGCCCAAGTTATGTCCACTGCATCAGTGATGCCATCCAGTCATCTCATCCTCTGACGCCCTCTTCTCCTTCTCCCCTCAATTTTTCCCAGCATCAGGGACTTTTCCAATGAGTCACCTGTTCACATCAGATGACCAAGACACTGGAGCTTTAGCTTCAGCATCAGTCCTTCCAACGAGTATTCAGGGTTGATTTCCCTTAAGGCTGACTGGTTTGATCTCCTTGTTGTCCAAGGGGCTCTTAGGAGTCTTCTCCAGCACCCCAGTTCGAAGGCATCAATTCTTTGGTAATCTGCCTTCTTTACAGTCCAGTTCTCACAACCCTACGTGACCACTGGGAAGACTATAGCCTTGACTATATGGACCTCTGTCAGCAGAGTAATGTGTCTGCTTTTCAACACACTGTCTAGGTTTGTCATCACTTTCCCGCCAAGAAGCAGTTGTTTTCTGATTTCATGGCTGCAGTCACCATCTGCAGTGATTTTAGAGCACAAGAAGAGGAAATCTGTCACTACCTCCACCTTTTCCCCTTCTATTTGCCATGAAGCAATGAGGCGGGATGCCACGATCTTAGCTTTTTTAATATTTAGTTTTAAGCTGGCTCTTTCACTCTCCTCCTTCACCCTCATCAAGAGGCTCTTGAGTTCCTCTTCACTTTCAGCCAGAGTGGTATCAGCCGCATATCTGAGGTTGTTGATATTTCTCTGCCTATCTTGATTCCAGCTTGTAACTCATTCCGTTCAGCATTTCTCATGATGTGCTCAGCATATAGGTTAAACAAAACAGGTTGACAGCAGACAGCCCTGTCGTACTCCTTTTTCAATCTTGAACCAATCAGCTGTTCCATACAGCGTTCTAACTGTTGCTTCTTGACAGTACAGATTTCTCAGGAGACAGATAAGATGCGCTGGTATTCCCATCTCTTTAAGAGCGTTCCACAGTTTTTTATGATCCACACAAAGGCTTTAGCACAGTCAATGAAACAGAGGTAGATGTTTTTCTGGAATTTCCTAGGTTTCTCTATGATCTAGCAAATGTTGGCAACTTGACCTCTAGTTCCTCTTCCTTTTCTAAACCCAGCATGGACATGTGGAAGTTCTTGGTTCACATAATGCTGAAGCCTAGCATGCAAGATTTTAAGCATGACCTTACTAGCATGAGAGATGAGTGCAATTGTCCAATGGTTAGCACATTCTTCAGTACCACCCTTCTTGGGAATTGGGATAAGAAAAGGTCCAGTCCTGTGGCCTCTGTTAGGTCTTCCAGATTGGCTGACATATTGAATGCAACACCATGATGGCATCATTCTTTAGGGTTTCGAATAGTTCTACTGGAATAGAATAGTTAAGGGATACACAAGATAAAAAAGTGTGAAATGTGACATCAAAAACATAAACCAAGGAGGGTTATTAATGTTGAGCTTCAGAATAGGGTCAAACTTAAGTTGTTATTAAATCAAATACAGACTGTTACACATACAAGTTACTATATGTTAGCCTTATGGTAACCACAAAGAAAATTAAAGTCAATGCAGGAAATTGAAGATATCTGAAATACATATAAGAATTCATAATCAGAATTCATAAACATTTCCTACAAATCAATTAGGGGAAAATGTACAACACAATACTAAAATAGGAATGAAATCTAATAAGACATTATATAAGAATATATATGGCCAATAAACATATGAAAAGGGGTTCACCTCATTAGTAAAAAGGAAATTCCAATAAAAATACAATGAAATACCACTAAACTACTAGAATGACTAAAGGAACAACAACATAATCCTACAGAGCAAGGAGGACCTTCCGACCCTGATGGTAGAACTCTAAACTGATATAACCACTTTGGAAAACGGTTCAGCATTACCTACTGAAGTTGAATATATTCATATTTTGTAATCCAGCAGTTTCACCCAAGAGAAACATGCACACGTGTGTATCAAAAGACAGGACCATGACTGTGGATAGCACAGTGCTGTGAGGGCTGATTCCAGCAGGTCTAGAATCAGCCCGAGTAGCTCTGCTGAAGTTCCCGCATCACAGTGACCCCTGGTCCAGGCGTGAAAGCTACTGCTTCACAGTGTTGCCTTGTAACATTAAGAGGTCTGGGGGTGGTTTGTATCAGCTTATCAACACTGCTGATAAGAGTGATACTGATGATTCACACCTGATTTTTAAAGTTACATTATTGAAGGTTCTTACTTAGAAAAGAATTTCACATGTCTTGGATGCAAGGAAACCAATCACACTCATTTTTCCCAAATTAATCAATGAATTATTCCCAACTTCCCGAGGAGATGGCAGTGGAAGAGTAGATCACAAAAAGAAGCGATCTTTTTTCATCTCCTATAGATATACTTTCAATAAATAAGGAGGACTTTCCCTGGCACTTTAACTTGAGTGCCAAGAATCTGAATCAACCCACTGAAGATCTACTGAGGACTCTAGTTTTATATGATAGTGACTACAAGACCTCCAAGACAAGAAGTCTGCAATGGAAAAAAAAAATGTATTTGAAGGCTATGTCCTCAACTCCACGACTTCTCTAGCTTTGGTGGAAAGCAGGCTTAGCCAAAGAGAAATATTTTTGGACAAGGATGCTTCAGAGCTATAAAAATAGGCCCAGTAAATAGCACATTTGTCAAAATGCCCGAGTACTCCAGTCACAGGGCCAAGGAAACATGCCAAGCAGAAGCGTACTGGATTTCTATATTTTTGCAAACATACCACGAGATTTGAAGCCCCTTCTCTGAATTATTACTTGAGTGATCAATTTGTGAGAATTGCAGCAACTGGTCCAGTGAGGGGTTTCAAGTGCTCTTACACTACAGGAGGGCTGCATTTCAACATTAAATTCTCTCTGAAAACCACTGAGCTGTATGTACCCTCTGCCACAACCAAATTCTGACTTCTTGATACCCAGAGGAGGTGTTCACCCAGAATAAGTACACTGAGTCACTGCTCCCCCTAAGGCTGCTGCACCTCTGCATTAAGACCTGCCCTTGAGTTCTCAGGACTTGATCCAGGGAGGAAAAAAGTCATAAATCAGTTTTATCTCCCAGAGCTGGCAAGTCTGGGTTCATGATTATCTCTGGTTATGCAATGCCTTGAACTTTGCCATCAATACAAGCTGTGTTCACTGACTTTAACAATCAGAAAAAGGCCTTCTGTTGAAGTGTTCAACCACCACCACAGCTGGTTTATACTAAAAACCATTAAGTTCATTGGTTGGCCTCTTTTTTTAACTTAGATTTTTATACCTAAAAAAGTATTTCTAAAAAGCCAAAGGAATGTGCCTCCATTTTTTAAATGAGTCTGTTAAATACACAATTTTTTAAAAAATTCAATAAGCATCTGGGTTTGGTGATGGAGAGAAAAAATAACTTCTCTTCCTGGACTCTCTACTCCCATCTCCCACAAATTCTGGAAAGGAGATGGGATAGATGGACACATCAGTGGTATCAACCAGCTCTGTTATATTAAGAATCTCAGAAGGACGTTGTCAGAATGGACATTTTCTGAGTAGAGAAGAGAGCTGCAAATCCTAACTATTCTCCAGGAAGATTAATATGGCAATGGTTATTAGGATGAGGGTTTTTTCCTCTATTAGATTCTGCTGAAATGAACCAATTAAGATGCTTCCTCAACAATTCAGGAATCAATCCTTGTTCTAGGAATTAGAAGGGAAAGAACAGAGGCAGGAGCACTCCTCAGAGCCTTCTGCAAAATGGTAGACATTCCGACAGGAACCCCGTCTTCAGAGGGCATGAGGTGGCCACAAAGTCAACAGTGGCAATCACAGAGGGAGGAAGCTCTCTGGAAAAGCTGGAGAGAACAAAGAAGTCATGCCAGGGGAGCCTGAGTCTATTATGGGCAGAAAGATGGTAGCAGAGGATGGAGATGATCAGCTGAACCTGGAGCTGAAGAAAGGACAAGCTGCTAACTGTTGACTCCAGACACACACAGAGCCCCTTGCCCATGGAGGCCACACTTCTCCCCAAAAGACAGTAGAGGCCAAAAGGTACAGGTAGGACTGTGGTCATCTCAGCCACAGGAATCTCCAGCCAGCAGAACCGTGTGAAAGACCTGAGTTCCAGCCTCAGCTCTGCCTCTGACCCTTGGGCCCAGGTGACAGCTCTGCTAGGATGATTATTATAATGGTCACATGAAATGACAGAGACATTAAAGTACTTAGAACAGGAAAAAAGTGCACAAAAAAGACCACACATTTGTAGTGGTTTTTAAGTGCCAGGCTGATTTAAATGCTCTATGAGTATGAACTTACTGTAATAACCAAATACAAGTAAAGAAAGCACTAAGATTATCTCTCAACAACCCACACAATTAGTCTTAAAATCTTTCGAATTGTCTGAACTCTCACAAGCTCACGATCAGATCTTCAAGCATTGTTAAAAGAATCTAAAATAAGAGAAGTCATCACCAGATCAGAGCTGATGGATCTACACTACATAAAAGCAGCTAACAATTATTAAACAGCTTCCACTGAACACACTAGCACAGCTCTTAGCTCATTTCCACCCTCAGAACACTAAGACAAGTAACATTATCTGTTGATAAGGGAAGAAGCGGGGAGAGGCTAAGAGACTCGCTAAAGATTCCCACAGCCAGGAGCAGAAGGGCTGGAACCCAACTCCAGCAGGCACCTTACAGCTTGCTCACTTTCAACCACACTCAGCAGAAACCATCACACATTTCAGCATAACCTGGAGGAAGCTACAGCACAGCAACCAGAAGCATCACCTGCCTGTGGACCCAGGAGAGCCAGGCAGTGAGGTATGTGCCTAAGGCAGAACTGGGGAGAAGACGGAGGGCGGGGAACTAAAATTAGAAACTCAAGAAAGGGGCAAATAATTGTGAGGTGCATCCAGGACACGTCAGAGAAAACCCAAAACCTGACTGAGGTACCATTTCTGCTCCACAATGTCCAAACATGTTCCGCGTGGCATTCACTTTTCTGCCTGTCAGGCCTATCTCTTCTAGAGTATCCCCAGCCACACTCCAAGTCCAAAGACTAACATGCCAACAGAAGCTGATTTTACTGTCACCAGTACATCACGGAGATCAGAGAACAGCCCAATAAAGAACAGTGTGACAACACAGGAAGTGAGGGAAGAACTTCAGGACACACCCACCCCATGTGCCTGAGGACGAAGTTAATACCTGGGAATAAAACTATTCCCTCCATAAAGAAGTCTGAGTCCCAAAGGACAGCTTACAACTTAATGGTGGTGCCAGTCTCCTGAGATCTTAAAACTTCTCTTAGGCCCCTGCGCTGCTTTCAAGCAAATTTCAACAGAGGCAAACTCACTGAGGCAACAGGGGAAACGTACAGCTGAATAACACAAAGCAATTCTGATCGTTCTTCTATCCAGCATCAGAAAATTCAGAGTTGGGGGGGGGGGGCAGGAAAAAGAGATGGGCGAACCAATGCAGAGCCGAGAGAGAAGACTTCTAACCTACTTGAGCCCTCAGCAATACAATGTCAGGGAAACATATCTGTAGTTTAGAATACGGCTCCCCCAACCCCATCCTGTTTTAACAGCCTAAGGAGTTCTCCCCGGAAAAAGTGTGCACTTTTTGCTCTTTAAGAGGGACCAAAAAAAAAAAAAAGAGGGACCAAAAAAAAATCTTTGGGTGCAAACCCAGCTCCAATCCCCTTCAAGATGCAAACTCTCTCTTCCTCAAAGTATGGCATACTAAAATGAAGGTAAACCAGAAAGCCAAGAAGTCCACTCCTGAAATGCCATTCCCAGAAATCCCACTGGCTGCCCACCAGTAACTAAATGAAAGCCATAAACTCTCTGAGCTCCTTATGTTAAAAAAAGGCAATTCAGGAAGCAAAGCTTAAACTCATTCTACAAATTGAAGAAATGCACAGCTAATAACTTTCTTTTTTCCCTTCTTTAAAAAGCAAAAAACAACCCATCCCCTACTCGAGGGTCAATTACTGGTGGAAGCTTCTTTGCTGGCCTAAGTATCCAGCTGAAGATAAACTGGCAATCAGACCCAAGTAAGAATAATGTGTGAACACACAAAACAAGTTAACCTTACTTAAATATTAACCATGAGTCAGTTTGTTTTTTTTTTTAATTTAAAACAAGCAAAAAAAAAAAATGACAGGCAAAGTACTCTTGGACAAAACAAATATACATATGGTCTGTGCTCTGATCAACTACGTATTATTAAACACAGAACTCACTTGTCTTAAATTGCTTAATTGCTTGAGAAATGTGTCAGGCTCCCACAAAATCTAGGGTTGTTTTTTTTTTTTTCATCCTACTCAACATGAACTGGAACACATGCCAGAAATGACATTTTTAAAGTATTAAAAATATAAATAGAACTACACCTTGATTAAAATTTAAACTACTTCAGAAAGAGTTCTGGAGAATGAAGCTAAATGCAAATTAAGGGCGTAATTTAGGTGTTACTTTGTGCTTATGCTTTTAAAGCTTTACTGAGGACAATAAAAAATGCCTCCCCTCTCTTCAGAGGTCCCTGAACAAACTACATTGCCAACTGGCATTCACCTTGAAGATCAAGCAAGAAGGGACAGAATCACAACCAACACTTTCCATCTTAAGGTTACAGTCCTACAACAGCAGCAAGATCAGAGATGGGAATGGTGCAAGGGGACAATGGCAAAAGAACAAGGGTAACACTATAAAGGTAATAACCCTCAAGACAGCTAACATTCAAGTTCCTACTAAATGCCACTGGGCTAAGTGCTTGATGTGTGCTAATCCATTTAACCCTCTCCACTCTCCTAGGAGGCTGGTCCTACCCTAGAGATTAGTAAAATAAGGCACAGAAGCACGTTTCCCATGTCCATACAGCCAACGTGAGGCAGGCCAGCACGCCATCCCAGCTCCCCACAGTGAACTGAATACAATCTACAGTCAAGATATGTCAACTAATAAGTCTATGGCACTAAATAAGCAAAACAGATTTACCCAGTACCAAAAGCTGTAGGTCAAGGAGCATAAAAAATGAGGCAACACCGCCTCAAACAGCATGATCTAGGGTAGAGTGCAAAAACAGATCAAAGCCAACCAACGGGCAGAAAGTGGCACAGAGATATCCTTCAGGAAAGGGTGGTTCCCCTCCACAGGATTAAAACTGCCACCCACAGTGGCCGAGGCTCTTTTAAACCTTGTTATGTAAGGACAGAATTACTTAAATCTTTGGTCTTTATCAACTTCTTGAGTGACAGTTCCATTATACCTCCATTCTGAGGGGTAAATAGCTTTCTTTTTTAACACCTTAGGTTTGCAAAAGGCGCACCTTGGTCCAACTGTGCAAGGATGTGATCCACAGTCTGAACTGCGTCAGTGTCAAGCTCCTCCCTTCTTTCTCAGATGAAAGCTCCAACATCATACTTATAATTTTAGGTTCTACCTGTGTGCATTTTTGTACAACATAACACTCTTTTTTGGCCAGTAATGGATACAACATTCCAAGAACTGAGCAACTTGAATTTGTACAAAAGCTGAAGTGACACTCAACTTAGCTTCTAAACCTCTTCCACTGATGTCTTGAAGGGACCATCAACTATAGTTTCTAACCCCTTTCCTGTATTGTTATTGGGAGCTTAGACTCTAATATCTTGCCACTAAGATGCTGTTTACAGGTTTTTAAGCAAATACCTGCCCATGATAAATCTCTCTCTCTCATGGCATTGGGAGATTTGGGTGGAGCAGGAAAATACAAATGCACTCAACCTAAACTTTCTCTTGAGTATCATGTAGTATGTAAAGTGTGGAACTTTCAAGGTTAAAGGGACTTACCCCTCCCACCTCACATATAATAAAGATTCCATAACCCAGCACCAGGCATGTACACAATAAACAGGGTGATCTGAGAAGAAATAGGAGCGTCTCAGGGTAAAAAATGAATGAAATACAGATTTCAGGAGAAATTGCTATCAAATTAATATGTTGCAAAAAACCTGCAGTGTAGGAAAGTTTAAGGTATATAGTAATAATAATAAAATATTTTTCTAAAAAGGAAGCACAGAAAACAGACGCTGTGGCTAGAAACAGACACTAAAAAAAACAAAAAAATTAAACTCTTTCATGATCATAGCCACTTAACTTGAGTACTCCTCCAAGAAAAATTAGATAAATGCCTCCCCGCCCACAATACAAGTAGCAAAGCGCTGAAATGCTGAGAATATTATCAGCTAAGCTATGAAAATCACGGCTACCTGATCCGATCTGGAAAATAACCACTAAATATCAATAAGTAAAAATACAAGTATCACAGCGTGTGTGTGCGCGCGCGTGCTCAGTCGTGTCCGACTCTTTGTGACCCCATGGACTGCAACCCGCCAGGCTCCTCTGTCCATGGAATTCTCCAGGCAAGAATCCTGGAGTGGGTTGCCATTTCCTCCTCCAGGGGATCTTCCCAACCCAGGACCTAGGTAATAACTGCACACCTGACCCTGAATCACAGCCCAGCTGGAACCGGGCAGAGTCCTGCAGATGCAGCGAGATTAAAGGCTTCTTCAGAGCCCTCAGTCGCCCGCTCCCCCAGTCTCCCCAGCGCCAGAGGGCACTGGGTCAAAGACATCTCGTGCAGCTGTTAGTGAAGTCTCAGGGCCTCATATGCTCCGATTAGGTAACTTTACAAAATGCTACAGAAGTGCTGACTACTATTCTTTTCAGCAAGCAAAGGAAACATTCGGAGGGGAGAAAGAAGACCATTTAGGAGAGCAAAAAACTGCTCTAACTAACGACTGCAGAATAACTGATAAAATTAAAACTGATCGCAGTCCGGGTCTCGAGAAGCAAACCCCAGAAACAGGCTCGGCCCAAAGACACTAGACCTTCGGAGGAGTGGAGACTCACAGGCCCAGAAATTTCAAACTACACGTGGGAGGGTCGCGATGAAGACTCGCCGAGTCTCCGTGGGCGCTGGCCTCGGGCCGGACACCCCACTCCGTGTCACGGCCCGCCAGCGCCTTCCTGTCAGGACGGGCAGAAAAGCGAGCGGGCATTGGTGCCCGCGGACGGCCCACCTGGGCAATGCCGGCGCCCATCAACCCACCGCCGATGACCGTCACGTGCTTGACGAGGATTTTCTTCGCCGAGGCCGCGGCGGTGGAGGAGGAGGAGGACATGGAGCGCACGAACTGCCTGGTTACGAAAGCCATGGTGCAGAAGGCGAAGGCAGCAACAGGCACAAGACCTGGCGGAGAAGCAACCTGCACAGAGACCAAGAAAGAGCTGCTAGCCGACGTCAGGGGGCGGAGGCCCAGGCGCCCAGGAGCCCGCGCGCCCTGGGCGTCGTCGTGACGTCATCGACGGCAGGGCGTGGCCTCGCGGCCCGCTTTCCCCATTGGCCGAGGCCCCAGGGACGGCGTTCGAACGTCCGAGCGCGGCGTCCAAGCCCAGTTAGGCTGGTTCGGGCAGCCGCCCTCCTGTGGAAAACCCGAGGACCTGGACTAAGTCACCGCCGCCAGGCCAGGCGCGGAGGGGTGGTTAGCGCTCGGGCACCGGCCCAGGGCAAGCGTTTCCTCGGAAAAGCCACGGGCCGCTTGTAAAGGGAAGTCGGTGGTGTTGCCTTGTTGAATCCTCGCTGTTAGTCCTAGTGTATAACTCGGCGCCGAGTAAATACGTGCTATTTGGCAGTGGTGTTGGGGAGACCAAAAATGAGCACCTTCCGTTCACGTCACCAAATAACCAAGTCTAGGGAATATTCTAACCCAGTGCGTATTGTTCCTGCTAAAAACGGAAGGAAACAAAGTGCTCACACCCAAAGCAATGTCTACTGACACACGAGTTTGAATGTAAAAATCAGGCCCACTAAGCGAAAGAGAGGTTTAACCTTTAATTCCCCGTTTCAACTTTACATCTTTATCAATGCAGGGAACGAACGTGTGGACAGTTTAGTCAAAGAGCAACCTTTGTAGTGTAACTGATAACAATAGGCCAGTCTTCTCGCATGAGTAATTTTTAGTTACTGTGCCTTAGTAATACGGCATTCTTAAATTTTATTTTAAAATATTTTATGAGGATTCACCAACCCGCCATCCAAAGTCGGCCTCTTCCTATTGGAAGTAACTTACATAGTGAATCCCTTGTTCACCATTCCTTTGCTTTCATCTCATTTCTATTTCTAATTATGTAAAAATACGGGAGAGAGAGAGAGAGAGAGTGTGTGTGTGTGTGTGTGTGTGTGTGTGTGTGTGTGTGTGTTAGTTGCTCAGTCGTGTCGGAGTCTGCGACCCTATTGACTGTAGCCTGCCAGACTCCTCTTGCAAAAACCAACAAGACTAGAATTGGAATGAGTAGATTACACAGAAAACCTAATAACTTGAACAGATGAGTTAATTTATGAAGAAAAAAGCATTCCAGGCACAGGAAGCAGCACATGTAAAGGTAGAAATGTAAAAAAATATTGCCCATGTGAAAAGGATGAGAAATTAGATACGTTTGGGGGTGAAGCTAGGATGGTAGAATAGGAGGATGCACAGATGATTCTGTCAGTGGATTTTCGTTCTCATTTCAAAGTTGTGTCTAATGCTAAGCCAAACATATTCTAATTATATTGTCATCACAACATACATTTTTTTAATGAGTCTGAATGCTAAGTCGCTTCAGTCCAACTCTTTGTGATCCTATGGACTGTAGCCCACCAGTCTCCTCTGACCATGGAATTCTCCAGGCAAGAATACTGGAGTGGGCTGCCATGCCCTCCTCCAGGGGATCTTCCCCACGTGGATGGAATTCATGGATCTCACAAGCAGGCAGTTTCTTTACCACTAGCGCCACCTGGGAAGTGCTTTACTGTGTGTAATGTAAAACATAATGCCTGGGTGATTGGTCCGTTTTCAGATCTCTGATTTCCTTTCTTCAGAAAAGAAAGAACAACCACACAGTATTTTTTAGCAAATCTGAGGCCGTCTGTATTATGTGAAGAAAGGAGCACTGGAGTGAGAGTCAGGAGTCCTGCTCAGTCCCTGGTATGGAGTATGACCATCTGCAGACAACCTTCCTGAGCTTCAGGTCCTCATCTTTGAAAAGAAAGTACTGGACAGGTGCCTTTCCAGCTGTTACATACTCAGAATCTAACCCTCATTTACTCTCTTCTGAACCAGGAAGGCCACACTGACCTCTATTCCTGCCCAGTCCTGATCAGATGACAGTTATAATAGAGTCATTCTTCTTTTCGCCAGAACTGCAATTCTTTTCCTAAGTGCAGCCTTGGGCTTTTGGGCACCTGGTAACAATTTCTGTGGTCCTTGACTTGCACCTTCACCCTGTTCTTGGGGGAGTGCTTCATTTCTCTCTGCAGGAAGAGTGGTAGATTGGGAAGCATGGGCCCGGTCACCGATTAATTCAGAAACAGCAAAGGAAAGGGTATCCCTTTTTACAGGTAAGGAAACTGAGGCCCAGAGAGGGTCAGAAACTTAACTGAAGTCACACAGCTAATGAATGGCACATTAGAATTCAACCCCAAGACAGTCTGTTTTAAGGACTCATGTTCTTGACCACTGTGTTTTTTTCCCTCCCTTCATAGCAACCCTAAGGTTACCACTGCTATCCAACTCCAAAGGTGAAGAAACTGAGGTTCTGAGTGATTAAGTCATTTGTTAAATGTAACTCAGATTAATCACTGGCTAGGCTCGGATTTGAATCCATTCTAATGTCACTCCTTTCATAATGTCATACTCCTTAGAAAGTGCTGCTGCTGCTAAAGGGGAAAGAAATTGGGGAGTGGGCTCCAGTAACACATCTGTATGTCTAGATTTGGAGCTTTAACTGTTATACTGATGTAATCATTAAGGTTAAGCAGATTAACTTTTTTAGACCTTCCTGCTAATTAGCCCCAGTGCTATTAAGTTTTGCACAGTGATTCCAGTATTTACACCTGAACACTCTACACGGCCATGTGTTTTATACCATCCTGATTTCCAGCACGTGGACTCAATGCTTTTCAAATGGAAACATCCATTGGTAAGTGTCTACTGATCACCTCTACTGGGAAACCCCTCAGCTACTTCACTGTAACTTACCAAATTTGAACCTATTATTTTTCTCCTCCCACAATGCTTGTTGCCTCCTCTTGCATTCATCATCTCAGTTCATGATGACCCTGATCATCAACCAAGAGTATTTTCCTTCCCCCTCACCACCATGTTGGTTGGTCAGATGTCATCAATTCCACCTCATTGATTTCATCCAGGAGTCCTCCCTTTTGGCCCCCTCTGCATTTATTCACACTGTCTCCCGAGTAGAGGCTGAGCCCATTCCTAACATGCCTTAATGAAACTAAGGTCTCTTCCTCCCAGTTAACGTTTCACATTTTTCTTAGACTGATTTCTCAAGTTATAAACTGGATCACTGCACTCCCATCCTTTTAAAAACTTTGTCCACAGGATAATGACCTAACTTCTCAAATCCTGGCCTCACTTCTCTAAACTCATTTATTTCCTTCTACTCCTTCTCAAATACTTTAAATCCTAGCCACAAAGAACCAAGTCGATTTCCTAGCTTATAAATTGGAAACTATCTGATATAAAGATCCTAATATTTATAAATGAGTTGAAGGGTAAAATATATTTTGACTAACTATACTTCTGAGATCTTCAGAGCCAGGTATTTATTTATTATTTTATTGAAGAGGAGGAAGCAAGGGTAAAACAAGCATTTAACGAATGCTTAATTTGCCAGGCTCTGTGCCAAGCATGTGATGTGTATCTTCTCATTCACTCCCATCTAATGTTACTGTTTCATAATGTATATGTTTATTTATATTCATTCACTATATTCATCTAATTATATATAATAATACCTAATTATACTCATAATGTATATGTATATTTCATAATGTATATGTTTCACATCTGGGACAACTGAAGCTTAGAGCAGAAAATAACTTGCCTGATGTGTGATAGGGAGAGAGTACAGAGACAGGTGTTGAGCTCCAGGCTACCCGAGTGCAAAACTGTTGCTTATAACCGGTGTCTTAACCTACTTCATCATGATGGATGTGTTACAGCAGAGTGGTGAGGATAATTAGAAGGTTTTCAAGCAGAGAAGACGTTATAAGCACATTTCAGACAGAAAAATGTATATGTAGCCTGTACAGGAACGAAGCATAGAGAGTGGTCTAGAAATACAGTTAATGCAGAATGAATAACAAAAGCCCAGGGAACTTTCGGGTGAAGGAAGGTAGGCAGGAGCCAGATCAGAGTGGATGTTTTTATGAGAATCATAATCACAATCATGTTCTTTTCAGTTTTTTTGTTTAGAAATAATTGAACTTATAGAAAAGTTGCAAGAATAGTGGATAGAAACCCATATACCTCTTACCCATATTTACCTATTGCTAATGTTTTATCAAATTGCTTTATCTTATCAACTGTCTATATTTATTTACCTATAATAGGTATTTTATATACATATGATGAATAATTTCTGAACCATTTAAAGGTAAGTTACATACATCATGGTCCTTTATAATATTTCAGTGCATGTTTCCTAGGGATAGGGTGATTCTCTTACATAACGATAGTTATCAACTTTAGTAAATTTAATATTGATACAACATTTCTATCCATTTGGGCACCTGTAATCCAGTTTAGCTAATTGATCCAGTAATGTCCTCTATAGTTTTTTTTCTTCTAGTACTTAGTCCAGTCTAGAGTCACATATGGCATGCCTCTAGACTGTTCCTGTCTCTTTCTCTTCCTCTTTACAATAACAGCTTTATTGAAGTTTTAATTTGTTTTTATGTTGAAGCACCAGCTTTCCCATGAGCATGAGTTTGTATACAAGGAAACCATAGAAAGGGCCAAATATCCTTGGAAGGTATCTTTCAGAAACTATAATAATCAACAACTCACTACAAGTCTTTGCATTTCAAGTAGGAAGAGGATCGCTCAACAAACTCAGACTGGGAAAAAAAGCACAGTGAGAACAAACGCTGCCAAGTGGGGTATAACAGAGAAGAGTTTTCAGTGGCGGAACGTCCATCATTAGTGTCATGTATTAGAAATGCCAAACTGGTATAATTGTGGAAAATTTTCTTTTAAATGAGGCACAACCTAAAGAAACAAAACTGAATAGTAAATCTGAATAAGAAGGAACTATACAATATAGGTCATTTAGTAGTATTCTTTTCATTGTTGCATTAGTAATTTAAACATATTTGAGAAAAATAACCATATTCTTCTGGTCTGTTTGACATTCTAAAATATTTTCTAGGGCTATTTTGTCAGTATATTTGTGCTGTGCTCAATCATGTCTGACTCTTTGCAACCCGGTGGGCTGTAGCCTGCTAGGCTCCTCTATCTGTGGAATTTTCCAGGCAAGAATACTGGAGTAAGTTGCTATTTCCTTCTCCAGGGGATCTTCCTGACCCAGGGATTGGACCTGTGTCTCCTGCATTGGCAAGTGGATTCTTTACCACTGCAGCACCTATACCCCTTGTCAATATTTCTCTGAAATACAACAACTCGAGATGAGCCATCCTTGCAAGACATATTTTACATTATGAATATGCTCGTGTGATGTATCTGAGATTTGCTTCTTAATAAATCAGTACAGAATGAGGCGGGTGGGAAGTGGGATAATGTAGATGAAACAAGATTTGACCTTAAATTCTGTGTTTCAAAATGTCCATAACTTTTTTATGCTTGGAAAAGTCGCTTCCCATTCCCATATAACATATTTCAGAAATGCATACAAATGTATTATGTTTACTTATTAGACCTCTTGGGATTAATTTGGGTGTTTGGAAAAAAGGGAAGAGTTGTTTAATTTTCTAAGTAATTAACCAATTGCCTTTCCCAGGTTGCACCAGTGGTAATGAATCCACCTGACAATGCAGGAAATGCAAGAGATGCGTGTTTGATTCCCTGGAGAAGGAAACAGCAACCCAGTCCAGTATTCTCGCCTGGAAAATTCCATGGTCAGAGGAGCCTGGCGAGCTACAGTCCACGGGGTCACAAAGAGTGGACACGACTGAGCGCGCACACAGCAACAGCCAATTACCCTAGCACTGTTTTTTGTGTGTGTTTTTTTTAAATATTTTGTTCTTTCATAATGTGATGCCAGAGGAGACTCTTGAAGAGTCCCTTGGATAGCAAAGAGATCAAACCAGTGAATCCCAAAGGAAATCAACCCTGATATTCATTGAAAGGACTGACGCTGAAGCTCCAATACTTTGGCCACCTGATGCAAAGAGCCGGCTCATTGGAAAAGACCCTGATACTAGGAAAGATTGAGGGCAGGAAGAGAAGGGGGCAACAGAGGATGAGATGGTTGGATGGCATCATTGACACAATGGGCATGAATTTGAGCAAACTTCAGGAGACAGTGAAGGACAGGTGAGCCTGGTGTGCTGCAGTCCATGAAGTCGCAAAGAGTTGGACACGACTGACTGAACAGCGTGATGCCACTTTTATATGTAGAGGATGTGCTATTTTGTTTCACTGATTCATCTGAACATTCTGGTGTTAGTGCAAAACTGTTTAGTGATTCATTACTTTCAAAGTACTATCCAGTGACTTCCCTAGTGGTCCAGTGGCTAAGACCCCACACTTCCAATGCAGTGGATGCAGGTTCCATCGCTGGTCAGGAAATTAGGATCCCGCATGCTTCGCTGTGCAGCCAAAATAAAAAGACAATGAAAGAAAGAAAGAAAAAAAAGTATCCACCAATAAATAAATCCTTGTGTATATGGTCAAACAATTTTGGACAAAAGTATCAAGATCATTAATTGGAGAAGACAGCCTTTTCAATAAATAGTGTTGGGAAAATTGTTATCCACATGCACAAAAGTTAGACCCTTACCTTACACCATATACAAAAATCAATTCAAAATGGATCAAAGACCTACACATAAAAGCTAAAATTATAAAACTCTTAGAAGAAAACAGGGGAAAAGCCTCATGACATTAGATTTGGCAATGATTTCTTGGATATGACACTGAAGACACAGGCAACAAAAGAAAAAAATAGACTGGACTTCATCAAAACTGAAAACTTTTGCATCAATGGTCCTCTGGCCAGAGGTGGAAGAGATGATGGAAACTGAGGATTTTAATAAACAGGGTAATTGTAAATAATGAGGTCGTCTCTGGAGGAAATAAACTGAGTGATAAATCAGGGAGTATTTTATATATTTATGGTATTATAACAAAACACCATAGACTTGAGATTCTTACAGATAAATTTATTTCTCATGGTTCTGGAGGCTGTAGTTTAGTCGCTAAGTCGTGTCTGACTCTCTTGTGACACGGTGGACTGTGGCCCACCAGGGTCCTCTATCCATGGGATTTCCCAGGCAAGAATGCTGAAGTAGGTTGCCATTTCCTTCTCTAGGGGATCTTTCTGACCCAGGGATCAAACCTGCGTCTCCTACATTGATAGGCAGATTCCTTACCACTGAGCCACCAGGGAAGCCCTTCCTGGAGGCTAGAAGTCCAAACTCAAGGCATCTGCAGATTCAGTGTCGGGTGAGCGCCTGCTTCCTGGTTCATGGATGGCTGTCTTTGCACTCTGTTCTGATTTAACAGAAGGGGTCAGGCAGTTCTCAGGCTCTTATAAGGACCCTAATCATTCATGAGGGCTCCACTCTCATGACATAATCACCTGCCAAAGATTCTACCTCCAAATATCATCACACTGGGGATCAGATTTCAACTAATGAATTCTTGGCGAGGGACACAAACATTCAGTCTATAGCAGAGTTCTCGGGAAAGGCCACTTTAGATTGGACTTTAGTGGAAGCTGAGCCTGAGGAGGTGACCTCTGAGCTGTAACCTATAGGAGGAAGACTTGGCCATGGAAAAAGGTTGGCAGTGGGCTCATCTAGAGGAAAAATCCATAGGGTGGGATATTTTAAAAACTCGTCTTCCTGAGCTAAGAAGTGTAATCGAGACAAGCACTTGATACTTTGCCACCAGGGGCTTGTACAGATTCGTCCATCCTTCAAATCATGCTGGATTTTGATGTGGGAAGTAAGAAACATGGGCTTTAAGACAGCCCTGAGAGCAACGGTGTAAAAGAGAGCATATTTTAAAAGAAGTATCCTTCTGCCTAGAGATCATGCTTATATGTGGCCATCTCTCTCTTTCTGGAGGTCTGTCCCTCTTGCACTTCCTAACTTGACATCTGGTAAAAGAGAATTTTGCTTAGCAACTGAAATAAACCCCCAAAAACCCAGAAGTGACACAGTTTCAGTTAAAAGTTTAATAAAAACATCAAAAATTATGTTCATGATGAGGGCTAAAAGTAGGTATCAGGCAGACTTATAAAACAAAGTACTATTCTTTTTACACTTCAAGTAAATCATAAAGTACAAAATCGTAGAACATCAACACATTGGAAAGCACTAACAGTCTTTGCAGTGATTTGCCATAAACAGATGTTTTTCAAGTGCTACAGTTTAAGGCATTATGTTTTAAAGTTTAATAAACATCTGATTTCTCACAGAATAGTTTTTTCTCAAATTAGCTGCAAACTGTTTAGGGAATACTGAAAATGTATTTATAAATCGAGGAGTAATACATTTGCTATTGCAAAGTTAATAGTACAATTCCAAAGCATATGCAATTCCAAATGAGGAACAAACTGCCCTGCTCACAACGCAGGGCAATCCACACAATCCATCCAAGATCCGCACAACAAACTCTCCATTCACACTAAGTGCCTAGGCATTTCATTCATTAGTTTTTCTTTTTTAATTAACAAAAGATGCTCAAGGCACCTAAAGATTGGCATGTATTTCATTTATCCATGTTGAAAATGCAGAGAGATAGGCTGCAATGGATCTAGTCAAGGCAGTACTAAGAAGTGGTACAGGAAGAACTCTCCTGTTACAGACTGGTAGGTTTGAAACAAACAGTGGTACTTCTTATTAATAACAGCAGGAAGTCCTTAACTTTTCTAAGCTTGACCTTCATCAGCTACAAAATATCATCCTGTTACTGGACAGTCTGTAAGAATTACATAAGTATTCAACTGAAGCATAAAGTATGGTGCCAGAATGAGGAAGGTTCAGAAAGTACAGCTGCTTATATTGTATCACAATTCCTTCTATATACAGAGTATAATGGGAGAATAAAGGAAAGTCCTTTCCACTTTCGGAGCATGTTCTCCGTGGACAGGTCTGCTCTTCATTGTCAAGGACTGCTCAGACATTTATCATCCTGGCTTCGTGGCAGCAAAAAAGGCCAGTAGCACCCCCATGATTGTGATAACTGAAAACACAACCCCATATTTCCAAACACCTCCTGAAAGAGGTCATTACCTTTTTCGAGAACTGCTCTTTCAGAAAGAGCTTATTTATTAAGAAACAATTTAGTTATCTTAATAAGCAAAAGAATGCCTTCCTGTCTTTGCGAGTCTTCAAGGATGAGATATGTTAGGTCTAGTGGCAGGAAGGAAGAACAGGAAAGGAACATTCAGTACAGCTTGAATCCTTCCCTTATAAATCCCAGTATCAAAATTCCTGAGCTCACTATTCAGGGCTCAAGTCAAAAGCTAGAGCTACATCCTGGTGGGTAAACACAGCAGAAAGGAATCCTGCCATGAAGCCACTTTTTCATCTAGGCTCACTCTTCATGTAGTTGAAATAGAAGGCAGACATATACATTCAGACCATATCCATTCCTCAACATACTGAACAAGGGTTCTCTTCATCCTATGTCTACAAAAAGTAAAAACTAAAATCATAAAAGGGTAACGATAACAAGTCCCCTAAAACTGACATAAGCTCTGTTCCAAGATAAGTTCTAATTCATTGTCACTCAAGCCCACATCCTTCTCTGATGAAGTATTAAAAGTCTGAACACCACTTTCATGTTGCCATGGGTCTTAAACAGGTAGGTCTTCCTTCTCCCGAATTTGTTCTCCAGACATCTTAGTGATGTCAGAAAAGATATGGGGCATTTGACCATCATTCAAGCCGAGATGAGTGTCTGCAGTAGCTCAGTGGTAAAGAATCTGCCTGCAATGCAGGAGCTGAAGGAGACCCAGGTTCAATCCATGGGTCTGGAAGATCCCCTGGAGACGGGAATGGCAACCCATTCCAGTATTCTTGTCTGGAGAATCTCATGGACACAGGGGCCTGGTGGGCTACAGTCCATAGGATCACAGAGTCGGAGACAACTGGAGTGACTTAGCATGCACACATGCGTGCCAAGATATAAGGCAGGTTTCGTTACCTCCACCTTCCGTGTGGAAAGACTGAGGCACTGAGAGATGAGATGAAATGCCCACTGATGGAGCCCGCTGGGCATAAAAATCCGTATCCTCTGCTTCCCCATCCACTACTTTGGTCGCCATCCCCCAAGTCACATGCATTATTGAAATGGCTGAAGTTTCCTGCAGAGGAATGCGCCCCCCAAAAGGAAAAGTCCCACAAGCCCCTCTTTCCAATCTCTCTCTAGTCTGAGCCCAACCTAGATCTTCAGAGTTGCCAGATCCACTGTCAATTACAGAAGAATCTGTTTAGAAGGATGTGTATTTACATTCTCTGCACCATCTCTTCATGGAGAGGTTATCTCTTTGAAATGATTATATTAAATGGATGTGGGGCTAAAGTTAGACCATATTTCCCAGTCAGGATTGGCTTTGAGTCCTTAGGCAAAACAAACGTGAAACTCTGCATTAGGCTCACGAACATCAGGAACAGCTCCATCTTTGCCAGCTGCTCTCCCATACACACCCGCTTCCCTAAAAATGAGACCAGAAAAAAGGGATTACAAGACCACCCCTTTTCCTACCTCAAAAGGGATACATTTATACGAAAACTCTAAATTGAGTGTTTTAAAGGCAGACACAGAGAGGTTTGAAATAAAATTGCCACACATAACCCAGGGCTTCCCAGAGTCTATGTGGATCAGAATTTTTACCAAGTTCACATTTTAGCTAACTCCTACTCACAAAAATCTATGCTCATCCTGGATGGAAACTGGAGACGGAGCGAACAAGGCAGGCTAGCTCGTCTCCTCCATACCTACTTATCTCTTTCCCTGCTCTTACCTGGAAGATTGAAGAGAAGAGACATCACATGAGAATCTCTGGAGCATTCCTTTTCTATAGAAAGAAGCCTCCTTGCCCTCATCTAGGAACCTAAAAGAGTAAACTGCTGAGATCAGAGATCCCACCCTCTCACCCACCATTCAGGCAGGTCGAAAGCTGCCCTTAGCTCTAATAGGTCTCTGGGACTTAAACAATCACCTGGACAACTCAAAAAGGAAGATGTCTAGTCACATTTAACAATTTAAAATCAACTGCTTTCATTTTTTAAAATACGAACTGAACATAGTGGAGATGCATTATCTAAATTATTTCTCTCATATATTGGCTTGTCAAGAAAGACACATTTTTAAAACAATATCATGAAATAATGAAAGATTCTTCTGGTTCTACTTCTTTCTTAATTATACCATTAAGAAAATAAAAGTTTAACTGACCTATGCCAAAAGGAATAAACGTTTCCTTTTTAAGAAGTTGTCCTTGATCATCCAGAAATCGATCAGGGTAGAAATCATTTGGTTTCTCCCAGATGGCTGGGTCTCTGTGTACTGACCATAGGTTGGGTAATATTATCGTGCCTTTAGGAATGGTATACCCTTGGAGCACTAAAACAGAACAAAACCACAGAATCATTCAACATGCTTTTACTAATAGCTCCCGGTAAACATCACTGTTTGAAAAAAAGAGCTAGTTACATATCTAGGTTCTTAACCTTCTGAACGGAGACGGCAATGGCAACCCACTCCAGTCCTCTTGCCTGGAAAATCCCATGGACGGAGGAGCCTGGTAGACTGCAGTCGATGGGGTCGCTAAGAGTCGGACATGACTGAGCGACTTCACTTTCACTTTTCACTTTCATGCATTGGAGAGGGAAATGGCAACCCACTCCAGTGTTCTTGCCTGGAGAATCCCAGGGACGTGGGAGCCTGGTGGACTGGTGTCTATGGGGTCACACAGAGTCGGACACGACTGAAGTGACTTAGCAGCAGCAACAGCAGCAAACTTCTGAGAGTAAACTTTCAGGTACTTTGAGGGCAGGGGAAAAGACCTTATTAACTGTCATTATCTCCACATGGTCCCTGGACCCAGCCTAAGACAGCACAGGAGCTGCTCTGATGCATGTTGAATTAATTCAATCAAACCATTAAAAATTATAATTCAGAGAAACATTAAAATAGAAATCATGTGGCATTTCAAATAAATTATAAATTCCTCCCTGGTGGCTCAGTGGTAAAGAACCCACCTGCCAATGCAGGAGACAAAGGTTTGATCCCTGGGTTGGGAAGATCCCCTGGAGGAGGGCATGGCAACCCAGTCCTGTATTCTTGACTGGAGAATCCCATGGACAGAGGAGCCTGGCAGCCACACTCCATGGGGTCACCAAGAGTCGGACATAACTTAGCAACTAAACTCAGATGGTAAAGAATCCACCTGCAATGCAGGAGACCTGTGTTTGATCCCTGGGTCGGGAATATCCCCTGGAGAAGGGAATAGTTACCAACTCCATTCTTGTCTGGAGAATTCCATGGACAGGAGGAGCCTGGCAGGCTACAGTCCATGGGGTCGCAAAGAGTCAGACATGACTGAGCGACTTTCGCTTCACTTCAGACAACAACAATTCTTATATGTAATTTTACAGCTCACAGAGTCTTTTATGTCCACACAACAATGCAATGAAGGAAAACTAAAGGGATATGTAGGACATCAGCACTGGCTCTTACCGGCTGACAAGATCATATGTGCTTTAAGCAATGCCCCAAAGATGCCACACACACTTCGTATCTAATTTCCACCAAGGAAACTGTTGAGTGATCCAATGTCATTTATAAGTGATTGCCTCCTGCAATTGTCTTCTAGGTAGATGTAAGCCCATTTCATCACAGGCTGTCTCCAGAGGACAACCCCTGGCTATGAAGGACCTTTACAGAGTCTGAGCGCGTGTATGTGACTACAGGTGAGAGGCTGAAACGTGTGCCCTCAGAATCAGATGGGCTCTTCTAATCCTTCACCATTTGTGCTTCAGTTGCAGAACTGTTAAAAAACGATGCAGGGTAACTCCCAGCAGAACTCCTTAATTCCAAATTTAGGCTAGCTCTTTGGACCGCCAAGAACAGGAGGACCGAGAGGGACCTTTGTTAATTATTGTATCTGCCAATACGGCCACATTAAGTGGCAGCACAATTTGCCTGACCAGTGTACCTGAGCATGCTTTGAAGGCTGGAGAGCTGTTTACCAGGAGGCAGTGCTGGAACGCCGGCCAGGACAGCAAACAGGGACAGTGGGGCTGAAGCATCCCCTGGACATCTGATCACCCACGACAGTGCCAAACCCCCGCCGCACCCGCACCTCAGGTCCTCTGGGAGAGGGGGCTGGGTTCCCCTCAAGGGCCCTGGACTCGCCTGTTTTCTCTGAGGTCATGTGAGGGATGGAGAGCGGTACTACGGTGCTCAGCCTCTGCACCTCCATGATGGTGGCTTCTGTGTAGGGCATCCGCGCCTTGTCAGTGAGGGAGGGGGCGCGCTCAGCACCAATGACCCTTGCAATTTCTTCATGAACCTTTTCTGTACAAAAACAAGAGGAAAGCAGAATCCAAAGGATAAGCCAAGAGAGACTGCCCTCCCATGCACACTTCCCATCACCACACCCACACAGCTGGGAAGTGGGCAGGAGAACCTGACCTAGCCTCCGTGAAGCGAAGCACCGGTCAGATATCCCAGTAGAGGCAGCTGGTCCCAGGGACACCGTACCAGCCTGGGTCTCTTAACGGAGCACGGCAGAGCAGATAGAGGGGCCCAGGGGAAGGTGCATTGGATTCAGGACCCGCCTGAATCACTCTCTCATATCAACTTTGAATTGGCTCTCTAAGCCAGTTCTCTAAGCTAAACCTGTGACAACGTGTGACAGCTCAACATGACCCCCAGTGACCCCACCTCTTAGTGGTCACATCTTTGTGCCGTCCCCTGCCACTTGATACCAAACTGGTCTCTGTGACCAACAGAATAGGGAGAAGTAATGGTATGACCATTCTGAGCTGGGGTTAGAGTTGACCACTATGGCTTTTGTCTGGACCACTCACTCTCGGGTCATTCACTCTGGGAGAAGCTGGCAGCCAAGTCAAGGTCTGAAGGGTAAGGCCCACCAGCTGTCATGTGGATGAACAATCTTGCTAGAGGATCCTTCAGTCCTAGTCAAGTCTACAGGTATTTGTCACCCCAGCCAACAACTTGATGATAATTTTGTAAGAAATTCTATGCAGAACACCCAGGCTCAGCTGCTCCAAACTCCTGATCCTCAGAAACTATGTGACATAATGGTGGTTCTTTTAAGATGCTAAATTTTGGGATAATTTGCTACTCATCAATAGTTAATGAATGTAGGTAGGCAAAATCCCATCTATAGTAGGCAGAAAACGGTCCCTCAAGATGTCTATAATCCCTTAGAACCTGTGAATATGCTATCTTATATGGTAAAGGGACCTTGATTAAATGAAGGACCTTGAGCTGGGGAGATGATGGTGGATTTTCTTGGCGTGCCCAGTCTAATTACATGGGTTTTAAAACTGGAGAACTTTTCCCAGTTGAGTTTAGAGTCAGAGGGAGATGTGACTACAAAAAATGGCCAGAGGGATACAAGATTGCTGGCTTCAAAGATGGGAGCAAGGGGGCCCAGCCAAGGAAGCTAGAAATGGCAAGGAGATGGATTCTCCTCCAGAGTGTCCAGCAAGGCACGCAGCCCTGCCAATGTTTTGATTTTAGCTCACTGAGACAGTGTCAGACTTCTAATGTACAGAACTCTAATATAACAAATTTGTGTTAAGTCACTAAGTGTGTGGTTATTTGTTGTAGGAGCAATGGAAAATGAATACACTTCTTCCCCGTCCTTCCACTGTGAACTTCCACTGATATTCACTACCTACTAGTATTGATGTGGTGGAACTAGCTCTGTGACCATGTGAAAATCACAGAACTCTGGGCCTCTGGTCTCATTTTCAAAAAAGATGGATGGGTTCAGATGATTATGATACTCTTCAACTCTAAAAGAATCTTCTCTAAAGTTCTTTCTTCATCCTAGATTTCACACAGAATCAGATTTAAAGCAGATGCATGCAAGCTGTGACCGTAGAGCCACTGTCTAGAATCTTGGAGTTTCATTGTTAACACCTTACCAATTCCCTATGAGATGCAAGCATTTCCATTTTGTTTTCCAGCCTGAAGACGTTGCTTATTGATAGGAGCCACAGGATCACCAAGGTTGTTGATCCTGATTTAAATATCCTGGTTTTGCCATGAATAAAGGAAACATCTGTTTATTACCTTGAATGTTGGGGTGCAGTGACATATACAGGAGGCACCAAAGCAAAGAGTTAGTTGTGGTATCAGTGCCAGCAATGAAGAGATCGCCAATGATATAAAATAAGTAATCTTCATCAAAACCACTATTGCTATTATTTTTCTTCTCCTCCTCCACATGGAGAAGATACATGTCTATGAAGTCCTGAGGGTTCTCTACATCCAAAGACTCTCGATGGTCTTTGATGATTTTTTTAAGGAAAATGGTTAAATCCTTTTCAATCTGTCTTAATTCCTTAAATGGTCCAAAAGGAAGGTAATAAAGCCAGGAGCATATGTTGACCAGGAGGAGCTGGGTGTTCAGACAAATTTCTAATGCTCGTGACATAAAATTAAGCATTTTCTTAAATTCACTGTTGGTGTAATCAAAGCGCTGACCAAAGCACAAAGAGCAAATGATGTTAGAGACAGCGTTGTTGACGATGGGGAAAGGATTGAAGGGGGCTTCTCCATGCTTCTGAATTTCCTCTTTCACATATCTGAACTCCTCAATGATCTTGGGCTCCAAGCTCAGCTTTCCCAAGCCAAAATGACGAAGAGTTGAATGAGAGAACTTCCTCTGTTGTCTCCAGACTGGACCATAATGTGCAAATACAATCCCTGCAAAAGAAAACCAAGGAAAGAAGGTGAGAGACAGAAAAGCTTGACAATTAATACTGAAGAGGGCCAACCATGAAGTGGACTTGTATTTCTCCAGTCACTTGTGCAAAGCTCATATACGTACAGATAAGGACCACCAGTCAAGAAGAACGACTGGCAAAATTTAGTTATCCAGATAGTGTATGTTTCTAATGACAAAAATCATATCTAATTTCATTAGAAAACTTTGCTAAAAAGCTTATTCTTACAACTGGTGAAATAAGAGAAAAAACAAGTTTCGATTTCTAGAGTTACATAAATTTCAAAATCTTATTTTCTTAAAGTGAACCCAGACTTAGAAAATATCTCAAGCTAGGTACACCCATATTCTAAACATTCTGAACAGAAGAAGCAGCACATAAGAGTGCACATGAGGGCAGGGACAATATCTGAGTTTGCTCATCATTAAAAGCCAAACTTCTGGCATAGTGCTACATACAGAGGAGGAGCTTGTTAAGTATTAGCTGAATAAATCAATGACCCAACTGAATTAGAACAGTGCTCATCAAAGCTTGGATCAAAGAACTGGCAAGTAATCTAAAATGTCTATTGTTGCAAACAGCCCTAATTTAAAAACATCTGAACTCTAGGACATTCACAACTACATCTTATTTGATTCTCACTTATGTTTTACATCTTTCACCATCAAACCCAACAGAATTGCTCTCAGATGTTGTATCAAATTGTTCTCAAACATTCCTTGCTTCCTGTCACTTACTTCATCCTCCTCTTTTCCATGGTGTGCTTTATTGTTTCAGCCAGCTCTCCTCCTTCCTTCCCATTTTTCATCTACTTCATTCCTGCTAACTTCAAGGACATGCTTAACAAATATTTCTGAATGACTACTATGTACCAGACATTGGGATGCTGTGAATACAGCTGAGAATGAAAGAAAGACCTCTCTCAGTGGTTAAGACTGTCTATGTAAAATTATTCTCAATTAAAAAAAACAGCCATATGGTCAAACGTTTTGAATGATTTATCAGGTTCATTTTCCTTCCTGGAATCTTCCACACATCTGCTCAAATATGATATTCTTTCAAGGTCTTTTGTTTAGGTGTTTTATGACTTCCATTTGTCATCATCTAGAATTTTTTTAGGGGCTTCCCAGGTGGTGCTAGTGGTAAAGAACCTGCCTGCCAAAGCAGGAGACATAATGAGACATGGGTTTGAGCCCTGGATCGGGAAGATCCCCTGAAGGAGGGCATGGCAACCCATCCCATTCCAGTTTTCTTGCCTGCAGAATCTCATGGACAGAGGAACCTGGTGGGCTACAGTCCCTGGGGTTGCAAAGAATTAAACACAACTGAAGCGTTGTAGTGCAGCATAGAAATTTTTTTGGACCCTCCTGTGTTGAACCCATTTCCCTGGAATCTATGTCTTTTTCTTCTTTCACTCCCGTATTTTGTTGAAGCCCATTCTCTAGTAGTTTCCTGGGAAAGGCTACATCAGAGAGAAATTTCTAAAGACTTTTAACAAATGTATTAATTGTACCTTTCCCCCTCCATCAGAATTTTGAAAACATTGCTAAGAGTACACTGATGTGTCATAAAATACATTCACCTTCAATGTGACTAGATATGGCCAAACTCCTCTCCAAAGCGGGGAAGACCCCAAAAGTGTGCCTACCAGAAGTATATTAATGATCGCTTGTCATATAGTTGCCATCACTTGGCAATTATCAACATTTTATTTTTGCCAATCAGAGGGCTGAAATGCATCTCATCTGATTTTTATTTGCATGTCCCTGATTGTTACAGTGAGTTGGAACAGCTTCTCATATGGCTATTGCCCAAGTTTCCTATTCTGTGACTTGTACTTACAAACTGTGCAATTTTCTTTTTCTTACATATTCTACATGCAAAGCAGATATTGCCTTCTATCACGTGAATTGCTTTTTTCATGTTTTCATGCTATTACTTGATAAACAAGTTTTAAATATGAGGGTAGTTGCATTTACCAACCTTTTCTTAGTGGTTTGTGCCGTGTATCTTATTTTAAAAATCTCTTCCTACCACAGGTTCATAAATACAACTATTTTCTTGTAAAATTCTAACATTTTGCTTTTGCACATTTAAGTCTCTATAGCCTACCTGGAGTTTATACTTATGTTAGGTATTCCTACTTGTTGTGAAGAGGGAATCCACTTTACCCCCTATTTTGATAATCAAGCACCATTTGTGGAACAGCTCCTCCTTTTCCCGACTGACCTACAACACGGCCTCTGTCATGCATTTGCCATATACAGGCAGCTCCATTTCCAGCCTTTCTAGGCTGCTTTACTGTATTTTGTTGCTGTTGTTTAGTCACTAAGTCGTGTCCAACTCTTTGGGACCCCATGGACTGTAGCCCACCAGGCTCCTCTGTCCATGGGATTTCCCAGGCAAGAATACTGGAGTGTATTGCCATTTCCTTCTCCAGGGGATCTTCCCGACCCAGTGATCAAACCCACGTTTCCTGTATTGGCATGCAGCTTCTTTATCACTGAGCCACCAGGGAAGCCCACTAATTTTCAGACCTTCATCCTGATAAAGGATAGTGAAGGCTCCACAAGGGCTTCCCTGGTGGGTCAGTGTAAACAATCTGCACGCCAATGCAGGAGACAGCCCTGGGCTGGGAAGATCCCCTGGAGAGGGGAATGGCTACCCACTCCAGTATTCTCGCCTGGAGAATCCATGGACAGAGGAGCCTTGGGCTACAGTCCACGGAGTTGCAGAGTCTGACACTATTGAGAGACTAACACGTTCACTTTTCAAGATTCTACAGTTGCCTTTGAGGTCTGCTTTAGCTGCAGTCCACAAGCATTGTCTGCAGTGCATTTGAAGTATAAACTTTTTGTTCTATTATAATTCTCTTTTGCCACCTAGGTTAACTGGCTTATGCTGATTTTTTACATCGATGAGGCTAGCTTTTTATAGACTAGTATGTGATCAATTTTAATAAATCTCCAAATAAAGTAGGGAAGAATTTTTATATAAGCAATAAGGTCCTCTTTTTTTTGAAATTTTTAAAAAACTTTTAATTTTATATTGGAGTATAGCCAATTAACAATGTTGTGATAATCTCTGGTGAACAGCCAAAGGGACTCAGCCATACATATACATGTATCCAATACAACTGAAATTCAGCATTTTAAAATTGTCATTTTGAAACTAAAGAAGAAACTGAAAAGATAGTGATTTTTGCATATTGTTACATGACCTTATTAAATCTTTCTTTCATATGAAGGACGAGAGCACTAAGAAATGACCCACTACAGGTGATAAATACACTAAGCATGCCCCTGTATGGTCCTTTCCAACAAAGAATGCTAGATAACTGTTAGAATCAAATCTTCTTTATCCTTACCAAATTTTTATCTGCCTGATCTCTCAACTATTCAAATACTTAACGTTAAAATATTTTGCTCTAACAGTACTTGTCAATTTCTTCTTACAATTATGTAAGTTTTTGTTATGTGTCTATCTATGTATCTATATATATGTATATAAAAATATTTTAAGAATTAAAATATATAATTAAAATGCACAAAAAATTTATGTATCTATGTTGTACATATATCAGGTACATATATTAATACATGCCAGACAACACTGTCAGCTACATTCAAATTTAGAAATATTTTATCTTCCTGGTTAAAAAAAGGGTTCCTCTTATCATCATGTAACGCCTTCCTTACTCTTTATTTCTGTAGTTTTGGGGTGTGCTAGGTCTTCGTTTCTGCACCCCGGCTGTCTCTAGTTGCGGCAAGTGGGGGCGACTCTCTAGTTGCAGCGCACAGGCTCCTCATTGTGGCAGATTTTCATCTTGCATGGTACAAGGTCATACCTCTCTGCCCTCGTTCCCCTCCCTACTTCAAATCACTGGCTGACCAAGAGGTCACTAAAATCCAAAGTTCTTCAAAAGCATCTATTTTCTATTTTCTGCAGGGAAGGTGGTGGTGATAAGGAACTGGTCTAACTATAGTTTATATGCACTTCAAGCAGTTGCTGTTTTCAGCTCTCTGGCTCATCCCTATCTCCTGTGATCACTGGTACTTCCGATTCCCGAGCCTTTCTGAGATTCCTTAGGAAGAACTGTATCACACTCCACTAGTACCTCCCTCTGTAGAAACTTCAGGGTGGTCACCCACCACTCTTTGAAGTCATTTGCCAATCCTGTCTCTGCTTTTTGTCTTCAGATGTTGTGGTACATTTCATCATGGATGGAGTAAGTGCTTCTGTGAAAAGTCCCTCTGGTGTAGTGTGTGATTTTCAAGACAAAAAAGGAATAAAAATACATTAACTATTCCTGAAACTAGACTCTCTTTGTTTACTAAAGCCCTATAAACTATTTTCTAGGGAACCACAGCTTAGTCACACTTCCTGTCTTTAACCATGCCCTAACCTTTTGCTGCTGTCAGCATTCAGAGGCTGTGTTATTGGGCTCCCTTCTCTTTTCTTGGAAACATACAGTCTCTGACTCTAACTTCAGGATTTTATCCTAATTTTAACTACCATCTAATTTAAGATGTCACACATGACATCTCCGGTCTGTCCTATTTCTCAAGGGATTGTATTCTTTTGTTAGGTCCTCAGTCTGTGTCACCTACTCATCATCTTTCAAACTCTCACCTTTAAACTCATGTTTAAATCCATACATTTGGATTTTAGAAACATTTTATCTAGCAAAATGCCCTCTGTTAGTTTTTCCAATATTTATTTAGAGTCCCCTATGTGCCAGCTATTAAGGGCATATGGATTTAAAAGACACAGTCGCTGTTCTCAAGATGCTTTCAGTTTTTCGAGGAACTGGATAAATCAACAACTCTAATATACTGTTTTACACGGGACTCTACTGAAGTTGCATAGCATATTGAATGTTGTATGGTGGGTCGCACTAAAGTTGCATAATTTGTATGTATGGTATTGAATGTTGCATTGTTGGACTGTACAGGATTGGACGCTATATTTTGGACTATACTGAATGTTCCACTGTTGGGATACATTGTATTAAATGTTGTATGTCGGAAGCTATTGAGGTCTTAATGTAGACAGAGGAAAGAGCACCCCGTCAGCTGAGTGAAAGCAGCACTTCTCAGGACATCTGAGTGATACTTCATTTGTAAATAAGGATGTATATGAAGGCACATTTTAGAAAAATAAAGAACTTGGGGAAAGTTAAAGAGGGGCTGGATTATCTTTAGGGAAAAATTCAGGTTTAGATAAGGCAGGGAAAAGGAGGGAACCCTCTCAAGAGAGGCTGGTACTTGGGCACTGGGTATTGACAACAACTTAACAGGTATGAGGACTTCCCCCGTAGCTCAGATGGTAAAGAATCTGCCTCAAATGCAGGAGACCCGGGTTTGATCCCTGGGTTAGTAAGATCCCCTGGAGTAGGAAATGGCAACCCACTCCAGTATTCTTACCTGGAGAATTCCAGGGATAGAGGAGCCTGGGGGGCTACAGTCCACAGGGTTGCAAAAGTCAGACATGACTGAGCGACTAACACTTTGACAGTTATGAAGTGCAAGACGTAAGAGGTGATCAAGGAGACAGTGTCTGAGAATGCCAGGGATGAGAGGCATGGACAGAATTAATGGCATCAGGGTTTCAAACCCTGTGAAATACCCTGGTCGGGAAGCCAGAATGGCTTAGAGCCTGAGAGTGGAAGAGGTTCAGGCACATCTTCCAATTGCTGACGCCTCCATTCTTTTTTTTTTTTTTTGACATTTCCATTACGTATACAATGGTTGTCTACAAAGACTTCATCTCAAGGGGGATAAAAAACACTGAAAAATAAAAATTACTCCAAAGCAACTGAGGACTCTGGTTTGGAAATGACAAAACATACCCTCAAGTTAGTTTGGCAAAAAGGCCAAGTAGGCTGTGGATGGAATCAAAAAGTAAAAAGAGGTGGGTATCACCACCTCAGAGAGGACTAAATGTCACAGAACTCCTTCTCTCCACACCCACTTTCACTTCTTTCTGCCTGCCTGACTTTCTTCTTTCTTACTGTGAACCAGCTCCTCCAAGAATCAGGAGCTACCCTGAGATGCCCCTTCTCCCATTTTCACCGCTAGAGGGAAAAGACCTTCTAAAACCCTCTATTCTCTAGTTATAACTTGAAAAATGCTGGAGAAGGACTCAAATGTTTCAGTCAGGTATTCCATGGTGATACCACTTTGGAATAATTTACATTTATTAGTTTTGCCTTGAGGTTTTCAAACTATGCCATTCTGGTAAGTAAAGTACTTCTTGGGTAGCCTTGGCTCTGACTTAATAAACTTTTTTAAATTTGAAATAGAGTTGACCTACAATATTATATTAATTTCAGGTATACAAAACTAGTCTCAGGTATACAAGATGATTCGGTATTTTTAAATTATACTCTATTTAACATTATTATAAACATTGGCTATATTCCTTGTGATGTACAATATACCCTTGTAGCTTATTTATTTCCTACCTAGTAGTTTGTACCTCTTAACCTGACTTTGTAGCTTTATTAACTATTCCTGCTCAGGAACAGAATCAGATGGATCAGTAGGTTTGATGGGCATAGCTAACGTAGAACATCTTTACGGCCAATCTAGCTGACTAGTTTTTATGCTTAAAAAGAACATCAACTTGTCTAAGCACAATCATTTGAAAAACTCAAATAAATAACTTCCCTACATGCTAGAATTCGTTGACAATGTGTTAAGTGAACAATTTCCAGCACATCACTGTTCATGAAACATTCCTTCTCTGCTAGTCTCACCAACTTTAGTAGCAAAATTCTTTAAAAAACATCTTGTAAGAAACATTTAATAACACTATTGGTCTCCAGTTCCTACTATCACCTTCTCTTATGGCCTGCACATCCTCCTTCTGGACAATTTCACATTGTATAATGTTGCGTTGGAAAAAACACTGAAGGGATTGAGCACCAAAGGGAGAGAGGATTGCCTGGGCACTCCTCAAGTCTTGCTGAGCTGAGTCTCTCAGCCTTTCACTCCTGTGGCCGATCTCCTGCAAGCTGACCATGCCATCCACTTCTAGATCTATGAAGTCAACCCAGAACTCATCTGCTCCTTTGTCCCTTGATGGGCATCTTGAGAAAAATTCACCTTCTCCCATTTTATTCTTCGCCCTTGAAACAATTCCATTAAAAGATTCCTTGACTGTCTACATATCCCTATGCAGATGGCCTACTGTTTATTCCAAGTAAAATCCATAAGCATTTCCCTTGTTACATATGGTTCTTGCTTTACCGTCTCCTGTCAATCACCTTCACTAGCAACAGAAATTTCTTCCAGCACATTTGCCCAACATGTGTCCACCAGAACACCAGAGCAGCATCACCTGAGAAGTCCTAACTGTGTCTTGGGGGAATTAACACTTTTAGATTAAAGCAAATCATCCTGGGCACCCAAGACTTTCCTAAATAAGGAGGGATCTAATAACAAGCTGTGATCCAACTGATACTTAAAAACTGCCTTGTTATATATAACAACTGCCTTATATATGTAATAACAACCACCTTATTATATATAACTACCTTATTATGTATAATAATAACAGCCTTACAATGTATTTATGTATAATAACTGCCTTATTATATTACATATAACAATAACTGCCTTATTATATATAATAAAGCAGTTTTTAAGTATTAGTCAATCACAGCTTGTTATTAGATCCCTCCTTATTTAGGAACGTCTTGAGAGTCCGGGATAATTTGGTGCTTCACTTAAAGTATTAATTCCTCCAAGAGACAGAGCCTATTGTACAGAGTGAAGTAAGTCAGAAAGAGAATGACAAATATTGTCTATTTGGAATCTAGAAAGATGGTACTGATGAACCTATTTGCAGGGCAGCAATGGGGACACAGACATAGAGAACAGACTTGGGGACACAGTGTGGGAGCGAGAGGGTGGGATGAATTGAGAGAGTAGCATGGAAACATATTCATTACCATATGTAAAACAGATAGCCAGTGGGAATTTGCTGGTGACATATGGAGCTCAACCCAGTGCTCTGTGACAATCTAGAGGGGTGGGATGAGGGGGGAGATGGGAGGGAGGTTTAAGAGGGAGAGGACATATGTATACCTGTGACTGAATCACGGTGATGTATGGCAGAAACCAGCACAGTATTATAAAGCAATTATCTTCCAATTAAAAAAAAACTGCCTTATTATGGATTATTGACCAAACTATACATCCACCAAGAAGGACCTCAACGAAGAAAATCTAATTCTTACCTTTAAAAAATCAGGAGGAAAAGACAGGCAAGCATCAACAGTGACAATACAATGTGGTAAGTACAACAATAGGTGCTTGGGTGCATGCATTCATTCATTTCTTGACTACCTACTGTGTGCCAATTAGTGGGGGTACAGTGGTTAAGAAGATGACCTAAATCTTTACCCTCACAGAGGTCACATTCTGGAGGTAGGTGCGGTTGGTAATAGGCTAAATGCTTTCAAAAGGTTTAATGAATGAGTTTAGGGAAATATGAATGAGATTAAGTTATGACATTGGTCAATGTCTAAAACAGGAGTGAAAGGTGACATTTGACCTAAGAGATGAGAAAGAGTCAGCCAAGTAAAAAGCTATTCCAGGTCCAAGAGTAACAAAACCCAGTAGCCTGAGGCAGTCACCAACTTGCCAGGAATCAGCTTAGGGTATCCAGAACAGACACTGTACTTGAAATGAACAAGCAAAGGGAGAGTAGAAAAAGATGAAGTCCAAAAGGCAAACAGACGCCAGATCCTTTAGGGCATACAGGTCAAGATCGGGGTCAGAAGCAATTGGTTTCAGTGGCAGAGTGACATGATTTGTTCTGATTCGTGTTTTTTAAGAGATCCCTTTGATTGCTTTATATATGAATGATCGGAGCAGAAGCAAGCAGGCTAGTTAAGAGGTTTCTGCAGTAAGAGATGAGAACTGATTGTAGCTTGGATAAGATGGAGATGGGGAAAAGTGAATGGATACAGCACATGGATATATCTGCTGCAGTAGGAACTGACAAGACTTATTGACTGACTGGTAGGGAAGGGGATGAGAGTTTAAATGAAAACAGTGGTATCACAGAGAAAAGAGTAGCTCACCTCTGCCTGGGAGGGTAGAGAAATATGCCATAGAACATATTCTCAGAGAGGAGACATTTAAGCAGGTATGAGAAAACAGAGCACAAGTATTGGTGAGGATGTGGAGAAACTGGTTATTGCCGGTAGGAATGGAAAATGGTGCAGCTGCTACGAAAAATGGTATGGCAGTTACTCAAAAATTAAACATAGAGTTACCTATGATCAAGCAATTCCACTTCTGGATTTACACCCAAAAGAACTGATAGCAGGACTTTGAGCAGTTATTTGTAGATATACCATGTTCAAAGCAGCAATTTTCACAATAGTCTAAAGACAGAAGTACCCAATATTCCATCAAGGAGAAATGGATAAACAAAGTGCAGCGCAAACATTAAATGGAACAGGTGTCACTCTTAAAAAGGAAGAAAATTCTCACACATGCCACAAAACGGGTGAACCTTAAAACATTAGATGAGGTGAAATATATCAGTCACAAAAGGATAAATACTGCATGATTCCACTTAAATAAATTACCTAGGATGGAAAATAGAATGGTGGTTGCCAGAGGTTAGAGACTTTAATGTTTAGCGGGTGTTTAGTGTTTGTTTAATGGGTATAAAGTTCCAGTTTTGAAAGATGAAGACAGCTCTGGAGATAGCAGTGATGGTTTCACAAACAATGTTAATGACTTAATGCCGCTGAACTGTATGCTTAAAAATGATTAAGATGGTAAATTTTATGCTATCTGTACTTCACCACACTAAAAAAAAAAAAAAAAAAGAGAGAGAGAAGAAAAGCAGGCAGTTCTCCAGGTGGCCATGAGATCAGAAGAGAAATCCAGGTAGAAGCAGCAGGCTGTGTGAAGACGTGGGGAGGGTGAGGTATGGGCTATGATGTGTGTAGTTTATTTTTCAGTAATATCAAAATTAATGTTTTAAACATTAAAATATTAAGGTCATCTTTACTATTCATTTAAAATCCTGATGCAAAAATCTGGCTTCATCAGGGTCTAAGAAGCCTGAATCTCTTTATGCCACATTCCAAGAAGCTTCCTTAACAGTTATTGACTCCTACTTTCAGGTGGCACAATGCTAAAGTATCTGCCTGCCAATGCAGGAGATGCAAGAGACAAGGTGTTCAACCCCTGGGTCAGGAGATTCCCTGGAGAAGGGAATGGCAACCCACTCCAGCGTTCTTATCTGAAAAACTCCACGGACAGAGGAGCCTGGTGGGCTACAGACACGACTGAGCACACACACACACTACACTACTACGCTACTGCGTGCTTGGAAGGACAAGGAAGTACTCTGTCCTCCTAGATGTCAGTCTAGTGGTGAGGACACACCTTTGAGCCCAAGGTTACAAAATTCTGAGGCCTCAGGACTGATAACTGCAGCGAAGGAAAAGTTCTTTTGCAATTAAACAAGTTCTAACAAGGGAGCCTAACTTACCTGCAGCAGAAGAGAGGGGAAAAAAATACAAAACCAAACCTCCCTGCAGGAAAGACATTGAAATTAACACCTGAGTTAAGGACAGGATTGGCACAGATGGAAAAATAGTCTGGGACCCGTGCCAGCCAATACAACAAAGGGAACACTGATAAACAAAGGGCAACTGTGATATTCGACAGCAGCAGATAAGGTGTTTACCAACCCTCAAAACTGCCCAACTTAGACTTCCATAAGCAGGAATCAGTGAGGCTCTGAACCTTATGTATTAGGTTTGTCAATTGGCTCCTATCTTATGGGAAAATAACCACATTAAATTCTTGCACTCAGACGGCCAACGGTAGACGGCCAACGGTGTAAATATCCCTCTCTCTTTTTAACCAGGCCAAAGGTTCTCGTCGGGAACACAGCCTGAAGAGTGAGGCCTTGTTCTGGGAAGGAGTGAATACTCCTGGGGCGGATGGAGCCTATCACAGCTGGACGGAAGGGATCTCAAACGCACCGGGAGTGGGAGGCGCGCCTCCCTCCACCTCTGGGTGTGAGGCGGACCAGGTGCGCGGCAGCAGCGGCCCAGAACCCACAGCCTCCGCGCACCTGCAGCCCCATCCGTGCGTTCACACGGCCCGTGACCCCCAAGGCGCGGCCCAGCTCACCCTTCCCCTTGGTCATGATGGAGGTGAGCGGCACCCGAGGGCGGTCGCTGAAGACCTCGGCCTGCTGCACCAGCGCCTCCCGCACGCTGTGGAAGTCGTTGAGGACCACCACCAGGTAGTGGCCGATGAAGAAGCTAAAGATGTTGCCGTACACACGGCCCAGGTCGGTCAGGAGCCACTGCACCCCCTGGCCCGAGGTATTCATTTCTCCGGTTCTCGCCCGGCGATACGGCCAGCTCTTCCTTCGGAGAAAAGGCGGCAGCAGCACGAAGCCGAAGTTGCCCACCACGGGCCAGGGCGCGGGCCCCGGGGGGATGCCCCGCTCCGGGAACCGCCACAGCCAGCTCCAGCCCAGCAGCGCGGCGAGGACGAGCAGCAGCAGCGCGCCGCCCGTGGGGTCCAGCCGCAGCAGCCCCGGGGGCGCGTGCAGGAGGCGCAGAGGCCAGGGCGCGTCCTCGGTGGGGGGCTGGGGAAGCCCAGGGGAGGCCATGGCCTGAGCGCCGGTGTCCGCAGCCCCGGGCTCTTGCCGCAGACCCCAGGAGCCTGTTCCCCGACACTGGTGCCCGGCCTCAGGGCCAACTCCCCGGGAAGCCCAGGGGCGGGGAGGAGACGCGGATGCCACTCCGGATTGGCTGCGCCCACCGCCTGTCCGTCCAATCAGCGGCGCCCGAGCGGAAACGGGGACGCGCTCGCAGCCGCGCTGCTGGGGTCTGCGGACCAGGCTGGCCGCGCCGTCTGAGAGTTGGTTGCTCAAGCCGGGTCGTGCCCCTCCGCTGGGTCGGACTTGGCAATGACCTATCCCTGAAAAAAAGATGCTCGCACGTATTTACGCTCTGATTGGTTGTCGGACTTCCTGTGTCCATTGTCAGTTGCGTGCTTAAACCGTGCCAGGTCAATAGGCCGCTCATATGACTCAGCCTGAACATTAGCACTTTGACCCTGAGCTGGGAGAGAGGTCCTCGCCCCGTCTCCTGCAGCAAAAAGACAGGATTGCTGCTTTACCTAAATCGGGATTCGGAGAAAGAAATGACCCCTTTCTTCCACCCAGAAGTAGCAGGATGATGGAAATGCAGTGTGTAGAATTTGTAGACGTAGGTGACCAACGCTCTGAAAGGACGGGTGGGGAAAAGTCGTGAGAGGGTGGGGGAGGGCGGGTGATGGAGTAAAGCGCTTAGAACTTGCGGTAGACAGTGGTAACATCTCTTTTGTGCGGAAAGTGAAAGCTCAGCGTGCTTTTCAGCGTGTGGCCGAGGTAAAGCACGAGACCTAATCCAGAAATTTGCTTGGAGGGTTTAAGTGGCTAACAATATAAACAGCAAATTGGGCGAGGAGTTGTGACAGTATCGTTCTCGCTATGACACCGAACCAGAAATGCTGAGGTTGACATATTAAGAATTGTGTAATGCTTTCGAAGTCTGTCTTTAATTTTCCGTAATTATGGCTCCTCCCTTTTCTCTGACATCACACAGGACATAATTGCATTCACGTTGTTTTCCTAAGTAAGTCTCTTATTTCTGTGATGCAGATAGGAAGTATTACGGGCTGAATTGTGTTCACCTGAAATTCATGTATTGAAGTCGTAGCCCCGAGTACCTCAGAATGTGAGTGTATTTGGAGACAGGGCCTTTAAAAAGGTAGAGTAAGATGAGGTCATGTAAGTGGACCCTAACCCGGTGGAAGAAGAAGAGGTTAGGACAGCGACAGACACAGAGGGAAGACCATGGGAAAACACAGGAGGAAGATGGCCATCTACAAGACAGGGAGAAAGGACTCAGATCAACCCTACCAACACCTTGATTCTTAGATTTCTAACCTCCAGAACTTTAAGGAAATAAGTCTGGAGTACTTTGTTATGGCAGCCCTTGCAAACCAATTCAGAAAGGCACCTTGTTCATAATATATACTATGGATAAATTATTTTAACATGAAACATATAGCTCACCCAGTGCTTCTTAAGGATGAATTTTCCCAAATGATATTCAGGCCTTTCTTGTCAGAAAAAGGAATACTTTCTGCATCATCCATCCTATTTTAAATAGAGGAATAATATAATAATCAGTGGCAGTAAAGGAAAGGAATACCAAAAGATCTTTGGGGGTGGGGAGAGAGGGAAAGGAAGAGGAGAGTATTAAGGGAAACACTTTTAAGTAGAATCCCCAAAGATCATTTAAACCACTCACCTTCCCACTGGAATCCTTCTTGCTGGATTTCAGCCAGAATTGTTGGTAACAGTATATCCAAAATATCTAAGTACTATTATTTTGTTATCAAGAGTGGCGTTAAATCTTTAAAAGAGAGGTGTTAAATTACTCTATTTGTAAAACTACAATTGTCCAGCTGGTTTGTAATTCCCTGGGAGGTAAATGCTACACTGGATACCCATCCAGAGTCAGTGAGCATGAACAGAGAGAGCTTATGGCTTAAGAAGAGTTTGCAAAATGCTAATGAAAGGAAAAGTTGAAATGCTAATTATATTATTTAGTTGCACAACTCTACTAGCCATTTAAAAATTAATTCCTTCATTTCCTTTAAGTTCCTATGATTTGCTTCATATATATTCCTTCATGCATATTTCCACATATAGTATATAGGTACTTCTGTGCACATTCTCTGAGCACCCATTTGCCCTACAGGAAACTGGGTTAACCAATGTGCCTACATCAAGTGTAAGGATTACATGAAGTAATTAGCACAATGTCTAGCTTTTAGTTCAGTCTCAATGAGTACAAGCTGTAATAGTAATAATTATCTCTGGGCCCTGACTCTACAGGTTAGTGGTATTGCCTTCCTTTTTCACCTCTTGCAACTTTACCTGCCTTTTTCAAAATTAGATTGTGAGACTGGCCAGTATATTAACTTGTTTTCTATATTCAGCCTTTCAGACTTGTATGATGAATAAATAAACTGGCCCATCTTCAATATTACCTGTATCATTCTTCTTTAGTTGAATGTATTATGATTTTCCTGGAGAGGAGATGAGGGGAGGGAGGACCCTGAAAGGTATTGATAGAAGGCAGAATCTCAATAGTAACAAAATCCAATTCTCAAAACTTTTTAAAGTAGGATCGGAGCATATATTTTTGTTTAATGCCCAAACCGGTCCAGATGTCCAAATGTCCTTCAACAGAAGAGGGGCGGGGGGGATTCCATCTCTTTGTAAAACAGACTACTGTACTTAGTTGCTCAGTCGTGTCTGACTCTTTGCAACCCCTTGGACTGTAGCCCACCAGGCTCCTCCGTCCATGGGATTCTCCAGGCAAGAATGCTGGAGTGGGTAGCCAAGGGATCTTCCTGGCCCAGAGATCGAACCTGGGTCTCCTGCATTGCAGGTAGATGCTTTATCGTCTGAGCCACCAGGGAAGCCCAGAATAGACTCATAATAGACTCTTCAGTAAAAAGGAATAACCTATGGTACACCCCACAGCATGATGATTCTAAAAAAAAAAAAAAAAATACTATTCTGAGTGAAAGAGCCAGACATAAAAGACTACATACTGAAAGAACTCATTTATAACAAGTTCTAGAAAGGCACACCTAACTCATGGTGATATAAATCAGGGCAGAGGGCAGGACTGACTGAGAAAGGGACATGAAACATTTTTCCAGGGGGTGAGGTAGAAATGTTTTATGTCTCGATTGGGGTATTGGTTACCTTGGGCATACACATTTGTCAAAACTGAACTGTACATTTCACTGAAGGTAAATTTTGTCTCAGTAAAACAAATTTAAAAAAAAAATGAAATCCAGTATCTTGGAAAGAAAAGACACAGGTGAAGTAAGAAGACTTATCTACCTATTGTGAAATGCATGCCCAAGAAACGTTATGTGATGTATTGTTATAACAAGAGTGACCAGTACTTTAGTATGTAAATAGAGATAGGAAAGAAAGTGGTTAAATAGTAACATTCCTCTTAAAAAATAAACATAACCTTAATTTAATTAGCCTGGCCATATGGTTACAGACTGTGGACTTTGACTTTTATGTAAGCCAAAGCAAGCTGGAATCCCTGTTCCTCTTTTCTCCCTCATTTACTTCCATTTATTTTGCAGAACTCAGCATAGAGTCTGCCTAGATCTAAACGGGCTGCGTGGACAAGTTGTTAACCTTTCTGACTTCTTCACTGTAAAATGAGGGAGCTTAATCCAAGGCTCTAAAATGCCTCTGGTCCCTAAGATTCGCCCTCTTAAGTAGATTGTCAGGACCTTGAATTTGGCCCTTGATTAATAACATGTTTAGTTAATAAAACCTGAAAAAAATAAAGTGCATTCCCAAGGTCAAGTATAAGCCCTTTGCCTCAACACAGCATAGGGCTTTTACTTCCTGGTGGCAGTCAGCATGCTTTGGCTAATAATGAAGCCTCTAAGTTTCTAAGTCTCGTGTAGAATCATGTTTTAGGAGGGACACGAGTGGGTAAAGAATCCACCTGCAATGTGGGAAACCTAGGTTCAATCCCTGGGTTGGAAGATCCCCTGGAGAAGGGAACAGCTACCCACTCCAGTATTCTGGCCTGGAGAATTCCACGGACTATACAGCCCATGGGGTCGCGAAGAGTCGGACATGACTGAGCAACTTTCACTTGAAAGGTTACCTACTCTTTCCTTTAAGCAAGAACATACTTACAGCAAATCAGATATTTGAAAGTCGATAGTTTCATTCTGATTTTAAAAATGGCAAAACATCGTTTTGTATAAAATTTGAAAATGCAAGAAACTGTAAAGGAGAAAATAATAATCTTTTTATTTTTTCCACCGAGGGTTAATTTATTATATTTCTGTATGTATCCTTCCAGTCTTTTAATTCATATATCTATGATATTTTTAATCTTTATAAATAAATATGTATATGTCATTAACATTTTTCATGTTCTCCCACAAATTATTTTTAATTACTCTCTTCTAGCCCAAGGATTCAGCAACGCTTTCCTGTAAAGGGCCAAACAGTAAATGTTTTTGGTTTTGTTGGCAATTTGATCTCTGTCACAACTCTACAGTTGTGCTGTGGGAGCTGGCTAGTAGCCATAGGCAATAAATAAATGGTCATGGCCATATTTCAGTAAAACAGGCAACCAGCTGGACTTATTCTGCAGGCCATTATCTGCTGACTTCTGGACTTTTAAAAATCTTGTTCATTGTTTAGGAATTTTTCAAAATTTATCTGACCAATATCCTATTGTCAACATAAGCTATTTTCCATTTTTTTGCTATTATGAACAATAATGTGATATATATACCTATGATTATTTCAGTAAGATAAATACCAAGAAATAGATTGGTACTAAGACCAAAGTACCGATAGAACAAAGTACATACACACATATACACACACATACACCCATGCACTTTGTCCTTCTACCACTGAGAGAGAATCTCTGTGAAAAGTGGGATGTATTTCCTCTGGGATTACTTATATGCTTACATAGATTCCCCCTGCTGCCCCATCAATGGCATCATACTGTGTTTTTGGTTTACTAATCTGCTCTTACTTAACACTGATGTTTTAATAGAATCATTTTGACTGTTCTCTAAAGGGGCAGAGATGAACAAGACTACAGGTATGTCACAATGTTAGTCCAATCCTCTGTTAAGAAATACCTAGTTTATTTCCGATTTCTATTAAAATTATACCGGAATAAATACGGGGGGGCTTGTTTTTATCTAGTGTGGTAAATGTGGGGAAGGTAGGTGGAGTGGGGACTTTAGAAATATAAGCTCAAGCATCTGACATTGTTCTCAACTGAAATCCAAAAAGCATGTACAGCATGACAAACATCTGTATCTTGTATTAAGCAGAAAATTATTAAATCTCTGCAATTTAAAAATTCTAAAACTTCCAATAAAATTTTAAAATTCCATGGTTTATTTTCTAATTAGGCATTATTATATATGTCTAATATATAATAGATGTATATAATCAGGCAGTATCTACTGCTTTACATTACTTCCAATCTGCAACATGATGTTAGAAGGTAGAAAAATATCATTCAACAAATACTTGCTGTGGTAAGAACTTTATTAGACACTGGGATGAATACTAAGACAATTCTTTCTCTGAAGGAACTTTAATTTGATATATTAACAGGGCTTGTCTTTTAAGATCTTAAACCAGTGAGTGTATCTCACATTTTGACAATTTTTTTGTATGTATCTTTTAGGGAGGGATTCAGATTCAGAGAAGTAAGGCAAAGCTTTCAGGAGACGAGACTTCTGCTGAACTTTCAGGACAAGCAAGATCTGGATATACACGAATAATTTCAGAGCTAGAACTACTGTACCTAAAAGATTTAGCTGCATCTGGCTAACACTGAATGTGTACCTTGTAACAACCTCTTTCATTTCTTTCAACAGTTCTGAGAGACAGGGACTGTTATGATTTCCATCCCACAGATAAAGAAACCGAGGCGCAGAGGTTTCTTGTTTCAGGTCTTCACCTCAGCCAGTGCTGGAAGCAGCGATTCAAACCCAGGGAGCACAGGGCCACCGTGTCCCCTGCCTTCTTCTGCAGACAGGTGACAGGCTGTCTGGGGAAGCACCAGTTGGATGGGGCGCTGCAGCGCAGCAGACCAGGATGAGAGCAGCCTGGCCAGGACAGAGGGCGCTGCTCCCTGAAGCAGCGGAGAAGTGCCCTGCATCCATCAACAGGCTCACAGATCAGAGACTCGGAGCCCAAAGAGCTTCAGAGCTTATAAAAAGTGCACGTTGCTTTTAAAAAATGTATTTGTATAAAATCAAGAAACCCAGATGTTATGGACTACATGTTTGTGTCCCCCCCGCCCACCAAAAAAAAAAAAAAAATCCATCATGTTGAAATATTAACCTCTAGAGGACCGTATTCAAAGGTGTGGTCTTTGGGAGGTTATTGGGTTTAGAGGAGGTCAGAAGGGTAACGAAAGGAGGGTCCTTAGAAGAAGAAAAGAGATCAGAGCTCTCTCTACGTGCCACGTCCCATGTGAGAGGAAACAGGGAAGTCGGGCCTCACCAGAAACTGACCACGCTGGCACCCTGGCCTCCGACTTCCCAACCTCCAGAACCAGGAGTTGTGTTTGTTGTTTAAGCTACTCAGTTTATGGTATTTTGTTAAAACAGCTTAAATGACTAGGACATCAGGGAAATGTCTTTCCCCTGGTGTCAAATGTAAACATTCCCTTCAAACCATGGACTGGGAAATTGACCAGATGTAATACAAAGTATGTTCAAAAAGTATCGCTTCCTCCCTGCCAAGCCCTGTGTGCCTGGGGACCCTGGGGTGTGTGCTCTGGGGGTGAGTCTCCTTGCAGACCCCGGGCTCCTGCCATCTGCCGGAGGCAGGTGTGTGATGAGGGGAGAGGGAAGATGCTATCATTGCACATCGGTTACAGGGCAGGGGGTTATAAATAGGAAAAGAACATATAGATGAAAGGAATAGAGTTAACGTGGAGACAGGACATCTGCAGAATGTGGGTCATAGCATCTTACAGAGCTAAAGGTCACACACTCCTTTACTTTGCTCTCAACAACACAAAACTTGGTTGTCAAAAGATTTCTGCAAGAGGCCATTCTTCTTCATTCCTCCCACATGGGGTGGTTCTTCCATCCCACTGGTGCAATGGGAAAATTACAGGCTTTGGGCAGTCATGTGCCAATCAGCAGGGCTCCTTGCCCCATTTATCTCTCTAAGTCAGAATTCCTTCAAGCGTAAAAGGAGCATAATGAGATTTGCCTGGTGTTAAACAAGAGGACACCAACTTGCAATGCCTGATCCATGGTAGCTTAAAGGCACTTAGGTAGAGAAAGAGGTAACTTCTTGGATACAAGAACTGTGGTAAAGTGTGCTCAGACACTTGGTCAGATGCAAGCACATGTGTTGGACAGATTTTTAGTACGGAGAACTCACCAGTTCACACTAGGGCCAAACAATCCTATGGCTTCACTTTGGTCCCTTGGGGAGTCCAGAATCAACCCAGACTACTATGTGTCCCAAGACTCCGTTCCATTTCCTCAGAGCTTTGCTGTCCTTTGAAAGCAGGTCACTGTATCGCTTCCTCCTTTTGATTTCCCCTAGAGACTAATCCCTGAGAGTCATATTTAGAGATAAAGCCTTATGCACTCCCCAACCAACCCCCCCCCCCAACCCCGCAACCTGTGTAAGGCTAAGGTGCATGACAGTAATTATGTTCTATTGGAGGAAATGGCAACGCACTCCAATGTTTTTGCCTGGAGAATCCCGTGGACAGCGGAGCCTGGTGGGCTATAGTCCATGGGATCGCAGAGTTGGACACAACTGAAGTGATTTAGCTTTAGCATCCTATAAGGGATACTTGTAATAACTGTTCTATTGTAACAAATTGGTAAGCTCAAACCCAGCGATTCCTTTGTTTTCAAGGCCATTTTGCACCAGAAGAGTTGACTCTTCTCCCCTTCTGAAGTGTAGTAAATCCAAACTATGAGAAAAATCAGCAGCATCTGACAAAGAACTTGTTCCAAGGATCAGTTTCCCTCTCAACAAACTAATTGGCTAATAAGAGAATAAACTTTTCTAAAAACAAGCAACAACAACTACAAAAACAAAACCTCTGAACAGTGATGGTAACCATAGTAATTATCACAGGGAGGCAGAAAAACAGAAACCAAGATTCAGTTTCCAGCTGTAACACTTCTTAGCTCTTTCATCTCACAAAACGAGGTCACCAACTCTTTGCTTGTCTACCTTGTGGGATTTTGTTAACGATTCAAGAATGTATGTCAAGCATAAAAACTGTAAAATGAGATGCATTCTACATCTGCCACATATAAATCAAATATGCTTTAGGCACACAGTACTGCATAATCCACTATTCTAACAAGCATTATTCCTCATGATTTGGTGAGTAATCTAGTATTATGTTTCCGATAGTCTTATATATTTTATTAGAAGAAAATGAAATGTAAGGACTTTTCTGGTGGTCCAGGGTTGAGAGTCCTCCTGCCAACGCAGAGGACATGGGTTCAATTCCTGGTCCAGGAAGATCCCACATGCCACAGGGCAACTGGGCCGGTGGGCCACGGCTACTGAGCCCTCAGCCTGGAGCTCGTGGTCAGCAAGAGGAGAAGCCACAGCGCAATCAGAGGCCTGTGTGCCACAAGAGCAGCCTCTGCTCTCTGCAACCGGAGAAAAGCCACGTGCGGCCAAAAACAAAAAATGTTTTAAGGAAAAGTTAGGTGTCAAGGTTTGTCAAACATCACATTAGTTCCTTGTATAATGCATTCTAGATTTTAAAAAAGGCAATCTTTGAGGCTCTGGCCAGCAAAATCAGCAAGCCAATATTTCAAACAGAAGGATGAAACAAAGTTTTTCACCCAAAACTGGGGTGGAGGTGACAAAAGACTACTGTGATTTAGACTCACTCTATCATCTCCAGATAATCCAAAGAAACCTGAATTATCCAACAATTTGATCTTTGAACCATATTATCTTAACCCTTGTCCCCTCATCCCACTGAGGTACTTTGAGGGTCATGCCTTCATCTTTTATCAGGGGGCCCAAAAACAACTTAAAGCAAACCACTGTTGCAGTGACTACTGAACTCTGGCTAAGGACTTTACCCTGGGGCTCACTTTGTGAAAGAAGAGGGTGATAATTTCAGAATTGAGCAACAGAAAGGACTCTGCTTTTCTTGAAGAATTAATGATTTATCATCTTGTTATTTTTTACTCTGTGAACAATGAGAGTCTGAATTATGATTTTGTTCCTCTGTGAACAATGAGAATCTGAACTATGGAGCAGGGAACTGATTTTATACCTCTCCACAAATGACCTTATACTGTTGTAAATCATTTCTCACCTTAAATCCAAGGGCAGGAAAATAACACACCCCAGTTTAATTAGTATGCTGTTATCAGCTTATTTTAAAAATAGTGCTTGAAGAAAATAACCCCCCCTGTGGTTTTAATAACTACTTAAAACTAAATAATTTTTACAAACATTTAAAGAAAGCAATAATCTGTTTTAATTGAAGAAAACCCATAATACTAATTTTGAAAAGACTGTTGATGTCACGGTGGTTTATTGGGTAAATACAAAGTATAGGCTCTTGCTTTTTTTTTTTAAGCAAAGCCAAAGAGATTAGAAACCAAGTAGACACATTCTTTTTAAGAGTAGAAACATAAATTAGTTTTAACTAACAATTAGGCACTTAAAATGTAAATGTAAAACGGCATTTTGAAGTACAAACTATAGTTAACATGCCCAAATTCCTCCTGAAATGTTTTTACAAACACAAAAGCACAAGCCTGGAAAACATATTTCTAATCTAAGAGAATTTCCCCTTTTGAAAAAAAGAACCTGAATTCAAATCTGTATGACAGACCAATGATTAAGGTACCAGTGGGTAGGAGAAAAGAGTTTCTGAAATTTACATATTTAATTAAAACGTAAGCATTTAATAAATCTATTACAATAATATACAGTATATATCATAATGAAAAATATATGTCAGGAAAATAATGAATTCTAGACTTAGAATTTTGCTTTACAACAAGGCACTTAACACATTGAAACAGTACAGTAAATTTCCAAAAGATGCAACTGGCTACCTCTCAAACCTTGTAATAATATTTCTTTTGTGAATATAGTATAACATAACCATACATTTTGCAGCATTAATCATTGCATAGGAGGTAAACTAAATAATGAATTCCAACTTGGCAATTAGATTAGCTTATAGCTTCTTCTTTTTCTTTTAAAGGACAGTTTTAAATAAATCCACAATAAAGAACTATTCTTACTCATGATTCATTCAGAACACAACATAGTTAGATTAATGAGTAACAAAATCAATCAGAACTTACAAGGTGTGTATCTGTATAAAAACTTATCTTTGGGTACCTTTCGACATGATTTTCAGTGTTTAGGTATTGAAGTCAAGAGCACTTCTTAATAGAAGAAATATTTTTAGCAAGTAAGTCAAAGGAGTTAAATTATTGCAACACAATGACATTAAAAAAGGACTCTTTATACATACAAATAGAAAAGCCTTCAACATATGGCATATTAATTATAATATGTCCAATTTAAACATGTAAACTCATTTATTAAGAAATTCCTTCTCACACTTCCTTACACTACAGGAGTGAGTGTGTTAAGACTGGCTTATATTTGAAATCAGCTTTACAGCGCAAAACAAAGTCAACAATATAAAAGAATTTTAAGAGAACTATTCAAAATATTCAAGGAACAAGATGTTAACCCTCAAAAAAGTAACTGCATGAATTTTAGCATGTAAAAAAAAAAAAATACACGAGAAAGATGGCCAACTTGGTGTTTCAAGGTAAGCAAAATATAGGGAATTATAAAGGGAGAAATTAATGATTGTGATAGTGAGAGGTAAAAATGGTTTGCAAATTTTCTTTGATCAGATGGATAAAAGACTAGAATTATAATCCCTGTGATCTAAGCACATTTTCCCTTTGGAAAAGGCTTAAAATGCCTTTAAAATAATTCTTTTTGAAAAAGATAATTACTTTTGCATGATGCTTTCATATTACTGGTAAAAATAATTTTTAAATGCCTTTAAAACCTTGGAAATGCACTTGTGTCTATTTTGTGTTCCAAGTCATATAACATATTTCCACAAGGGGGCACTGCGGTACAGCAAAGAACCCCATGCACTGTCATCCATCAACCAGCTCATCACAACCGCCTTCCCACCTTCCTTCCATAGCAAAACTTGTTTCCCAAGATGCCAGGAAATTAAATACCAAATTCCAAATTACCTTGGGTGGAACTGAGTGGGTAAGAAGACTTTATTTTCAGAGCTAGTGTAGGAACTCAAAAAAAAAAAATCTGAAAGGAACTCATTTTCACTTGAAAGATCTTTTAAAAAATGTGGCATCATTCATAGAAATTATATATTAGAGAAATATTGCACCAAGGACTTAATTACAGAAAAAGCTTCAAACCAGAGCACTGGCTTACAAAAACAAGGATAATAGACAAGATCTTATGTTGTTTCAAAAGACAAGCTTGTAATTACGTTTTTTTTCAATCGAGGTATAATTGACATAAAACATTATATTAATTTTAGGTTTACAATGTAATGATTTATTTGTACATATTGTGAAATTATCACCACAGTAAGTCTAATAATTGTTTACGTTTTATATCCCCAAGTGGCATATTGGGTTGGACCTCAAGTTTGCTTTCCTAAATGTAAATGGGTTTTGCTATTTCTCTTATTTTCCCATCTAGAAACTCTGATGGGACTACAAACTCTAGAAACTCTCCCTTTATTTTCATACCGCATGCTTCCACAGCATTTTTTAAAGAGCAATGGCATATACATGTAAACAGCATCGGGGCAGTAGTGTCCATACATGGGGTCAGAGATGTTTTTAAAGTTCTTCAAAAGGTGATGGTATTTAAAAAAAAAAACAAAAAAACTGGATTATTTGACTAAAATGCAAAGTTTATACTGTTTTCAAGGTTGTCCAATAATCAATACACCATAATTTTTAAAGCTTAAAACCTTTCCTCACTTAATTTGAAAAAGAGTGGATTATACCAGATGTAGTTGAATGAGGCTCTAAGGTATAACAGGTTGTTTTATTTGAATTCGAGGCTCAAGGAATATATCAGTATTAGGAGAACAAAGCTCAAGTTTCCATGTCAGACACTTTTCCTCACAATTAGACAGGAGAAATTTAAAATCAGTATTTTCAAGTAGAATACATTGTCTTATCGCAAGCATCAATATTTAACAAATGAAAATAAGTGAAAATTATGTAGAATTATAGCTAAATACACCACGTAAGCTGTACATATGGTTCTTATTGACTTAATAATAAATACTGGAAAGACTTCTTGCATTTCAAAACCTGCCAAGGATGTACAGGGTTTCAATTTGTGTTTTAAATAAGTAGGTTAGTCTTTTTGCCTTCTGATTCAACCTTTAGTGTTTCTCTTTTACAGAAAGAATCATACTGAAACATACACAGAATTTTAGCACCAAAGGATGATGACCCTTCTGAACAGAATTGTTTTGTGCTTCTCTTAGACAAGTTAAAGTCCAATTTTGTGTACCGAGTCAAGGCTGACTCATTTACAATGACAAACTTAGGGATGGTTTTCATTCTAAGTGGGGAGAAATCTTCACCATCAATATAAATGTAACTGCCTCCTGCTACCCATACTGACTTCTCCCCTCTCTGACTAGTGTGGATGATTTTGTAACCTTAAATTTTTTTCCATAATTACTAGAAGTTTAAAGAAATCAAGCCAAGAATTATCCAAAAGATTCAACAGCATTAAACAATGCACTGAATCTGGCCGGATTTTTAAAAAATCCATCTTGTTTTTTTCTTTTTTTTTTACATCACCTGAAAGAACTTCAGAAACAACTACCCCGCTTTACTGAGTAGCCGTCATCATCTAACACACCCATTCCAACCGTAGATTACAGTGCAGCACCGTGGTATAATTTCAGGGTCAAGGTAAAATTACTCAACTGCGGTATGTGTCCTTAGGACCAGTACATAAGAAACGAGTCTCTTGCTAAAAGGCAAGGATGCGATAAACTTTTGGACTCCATCTTGGTTTTTCCATAAAGCACAATGGAACTTAGGAAGAAATGGTTTTCAGTGACATGTGACCAATTGGATTTCTGAGTTCCAATTCACAGCTCTATGACAGATTCTCACCCAGGGTGTGTGTGACCTGGGCGAAGAACACAGGCTTGTTCCCCACAGGGCCGGAGTGTGAGTTCACACAACCTGTGTGTGTTCAGCCTGTGCTACACCGCTGACTGCCTTGGGGGGCACAGGGGCGAATTTACCAGGTGGAGAACAAGCCCCGCTCATCCGCATACACAGCCCCATGTCTCCTGGATGTCCATCATAGGGAAGCTCAAAATGAAATATTTACACACATGTGAAATCTGTGGGGTGTCTCAAATACGTCTATACTGACTTAGTTCACTTTTTAAGTTATAAAATTATCAGTTAAAAAAAAAAATAAAGTGAAAGTGACACGTGGTACGTTGGCCGGTAGCAGCAGCATGTATTCCCGGGCCTGACCCTGACCTCCCCTCAGGCAGGGCAGAAACTAGGTTCTCCCAGAGTTCACTCACAACCCACGGCTGGGAAGCCTAATGCTAAAAACCACTCTCAACATTTGGAGATTTTATTTACACAGTAGCTGTCTATATCCAGATATTTTTATTTATTTAAAACTTTAACAAATTCTTTTGACCTTGGAGGGAAAAAAAAAAAATCCTGAAAACATTCTGAAGTAGAGAGCTTTCCTGGAGAAAGAATAAGGAAGGAGTAGTATGTTCTTTGGCACCTCTTTAACAAGCTCATTAGTAAAATCCCAGTTGGAGGGCTTGTCACCAATGAATGAAGAGCCGAAGGAGAATATAACTCTCAGGATGAATAAAAAAAAAAAACCAGTCAAAGGGTAATACTTCGTTCATCTTTCTAATCACTTGCACAAAACTTGGTCCGCTTCTTCCTTTAGTGATCAGTTCTCCTAAAATAAAAATCAAAACTATACCTTTGGTTACAGCGATAACTCTTTTGGTGTAAGAGCTGATGCCTCTGCTCTGCTCCTCAGGTAGATTTCTCATTATCTTCCCCGATCTTCTGAACCCGTGAGTACTTCTTGCAAGATGATTTGAAGCAGCCAGGAGGCCAGGACAGAGGCCAGGAAAAGCAGCAAGGGATCGAGCCTTGTACATTTTTCTCAAAAAAATAAAAGATGGGGAACCACCACGCTCGAGACAAGAAATTAGTCTGTGAAGAGACCTTCAAGTTCTGTAAAAGGTAAAGAACAGGAAAACGGGACATATTTCTCACGATTTGCATCCTGCTTTGCTTCTTAATTAAGCTGTCATTTGCTATAGCTGAACAGGGAAAGCAGCAGAATCTGGATCACAAGACAACAGTCATCTTTGCTCCTTTCCCCAACTCTGATAGGGCTTTCCAGGTGGTGCTAGTGATAAAGAACCTGCCTGCCAATGAAGGAGACATAAGAAACACAGGTTCGATCCTTGGGTTGGGAAGATCCCCTGGAGAAGGGCATGGCAACCCACTCCAGTATTTTTGCCTGGAGAATCCCCATGGACAGAGGAGCCTGGCAGGCTACAGTCCATGGGGTCGCAAAGAGTTGGACACAACTGAAGTGACTTAGCACGCATGCATCAACTCTGACAAGGCTCTGGCTCCACCCTCGAACCCCTCCCCTCTTGGTGGCTCAGGCAAATCTGCCTGTGATTCCAGGAAGAATGGAGACTCAGGAATGGCTATGAGAGATCTCCAGCGGGAAAAATTTTCAGGATGTGTGAGTGGTCAGATCTATGGCTCAAGGAAGGTGGAAGAATGAAAGGAGAGCTCATAAGGTTAACAGTCTTTAAGGGGAAAGATGAAGATTTCGGTTCAGTGGTGTCAGTAGATATCTAGATGGGACGGGAAGAAGGAAGATGGAAGTAGGAAACAGGGCCACAAGGTAATCCGTGGAAAGGGCATTTATTAGTGGGCACAACACTAGCTGAGAACTGGAGCTAGATCCGTGGGGAATAGCATATTTCATTGTTCACAAACTCTCGCAACACTGTAGGCATCAGACAATATGGACAACATGGTATCAGACAATAATCAGACTATCCCAGGATAAGTGGGCTTTGCTGGAGGCTCAAACAGTAAAGAATCTGCCTGCAAAGCAGGAGACCCAGGTTCAACCCCTGGGTTAGGAAGATTCCCTGGAGAAGGGAATGGCTACGCACTCCAGTATTCTTGCCTGGAGAATTCCATGGACAGAGGAGCCTGGTGGGCTACAGTCCGTGGTATCACAGAGTCAGACAGGACTGAGTGACTAACACTTTCACTTTTTTTCTCACATCCCCAGATAAGTAAGTCATGGCACGCAGACTAACTCTATTAACACCAAGGACATACACTAAGGCTAGGAAGACACAGTGAAGGAATCATTCTATCTTGAGACTAGGGGCAGAGAGCAGGAGATAGGCAAGGCTTCTCAGAAGAGATGACATCTGAGCCACCTCTTTCAGAATGAAAGGGAGAAGAAAAAACAGTCATCTGGGAACAAGAGGCAGCAGAAATAAGGAAGGAAAGATAAGGGAAGTCGGAGAGCACAGTATCACAAAAAGATGTACGAAGTCCAGTTATTCATTAGTTACTCATTTTTGCCTGACTTTAAAACAGTTGGTGTCTTTTCCTCAAAATAAGTTCTCTGAGTGCAAGCAGTCTCACCTAGCTGCACAACAAAGCTTCTACAGAGAAGGCTCCTAAATTTTTATTCAATTTTAATTCTCCTATACATTACCTGATGAGTAAAACACTGTGTTCTACAATTACACAGGATTTTACCCTTGTCATTTATATTTGCGACATTCTTTAAGAGGCAGTCATTCCTATCAGTCAATTGACCTCAACCACACATTTAGGTGGCAACAGCAGTTACTCCCATTAAGCTACATGAAACCCCGCTGTGTGAAAAGGGGTCCCCTGCCTTTAAAGACGTTATCCGAGGATAATTTCACTGCTCTCACCTTTTCGTTGGCCATGGAATGGTACCACCAGAAGAGCCGAGTTGTGATGTAATAGGCAACGATCACGTCGACGGTGTAGTGTTCGTGTGCTACCAGAATGCAGATGATGCCAGCAGCGCTCAACAGCCAGCAGATTAAGTGATACCACCAGAAGTGGCGGGGCGAATCTGCACAACAGGAAAGTGGCAGAGGTAAGCAGCATTCCCCGAGATGAATTGAATGATGACAGTCTACCCCGACGACCTGAGAAAAGTCTTTCTAAGGCCAAGAAGTCACTGGAGGAGAACATGGATCACCCAAAGTTATCAGTCACTGTGAACCGCCCAGGATTGGCGCAGGTTGGGGGTGGGGGGAGCAGGGGAGGCTGCTGGAAGCAGGTCTAATAGTCATTTCCCTGCGCAGGTTGGTGACACTGCTCTAGGTTTTGCTCACACAGTTTAATAATAACGAAGAGAACAGAAATATTTCACATTAGGTTGGGACTGGCTCCTACTGGCTCCCGTAGGGACCCTACTGGAAAGAAAAAGGGTAGAGGTCAAAAGAAAAAGGTATTGTCTATGAAAACGAGGAATGAGAAAGCAAGAGTGATTTTAGCTCTTAGACATAAACTTATTTTCATTTCTGCAGGGAGAGAAAAATGGCATTGGTGCCTAGAAATATTGTGATTCTCAGAAATTTTATACTGTTACTGTCAATAGCAACTACAAGACAGTCCCTATGTAAAGCTTGGGCTTCCCAGGTGGCTCAGTGGTGAAGAATCCACCTGCAATGAAGAAGATGTGGGTTCGATCCCAGGGCTGGGAAAATACCCTGGAGAAGAAAATGGCAACCCACTCCAGCATTCTTGCCTGGGAAATCTCATGGACAGAGGAGCCTGGTGGGGCACAGTCCGTGGGGTTGTAAAAGAGTCAGACATGACTTAGGGACTAAACAGCAACAGCAAAGTAAAAGCTAAGGATTCTTGCTAATTCACTGATGGGTTGGAGCCTTACCTTGTGAGGCCACTAAGTTCATTACACTGATCAGCTTTAAGAGAGAACTGAAGCCCTTCGCAGGTTAAACATGATCCTGCGCCCCCAACCTTCCCACACAGGCGGCAATGACACAGGTATAAAGGGAACCAGCACTCATTTCTAATAAGTCTTCTTTCTCTAGAATAACTTTTTTTTTCTATTTTAAAGCTTTATTAGCTCACAAAGATAATAATACTGAAATTTATTTCATATTTAACTGTGATTATTTTTATAGTGATATTTACTTTCAAGTGTGGAAGAATGGTTGAATAGCAAAAAGATCCATTTCCACAACTTTACATGGCACATCAAATCAGGCATGGTTCAAATAAAAAATAAAATAGCTACTGCTCTTTAGGTCCAATGTGGAACAGTAAGATGATAAACCTGTATTTGTATTTGAAAGTCTGATTTTCTACTTCTGAATGTGCAACTCATTAATTCTTACTTGCTTCATCCTGCCACTAGGTTTCAGCCAATAGCTCAAGGAATCCGAGAATTTTATAGCTGGGAGAAGCCTTACTTCCATAATGTGGGGGGCCAGATCCAGTCCCCATAACTGTTCTGTTAGGCTCTGAATGTTAAAAACTGAAGTAACGTTCAGAAACCTGGAGCTTTCACTAAACATGCATTCTCCAGCACCACAGCCCTTACCCTTCCCTGAAATCTCACACCAGCCTTGCTTCCTTCCCATCCTCACGGGTAACCTGCTATTTACATTAAAAGTTCAAAATGCTTGAGCAAACCAGAATTACTTTGTGTTGGTTTATTCACAAGAGGGGCTTCCCCGGTGGCTTAGACGGTAAGGAATTTGCCTGCTAATGCAGGAGACCCTGGTTCCGGCCCTGGATCAGGAAGATCGCTTGGAGGAGGAAATGGCAACCCACTCCAGTATTCTTGCCTGGAAAATCCCACGGACAGAGGAACCTGGTGGGCTACAGTCCATGGGGTTGCAAAGAGTCGGACATGACTGAGCAATTAATACTTATCCACAAGAAGCAAAGCTGAAGGAGGTAGGGAGTAAAGAGGTGGCCCAAATGATCATTTTACTACTCATAGAATTGAAAATCAGGCTTTAGGAATATCTGGATGCCCTAGCACCTCTCTCCCATAAAAATGTATTCCCTACTAGCTCCTACATTGGAACCTCTGCTCATTAATTGAGAACACTTGTTGACCCAAATAAAAAATTTAAAATAAGCTATTTTCAAACAGAAATGGCAATCCTCTCTGCTCTCTCATTCTACCGCCAGGGATAACCTTGAGCTGAGAGATGATGACACAATTCTTAATGAACTCCACTGTCCGTGGTGGGATCCGATCCCTGCTTGTCAATGACTACCAGGGACAATGGACTTTGTGTAGTAGCAAGGTGAAAAAGAAAAAGAAAGAAGAAGTTTTCTCAACTAGTAAGACATTTGGTACTAAGAGCTAGGTGGATTTCTCCAGGCTAACTTTATAAGGAAGGAACCTAGGTCCCAATGATAATCCACTCATGACAACAGAATGTCAAAGAAGGAGTGCCCAAAACAATCAAAAGTCAGGAAAGCAAAAATATACAAATGATGCATCTAACTCTAGAGGCGAAATGGTCAAAGAAACCTCTGGAACCACTGCTTACTCATAACAACAACACATGGTATAATTTAGAAGGTGGCTGTTTCCTCTAATTGCATAGGAAGCGGACTTAAACAGGGGATACTTGGTTTACATACAGAACGGATCCTAAAGTTGGGTTCGTATCCAGTATTACAGATTTGCCCTTTTGTTTCTCACCAAAGCTTAGAGAAAGCAGAATGTAATTCTTTCCTTGGTATATGTAAACTTACACAAGTTTAAAGATCTCAAGCCCAAACCATACCTGGGGAAGAAAATGTGTCTACGTACTGCACTTGCCTTTATTAAAGTAGAGAAGTTGCCCTATTGCTCTGAGGTAAAAGAACAACAATAAGCCAACATCCAGGCTATTTCTTAGCAATTCTACCAGATCAGACAACTTGGGTTTCCAAAAATTCTAAACAGAGCCAAGAAACTGATAGTGGAACTGCTGAAGTTAGCCTCCAATTACTAACTGTGGACTGTGGCTAATTCACTCACTTTTCTTATGCTTAAATTTCCTCTGAAAAAATGGGGGAAAACATTCCCTCCTGGGGTGGTTCCAAGGATTAAATAAGCCAATCTGCACCAAGGGCTTAGAATAGTGCCCAGCACAGAGTAAGTATTCTGTCCCTTCGTTGTTATTGGTAATGTCATTTGGTCTTCAGTTATCAAACTGACCCTCAGTTTCCTGGGGTATTTTCTCTTCATTACCTTGTTTTCCACCCACAGTAGCTTCACTCCTAACTTGTAACTCCTCCCTGCCATCATCCTCACCTTCTATGTTTTTATGATACACAGATTACAGAGAAGATTCTACCACCCAAATGAACCTCTAAACTGGAAAGTGACTGGCCTTACACAGAGATGGGACCTTTCTAGAGCAGAAGTTACAGTGAGAACCACACACAGCATAAATTGCTCTGCCCGCCACCCAGAACCCACAACTAGGTATTAGAAATTTCTGAAGACTGAAGTTGAATGAGATATTGGTGCACAGACAAAGCTAGGTCCCTGTCTTCCACCATTTCCCCAACAGTGTAAGAATATAAAGAGGAGGGGAAAGGTGCCCAAGGCCCTCTGCCTTCAAGACAGACAGTATGACAAAGGTCCAACACTTAATAGACTGTTCACCCTACTCAAGGCTTGTATGCAGCAGTTAGAAAGAAAACAATTCAGAAGATATACAATTGCCATCAAAAAACAAAAAGACTTCATCTACTACAGAGACTCTCATCTCTTTGTCATAATGCCCTCAAAGCAGAATTAAAACCTATATGTCCCAGGCAATCTAGGGGCAAGAATTCTCCTCTGCTCCACTGGAAGATAAACCTTGATGGGTCTAAACCTGTTTGGATTGATGATGGCTAAAAGAAGAAGGGAGAGAACTGAGTAAAGGGGACAGAAAGGAGGTCTCCTTCTCCTGCTTTCTGCCCAAAGACCCTTATGATATGCTTTGCGAGTGAACAGAATTGAGATAAGGCCCCAAAAGAACACTGGCATGGGGATGGGGTATCTTGCAACTGAAGATGAAGGGTAATACTGACCAGCTGGTAAAAATGGAGGAAAAAGCATCACTACTTCAAAAGAATTTTGAGATAATGGGCCCAAATACACAAAGCCTCAGAAATCTACAAGAGGACGTGCTGGCAGCTAAAATCAAATACAATCCCCACCCCTCCCTCCAATGAACAAGGCATTATCCTAGACCCCCTTCCCCACAAAGTTATTGGAATACACAAGAATTTTGTATAATGAGAATTAAGCATATACATATGAAAAGATATTTCACATTCTCATCTCCATGTTTCTTTTTAAGAAGAAAATGGTCAGAATTGGCAAAATGTTTCATGAAGATGCCTATTAAAGCATAGAAAGCTACTGGAAGTGACAAAATTAGAATAAAGTGGGACAAGGAAAAGTTAAAAAAGAGGAAAACATTAACTAAAGTATTGGGGATGATGAAATGAATCCGTAAAATGGAAATTTCACTCAAAATTCCTTCCCATTTGGCTCTGGAGCACATTGATTTCTTTTTGCAATAAACTAACAACAATTCCTCTTAATTCCAACATTAAAACAGCCTTTCATACCTTGGTAGCACTAGTGGTAAAGAATCCACCTGCCAAAACAAGAGACTATAAGAGACTCTGGTTTGGTCCCTAGGTTAGGAAGAGCCCCTGGAGTAGGAAATGGCAAGCCACTCCAGTATTCTTGCCTGGAAAACCCCAGAGACAGAGGAGTCTGGCGAGCTACAGTCCATAGGGTTGCAAAGTCGGACACAACTCAAGTGACTTAGCACGCGTGCACCTTAAGAAGTACTAACCAAGGAGGGAGACATTTTGGAGGCATGCTGAATGTTAGCAAGAAGGCAGGGCTAAGATTTAACCCTTCAGTGTTCATGACTGGTTGAAATGATTTTTAATACACACACACACACACCCCCCTCCTCCCATGGCTCTCAATTTCAATAGAATAAGCGCTCATCAGTCTTAGGGCCCAGGGATCCCGCTTGCTGCAACAATCAACAAAGCAGGAATGAGTTGTCACTTACATTCTTTGATGAACAAATAAGTAAGTGTCAGCACAACTGTGTGGCCGCTGAAGAGGAAGTCCCCGCACAAGATGTGTGACCCCGTTATGGACAATCCGCCGCCGGAAATCAGCCGCAGAATCCGCTGTACTTTGGCCTGAGAGTCTCCGTTGAGCTGAAGACACAAGAAGATCAGGAAGAAAATTCACAAGTTGATAAATCAAGTTTTAGCCTAATTTATGTGACATTTACAAAGGTCATCAGTTGTGATTTTTTTTCCTTTTTAACTTAAGTCAAAAAGAATCCAAGGGGGAAGCTCCTCAAACTGGGTTTTATTCATTGCATTGGCCAGTTTTAGTGACACGTTTTAAATTATTCAGTATGTTACTAATAATACGTCTTGGTGGTGGTGTGTCCTTGGACAAAGCTTTTAAAAATATTAATAACCAATGACTTCACCACAGTTACGCACTGAAAAGACCAAAGCTCCTCTCTTTCCTCTTTGCAGGGGAAGTCGGGGTTTCGGATAGTTAATATTTGATTCGGCTGCCCTCCACATTACTGATACTCTATAGAGTATTCCTACCTTGTGTTAAGTGGGCAGCCTAGAGGGTGCATGTAGTTGTATTAATGTCTGACCCAAACATCTGCAGTTAAAAAGAGCTGCAATATGTTAAATAATTTAAATAGGTTTGAAAATGATGGATTAGGGATGTACTGGTTGCTTTAAAAGAGTGGCTTGATCAGGAAAAACATCCTCAGAGCAATAACCTGTGTGCCGTGGCAGGGGGTGAGTGAAGGGCTCCCCTGGGCGAGGGTGGAGAAGCCCCGAGAAGCCATAATGATGACACAGGAGACAATGGGTTTGATACAATAGTCAAAGGTTTATAACCCATTAAAATGACATCAGATAGAGATCTCTTACATGTAGAATCTACTGCAAAATGCAACAAACTAGTGAATATAACAAAAAAAGCAGCAGACTTACAGATATACAGAACAAACTAGTGGTTACCAATGAGAAGACAGAGGTGGGGAGAGGCAACACGGGTTGGAAAGTGAGAGGTACGAAGTCCTGGGTGTAAGAAACGGAGACGCACTTGTGGACACAAGCCATCATCAATCCAAAGGTTGAGACCCATCGAGTTTTATCTTTCAGGGGAGCACAAGTGATGAATTCTTGCCCCTGGATTGCCCAGGGTTACAGGTTTTACTGACGGACTTGCGGACACAGCGGGGCTAGGAGAGGATAGGGTGAATTGAGAAAGTAGTGGGAAGCTGCTATATAACATGGGGAGAGCAGCGGGTGCTCTGTGATGATCTAGAGGGGTGGGGACGAGAGAGGGGAGGGAGGTTCAAGACGGAGGGCGTTTACATATAATTTTGTCTGATTCCCATTGTTGTATGGCAGAAATCAATACAACATTGTAAAGCAATTATCCTCCAATTAAAAAAAAGTCTCAAGGATGTATTATACAACACAGGGAATACAACCAATATTTCATAATAACTGTAAATGGAGTGTAACCTTTAAAATTGTACTAAAAACCAACAACAAAACCCAAACCTTAGGTATACAGGAAGGAATAGTGGATTGAGTGGGAATACATGAGAAATTGGAATACTGAAATGCTGGGCCACCAGCTGGAAGACTTCGGATCAGCCTAATATCAAGTGAATAGGTTTAGAAAATCAAAGAATGAGACTCAGAAATAAAACGAAGTAAGAGTAGACAGGAGAAGAAAAATACAGAAAGACCATCAGTGACTATTCACTTGGGGCCTGCGGGCACAGCTATGTGATATGCTGCCTTTCATACTCAGTGACGATCCTTCTAGGCAGCTGGCCCCGGAAACGCAGCCAGGCCAATCGTGGTGGTGGCTCAAGTCTTTGGCAGTGTAGACAGGCATTGTCTAGTCCAAGTAGACGTGCGATGGTGAAAGAAGGTAAGATGTGTACAGACGGGTGAGAAGACAGTCCAGTCTCCAAAGCAGGTGGAAAACCATCCTGTTCAGTACCATAGGAACTGGGGCAGGAATCTTTGTCTAAAAATTTTCCAGTGAAAAGCATCTTATGGATCTGCAAAGATTTCTGGTACTCAGATGACCCCTGTAAAAAGGCAAACACACTATGCTGGGGTGATAGTTAAGCGTAGGGCTCTGCGGCACAAGATGATGGGAAATAGGATTAGAGGTCAAGGTAAGAAACTGGAGGTTTCGAGGAAACTTAACCTCCTTCCAAAATTGGCTCAGGCCAAGCCCGGGAGGCAGATCCGAGAGAACATACAGGTTTCATTGAGTTGACAGTCCTTCAAATAAACATGCTACGTAACAGGTGACCCTGCCTTGAAAAGATAGATCTAGAAGGCAGTAAAGGATCCACAGGGGATTCCCAAGGAGTGCTAGTGATAAAGAACCTGCCTGCCAATGCAGGAGACACAAGAGACACAGGTTCAATCCCTGGTTTGGGAAGATCTGCTGGTGAAGGGCATGGTAACCCACTTCAGTATTCTTGCCTGGAGAATTCCATGGACAGAGGAGCCTGGTGGGCTACAGTCCATGGGGTTGCAAAGAGTCGGACACAACTGAATTACTAACACTTTCACTACTTTCTCGCTTTTCAAAGGATGCAAACCCGGGGAAGAGAAGGACTGTTGACAGAGTTGCAGGACTCACTGCAAACCACATGAAATGCTGTGGAAGCCCTTGATGTGCAGGATAGAATCTAGCATGCGCTTTATCAGATCTGAGGTAGACCTTCAGGAATTTCTGGTTGTGCGGTTGGTACAAACTGTCAACACTGAGATCAAATAAAAAGGTATGTACACTCCACCCGACCATTGTGTTCTCAGTTTTAAGAACACATTATTCTTCACTTCAAAACCATAATAATTTTTTTTTAAATCCACTCACCCACCCCAACTCAATGCTTGGATTTTCTAAGCACAAAAACACTTAATCCAAAAGTATAACCAAACCAGGAGCTAAAATAGTACTGCCGCCCGTTCTCTTCTCCCCCCTCCTTTCAGCAGCATATTGAGGTATGGAGATTTCCAACAGCATTTCACAGAACAGAGGAAGGACTCTCTTCCGCTCCTCCCGTACTTTCTCAGCTCTTAATCTCTCAGTCCTGTCACTGCTATCTTAGATGTCAGAACATGCTTAGCATAAATGCCAAATAGAATTTCAAGAAAGGAAATTTAAAAAGAGGGTGGAAAGAAAACAGGGGAAGGGGTGGGTAACCGAGTTGAGATTAATGGATTATTTCCTGTGTGTGTGCATCCTCAGTCACTTGAGTCATGTTGGATTCTTTGCGACCCCATGGACTGTAGCCTGCCAGGCTCCTCTGTCCACGGGATTCTCCAGCCAGGAATACTAGAGTGGGAAGCCACTCCCTCCTCCAGGAGATCTTCCTGACCTAGGGATCGAACCTAGGTCTCCTGCATTGCAGGCAGATAATTTACCTTCTGAGTCACCAGGGAAGCCCTAGATCTGTTCTCTTTCGTTGGGACCTCCATCATACACCACTTAAAACTCTAGTTCCTCTTAATTTCCTCATTTTTTATACCATTCTATGCTATTTCTGGATATAGAGTTGAAGATGTAAAAAAACAGAAAGAGAAGCATTGATCATAATAGCCAAAACAGACAAAACTCAGTGTTCTCAAGGGTTCCTCCAACTGTGACCTCCACACATCATCTCCCACAAAAATAACAGGTACAAAAGAGATCAACTTGGCTGCTGCCAAACCAGAAACGTTCCCATCCATACATTCCCTTCAATTTAAAAGAGAAGAGGTTCTCTGGACCTCTACAGCGAGGATGAGAGGGCAGCTTTCTTGGGAAAAGGAAAGCAGCTGTTTAAGCCCAACATTCCTGTGGAAAAAGGGATTTGAAAACCTAAAGCATCTGATGCGAGTCCTGATAACTAGGCCAACATTCATCTAAACACAATGGTCAGAACTCAGATTTTGTGCCTGCAAACCAAAGCCTGGGTGGGTGGGATGAAGAAAATCATAACCTAAGGACTTAAACCCCAAGATGGAAAAGGAAGGAAGGCAACCAGAAAACTTCAAGTCAATGATTCTACCAAGGGCCTTTCAATGCAACGGCTTCTGGGATCACACCCAGTGAGTAACAAGTGACATCAGGCATCAGTGACCAGTCAGACTTTCTCCCAGAGCAAGTGGTTTCAGTACACACAGTTCTGTCATTGCTCTCAGTCACTAAGGGCATTCTACAGAGTCAGCAACAAAGGAGACAGGTATATTATCTAACAGTTTTATAACCACAAATCTAAGGAGCGCTGGAAGCCAGAGGCTGGACCACATTTAAAATACAATTCTGCTTCCTGTTCTGTCAAACCACGTCATCTCTAGTCAAACAAACTGATGTGTGTTTGCTTTACTGAGCCACTGTCTAGGCACCCACAGCCTGCTGATGCTTCAGAAAGAGGTTCTGGGTCTTGACAACTGAACACAGGGGCTGATTAGCAAGGATGTCCCTAGACCTTCCTCGTGAGTCTCTGCACCTCAGCTATTCAGCAGTACATTTGCTCTTGTGGCTTCTGAAAATTGTATGTTTTCCATAGAAGAGAATCTCTAATTTACTTCTTTCTGTAATCATAGCAATTCATCCCTGTAAATCAAACCTTTTGCTAGGATGGGCTTGCCTTCTCTCCTGTAGCCATTTCCTCATTTAGCCTACCACAATAACCCCTTAGAAGTGTTTATTATGCTTCTGAACTTCTCCCATGCCTTAAATTAGTTTCACTAGAAATCAGCCAATGTTTAAACTCAATATGTACACTGTTTTAATTATACACACTTTCTGCCTTGATGGCTTTAGAAAATTAGAGCTTCTCAAACCACACCTATATTTGGTGAAGGAGACTGTTGGCTTCTTTAGAACAACTCTATTTTTTTCCCTCCACCTTGGACATCTGCTTAGTGTTCAGTAAAAAAATGTTAGGCTTTACTCCCTTGTCCAAAGCACATGATTTGCACGTTTCCTTTTTTATAAACCAGGGCACACTGTAGTCTAAGATGATTAACAGCTCTCTTGAGAAATGACTCTACCTGGAGAAACTATAAATCCTGCTTACAACAGTCTCAGTATCCATTCTCACAGTCTGTCTCAGCAAATGGGTGAATTAACTCAGATGACCATTATATCTACTACTGTAGGCAAGAATCCTGCAGAAGAAATGGGAGTTGCCCTCTTAGTGAACAGAAGAGTCCAAATTGCAGTAAGTAAGTAAGTGTTAATCACTCAGTCATGCCCGACTCTTTGCGACCCCTTGGGCTGCAGCCCACCAGGCTCCTCCGTCCATGGGATTTTCCAGGCAAGGATACTGGAGTGGGTTGCCATTTCCTTCTCCAGGGGATCTTCCCAACCCAGGGATTGAACCTGGGTCTCCTGTACTGCAGGCAGATTCTTTACCGACTGAGCTACAATACTTGGGTACAATCTCAAAAATAACAGAATGATCTCTGATCATTTCCAAGGCAAATCATTCAATGTAACAGTAATCCAAGTCTATGCCCCAACCACTGAGGCCAAAGAAGCTAAAGTTGAATGATTCTATGAAGACCTACAAGACCTTCTAGAACACCAAAAAAATACATGTCCTTTTCATCACAGGGGATTCAAATGCAAAAGTAGAAAGTAAAGAGATACTTGGAGTAACAAGCAAGTTTGGCCTTGGAGTATGAAATGAAGCAGGGCAAAGGCTAACAGAGTTCTGTCAAGAGAACAACACACTAGTCATAACAAACACCTTTTGTCCAACGACACAAGAGACGACTCTCCACATGGACATCACCAGATGATAAATATAGATATCAGACTGATTATATTCTTTGTGGCCAAAGATGGAGAAACACTACACAGTCAGCAAAAACAAGACCTGGAGCTAACTGTGGCTCAGAACATCAGTTCCTTATTGCAAAATTCAGACTTAAATGGAAGAAAGTAGGGAAAACCACTAGGCCATTCAGGTAGGACCTAAATCAAATCCCTTGTGATTATCCAGTGGAGGTGACAAATAGATTCAAGGGATTAGATCTGGTAGACAGAATGACTGAAGTTTGTAACACTGTATAGGAGGTGGTGACCAAAACTATCCCAGAGAAAAAGAAACGTAAGAAGGCAAAGTGGTTGTCTGAGGAGAATTTAAAAATAGCTGAGGAAAGAAGAGAACCAAAAGGTAAGGGAGAAAGGGAAAGACATACCCAACTGAATGCAAAGTTCCAGAGAATAGCAAGGAGAGAGAAGGCTTTCTTCAATGAACAATGCAAGGAAATAGAGGAAAACAACAGAATGGCAAAGGCTAGAGATCTCTTCACGAAAACTGGAGATAACAAAGGAATATTTAATGCAAGGGTAGGCACAATAAAGGACAGAAATGGTAAAGACCTAACAGAAGCAGAAGAGATTAAGAAAAAGTGGCAAGAATACACAGAAGGACTATACAAAAAACATCTTAATGACCCAGATAACCACAATGGTGTGATTCACTAACCTAGAGCCAAACATCCTGGAGCGTGAAGTCAAGGGGGCCTTAGGAAGCATTACTACCAACAAAGCTAGTGGACATGACGGAATTCCATCTGGGCTATTTAAAATACTAAAAGATGATGCTGTTAAAATGCTGCACTCAGTATGTAGCAAATCTGGAAAACCGAGCAGGGGCACAGGACTGGGAAAGGTCCGTTTTCAGGCCAATCTCGAAGAAAGGTGATGGCAAGGGGTGTTCCAACGACCGCACAACTGCACTCATTCCACATACCAGCAATGCAATGGTTCAAATCCTCCAAGCTAGGCTTCAGCAGTACGTGAACCAAGAACTTCCAGAAATACAAGCTGGGTTTAGAAGGAAAAGGCAGAGGAACCAGAGATCAAATTGCCAACATTTGCTGGATCACAGAGAAAGCAAGGGAATTCCAGAAAAACATCTACTTCTGCTTCATTGACAATGATAAAGCTTTTGACTGTGTGGATCAAAACAAACTGTGGAAAATTGTTAAAGATATGGAAATACCAGACCACCTTACTTATCTTATCTGTTTCCTGAGAAACCTGTATGCTGGTCAAGAAGCAACAGTTAGAACCAGACATAAAACAATGGACAGCTTCAAAATTGGGAAAGGAGTAGGTCAGGCTGTATATTGTCACCCTGCTTACTTAACTTATATGCAAAGCACATTATGTAAAATGCCAGGCTGGATGAATCACAAGCTAGAATCAAGGCTGCTGGGAAAAATACCAACAACCTCAGATACGTAGATGATAACACTCTAATGGAAGAAAGTGAAGCGGGATTAAAGACCCTCTTGATGAGGGTGAAAGAGGAGAATGAAAAAACTGCCTTAAAACTCAACATTCAAAAAACTAAGATCATGGCATCTGGTCCCACCACTTCATGGCAAATAGAAGCAGAAAAAGTGGAAGCAGTGACATTTTACTTTCTTGGGCTCCAAAATTACTGCACACAGTGACTATGGCAATGAAATTAAAACACACTTGCTCCTTGGAAGGAAAGTTGTTACAAATCTAGACAGTGTGTTAAAAAGCAGAGACATCACTTTGTCGACAAAGGTCTGTATAGTCAAAACTATGGTTTTTCTAGTAGTCAGATAAAGATGTGAGAGTTGGGTCATAAAGAAGGCTGAGTAGGAAAGAAATGATGCTTTTGAACTGTGGTGTTGGAGAAGACTCTTGAGATTCTTTTGGACTGTAAACAGATCAAACCAGTCAATCCTAAAGGAAATCAACTCTGAATATTCATTGGAAGGACTGATGCTGAAGCTGAAGCTCCAATACTTTGGCCACTTGATGTGAAGAGCTGACTTGTTGGAAAAGACACAGATGCTGGAAAAGACTGAAGGTAGGAGGAGAAGTGGGTGACGGAGGATGAGATGGTTGGATGGCATCACTGACTCGATGGACATGAGTTTGAGCAAGCTCTGGGAGATGGTGAAGGACAGGGAAGCCTGGTGTGCTGTAGTCCATGGGGTCACAAAGAGGTAGATATGACTTAGTGAATGAACAACAACAATCTGTTGTTCAAAAGGCCAGTCTATCTTTCTAGTTATAAAAACTTTGAGTTCACCCTTGATTTCTTTCTCTTAAACCCATGTCCAACTTATTAGCATATACTGTTTGCTCTGCCTTCAAAATACATCCCAAATGGAATGACTTCTCACTTCCACAGTCACCACCAAGGTTCAACGGGCTAAAGGTCCTGTGAAATCTGTGGCTGCGTCATCTCAACTTTTCACAACTCTGTTCAGCCACACAGGTCTTCCTGCTTTTCTGGAATGCACCATGACTGTTATTTCCTTGTCCTGGAGTTCTCACCCCATCCACATGGCTCACTCCCTAATCCTGGTTGTCTAAAAGCTTTCTTATTGAAGAAGTTTTCCTGGCCACTCTATAAAATAGTGTTGTTGTCTTTTAGTTGCTCAGTCATGTCTGACTCTTTGTGATCTTATGGACTGTAGCCCACCAGGCTCCTCTGTCCATGGGATTTCCCAGGCAAGAATGCTGGAGTGAGTACCCATTTCCTTCTTCCCGGGATCTTCCCAACCCAGGGATGGAACCTGCATCTCCTGCATTAGCAGGCAGATTCTAAACCACTGAGCCCTGGGGGAAGCCTATATAAAATAGTACCTACCCTCATAGTCCCTTTCACCCTTACTCAGCTTTATTGTTCTCCAACTGACTTGACCTACCAACATATAACAAGTTATAACTTTATTTATTTATTGCCATCCTTCCATAAGAATATACATTCTCAGAGGAGGAGAACTTCATTTTGGTCACTGCTATTATACAGTGCCTGGGATACAATAGGAACTTAATACTTTCAAAATGAACGGATGAATGAGAAAATGAGAAGGCAAAAAAAGCAGAGTCCAAAATCCGGCAGTAAGTTCCGGATAGGAGAAAATAAAAGTTTTATGCACAAAGACATACATTTTATGACTACATTTTCATTTCTCCCCCCAAAATCTAAAGCAAAGCAGAAAATGTTGTAGATTTCAGTTGACACATATGAACGTGTGTAGGAGAATGAACAACAGAGAGTAGGTGCTCAGTCACTGCTTAACGTCTTCTAAAGCGTAATTCGGAGGGGCTTACCTTTGGAGCACACTGGAAATGCATTCCAGGCACCGGGAGGGTAGTAACATACATCGTGATACAGCGATACAGGTATAAAGTTCCAATGATAAAAAAGAATCTGCGCCCCACTATTGACCTAAGGGAAAAATAGGGATGGGAAAAAATAGGTTTACTGGGGCTTTTTGATCCTAAAGGCAATAGAAAATAATGTTTAACAGAATAAAAAAATATCTGCAGTTTTCTGAACTAAAGATTCACATACTGTGATCAATCGAGGTGCGCTGGGCCCCAAAGGTGTGATGCGTCTCTGGTGAGTTAAAGTAGTTTAAAGGTTAAATAACCACCACCCGTTAAAAGAGCACTCTTTGCCAGAGAATTCAATGAACCTCTCTACATTGTCAGTCAACCCACTGCATTAATAAAGCCCTCTCTCGGGAATACAGCAGAGGTATAAGCGAGCCAGGGTCACAGAGGAATTTAGTAATGAGCTAAGGTGATACTACATAATTGGGCACACAGGGAAATGGGACAACTCATTTAACCTAAGTTATATAAGCAAGGGTTATTTGGGGACCATCCAAAAATATTCTGACAACTTCGGCATGAACTATTTTGTCTATGACTACACAGATTTTCAGAGAATTATATTTTGAAGACGGTCAAAGGGTCCTCGTGCATTTCAGGATATTTAAGAGTGAAGCTGTAAATTTCACCCTTATTTTATGCATTCTTGATCAAAAGAGGCAAAAAAATAAAAAAATCCACAAGTCCTTTTTCACTTTGTCTGTTTTGTTGGAGACAGCTGTCTTGACTAACATTAGTCCTGTCCTTTGCCCTCTGAGTCCTTAGTCTAAGGCAGTGGTCCCTAGCAGCTGGCTCTGAGCACAATGTCTCCAAAGGGAAAGGTTTTGCCTGTCTGCACCACTGCCTCATGGGTTCCTGAATGGGCATGCGAAGCTCTGAAGATAGGACTTCTCTAACGGTCCAGGGACTAAGACTGCTTGCTCCCAATGCAGAGGGCCTGGGTTCGATCCCTGAACTAGATCCCACATGCTGCAACTAAAAATCCTGCATGCCACAACTAAGACCCAGGACAGCCAAATAAATACTTTTTAAAAAAATAAAAAAAGAGTTCTGAAGATGGCCCTGCTATGCAGTCAGAGATGGGTCTATAAACTCTGGGCTCTGGGGATTAAGACATGGGTGAGACCCACAAAGCCCTTAGAATTACTAGTTGTAACTTTCCTAGTACATAAAATATATTACTCCAGGTCCCCCATTTTCAGAGCTCTCAAACTTCCCAAACCAGTACTGATCAAAGATCTCTGGAAAAACAGACAGTTCCAGGCATGTGGCATATTTTAAGTTTTCTCTGAGACTGCAGTCTGCTGTGGATCAAGGTCTAATTCAGGTAACTGTTGGGACTTCTAATTTAAAGAATTATGTACAAATATAATTTTAGCTGTCTGTCTCCAAGAGCTATTTTAAGAAGATTTCAGGGTTTCTGGGGTCAAAATATAGAGAGAAAAACCACCTTGACTAGTTGATGAAAGCATTTATTTATTGCAAGGCATTGCTTTCAAAGGCTTACTATTCTAGCATTGCCTTTTCCAATACTGAAAAGGAACAGGTGCTAAACATTGCTGACTGTCTCCATCTGGTTAAGTGAAAAACTATTCTCCCTCTGATTCAACCCCAGGCTGAAAAGGAGTGCTGAACTGTGCTCCACTCTGTTAGACAAGGTGAAGTAATAAGCAGGAATTATGATGAGTTGATTATATTCACTCCAGTATTCACAGTTCAGCAGTACTCAGAACAGAAAATTAACTTAAGAGGTGAAATATGCACTCTGCAGTCTTATTGAGTTTGAGAACCACTGCCAATTATTTTTTCCCCCATCGCTTTGAAGGTGCTCTTAAGTGAGAGAGAGTACAAAGAGAATTTTTATTCAGTTGGAATGTGCAAAACAAGTTATAAAAACTACTCCACCGGTTACTAAAATGTGAGACCCAAATCTACCTGAAAAAGGATGCAATTTCCCCCAACAAGTTTTTGCTGGTGGACTGTGACCAAAACAGTGGATGCTATTAAAATGCATAGGTGGCTTGTGTGACTACAAGTTTTGATGTGGTAAAACCGAAGATGGCCATGGAGAGGCAAACAATCCTCTGGGTGAACATTCAAACACACCAAGACGGTACTTCAGGCTGGAAGCCAGCTGCTTACCAAACCCTGGAAAATTTCTATTTTCACGGACATATACGAATAACACTTTGCTCTAAAATAAAAGAGAGCAAATACCTTTGGCCTGAGCAGTCTCTCTTTATTGTGTCAATTCCAGACACTGAAAAGGAAAATGCTAAAAGTTTTTTAGCTTTCAGCATGAAGCGTGTCATAACTAACACCTTCTGTAAAAAGTTCTAAGACAATTGACAGCTATGTGATTCACTTATACATAATGAAAGAGAGATTTTATTCACAAGAAAATGCTCAGGAATGACTTCAGTTTGTGGAACAAGTTTTCAAAATTGCAAACTTGACATGGAACTCTTCAGCAAAGATAGATTGAACTCTTCAAATCTCAAAGCAACAACCAATTGAGAAAATAATACAGCAAAAATTCCCTCTTCAAAAAATGATCTTGTGGCATTAACACTGAAATCCTATTTGACTCCAAAGTGTATTGAATACATTAGCATATATTATACTTTCAAAAGCCCTATTTGTGGGCAATGTTTTGATCAAATTTATATTCGTGACTTAATTACTAGAATCTTAGCAGAGAAAAAAAAATCTGAATGCTGGCTGAGAAGAAAAGAGGAACTGAGCCCCCCTCCCTTTTTTTAATGGGCTAGCAATCTGAATTCACAGGGAAACAGAAATAACCACTTCAGAGCTATGTCCTATTTTTAAGTTTCTTCAAAGCAAAAGTACCTGGCTTACTACACTTCCTGATTTCTGCTATTCTAAAAAGGGAAGACTGAAGCCAGTGAACTAGATGCTCCTTTGTGATGGCGTGAGGAAACTAGAAGGCATGTTCACTACAGGTATGTAAAACCCAAACTGCATGGACCCAGGTCTAAATGCAGTTTATTAAGCAAACTCTTGTGGTTGAATTGCTAATAGGCAAATGGAAAAGAAATGTAAAATCTGAGAACTCTTGGAGAGAGGCAAACCTCAAAGCCTGCTGTGATTGACTGTAGACCAATATAGTCATCACATTCTGAGTAACAGCCGACTACTTTCCCCACCTGTCAAGAGCCTGGAATAACACAAGCATGATGAAGTGAATGTATTCCTTTCCAAGCCTCTTAATGTATCATGCAAATACCATAGTGCCAAGTTGCTTGAAATCAGAACTGCACCTTAAATGTACAAGCTTTGAGTCATTCACCACAGCACTTCTGCACCTTCACACACACCTGCCACTTTCATACAGTTGCTCAATAAACGCTGATGGAATAATGACTAGATTTACTCAAGGTTGTAGATCTTTCTTTCTCTTTTTTTTATCAAGTGCCTGGATAAGACTGAATTTATCAGATAAAACCAAGACAGATCATTTTGATCACACATCTACTCACTTAAATAAACTCATGGCAAACCCCCCAAAACATGTTAGACCTTACTTACTTGTATCTCAAAAACAGCCACTGGGTGATCCATAATCCAACTAATATAATCCCATTTATTTCTGATACAGAAAATGCCCATTTCACCCGATCTATGTAATCAAAAAACTTGTCTGGGAGTGGAGGGCTGAGTTCCTTGGGAGGGACCCTCTCGTGCACAACCGTGATCATGACGGTTGTCAGGACGAGGTTGAAAAGCGCGTACACGAAAGCAATGCCCGTTTTCCACCACTCGAGGGGAAATTTGTTCCTCGATTCTGTGGGCATAGCAATTTGGATATAGTCCGGGTACTTTTTGGTGCCCTTCCGCAACCCATTGGATAAGCTCTTAGCTTTACTGTTGCCATTTTTGTTCTCTTCTTCAACAGGCTCAGCAGGTCTTGTGTAAGTGTTTGCAGGATCATTGGTTTGGTTTTCCATATGTTCCTCGAGTTTTGCTGTCTCTATGATATCCATTGTCCCCTGGTCTTCAGGTCAAAAAGGAGATGGTAAAGTTCTTGCTCTTTGTGGAAACTCGACTTTTTTTAATCCTTCTATTTCCAAGATCAACATGGACTCTTCAGACTTATCTTGTTTCCTAGTACAAAACATAGACGGTCTCCATCTCTCTAGGGTTCCTCCTGGGCCACCGTCTGCTATACGTTTACCCCTTTCAGGAAAGGAAGCCAATTTTCTTTCCCCCAAAGATGTTACTATCCCACCTGGAAAAACAAAACAGAACTCTGTTCAGAAACCGTGCTTGTCCACTTGTCAACCATCCAAAACAAAAACAGTATCAAAATAAGGAAATAAATACCAAAGCCATTTGCTTTATAAATATATCATCAGAACATAGTTAAAAGCTGCTGAGATGGAGTTTATTTATAAAACACTGAACTGTTTCATCTCGGAATTCTTCTCTTTTTGAGCTGATTTCAGTATAAATAGGAACATTCTAATAAACAATTCCTTTTAAATTTCTTTAAATAAAAGTCAGCACCCAGCATTGCAAACACTTCAGCAGACACTATCACTTGTTGCTAACCATGAAGTCATAATAAGCCAGAACCTCCCCAGAGATCATATCATTCCTTCCTAAGACTGCATCTTCTCTATGAATCTTAAAGAATAAAAAACTGTGATGAGTTGCTTACATGTATGGAATAATTGTTACTCTCTGAATCTGCCAACTTTCTATTTTCATAGTAAAAAACTAGAATCTTTAAGTGACTACTTTTCAGAACATATTCAAGATATTTTAAACGGTACTAACTCTGTTTATCCTTTTACAGTCAGAGATTCACACCATACAGAAGGAACGCTGACAGCCTACAAAATAACACAGTGAAAAGATACCAAAGCCTTACTAGCTATCTCTCATTTAGGGAGCAAATTCTACTGGTTTCTGGAAGAAGAAAATAATTTACTACAACCAACATGGTGAATTAGTAACCGAGAACATTTCCACGCAGCCACCACAATTTCTATCGGACAACAGAAGCAGGCACCCAGAGGACCAGCTCAGAGAACTTACCCACCAGGACATCCGGGATGAAAGGTGCCCTCTGCTTGAAGCTCCACAGGCTCCAAAGAGCAGAGACCTCTCCCCAGCACAGAGTACCAGCACCACCTCTTTTATACGGGCCAGCAATACAGCCCCAGCTGTTCTCAATTTAGGAAAGCAGTATTTTCGTCCTGCTGTAGATCCCAGCCACCTGAAGAGGTTTCCAAACCTCGTAATTAGTCCCCACGCAGAGGACACTGCACAACTTAAGCACAATCCTTTGCATTTTAAAGACCTCCCTTTCAGAGTAACCTCAGGGGGTGGAAACTGGGAGGAGGAAGAACTCAAAGTGATGACAGCCAAGCCTTTATTTAACAAAAGGACAAGGAAAGAAAGTTAAAATGGCACAGACAGTATGGACAGGCAATATTTGTTGACAGTTGTGAATGGCAAACAGATCAACCAGAAATGTTTATTGTGCATCTAAATGTCCCGACACTGAGGGATGTGTAGGGGCAAATAAAAAGAAGTTAAAAAAAAAATACATGCCAACCAGAATGCCACCCAAAGAGCTCAAAGTCTAACTGAAGAGGCAGAACCGAAGTGATGAAACTTTGAAGACGGACTGACATATTGGAAGAAGAAGAATGAGGTGGATGGCTAGCTCAGAATGTAGCTCTAGTTGTGTCCCCAAAGATGTGTCCACAGAAAGGCACTGTCCGTTTCTGAGGAAGTGAAAGCAAGAGGAAAGTTAGCCTAGCAGGGCTAGGAGGATCACTAAGAGATGGAGATCCGCTAAGAGCTATTAGCTAAAATTTCGGGCCCCTCACCTTTCTCCTGGCCCTGGGAAAAGCCTCCAGATACTCAGGCATCAGAGCAGAGTGAGAAAGGACCTGGACCCCTCTCTGTAAAATAGGTCTGACAGAGACTCTCTGCAGCGCCCTGGCTCAGTATTGTGGGAAGGGTAGGTCTAACGAAGAGGTGACTCAGTAAGGTATTTTCCAAAACAAACCATCAACACCATAGGCAGCTACTTCTAATGGAGGTACCAAAGCACTAAGTCAGCCATCACTTGTTTCTTTCTGCCAGCTTCAGGCTGCACCGCTCATAGCATCTTGCCAAACTATCATCCAAATTCCATCCAACTTCACTACTCCACAACTGCTCTGAGTTTGGTGTTTGTGGGTGAAAGCAGCTTGTAATTTTGAAACCCAGGTCCACTCTAGTAGACATACAGATGGTCTTTAAAAGGTAGCTACCTAATTCTGGAACATGGAATGTAGAACAGAAGAAAATAGTTGCCTTTTTTTTTTTATTTTAAAGAGGAAGCATTCAGCTATCTACCTACTGGGACAAGTGTGAGAATGACTGAAATAATTAATCATAAAGAGCTTTGTGCTCCTGGGAGGAAGAGCACTCTGTGAGCACAAAGCCCATTTATTGTCATTAGTGGCAGGATTGATGTTTTCCTTGGGGTTTCATTAAGAAGATTAAACATACCAAGCACATCATCATGTGTCAACCAATCTTGGGACGCAACGTTCATCATCACGATGATCATTACAACATACTCATTCCCACGGTGAGACTTTCCTACAAGCAAGTATCTGGAAAATGGCAAAAGCCACAGCAGTTCCTTCTGAGGCTGGCAACCCCATTAGGTCATTTGTTTAGGGTATGTTCTGCCAGAGCACAAGCAGATGAAAAGCTTCCCAGGTCTTCTTACATTGCAAAATCCTGGAAGTTAGTCTAGATAATATTTTAAAAGTTTAAGATCCCTATAGACTAATCTTGCTTTTGAAGGCAAGGCAAAATTCAGAAACTGTTAGTACAGTAACACTGCTTTGCTAGGGCTTTTTTTTTTTTTTCCTTTTTCTCTTTAAGAACAAAGAATGTTTTACTACAGAAACACAAGCTTGCAAATTAGGAAATGACTGTAATTTGTATTTTACTAAATACAAAGAAATGTAAACCAAAAAGATATGATCACCTTGAGTGATGTTTAAAAGGCATTGATAAAATTCAGTATCCACTTTATTTGGGGGAGAGAAAGCACTCAACAGTAGGAACAAAAGTATATATATATATATATATATTTGCACACAGCTATGCTCTTTCAATGCCAATATCACAATTTTAGCTGTGTAATATGTGTTCTAATGTCTAGTGGGAAAAAAAATCCTATACTTTTCATCCCTAAGGGAACTTTAGGATCTTTCTGTCAAATTACAAGAAAATACATAATTTTGCTTATATGTTTTATTTTACCTCTGTTACACCATAAAGGGTTTGATCTTACCATATTAATATACATTAATCACTTTCTCTTAATAATCCCAATAGTATTTTTCCTGTAATTTGACAAAATGCTCCTATGGTTCATCAAGGAGTAAAAATGGGAGCAGCAGAAGCTTTGTACCAGTAGACAGTGCGTCACACAACTTATATTGGGGCAATGGCACCCAGTTATTCTATTTTGGGAATTTATCCCAAGGAAATAAGGATGTACATAAGATATTTCTACAAGTATGCTTTCAATACATTTATAAGCAGAAATTGGAAGCACTCTAATATCCAACAATAGGGAATTAAATAAATTACAGCCATCATAATACACTTAATGTACTGTATTTGGATACAGTAACTAGAAAACTGTGAGACAAGTATATAAATACTATATAAGAAGGATGCAGTATCAAATTAAGTGCAGGTTTAGATCTGGATAAGTGTAGAGGGCTTCCCTGGTAGTTCAGGTGGTAAAGAATCTGCCTATAATGCAGGAGACCCCAGTTGGATTCCTAGGTTGGGAAGATCCCCTGGAGAAGGGATAGGCTACCCATTCCAGAATTATTGAGCTTCCTTAGTGGCTCAGATGGTAAAGAATCTGCCTGCAATGCAGGAGACCTGGGTTCGATCCCTGGGATGGGAAGATCCCCTGGGGGAGAGCGTGGCAACCCACTCCAGTATTCTTGCCTCAGTAATTGCTATCAGAGGTTATGGTCTATCAAAAATGGAAAAGGAGTAATGTGACAGAGGCTCAAGGCTTGAAGAAAGGTGCAAGTGTGAGGCTCATGACTCACTCCCAGTTCTGATCTGAGGCTCGTGGCCAGCATTCCCACAGAGGAGACTAAGCGCAGACATGAGCTCCAGTCAACAGGCTAAGAAACACTTTGCTTGTTAAAGTTGTATGTTGACCTGGTTGTACATTTGGAGTGGTTAAAAAGATAAGATGTATTAAATGTGTAAATATAGTTTAAAAATTAAGGAAACTTATTGAAGTCTATATATGGGTTTCAACGTTTAAAAAGATTGTAATCTGTTGACGATCGATGTTAAACACTGACCAAAGAGAATGTGTTGCTAACATCCACAACTGCAATTATGAATGAGATTTAGACGTTGCTTTTTAAAGGCTTAAGAAAAACAAGGTCCTGAAACAGAGTTGAATGACCAATGGAAACAAAAGAGCTGATGACCCTACTAAATGACTATGTGACTCTAATGACTAAATGACTAAATGACTCTACTGATGACTACTAAAGCTTTACCAGCCCTTAAAAAAGAAAACCCAGGGGCTTCCCTGGTGGTTCAGGGTAAAGAGGCTGCCTTCCAATATAGGAGACACAGGTTCGATCCCTGATCCTGGAAAATCCCACATGCTGCAGAGCAACTAAGGCCCTGCCCCACAATTACTGAGCTTGTACTCTGGAGCCTGGGAGCTGCAACTACTGAGCTCACATGGGCAACTACTGAAGCCTATGCACCCTAGAGCCTGCATTCCACAACAGTGAGAAGCCCAAACACAACAATTAGAGAGTAGCCCGTGCAGCAACCAAAACCTGGCATGGAAATCAATCAATCGATAAAATTAAAAAAAGAAAAAGAAACCCAACTGTCACAATAAAGCCATGAAAAAGCCAAGTTGTAGAATAAAGTGGACACAACATAATAGTTCCCAAATATGTGTCAGGTACTCCGCTTTGTCTATTATATAATTAACCCTTAGGACAACATTAGGAAATACTTTCAAATGTTTATTTATTTAGCTGTGTCGGGCCTGAGCCGGGGCACACAGCTCTCCCTTGCATCACTCGGGATCTCTCAGCACGGCACACGGACTCTCCAGTGAGGGCAGGCGGGCTCAGGGGCTGTGGCCAACGGCTCCAGCGAGCACAGGCAGCATCCGGGCTTAGTTGCTCCAGGCCACGTGGGATCTTAGTTCCCCGACCAGAGAGCGAACCTACGGAACCTACCCTGCATTGCAAGGCGGTTTTCTCAACCACGGCACCACCAGGGAAATCCCAGGAAATATTTTAAAGAGAAGAAATTGAGATCATGGGAAATGCTCAAGGCCAGACAGGTAGGAAGCGGCAGAGCTCAGATCTGAACCAAGAATTTGATCGCAGGAGTCCCTGTTCTGTCATAGAGGTCAACAATATAGTCAGTGAAAAAGATCGAGACCATCAACTACAAGTTCTTTTAAAGAAAAGGAGAGATGCATAAACACATAGAAAAGTCTCCAGATAATATAGGCATTTTAAAATCTTTATAATTTTGAAAAAACTAATATAAACTTAGAAAAAAATTTAATATATAAATCACCTCTCTTGAGGGGAAAGGGGAGGAGCCGGTAAAGTATTTCCCTGTTACCCATATTTCCCTTTTAATTATAATTACTGTAACACACCATTATATTAAATTTATAATATAGATATATTGCTATGTTAACAGGATCCCAGTTTAGCTAAGAAATTTTACGCCTTCAGAGACCAAGACATCTTAGCTTTTCCTTACTAACTTTCTTAGAGCTTAATTTACTTGTAAAAATCCTCCTGCCTAAAATGGATAGGTGTTAGTTGGTATGATTACAGAAACAAGGGTGCCTTATGAGTCATGGCATTCTATTCCAGAAATGCCCATAAAATTTGCTAAATAGTTTCACTAACAAGTTCTTGAAAACTGAAAAGAAGACCCACTATTTAATTAAAAAAAAAAAGATCATGTATATTTGTGAAATACTTCCCCGACAAAAGTTACATGGAAAAACATCCTTGCCAGACCCTTACAGGTCCCACATCTGTGTAAGTGTGACAGATTTAAATCAGGGAAAGAGGCAGGCCTGGAAGGTAGCTTTGTGACACTATTCTGAGAATGGACTGGGAAAAAAGACTTAATTTAAAAGATAAGAATTGAAAAAGCAGCTACTGTGATGACTGTAATTCTGAACTCGGACTTCCCCGACAAAAGTTACATGGAAAAACATCCTTGCCAGACCCTTACAGGTCCCACATCTGTGTAAGTGTGACAGATTTAAATCAGGGAAAGAGGCAGGCCTGGAAGGTAGCTTTGTGACACTATTCTGAGAATGGACTGGGAAAAAAGACTTAATTTAAAAGACAAGAATTGAAAAAGCAGCTACTGTGATGACTGTAATTCTGAACTCGGGGAGTGTGATACTTGGGTAGAGAATAAACATTTTGATTTCTGGTACTAATTTGCTATCCCACACTAAGATAGACTAGTTACTTTAGTTCTGTAACTAGTTATTATAAGAGGAAGACTCAGCCTATCAATAGTGGTTGCTGGTGGGAATGGAGAGAGACTGCAAATAGGCTGCCATTTTCTTTTTGGGGTGATGGAAATGTTCTAAAATTATATCATGACGGTGGTTGCACAATTCTGTAAATTTACTAAAAATCATTGAATTATATGCTTAAAACACATAAATTTTATAGGATGAAAGTCATAACTCAATTAAGCTTTACTTTTAAAAAAAAAAAAGCTATAGCCCATCAAGACACATAGTTTCTAAAGAATTAGAAACCAAAGACTAACCCATGTTCTGTTATTATATATTCCAGGCTCACTTATCCCTTTAAAGTGTTGTTATTTACCAGCTGAGCACTTCCTTAGCATGAAATAACATACATTTTAAAGTTTTCTACAGACAGGATCAAGAACCAGCAAATAAAATGAAAACTGTTTAACAAAATTTGTGTAAATTGTGCTCCAAAAATAAACTTGTAAGTAAATAAGATGAAGTGACAAAAAACAGATGGGTTTTCTAACAGAACTCATCAAAATTTACTATGAGTTGGATCTCAAGGGGAAAAAGTGAGGGTCTGTTTTCTTTCTCACTGTTTAAAAAAAATCGGTCACTTTAACTGGCGAGGTAGTTTAATACTTGTTGAAATGAATATTTATTGACACAGAGCAAATATTAGCTGTGCAAATTTGAAAACAATTTGGACTCGGAGTATTTCACAAGAAGTGATCATCTGGGGTCTGTCCACAGGGCGGCGCCGCACTCGGCCAGCAGTGACTGTTTCTGATGTCACCAAGTTTGATAAAGTACCTTCGCTAAAATCTGCTGTGCAGAGTGTTCCATAGGATGTTTTCAGTCTTGTCTTCTAGTCCTTGTTCATCTGGAGAATTCCAAAGATTAGCTCCAATTTCAGGGGAGGAATCTTAAAGAGAGGTGGAGTCCCAGGGAAAGACAAGTTTAACAATCCCTGGTACCATGTAGAACATGTGGTAACAAGGCAAATGAACGAACAAATGCATAAATAACGGAATGAGCAAGTAGATGGACAGATTAGATAAGTAATCAGACAGACAGACAGATGAGACCCTGAAGATAGAAGAGGGCTATAAAACAAGGTCCGAAGCTAGGGAACATTTTAAATAATCCTTTACGTTTCTTGGGGATATACTCTAAAGCAGAGGTTCTCAGAGTTAAGGGGTAGAGTGGGGGAACACAGGTTTCTCCCAGATACTGGATGATGTCTGCCCCAAGCCCCTTTCCCCGCCTCCATTCCTGACACATCTAGGAGTTGAGAGAATTTCTGGAGGGTGAGGAGGGGTGGGCTTTCCAGGTGGTTCCTCCCTCCTTTGCCTGCGTGTTTGCAGGGTTTAGAAGAAAGACCAAGGCAGGAAACTTCTACTTCCCACCCCTCTATGTATTTACAGCCAGCATGATAAACCCACAACCCTGGAGAAGAAGTAAAGAGGGTGGAAGTCTGGTATTTCTGGTAAAATGCTTACATCCACTGCAGCAGGCAAGCAAAAGACTTTGCTGATAATTTTAACAGACGTTTGTACCTTTAACAACCTGAACTGTGATTCTATTAATTTCCAAGCAACCCTGTCCAAGAGGTGTTTGGTCAGAGAATTATTCCGAGCTAACTGGTACCACCTGCTCCCGGTTTAATGGTCAAACAAAAGCCGCAGGTTTAGTAGAAACACCCTGGGGGCTGTATCAGAAAGGTTAACTCTAACAGCCTAACTGAACAACAGTGGTAATTATCTGCTTCTTCATCTCTAGCTTCCGTATATACCCCAAAGATTTACACACCTAGAAACTGATTCCCGTAGGTTTTAATAATTATTACTCTGTAGTAGGAGTCTGCACAGATTACCTACTCAAGTGAGAGGTTTTTAAAAATCATAAAAAACCACATTTCATTTAATATTTTCAAAAGATGGTGGAGCTTACATTTTCTTCTAACAGTGGCTGGTCTGAAAGCAAAGCAGAAGCTGGATCTAACAGCTTAACATTATACTCTCTAAAACATATATTTTCTAAACCATATTAGAGATCTCATTCTAAATAAATAAATAGATCACAAAGTCAACAGCATATTTCTTCGTCAACATCAACAACAAAGTTTCTAGATTTGGAAGCGTAGTCTCTTACTCTAGGAAAACCATGAGAAAGAAAAAAAGAAGTTTCTTCAAAATAATTTCATAACTCTTTCCTTTAATAAAGCTCCTTTACTACATGCCTTTCAGATTATTTTAAAATATACCTTTTGATTTCTCCCTTTACCATGTTGTCACCAAACTTGGTGTCTGTTTTATACAATTTCAAAAAGTTTGCATAAAATAATATTAACAGGCTATTTAAATGAGTATTCAAAAAAGTGACATCTTGGAACTTTGCTTGATGTTTACAAGTACATTAGAAGAAAGTCCTAGCAATCAGAGATTTGAGTGAAGTCATCTTTAAGCAAGAATCTACAGGAAGGAGTTAAATAATCCTGCTCTAGGGTGGAGGCAAAGGCGAAACTTCAGGACAAACATTTAACCTGGGGCTGTGGTTAGCACATTTTATAGTCGTAAACAGAGGCAAATGCCTAAGAACAGGAAGCTTACTCAATCCCCAGGGCTGCTGTAGGAACGGCACCTAGGTACACCTGAACACAATTTCCTTGTACAGGTCTAAAGTCTAGAATCAGACATTTCAATATGTATTTAAAATACAATGGGTTCCTTGTTACTATATTTCTGCTTACTGCACTGTGTCAACAAAACAAGAAATAGCTTAAAACCACCTCAGAGACGAAGGGGAACACTTCCTGTTCGCAAGAATTAAAACACTGAAAAATGAAGGAAAAGGGAGGTTCTGGAGTCTGCACCCTCAGCAGGTTAGTCCCATCTGCTTGTTGCATTTGAGGTGTGTGTTCTCCAGGCTTTGGCAGAGGGCAAAGAGAGCAGGAAGGCTAGACAGCTCTTCAAGTCGTGTGCTGCAGCCCATCTGGCATCCTCAAGGCAGAGCACAGTTTCATATAAGGGAAGGAAAAAGTAGGAGCGGAAAGGAGGCATGGAAGAGCCAAGAGAAGCCTGTATAAAGCCTCCATTTCTCATTCTCTTATGCCAACCACAAAAAGGTTCTTTTGCATGACTGGCTGAATAAGCCACTGCTTTCAAATGGTATGAGGCTATAAAAAGGAATACTTTCTCCAAAGCCATTAAGGTCACTACACTTGGCTTCCAGAACTTAAACTACTATGTTGTATTTCAATAAATTATTTCTTGCTCAAAAGCACTTATTTGACCAATGTTTCCAACCTTGGCTTTGGCTTCTGCAAATAACTCCAACACAAGGAATGGCACACATAGAGAAAAGGCAGCAAGAATAACTTAAGAGATGGAAATCCTGAGTCTAAGCCACTTTCAACAAGTTTGAGGGATACGAGTGAATGTTAAAATTGGAATTTGAAACAGATCTCTAAAGTATTTACCTATTGAATTTTTACTTATCCTAATTAATGAAGGAAAAGAAGAGACTGTCACAAAATATTTCTTTTTCACCAGAAAGTTTGCATATTTAAAAAAAAAAACTCACTTGAAGAAAATAAAAAGACCTTTGGTTTATACATCTTAGCATTTAAATACTATTTTAGGAAATATTAGTAAATACTTGGATATTCAGAATAACTGCCAACAGACATGATCTGCTAAGGAAAATGAGGCTGTTCAGAGGTAAACCTCAATGTCTTTAGCAAGAACAAACGATCCAGGAATCTTCAGCTGTTGTCAAAACGTTTTGAACCACTTCTCTCTCAAGACAGAGAGAGTAGGCTCCCTCAAGAGTTTAATTTCCTTTTGTGACCAACTGTGCTGGTTCACAAAGTTGCGAAGTCTCAACAAATGTGTCTTTTGTTGCCTGTTCTACTAAATATTCCCTGTATGGAGCTTGAACCCTCTACCACAAAGCATAAGTGGCTGTTGGTATGATAAAGACCATATCTGACTGACTATCTACACACCTTTGGTTTTGCAGTGATCCTTAACCCTTAGCCAACTGCCTGTTCCCCTTAAACAAAAATCCAGAACAGAATACACAGTTCTATTTTGTCTTTCTCTTAGAAATACCATAACATGGGAAATTTTGTTCTATACCCAAGCTATCCCTCCAGGAGATAATTAGAAAAAGAGAGAAAAGAGTTTGGAAAGAAAGATACAAGAAAATGAGTCAGAGTTTTTACAAGGAGCCCTGAAAAGAGAAAGCCAATGTAGAAAAGTATAGACATCAGAGCTGATTCAAATGGCTTCTAGGGGCCCAGAGTGTGTCCCATAAAAGGGCACTTACAGATCGGGGAGTGCAGAGGGGCCCTGGAGGTAGTGAGCATCAGTCCTTTTCATCAAACCAGGAGAGCTCCAAGGAGGTGGACAGAAAACCAAAGGAGTGTGGTAGGGATGGGGGTGAAGGGGGCGTTGACACTGTTAAACAGTAACATAACTTTGAAAGCATGGGGACTGCCTTTACTGAAACATTTCTATCTGAGCAATAGTAAAGAAAGAAAAGTGAAAGTGTTAGTCGCCCAGTCGAATTCAACTCTTCGCAACCCCACCGACTACAACCGGCCAGGCTCCTCCATCCATGGAATCCTCCAGACGAGAATACTGGAGGGTGTTGCCCTGCTCTCCTCCAGGGGATCTTCCCAACCCGGGGATTTAACCTGGGTCTCCTGCATTGCAGGCAGGTTCCTTACCATCTGAGCCACCTGGGAGTGAGTGAGTGAAGGTCGCTCAGTCGTGTCCGACTCTTTGTGACCCCACGGACTATACAGTCCATGGGATTCTCCAGGCCAGAATACTGGAGTGGGTAACCTTTCCCTTCTCCAGGGGATCTTCCCAACCCAGGGATCGAACCCAGGTCTCCCACATTGCAGGCGGATTCTTTACCAGCTGAGCCACAGGGAAGCCCTGAGCAATAGTAGATACAACCACAATTGAGTCAGCATATGAAACAATCAGATAGTCTATTTAGCAGAAATGGTTAGTTATCATATGCAAATAAACAAAAATATATCATTTAGCATGTATTTATATGATCTATATTGTGTCTATATCTGGCTATATGATTCATTATAGACAGACTCACTACAAGTGACATGTAAAATCCTTTAATTATGATGATCTATTTAATCAAGGCTTTCACGTAGGGCCTTGGCTTTCATCTTTCTTTCTTTGCATATTAAATCGGCTTTTCATTTCCACAATCTTTGCAGTAAGGGCAGGTGATTTGATGAACCCAACCCCTAAAATACACCCTCAAAAGCCACTAGAAGAACTTGGAAAGAGACAAGAGAAAAGGAGAATGATTTCTGCTGGTTTATCCATGCAGTGAGTGAAGAATGATCAGGAAAGGAAACAGGAGTCGAAGATAAAATTCTGAGGCTCCATCTCATAGCCAGAGTTCATTTCCTTATCTTCTACACCTCCTCTGACAAATCCTAAGAAAAGAATTCCTATGACTAAGTGTCTCCCAATTACTAATAACAAAAATTTCCTACAGAATGTCTCACTGACAGATTTAAATACACAAGTTTCTACTCTATTGTAACGTGTGGATAAGAACACCGGAAAGTTACCTTGAAACAAAGCCTATTAAAATGTAATTTAAGCTGTAATTGGAAAGAAGAATAAAAAATACAAGGATCATAAACTGTACAATTTTTATGAAAATCTCTCTTTTTAAGCACATGAGTTTTAAAAATGCTTACACTACTTGACATATTAACTACTACTGAGAATTTATTTTGGAACAGTTTTAAACACAGAAAAAAACATTATCCAAAAATATATTTGGCTAAACATTAAAGCAACCTAAATGTCTACAGCAGCTATTTTGAAGGATTCAAGAAAAACATCAGGGCTTCCCTGGTAGCTCAGACAGTAAAAAGTCTGCAGTGCGGAAGACGGGGTTCAATCCCTAGGTCAGGAAGATCCCCTGGAGAAGGTAATGGTAACCCACTCCTATATTCTTGCCTGGAAAAACCCATGGACAGAGGAACCTGGCAGGCTATAGTCCATGGGGTTGCAAAGTCAGACATGACTGAAATATATTATACTTTCTGTTTAAAAACAGCATCATATTTCATTTTCATAAAAATTTAAATGCATGACATTTGAAAAAAACAAGTTAATAAATACACTCTAAAGAAGGTAAGGTGTTACTGTTGGTTGTGGGACTTATCAATTATTTTTTTTTCCTTTGGCACTTGCCTACTTTCTCCAAATTTTCTGTGACAGAAGTATTCACCCATATATCTATTAATAGATACAACTGTATTTTCAGTTTATAAATATTATATTTAAGATTTTTAATGATGAGGAAAATACAATATGATTTCAGCGATGTAAAGATGTATGTTACATATATATTTTTAAAAGTCTGAAGAAAATATACCATATATTAATACTGCTTAATGAATTTATGGGTGATTTTAATTTTTTTCTTTATTTTGGATTGTATTTTCTAATTTTCCACATTAATTATTGTTGGTTAGATAGCATCACTGACTCATGGACATGAATTTGAGAAAACTCCAGGAGATAGTGAAGGAAGGAAGCCTGGAGTGCTTCAGTCCATGGGGTCGCAAAGAGTTGGACACAACTTAGCAACTGAACAACAACAACAAACAATCAGGAAAATGCTAATGGTTATTTTAACTATAAGAGTATTGACAGAGTTAACAGGGAAAATGTGCTTCTGTTCTTTAAAAAGGTGTTTTGTTTTGTATAATTTCAAGTATGCAAAAAATGCATCTGTAGAAAAGCCGGAGCACAAGCACACTAAAATATTAAGAATGGTTGTTCAAGTGGTAGGAGTGTGAGATTTTTTTCCTTCCTACATCTGTGGATAATCCACATTTAGAAATATTTTCATTACCACTGTGTCATTTTATACTAACAGCTAAAAGTATCGGAAACTATGTATAGTTGTCGCTGTCATTTTCACAGAAATATTTATCCACTGAAATCTTTATTTCATGTCGTCACTCAGCCTCAATTAACTGCAATAAAAAGCATATGTTTAGGGACTTCCCTGGTGGTTGAGTGGCTAAGACTCTGTGCTCCCAATGCAGGGGTTCCGGGTTCGAATCCTGGTCAGGGAACTAGTTCCCACAAGCTGCAACTAAGAGTTTAAATGCCGCAACTAAATCCTGGTACAGCCAAATAAAGACTTTTTTAAAGTATATGTTTGCATTTTGGACAAGTCTGCAGTATTGCAGCTGTAGAGAAAGCCTGGTAACCAGTGACATTTTGGATGTTACAATCCTAACTTGAAGTAAACACACAATTAAATTAGTCTTCACTTAGTGTTCAACTTTCAGAAAGAGACTTCACTGTACTAAAGAGTGATATCTTCTGCAGGGTTTATTCCCAAGAAGGGTGAAGACTGCTTTATAAATTTCCATATAATGGATGTCATTCATTCTCTCACAAAAGAAAACCAGCCAGCCATTTAGCAAATCTCCAAGCCCTCTGGGTGAACATTGGTAATTTTTGTGCACCACAAATGTTTTAGGAAGCCTGTGTATATAAGCACGTTTGAAAATCTTTTTCCTGATATTTGGTGGAGTTTGGCTTTGTTGTGGGCCTCTCCGGTGGCTCAGACATAAAGAATCCACCTGCAATGCAAGAGACCTGGGTTTGACCCCTGGGTCAGGAAGATCCACTGAACCCACTCCATATTCTTGCCTGGAGAATCTCACGGACAGAGGAGCCTGCTGGGCTACAAGTCCACGGGGCTGCAGAGAGTCAGACACGACTGAGTGACCGAGCACATACATAGAGCACATATTAGGTCATGTGGCTCACCATGATCACCGTTCTGGATCTGGAAAACACCAGATACTCAAACATTAATATATCTGAATGAGACACAGGGATATATTGACACCAACTTGGGTCATCAAGAGGAGGAGGGAAGGAGGGACCGAAGCACCTTTTATTTTTAGAAGTTTAGATTTTGAAATTGCAGATCAGTGATTCTGAACCTATACAACTCAAATCACAAATCATCAAGATGGGACTAGTTATATTATAAATATTACTTGTACAATAAAATTGTTGCTGTTCAGTCACTAAGTCATATATGATTCTTTGCAATCCCACGTACTGTAGCCCACCAGGCTCCTCTGTTCATGGGATCTCCCAAGCAAGAATACTGGAGTAGGGGGCCATTTTCTCCTCCAGGGATCTTCCCAAACCAGGGATCGAACCATATCTCCTGCATTGGCAGGTGGGTTCTTTACCCCTGAGCCACCAGGGAAGCCCATACAATAAAATACCATCATACTAATACAATGTTAGGTGAAGAAAGTTACAAAATGGTATATATAGCACAATTTTTTACTGTGGGGGGAAAACTGTGCTATGCATAAATAAACTATGTAGTTACTAGAAAGGTGATATTATATGGAACATTTACTTCACTTTTTACCTTTTTGTGTTGAAAAAATAAGTAAGCAGCATATTTTGCTTCTATTGCCTAAGAGCAAAGATAACTGTTAATTCAACAATATTTAGTGAGTACATACCCTGTATTAGGGTCTGTTGTAGGGACACAACAGTTTTTTAAAAGTCACTCCTTTCATGGAGGTTAAATTCTGCTAATGTTGTGCTACAACAGCAATAAAAAAATTTCAAGTGCTATGAATAGAAATAAAATAAGAGGGATGCTTAAAGTAAGATCACCAAGCTTATGAAGCAATATCCAATTTTAAATTTTTAAATGAATACTCATTATGTGGGAAAAAAATCAGTACCCCATCAAGTCAAATGAATATCAAGAACACCTATGTTCCAACTTGCTGAGACTCATCACAGTAAACAGCTTCTAGAAACTCGTACAAATAAAACTTCTTGAAACTAAAAAGGAATTCCACTGAAGATGCTCCTCTACATACTCAATTGTAGATTTTTGCCTTTGAGTTCTTTTCCATTTCTAATAGATTAAAATAATGTGTATATGTGTAAAGTATTCTAGTTATCTTGGTCATAATAGACTTTTAAAAAACTGACCACCCCAGTACTCTCTTTAAAGAAAGATTTAACCCACATGGGGCTTTTGAGAAGAAAAGGTTAAAGATGCGATATTGTAAACACAGGAAGATTAAAAACAAAAATATTATGTAGGAACAGAAAAGTTGAAGCTGTCATATAGCTAATAAGGATTCAGAACTCAATTTGAGTTTTGATGCAGAAATTATATTTCATCTTCAATAAGTAGGAGAGAAACTACAGACATCAAAAAACTTACAAAGCTATTTAATGAAACGGTGACCAATCTCAAGGTAAGCAATACTTGAGGGTTAGATATATAGTAAATGTTGCCCGCACTGCTGAAAGCTTAGATGAGGCAGATGAATGGCTGGCAATTAGAACAGAGAATTATTTCTGGCTTTCTGTCCTGTGTGGATTTCGGCTGTAAGTGCTCAGGATGATAGCAGAAGGCTGGCTCCTGTCCTCAAGAGATTTTTGATTAAGTAACTCCTATCCTCTCCCCTTCTACCCAGAAGCCACTTAAAAAGATGAATGAGCAATAAAAACAACTTTTATAAATTAGAGAAGAGCCTCAAACACATATGAAATTTAGTAAAACCGTGTATCAGATAGAAGTAAAGGTCAAAAGAAAACTCAAATAATGAACATAAAATGGGAGATGAGGGAAGACATATATATATCTTAGAAACTTTAAATGTCTAGGGTACACAGATGAAAACTGAAAACAATTTTTTTTAATGTAGAAGTCTTTTTTAAATGCCAAGCTCCACAGATCAGTAATGAATAGAAAATCATTCTATTCAGTTTAGCACTGGTCTATCCTTGGGAATGAACTATGGTCAGACTGTTTTCTACAGAGTGAAGCAGGTTTAGAAAAAACACAAGATGATTAAAAGCATTGTCTCTAAACCCAAACCTCATGCTAAAAAGCAGTCAGGAAACGCTATAAACTCAATGCTCAATTAGCATCCGGAAACCAAAAGATCTAATTACATATTTAATCTTATTTCCATTAAATGCAATTTTCATTGATGATTCTACATAAAGATTATTCATTTGAAATTGTCTTTTAAAAACATGCTATCAAAGTGAAAGTGAAAGTTGCTCAGTCATGTCCGAATCTTTGTGACCCCATGTACAGTCCATGGAATTCTCCAGGCCAGAATACTGGACTGGGTAGCCTTTCTCTTCTCCAGGGGATCTTCTCAACCCAGGGATTGAACCCAGGTCTCCCCCATTGCAGGTGGATTCTTTACCAGCGGAACCAGCTGATTCTTTACCAGGGAAGCCTAAGAATACTGGAGTGGGTAGCCTATCCCTTCTCCAGCAGATCTTCCCAACCCAGGAATCAATCCAGGGTCTCCCACATTGCAGGCAGATTCTTTACCAATTGACCTATCGGGGAAGCCCTAAAATATTTTTTAAAAATTGAAGCAAAGTAACACTCTAGAAGTTTTTCATATTCTGATTTTGAAGGTTTTTTGGTTTTGTCTTTGTTTTTTTCTTCTAACATCTCCTGTAGCATAATATGCAGTAATAAAGATATTAGAAAAGTGGGAGCCTGTTTCCAAGGCTTGTACTGAACAAGAGTAAAAATGACATTCCAGTTAATATGTTTCTATACTTTCGAGGCACATCTTAAGAATGTCAAAAGGGATGATGGGCTGATGAGGGGTATCTTTAAAGGACATGAGTGAATTTCATTTGTGGGTGGGGGGACCTTCCCTGTGGCTTAGCGGTAAATAATCCGCCTGCAATGCAGGGGACGTGGGTCTGATCCCTGGGTTTGATCTCTGGGTTGGAAAGATTCCCCTGGAAAAGGAAATGGCAATCCACTCCAGTATTCTTGCCTGGGAATTCTCACGGACGGAGGAGCCTGGCGGGCCACAGTCCATGGGGTCACAAAGAGTCAGACATGACTGAGCATGCATGCAGGAGGGTTTTTTACAGGATAAATAAAACCTTAGTAATCCTCTCAGCTTCAAATTCCCTCCTCTGCTCCCCAGGCAGTCAGCCCACATCCCATCCACTTTAATCCTGAATCTATCTTACCTCTTATCTCTTTAGCTTAGTTCAGCTCACAAACACCTTTCCTTATAGAAAGCATGAATGAGTCCAAACACATCAATAGCCACAACAAATTTCTAATGGATTAAATTTATCTACCAGAAAGACACATTAAAAAATATTTTTTAATAATAATAAAAGCTGGAACTTCTCTGGTGGTTCAGTGGTTAAGACTCCGTACTTCCACTGCAGCGGGCCCAGGTTCTATCCCTAGTTGGGGAAATAAGATTCCGCATGCTGTGTGGCACAGCCAAAAAATAAAATAAAAAATAAAAAGAAAGCCGAGTTGGATACTAGGTATATAGAGCCCTACTAGTACTTTGGACTGCTGGGTAAAAAGTGAAAGTATTGCTATTTAGAGAAGTGGACAAGCGAGAACAGGCTACGAAGAAGACATGAATAATCTTGCACAAGGCAAAACTGAGCCCCACAGACAGTCACTGTGGGAAAAGGAGTGAACAGGTACTTAACGCAGCACTCCCTCCCTCCCTGGTTTTGTTCCCAGTCCATTTCCTGCTTTACTGGCTCCTTTAAAGCCCTTGAATGGCTTCTATTGGCCAAAGCCCATTGCTTATTTTCACTTAAAAACAAAAAAACCTTATAATAGAAATGTTTCAAATTTTGTATTAAAAGCAGAGAGAAGAGTATAGCAAGCCTCATCAGTTACCATGATCATCATGGGAAATCTATTTCAACTATCCTCTACCCTGAGTTTTTTTTTTTTTTTGGAAAGAATCCCAAACATCATTTCACTTGTAAATATTTCAGTATGCCTCTTTGAGGCTATCTCTAAAAAAAAAAAAAAAAAGAAAGAAAAACTAATGCCATTATAGGTAAACAAAATAAATTTTATTTCCTTAGTAACAAATATCTGGTCAGATCACCTTTCCCTAATTATCTTTTTTCTCTGGACTGCTTCTTACATGCTGGTGTGTCCTTCTATCAGGTAACACTGCTTAAAAGGACCTTCATAATCTGGCTTCTGCCTTCATTTTCAGACCCACTTTGAGACTCACTTTTTTCCCTTCCCCTAAATCCTGTTTCCAGACAGAGTTGCTTAATTTCTGTTAATGTTTAATGCTTAATGTTCCCTTCCCATGCAACATCCGCTTTCCATATAATTTTTCAGCAGCCCAAATCTCCTTTTACTCCCACCTTCATGCCTACATATATGCCAAGAAATCTTTCCTGCTACAGTTCCTGGACGCAGAAATCAACAGTCAAACACTGCACTCACCATCCAGGGAGGTTACAAAACCTAGTGCACCCTTTCTTCAAGTCCCCACTGAGACACCAATGCCAACTTACAACTACAGCCTGTCAGGACAGAAACCAACCTTTACCTCTGGGGTGCTTTGCATCTGATAATTTCACCATTTTTTACTTCACCTTTTGACTGTATATTCCTGTGCAATCACTAAACCTCTTATAAATGGTGTTCTGGAGGTCAAAGAAGACTTTAGTGCAAAGACTTCAGTAGTAAGAAAATGCACAGAGTTACTTAAACATTATATTTAATAATCATGAAGCTTTCAAATGAGAATTAGATGTTTGGCAAATATCTAGCTGTTGGAAGTGGCAGGGACAAAAGAGCTAGCGGCAAAAGAAGACCCCAGGGCTTCCCTGGTGGCTCAAAGGTAAAGAGCCCACCGGAGGTGGGAAGATCCCCTGGAGAAGGGAATGGCAGCCCACTCCAGTGTTCTTCCTGGGGACTCCCATGGACGGAGGAGCCTGGAGGGCTACAGTCCACGGGGTCACAGAGTCAGACTCAGCGGAGCACCCATGCCGTATTTTAGGGCAGCATGTTCTGACTCCCATGATATAAACTCCTTGACGCAAAAAAAAAAAGAAAGCCTCTGATGCACAGCATATAGTAAGCTTTTAAGAAATGTTTCCTTCCTCTACAAGGACCTATTGTATAGCACATGGAACTCTACTCAATGTTATGTGCCTGTCTTGCTGGGATGGAGGTTTGAGGGAGATTGGATACATGTATATATATGGCTGAGTCCCTTCCTTGTTCACCTGTAAATACCACAACATTGCTAATCGGCTATACACCAATTCAAAATAAAAACTTTAAAGCAAAAAAATAAAATAAAAAAAAAAGTAAAGAGGCAGAGAAAAAAGACTTCCTTCATCTAATTACACTGGAAACACCTAGTGTTGTAGGAGTACAGAGAAGCACAGAGGAAGGAATGATTAACTTTTCTACAGGTGACTTGGTGTTAAAGGGAGCTGGACCAGTGTTTGAGCCGGTCCTTGAATTTACTGGGCTGGGGGAAGGACTTTTTAGGCAACAGGAATCACGTCATCAGCGGAGGGGGAGTTTCAAATAAACATGTAAACAATGTTTCCTTAACTTTTGATTAAATAAATCATTGGAACATAAGGGAAGGCAAGGAAATGTGTTGGCTAAGGTGAAAATTACTAAGCTCAAATCTGCACCCTCAATAAAGTGAGGTAATTTATTTAGTTAGAACTTCAGTAATCAAGATAACAAATTCCTACTGCAGACATTTTTGCAACAAATAGACAAAATAAACAAAATAAGTGAACTCCAAAATTTATTTGAATCATTTGAGACATTTATGGCTTCCTCTGTTTTTGAAAAGAAGTTATGTATGTTCAGTAACCTTTTATGAATAATGGCTAATAAAGTTTTCCATCAAATAACATAAACATTCCTGATGAAAGACTGAGAATCTAAATTAATGGGAATTAATCCTAAAAGAAATCAACACTGAACATTCACTGGAATGACTGTCGCTGAAGGTGATGCTCCAGTAGTTTGGCCACCTGAGCCAACTCACTGGAAAAGACCCTGATGCTGGTAAAGACTGAAGGCAAAAGGAGGAGGGGGCACCAGAGGATTAGATGGTTAGAGAGGATCACCAACTCAATGGACGTGAGTTTGAGCAAATTCTGGGGGATAGTGGAGGACAGAGGAGCCTGGCGTCCTGCAGTCCATGGGGGTGCAAATGGTTGGACACAACTTAGCAACTGAACAACAACAACAAAATATCAGTTATAAAATAAGCTACAAGGATATACTGTATAACAGAGAAAATAAAGTCAATATTTTATAATAACTATAAACGGAGTGTAACCTTTAAAAATTATGAATCACTATACTGTACACTTGTAATTTATGTCATATTATTGTATATCAACTATCCCTCAATAATTAATTACTTTGGTTCTCTTTAAAACAAGTCAAACTTAAAAGCATTTGCCCCAAGTCAACATGCTACACTCAGAAAATTATTCAAAGTATAAGACTGCATATAAAATAAAGCTACCTTCAATGAAAAATTCAGTGAATGAAGCACTGTATAGTGTGGCTTTAGGGAAAGTGAGAAACTTTATAGAGCTAAATGGGTTTTTCTCTTACTTTTTACAGAGATCCCAAAGCTAACCTTGGTTGCTTCCCTGATGGCTCAGATGGTAAAGAATCTGTCTGCAATGCAGGAGACAAGGGTTCTATCCCTGGGTCAGGAAGATCCCCTGGAGAAGGGCATGGCAACCCACTCCAGTATTCTTGTCTGGAGAATCCCATGGACGGAGGAGCCTGGTGGGCTACAGTCCAGGGGGTCACACGGAGTCAGACATGACTGAGTGAATAACACTTTCACTTTACACACACTAATGTCCTACCATGGACAATGAGGATGAGCTCTTGAGCCAGCCCCGAGAGACACTCCTCTAATCTCATTCCTCCTCTTGACTTCACAGCGGATCCTTCCCTGGGAAACTCCTCCACCTGACAGAACCAGACTGCAAACTCAGGAAGAAGAATGACTCCTAATTTCACAACTCTCTCCCATCACCCAACCACTGCTGGGCCAGCAGGCCACTGGACAGCAACACAATCCAATCTGCTAACATTCTGCTTTCCTCTCAAAAAATAAATTCAAGAACGCTTAAAAGATCAGACTGGGATTTGATGTCAGGACTTTCTCGCTTTACCAATGCTCCTCCCGTTTCTTTCATCCAGCCTATGGGTTTGTAGTTTGCAGCCTACACAGGGCATCCCCTCTGCTGGCTTAGAAGGTGCAAGCACAGTTCACGTCTGATGTGCGTCAACGTCGCCGGCCACCGGCCAGGTGCCTGGTGTTCAGAGGCACTAGAATGGCTGTGAATGAACGTGTCATCTCACACACTGAGAGACTCCAGCCCTGTTGCAGCCTTCTCCACAGTACCATAGGCACCTTTCTTTTTCTAATGGACTCAACAACATGTCTGCATAATTATAATTTCCATAGGGGATACAAGACCCCAAAATTTCACCCAACTTAGAATGCTTTACTTTGTATGACTGCATCTTTACAAAAACATTTGTTTATTTATTTGGCTGCTCCTGGTCTTAGTTGCGACATGCAGGATCTTGAATTTTCACTGCAGCATGTGGGGTAGTTTAGCTATGGCTTGCGGGATCTTTAGTTGTTGCATGCAAAATCTTAGCTGTGGCATGTGGGCTCTAATTCTTTGAACAGAGATTGAACCTGGGTCCCTGCATTGGGAGAGTGGAGTCTTAGCCACTGAACCACAACTGAAATCCCTGTGTGACTACATTTTTATTTTTATTTAATTTTTTGGCTGTGCTACAAGGCCATGGGAGATCTTAGCTTCCCGACCAGGGATCGAACTCATGCCCTCTGCATTGGAAGGGCAGAGTCTTAACCACTGGAATGTCAGGGAAGTTCCCTGGATTTTTAATTATAGTGTATCTTACATAAAGAGGAGGATAAAACATAAGGTATAAAAAAATAGTAAAGCAAAATCACACATAGGTTCAGATACCCTGGAAACTCCCAACCAATCTCCATGATTATATCCCCCTGCACCCGCCTAATCCTGCAGTAGTTTTTTGATATATAAATAATTTCCTAAGTAAGAAATGCTGAAAACCCTTGGAGAGCTTTCTTAAATGGGGCTACAGTGTCTATAATTGCAGTTCTCAACATGATAAAAGAATAGATAAATCCCTAAAAAGTCCTTACCTATCGTTGGGTGTTCCTTCATTCCTACACAGTTCTACCTTTCCCCACTCTCACCCCACCATGCCCCACCACTTACTTAGGGAGTTGCCTGGAGGGTGGAGGATGTGATTGGAGCTTCCCCAATATTAGCTTGTTAATATGCACAACCACTTGTGGAGTAGGTATCATTATCACCTCCATGGGAGGCATGAGGAAGTGAAACCCAGAAATCAAGCAAGTGGTGAGAGGTGGGATTTTATTCCAGGCAATTTTAGCCACGCTGCTAGATTTTCTGAGATCTAGATCTGTTTTTACAATTTAGAATGTGCTGGCTTTTTTTTTCCCCTAAGAGCAGTGGATATGCTTCCGCATGAGTCCTTCTGGGGAGATTTCACCTTTTCTTCCTCCATGTTTTCTCCCCACAGTTACCAGTATTAACAGATAACAGTGTGTTTGCCCTAGGAGGTGCGTCCTCCCAGATGTTAGCAGGCCCCACTGTCTAACACAGCTCCCAGCTCTGGGTCATCTGGTACCTTCAGTGCCTGTGTGAATGTCTGTCGAGCTCCCCAGTGACCTACAAGAGGGACACTTCCTGGAAATCTGGCCGATGGACATTTCACTGGGGTGAAGTGTTTAGAGGGTCTGAATCACTCCTGTTGCCTGGTAACCTGTTTGCATTTGGCAGGAGGAAGGTGACTCAGGCACAGGTACAGTCAGACGCAGGACAGATATTTATTCAGTGCAAACTCCTCCTAGCACTGGACTGTTGATTTCATGTTTAACCTTGACACTGCTCTTTCTCATGTCATGGGGAAGGGGGAGAGGCACTTTCAATTCTTTTTAAGTCTGTGCACAGATTCAACAGATCCCTCGCAGCTGAAATACAGCCTGCTTTATTTCTTCTACTGAGTTCTGAAGAAAAGCTTTAACAGAGAAAGCAATTACAGGATTCTAACACATACAAGTGAACTGGAATTATAGGCTGTCATGGAACTTACCTGCCATCCCCATAAAAATTCTCTCATGAATTCATACTTGATATAACACATTCCTAAACAGCCCTGAGTCACTAATTCTGACCTCAGAGTCAAGAAGGAATTTTTTTCAGGCAACCAGAGGGTTGACTCATTTGGTGGGCCACATTCCAGGTCAGAAACACTATTACACCTTTACACATATCTGTCTTTTTAACCTGAAAGAAGTGGTACCACAACACAAGTAGCTTTAGAACTGAAGAGGTTCACCCTCAAACACCACCATGAGTATAAATCAATGTCACTGGCAGCCTTAGGTCACCTCTCTGAGCTTTGTCTTTAAGCATAAATTAGCACCCATGCCTAGGTCACTGTAGGAGCCTAAACTCTAGAATAAAACACCCTGGGTTTGCATTTCATGACATTTCTCCACTGGTTATTACTAGTTCCCTAATACTTTATGGAACCACCTTTCTTCCTAGTCATTGCTATGCATGAAATATTCAAAGGGGGAAAGTGGTTTTGAAAAAGCCACACACATGCACACATATCAGATACTGTGTGGCCTTTTGTTTTGTCCTTTTCATCCTTCAGAAGCCATCTAACTTCTTTTTTTAAGTAGTTTAAAGACACAAATCTTATGTTTAACACTTTTTATCAGTTTTCCATTCGAAAAATTTTAAACAGGATGTTAATATAATACAAAAACAGCATGCTAATATAATACAATGCTAATATAATAGAATAAAGCAAATAAAAGCTTTATTTCCATCTTTAGGCCTTATGTCCTATTTGGGCAAAGATCTGCTGTCCTAAGTGATGCTTCTAGGACTACTGATTTGCAGTTAAGCTTCAGAATCAGAGTATATTTAGGGATGACACTGTCTGGCTAAAATTCTGTGGCTATGAAGCCAAAGGAATTTGAGTAAGTCCATTTACCTAATAACCAAAGTACAGAAAGTTAAAGCAGTAAGTTTTTAAGCCTAAGTATAGGCACTGGGAAGACCAAATAACCAGCTGTGGACTCATCCATTAAACATAAAACTCTCCATTCCCAGCACCCATCTTGTTGCCTCCATTTGTTAGATATAAATGCTAAATCACAGAAATCTAAAGCATTACACACTTTACAATAGAACACAGACTATATGTCAAGACACAATATCAAAGTCAATTCACTGCATGCTAAAAATATCTGTGTCACTCACCACTAATACCAATACAGACAGAGAATGTTAGTCTTTCCAAGCTGTTTGGGGCAGGGTCCCCAAGACTCCCAGTTTGATGATTCACTAGGACTCACAGGACCCAGTATACAGTCGTACTCATGGCTGTTTGTTACAGCAAAGGGATACAAAGCAAAATCAGCTAAGGATAAAGGTATGTGGGGTAAAGTCTAGAGACGACCAGGAGCAAGCTTCCAAGGGCCTTTTCCCAGTAGGATCACACAGGTGGTGTTTAATTTCCCGCAAGGAGTTGTGACAACACCTGTGAAATACCGTCTACCAGAGAAGCTCATTAGTGACTCAGTGTCTGGGGTTTTTATTGGGACTGGCCACGTAGGAAACTTCTGCGAGGCACATACCTAAATTCTATACTCCCGGAATGCAAGCAGGTATTCAACAGAAACCAATACTGTTTGCACAAACAGTTCAGGCCCGGTGAGCCATTCTCACCAGGAAGTGGCGGGAACCCCCTCCAATCTACGTTACCACGTGCCACCCGTCAAGGGCTAACCTTGCAAGCACTGTTTCTAAGAAGGGCAGTCTCAGGCATGCTGTGTTAGCTCATCTTTGTACACTGTCCTAGTTCAATCAACTATCATACAGGACCAAACTATGTAAGAAAGGTCTTACTCATGGCAGGTCACCTAGGTATATCTCGAGCCTAGAAGCACTTTTACCTTGTATTATTTTCAGTATTTAAAAGGTAGCATTTTCAACAAGAACAAACTTACCTTACATAATAGAAGATCTAAGATGGCCTTTAGTGTCTTTTTTTGTACAATAAAAAGAGCTGAATTCTAGCCTTGTTTACATTTCTGAGCACTTTCTTTTTAAAAAATATACCACTGAAATTTCTGAAAGAATAGTATTCCTAAACTGAAACTCTGAGAAACTATTTAACTTATCAGACTGACAATCCAGACCTAAATAACAGCTAGCCTCACAAATTTCTAGCAGGGTTTGAGAATAAGATAAACCTTCTCTGGGAGGCAATTTGACAAGACAGCTATCAAAATTACACACATCCTTTATGATCTGCAATTCTACTTTGCAAATTTATACACGTATAATTGTGTACATGTAGAATAACCTACACACAAAGTTATTTGTTGTGGCATTGTTTAAGAGCAAGGACTGGCTACAACCCAAATCTCCATCAATAGGTCACTATTTAAATTGCGGTACATCCATACAATGGACTACTCTGTGATGAGGGGGGAAAAAAAAAAGTAGGAGGATGCCCTCTTTGTACTGATTTGCTAAACCCTCCTACATATATAAGGAGAAAAAAAAATACATTGCTCAGAAGTGTAGTTTGCTATCTTCTATTTTACGAATGGGGCAAATATGAATTCATACTGTGCATAGAGATAATCTGGAAAGCTGCGTTAGACCGAGGCTGGGAGGGGGCCGTGAAGGCAGAATTGGGGCAGAATTTGTAAACCTGAAAAAAAATGACTTAAAATGGTATATTTGAAAAGTAATCCTTCTTTCCTAAGCCTAGGTCAAATCACCCTGGCACATGGTTTTGGGGTTTATTATTTTAATAAGCTTCTCTATTTTGCAGTGGTTAAAACTAAAGCATTATACGATGGCTTTCTCCTATTTTCCAAATCAGGTTCCATCTCTATCCTTTGCATCTTGTGTCTGTCTGCCATTTTGAAGGAGCTTTCCCCAGAGACATCTGAGAGCAAGTCAGTTCTCTGCGCCTCCTTTCTCCCCCTTGTTTGCTGAGGATGTTTGGGGCTTTTAAAAGAAATCTCCATGAAAACAGAGGTTTTACTTTGTTCACTGCATTCACGACACTGAAATGAGCGCCTGGCACACAGAAATCATTCAGTAAGTATTTATTGAACAAATGAATTCTTTTCTTTACCCAGCTTCAACGGGACAGACACTATCAGACAAAGGGAGAGATATTACTGTGGTCAAATATTCAGAAATAGCTGTCATTCCTAGCATTGGCCCATTATAGGCATTCTAATCCTAGCAACATTCTTAGAACTATTTTGAATTTTACAGAAGACAAACAAGTAAGCCTATCGAGTGCTGTGCTGAACAACTTAAATGCTCATAAAAATGTATTTTTAATTAACTTGGGATTATATGGCCCTGGGGTCCATCTTTGGCTGAAGACTTTTTAGGCAAACATGACGCTAATGAGTAATGATGATAAAGAATGGCTATCGTCAGAAAAAACAGCCCCAATCGTAAGGTGCCCATTGCTGTAGAGAAGAAAGAGAAACCCTTCTGTATTAAAGATGCAACTGCTATTTTTATTTTCAAGAATAAAACTATCCTAGGAATTCAATCCAAATTACCAATACTCCAGACAGTGGACCAGTTGCACAGTGTCAACCAAGGGCGTGAAAACTTCCTTCCTTCTCAGTGGGCAAAGAATGTGTATAATTACCACATCTCTCTCTTTTTTTAAAAAAAGATAATGGTTTTAATTGGGTTAATGAGATGAAAAAATCGTGAAGCCTTATGTGCTACTTACAGGAAAGAAGATTTTTAAAAAAATAATCACTGCACCAAAATACAAAGGGTGGGGTTATGCTGTGGTATTAAATTTCTCTCCATTATGTTTTTCTTGACTGTTCAAGAGCAAACTAAAGTTTCCACATCTCTTCGACCTTAGTTTAAATACTACAGAAACAGAGTAACTTTGCTAGTAATCATTTCAGTAATGTTGTTAAACAGTTGCACAGCTGACTGATGTTTCTCTGAAGACTTTTAGTACCACTCATTTTTCTCAAAGCACACTTGAGGCAGTCACTGAGTGCCCTGTCTGTGGGCATTCATGCAAAGAGGTTAGGAAGTTTTGGTATCACCTCTATTTCTCTTGCTGTCATTTAAGACAACAATCCAACACATGAGGAAACATCCACACACCTGAAACAGCTTGAAATCTAAGACTCTCCTGAAGATAAAACAGAAATTCTCAAAGCGAAGGCATTTTTTTCTTAAGGCATTTTTGAAATGTCTTAACTAGGAAAGCGAAGATAGCAGAGAAGTTGCAGGACAACCGGTAGGCATCCAAGATTCAGCAGATGCGAGTCATACTTGTGATCTAGCACCAGGAAGCACCCAACCTACTGTTTGCAGACTTCCCTGGTAGCTCAGTGGTAAACAATCTGCCTGCCAATGAAGGAGACGTGGGTTTGAACCCTGGGTCATGAGGATACCCTGGAATAGGAAATGGCAATCCACTCCAGTATTTTTGCCTGGAGAGCCCCATGGACAGAGGAGCCTAGTGGGCTACAGTCCGTGGGGTTGCAAAAGAGTCAGACACAACTTAGCGGCTAAACAACAACAAAAACAACAACAATAAATCCCACCATGGTCCGTGATCCTCGCAGCAGTCAACACTGTTCAGTCTTGTCAGAGATCCTTTCCGTGAAGAGTGGGAAGGGCAGAGGATGGTAGCTCTAAAAGAGAAAGTGAGAGCGTAAGTCAGAATCATGCTTTGTTATGTTTTGCTGGTTTTCTTGGAGTGAGAGTGAAATGATGAGTTCTAGGATACTGCCCTCCCACCCCCTGGAAGAGTCCCTGGGAGGACACTGGGTACCAGCACTTCAGGAGGAGAAAGGCAGCTTGTGTTTCCCACCAGCATTAACAACACCGGATGGAACTGTTCAGAGGTGGAGCAAGGGAGGTAGGCAGAGTCCCACCCCCATGATGCTCAACGGCAGATAAACAAGAAGACTGAGAAACGCCATGAGAGAAGTTAGAATCAGTGAGGCTGGCGTGGCTGACTTAGGGATTAGTGGTTAGGAAATGAGCAGACAGTACCGGGCTGGTGATGTAATGGGAAAACCCGAATGAACTTTTTGGCCAACTCAATATTTGCATTGACTTAATAATAACGGGAAGGGGGTGGGGCATGGAAGTCAAGTGTTTCAGGTCACAGAAGCCGCTGGTTCAGACCCTGAGGCAGGAATCAGCCAGGCAGATGCAGAGAATGGAAAGGCAATGGGGCATTGACACCCGGGAGCAGAAAGGTGCAGAGGCCAGAGGCCAGGCCCTGAGGGCTTTCCAGAGCAGGCGAGGAGCCACCAGTACCCAGGACGCTCAGTATCACTGAAACCCAGGCTGCTGTGGAGTGCGAAATGCATCACATTCCAATAAAACGGTGAACGATTCCCTTGCAATACGTACAACTGCTATGATATTTTAATGGATTTTTTTTTTTTACAGACTTTATTTTTTAGAGCAGTTTTAGATTCACCCAGAGTCCACAGTTCACAGTTAAGGTTCACTCTTGCTAGTGTACGTTCTGCGTGCTTGGACACGTGTATAATGACATGTATCTACCATTAAACTATCAGAGTAGTTTTGCTGCCCTAAAACTCCTCTGTGCTCTAACTATTTACTTTAACTAAAATTTGACTTGTAGATAGAAGTAAAATGTACACCATTTTTCAGAGGTTTACAATTCATAGAACCACCTTATATCCTAAGAGTATAGCTCAATACACACACACACACAGACACACACACACCGGATTTAGTATTTGACGTATATATATCCTTTAAATGCCCAACCAATATCATTAAAATCTATGTTTAACAATTACAGGACATATATGCATCCACAACCAGAAACTGATTTTCAACTGAGATCCCACTTTCACCCAAAATACTCAACTGTTGGAAAAGACTCAAGAATGAATGTGTCACTCCTAGTTATATATCCAAGAAAAATGAAAACCCTAGTTCACACAAGACCTTGTATACAAATGTTCATTCTGCATTATTCATAACATCCGAAAAGCAGAAACAATCCAAACGTCCAGCTGATGAATGGATGAACACAATGCTCTACACCCATATAATATTATTTAGCAATAAAAAATAATGAAGTGGTGATACATGCTAAAACACAGATGAACCTTAACAACACACACATACTTCATGATTCCATTTCTATGAAATGTGCAGAAGAGGAAAATCCACAGAGACAGGACATAGACGAGTGCTGCCAGCGACTGGAGGCAGAGGAGAGTGGGTAGTGAATATCAGTGGGTAGGGGCTTTCTTTGGGGGATGATGTAAATGTTCCAAATTTAGGTAGAGGTGATGGCTGCACACCTATGTGAATGCACTAAAAGAACTGTGCTCTTTAAAAGGGTGAATTTCACGGTTATGAATTGCATCCCAATAAAGCTGTTATAAAAATTAAAGAACAAAGGTATATCTGAAATGCTGGGTACAGATGAAATAAACTTCAACTGGTCAAAAATGCTACATTCCAGTAAGGCCCATAATAGGAAGAGGGCAACTCTGTGCTCATTTCAGATACCATACAATACTCTCAGTGGGACATGTTTAATCCTTTGAAAGGATCAGCCCACCATCAGAGGCTGTTTTTCTCTTTTCACTTGGGACCTCACTCTAGCTTCTCTCTCTCTCTCTGCTCTCCCCACCAACTCCACTAACCTGACCCTGTCTACCCAACAGCTCCGCTAACAGCCATACTTCCAGTCACCATCGTATTTCCCCTGGACTGCATTAATCCCTTCCTGTCCCAATTTTCCACACTGACCTTTCTAAAAATTTACTCTCTCATTTTAAACCCTTCAGAGGTTCCCCCTATTGAAGCCATTTCTGGAACACTGAGGTACTATTAGAAAAAATTAATTACATTCATATGCAATTAGGTAGTACCTGGATCAAAAGGGTCACGTGCCTCCTAATACCAAAGTTAAGTGTTAAGTGATAGCTTAACAGATCAGTTGTGTCTGTCTCTTTGCGACCCTATGGACTGTAGCCCACCAGCCTCTTCTGTCCATGGGATTTCCCAGGCAAGAATACTGGAGTGGGTTTCCCTTCTCCAGGGGATCTTCCCGACCCAGGGACTGAACACAGGTCTCCTGCATTGCAGGCAGATTGTTTACCATCTGAGCCACTAGGGAAGCCCCTTAACATCAAAGGTGCCTACAAATGCAACCTCAGAGTATCCCCAAACTATGCCTGTCTCTGCCTTCAGGGACACTGGCTGCAGTGCTAATCTCATGGGCTAATCTTCGCATCTGCCAACTTAAGCTACTCTATCAAAAGGATCCATTTAATTACCTATTTATAAGGTCAAGAGTTAAGTTAGCTTAGATAAATACCTGATTAAGTAAGAACTGGGCTAATGAAGAGATTTTTCAAGAAGACACAATGGAAGGTCCAATATTTTTCAGGTACCTACACAAAGCTGTGTATAAAAACAAGCCCAGAGTGTCAAGATGGGAGAAGCTAAAACTTAAAGTAGCTCATAAAACAGGGCCAACATTTTATTTCTTAGGTAGCAAAGGTAAATCAACAAAAGCAGAGGAGAGAGTGGCTCCTGGCCTGTAACATCTGTGGACAATTATAATTGTTTATAACACAATGGTCTTCCCAGGTGATGCTGGTAGCAAAGAACCTGCCTGCCAATTCAGGGATGCACGAGATGAGGGTTTGATCCCTGGGTCAGGAAGATCCCTTGGAGGAGGGCATGGCAAACCACTCCAGTATTCTCGCCTGGAGAATCCCATGGACAAAGGAGCCTGGCGGGTTATGGTCCAAAGAGTCACAAAGAGTCAGACATGCCTGAAAGGAGTTAGCACAGCACACATATTAATGATGCTGATAAAATCATCAGCCTAGAGTTTTTTTTTTTATGTAGTCAAACTTAAAATGTGTGCTCTTGTTGAAAAGGAGGTGGGTAAAAGGAGAGAGTGTTAGACTGTAAATTCATGCTGATCACTCCAAACACTCTGTCCACATCCCAAAGTAGTTGAGAAGACCCATTTAAAAGAGTGTTATGGAAGCTCATTTATCTTAATCTGAAGTATATGTACCACACATCACTTCATAAAGGAATAAAATAAAGCATACAACTTACAAAGTAAAATACTCCTGCAAGAGGAGCAATGCAGAACCCAAAGCCAAGTACAGACAGGGTTCTTGATCACAGGAAGCAGTGGGATGGGCAGGGATGTGTTTCCCGTGACTGAATACGTCTCACCGGCTCCCAGGAGGGAATCGCCACGCTCAGCACCTCTGGAGCTCCTGACATGATGCATAACCTTCCGGCACCTCAGTTTCCTTGCCTATAAATAGGGATAACAGCACTAACTTCATAGGGTCCTTAAGAGGGATGAAGGTATTAATATTTATAGAGAGCTTAGAAATAGCACCTGGCACAGAGCATGCATGATCCATATTTGTTAACTGACTAAAATAGAAATGAAAAGAAAAGGGGTAATAGAGTGTACTAGGTAAGTCTTAAAACATGACAAAAACTGGGCTACATATTCAATTTCCAGTTCCTTCGCAGCTCGAGTAAAAGAGAGAAGAAACGAAATTTTCCAGGCTCAGAGGCAGATTGTGGTGTCTCCGTATCTGCATGTACTGGGAGGGGAGGAAGGGGAGTAGGGAAGCATGTTCTGTTTCCCAGGGGAAGAAAAGCTTTTCTTGACACTGAGCTCTAACATGCTCACTGCAGGCCTGTCCACAGGGGCGGTGAGCAACAGCACAGCCCCGGGAGACCACCGCATGACGTCACATGACAGATTTTCATCATATGTATGTTAGTCGCTCAGTCGTGTCTGACTCGTTGCGACCCCATGGACTGTAGCCCACCTGGCTCCTCTGTCCGTGGAATTCTCCAGGCAGGAATACTGGAGTGGGTTGCCACGTCCTTCTCCAGGGTATCTTCCCAACCCAGGGATCGAACCCAGGTCTTCTGCATTGCACGAGGACTCTTTACCGTCTGGGCCACCAGGGATGCCCCTCAATAAATTCTGAAGCATAACTCTCCAGAGTGTTTTTTTTTTTTGGCAGGAAACCAAGGCAACGCAATACAAATAAGCGGCTCTAATGGTCTGGATCATTTCAGGAACACAACTGCACCAGAAATCCATCCTTTACTTCAACATCTGTCAGTCACGCATCTGATTAGAGCTGAAGAGAAGGCAGTTCCAGATTTGTGGAACAAACTCTCTAAATCAGGAGACAGCCAAGATGCAGCCACATAAAAACACTAAGTAACCTGATGCATAGAAAGTGACTTTCCACGGAAGCATTTGTTTTTAGGTCTAATGGACTGGAGAGTCATTGTCTGGCCTAAGAACAGCTATGATCATCTCAGGGGATTAAACAACTCAAAAGAATATTCCTCTCTGTCATAGTCATCTCAGGCTCTACCCAACAGTTAAATGTGGAGTATTTCCAAATACAAGCACAGAAGCCCTTGTGCTTAAGGAGCATTTTATTGTAAGCTGGAAAATAGATGAAATTTTATTTTAAAGACTAGTTGCATGAGTGCTAAGTCACTCCAGTTATGTCCTACTCTTTGAATCCGTATGGACTATAGCCCACCAGGTTCCTCTGTCCATGGGATTCTCTAGGCAAGAATATTGGAGTGGGTTGCCATTTCCTTCCCCAGGGGATCTTCCTGACCCAGAAACTGACCCTCCTGCATTGGCAGATAGATTCTTTACCACTAGCACCACCTGGGAAGCCCCAAAGACTAGTTATAAAAGAGCAAACCTTAGCAAGCAAGGGACCTTTGTTCCCTCAGATATTCGCATGCTGTATATAGAAGACATGATATCTCCCACGGTTACTCCACAAGTCCTGTGAGTGCACTGATACTCCAGTGATTTGTCAGCTTTATTCCAACAGGCAAAGCGTGTTGTTGTTCTTAAGACTGATCATCTAAGAATGTTTCTTCACATTAAAAGTGTTCACCTTAAAGTTGTTAATCAACTGTAGCAATGCATTCTCATTTTCATTCTTAGGGGGGTATTACCAAAGCTGAGGGCTTCCCTTGTGGCTCAGCAGCAAAGAATCCACCTGCAATGCAGGAGACCTGGGTTCGATCGCCCAGGTTTGGGAAAATCCCCTGGAGAAGGACATGGCAACACACTCCAGTATTCTCACCCGGAGAATCCCCAGGGACAGAGGAGCCTGGAGGGATACAGTTCATGGACTCCCGAAGAGTTGGACACGGCTGAGCGACTAACACTTTCAGTATTTCACTCAGTTACTGGTAAAGAGTTACTGGATCTTTTCTGCCAGACTGTACACCCCACGAGGGAAGGGACCTCATGTGTCAGGTTTCCTGCCATTTTTCTGGCACACAGTTGATGTTATTTGTTCACTGACTGACCCCCCACTTTATAAGACAGTCAGCTGTGTTCCTAAAGAGTCTCATGTGAGCCCCTTGCAAGTAAGACAGGGAAGTCATCGAAGTAATATTACACAGAGGGGAGGAAGGGAGGAAAGCATTTTAATATCACACAACCCGCAAGTCTGATGCCTTGAAGAAGAGTGTCAGAAGCGAAGTCCTTAGAGTATACATGGCAGGTATGAGGGAGAGAGGGAGAGAGAGACGGGGGTGGGCTGGCCCACTAATCCAGTTGGGTGCTATACGAGCAAAATTTTATGATGAGAATGCAAACAGTGTTTTCTAATTATAGACTCTTAAATTTGAAATATCTTGAAAGGTCACTCTGTACTTCTTTCTGCCTAATACAGTAGGCAGCATTCAAGCATCCCAGAAATAGAAGTCCTTTAAAAAAAAAAAAAGCAAAAAAAGCCCAGAGAGAAAGGTTGAACTAACAGATTAAAAAGCCCTGTGTCTCCCCTAACTCTAGTTTCTCTGTTAGGTCTTCCATGAAGAAACAATCAACAATCTAGTTCTTTCCTTTAGGACACAAAGGTACTGTTACATCCCAATTTCTCAACTCCTTACAGTAAAAGTCACAAGAAACAGTATCACATAGTATCATAACAGTGAAACTTCAATAATTACCTGCTTTTAAGGAATGCTTTTGGACCTTTTCCAACCAAAGAAAACAACTGTTCATACTTTAACGCTGAAAGTGAGACAGCGTTTTAAATTCCTGGGTGAGCAAAGAAACCCATATCAAAAAAGTGAGATACCACGTTTCACATATTAAATTGGATAAAAAAAAAAAAACACAAAAATATCAAGCCGCCCTCTAGGACTACCGTAAAATACATTTCTTATATTTTACAAACAAACAAAGAATGTGACATCACATAGCCTCTGACATCATCAATAAGAGTGAAACACTGCAAACAGCCAAGCGGCCAACACTAGCGGGTTGCTTAAATAAACCGTGATGGATGGATGCAACAAAACACGAAACACTTCTCTACCACGTCATGTGGGCAGTGACAAGAGGTTCATGACACATTCACGAGAGCAAAACAGTGACATGTGATGACCCTATTTATCTTGCATTTTAAAAGTTGCAAGCATAAACACTGGAAAGATCATGCAAGATTTTAACTGGCGATAGATTTATAGATGGTTTAAGTTTTCCCTTTGATTATCCAGGTTCAAAATTTTCTAAAATAAACATGAGCTGTTATTTTTATAATTTAAAAGTTAAAGAGAAAAGGTGAGTCCTAAACTCCCAACATAAATTTCCAAATATTAGCTATCATATTAACAGTCTCTTTAAAGAGTTTATTATGATAAGCACACAGTCTTTTTAAACACCATGTACTAAGGATAAAAATAACAAACCTCTTTTTCATTTTGGTTACTATGTGTGGAGTAGGCAAATAAAAATATTCTGTCCTGGAAACTTAATGTTTTCTTTTTACTAAGATGCCATTTGTGGTGATGTACCACCAGGTAGCCTCTCTAGTTAAATATAGCATAATTATATAGTTCATAAAATTAAAGTAAAATGTACATATTTACTGTGATGATTACTCTTGCTCAAGTATAATCCTGTCTTTGAAAATAAAAATGAAACTAGAAGTAAAAATGAAACCTGAAAAACCAGAAAAATGAAGCGGATAAATATGAATTAAGACAGAGAAACAAATTAGGGTGGGGGGAGATATTATTAGAAAGAGGCTGCCAGACAGAGAGAGGTCACCTCTGGTCAGGGAGAAAGGACGTTTGTGGGGGACGCAGAGTAACTCCTCAGGATCTGGAAATACTACAATCAAAACTGCAAGGATTCTGTAGAGCAGGTACCTGAGTAGGTTAACAGAATGAGCAGACTAGCTACACCTGAGTAACTTAGGGATCAGTAAACGTGTGCGAGTTCATCAGCCCTTGTTTGGAAAGGTTTCTTTACAGTCCTAAATCTCTCCTTCCTGTAATCTGTTACCTTTAGTTCTTGTTTTTCTCTCTTGTAAACTTGTTGTCCTTACTATTAAGATTTCTAAGAGGTTGTTTACTGCAGCCTCCTCACTAGTTATCAGCAGTTTGCTTCTTCTGTTCAGAAAATGAATAACTTGTACTTACTTTAACTCTTATAAGGGGCTTCCCAGGTGGGAAGTGTTTTGTGGTGGATCACAATAAACTGTGGAAAACTCTGAAAGAGATGGAAATACCAGACCACCTGACCTGCCTCTTGAGAAACCTGTATGCAGGTCAGGAAGCAACAGTTAGAACTGGACATGGAACAACAGACTGGTTCCAAATAGGAAAAGGAGTACGTCAAGGCTGTATATTGTCACCCTGCATATTTAACTTATATTCTGACTACATCATGAGAAACGCTGGGCTGGAAGAAGCACAAGCTGGAATCAAGATTGCCGAGAGAAATATCAATAACCTCAGATATGCAGATGACACCACCCTTATGGCAGAAAGCAAAGAAGAATTAAAGAGCCTCTTGATGAAAGTGAAAGAGGAAAGTGAAAAAGTTGGCTTAAAGCTCAACATTCAGAAAACTAAGATCATGGCATCTGGTCCCATCACTTCATGGCAAATAGATGGGGAAACAGTGGCTGACTTTATTTTTCTGGGCTCCAAAATCACTGCAGATGGTGATTGCAGCCATGAAATTAAAAGACGTTTACTCCTTGGAAGGAAACTTATGACCAACCTAGACAGCATATTAAAAGCAGAGACATTACTTTGTCAACAAAGGTCTGTCTAGTCAAGGCTATGGTTTTTCCAGTAGTCATGTATGAATGTTAGAGTTGGACTATAAAGAAAGCTGAGCACCGAAGAATTGATGCTTTCGAACCGTGGTGTTGAAGACTCTTGAGAGTGTCTTGGACTGTAAGGAGATCCAACCAGTCCATCCTAAAGGAGATCAGTCCTGGGTGTTCATTGGAAGGACTGATATTAAAGCTGAAACTCTAGTACTTTGGCCACCTGATGCAGAGAGCTGACTCATTGGAAAAGACCCTGATGCTGGGAAAGATTGAGGGCAGGAGGAGAAGGGGACGACAGAGGATGAGATGGCTGGATGGCATTACTGACTCAATGGACATGGGTTTGGGTAAACTCCGGGAGCTGGTGATGGACAGGGAGGCCTGGTGTGTTGCGGTTTATGGGGTTGCAAAGAGTCAGACACGACTGAGCAACTGAACTAACCAACTCCCTCCCAGGTGGCACTAGTGATAAAGAATCCACCTGCCAATGGAGGAAATACAAGAGACGTAGGTTTGATCCCTGGGTTGGGAAGAAGAGAGTTACCTGGTCTACCCCTGTCTCATGACCCAACTCAAACATCCTCACTCTTAGGTTTCCTTCTAAACAATGTCAAAGCAAATTACACATTAGCATATTTACATAATCTGCTGTTTCACAAAGGGATGTGTATCATGGTCTTCTTTTAAGTCTTGGATGATATTCAGAGGACAAAATATGAGTCAAAAAAGTAAACTCCCAGGGACTTCCCTGGTGGTCCAGTGGCTAAGACTGGCTCCCAATACAGAGAACCCAGGTTTGAACAAGGGTCTGTATAGTCAAAGCCACAGTTTTTCCAGCAGTCATGTATGGATGTGAGAGCTGGACCATCAAGAAGGCTGAAAGTGGAAGTGTTAGTTGCCCAGTCATGTCCGACTCTTTGCAACCCCATGGACCTTAGTCCGCCAGGCTCCTCTGTCCATGGAATTCTCCAGGCAAGAATACTGGAGTGGGTTGTCATTCCCTTCTCCAGGTGGTCTTCCCAACCCAGGGATTGAACCTGGTCTCCCACATTGCAGGCATATTCTTTACCATCTGATCCATCAGGGAAGCCCAAAGTGAAAGAAGGCTGAGCACCAAAGAACTGATGCTTTCAAATTGTGCTGCTGGAGAAGACTCTTGAGAGTCTTCATCTTCTGCAAGGAGATCAAACCAGTCAATCCTAAAGGAAACCAACCCTGAATATTCATGGGAAGGACTGGTGCAGAATCTGAAGCTCTAATACTTTGGCCACCTGATGCAAAGAGCCAACTTATTGGAAAAGACCAGGATGCTGGGAAAGACTGAAGGTAGGAGGAGAAGGGGGCGACAGAGTATAAGATGGTTAGGTAGCATCACCAACTCAATGGACATGAATTTGAGCAAACTCTGGGAGATAGTGGAGGACAGAGGAGCCTGGTGTGCTGCAGTCCATGGGGTTACAAGGAGTCTGAAACAACTTAGTGACTGAAGAACAACAAGGACAAGAGGAAACTAAATCCCACAAGCTGCAACTAAGAGTTTTCATGCTGTAACTAAAGATCCTGCATGCCTCAACACAGATCAAAGCTCCTACATGCTGCAGCTAAGACCCTGTACAGCCAAATAAATAAAGAAATAGAAAGAAGATAAACTCTTGGAACCAAAAAGATTTATCTGGTTTTCAAACAAAAGAACAAATAAAATACCAGGAATAACTGGAAAAGGGAAAGGGAAAAAAAAAGTGAAACAAGGGGCATGCTAATAGAAGTTTTTGCAACTGAATCTTAAGCAAAAAAAAAAGAAAAGGAGAATGAACCAAAGCACCCAGAGCCCAAGGATGATGAGCATGTGTTGAGGATAGGGGCCAGAAGTGAGAATCAAGACGTGAATCATATATCCTGCTGGTAGCACCCAGGCTCTAATGGGCTGGCACAAAAATGCATGGTGATGCTGACCAAGTACATAAATCAGCCATGAGCTTTTACGTTGAGCTTCTAAATCATGCATAGTCAGAGGCTACACCTCAGAGTACACAAAGGAAAAGTCTGAGTAAGCTTCATGAATGTCATTATTAATGACCATCCTAGACTCTCTCTTTGGAGGAGGCAATGGCACCCCACTCCAGTACTCTTGCCTGGAAAATCCCATGGACAGAGGAGCCTGGTAGGCTGCGGTCCATGGGGTCGCTAAGAGTCAGACACGACTGAGTGACTTCACTCTCACTTTTCACTTTCATGCATTGGAGAAGGAAATGGCAACCCACTCCAGTGTTCTTGCCTGGAGAATCCCAGGGACGGTGGAGCCTGGTGGGCTGCCGTCTATGAGGTCGCACAGAGTCAGACACGAAGGAAGCGACTTGGCAGCAGCAGCAGCAGCAGTCTCTCTTGCTATTGAGATACAATCCATGGACTTTGAATACTTTGGATATCACCTTGATTTCTGAATATAGCACCTTCAAGAGAAGGATAGTGTTTAGCACATCGAGAAAGAAGCTTTGAGGTCCCCCTCAACCTCCCTACAGTGTCTAAAGCTTGCTATAAAGAAAAGTGAAAAACTCCTATTCAATCTTACAGAAAGGTTTACAGATAGAAATGTTGTATCACCTTGTTATATCCCAATGCTACATCACATTTCTAAACAAACTTACTAAAATATGTCTAGGAAATGCAAGCATGTGTATTCTCTCCAGTGAGAATATACACATTCATTTTTCATTGTTTCATGGTACTTCAAACTGTAATAATATATTAGGTGGTGGGTCACTCTCTAATTGAGAGCAGTGGGAAATATGATGAAAACAAGAAAGTAAAGAGGCTTCCTGCGGAGAAGGCAATGGCAGCTCACTCCAGTACTCTTGACTGGAAAATCCCATGGACGGAGGAGCCTGGTAGGCTGCGGTCCATGGGGTCACTAAGAGTCGGGCACGACTGAGCGACCTCACTTTCACTTTTCACTTTCATGCATTGGAGAAGGAAATGGCAGCCCACTCCAGTGTCCTTGCCTGGAGAATCCCAGAGACAGCGGAGCCTGGTGGGCTGCTGTCTATGGGGTCGCACAGAGTCGGACACGACTGAAGTGACTTAGCAGCAGCAGCAGCAAAGAGGCTTTCTAAGGGACAGAGCATGCGCAAAGAATACTTTATTACAAGCAGAAGACCTAGTTTGAATCTGGATTCTGATATTTCTAAGTGTGATCTTTAAAAGTCACTTTAACAGATTCAACATGCAGAAAACCAGCAAACTTATAGTTGAACTCAATAACACAACCAATGCATTGGATCTAATTGACATCTCTAGACAGCTTCATCTAGTAGCAGCAGAATACACATTCTTCTCAAGCTCACATGAACATGCACCAGGAGAGACCATATCCTGCACCATAAAACACACCTTAATAAATTTAAAAGAACAGAAAGTCTATTCTATTTTTTACTGTCTCCTTTTATATCAAAATGGAATTAAACTAGGAATCAATAATGAAAGATAGCTGGAAAATCCCCAAATACTTGGAGATTAAATAACACATTTCTAATTAACACATGAGCCAATAAAGAAATCCCAAGGGAAATTTTTTAAATGTTTTGAATAAAAATGAAAATACAACTTATCAAAATTTACGGATGCATCAAAAACAGAGGGAAATTTATAGCAGTGAATGCACAATTCAGAAAAGAAGATCTAATATCAATAATCTAAGTTTATCTACCTTATGATACTAGAAAACAAAAAAATTAAACCCCAATAGAAAAAGAGAAATAACACAAAATTAGAGCATTAATCAATGAAATTAAAAACAGGAAATCAAGAGAATTTAATGAAACCAAAAGTTCATTATTGGAACAGATCAATAAAACCAACAGGTCTCCAGGCAGGTTAATCAAGAAAAAAAGAGAGAGAACACAAACGACTGATACCAGAAATTAAAAAAACAGACTTCCAAAAAAAAAAAACAATAGACTTCCCTGGTGGTATCAGTGGATAAGGATCCACCTGTCAATGCAGGGGACATGGATTCATCCCTGGTCTGGGAAGATCCTACATGCGGTGGAGCCAGGAAGCCCATGCACCAACTACAGAGCCCACTGGCGACTACTGAAGCCCCACACCTACAGCCTCTGCTCTGCAACGGGAGAGGCCAGCACAACGGAGAGCAGCCCCCGCTTGCCACAACCAGAGAATGCCCATGCGCAGCAACAGAGGCCCAGAGAAACCAAAAATACATAAATGAATTGGTTAACTTAAAAAGGAATAGAAAGGAGGACATCATTGCACATCTCACAAATATTCAAACACAATCTGCCAAAACTCAAAGAAAGAAACCATCTGCATAAGCCTGTATGTATTAAATAAATTGAATCAGTAATTAATAACTTTGAGAATTTCCTGGTGATCCAGCGGTTAGGACTCGGTGCTCTCGTTGCCAGGTCCCTGGGTTATATCCCTGGCTGGGGAACTGAGATTACCCTGCAGGCCACGTGGCACAGTAAAAAAAAAAAAAATAATAATAATAATAATAACCTTATAAAATACAACGCACCAGGCCCAGATGTGTTCACTGGTGAATTCCACCAAGTGTTTAAGAAAGAAATTATACCAGTGTCTTTCAGAAGATAGAAGCAGAGGGAATATTTCCTAATTCATTCTAAGAGGCCACATAAATAAAGTCAACTGATCTCTGGCAAAGGAATAATGACAATATCTTGCAGCAAAGACAGTCTTTTCAACAAATGGTACTAGATCAAGTGGTCATTCACATGCAAAAAATTAACCTAGACACTGATCTTATACCTTTCACAAAAGTTAACTCAAAATGGATCACAGGCCTAAATGTAAAGAACTAAATTAACTCCTAAAAGATAACACAGGAGAAAACCAATTGACCTTGGGTATGGAGATTATTTTTTCAATACAACAGCAAAAGCACCATCCTTGAAAGAAATAATTGATAAGTTGGACTTCACTAAAATTAAAACCTTGGACTCTGTGAAAGGCAATGTCAAGAGAATGAGAAGACAAGCAACGGACTGGGACAAAAATTTGCAAAAGAATATCTGATAAAGGACTATTCTCCAAAATATACCAAAAGCTCTTAAAATTCAACAATAAGAAAACAAAAAACCCAATTAATAAATGGGTCAAAGACTTGAACAGACCTCATCAAAGAAGATATAGAGATGGAAAATAAGTGTATGAAAAGATGCTTCACATCATATATCACAGGGAGATACAAATTAAAACAACAAGGAGATACTACTACAACTATCAGAATGCCCAAAACCTGGAGCACTGACAAAACCAAATGATGGTGAGTATGTAGAGCAACAAGAAGATGCGCTAACGAATGGTCAAAATGCAAAATGGTACAAGCACTTCGGAAGACAGTCAAGCAGCTTCAACCAAACTAAATACACTTTTATCATACGATCTAGCAATCGTGCTCCTTGGTATATACCCAGAGAAGCTAAAAGCTTATGTCCATACAGAAACATGTACAAAAAAGCTTACAGCAAGGTTATTCAGAACTGCCAAAAACTGGAAGCAAACAAGATGTCCTTCAATGGGTGAATGGATAAACTGTGGTATATCACATTATTATTTATTAATAATAATGGTATATTATTCAGTGATAAAAAGTAATGACCTATTTCAAGCTACAAAAGGAAAAAAAAAAAACATGGAAGAGCTTTAAGTGCAAATTGGTAAGTAAAAGAGCCAATCTGAAATGGGTGCATACTGTATATGATTTCAACTATATGACATTCTGGAAAAGGCAAAACTATGGAGCTAGGAGAAAGATCAGTGGTTGTCAGGGGTTTGTGGAGAGAGGAATGAATAGATGACACACAGGGGGTTTGGGGCTTGAAGAAACTATTCTATATGATACTGTAAATGATGGCTATGTCATACATTTCTCAAAACCTATAGAATGTACAAGAGTAGCCCTAATGCAAACTATGGACTTTAATGTGTCAACACTGGCTCATCAACTATAACAAATATACGCCATTATTGCAAGATGTTAATGACAGGGGAAAACTGGGGGATGTGGGGGCATAGCCTGTGAGAACTCTGTTACTTTCCAATCAATTTTTCTGTCCATGGGGTTGCAAAGAGTCGGACACGACTGAGTGACTGAACTGAACTGAAAACCACTCCAAAATATAAAGCCTACTAATTTACAAAAAGGACTTCCCTAGTAGCTCAGACGGTAAAGCGTCTGCCCACAATGCGGGAGACTGGGGTTCAATCCCTGGGGAAGATCTTCTGGAGAAGGAAATGGCAACCCACTCCAGTACTCTTGCCTGGAAAATCCCATGGGAGAAGCCTGGTAGGCTACAGTCCATGGGGTTGCAAAGAGTCGGACACGACTGAGCAACTTTACTTACTTCAACTTACAAAAAGTACTTCTCATAATTATCTATAAACTCACTCATTTTAAAGTTATTTTAAGAGAGCAAAAGTTTTTTCAAAAATAAAAACAAAAAAAACCCCTCTAAATATTGTGATTTAACCCGTAAAGCAACACTCAAAAATTAATGTCGAAATAGCCTCCAGTTATGTCCTTTAAGGACAATGACAATTTGCTCAAGCGCAACCACTGATCTAAAACTGCCTTACAATTCAAAAGCACTTAAGTCTTTTAAATATAGAGAACTTTCTGAACACTGCTTAATGTTGATGAAACAACATTTGTGGTTAGGGCAGCATTCCGTTTTATAACTCTGCCCGCGAAGGTTTTCATACTCTAGGTACATACTCATTCCAACAGACATGAAGATGACATTTTGTGTACCAAAGGGCAGGGCAGAGGTTATCCTGCTGAAATGAAAGGTTCCATTCAGGGTGGAGCACAAGCGCAGATAAGGAGGGGGCTTAGCACAAATCTCTAATGTGTCATACGCAGACCTGTGTACCCTGTTGAAATTACAACTAAGACTTGTTTTCCTTCTAAAATGACATTTTTAGGACATCCCTTGAGAATATTCTCACAGCCAAAGATGCACTTTAATTGAGCTCCCTGGTGAAGAGTTCCCAAACTGCTTGCCTCAAGGAACCTTGCTGTCAAGAGCTTTGCTATCAGCTAAGAAGACACAGCTAACACAAGCTCATCTGCCAATAAGACAGAAATCTGACCACAGAAATAACAGCCACGTCCCAAAAGATATCTCTTCAGCCATTTGCAAAATTCCAGGGAAGTTTTTACACTGTGATTTTAAAGTAAAACATTTGCGCTTCAAACAGCCTTCTTAAGGCTTCTGTGAGTTACAGTTAAAAACTACACGTGGAACCACGTGCAGGCGGACTTAGTCGGTCACCCTGAGCACCTGTGGCAAAGTAGCACAGCCCAGCATATAATTCTCCTCTCGGTCCCACCTCAAAGAGGGTGGGATCTTTGCGCCTTTTCCTGTGAAGCCATCCTTAGGATGGAGGCAAACCTAAGGACCCTGGACCTCAGAGCTCCACCTCCAGTTTCCTGCTGTAGTCACACCCTTTGCTCACTGCTGCTCCTGGACAGCCCCGACCCTGGCAGCTCACAGTTGACACCACACCACTTCCACTACTTCCCTTTCCAGACACAATATTTAGAAACTATTAGTAACACTTGTGGTTGATTAGGAAAAAAAAAAAAAACTTAATAATAAAGCTGGCTCATCAGACCGCTATATTTGTTAAATTAGTTACATTAAAAGAAACACTCTAAATTCTCATTAGGATATGATCAAATCTCATATAGATGAATAAAAATGTATTTGAGGACAAGTGATTTTTAAAAAATCACTCTGTCAGGACGTTCCTTGGTGGTCCAGTGGTTAAGAATCCGCCTACCGATGCAGGGGGGATGGGTTTGATCCCTGGTCTGGGAAGATCCCACATGCCACGCAGCAACTAAGCCAGGGTGCCACAACTACTGATGCCCATGCGTCTTAGAGCCCGTGCTCTGCAACACGAGAAGCCACCGCAATGAGACACGTGTGCACCAGAACAAACAGAAGTCCCCACTGGCCGCAACCAGAGAAAAGCCTGAGTGCTACAACGAGAGCCCAGTACAGCCGAAACACATAAACAGATGCCTTCTGTCAATATTCTCTTCTTTTTAGGTTTCATGTTGTAAAGGATCAAAGGATTCTTAGATTTCAAAAAGAGCTGATTAATCACTTACATGAGAAAGTGAGTATGTACCCAACCTTAAGATTATTTTTTCAAATAGTATTTTGGAATCTAGGTTCAAGCACATCATTTAAAATAATAATCCAGCCTCATTTTCTTTCATAATATTGGTAAAACAGGGAAGGGGCTCAAGTGTTCAGCAAAGGGGGCAAAAAGAATAGAAATGAAACTTAGGGTCTAACATCATATAATACCTTTAGTAATAGATATAGATGGATATATACATGGATTATATACATATATGCATATATATACACACATAAGCTACATGTTTTTTCTTTTACTTTTTCCAATTAAACTTATAGTTTAGAACTTGCCAAATATCTCGATACTATAGAAAGATACATATTTGTTGTTGTTGTTGTAAGCAAATCAAAAGACCTGTTGTCTTCCTGATTTCCTCATGTCATATTTTCACTCAGATAAACTCGACTGTGATAACACAGAACCCGACTCCTCCTAGGTGGGCAGGATCTATTTTCAGGGGGTGATATCATCTCCGCTGTCCTGATTTGAAAGGACTTCCTGTATGTCAATTTTTGTTTCCCTCTGCCCAATACACATTACCTCTAGTTCACACGAGACTATCCCCACCCCCTGCCCGGCCTGTGGGATGGGTGTCTGTCCCAGACTATTCCATTGCCTCATCTCTCTTTTAGCAGTTTCATTACTGACACACCCTAAAGTAGAACAACGGTTGCTAGAATAAGAAAGGAAAGTTCTTTTAAAATCTTGGCCACCTTGAAGATAAAAAGGGCTATCTAGATATTCAATCTTGCATTTAAAAAATATGCACATTCCTTCCCTAGTCTATTTCCCTTAATTTCAGGTTTATTATTATAACAACTCTGAGAATCATACTAAAGTTTTTATATTTGATCTAAGATCCTTGGAAAAATTTCTGGCCGATTATGCTCTGGGGTCAAGAAGATCTCACAGTGATTTTAAAAGAAAGTACGGATGTGAGAGTTGGATGATAAAGAAGGCTAAGAGCCAAAGAAATGATGCTTTTGAATTGTGGTGCTGGAGAAGACTCTTGTGAGAGTCCCTTGGACTGCAAGGAGATCAAACCAGTCAATTCTAAAGGAAATCAACCCTGAATATTCATTGGAAGGACTGATGCTGAAGCTCCAATACTTTGGCCACGTGATGTGAACAACCAACTCACTGGGAAAAAACCCTGATGCTGAGAAAGATTGAGGGCAGGAGAAGAAGGAGGCAGCAGAGGATGAGATGGTTAGATGGTATTACCAATTCAACAGACATGAATTTGAGCAAACTCCGGGAGACAACGGAGGACAGGGAAGCCTGGCGTGCTGCAGTCCATGGGGTCGCAAAGAGTCAGACACAACTGAGCAACTGAATAACAACAACAAAAAGTGAATTAGGAGTACTGGAGACCATCTCTTGCAGTTAATGTCTGGAAAGGGTGCTGACACACCCCTCTGTACGTCAGAGGAATAAAAGCTGGTCACAGGGAAGGGCTTGACAAGAACTAGCAAGTGTCTGTTTTGCGGCAGGCAGGGTAAACTCCTGGAAACAAACAGACATGGTCCATCCCTGTGGAGCCTACCACCCAGGGTGGGAGACAGCCTGTCAAAATAAGGAAACAAGCACCTAATTACAAATGGTGAAAGTGGATCAGCAGTGCTGAGAGAAGATAAGAGGAGAGACTAACTTTAGACAGAGGACAAGAAAGGACCCCTTGAGGAAGAAGCATTAAGGTTGAGAAGTGCAGGATGAAAAGATGCTGGCACTTCATAGTTGTTAATTCAAGCAAAAAGCCCATGATTTGGTGGTACAGCAAGGTGTGACTTGGGTTAAATGGAAAAACTCAAAGAAAATAACACACATATCTTTATATGTATGCATGTATGTATATAATCCACATATATATATATTCATAAATTACATGGATTAAAACAAAAAATATAAAACACTTCGTTACCTCAGTTTCCTATTAAGTATGGCCTTCAGTTAAGGGTGGGCATTTAATTTAACATCCTAACCAGACCAGTTCTGAGTAAAAGAGAGATTTACTAATAATTACACCAGGGGGCTTCCCTGGTGGCTCGGTGGGAAAGAATCTGCCTGCCAATGCAGGAGACATGGGTTCAATCCCTGGTCCGGGAAGATCCCACGTGCCACAGCTAGTGAGCCTGTGCTCCAGAGCCTGGGCGCCACAACTACCGAGCCCTCAAGCCGCAGCTCCTGAAGCCTGGGTGCTCTAAAGCCTGTGCTCCGCTACAAGAGAGGCCACTGCAATGAGAAGTCTGCACTGCAACTAGAGAGTAGCCCCCACTTGCTGCAACTGGAGAAAAGCCCGTGGGGCAACGAAGACCCAGCATAGCTAAAAATAAGTAAGCAAATAATTTAAAAAGCAGCAACCACACCAGGACAATATGTACACACAGGAACTGTCCCAGCAGTCAGGACACACTGCATGTATGCATGCTAAATCGCTTCAGTCCTGTCCGAGTCTTTGCAACCAACCCCATGGGCTGCAGCCCACCAGGCTCCTCTGGCCATGGAATTCTCCAGGCAAGAATACTAGAGTGGGCTGCCATTCCCTCCTCCAGGGGATCTTCCTGACCCAGGGATGGATCCCACATCTACCTACATTTCCTGCATTGGCAGGCAGATTCTTTACCACTAGCACCACCTGGGAAGCCCCATCAGGACACATAATCACCTTAATTATAACAGACTCCATGGAACACGGCAAGATGTCATGAAATACAGATCAGATGAACAATATTAAAATGTATCTCCTTTAATAAAGTTTTTAAAAGAAAAAAAAGGGTTTTAAGAATTGAATTGTAAAAAAAAAAAAAAAGAAATGAATTGTAAAAATCTAAAGTCCATAGAAGATTTTGTCCATGTGAAGCAACATCCTATTAAACTAGTGAGCCTGTGCTTACAAATGAAAGGATACAAATTAAAGAATGAAGAGTAAAGTATTAACATAAGGAATTAACCTCTAATAGGACCAGAAGCTTAAAGTAATATTTTCTTTAATTAAGAAAGCTAATCCTTTCTAAAAACATAAAGCAACCCCATACAGACATTTCCGCACCAGAGTCTGCAGTACCACTTAGTCATTGCCGTTACCGGGAGACATTTGCACAAAAACAAGATTTATATCCTTCTCTTGCTTCTATTCTTCCACCTAAAGGAATAATCCTCCATTATTAGCAATGCACTTAATATCTCCACAGCAACTAGTATAATTGGGGTGTTGTGGCAGGAGGATAATGAAGTGGAAAACCAAGTGATGGAAAAAACACTTCCCCAAAGCCTTGGCGGGAAAATAACTACCGAGAAGAAAAAAAGGAAACTTGCTAAAAAGAACCATTTGGGGGTTACTTCAGTCAGTCGCGACTTGGCCTTTAAGATACTGAAGTATGCAAGGAGGCAAATAAAAGCTTTCAAAATGATGAACTGTATGGAGGAAGTGCAGATCACGCAAAAGAACTCTGAGGTAGGGAAGAGATGAGGTTCCTAAAATAGACAAGCAGTGATTTCCACAGGTTTTCACATGTGGCTCCCAAGAAGATACAAGGGTACCAGGTAAAGGGAAAATGCCCAAGAGGGCATTAGAGCTAAGCTAGCCTCCCAGACCAATCACTGGCCACTGCGGAGAATGGGGAGGGGAAGAGGGGCCATCCTGAGCAAATACACCCTGAGCCCAGGCCAGACAGTGGCTGCGGAAGGCTGAGGGCAGCAGGTTGAGAATCAGGAAACCTGGGCTCTTGGCCGGCTTCTGCCTGACACAACACAGGGGTAAATAATGCAGGCAAAAAAGGAGTATTTGAGAATACCCATTAATTTAGAAACCATGTGTTGAGTGCCTACATCATGCTAGGAAATTAAAAAAAAAAAAAAGAAAAATTTTGCTCCTGAGGAGCTCAGTCTGGAAGAAACATAGTTTCAGCAGAAAATCATATTGCAGTATGGTTGTCCAGTGACAGAGAAAGGCCTGACTATTCTGGAACAAAGAGGGGACACCTACCCCATGGGGGTGATGGGGAGAAGGGAAAGAGTGAGGAAAGAGTGAGGGGGAGGCTGGAGATCAAGGCACTTCTGCTTGAAATCAGTCCTCTAAAATGTCCAACAAGATCACCACGTAGAGGAATCCTCCACATTGTAAAACCCAATGAACACCATGTTCTCATCTTACTCAGCTCGAGAACTCAGAACAGAACTGATTACTCCATCCTGCTTTACACACTCAATTTTGTTGGCATCTGGAACGCTGCCTTTTTGGTCCTCCGCCTACCTCGCTGGTTACTCCCAGGTCTCCCCCTACTTGATCTATTTATTAACTTTGTTAGTCTGCAGGGCCTAATCTCTGCCTCTCTTCTTGGCCTCCAAAATCTCCCCAGGTGACTCTAGACTTCCCATCACTTTATACAGCACTCCTCTGCTGACACAGATCTGACACACCGCTGGCCATGATCTTGTCCCTGCACGCAGTTTTCAGAATCACTGCTGGTTGTTTGACAACTCTCTCCACTAGGATGTCAACTGGACAACTAGTTGACCAAAATAGAACCCTATTCGCTACAAACCACCCCCCCACCAACCCAGCAAAAAAAAACAGGACTTGTCCTTGATTTCTCCTACTCTGTCATTTCACCCATCCGAACCTATCCAATCTTGTCAATTCTGTCTCCAAACCTCTCAAATCCATCCACTGCTCTCCATCTCTAATACCACCACACAGCTCCAGCCCACATCGGGTCATGTGTGTCTCCTTCTTTTAAAAAAAATACTTATGGATTTGGCTGTGCAAGGTCTTGTTTGCAGCACGCAGGAGCTTCGATCCTCATTGCAGCATACCATGCGGGTCTCCAGTTGCAGCATGTGGACTCTTAGTTGTAGCCTATGGGATCTAGTTCCCCAACAAGCGATTGAACCTGGGCCCCCAGCATTGGGAGCTCGGAGTAGCAGCCACTTGACCACCAGAGAATTCCCTGCTTCTCCTTCTTAGATCACTATACAGTGCTTTCTCATTGCATTTGGAGTAAAACTTGTCGCACTTACAAAGCTGGGCTTCCCAGGTGGCATTAGTGGCAAAGAACTCGCCTCTCAAAGCAGGAGATAGGAGACACAGGTTCGATCCCTGGGTTGGGAAGATCCCCTGGAGGAGGGTATGCAACCTGCTCCAGTATTCATGCCTGGAGAATCCCATGGACAGAGGAATCTGGCGGGCTATAGCCCCTGGGGTCACAAAGAGTTGGACACAGACTGGAGCGACTTAGCACACACGCCCCTCCTCACCGGGTCCTGCCTGCCTGGGCACCTTCTTTCTCACTCCTCCCTGCTCAGACACTGTGGCCAGACTGGCCTCCCTGCCTTCCCTTGTGTAACCAAGCACTTACCCTGTTCCCTCTGCTGGCTCCTTCTCGCCCTTTACATCTCCAGTGCAAGTTCAACCTCTTTAACAAAACTTTCCTGACCGTGCTCGGGTAGGATTCCCCAGTCACCCAGTCACGCTCAGGATATCTCCTTGAAAGAACTGGTCCAAGTCTGAACTGATCTTGTTTATTAGTTTCACTTGCTTATCATCTACTCAACCTCTCTTTTCAGCACTTTTTCCCTCTCTCAACACATAAACTCATACAATCTCTGTTAAGGGTAGAAACTTTGATGATCTATTGCTCACTGAATCTAGAATTAAGAATAAAGTCTAGCAAACAGCAAAAATTCAAAAATAGTGTTGGATGCATTAATCAATTTCAGAACGAACCGAGGCGGGCTTGGGTCTAGTCTCAGCTACCTGTTTAGTATAGGTATTTGATAAAGTCAATATATTTATGAAATCCAAAGCAACCTATCTTGAGACCTCAGTGAGAGCATCAGCTTGCCCAGTGGCTGGGGGAATTTTTTGCCACAAAATCATCCATCATGATTTCCTTCCTCTGCATTTAGGTGATTTTCCTGCACGAACTGTACTCTCTCCTTCCTTCCTTCCTCCCTCGCTCCTTGGTTCTCTCCCCGCACCACTCTCTCGCTTCTTATCCCTCTCTCTCTTCTTCTCTCCTTCTCATACTGCACCTGAGTCCTCTTACAGTCTAATCTTATCTATTCCTGGCAGACTGATATTTGATATCAAGTAATGATTTCTCTGATCTAGGCTTTAGAGTGGCCTTGCTTCCTAAATTGTCACAATAAGCAACTGAACAAGAACACAAATTAGTAAGCAACATCATGCATATAAACAGGGCAAGGAAAGAGTGAAGACCAGGGCAGATACCACCACATCCCACTTATCACAGCTCACAAAGGTATATATGAGCAGCCATCCTTTCTATACACATGAATCTAATAATCTAAATATTTCATTTATAGGCCGAGGCATACCACTGGCACTGATATTCACAAATTTATATTACAGATAACCTTAGAGAGATATTTCACTGTACCGTTCAGCCTGTTCATTGATTCTTGCAAAAGGAACCAGAACCAGTTTTCTCTAGTTACGAGAGGATATAATTCAGTTTATAAAACACAACACACCGAAGTCACGGATGACAACTATTAAGGGATGTTCTAAGGATAACCTCAGGTTCATGCAGGGTATTGTTCCTTAAGGATAAGGCTGGTCAGAGCTTCAGTGCCTGGCAAAGCAGCTACTAAGCCCACGTGACTCCTGAGCACCTGAAGTATGGCCAATCTTCAGCTCAGAGGTACCGTCAGTACAGAACACACACCAGATTTTTTTGAAGATTTAGAAAGAAAGTCAAAATGTCAAGAATGTTTACATTAATATTAATATTAAATATGATAACAGTTTAATATGTTGGTTAAATAAAATGTGTTCTTAGCAAAGTGGCTCCAAATATCCCATCTCCATGGTTCTAACAGTTTCCAATTTTTTTCTACTTCTACACGACATAGTCTGTTCCCTCTGGGAGAGAGGCTTCCCTGGTGGCTCAGATGGTAAAGAATCTGCCTGCAATGCAGGAGATCTGGGTTCGATCCCTGGGTCAGGAAGATCCTCTGCAGAAGGGAATGGTAATCGATTCCAGTATCTTGCCTGCAGAATTCCATGGACAGGGGACTCTGGCAGGCTACAGTCCATGAGGTCGCAAAGAAACTGCTATAGATATAGATAACATCATCTAGCTAATGGTCACCCATATTTCTTTAAAATGACCAAAAATCCTTTATTATCCCTTATTTCATTTCTTAAGCAGGAAGATTCCCAAGATTTTAGTTCTTACACCGGTGCTATTTCCACTTTGCACAAAAGAACAATCCTTAACTGATGCAAGCTGTCTCCAAATCGCAAGGTAAGACTGTTACTGGGGGATTCCTTAAAAAACAAAACCCCTAAACTAACCCCATTCATTATGATAATTCTTGCTATTTTAAATTTCCATAATGGACATGCTGATTCCAAGATAACTGTCTACTCCAGGGTCTACAACCCTCTAGGTACTTACTACAGATGACTCAATATATGATACTAATTTTTATTTGTTTTAATTCATTACATTTTGAAAAGCCCTTGTATAGAAGTGCTCCTGCTCTCAAAGAATTCATAATAACATTGCTAGGCAAGCAGAGCAAGTAACAGATTTTAAAAATATAAAGCAAGGGACTTCCCTGGTGATCCAGTGGTTAAGACTCCATGCTTTCACGGCAGGTGGTGTGAATTTGATTACTGGTTGGGGAACTAAGATCCAGCAAGCCAAGCGGCACGGCCAAAATTTTTTTAAAAAGAAAAGAAGTAAAAGGACTCTGACCTCACATCTGTCAGAATGACTGTTATCAAAAAGACCACAAATGTTGGTGAAGATATGAAGAAAAAGGAACACTTGCACACTGCTGGTGGGAATGTAAATTGGGGCAGCCACTGTGGAAAACAATATGGAAGATCCTCAAAAAAGTAAAAATAAAGCTACAATACAATCCAGCCATCCCACTCCTGGGTATATATTTGAAAATGAAAACACTAATGTGAAAGGATACAGGGAGCCCAATATTCATAGCAGCATTATTTACAATGGGCAAGATATGGAGGCAACTTAAGCGCCTATCAATAGACAAATGGATAAAGAGGTGAGATAATGTACGTACGACAGAATATTACTCAGCCATAAAAAGAAGGAAATTTTTCCATCTACAACAACACAGATGGACCTGGAGGATATATTATGCTTAGTGAAATAGGTTGGACAGAAAAAGACCAATCTTTTATGTTATTACTTATATATGGAATCTAAAAAAACAAACTAGCAAAAAAAAAAAAAACAAAAAGAAACGGGCTCACAGATATAAAGAATAAACTAATGGTTACCAGTGGGGAGAGAGAAGGAGCAAGATAGGGATAGGGGACTAAGAAACAACCTACTATGTATACAATAAAAAAGCTATAAGGATATGTTGTGGCTTCCCCAGTGGCTCAGCGGTAAATAATATGCCTGCATTGCACGGGTTCGATCCCTGGGTCGGAAAGATCCCCTGGAGAAGTGCACGGCAACCCACTCCAGTATTCTTGCCTGGAGAATCCCATGGACAGAGAAGCCTGACAGGCTAAGGTCCAGGGGTCACAAAGAGTCAGACACGACTGAAGCGACTGAGCATTCACACATGCAAGGGTATATTGTATAGCACAGGGGATCTCTTAAGAAACCTGTATACAGGTCAGGAAGCAACAGTTAGAACTGGACATGGAACAACAGACTGGTTCCAAATAGGAAAAGGAGAATGTCAAGGCTGTATTATTGTCACCCTGTTTATTTAACATATATGCAGAGTACATCATGAGAAACGCTGGGCTGGAAGAAGCACAAGCTGGAATTAAGATTGCCGAGAGAAATATCAATAATCTCAGATATGCAGATGACACCACCCTTATGGCAGAAAGCAAAGAAGAACTAAAGAGCCTCTTGATGAAAGTGAAAGAGGAAAGTGAAAAAGTTGGCTTAAAGCTCAACATTCAGAAAACTAAGATCATGGCATCTGGTCCCATCACTTCATGGCAAATAGATGGGGAAACAGTGGAAACAGTGGCTGACTTTATTTTTCTGGGCTCCAAAATCACTGCAGATGATGATTGCAGCCATGAAATTAAAAGATGCTTACTCCCTGGAAGGAAACTTATGACCAACATAGATAGCATATTGAAAAGCAGAGACGTTACTTTGCCGACAAAGGTCCATCTAGTCAAAGCTATGGTTTTTCCAGTGGTCATGTATGGATGTGAGAGTTGGACTATAAAGAAAGCTGAGCACCGAAGAATTGACGCTTTTGAACTGTGGTGTTGGAGAAGACTCTTGAGAGTCCCTTGGATCACAAGGAGATCCAACCAGTCCATCCTAAAGGAGATCAGTCCTGGGTGTTCACTGGAAGGACTGATGCTGAAGCTGAAACTCTAATACTTTGGCCACCTGACGCGAAGAGTTGACTCAATGGAAAAGACCCTGATGCTGGGAGGGATTGGGGGCAGGAGGAGAAGGGGACAACAGAGGATGAGATGGTTGGATGGCGTCACCGACTCAATGGACATGGGTTTGGGTGGACTCCAGGAGTTGGTGATGGACAGGGAGGCCTGGCGTGCTGCAGTTCATGGTGTCGCAAAGAGTCGGACATGACTGAGCGACTGAACTGAACTGAACAGGGGATACAGTCAATACTTTATAATTACTATAAATGGAGTATAATCCATAAAAAATCTGAATCACTACATTGTATACCTGAAAATAATATACTATACCTCAATAAAAAAACTAAAATAAAAGAAATCTGGAGTCAAAACTCAAGCAATAATGCCCACATCCATCACCAGCATCATATGCGGGCCATCATCTTACCCCAGACAAATGCATGGCAATGTGGGGTGCAGAGCCACATTTCTGTTAGACAAATCTGAAGAAAGGCTAAGAGGCTCGACTTGCTCTGGAATCAAGACGACTTCTTTTCTTGTTTTGCTGAAACCTTGATATGGTCTTTTAAAATGGACAGTATATATTTGTGTGCTGTGCTGTGTTCAGTTGCTCAGTCATGTCTGACTCTTTGAGACCTATGGACTGTAGCCTGCCAGGCTCCTCTGTCCATGGGATTCTCTAGGCAAGAATACTGGAATGGGTTTCCCTGCCCTCCTCCTGGGGATCTTCCCAATCCAGGAATCAAACCCATATCTCTGGCAACTCCCGTATTTCAGGCAGGTTCCTTACCCACTGAGCCACCTGGAAAGCCCATTCACTTGTATACCAATATACAAATGCATGGAATTATCAAAAACTAAGTCCCTCTGCCCTAAAGTGGTTCAGTTTACACGCAAACTAAAACAACCTCCGAAGTACAAACACTGCTATACCTGACCTGTCCATATAATAAGTCGTGAGATTAAGCAGCTCTCTCACAGGGCTGGCATAAAGGGAAAAAAATCAAAGCACTGATTGTTCCAGTAACTGTCTGTATTATCAGTTTCCTGTTGCTGCTGCATAAGTTACTATAAATTCACCGGCTTAAAATAACTCAAATTTCTTCTCTTATAGTTTGAGAAATCAGAAGTCCAAAAGGGGACTCCGTGGGTTAACACTGAAATGTCAGCAGGACTGTGCTCCTTTCTGGAGGCCCTGGGGGAGAATCCATTTCCTAGCCTTTCCAGCTTCTTAGAGATCACGTGCTTCCCTTGGTCCATGGCCCCTTCCATCTTCAAAGTTGGCAATAGCTGTTCGGGTTTCTCTAATGGTGCCAACTCTCTGATTCTGACTCTTCTCCTTCCCTTTTCCACTTACAAGGACCCTTGTGATTACATTGGGTCTCCCCAGATAACCCTGGATAGTCTCTGTATCCTGTCTGCTGATTAGCAACCTTAACCCCTCCTAGCCAAGTAACATAACAGATTCATCATTTCAGGGGGTTTGGATGTGAACATCTTTGGGGTACCATTATTCTGCCTGCCACCTTGTCCAAGAGTAATCAGCAAACATTTAAAGAAACCTCACATGTTCAAGCTATTCTCTTACAATAAAGATTCTTTTAAATATTTTAATTTACAATAAGTGAAAGCCTAAAACTTAAAATAAGTTATATTAAAGCAGCAGGAATAGGTTCAGTTGAGTGTACTGATCAGGGGACTGGGAGAAAGAATTCACTGCTGCTTTTCCAGACAAAACACCCAACCTGATTGAGCTCTCACAAGCTTATACAGAAAAGTTTGATGATACCATATCATCAACATATTTCAATAGCAATACAAATGTATGACCTAGCTGTAGTCCTCTACATGGTAAATCTTAAGAAGTTGATAGCATATATGGACAGGTGTGATGTTCCTTTGCTAAAACTGCATGTGCAAGGACAAAATTAGACCCGAAGTGTGAGATACACACTAGATTTCTACAAACGACAGTGAGGTGCTTAGACACCACAGCCAAACTGTCCGCTTTCAAGACCCAGGCTTGCCTCATACCAGCTGTGTGACTGTAGGCAAGTAACTTGCCTACAAAAGACTTGCCTATTGTGTCTCAAAAGAGGATTCTTAAAATGGGGGTAATAACATCTATCTCAGAGTGTTGAAGGAGGAACAGATGAAGAAGAGTTCTAAGTGTTCAGAGCAAATCCTGGCACATAGTGAGACTTTAAGTATTTGGAAAATAAAACTGTAAATGTTCCTGCTTGCTGCTTATAAACTTTTATACACACATACACACACACACACACACACACACACACACACACACAGATGTTAATTTAACAGAAAAAAAAAAGTGCCCTTTGCTGATACTAAAGTTTGGAAGCAACTACTGGGGCAGTCATAACTGGATGGTTAAAGAATGCAAATCTCAGAAAACAGTAGCAGCTGTGTTAGATAAGCCGTCTCAGGGCCTCCTAAAGAAAGATGCCCAGCATACTGTCCAGGGAGGACAGTAGGGTCTGTGATCCTTAATGGCCTTGGCACTTTCTGGGACAGTGGTGCTCATGGTACAATACTCCTCAGAAGGCTGAGCTCTGAAGGACAGTGGTGTTGTGCTCACCATTGCTACCAGCATCTGCTGAGAGGGCTGGCATATTGTAATGGCAGCTTGGAAGGCTTTTCAGCTTTCACAGCTGATGTTATACACTTCTTATGAAAGTTCTTGAATGCAACGGCAATGCATGATCAATTTAAAAAATTTTATTTTAACCCCGAAAGAAAGGAAGAGGACATGAGAGATAGGACCCAGACCCTACATTAGAGGCGAGATGTGACAAATGGTCATTCCATTACCTAAAAACATGTTAACTTCATGAGAAATAATGAGAAACAATTTGATCCTTGAGACAACAGGAATGAATCCTTTGTTTTAAAAGTGAAAAATAGAGTCTATATGCAAAAAGTGATGTCTGAGCCACCAAATATTGACAATGAACCGAGCATTCTCCTCAGTGTTTTACGCACTTTATAAAGTAGTATGATTCATAGTTACCTCAGGAAGTAAATACTATCTTAGTCCCATTTCACAGCCAGGAAATGGAGATTCATCGCAGGAAGTTGCTCATAGTCACCTAATGGTAAGGGGTGTTTCTGGGTCATAAATCAAAGCTGGCCTGAGTAAGCCTACGGGGCCTTCGTCTCTCTGGCATTACTTCATGGCCTGAAGGCAGCACAGACCAGAGAAACAGTCCAGGAGATGGGGTGGTAGACATACTACCACATATCAAACTAAATCCCCTCAAACCTCAAATCTGTTGTATCTCCAAAGCTGGTAGAGAGATTACAGAACACCTAGGGGGATTACTGGGCAGAGCGTGGGCATGAGAATCACCGGGCCCTGCCCCTCATCCTACCAGCTTCGCAGCCACAAGCACATTAACCTTTCTAAATTGTTTCCCTATTTCCACAGTGGAGATAATACAATTTTTATTGTGCACGGCTGCCTGAAAATAGAGAATGTGATTTAATCTTCTCTAGAACCTAACTCAAGAGTACTCACCACTGTTTAACCATCACTATTTCACTGTACCATCTTCGGCTTCTGTGTCTGGTGAAACTTGGAGAACTAACTTGTTCAGTTCAGTTCAGTCGCTCAGTCATGTCCGACTCTTTGCAACTCCATAGACCGCAGCACTCCAGGCCTCCCTGTCCATCACCAACTCCCGGAGTTTACCCAAACTCATGTCCATTGAGTCAGTAATGCCATCCAACCATCTCATCCTCTGTCGTCCCCTTCTTCCCCCGCCTTCAATCTTTCCTTGTATCAGGGTCTTTTCAAATGAGTCAGCTCTTCGCATCAGGTGGCCAAAGTATTGGAGTTTCAGCTTCAACATCAGTCCTTCCAATGAACACCCAGGACTGATTTCCTTTAGGATGGACTGGTTGGATCTCCTTGCAGTCCAAGGGATGCTCAAGAGTCTTCTCCAACATCATAGTTCAAAAGCATCAATTCTTTGGCGTTCAGCTTTCTTTATAGTCCAACTCTCATATCCATACATGACTACTGGAAAAACCATAGCCTTGACTAGATGGACCTTTGTCGGCAAAGTAATGTCTCTGCTTTTTAATGTGCTGTCTAGGTCAGCATTGGGCATCTCTCTGTCTTAAAGGTTCAGCTTCATTTTCAGCTACTGCTGCCAGGCTTTTCCTGAAAGGTCTTCACTTCTCACTGGAGGTGGGCTGCTACCTAGAGGTCCCTGGCAACCCAGTTAGCTAAGTGATGCCTGATCCAAAACCACTTATTCATTAACACTTTTTCCTACCCCTAAAGGAAAACTCATTCCTTCACACTTTCTCTAGTCAGATCAGACTACCTACTTAAAGTACTCCCAGGTAAGGAAAAGTATCCTTAGCCCATCTGGGAGGGATTCATGTTAAGAGGTGCTTCCTAGGATGGTTCTCATCAGCCGAGCAGGTCAGAGAGGCCCCTAGCATGCATTTTCACTCCTGGGAGGCCAGATCCTCCAGGATCACATGAGATCCCAGTTTCAACAGCAGGAGCTGAATCCCAGCAAGCCTTGGGATTAGGTATGTCTTCCCAAGGGACACAGAATCCGCCTTTGGCACATCTGCATCCTTCTTTCCATATCTGTTTTCCCATGTCCAGGACAACTCCTCCCTCAAGTCCCTCCCATTTATGGGAAAGCTTCTTTTCCAAAGTTTGACTCATTGAGTATTTTGCATTTCTAATCATCTTAATTGAAAAGAGGTGATTAAAGGGACTTCCCCAGTGGTCCAGTGGTTAAGAATCCACCTCCCAATGCAGGGGACAAGGGCTCGATCCCTGGTCCAGGAAGGTCCCACCCTCGGAGGAGCAAGTAAGCCCGTGAGCCACAACTGCTGAGTCTGAGCTCCAAGAGCCTGTGAGCCGCAACTACTGAAGCCCACTTGCCTAGAGCCTGTACTCCACAATAAGAGAAACCACCACAAAGAAAAGCCCAGGCACCGCAACTAGAGAGGAGCCCCCGCTCACAGCAACCAGAGAAAGCCCGCACGTAGCAACAAAGACCCAGTGCAGTCATAAAGAAATAAATAAAACAAAACCAAAAAAGAGGTGATTAAATTCTAGACTTGATACTCATCTCCTGTTGTGGTTGCTCAGTCACTAAGTCATGTCCAACTCTTTGCAACCCCATGGACTACAGTATGTCAGGCTTCCCTGTCCTTCACTGTCTCCTGGACCTTACTCAAACTCACGTCCATTGAGTCAGTGATGCCATCCAACCATCTCATCCTCTGTCACCCCCTTCTCCTCCTACCCTCATTCTTTCCCGGCATCAGAGTCTTTTCCAATGAGTTGGCTCTTCATATCAGGTGGCCAAAGTATTGGAGCTTCAGCATCAGTCCTTCCAATGAATATTCAGGGTTGATTTCCATTAGGATTGACTGGTTTGATCTCCTTTGTGTCCAAGGGATTCTCAAAGAGTTTCTCCAGCACTGCAATTCAAAAGCATTAATTCGTCAGTGTTCAGCTTTCTTCATGGTCCAACTTTCACATTCATACATGACTACTGGAAAAACCATAGCTTTGACTATACAAACCTTTGTTGGCAAAGTAATGTCTCTGCTTTTTAATACACTGTCTAGGTTTATCATGGCTTTTCTTCCAAGGAGCAGGTGTCTTTTAATTTCATGACTTCAGTCACCATCCACAGTGATTTTAGAGCCCAAGAAAATAAAGTCTGTCGGTTTCTACTTCTTCTTCATCTATTTGCCATGATTTGATGGGACCAGATGCCAGGATGTTAGTTTTTTGATTGTTGAGTTTGAAGTCAGCTTTTTCAGTCTCCTCTTTCACCCTCATCAAGAGTCTCTTTAGTTCCTCTTCCCTTTCTGCCATTAGAATGTTATGATCTGCATATCTGAAGTTGCTGATTATTTCTCCCAGAAATCTTGATTCCAGCTTGTGCTTCATCCAGCCTGGCATTTCACATGATGTACTCTGCATTTAAATTAAATAAGCAGGGTGATAATATATAGCCTTGACGTATACTCTTTTCCCAATTTTGAATCAGTCCTAGTTTTTCATAAATATGATGCCTCCAAGTCCACAGTTTCAATTGGACTGCAATTTGCCCTTATATAGGTATTTATCAAGCACTTTCTTGTGTAAGCAAGTCCTGTCAGGTAAACTTAGATTTAAGGATATCCTACAGTGAGTATTTCAGCTCAGTTTCACAATTTTGCCTGAGGCCAAGCCCTAACATTTGGGTATCTCCCTTTCCGCCCTAAATGAAGCTCCTTTGTTGGAAGGACTGTTGCTGAAGCTGAAGCTCCAGTACTTTGGCCACCTGATGCAAAAAGCTGGCTCATAGGAAAAGACCCTGATGCTGAGAAAGATTAAAGGCAAAACAAGAAGGGGGTGGCAGAGGATGAGATGGTTGGAGAGCATCACCAGCTCAATGGACACGAATCTGAACAAACTCTGGGAGATAGAGGACAGAGGAACCCGATGTGCTGCAGTCCACGGGGTCGCAAAGAAGTCCACGGGGCCGCAAAGAATTTGACACTCCTTAGTGACTGAACAGCGGCAGCGAAATGAAGCTCAGCACAGGCACGACCAGGCGGAGACACACTGACCTGAAGGGCGTCTCCAGTCTTTTACCGCTTTTGACTTTTAGTAACTCGCTGTCTTTTCCGACACTTTGGCTTCAAAATTCTCTTTCATCTCCTTTTATGCCCTCCCCTTTAACACTTTTATTATGTGGCTTTACTCTTTTTAAAGAGTACAAGGGATTCACTGAAAGAAAACATATAAACATAAGACAAACACTCAATCCAGCTAATGTTGCTTTAAAAAAGAAACTAAGAACATGTACAAGTTTGTTTGAAAGTTTCAAGTGACACTATCAAGCTAAAGACACAAAATTCTGAGGCTGAACTTTAAACTGCAAGCAAATGATCATATACGGTTTTACAGTAGGGAAAACCAATCATCAAATAACTGATTATCCTATTTATACTGTAATTTTATTAGCTGTTTCTTTAAATTCTGCTTTGAATTAATAATTATTGTTAGGAATTAGTAAATTGAACTGATCTGAGTTTCTATATAAAAAGGCTGAATTGAATACTACTCATTTTCCAACATCCTTTATCAAAATCATGAGGATGAGGTAATGTGCGTTGGATATGGAAACATACACCCAAAAGAAAAAAGCATGACTGAGAGTAGCAAAGACAGTATGATATTATGATAAAACTTGAGAAATATTTAAATGAACATATGCTTTATACCTATAATAAAAGCTAGCTAATAGATTTTTGCGGGGGGGGGGCACTTGGATTAAATCAACTGGAAAATGTCTTAGCAACGATACACTTTTTAAGAGATCAAAGAACAAATGTCTAGGATTTTCTTTTTTTGGCCACACAGCATGTGGGATCTTAACTCCCCAAACAGGGATCAAACTTGCACCCTCTGCATTGGAAGCAGGGAGTCTTAACCACTTGACCACCAGGGAAGTCTCTAAGATTTTCATTAAAGATGACCTATTTAAAAATGAAAGAGCTTATTCTAAACCTGATGATAAATCTGCCTAATGTAATATCTGCAAAACGTAATCTGTCTATCCTACTAAGTACCAATGATGTAAATTGTAGAAGCAGAGTTTCTTTTCTGAGATACACACAGCAGCACTACTTACAATAGCCAAGACATGGAAACAACCTAAATGGAATGGCTAAAGATGTGACACATATTTACAGTGGAATATTACTCAGCTATAGAAAGAATGAAATAACACTATTTGCAGCAACAGAGATGAACCTAGAGATTATCATACTAAGCAAAAAAGTCAGAAAGAGAAAGACAAACACCGTATGATACCACTTATATGTAGAATCTAACACAAGATGCAAATGAACATAATATCTACAAAACAGAAACAGACTCAAAGACATAAATTACAGATTCGTGGTTGCCACAGAAGGAGGTAGAGTAGGGAAAGGAAGGATTAGGAGTTTGGGATTAACAGCGCAATTTATTACGTATAGGACAGATAGACAATAAGGTCCTGCTATATAGCACTGAAACCTATATTCAAAATACTGTGATAAACCATAATGGAAAAGAATATGAAAAAGAATATATATGTATAACTTAGTCACTCTGCTGCAGAGCAGAAATTAACACAACACTGTTGATCAACTATACGTCAGTAAGTTTTTTTAAAATTCTTTTCTGTCTGGCAAAGTCAGTACTATTCCATTCTGCTATATTTCCCAATAAAAGAAGTTCAGCTTTCTGTCTAATAGCAATAATACAAACACAAATAGTTCTTTAAGAAAGCCTCTGTGTTCCATTTTCGTCAGATAAATCCCTTGTGTAATGAGCTATGGACCTATTGTGCAGCTCCACAGAGAATGTTGATCCTATTGCTGAAATCTTATGAGAAACACTAAAGGAACATAGAAATTAAAACAAAGTTTAAAGAGAAAGGAGAAAGTTTTCTAATCCTGAATATGGTGGGGGGGGGGGGGAAGGGCACATAAATTAAAGATAAAAATTCACTTTTTAAAATGCAAAATGACTAAAATAATCATGAGTTGCACACAGATACAGCCAGAAGAATATTTACTGCAGAGCTGTTTAAAATAGTGAAAACTGGAAACTTAACTGTCCAACAATAGGGGACTGCTTGAGATGCAGTCATTCAACTGAAAAATATAATAGATGTCGTTTAAGCAAATATTTTAGTGATATAGAGGCATCCATATTTGGATGGGGATTTTAAAAAAAAAGTTAGAAAACAGTATGTAGAGAATTCCGTAGAGAATAATTTTCTAGCTGTGTAACTTTAGGAAAGTTAATTTCTCCAAATCAGCCTTTTCCTCCATAATCACACCTAACTCACAGGGCTGGGGTGAGCATAACAGGGGATCCTAAATGTATACACTAACTGGCACATTGCCTGGATCAGAGTAAGCACAATACAGGTGAGAAAGGATTTAAGAATATAACACTAAGAATTTTCTGGGTGGTGGCTGATTTGATTACCTGGTACTTTTAAACCTCTACAAGTAACATACTACTTATTATTTTTTTTTTTTTTTAGTTATATACTACTTATGAGGAAAACTAAACTGAAATACTATTCACACACAGTGATTATTCTCTTAAAATTTAAAACGGTGCTTTCTTTCCTCACAGTAAGTGAATCTTGGTTGAACCGATTTTACCCCTCAGATTTCATTTAAACAAGTCTGCTCTGATATGTTTAAAATTATTTAAGGGCTAAATTTGTCTATAATATTTTTACTGGGTAAAGCAAAGCATATTTACATTGTTCATCCTCATAGCTTATAAGCCCCAATTCAGCATACTTTAGATAGCAATGGACCTCAAATTATCAGTGGGAGGCAGTCTATCATGGCCTAGTCACTTCTGATTTCCTTCCAATTCCCTACTTCTCTCCTTTTTGACTCTTTCTTCCTCTCCATAATCAAAGCTTAGGGGCTATTTCTACCAGACTGAAAGCCAGCTACAGTGCCTCCTTCATCTTAGCACTGCTAGTACCTAGCACAGTGGCTGGAATATAGTAGCTGCTCACTAAACATTCACCAACTGAACAAATACCTGATAACTGTAGTTCAGGATGGAGGCTTCAGGGGAATTGGATAAAAGTGAGTAGGCTACTCTAGTCTGAAACTGTCTAGAAGTCTCAGTAATTCTTCCTTTTTTAAAAAGAAAACAAACAACATCTCACTTCCAAGTATCACTTCTTTAAAAAGTTCTCATTTGTGAAGAAGGAAACGGCAATCCACTCCAGTATTCTTGCCTGGGAAATCCCATGGACAGAGCAACCTGGCAGGTTACAGTCCATGGGGTCGCAGAGAGTCGGACATGGCTTAGCAACAAAACAAAGAGTAAGTGCATAGCTTCCTATATCTGATGTCAAAATACCGATCGTAATAGTTCTCTATTGTTATAAATTGCAAACTTTTTAAAGCTTCTTGAAATGAATAAAGGTTAAGCATGAAAAGAAAGTTCTCATTTGTATTTGTATATCTATGAAAATGTCAATTTTCATAGATGTAAGATTATTTCTATTTTTTCCCTGTATTTCGTTTAAATGTCCCACAAGAATTCCAGAGAGTTTAAGTAAATTGCTCAAAGTAACACAGCCAGTAAGTTACCACCCACATAGCCTTAGGTCTTCTGGATTCTGATGACCAGATCTTTACCCATCACGGGTTGGGGGGGGGGGCAGGCGGGGAGGTTCCCTGTGACCTTTGACCCTAAAAGTTGTAGATATGGTAAAAACAAATGTTTTTAATATAACACCTGAACAAAAGCTTCTATCCCTCCAAATATTTCTAGAGACTTTTATAAAATTCTGTGAAAAGAGTAACCGAGGAAGAGAGGCAATAACCCAAAGGTGTCCAAGTGTTTCTCTCCATGTTCATAAGTCAACCAGCTCTACTTAAAAATGAAACTAGAGAAATCAAATTAAACATTAACTCGTTTAAAAAAAAAAACAACACTTCAACCAGAAGACTATTGTGAAGTGAGACAAGCAGCAAAGCAAGGAAGGAAAGGCCTATATTTTTGTACTGATTATTTTTTTTAAGGAAAAAAAAAAACAATTAAGGGTAAAGTAGAGAGTTCTCCACACATCCAATCTAACTCCAAATTCCATTTGTCACTTTCAGCCACTGCTCTGACTCTGTTTAAAGAGTGAATGGCAGTTTCCCTAATACGGTGTGGGAACCCCAAATCTTTCTGGTATCCACAAGGAAGCATTTAACTTCCTGAAAACCACCTGCAATGCCGGAGACCTGGGTTTGATTCCTGGGTCAGGAAGATCCTTTGGAGCAGGGAAGGAATGCTACCCACTCCAGTATTCTTGCCTGGAGAATTCCACGGACCGAGAAGCCTGGCAGGTTATAGTCCATGGGGTCGCCAAGAGTGGGACACGACTGGGCCACTAACACACACACACACCAAATCTTCCGGGTGTCCACGAGGAACCATTTAACTTCCTGAAGACGTCACCACACTCTGAGGAGCCCGCCAAAGGATTTCACACGCTAAACCTCAGCCCACCGGGTCTATAAGTGGGAAATTTTGTGGAAATTAATGGATGATTACCTATGCCAGCTGGAACACACTATTTATCCATAAACAGTTAAAATGTGTTGAGGTCGGCTTCATGCCAGACATCATGACAGGTCTTCTGAGCTTTAATCCTCATTATTATCCTCTGAAGTAGTTACAGTCCCGTTTTGCTGGTTCAGAGTGTTTCATGTAACTGAGAACCCACCGATAATAGATGAGACTAGGAGTGAAACCAAGGATTTGAAAAGTTCAAAATCCACGCCTACCCAGAGACACTAAACAACTGAATCTCTTCAAAAATTTAACATACGTGTCAAAACGATTTTATGGTCTTTTTAGAGCAAGCAAGACGAAACAGAATGGTAAAGGTTGACAGAAAAAAGAGATGACAGAACCTAACATTAGAGTTGTTTTAAGGCGTTGCCGCGGGCTATTAACTGTCCGTACCTCAAAGTAGGAGGCAGGTCCGCTCCTACGTGCGCTCAAACACCAGACCTCCCTTTCCCAAGGAGAAACTCTGGAATGCCAAAGGTTGAAAGGTTTCAGTGCGGGCAGCCCGGACCTGGGCTCTTTCTGTTCACACATCATCGGTAAGTGCCTCTCAAAAGAGCTTCAAGGCAGTCCCTCCTCCAGCTCCGGAACTTCAGCACTGACCTCCAGAGTGGCTCTGGACAACCCACGGTTCAATCTGGGTCCTTTCACCGGCAGGACCGAGTTACCCGCAATGACTGCAAATGAATGAGTAGAACGCTCGGGGCAAGGAGACGAAGACACACGTCCATCCTCTACCAGGCAAAATCAAGGAAGGATGCCCTGGGGCGGGGCGACTGGGGGCCGAATTAGAGCCACGTCCGCGTTCGCAGTCCACCCTCCCTTCCCCGCGCCGCGCCGCTCTCCAGCCCATCCTCCTCCCCGGCCCCTCCGGTGCTCCTTACCCGCTCTCAGCCCGGGCTCCAGACCTTCCCAGCCCGAGGCACTAGCTCCCGGGCCGGGGTCCGCTAGGGGCCGGAGCTGGCTGCCGCAGCCGCCCCCGGCTGAAGCCCCTGGAAAGTTTGCTCGGGGGTCGAGCCCTCTCCCGCCTCGGCCCACCAGGCAAGCCGCTCTCCGGGTCGCTCGCGCGGCTGCCGCCTCCGAGGCCGCTCTCGGCGGCGCTGCAGCACCGGCCGGGCTCGGGCGGCCGAGGAAGGCTCCGTGCGCGCCGAGGGCGGGGTCTCCCCGCTCGGCCCGCTGCGCGGCGCTCCGTGTTTACCGCGGCCCCGCGGCCCGCTCTCCCCGCCCGCCGCCCTGCGCGCTCCTGACATCATTCATTCTCTCACACCCTTGCCCGCCCACTCCATTTCCAAACAGTGACTCACTCGGCGGCGCCCGCTCCCCGCGGCCGCGGCTCCCCGGGCGCAGAGCGGAGCTCGAAAAACCGGTGCGACTTCTTAAGAAGGGAACCTCAGCCGACTCTCTCTTCTCCTAGCCCTTAAAGGTGCAGGGCAGGAGGGGCTTGGCAGGCTGGGCAGATTGGCTCAGGCAGGGAAAGCTGGAGCCGACCTCCCTGAGCGGCGACACGGAACGATCTGCCAAAGTTCTTGGGGTACCACTCCCTGCAACTTTCAAGGGTGGGGCCGGGAAGACGTCCCCCACCCCCGCACTTCGCCTTTTTCGGGAACTGCTTCCTGTCCGCGCGAGTGGACTTGGGGCACCAGCGGTTACTCACGGGGTATTGCCCGGGCCTAGGTCAAAGAGGTGGGGTTTCCGAACGTCACAGGATTGCCCGGCAGGGTTAGTCGTGGGTCCGTCCCTACGATGATTAACTCTAGATGGGAGCTGGAAGGATTCTCCAAGTTAATGAGGCTAATAATACTTTCCCTTAGGTGACTAACTACAGTGTCATAAGTCCTGTTAATTGATTTGCTTCTCGTTAAGGATGAAAAACAATAACCAAAATAAACAGTGGAAGAGTATGTCTTTGCTCAGCTGATCACCGCGCTTTTCGCAGGTTTTTGGAGCACAAGGCACTGGGTGAGGTTTCTTCGATGAACTCAGCAGTTATGTTTTTAGCAGGGGTGTTGCCTTCTTTAAAATGGTCAAGGCTCTGCATTTTTTGGAGTTGCTATTCATACACCTGCTGGGCAGTTTTCAGAGTAAACGATCACTGCCTCAGATTCCAAGTAGGATGAAATCAGAGGGAATTTGGCCAAATCTTTATTGAATTTAATTGACAGCTATGTTTTATGTTAATTTCTACTTTAGGACAGGGTGATTATGTTTCGGATTTGCAGTGGCTTATGGGTGATACCATATAATCAACAAAAATAATCCAGAGGCATGTCTTAGTGGCCAGTGTAGAAATCGTGGAGATAAACAATCATCTGTTTATGATAATTAAACAGGATGGTAACAGAAAACCAAACAAACAAACTATGCATAGCAGTCCCAAAACAGACAACTGTATGATGTTGTCACTAGTGGAGTTTCCCTGAAATGAAAATGCTCATGAAATTAACCAGAAGTTCAACATCACTGTTGTGGAAAATGTACATTTCAAGGTACAGAAAGGTAAGAACTCCAGAAGAAAACACCAACAATCGAAATTTATTTTCCTTGGGCTTATGTTTCCTTTTCAATAGGAATTTTTTTTTTTTATAAAACCCAGGCATTTTGCCCAGAAGGCACTAGCAAATGGATTGGTTTGCTAGGATGCAAAGTAAATAGAAATTCAAACCAACAGATTTTACAGACAATCACAGATGTAACCAGAGGCTTGCATGTCCTGTCCACTGATAACACAGAAGGACTAGATTGAAATGTGTAGCCACAGGCAAAGTTTGATTAGTAGTCCACCTATTCCCTACTTTATGACCCAGATATTCAGACATTATAGAAATATGTTTAAATAAGTTTTTCTACAGATCTCAAAAACTAATGTTGTGGACTTTGGGGTCTATGTACATGGGTAAAGTGAAAAAGCTCAAAAGAAGGCCTGCCATCCTATGTGTCTTGTTGCAGATGTAAATTCTGTAGCTCTGTCATACGAAGGTCACTGAATATATGGGAGACTGTTTAATGGGTGCTTTTGCATGTGTAATTACTATTGTGTCTCAGTTTAAATACTGTGAAATAAATAATTAAGTGATTTTATTATACCACTTCAGTATCCTCTAGTAAAAGTAATAATATAATTGTGATACAGTTCCATGAAGTTTTTCCATTATACTCTTTATCAACATATGAAAGGACTTCCCTGATGGAACAGTGGATAAAAATGCCCCTGCCAATGCAGGGGACATTGGTTTGATCCCTGGTCCAGGAAGATTACACATGCCTCAGAGCAACAAAGCCCGCATGCCACAACTACTGAAGCCCGCATGCCCTAGAGCCCTCACACCACGACTACCAAGTGATGTAACTATCAAGCCTGGGAGCCTTCATGGATCACTGCCTTGTTGTGGTGAAGGTGCTTGCATAACTCAGTGAGGCTATGAGCCATGCCATGCAGGGCCACCCAAGACACACGGGTCATAGTAAGAAGTTCTGACAAAACATGGTCCACTGGAGGAGGCAATGGCAAACCCCTCCAGTATTCTTGCCATAAGAACCCCGCGGACAGTATAAAAAGGCAAAAAGATATGACACAGAAGAAGAGCCCCACAGGTCAGACAGTGTCCAATGTGCTACTGGAGAAGAGTGGAGGGCAGATACTATCAGCTCCAGAAAGAATGAAGTGGCTGGGCCAGTGGTAGTGATGCTCAGTTGTGGATGTGTCTGGTGATGAAGGTAAAATCCAATGCTATAAAGAACAATACAGCATAGGAATCTGGAATGTTAAGTCTATGAATCAAGGTAAATTGGACATGGTCACGCAGGAAATGGCAAGGGTGAACATCAACATTTTAGGAATCAGTGAACTAAAATGGACCAAAATGGGCTAATTTAATTCAGATGACCATTATATTTACTGCTGTGGGCAAGAATCCCATAGAAGAAATGGAATAGCCCTCATAGTCAACAGAAGAGTCTGAAATGTAGTACTTGGATGCAATCTCAAAAATGACAGAATGATCTCAGTTCGTTTCCAAGGCAAACCATTCAATATCATGGTAATCCAAGTCTATGCCCTAACCATTGATGCCAGAGAAGCGGAAGTTGAGCAGTTCTATGAAGACCTACAAGACCTTCTGGAACTAATATAAAAAAAAGATGTCCTTTTCATCAGAGGAGATTGGAATGCAGAAGCAGGGTGTCGAGAGATACCTGGAGTAACAGTCAAGTTTGTCCTTGGAGTACAAAATGAAGCAGGGCAAAGGCTAACAGAGTTTTGCTGAGAGAATGTACTGGTCATAGCAAACACCCTTTTCCAACAACACAAGAAAGGACTCTACACATGGACATCACTAAATGGTCATCACCAAAATCAGATTGATTACATTCTTTGCAGGTGAAGATGGAGAAGCTCTAAACAGTCAGCAAACACAAGACCTGGAGCCAACTGTGGCTCAGATCATCAACTCCTTATCACAAAATTCAGGCTTAAACTGAAGAAATTGGGGAAAATGACCAGGCCATTCAGGTATGACCTAAATCAAATCCCTTATGAGTATATAGTGGAGGTGACCAATATATTCAGTGGATGAGATTTGGTAGACAGAGTGCCTGAAGAGTTATTGATAGAGGCTTGTAATCTTGTGCATAAGACAGTGAACAAACCCATCCCCAAGAAGAAGAAAGGCAAGAAGGCAAAGTGCTTTTCTGAGGAAGCTTTACAAATAGCTAAGAAAAGAAGAGAAACAAAAAGCAAGGGAGAAAGGGAAAGATATACCAAACTGAATGCAGAGTTCCAGAGAATAGCAAGAAGAGATAAGAAGGCCTTCTTCAGTGAACAATGCAAAGAAATAAGGAAAACAATAGAATAGGAAAGACTAGAGATCTCTTCAAGAAAATTAGAGAAATCAAAGGAACATTTTCATGCAAGCCTGTATGATATATATTGTCACCCTGTTTATTTAACTTATATGCAGAGTACATCATGCAAACTGCCTGGCTGGATGAATCACAAGCTATAATCAGGATTGCTGGGAGAAATATCAACAACCTCTAATATGCAGACACCATTCTAATGGCAGAAAGTGAAGAAGAACTAAAGAGCTTCTTGGTGAACGGTGAAGGAGGAAAGTGAAAAAGCTGACTTCAAACTCAACATTAAAAAAACTAATATCATTGCATTTGGTCCCATCGCTTCATGGCAAATAGAAAGGGAAAAAGTGGAAGCAATGATACATTTTCTCTTCTTGGGCTCCAAAATCACTGCAGATGGTGACTGCAGCCATGAAATTAGAAGACACTTTCCTCTTGGAAGGAATGCTATGACAGACCTAGACAGAGTATTAAGAAACAAAGACATCACTTTGCCAATAAAGGTCCATCTAGTCAAAGCTATGGTTTTTCCAGTAGTCATGTACTGATGTGAGAGTTGTATGATAAAGAAGGCTGAGAACCGAAGAATTGATGCTTTCAAATTGTGGTGATGAAGAAGACTCTTGAGCATCCTTTGGACTGCAAGGAAATCAAACCAGTCAATCCTAAGAGAAATCAGTCCTGAATACTCATTGGAAGCTGAAGCTCCAATATTTTGGCCACCTGATGTGAAGAGTCAACTCATTGGAAAAGACCTGATGCTGGGAAAGATCGAAGGCAAAAGAAGAAGAGGGCAGCAGAGGATGAGATGGTTGGATGGCATCACCGATCAATGACATGAACTTGGGTGAACTCTGGGAGATGGTGTGGGTCAGGGAGGCCTGGTGTGCCTCCTGGTCCATGGAGCTGCAAAGAGTTGGATATGACTTAGCAACTGAACAACAACAACATTATCAACATATGAGAGGACTTCCAGGGTGAAACAGTGAATAAGAATCCACCTGCCATTGCAGGGGATACGGGTTTGATCCCTGGTCTGGGAAGATTCCACATGCCTCAGAGCAGCTAAGACCACATGCCCTAGAGCCCTCACACCGCAACTAAGTGTGAGCCTGAGTGATGCAACTACTGAAGCCTGGGAGCCTAGAGCAGGTCTTCTGCAACAAGAGAAGTAATTGCAGTGAGAAGCTGGCACACAGCAAGAAAGAGTAAGCCTGGCTTATTGCAACTAGAGAAAGCCCATGCAAAGCAAAGAAGTCCCAATAAATAAATAAAAGAAGACAAAAATAAATAAAAATTTTAAAAAGCATATGAGAAAGTAATTTATTCATCTTAATTTCTGTGTTTTGAAAAACATTGACTTGACCATCTCACAGAAAGAGCAATTTTTTTTCAACTGAACTTTGTTGTTCATATAAGTCAAAGTTTACTAAGTCCTTGATTTAATCACCTTACAAAACCAATAATGCTGAATGCTCTAAAGGAGAGACAGAACTAGCAGTTGTGTTCCTGTCAATTATTTTTTCTAAACCAGTACATACTATAAATCAAGTTTTACAGATATTTCTTTGGTATGATAAGACATACTGATTAAGTTAGGAAAACATACATATCTGTAGTACTTATCTGCTCTTATAATAACTCCTACTCTGGATGTGCCTAAGTCATTGACTCAAGCAACAAATATTTATTGAGTTCTCACTTTGTGCCCACATTGTTTATCTAAAAATCACCATGTGCAGCTTCTAAATATATGACTCAGCAATGGGAAAGTCTTCTTCTTTAAAAAAATTACATAAGGGTGGGGACGTCCCTGGTGGTCCAGTGGCTGACTCCATGCTCGCAATGCCGGAGTTAAATCCCTGGTCAGGGAACTAGATCCCACATGCCACAACTAAGACCCGGCCCAGCCAAATAATTAAGTAAAAATTTTTTTTAAATTACATAAAGATGTTTATAGCAGTACTGTTTATAATTTTCCCAGGATCCAGTGCCTGGCATATAATTATTCAATGAGCGTAATAAGTGAATGAACAAGCTTTAGTGAACAAACTAATAGTGAAGTAATCCCATGTTAGAGATAATGTATATATAGGCAACAGAAAAAAAAATTAGTTTCATAGGCTCTGACTTAGAAAACTGTCCTTGTTAAGTGAAAAATACAAGAACAATACAATGATGGGAAATACACTCTCTCTCTCACACACACAGACACACACATATGCACTATTTTTAATAAATCAAACAAATATACCTTATCCTCAAAATATCCAGAGCCAAAGTATATATTACCTCTTGCAATGAGATACTGTCAGCTCTTTGTATCTGTAGCCTCCAATTCAACCAACTGCAGATTGGAAATACTCAGAAAAAATGTCTAGGAAATTCCAAAAAGCAAAATTTTAATTTGTAGTGCTAGCAGTTATTTAGAGAACATTTACATTGAATTAGATTCTATTAATATAAGTAATCTAGATTTAAACTATACGGGAGAGTACGCATAGGTTGCATGCAACATCTTTGCCATTTAGTATAAAGGATTTTAGCATCCATGGATTTTGGTATCCATCAGGGTCCTGAAACAAATACTCTGCAGATACCGAGGGCAACTGTAAAGAAGGGAAGCATGTGAGGAGGAAACTTGCATTTCTGGGATAATTTTCAATCAGCCATACTACTTTTGAAATTAAAGACAACAGCACAAGCAGTATTACAGCCAAGAAGGCAGTAATACGAATCCAAGACATAAGGAAGCTTACTGTCTAGTTGGAGAGACAGTAACACCCAGAACAACTAGAGATTAAGGCTGATCACTCTCTGAATTTGAGGTTTCAGATACTTACTCTGTGCCAAGCCCACCCAAAGAGCAATTACCTACCATTTATTGAATACTTGTTATATGCCAGGGGCTATGCAAATTGCTTTATCTATAATATCTCATTTAATAATTTAAGCAACAATCTGAGACAGGTACTCATAGTGCCCTCTACATATGAGGTAACCAAAGAAAAGAGAGATCGTCATTGTCCAGAAATCACATTCAAGTAAGTGGCATCACTGGGGCTTAAAACCAGGGTCTTCCAATCCCAAAGTTCATGCTTTTGGCCACTATTCCATAAATTGTATCCACATTGATATACCTGTCTTGATGTAACAATACTCTTACTTTGGTTTTTAAAACATGTATTTTAAACTTTGTTTTTAAAAATATGAAGTAATAGTATCATATTTTGGAGCAATTGGAAAATGAAGAAAAAATATAAACACTATTAACATTTTCGTGTCCAGCCTGCTTCCCTTAGATTTCCATATCTTAAGATAATTTCAACAAACATCATAGAAATGATTCTAATTCTGATTTTTTAAAAATGTAGCACTATAGCATATGTTCTTTCCTCAAGATTATTGTTTTAGTGTCTGGGAAGTATGCCTGTATATATACATACATACATATATATATATATGCTTGTGCATGTATGCATGTGCACTGAACTTGTACTCTCTGAAATCTGGTAGTCTCTTGATTAGGGAGCAATTTATTCTAATATTTTTGTTTACCTTGGGCTATTTTTTTTAGACTTAGTAATACTATACTATATGTATTTATACAGATGTTCTATATTAAAGGAAATGGTTTGGGTATTCAGAAAAGTAAATGAAATGTACTATTTGCCACATCTTATTAACTACTATCCTTGCTATTTCTGGACTAGAGGAAAATGGAGAGGGAGTAGGGACAGTAATGAGCATCTTTGCAGTAGTCCAGGTGAGAAATGGCAGTGGTCTGCCTTAGGAAAGTAGTGATGGGAATGTAAAAAGTAGAGTAGATGTGAAGTATAGTGGACAAAACTTGCGAATCAATTGTATATAAGGAATGAGCCAAAGACAACTCCTACTTTTTTTGTTTATTTGAGCACTTGCTGGATGGATGGTAGTACCTTTTACCAAGACAAAGAATGCCAAGGCAGGAACAGGTTTGCAAAGGAGGAGGATGAATTTTATTTAAACATGATGACCTTGAGATATGAGATGTATGATTGGAGATGTCAGGTGGGCAGCTGATGACAGTCGTCTAGAACTCAAAGAGCCAAGAACTGCAGATATAAATTTGAGAATAGTCAGTATGTAGATAAGAAAGTCATAGGCGCCCTTGGTGAAGATAGTGGAGTAGGAAGACCCTGAGTTCACCTCCTCTCATGGGCATAACAAAATTACAAATATTTAGAGCTCAACTATTGATGAGAAAGATCAGAAAAGATCTCATACAACTAAAAATGTAAAAAAAGAAACCACAACGAAGTGAGTAGGAAGAGTGGAGTCATGGTACAGTCAAGACCCATATGCTGGTGGTTGACCAGTCCCGGAATCTCTTGGTCCCAACCCCACACAGAAGCAAGCAGTCACTTGCCCCAGGACCAATGCATCCCTACAGTTTGCCTTTTCAGGACCCATTCAACACACCAGCATCCAGACACCAGGCCCAGAAACTCCCAGGCCCCGGCCATGCCCCCCAGCTCTGGGACACCTTGGACCTTTTAGCCAGCAGCCCCAGGATCCAGCCCAACCAGTCAGACTGAATCAACAGACTGAAACCAGCTTTGGAGAATCCAGGGCCTTATAGCTAGAGACCCTAGGACCCAGCTCCACATACCAGCAACTTGGAAAATGAGCTGACAGAGGACAATTGCTCCAAATGAAAGAACAAGATAAAGTCCCAAAAGAAGAATTAAGTGGCATGGAGATAGTCAACCTAACTGATAAAGAGTACAAAGTAATGGATGAGCAGAATGAGAAATTAGGAGATTTTAACAAAGAGAAAATATAACGAAGAACAAGAGATAAAGAATATAATAGCTGAAATGAAAAATTAGAAGGAATCAAGAGTAGATTAAATGACACAGAGGCCGTAACAGCCAGCTGGAAAACAGAGTTTTGGAAATCGCTGAAGCTGAAGAGAAAAAGGAAAAAGAATAAAAAGAAATGAAGACAGTTTAAGAGACTTCTGAAGGCTTCCCCAACGACTCAGAGGTAAAACAATCCACCCGCCAATGCAGGAGACACAGGAGATGCAGGTTCAGTCCCTGTGTTGGGAAGATCACCTGCAGGAGGGCATGACAACCCACTCCAGTATTCTTGCTGGGAAAATCCCATGGACAGAGGAGCCTGGCAGGCTTTGGTCCATGAGGTCGCAAAGAGTTAGACATGACTGAATCAGCTGAGCCCACGTGGGACAACATCAAACACAGTAACATTTGCATTATGAGTCCCAGAAAGGAATGCAAACCAGTACACCGCTATGGAGAACAGTGTGGAGATTCCTTTAAAAACTGGAAATAGAACTGCCATATGATCCAGCAATCCCACTCCTGGGCATACACACCGAGGAAACTAGATCTGAAAGAGACACGTGCACCCCAATGTTCATCGCAGCTCTGTTTACAATTGCCAGGACATGGAAGCAACCTAGATGCCCATCAGCAGACGAATGGATAAGGAAGCTGTGGTACATATACACCATGGAATATTACTCAGCCATTAAAAAGAATTCATTTGAATCAGTTCTAATGAGATGGATGAAACTGGAGCCCATTATACAGAGTGAAGTAAGCCAGAAAGATAAAGACCAATACAGTATACTAATGCATATATATAGAATTTAAAAAGATGGTAACGATAACCCTTTATGCAAAACAGAAAAAGAGACACAGTTGTACAGAACAGACTTTGGGACTCTGGGAGAAGGCAAGGGTGGGATGTTCTGAGAGAATAGCATTGAAACAAGTATACTATCAAGGGTGAAACAGATCTCCAGCCCAGGTTGGATGCATGAGACAAGTGCTCAGGGCTGGTGCACTGGGAAGACCCAGAGGGATGGGATGGGGAGGGAGGTGGGAGGGGGGATCGGGATGGGGAACACATGTAACTCCATGGCTGATTCATGTCAATGTATGGCAAAAACCACTACAATATTGTAATTAGCCTCCAACTAATAAAAATAAATGAAAAAAAAAAGTCCCAGAAAGAGGAGAGAGAGAGGAAAGGACTGAGAACATATTTGAAGACATAACAGCTGAATACTTCCCTAACCTGGAAAAGGAAACAGGCATCCAGGTCTGTATCCAAGAAGACAATGGAAAGATTTTTTGAGGAAAGTGGAATGGCCATCTATATCAAATTCTCCTGAGAGAGCAGGTAAAATAAAGATGTAAAGGTCCATTGGATTTGGTAACATAGAGGTCTTTGTTAGTTGTAACCAGAGGATTTGGTTACGCTCTGGTGCAGTGGAATCCTGGTTGAATGGGAATGAGAAAGAGCTGAGTTCAGCAGTGGGTCAGGGAGTTGGCTTCCTGGAGGGCCGATCTATAAGGGATGCTAAAGCATTACCAGAATAAATTTATAAAATACAACTCGGGTTGGGGAAAAAATGAGGACTGACTATAAGTTATAGTTTCTTTCTGAGGTAAGGAAAATATCACTGAAGGCTGACAGGAAAGAGTCTGTAAAGGAGGGGAGGATAAATAGTCAACATTCAGGAGGAGTCAAGAGGTATCCAGAGCACAGATGGAAGGGACGGCCTGAGGCATGAGAAAGAACAGCTAGACCAACACAAGGGGGAAAGAAAAAAAGGGGAGTGCGGGAGTGACACAGTTATGCTCGTAGACTGTCTGTGGAAAGTTGAAATCACCCCTTCAGCTGCTTCCGTTTTTCTGTGAGTTATGAGGTATATTAGTCTTCTGTTGTTGCTATAACAAATTAGCACAAACTTACTAGTCTGAAATAACACAACTGTATTAACTCACAGTTCTATAGGTCTGCTGGTTTCTCTGCTCCAAGTTTCAGGAGGCTGAAATCAAGGTGTGGCTCTCTGGGCTTTTATCAGCAGTGGCAGACTTCCAAACTCCTTCAGGTCGCTAGCAGAATCTAGTTTTTTCCTGGTTGCAGAGCAAAGGTTTCTATTTCCCTGCAGGCTGTCAGCTGGGAGCGATGGGGGTCGGGGTGGGGGGCATCTGATGCCTATGGCAGCAAAGGCATCTGTCCCAGAGCCAGTCACAGCTTGTTGAATCCTTCCCACAATTGGACTCATGCTTACATCTCAATCTGCCACATCTCTTTGCCTCAGCTGGAGAAAATTCTGTTTTGAAGGACTCACGTGATTAAATCAGGCCCATCTGCATAATTCAGGATACTTTTTCTATTGTAGGCCCCTAATCTTAATTAAAATATAAAGAAGAACAGCAAATAAAGACTATAATAACTGAAATGAAACATAAACTAGAAGGAATCAAGAGAAGATTAAATGATGCAGAGGAATGTATCAGTGAGTTGGAAAACAGAATTGTGGAAATCACTGAAGCCCAATAGAAAAAATAAAGAGAATAAATAAAAGAAAAGGAATAAGAATAAAAGGAAATGGGGACAGTTTTGCCATGCGGTGTAACATATTCACAAGTTCTGGGGATTAGGGCATGGCTATCATCGGAGGACCCATTCTGCTGAGCACAAAGTAACATCATTAACTGCGAATAAGAAGTGAAAGAGGTGGGAAGTTTTAGAAAGAATAAAAACAGTTTGAAATAGCCATGCTGGAGAGCAAGAACATGAACTGATCAGAAAAACTCTGTAAATCTGACAGACAGCACTAAAGACTGAACTGAAGTTGGGGCCATAGTGATACCAAGAGTGACTTTTTCTGGCAGCACTCAGCCCGCTGGGCAGGGCTCAGAGAACCGCGGTAGTGATGGAGTAGGCAGGCAAAAGAGAGAGAGAGTAGTGCCCGGGGTCGTGTCAATGAAATGAGGGACTAGGGAATAAAAGATGGTCAGGGAGACAAAGAGAAGAGCTGATGGGTCAATAGCCTAGAGATCTTGGACACACTGCAGAACAGGTGAACTAGGGCTAATAGATGGAAGACTTTGGAAGTACAGAGATCAGGTGATGAACCTTTTATCTGAGCTGTTTGCGGTGATGGCAGGGCGTGGATGTAGGATGTGGCTGTGAGTGGATGAGTGAGGATGTAGGGAAGGAAGAGAAGAGAATGAAGTCACTTCAGAGTTCAGGGCATTGGAAGAGTAATTCTCATGGATGCTAAAGTTACTCAGAATGATGACCAGACTAGAGGTAGGGAAGAAGATGGTAAAGCAGGTGCCAAACCAACAATGATGGGTTGGAAGGAGGAGAGGAAGAGGGTGGTACAGAGGACATGAATGCCTCAAAGGAGTGGGGAGTTTCACAAGAGCCTGGTATAATCTTGGTCCAGAAGTAGCTCTAGAAATCAAAGGGATGAAGACTTTACCTTTCAGCTTCAAGGACACAGAGAAGGTCATCAGACACCCTTGACCGGCTGCAAAGTGTGTCCTCTGATTTCAGTTAAGACAAAAATTATAGGAAATATTCAGAGATGCAATTGAGCATATAGGAGAGTTTGTGATCATAAAGTAGGGATTTCAGAGGATATAAGAGAAGGTTAGGTAGTGATGGGAAGAGTTCAGGAGAGCAGGGGAACAAAATCACAGAGCATTATGGAGATAGATGTATGAAGATGAAATAGGTATGTCAGTAGGAAGGGGGAAATTTTCTCCCTAAACCTAATCCTACCTTTTTTGGGAGCTGATAGCCTGATTCTTTGCCAAAGTCAGGGTAAATAGAAAATGGGTAAATAGCAATGTAACTCAAGGCTCAAATGGAGACATACTTATTTAGCAAAATAAAGCTCAGGAGGTGCATCAAGAAGAGATTCATCTTAGTGCAAATGGTTTCATTTTATGGCAGCTGTTTCATTCAGAGGCCAGACTGCTGTGAGGATCCCTGATCCTCCACTTGCCCTCCCTAAGGATCCCCAAACCACTAACTTTCCCCTAACCACCTGCTCTCACATGCACCTGCTAATGAATGACAAATCATGGCCATATTTGGGGAATAGGCAGGAGAAAATTGGTTTAAAGCGCTAAACAACTCTTTTTGGGGAAAGAGAAAGTGTTCCGGCTAGGGGTGGAGGTTGCAGGGACGAGAGCCGGCAGCCTCTGCTGACCAAGATAAGAAGCCATGAGTCAATCAAGAGAGTATACAGCTGTGGATGGAGCAGTAAATTGACTGGGCTAGAGAGAATAGTACCAAACAGCCATCATTCGGGGGAATCTGGTTGGTTGAAATACAGTACTTTAACCAGAAGGGCTGATCTAACCTCTGGGGTCTGCGTATATTCTTGACTGGCTAATGTTGAGATTGCCTTGCTTTTACTGTCTGACTCTCAATTCCATAATAAAGGGGTAAGTGTTGGGACCCCATGAGAAATGGCGGATACAGTTCTGAGAATCTCCGCATTGGGCGGCAGGCTCTTTACTGCTAATGCCACCTGGGAAGCCCAGGGAAAGTTTAAGTAGGCTTCAACAGATTCCCTGGAGACACAGGCTCATTCTCAATAGGAGGGGTTATCCCCCACCTCTCTACTTCCAGCCTCGTCCCCTGTTTAACAGTCATGGGTCTAGACTCTAACCAAGAGAAAGGGAATTCACTAATGAGTTTAATAGTGATATTCTGGTTAGAGCGTTCTCTGACATAATTTTTGTCAGCCAGTCACCTAGAAAGCCAGTCACCTTGCTATTCTAGCAAAGTTGAATTTCAAGCCTATCAAACTAAAGACTGGACTTCACAGACTGGTGCCCATACCAGGAAAATTACTCTCTGTAGGTTGGCTAGCCTCCCAGGCCACACTCACTTCTTCATTAGCTGGATCTCCAATTGTTTCCCTGGTTATATCCCAGTTAGAATGTGTGCGCGCGCGCGCGCGCACACACACACACACACACACACACACACACATCTTCCTCCATAGAGTTTATTAGTGCACTGAAAATGATTAAATGGATGGGACTTGAATCACAAATTAAAACAGACATTTCCCCCAATTTAAAATGTGAAGGAGGATGATATTGCTGAAGGACGTGGAACCCTACACAGCCCTGACTTTTCAGCCGGTAGCTCAAACTAAAATGTTTAATGAAAGTGAGAGCGAAAGTCACTCAGTCACGTCCAACTCTCTGTGACCCCACAGACTATACAGTCTGTGGAATTCTCCAGGGCAGAATACTGGAATGGGTAGCCTTTCCCTTCTCCAGGGGATCTTCCCAACCCAGGGATCAAACCCAGGTCTCCCTCATTGTAGGCAGATTCTTTACCAGCTGGGCCACAAAGGAAGCCCAATAATACTGGAGTGGGTAGCGTATTCCTTCTCCAGTGGATCTTCCTGACCCAGGAATCAAACTAGGTTCTCCTGCATTGCAGGCAGATCCTTTAAAAACTGAGCTATCAGGGAAGCAAGAAAGGTACAAAGTCTGCCTGTTTATCCAAGCCTTTCTTTAAGGATATAACTGTAAGTAATAACTGTATCTTGTGTTTTCTGTGTAAAGGTATTAAGTCAACAACCTCAAACATGTAATATATACTATATCAGTCATCATCTTTATAACTTTCTAGTAGTTAAATATTGTCAGGGAGAAAGATGTAGAAGATGAGCATTAATAGGCAAAAATCTTTGACTTCCCAGTTTCTTCAATCCTTCTAATCTTAGGTGTGTTCTCAGATAGTGGCCATTAGAGTATCTATCATATGTGCAATCTATAAATTTAACATGACTTAACATCTTGCTTTTATACTAATGTTGCTGTTGAAAACAATCCAGACTACTTTCATATCATTAACTCATTTATTATCTCTTTAAAACATTATCTTAAATTATGATGGCTCCTTAGTCTGTGCTCAGTATTTAATATCAAATGCTTTAAGATTCAGAAGAAAGTGAATGCTTATAGTAGTTTCTAAAAACCATTTTTCTGTTTTCTTTTGTGACTTTAAAACATTGTTTTCCATTTAATTTCTTGTCCTTATATCACCCCTACCCACACAAGCTAGCATTCTTCATTCTCTGCTGCCCTTGCACTTGCTAAGCTAGGTCTCATAAATTAATTGTGTCCTTCTTTTAACTCTCTCTTCCTCTAATCTGGTTTCCTTCATTACACAGTTGAGACAATTAGAGGGTTAGGATTGTCAACCCTCCCCACAGTTGAAAATCCAAGTACAGTGACTTCTCTGGTGGTCCTAAGACTCAGTGCTACCAGTGCAGGGGGCCTCAGCTTGATCCCAGGTCAGGGAACTAGATCCCCCATGCCACAACTAAGAGTTCGAATGCCACAGCTAAAGATCCCACATGCAGCAGTGAAAATTGAAGGTCCCATGAGATGCAACTAGACCGGTGCAGCCAAGTAAATCAATAAATAAATATTTAGAAAATCCAACTACAGTTGGTAGTTGGCCCTCTATTTCCTAGGTTCCTTGTATCTGCAAGCTCAACCAACTGTAGACCATGTAGTACTGTAGTATTTACTACAGAAAAAAGACTGAGTTTTATAAGGGAGACAAAAGTATAGCCTCTATTGCTTGTTTCAAAATGTTCTCAATACAGCTGGGGAAACACATTAGAGTTAAATTTATCAAAATGTGATCATATTTCACCTGGAAATAACCTAAATCTTAATATACTTATTTCACATTTGTTTTCAAAGGTTTTCAACTCATGGGTGACATGCCATGCTGTCTGCGTGCATGCTCCCTCAGTTGTGTCCGACTCTTTATGACCCAATGGACTATATCCTGCAAGGCTCCTCTATCCATGGGATTTCCCAGGCAAGAATACAGGAGTGGGTTGCCATTTTCTCCTCCAGGGGATCTTCCCAGGGACTGAACTCCCCAGGGACTCCAGGGGATGTTTCCAGGGACTGAACTCTCGTCTCCTGCATTGGCAGGTGGATTCTTTACTGCTAAGCTACCTGGGAAGCTGCCGTGCTATTTAGGACCCACTTTAATTGTATCTACCAGTGCCAACAGCTCCTAGCTTTCCAATGCTTCTCCATCTCTAGGAGATTTCAAATATCCTTTGAAACATGCTAGGGAATTAAAGTCATAGATAACTAAATTAATAGGAAAAATCAAGAGAAAAAATGTAAAATAACAATAGTAATTATATTCACTGAAATGCTGAACCATAGGCATATGGCTATACATGTCTTCATATAGTTAGGGTTGTCAACTAAAAAACAGATACATAGCATGAGAGTTGTGGGACTTCCCGGGTGGCGTTATCAGTAAAGAACCTCCTGCCAGTGCAGGAGACACAGGAGATGTGGGTTCCATCCCTGGGTCAGGAAGATCCCCTGGAGGAGGGCATAGCAACCCACTCCAGTATTCTTGCCTAGAGAATCCCCCAGACAGAGGAGCCTGGCGGGTTACAGTCCGTAGAGTCACAAAGAGTCAGACATGACGGAAGAGACTTAGCACAAGAGTTGTGAGTTAAGTTTGATTTGGGGCAAAATGAGGACTGCAGCCCAGGAGACAGCCCCTCAGAGAGCTCTGGGAGACTGCTCCAAAGAGGTAGTGGGGGAAGGTCAATATATAAGATTTTGGTGATGGGGGGTGTTCAATGCAATCAAGCACTCATTTTATAGAAAGTTTTCTGCTAGTCACAAAGAGCTGATGTCACCAGGCTTTAGTGCTTTTCTAGATATGAGGAGATGCAAGGATTGGATTATGAAATCAGTCCCTGAAAATATCTAACCATCTAAGGACCTGTTCCACCAGTTTCCCTGGCACACAGAGTACCTTACTCTCCACCCTGAACTCCTTTGCAGGGCGTGTCGAGGGTGAGCAGCTGCAGTGGCACGGGATTCAATTGCCGCAGAGGCAGATGGCAAATGCCCTTGGCAAGCACCAGTTTGTAGTTGGCAGGGTCTTGGCAGGAAAAAGATGATGTACCCCAAAATGTTTAACTACAAAGAGTTTACTGAAGGGACTAGTTAGACATGGTATAGTCAGAGAAAAAGAAAAATGTGAAATTCACTCAGTCGTGTCTGACTTTTTGTGACCCCATGGACTATACAGTCCATGGAATTCTCCAGGCAAGAATACTAGAGTGGGTAGCCGTTCCCCTTTCCAGGGGATCTTCTCAACCCGGGGGTTGAACCCAGGTCTCCCGCATTGTGGGTGGATTTTTTTTTTTTTTTTTTTTAACCATCTGAACTGCCAGGGGATCTTCCCATAGTCAGAAAGGCCAGTACAAAGATAGAGCAAGACATGATGAAGCTCCGAGGGGCTCTGGGAAATCATTACCAACTCTAGGGCTGAAGGGGGAAAAAAGGAAAGATGTTTCCAGCACCAGAGAAAAGACAGCTCTGCTCCCGTCCTCAGATGACTTGCCCATGACTGACCCCAACCCAGAGCTGAAGGGTGATGAAGCCCAGATGATGCTGTAGGGAAAGGTTTAATGTCCAGGGGCACACAACAGAGCTGAGACGAATGAGAGTGGATCTGGGAAGGCAAATAGGGAATAGCAAGCACAAATCCCTACAAAGCTTTGGGAGTCTGTGCAGGTGGGTTTATGATAAGTTATTTCTAAGGCAATGAACTCCAGCATCTTCCACTTGGTTGGAAAGAGTCATAATTGGGCAAACTGAAGAAACAAATGGCCTGAGAATCTAACTTAACCAGTCGGTCTCCCAAAGCCCTCCCAACACACCAACTACCATACAGCTTAAATGTAGCCAAGTTGTTCACATTTTACCCCTGCTTGTTTGGTGGGAACAGGCTCTTTTGTTAGGCCAAACTTACCTTAATAGTAAGGGCCAACTGGTATAAAAGATGGGCCAACACAAAGGTACCATAAGCAGTTATGCACGGATGCCATGGACAATCCCAAGTTAAACCACACACACAACAGAAACCACCCTGAGGTTTGTAACGCAAGGACTCCCTAAATGACCTGTCCTCAGAAATATGCAGATAGCCCATGCTCGGGATCTTGATTAATTAGAATTGATTTGTGAAAGCATCCTAGGGGTACAGTAATACACAAAATGATTCTTGAGTGCCTCAGTTTACCAATTGCTTACTCAGTTACGACTCTGGGGCCCCACGGACTTCCCTGGTGGTCCAATGTTAAGACCCCACACTTTCATTGCAGGGGGCACAGGTTTAATCCCTGGGTGGGGAACTGAGATCTGCATGCCACACAGCACATAATCTAACGTTAGATTCCAAAGCACTGCCTGCTTTTTTTAAAAAATAATTTTATTTATTTTGTTTTAATTTTGGCTGTGCTGAGTCTTTGTTGCTACATGCAGGCCTTCTCTGGTTGCGGCGAGTAGGGGCTACTCTCCAGTTGTGGTCCCAAGCATTGCCTGTTGATTCTCCTAAACAACTGGGCTTTGATCAAGAAAGCAGTGAAAGGAAAGTAGCCTGCTCTTCTCATCTCTAACCTACTTCCTGGCCTCCAATTCCACACTATCTTGGTCATTTTAAATAGAACCTCCATGATCAATAAACTGCTATAGATCAGATGAGGACGGAGAGGAAGACACTGCATTTGTCAGTGAGGTCACTGGTGTCCTTGGCCAAAGCAGTTTCAGTGGAGCAGAGTCTCCTATCTGGTATGCCAAGGTAGGTTAGTGAGGCATGAACAATGCAAGTGAGCTGAACACCAAGCCCCGTTAGTGCCTGACACGGCCAGGAGCAGCTAGAGTAATCTTGAGGCTGCGCTCAGGATACCAAACAAATATGGGAATTTTCTCTGGTTGCCATGACATGGAGAAGTTTGGAAAGCACTGCCACAGAGTGATAGAAGTGGAAGTCAAATTGCAGTTCAGGAGGACGAAGTGGAGAAATGGAGGTGGAGGCTGTGAGCGTAGAGAATTCTTTCCAGACATACAGGTCAGTGAACAAAGGGAGAGAGAGCAAATAGACTGGTTCTAAGGAGGATTAATAGGCAGATGCTTGAGGACGTTCACAGATAACAGAGAAGGATCTGGCTGCAGAGAGAAATTATAGATACAAGAGGGAGAAAAGGAATGCACTGTTAAGGTGGGAAGGAGGGATGCTGAGGGAGTTCACTACTCTAGCTACTATTTCCTTTGTTTAAAAAAAGGTTGAATCACCTGCTGAGAGTGAAAGAGATAGAATCTTGACATGGGGTTTTAAGAGGAAAATAAAGATTCGAAATATCCGCTATCAGAAGTGAGACTGCCAAAAGATAAGTAAAAATTTTGCCAGTGTTGAGAGTCAGACTGGGAAAGGAGCCACAAATCTGTGATGAAGCTAATCAGCAGAGTTATGTTTCACACGGCTGTACCAGGACACCTGGGTGCTTGAGAAGAGATAGTGTTAGGACCAGGACCTGGAAGAGAAAGAATAGTAGAAAAGATAAGCTAGCAAGAGAGTTGCGGCAGCTGGTAATCGAAGGAGGGATAGGATTTGAACTTGTTAGACTTCTGTCTTATTTGTCTTGTTTATCTCTGTATCTCCTGTACTTGGATCAAAGGTGCTTATCTGTGGATTAGAATCACCTAGAGAGCTTTAGAAATTCCTGATACACCTTGAACCAATTAAATTGGAATCTTTTGGTGGCTTCCAAATATAGTATTTTTAAAGGTCTATGAATGATTCCAGTCTACAGTCAAAGATGAAAAACATCTGGTCTAGAATACTATCTAGATAAAAGAGAAACCTAATAAATTTAGTTCAGTGAATGGAATTCAGGTTATATTAGAGAGGTTCTAAAGCTAGACTTCCCAAGTGGCTCAGTTGTAAGGAATCTGCCTGCCAATGCAGGAGATGTGGGTTTGATACCTGGGTCGGGAAGAATCCCTGGAGGAGGAAATGGCAACCCACTCCAGTATTCTTGCCTGGAGAATCTCCATAGACAAAAGAGCCTGGCAGGCTACAGTTCATGGGGTCCCAAAGAGTTAGACACAATGAAGTGACTAAGTATGCATGCACAAATCCAGGAATGGCTGAGGTTTCGAAAAGGGATTAAGACTGAAGTTTCCATGAACTTGAAATGTAGGTTTGAGGCCACAGTTTTTATAGAGGGATTTATATAAATGCTTATTATTTTGGAGTGGGCACAGTCTAAGTGATATGATTAAAGTATTTCTGGCCAAGGAAAATTCTGCATAAGTACCATGGTGTGAAGCATGCTACAGTATTGAAAGCATTCACCTCAGATTGGGACTTGAATCCGACCAAAACCCGTGGGCTTCCAACTAAGAAAACACACCTGGTTTCAAGACCTAATGAAGCTTAGGTTTTGGGGTCTCATCACCGGAAGAATTCTGTGAGAGACAAAGTAATAGATAAGAAGTGGATTTATTTAGGGAGAAACACACTCTACAGACTTCCCAGGTGGCACAGTGGTAAACAATTCGCCTTCAAGGCAGGAGACGCAGGTTCAGTCCCTGGGTCAGGAAGATCCCCTGGAGGAGGGCATGGCAACCCACTCCACTATTCTTGTCTACAAAATTCCATGAACCGAGGAGCCTGGTAGGCTACAGTCCATGGGATCGCAAAAGAGTGGGATACAACTTAGTGACTACGCAACAGCACACTCTACAAACAGAGCATGGGCTATCTCAGAAGGCGAGACTGGCTTCGAAATGCAGTGTGGTTAGCTTTTATAGGCTGGGTAATTTCATGGGCTAATAAGTGGGAGGATTATTCCAACGATTTCGGGGAAGTAGCCACTACCCACCTTTGGATCTCTCATGGTCAGCCTTGGAGCTGTCATGGTGCCAGCCTGCGGGCGTGTTGCTTAGCTTGCTGCTGTGTTATAATGAGGACGAGATGGTTGGATGGCATCACCGACTCAACGGACATGAGTTTGCGTAAGCTCCAGGAGTTGGTGATGGACAGGGAGGCCTGGTGTGCTGCAGTCCGTGGGGTCGCAAAGAGTCTGACATAGCTGAGCAACTGAAGTGAACTGAACTGAGCCTCAGTGTCAGTTGACTTGTCCTGACTTGTTGGACATCCAACTTGTTGGACAAGTTGACTTGTCCACCATCTTGGACCCATTTGGTTCTAATGGGAACCCATTTGGTTCCCATCGGTTTGTGTTGTGTCCTTGGGCTGTGTCATTCTTTCAAAGGTTGTGCCCTGCCTGCTTTCCTCCTGTTTCATTATAGTAGTTAAAGATTTGAAGTTAGGGAGTTGGAGAGTTTGTGAAGTTAGAAGTTAAAGTTGCATAGAAGGGAGAAAGAGAGGAAGACTTGAGGTCCATGGCTCTCAGATTGGACCTTGATCTCAGTTGAACTTGGACGTGAATTTGAGCAAACTCCAGGAGATGGTGAAGGACAGAGGAGCCTGTCTCGTGTGCCACTGTTCATGGGGTCGCAAAGAGGCAGACATGATTTAGCAATGGAATAAAAACAATTCAGTTGAACTGATACAGGCTTACACTTCCTTCTATATCCTCATGACCCTAAATTCATGTTTTTCAGCAAATTTCTCAGGCTCCCTTAGTCTGAGATCACCTTTGCTTCCCTGGGATTGAGTTCACCTTACACTAAGACACACATACTAAAGTCTTATTGTAAACTAGTTAATCCATTTTCTTGCTTTCAAAAGAGTATCAGGTGAAGGCATTGAAGGTTAGGAAAGCAAAGAGTGGTAAAAAGTGGAAAATTCACCACTCTTACAATTGTGCTTCTTGTTTAGTTGCTAGGTCATGTCTGATTTTTTTTGTGACCTCATGGACTACAGCCCGCAAGGCTCCTCTGTTCATGGGATTTCCCAAGAAAGAATACTGGATTAGGTTACCGTTTCCTATTCCAGGGGATCTTCCTGACTCAGGAATCAAAACCATATCTGTTTTGTCTCCTGCACTGGCAGTTGGATTCTTTACCACTGAAATCCCAATTTTGCTTGAGGCTATTCCAGTCAGGGCTTCTACTTAGCAAAGATGACAACAGAAGCAAAACCCACAAAACTAACCTATTACCCAAGTACCATAATATTTTAGGAGAAACACAGTGATGCCAATGACCTCTAAAATGGCGTTTTTTCTTCATTTGATTAGATAGTTAACTGCTCACTTCTCAGGTGACTCAATGGCAAAGAGTCCACCTGTCAACACGGAAGACGAGGGTTCGATTCCTGGTTGGGGAAGATCCCCTGGAAGAGGAAATGGCCACCGACTCCAGTATTCTTGCCTGAAGAATCTCATGGACAGAACACCCTGTCAGGTCACAGTCCATGGACTCACAAAGAGTTGGACACAACCGAGCATGCACACATGAAGCGTTATCTTATCACAACTCACAACCTCTGTATGGGATCACATTGAACTCTGATGGCACGTTAGGTGATTAGGGTGGGTTGGGCTTTCATGACAGAGCTAATTTATCCTCCCCACTGCCCAACACCTAAGTCATTTCCAAGGAATTGTTTATAAATAGTTGGGTAGAGTATGGTCAGGTGGTGAAGAAGTTTGTAAATCATTATTTTATTATATGAGGAAGCAGTTGCATTTCTCCTCCTGGTGAGGTAAATATTAACTTTCTAGATGGAAAACTGTAATCCTAATCATCTTGGCAGCTCTCTGGTCATATGACATACCTGGGGGCAGCTCCAGGTGGCCGTGCGTCAAACAAATGACAAGGAGCCTCAAGTAATATTTGACTAAGAATTGTTTTCTCTGTGGGAGACAATCAGCAGTCATACCACCTAAGCTGGCAAACTCTCCTCCAGCGCTTGTTGCTATGGCAGGATGTTGGAGGAAGTTTCTGGAGGACAAGTAATACCCCTCACTGCGACTGGTGAGCCAAAGAAACAGTCACAATGGAATCGACATAGGAAAGAAGACTTTAGACTGAAGACGTGGCGTTCTCCCCAGAGCGGCAGGACTGAGGAAGGACCAGGTCTCTCTGCCCCATTGTTACTACCCTGTCCCAGGTGCCTCCCGCCACCTAGAACCTAAGGCAGCTTCCCATAGGCATCCTGCCTCCAGACCTGGTCCTCCATTCCATACATAGTCTGCAGCCATCAGGCTCTTTCTAAAATGCCATTCTGAGGACTTCCCTGGTGGTTCAGTGGCTAACACTCTGTGCTTCCCACACAGGTATCCAGGTTCAATTCCTGGTTGGGGAACTAGATGCCACATGCTGCAACTAAGAGTTCACCTGACTCAACTAAATGTCCCGCATGCTGCAATGAGGACCACATGCCACAACCAAGGCCTGGTGTAGCCAAATAAATAAATAAAATTAAAATGTAAATAAATAACACCATTTATAATAATGGTATTACTATATATAATAATATATATTAAATAAATAAATATATGAATAGTATAATAAATATAAATATATATAAATAGAAAATATATTACTATAATTAGAAAATATATTAATATATAAACCATATAAATATATAATAGAAATATATATGTTTATATATACATAAATCATATAATAAATATAAATAATATAATAATAAATGAATAAATAAACACCATTCTGGTTTTATCAGCCCCAACTAGAGCCCATTTTATGACTGCTCGTTTCTCCCATTTCTCAGAATAATGTCAGCTCTGAGTACAGCTGAACATCTCAATTAATGATGATTTCTGCCTGCAACTCCCAGTTTCCATCTAGTTTGCTTAAACCAGTAAGCTCTCTGGCTTCTTCTTCTGGGAACCCACTTCCTCCTCTTTTTCTCACTAACTTTATTTTTCAGGACTCAATTTAGATATCCTAGTGGGGACCCCTATAACACCCTAAACTTCACTTATCATAAGCTATTGCATCTTGTAGGATGTTTAATTATCTGCCTGTCTTGCTGTATAGTATTAACTCACATCCAGTGTCTAATACTCACCACACCCTATCAAACATTTTCCTTGGCATATCTCGTGTGATTCCCGTAACAGTCCTGTGAGAAAAACACTTGATTACAAATAATTAAATTGAGGCCCATGTTAAGTCATTTGCTTAAGTCCTACAGCTAGAAACCTCCATAGGGCAAGATGGTGTCGGTCTTGCCTATCATTTGATCCCTAGCAATCCTGAGCCTAGCCCTTTAACATAGCTAACACTTACATTGCACTTAAACTGTGCTGGGCATATCTCAACCTTCTGTCAATAAGATGTGGAAACTGAAATAAAAGTGACCTGCATATGATCACACAGTAGAGAAGTAGTCAGGTTGGGATTTAAACATAAGCAACTGGCTTCAGAGCTGCAGCACTCTTAATCTCTAGGCAGTTCTTCGTTTGCTTAAACAGAAATGTTTCAAGTTGCAGAAATGTTAAGGAAACAGATGAAGCAGTCAATAAAGCAAAGCAAATCGAGACCACTTTTAGTAAGGCAATTTGTTAGTTGCCTTCAGACAGCCTGTCATGAAGTCTTCACAGTGCCCACGATAGGATAGATGCATAGTTCCCACAAATGAAAACATGTCTGGAAGCAAAAAAAAATCATTTTCTATCTTCGAGTGTCTCAGCTTCAGTGAGTAGTTGTCAGTGATTAAAAAAAAAAATCAACTAAAATTTCCTTTTTAGTACTGCAGTATGTACTCAAATGACATTATCTAGAAAAAATAGGGCGGAGAAGGCAATGGCACCCCACTCCAGTACTCTTGCCTGGAAAATCCCATGGATGGAGGAGCCTGGTAGGCTACAGTCCATGGGGTCGCTAAGAGTCCAACACAACTGAGCAACTTCACTTTCACTTTTCACTTTCATGCACTGGAGAAAGAAATGGCAACCCACTCCAGTGATCTTGCCTGGAGAATCCCAGGGACGGGGGAGCCTGGTGGGCTGCCGTCTATGGGGTCGTACAGAGTTGGACACAACTGAAGTGACTTAGCAGCAGCAGCAGCAGAGAAAATAGGGAGGGAAATCCAGTGGGATTATGGTGAAAAAGTCCACCAGCTATATTGGTAGAGGACTACTGTGACCTGGGAAAAAAAGAACGGAAAAATCCTTGCATTTCCTAAGAAGGCCAAAAACACCTTAGTTTGCCCTTGTCAAGTACAAACAGAACTTGGGTGGCAGAGAGAAAGAAGCAAAAGAATGCTTTCATAGTTGTTTTTATCTGCCTTCCCCAAAAGGAAACTTATATTACTGTTTCTTCTGATTTTTCTGAATCGTTTTGATGGTTTCTACCACAATGACTTGTTTTAGAAGATCAACTCCATATTTTTTCCTTTTAATAAAACAGAAAAAAAATTGAATAAATTTTTATTTCTATTTATTCAATTGAAAAATTGAATAAAATGGAAAATATTTTACTTTTTGGAGAATGAGGGGAGAATGATGACTTGGGGGAATGAATGCCCCTCATCATCAGATGTGTCCCGGCAGCAGCTGGCAGGTCCAGAGCTGGAGATCCCCATAATTGTCACAAAGGCAAGGACTTTATTTGACTTGGCTGCTGCCTTTTGTTAGAGACAGGAAAAAACAGTCCTTGACCAGAAATAATGGCTTGCTGATAGGGAGGAGCTCAGGTTAGGGATAGGATTTGTTCATAGATTTAAGGAGGAGTTGATGGAAAAGGAAGAAACAAGCATAACTCCTAGGTGTGTGGCTTTAGCTTCTGGGTGGGGTCAGTTATTGATATAAGGAAGGCTGTGGGGAAGAAGAGATTTCAGGAAGAAAATTTCTAAATTAAATTTTGCACGTGTTAAGTTTGAAATTTCTGAATGAGGGTCCTACTTCGTCTTCCTTGTTCTACTTATACTCCATTATGGTATCTGCTCAGCAGCAAGAGGAGCCTTTTAAACTGTAACTCAAAGCCATCCAACAACTCCACACCTAGCTACAAGTAAAAATGAAAGTCATGACCTTGTCTTCTACACACATCCTTGCTCCTTCCCTTCCAGCTGTGCTGTTCTCCTTGCTATCCCTTGAACATACCAGGTACATTCCCACTTCAGGATCTTTGCAGTGTATCTTCCTTTTTTCGGGAAGGCTCTTCCTACAGATAAGTTAGCTATCTTCCTGACCTCACCTCCTCCAAACCTTAGCCTGAATTTTGGCATCTTGGTAAGGTCTATGCTGATCACCCTATTTAAAACCACGACTGTTCTTCCATACCCAGCACTCTACTTTCTCTTCTTACATAGCACTTTTATTTCATCACCCCCCCCCCCCCCGCATTTTGGGGGTGGTCAGCATGCTGCATAGCTTGTGGAATCTTAGTTTCATACCCAGGGACTGAACCCAGGCCCTCAGCAGTGAGAGTGCAGAGTCCCAACCACAGTACCACCAAGTTATTTCCTATACTATGACTCTTTAATAAGGTCAGTTGTTAATCTTCTTTTCCTCTCACTGGAATGTAAGCAGGACGAAGGACAATTATTTGATACTAGTATCAAATTTGATACTAGTTTAGCCCAAGAACCTAGAATATTCTATGGCACATACTAAGTACCCAATAGTTATTGGTTGAATGAGTAGAAATAATTATCTGCTGTCTAAGAAATGTCAAAAAGATTGTTGGATAGATGAGTACAGACCTAAGGAGAGGCGAGGTCTGGAAATATTCATCGTGATGAATTAGTTAAAACTTTGAGAATGGATGAAGCTACCCAAGGTAAAGACATGACTAGCAAAGAGAGGTTCCAATGTTAAGACCTGGAAAATGTCCACATTTTGACATCAGACAGAGATGGAGAAACCAAAAAAAAAAAGATATTTAGAACCAGTAATGTAGGAGAAAAACTAGGAGATATTTGGGGAGGGGTGGTATTGTGTGAAGGAGAGAGGGGTCAATAATCTCATCTCCTGCTGTGTAGTTGGGTAAGATAAGGCTAGAAAAGCCTCCATTATATTGGCAACAGTGGAGATCTTTGCCAGTCTTGGTAAGAACAGTTTCTGGGGAGATCGAAGTTGAGATGGATTGCCAAAATGGCTTGAGGATACTACTGGAGGACTGTACTTAAAAACAACTTCCCAGGTGCCACTAGTGGTAAAGAACACATCTGCCAATGCAGGTATACATAAGAGACAAGGATTCGATCCCTGGCTTGGGAAGATCCCCTGGAGGAGGGCATGGCAACTCCCTCCAGTATTCTTGCCTAGAGAATCCCAGTGACAGAGGAGCCTGGCAGGCTGCAGTCCATAGGGTCGCAGTGTCAGACATGACTAAAGGGACTTAGCATGTAGTTCAACGTGTGTGTGTGTACTTAGTCACTCAGTCATGTCCAACTCTTTGGACTGTGGCCCACCAAGCTCCTCTAGAAGTCCATGGAATTTTCCAGGCAAGAATACTGGGGTGGGTTGCCATTTTCTTCTCCAGGGAGTGGGTTGTACTTAAATATAGCTCCGCCAAATAAGAGCAAAAGATAACTAGGAATAATAACTCACAGGACCAGAACTAATAGGAAAAGAGACAGCAGCAGATCAGCAACATCAATTTTTGGAAGATGAGAAGCACCTGAAAAAGTAGAAATTGACTCAACTCAGTAGACCAGGGGGATACACGCCTATGTGCCCGGGAGCAGTGGTAGAATCGGGGTGTTTTGATGATGAACAAGTCCATTTGCTATGTAGAACTCTTCAGACGTTTTGCACTTGGGTCCAGAAGGTACTACAGAAAGTAAAGTTAATCTGCCTGGATAGAAACAGGGAAAGTGGTTGAAAACTTTTATAGAGTAATTGATCTCACTGATTCCTTTCCTTGTATGACCTGCCTAGAGAACTACAATTCCATGTACCTCCAGCCTACCCAAAGAGTTTTATTCTCTGGAGAAATTGGATTAGCGAGAGAGACTCGACTCTGGGACACAGAGATAAGGATAGAACAAGACATGGAGTTATAAAGGTGGGAATTAAGTGAAAATTTTCATACTGAATTATAATTATTAGGCTCCCTTCTCCTGCTGTGCTCCTGGAATTCTGTCCACAGATTGGAAAGTATATTGGGGGACTTTCTTTGAAGAATCTAAGTTACACACGAGAAAAGACTGACAGATGCTGGTATCTCCAGAATCATCCAATAAAAAGGCGCTGTCTTAGTCTGCTCAGGCTGCTATAATGAAACACCATAGACATTTCTCACAGTTCTGTAGGCTGGGAAGCCCAAGATCACTGGAAGATACAGTGTTCGGGAGTGCCCTTGCAGACAGCTGTGTTCTCACATGGTGGAGACAGAGAGAATTTTCTCTTCCTCTTCTTATAAAGCCTCCAATCACCTCATTTAATCATAATTACCTCCTAAAAACCCTATGTCCAAATACAGTCGTATTGGAGTTAGAGCTCCAACATAGGAATTTAGTGAGAGAGGGGGTCACAATTCAGTTCATATCCCTGAACAGGAAATAACCATTGAGAGTGTGCCTTTTTATACGTTTGGGATCTGGTTTTAATGGCAGTTATCCCACTTCGATTAATGTAAGGGATTTCAACAGAGGAGAGGAGTGAAAAGAGAGCCACGCACTAGACTTTTCTAGAGGACAGCTAACCTCTCCTGCTTAGAAAAGAAGAGAGAGGCTTTCAGAGGGAGGGCACCAAATGAAAAATTAAACTGATTTATTCGAACATCTGGGGAAAATTATTGGTAAAGGTTCAGCAAGTCTATTGAAACATTTAGAGAAACAATAAATGATAAACACATGGGAAGCTTAGCAAAGGCAGTTTCAACTCCAGGAAAAACAAAATGTTGTATGAAGAGGAGATATTCATGCATCTTGGCTTAAACAGGGAATCTTTACTGGACATAGTAATGTAAACAACAGCCGATTCAGCCGAAAATTATAATAACTTTACATGGAGGGGATGAAGCAGGAAAGGGAAGTTGTGTGTGTGTATGAGAGAGAGACATGACATACTTAACCTTCTGTAACAGGAGGTGTTTAGAAAACATTTAAAGTATATTAAGAAATAGCATTATTATCCTATAAAAATATGTCAATAATTACTAGTAAAAACAGCAAAGAAGTTGAAAGTGGGTTCCACTGGGAGTGGGGTGGGAGCGCCAGTTGAATATTTAAGACTTATTTGTATATTGGGTAAAACTGATACACGTAACTTTTCAAAATACATGGTAAATATATATACTTCAATTAAAAAAATATATATATATAGTCTTCCCCAGTGGGTCAGAAGGTAGAGTCTGCCTGCAATACGGGAGACCTGCGTTCCATCCCTGGGTCAGGAAGATCCCCTGGAGAAGGGAATGGCAACCTACTCCAGTATTCTTGCCTGGAAAATCCCATGGACGGAGGAGCCTGGTGGGCCCCAGTCCATGGGGTTGCAAAAAGTTGGACATGACTGAGTGACTAACACACACACACACATGTATACACACATAGGTGTATATATATATGTGACAAATGCTGTCAGTCAGTCCAGCCGCTCAGTCATGTCTGACTCTTTGCGACCCCATGGACTGCAGCACGCCAGGCTTCCCTGTCCGTCACCAACTCCCGGAGCTTGCTCAATCTTATGTCCATCAAGTCGGTGATGCCATCCAACGATCTCATCCTCTGTTGTCCCCTTCTCCTCCCACCTTCCATCTTTCCCAGCATCAGGGTATTTTCAAGTTAGTTCTTTGCATCAGGTGGCCAAAGTATTGGAGCTTCAGCTTCAGCATCAGTCCTTCCAATGAATATTCAGGATTGATTTCCTTTAGGACGGACTGATTGGATCTCCTTACAGTCCAAGAGAGTCTCAAGAGTCTTCTCCAACACCACAGTTCAAAAGCATCAATTTTTTTGGCACTCAGATATCACTTTTATATGTGGAATCTAAAAAAATAAAACTAGTTAGTATAACAAAAAAGATTCACAGATATATAGAATAAACTAGTAGTTATCAGTGGACAGAGGAGACGGGGGAGTGGGACAAGATGGGGGTAGGGGCTTGAAAGATACAAACTACTGTGTATAAAATAAACAAGTCACAAGGTTATGTTATATAGCAGAATATAGCCAATATTTTATAGTAACTATAAATTCAATATAACATTTAAAAATTGAATTTCTATGTCATACATCTGAAACATATAACATCATGAATCAACTATACCGCAATTAAAAAAATACATAAAATACATTGTACAGGAGGTTTAAAAGAAGAGATGGGAAGTATGGACAGCTCTTTCAGGAAGCTTTGCTGGCAGAGAGGAGCAAAGCAATGGGGTAGCAACTCATTCAAGGGTGAATTAAAAAAATTTTTTTTTGGCTGCACCACATAAGATCTTAGTTCCCCAGTCAGGGGTCAAACCAGTACCCCCTGCAGTGGAAGCTTGGCGTCCTAACCACTGGACTACCAGGAAAGCCCTTGAATCGAAATAGGTTTCAAGTGAGAATACTTAGTTACCAAATCAAACAGTGCGGACTTTATAATGAAAAGTGGAGTCTCTTGCACCCCACCCCCTTTCCAACACATTGCTTTCCATTCACCTATAAACATTTAAACCATGGTTTCTCTCAACTCAGCAGTGTGAACAAAGTTTGCTGCCCTGGGAGAGGAGGGCATAGTTTCCTGCCCTGGGAGAGGAGGGCATAGACAGGATTTCTGCCAATGGAGAGCAGTGTCTCACCAGCCCGTGAGCAAGCCGAATGGCTCATGCTCTGCTGGCGTCTTATCACCACCCAGCCTGTAGGAAGACAGGAAAGCCCAGAAGAGAAGCTGGGAAGCATGCTGTTAGGGCATTTTTGCAGCACTGCTTTGTAGAATTCTGTGATCTCTCAGACTCACAGTGCCCTCATTAGGACCTGTGCAAAGAGGAAGGAAACACCGAGTTCTGTTTGCCATATATCTTAAAGCCTTGAGGTCTAAATTTGATTTGGGGAAATCAAGAGAGTGATTTCCTACCTCTGCCCGCCTTGAGAAGAATAGGTGAAATGCTTTCTGTTGGTATCTTTACCCAGACCCTGTACGAAAGTGAAAGCGTTAGTCACTCAGTCGTGTCCCACTCTCAGTGACCCCCACGGACTGTAGTCCGCCAGGCTCCTCTGTCCATGGGATTCTCCAGGCAAGAATACTGGAGTAGTTGCTATTTCCTACTCCAGGGAGACCCCGTATACCATAATTATAAAGAGGCACAGGCTAGTTCTCATGGTCACACCTCTACTGAGGGTGCTGTAAGTAGGGATAAATTTTATTGCTCTCAAGTGGCTTAAATCATAACAATATAATGCAAACATACAGTGTTTACTTTCTGAACATTAATGAAACAACCATATGAGTACAGAAGAGCCACCAGAACTATGAGGGATTTTAAAACAAACATAAAAAGGCCCTCAGGAAAATGGCCTGTAGATCATCATCTAGGGATTTTTAAAGATTATATTTATGTTTCTTCTTTTGCAGCATATTTAAGAGGATGACAGATTTGCCAGGTTTAATGCAATATTTAAGATAATACATTATAAAAGTTACTGAACTCAAATATTAGAGGTGGGACTAGTATACAGACGTATGCCACTGCCTTGGAGTGGGAATTTGTTTTGGAGGGAGGTTGTCATAACTAACTTGGGAAGAATCAGACGACCATTTGCAAATCGGTATTTCATGTTTTCCCCATTAGGGACCTAACTCCCTGATATTTTCCATGATACTGTCTGTCTATTGAAATGTCAATAGAAGAGAAAATATACCATGCCTTTTAGGTATGTCACGTGGCTATGTCAACCTAGAGGAAACTCAGATGTCTTCAGGGACCAGACAGGCGAGTAAGATGCATGTGAACGCGAGGCCCAAGAGAACATGGATTAAATTAAAACCCACACTACACATCCATGGGCTTCCCAGGTGGCACTAGTGATAAAGAACCCGCCTGCTAATGCGGGAGACATAAGAGACACAGGTTTGATCCCTGGGTTGGGAAGATCCCCTGGAGGAGGGCACAGCAACCTACGCCAATATTCTTGCCTGGAAAATCTCATGGACAGAAGAGCCTGGTAGGCTACAGTCCATAGGGTCACAACGAGTTGGACATGACTGAAGTGATTGAGCACTCACTCACACACACACACACACACACACACACTCTCACACACACTCACACACACACACTCACACACACACACACACACTCTCTCACACTCTCTCTCTCACACACACACACACACCCCAGCCATACTGTGCCGGCCAAACAGGAGTCTGCTGCTCACCTCTTTCCTGGGGGCTGCCAATCTGTGATCTCTGCTCAGCTGTGGGAATAACGCCCCCGACAAAGTGAGACCAGAACGCCCTCTAGAGCCACGGGGGTTTCTAACACTCTCTTGGAGCAGAACCAATTTAGGCCTAAAGGAGTTAATCCAAAATGACTGCCTGAAGTCCCACCTCGCCTCCAAGCCGTGCTCAGAGCCTAGCTCCTCCACGAAATCACCCCTTTCTCCCTCTGAGACGGGGCCTTACCTCCTGCTCAGTACCTCTGTTACAGCACCTCCAGTGTTGTGTGTTGCAATGGCCTGGGTTTGTGTCAGCTTCGCCTCCCGGAACTCATGGCCCAGCCTTACTATGTAAACCTACATCTCTCTCCGTAAAATTCAAAGGAAGGAATTTCTGAGTATTTGAATTGCATATAGAAATTATTTTAAAATCCTAGAGCTGTATCCAAAAAAAGAATACCTCCTACCTTACATATTCTCTCAGTGTTTCCCAAACTGGTGTTCCTCCAAACATTCGTCCCAGGAGATGCTCCCTGAAAAGTGTTTTGTGGCCACATGCCACCCTGTATCCTGATCGAGTCACATGGCACGCTGGCATTGTAAAGGCTCTGAGAAGATCAGGAAAAATTAAAGAAAAGTTTACTTTTTTTCACCGAGATTTCTCCTCACATATTTAGCCATGGGATTCTTTTTGTTGAAAGACATCTTTAAGCCATGGGATTCTTTTAATGGGACCATTTAAGGACTTGCTCCTTGGTTATACACTTTATTTTTTTCATTATGAATATGAGTTTTATTTATTTATTTATTTATTTTCCATTTATGTTTATTAGTTGGAGGCTAATTACTTTACAATATTGTAGTGGTTTTTGCCATACACTGACATGAATCAGCCATGGATTTACATGTGTTCCACATCCTGAACCCCCCCTCCCGCCTCCCTCCCCATCCCATCCCTTTGGGTCTTCCCAGTGCACCAGCCCTGAGCACTTGTCTCATGCATCCAACCTGGGCTGGGGATCTGTTTCACCCTTGATAGTATACTTGTTTCAATGCTGTTCTCCCTGAATATCCCACCCTCGCCTTCTCCCACAGAGTCTAAAAGTCTGTTCTATACATCTGTGTCTCTTTTTCTGTTTTGCATATAGGGACTTGCTCCTTGGAATGTAACCTTTGCAGAAGCAGCCAGGACAGACTCTGGCCCCAAGCTGCCTACAAGCAACCCTCAGCATTCATCGTCCTTGGGTAAGTTACTTGACCTGAACAGGTTACTTGACTTAAGCTGTCTCATTTGTAAAATGGGCATAATAGTAGGACATCCTCTCTTACAGGGCTGTTGTGAAAGTTAAATGAGTTAATATACATATAAACTATGTGTGTGTGCATGTTAAATTGTTTCAATCGTGTCTGACTCTGTGACCCCATGGACTGTAGCCCGCCAGGCTCCTCTGTCCATGGGATTCTCCAGGGCAAAATACTAGAGTGGGTGTCATGCCCTCCTCTAGGGAATCTTCCAGACCCAGGGATCAAACCCCCATCTCTTACGACTCCTGTATTGGCAGACTGGTTCTTTATCACTAGTAGCACCTGTATCTCAGCCTAAATTTGGAGTTTTGGTCAGAATATCAGACTTTTTTCCCTGCTTCAAATTCAGGAAAAAAAATTAGCAACAAGAGGACATTGAAGTATCGGCTTTGCTACCAATAAAGGCTGTTTAGAGGAAGCTTGCTATTAGGTTTGTTAATATGTTTCACTACCTTCCTGCCTTATCCACTTCACCCCCATTTGATTCCAGCCTCTCCATTGCAGGTGGAGATGGTTGCAGGCTTTTTTTCGTAGGGTTAGGTCATTTACAGCAGAGTGGACAAAGTAAGTGTTTGTCTTGTGTATTAGTTTGTTAGGGCTGCTATAACAAAGTGCCACAAACTAGGTGGTTTAGAATGACAGAAATTTACTGTTCTGGAGGCCAGAAATCTGAAATCAAGGTATCAAGGACCACGCTCCCTCTGAGATGTGTAGGGGAAGGCTCTTCCCTGGCGTGTTCTCTCTCTCTAGCCCCAAGTGTTCCTGGGCTTGTGGCGGCAAACCCCCATCTCCACCTTCATCGTCATACAGCATTCTCCCCGTCTATTCACACGGCCTTCCCTCTCTGAGCGTCCCTCTCTATGTCTACATTTCCCCTTTTTATAAAGACTTCAGTCATGCTGGACTAGGGACCACACTCACGACCTCATTTTATCTTGATTACCTGTGTAAAAACCCTGTTTCCAAATAAGGTCCCATTCTGGTTTACAGGGGGGTCAGGACTTCAACACAACCTTTTTGGGGGGACAGAATGCCACCTGTAACATCCTGAGACCAAACCCTCTGAAATAGAGGAAAAGGGACCGAAGATAAATTCTGATCCTTCTTCCCTATGTCGCCAATCAGAGACATCGTTCCTCCTTGCTTGGGACAGCGGGAGAGGGGATCAAGGAAGTCCAATGTGCTCCTACGTCTGAAATGGAGAAATCTCCCTCCCTCTCTATGGAAAATGAAGAAGGAGGGAAACCTCCCCATTCCCACCCACATCTCCAAACTGTGGTCCAAGGAGGATTTGGGGAATAAAGAGGTCTTTGGAATTGCTTGTGATCCTGCCCTAAAATTTGTCAGTTGGAGTCCCTCCATCTCTCTTGGGGCTCAAAGGGCATACCTGTGTGTACTGAGAACACTAGTTGCCTAGATGCTGGGAAACTTAAGGATGCCCTGGTGTTGCATCTGGAGCCAGTTTCAGTTGGCTATGCCCTTGGGAACAAAGTTCTTTCAAGCCTAATCTTTTTGGGAGGTTGAGGAGAAAATATTCTCAATAGTCTTAGAAACAGCTATTAGCAGTTAGTACACTATGTGTATATATATATATATATATATATTTAGATTTTTAATAAAGATTTGAAGAAGGGGAATGCATATTCAATAATGAGGGGAGAAATGGAGATATACATGAGGCAAAGATAACATTTCAAATAGCAATGGGTAGTGTGGGAGGGAGGCTCAAGAGAGAGCGGATATATGTACACATATGGCTGATCCATGTTGTTGTATGGTAGAAACCAACACAACATTGTAAAGCAATTATCCCCCAATTAAATTTTTTCAAAATTAATTTTAAAAATAGCAATGGGTAGAACAAGCTCTGTGCATGCTAGGTCGTTTCAGTCGTGTTCGACTCTTTGGCAAACTATGGACTGTAGCCCACCAGGCTCCTCTGTCCATAAAATTCTCCAGGCAAGAATACTGGAGTGGGTTGCCATTTCCTCCTCCAGGGGATCATGTTGGATTAGAGGCCACACTCATGACCTCATTTTAACTTGTGTCTCCACCCAGGGATCGAACCCGTGTCTCTTACGTCTCATGTATTGGCAGGTGGGTTCTTTACCACTAGCGCCACCTGGGAAGCCCACAGAATGAGCTAGGCGTTAGGGGAGAGGATCTACAGCTGTTAAGTATTGACCCTTTGCCTGACCTGTACTATCTTGTTTAATCCTCATACCCTCTGAGTCTCGCTGGTGAGCTCTGGGGCAGGGCAGCTTATCACCAGGGCTTGTGCTCTTAAGGGCTGAGCTACACAGCCTCCTTTGTCTGAAACCCAGGAGGCTGCTCTTCCTCTGCATCCTGAGAATGGTTTGTGTCATTTCTTCTACAGCACTGAATCCGTTTGGAGTTGTTCCCTTTCTTGATTGTGAGCCCCTCCAGGAGGAACTGGTCCACACTCATCTTCACTGTTTAATCTGCTGCCTGTCACCTTGTGGGTAAGCTTTTAGTTAAATCAATGAATAATTTTTTATTAAAGAACCCTTGAAGATTTTTCTGATCCACAGAGTTGCTATAATACTCATGAACTGTGATTGCTTCACACACAGAAACAAAGACATTCAGGCTAATGATCTGTATTACAGCAGTGACAATATGCTAACCAGTCTCTTTCATTATTTAGAACTTTCCCCACAATTTAAATTGAGAAAGCCCGATTTCTTCCTAGGTCTTTTCGTGGAAGTATCCAGGGTGTGGTGCTCAATGCCTAGTGTCTTGGTGTCTTCAGGGAACCTGCTGAAGGTCACTGACTCAGGCTCTTCCTAGACTAGGTAGGCCGAGGGTGACTCTGGGCCACTGACACTAGAAAAGTACTGACAAATCTGTTGCCCCATTCAAACCTGGCGTTCATTTACATAGTGAATTTTGGAACACAAGAAATTAGCTGGCCTTTATGTTACATTCTGCTCCCCACGAGATGCCTAATTTTGGGAACCCATGGAGCACAGACTTGATCTAATAAATGCACAGAGGGACAAACACATATTAGAAGAATCTCAAATCAAAATCTAACAGCAACTGACCATGTGACCTGCTTTGGGAAATGGAAAGGGAGACAGCCCCAGCTGTTACCTGCTTATTAAACTAAGCATCCTGGACCTTGTTCTACTCTAGATGATTTTCTTATATAGAACAAATGGAAGAGCAAAGGGAAATAATACGTTCGTGAGAAAATGGCAGGTACTGGAAGCTGAGTGGAAGCCAAATGGAAGGAATGGTGGCAAAGACTATATATCTCTTCTGTTTTCTAAACTCAAAGAGAGAGAAAAGTGAATAATACTTCTTGGTTTGATGGTCTCTGGGCAGCTTGGATCTTTAAATATTTGTTCAGTAGTTTCTATTTCTTCATTTATTCATCTACGTGTTTATTGATTCGTTCAGGAAACATTTATTGTGTACTACTCTGTGCTAGACACGAGGTAGGACACTGAGGATGTAGGGATGAGGGAGGCCGATTGCCTATCCTCCAGAGTTTAGGAGGAATTTAAACACGGACATGGAGTAGACTGAAGACGCTTTGAAGGCAGAGATGGAGACTTACTCATCGTGGTAGCACCAATCCGTGGTACGGTGACTGCCATATAGGAGACATCTAATAAATGTTTCTTGAATGACTTAATGAAGGTATTGGTTATACATTAATAAAGCAATTTTCACACTGTAGTGTTAAACTACTAAATATAGTTGAAGACTTCAAAAAATACTAAAAAGTTTCTTGCATGGTAGTAACTTCAATAAAATTTTCTAATTGGAAAAATAGCCAACGTAATTTATACAATATATATCTGTTAATATACTAAAACCTCCATGGTGCTCTAGTGCTGCTGAATGCTACCTATGTTTTAAATGATTCATCCTGAGTTAGAAGTTCCAGGGTAGGGTGTTCTTCCTTAATACTAGTTAATATTTTTTTTTCAGTTGTGGCTCAACCTGAGTGAAGCCACTGACATAGAAAAGGCATCAGTTGTTCTAGTCACTTTGGTGAAAAGAGCATGGCACGGGTTGACAGTCGTTGTGAGGACATTTGAAACAGCGCATGTGTTTGTATTCTTATTGATTTCTGGTAGCACTTTAAAAATAGAAGCCATAAATTATGTATAGCCAAGAACTATTAAGAACTTCAAGGCAACTACACTTAAAATAAATGGCCCAAGAACTGTAAAGTCAGCTGGCTTAGAGCAAGAATTTCTAACAATAATTCATTTCTAGCTGTTACTAGTCATGCCCATGGTCTTGGAGGATGCTAAGAGGGATCTCTGGTGTGGCTACAGCCATGGGTCAGGTACCAGCTATGGATGGGGCACACATAACCTAAAGTCTGCCTAGGGCTAGGGTTTGTTTCTGCAGGTGGCTCCAGGCCCACACTCTTCTCCACAGATGGCTGCCCACAGAAGGCCACCGAGTTCCTCTCATGAGACTGTCCTTGATACCTGAGCAGCGGTCTCGTGGCATGGGCAGAAATTTCAGAAAAGCATGAGAAAGCATGACCACTGAGTGTGGTCAATATCAGGGCCAGTGGCACTGCCAGTTTGAGCATGCTTGCGGCCATAGCTTGTGCCTTAGCTGCATAAAGAGGACTTCAGTCAACAGCTACCCTGCAGCAAAGTGGTAGCACGCACATTAAGTTCTCCTAGTTAGAGAACTCTGTAGACAAAGGATTGGAATAGGCACTTACATGATGTGGTCCCCTTGCAGTTCAGGGTTAACAATGTGTGACAATTTGATTTGAGGCATTTTGAAAGATAACATTCCTTAACACCACTTAACGACCGTGGAGTTATCATAACACATACAAACAGGCACAGGAGTGCTTTAATGCCTTCTCACTGTGCAAGCAGAGGAAGATGCCCAGAAGAATGTGGAGTAAGTTGTACAATCTGTATGGAGAACAGAGGGAAGCATACAGATAGCTTCTGCCTATCACACACATGGACTTTGTGGCCACCTATACTTAGCCTTCTCTTGCTAGAACCAGGCAGAGAATAAGCTAGTTGTTTTTCTGAAGAATGGCTGAGTGACCAGGGCTGGATAACAATCTCTGGGCATGACCTGGCTCAGTGACAACTGGAAGGCACATTCTGGCCCTTTTAAAAAACTCATCAAAGGTCAGGGACGGAGAATCTGGAAAATGGTTGGCCAAATGTTCTGAGACCTTTCTTCTTGGCATGTAATGTAGAAGTATAGTTCATTTTTTCAACTAATATTTAGTCTTTGCTACATGCTAGTTACCAGTACTACACTGGTAAATGAGAGATCCATCCTACCTTGATGAAACTTACTATTTATCCAGCAAGGGGAAAATTTTCAAACCAAGCCACCAGAGTAAATATATATTTTCAAACAGTGATATGTCTACCGAAAGAAGTATAGGATACTTTTTGAGGCATTGTTATAGAAGAACCTAATTTAGGTTTGGGGCTAAGGAAGGCCCTACTTTGAGTAAATGACATTCAGCTGATAGCTGAAGGCTGGAGTTGGAGTTGGCAGAGTGTGTGTGCGTGTGTACATGTGCCTGTGTGTGTGAAGAGTGTGAGTGCTGGGGACATTGGGAAGTGTTGTGGGCTGAAGGAGTAGCAAAGGTCTCATGGGGGAAGTTTGACTCTTTGGGGAATTGAAAGCAAGCCAGGGTGGTTGTCATGGGATGTGTGAGTCAGAGATGGGTATGAGTTGAAGTGGGAGGTAGGCAGGATCCACACCATTCAGGGCTATGTAGATCATGTGGAACATCTGTGATTTATCCTAAGGATGGAGTGTGTTTGTCGGTGATCTGCTGTAGAAAGATGTGATGAGGTGTACCCCAGCTGTCAACCTGAAGAAGGATGCTTCTCAGCAGTGGTTCTTGAAAGTGAACCAGGATTGAAGTGTGACCTTGGGTGAAATGTCAGTGAGACAGGGTCGCATTTCATTACACATTTTATAGATTATCAGTGACGGTGATAGAGCTTTATCGAGGTTGTGGAAAAGGAATGAAATCACTCAGGAAAATACTTCATGTTGACTTGACGTCCCCCACATCTCAAATACCATGAGCACATGTGCAGACATCCAGGAAGGCAGAATCAGTGAACACCAGGGTCCCTTCTGGAGCTGACTCTGCAAGCAGTTGTTCACTCCACATCCTGCCCTACTAGAATCTCTCCTTGTAAGCTCTCTCTCCTGCTCCTCAGTTCAGGAAATAGGAGGGGAGTTTAAATAACTCACTCTCAGGACTCTTCTCCTAAGCTTGAAAAAAATTTTTTTCTTGTATGTTTCTTAGGAAAGGGTAATAGAAAATACCAAGCTGCAAAATCTTTGACAGTGCAAAGGAATGCCTGTGGTGCTGCCCACATTTGCAAAGCTTGGACTGGGATTTTTTTTTTTAATCAATATTTTTCTTACTGAAGTATAATTGATTTACAATGTCATGTTCATTTCTGCTGTACAGCAAAGTGATTCAATAATACATTTTATCTGCATTCTTTTTTATGTTCTTTTCCACTATGGTTTATCATAGGATATTGAATAAAATCCTCTGTGCTCTACAGTAGGACCTTGTTATTTATCTACTGGGATTTTGCTTTTGATTAAGGTTTTAACAAGGAGCATGGACCTTATGAGAAGTTCAAGTCCTTAATTTAGCATGTTTTGCATTTCACTTGGGGAAGTGACGTTTCTTTTAAAACTGGTGAATGGGAAACATATGCACAATTATGTGTTGAAACCTACAACCCCAATGAACCAGGGAAAACTATGGATTAGTAGAGGAAAAAGTTATCATTTCAAGTTATGTTTCTATGAGTTCAGCCACCAAATATTTTAGAAGTTGTCACTTAAAAGCATTATTCATAGGCTACCAGATGGATTATATATAATCTATTGTCTACAGATGTATCAGGTTAGAAGACTAATGAATTTTTGGCTTTAAGTAAATACAGATCTCAACCATGATTGCTTTGAAATGAATCTGAATGAGTCGGAGAGGCAATGGACTAATTGTTTCAAAAGACAGAATGAAAATAAAAATATGATAGGAATTCACAGTATATATGAATTCTGCCCAATAGATGGTCAAGTCTCCATTCCTAAACCAGTAAATCTGAATTAATACTTATCCCATTATGTGCCTTAGTTCATAGAAAAATAGCTTTCCTTTCCTCTATTTCACTTGCTTAATTTTAAGAAAAATAGAAGATGATAATAATCTTGACAGAAGTATGATCAAGAAAAAAAAAAGATTCTAAAACCATTGGCAGATCCAATGGATCGACAAAACTGAATAGTATGAGGTTTGAACAAATATTTCTCAAGTCCTATTTGCCATAGAACTATGAAGCTGGCCTTCTAGAGAGCACAGCCTGGCCATTTTTATCCCCTAGCTAGTCTGTCTCGGACAGTAAGACTAGATATAGCCAGATGAACTAGACTGTCTAACCATAAAATGTGATAGAAATGAGATGAAAAGAGACTCAGTGTTCCATAAAAACTTCACTGTTCCTAATGCTGGTTCTCTATTGCCCACTGATTCCCATTTTAAAAATCCAGATGATTCCATCCTAGAGCACAAGGGAAACGAGCACTACTCAGCTGTGAAAATGGCATGAAGGTGAGAGAGTAAAATTCTGATTGCCATTCAGAGCACAAATGATTTCAAATGCTTCACTGTGTTTTGGGCTTCCCTGCTGGGTCAGTAGGTAAAGAATTCACCTGCAATGCAGGAGACCTAGGTTCAATAATTGTTTCAAAATAACTTTTCTTTACAGTTACTTAGTTTTCAAGAAACTTAAGGACCCATTTAGGAACATGCTAATATTTAAGGAATGATCCCTAAAAAGAGTTGTTCCAAAGATTTATTAAATAATATTTGAGAAGTGCTAATAAAGAAGGAAATGACTTGACCATGCTAATCACTGTTTTATTTAGAATTGTATAGAAAGTTCTTCTAATTTTACAATATGTGTTAGTGCTTTTTCTGGTGTTACACCCTATGTGTGTGCTAGGTCACTTCAGTCATGTATGACTCTGTATGACGCTATGGACTGTACCCTGCAAGGCTCCTCTGTCTCTGGGATTCTTCAGGCAAGGATACTAGAGTGGATTGCTGTGCCCTCCTCCAGGGTATCTTCCTGACCCAAGGATTGAACCCACATCTGTGATGTCTCCTTTGTTGTCAGGCGAGTTCTTTACCACTAGCACCACCTGGGAAGCCCAAAGTACACTAGAGCATTATTAAAATAGAAAATGTTGGGAATTCCCTGGCAGTCCAGTGGTTAGGACTCAGCACTTTCACTGCAGGGGCCCAGGTTCAATCCTTGGTCAAGGAACTAAGATTCTGCAGGCCACGCATGGTATGGCCAAAAAAGAAAGAAAGAAAGAAAATGTTATGCAATTTCTCTATTCTAATATGTCACATTTTATAATCTCACAACAAGTTGTGATGTTCCTAAAAATAAAAACAAATAAATGCTAGGAACACAAGCTACGTAACTTCTTTAATAAACTGGGCATTCCTGATATAGCTATAATCAAGAAAAGAACTGTCCTGTTTGCAGATGACATGGTATTATAAACAGAAAACCCCAAAGATGCCCCAGAAAGCTATTAGAGCTCATCAGTGAATTCAGTAAAGTTGCAAGATACAAAATTAATATACAGAAATCAGTTGCATTTCTATATACTAATAACGAACTATCTGAAAGAGAATTCAAGGAAACAATTCCATTTACCATTGCATCTAAAAGAATAGAATACCTAAAAATAAGCCTATGTAAAGAGGCAAAAGACTTTTATTCCAAAACTGTAAGATGCTTATTAAAGAAACTAAGGAACAAATAAACAGATGGACAGATATACTGTGTTTCTGAATTGGAGGAATCAATGTTGTCAAAATGACCGTATCACCCAAGGCAATCCATAGATTCAATGCAATTCCTTTCAAAAATACCTATGGTATTTTTCACAGAACTAGAAAAATAATTTTAAAATTTGTATGGAAACACAAAAGACCCTGACTAGCCCAAACAATCTTGAGAAAAAGGAAGAGAGCTAAAAGAATCAGGCAGCCTGGATTCAGACTATACTACAAAATGACAGTAATCAAAACAATATGGTACTGGCACAAAAACAGACACATAGATCAATGGAACAGATTAGAGAGCCCAGAAATAAACCCATGCACTTATGGCTAGTTAATCTATAACAAAGGAGGTGAGAAATATATAATGGAAAAAAAGACAGTCTCTTCAATAAGCAGAGCTGAGAAAACTGACAGCTACATGTAGTAAAAGAATGAAATTAGAATATTCTCTAACACCATATAAAAAATAAACTCAAAATGGATTAAATACCTAAATGCAAGACCAGAAACCATAATACTCCTAGAAGAAAACATGGGCAGAACACTGACATAAATCGTTTGGCATAATCTATCTCCTCAAATAAAGGAAATAGAAGCAAAAATAAACCACCGAGACCTAATTAAACTTAAACACTTTTGTACAGCAAAGAAAATCATCAACAAAATGAAAAGACAATCTACTGAATAGGAGATAGTATTTGCAAATGATATGACCAATAAGGGGTTCATATACAAAATATGTAAACAACTCATATAACTTAATACCAAAAAAAGAAACAATTTGATTAAAGAGTGGGCAGGAGACCTGAATGGATATTTTTCCAAGGAAGATATACAAATGGCTAATTATATTGCTAATCACTAGGGAAATGTAAATCAAAACCATAATGAGATGTTGCCTCATAACTGTCAGAATCACTATCATCAAAAAGGCTCCAACTAACAAATGTTAGTTAGGATGCAGAGAAAAGGGAACCCTCGTACACTGTTGGTGGGGATGTGAATTGGTGCAGCCATTGTGGAAAACTGTATAAAGGCTCCTCAAAAAACTAAAAATAAGGAGTTTCCTGGGGACCTGGTGTTTAGGATTCCAGCTTTCACTGCCGTGGCCCAGGTTCCACCCCGGTCAGGGAACTGAGATCCTGCAAGCCATGTGGCATGACAAAAAAAAACCCACAACAAACTAAAAAATAGAACTACCGTATGACCCAGGCTTCCCAGCAGGAGACACAGGAGATGTGGGTTCAATCCCTGGGTTTGGAAGATCCCCTGGAGAAGAAAATGACAACCCGCTCCAGTATTCTTGCCTGAAAAATCCCACGGACTGAGGATCCTGGTGGGCTAAAGACCAATGAGTCTCATAGAGTTGGACACGACTGAATGACTAAGCATAGCACCATATGACCCACAATTCCACTCCTGGGTATACAGCCAAGAAAAAATTACCCTCAGAAACTCTAATTCAAAAAGATTCATGCATCCCAAGTTTCATAGCAGCATTATTTACAAATAGCCAAGATATGGAAGCAACCTATGTTGTCATCAACAGATGAAATAGATCAAGAAGATGTGGTCTATATATATATACCATATATTAATACATACACACATAAAATGGAATACTTGTCAGCCATTTAAAAAATGGCATTTTTCCATTGCAGCAACATGGATAAACTTAGAGGGTATTATGCTAAGTGTAATGAGTCAGACAGAGAAAGACAAAAACTATGTATCACTAATATGTGATATATAAAAAATACAATAAACTAGTGAATAGAGAAAAAAAGGAGCAGACTCACAGGAATAAATAAAAACTAGTGGTTGCCAGTGGGGAGAGGGAAAGGGGGGCAAAATAGGAGTAGGGGAGTAACAGTTTAAAACTATTAGGAACAAAATAAGCTACGAGGCGGTGGGGGTTGCGAAATGATATAATCTCTTTGAAAAACCATTTGTTAGTTTTAACTAGGGTTATGTTTCATGATACAGCAATTCTACCTTTTATCCTCCAAAGAAATGAATGCATATACCCTCTCATTTGTAAATTATATTCATGGCAGCTTTATTCATAATATCCAAAAGATAAGAGAATGCAAGCGCTTATCATACAAACAGATAAATAAATTGTGATAATTTATGTAATGGAATACTACCCATCAATTAAAACCAAGATAGTTCTAACACAAAAAGGAGAAATCTCACAGACACTCTATTGTGTGAAAGAAGTCAGATACAAAAGAGGTCTAGTATGTGACTGTATTTATATACAGTTTAAGAACAAGCAAAACTAAGAGATGTTTTTAAAAGCCAGAATAGTGATCAACCCATCAGAGGAAGGAGTGAAAAGTGCATGAGACTCTTATAAGAAATATTCTATCATTTTATCTCAGTGGTGGTTATTAAGATATATACATATGTAAACATTCAAACTATAATGCTTACAATTAGTACATTTTATGCACTTTGCTTTGTGTATGTTATTATTTGCTGAGTAAAATAAAGTTGATCAAATCTGCAATCAAGCAATCAATAAGCTGTAAGGGCATATTGTACAATACAGGGAATGTAGTTGATATTTTATAATAGCAATAAATGGAGTATAGCCATTAAAATTGTGAATAACTATTATTGTATACCAATAGCACATAATACTGTACTTCAACAAAAGAAAGTAAAAACAAGTAAATGCCGAGAGTCCAGGGTGCATAACTTCTTCAGTAAACTGAGTTTCCAATACAGCTATTAACAAAAAAAAGAAACTTTGGATGAACCTATTTGCAGGGAAGGAATGGAGACACAGATGTAGAGAAAGACTTGTGGATCCGGTAGGGGAAGGAGAGGGTGGGACGAAGAGGAAAAGTAGCATTGACATATATACATTATCAGGTGTAAAATAGATAGCTGGTGGGAAGTTGCTATATAAGATAGGGAGTCCAGCCTGGCACTCTGTGATGACCTAGAGGGGTGCGGTGCGGGGATGAGAGGGAGGCGCAACAGGAAGGGGCTACATATGTAGTTATGGCCGATTCACATTGCTGGATGGCAGAAACCAACACAACATTGTAAAGCAATCTTCCTTCAACTGAAAAATAAATGTAAAAATTTTTAAATGAAAAAAAAAAAGATAAAAGAAGCTTCTGAAATAGTAACTAAAATTAACTTTGCATATCCTATACATTTCACTTATGTTAATAAATAAGTCAGATGAAGTCCAAAATTCTGTTACTTATTTTAAATTTTATTTTATTTTTTGGCAGCACTGCACAGTATGCAGGATCTTCCCTGATCAGGGATCAAACCTGTGCCCTCTACAGTGGATGCATGAAGTCTTAGCCATTGGATCACCAGAGAAATTCTGTTAAATTATTTTAAAAGGAGCAAACATCTAGATCCTGAGCTATTTGGGAGTTACGGCAATTTACATGTACAGTTGAGAGGCCCCGTCTTCCTGCCTTGTTCCCACCAGCTGCCTTTATTTGAACACTCTTCATGTGACAGTGTGAAAAATGGATAAAAAGGTGGTCATTTGAAATTGTTTCTTTGGATTCCTTGGCAGAGGAACAAATGCACTGCTGAAAATATCACCAAGTGATATCACAAAGTGTTGTAAAAAAATAAAACTTTTTTATATAAACTATGGTTATTTTCATGGAAACAGTGATAGACTATTTTCTTGGACTCCAAAATCACTGCAGACTGTGACTGCAGTCATGAAATTAAAAGATGCTTGCTCCTTGGAAGAAAAGCTATGACAAACCTAGACAACATATCAAAAAGCAGAGACATCGCTTTGCTGACAAAGGTACATATATTCAAAGCTATGGTTTTTTCAGTAGTCATGTATGGATGTGAGAGTTGGGCCATAAAGAAGGCTGTGCACTGAAGAATTGATGCTTTTGAAGTGTGGTGTTGGAGAAGACTCTTGAGAGTCCCTTGAATTGCAAGGAGATCAAACAAGTCAATCCTAAAGAAAATCAACCCTGCAGGTTTATTGAAAGGACTGTTGCTGAAGCTGAAGCTCCAATACTTTGGCCACCTGATGTGAAGAGCCGACTCATTGGAAAAGACCCTGATGCTGGGAAAGACTGAAAGCAGGAGGAGAAAGGGGCAACAGAGGATGAGATGGTTGGATGGCATCATCGACTCAATGGACATGAGTTTTGAACAAATTCTGGGAGATAGTGAAGGACAGGGAAGCCTGGCATGCTGCAACTCATGGGGTTGCAAAGAGCTGGACACAACTGAGTGACTGAACAACAAAATGGTTATTTTAAGGTACTTAGTACATTTTATTTGTTGAAAGAATGGCCTTATTAACAAATGCTTTTTGATATTATGTTGATATGTTGATGCATAAGAATATAAGCTCTATCTGTTAACTGTGGGAGTTAACTTCAATTACCTTGCAATATTTGAAACGGTTTATTGCATTTAAAAAATTTTAGATAAAGCACAAGAATGTTGTTTTTACCCTACTGATTAATTCTAACACCTAAGGTTATGTTTCCTACAAAGATCTATGGTTGGACTTTGGGTCGTAGAATTTCCACACCCTGTGCTTCTACATCATCCTGTCCTCTGTGGTTCATTTCATAGATTGCTAGAGTCTCTTAGAAGAAGGAAAATTAGTCAATTGTTTTGTTATTTCAGTAGTTCTAGTAACTGAGGTGATAGCAATAGAAGTAATAAGCTTCTTTCATTGTGTTTTCACCCACACTTCTTTTTGCCCTTAGTTCTCAATATTATTTCTGCACAACTTTTGTAAGTTGTACTAAGCAATAAAATAATAAAAGTCTCAAGATATGGTCCACGTGTCCTAGGCAGTTTACATTTAAAGAATTAGTAAGACTCTCTGAGACTTGGCAGAGCCTTTCAAGTGGGATTTGCCTCAGTTCTGCTTTAAAGAACAAAGCTGTGATCAATGGCATATAGAGTACTCTCAATTTTTACACCATTGAACAGCTTGGTCTACCTTCAGTCTGTAATTTACTTCTGGAACTCTGAAGTATTTTGAGTGTGTTGTCATTCTGGATAAAATGAGCTGTGTAAATAACAGGTAAGGTGGAGACTGCCAACGGTCTACTAGATCCTATTCCACATTTTAAATTATAGACTTTCAGGTGAGGCCATGGCTATCAGGCTAGGAGTGCCATTTCCAAACTTCCTTATAGCTAGTTACGGCCATGAATTTCAGGTCTGCATAACAGAATGTAAACGGAAGTAATGTGTGCCATTTCCTGGTTCAGACCGTGAAACGCGACGTGTAAATTCCCCTATGCTCTTTCCCATCTCGGGGAGTCAAACATGGACCATGCTTGGACCAGGTCTCAACCATGTAGGTAAGTAAAACACCTAAATTATGGAGAAGAAACAAGAGTCATTCATTCTTGCAACTAATATTTACTGAAAGGTAGGCTCTAAATGCAGGCCGTGTTCTAAATTCTGGGGATACATCAGTGAACCAGAGACCAAAGTCTTCGCTCCCCTTGAGCTCAAATGGGCAATAAAGAATAAGTAAATATAAAGCATAGTTTGTTAGAAATAAATGTTAAGCAGAAAAATAAAATATAAAGCAAGGAAGGGAGATTTGAAATCCTAACTGGCTGTTAGGTGATCATAGGCAACTAAATGAGACAAAAAAGTGGTATAGAGGAGAAGCTGTTGCATTCTGAAGGTTTTGAAGGCAGAGCCAAGGAGATTCGCCAGGGAACAGGAAACGAGGTGTGGGAGTGATCCAAAGCAGGAGTCAAGGTTAACACAAAGATATTTTTCCCTGAGGAGTTTGGCAAAATACTGTTGTTGTTGATTAAGACTGGGAAGATAGTAGGAGGGTTTGGAGGGAAACATTCAAAACTCAGTTTTGAATATTGAGGTTGTGATGTCTATTAGATGCCAATGGGGGTGTTACGTGATCAGTAAAATGTGGGTCTGAAGTTCACAAGAGAGATCCAGACTACCAGAGTTTGGGAGTCATCGATAGAGCTGTTACTGACTTCACTTTTGGCGGTGCTGGGTGTTCGTCGCACACTGGCTTTTCTCTGGTTGCGGCGAGCCGGGGTCTCCTCTTGGGTTGCGGTGGGCGGGCTTCTCACTGCGGTGGCTTCTCTTGCTGGGAAGCACAGGCTCTAGGGCGCACCGGCTCAGAGTTGCAGCTCCCAGGCTCCAGAGCACAGGCTCACGAGTTGTGGTGCAGGGGCTTCGTTGCTCCGCAGCGGGTGGAATCTCCCCAGACCAGCGACAAACCTGTGTCTCCTGCATTGGCAGGCGAATTCTTTACCACTGAGCCACCAGGGAAGCCCTATTTCTTTTTTATGAATGTAAATATTTTTTATTTTACTATTTAATACCACAAGACCAGATGAGATGACCTAGGGAGTGAGTGATACAGAAAACAGAAATAGCTCAAGGACTGAACTCTGTACCTTTAGAGGTACGGCTGATGAGGGACAACTAGCCCCACCTCCAAAAATTGAGAAGGAGCAGCAAAAATGATAGGAGGATTACAGTGTCATTTAAACATAGTCAAGGTTTGCCTGGGGCTTTCCCAGGTGGCGTGGTGGTAAAGAACCCACCTGCCAACGCAGGAGAGGTAAGAGATATGGGTCCAACCCCTGGATTGGGAAAATCCCTTGGAGAAGGGCATGGCAACCGACTCCAGTATTCTTGCCTGGAGAATCCTGTGGACAGAGGAGCCTGTCCTCCAGTCCATAGCATCCTACAGAGTTGAACACAACTAAAGTGACTTAGCATGCAACCATGCATATAGATGGATAGATAAAGGCAACAGAATACCGCTTGGTCATAAAAAAGAATAAAATTGTGCCCTTTGCAACAACAAGGATGGACCTGGAGGGTGAGGTAAGTCAGACAGAGAAAGACAAATACTGTGTGCTCTCATTTAGATTAGACTCTTAAAACCAAAGCAAACATGAATATAACAAAATAGAAACAGATTCATTGATATGGAGAACAAACTAGTGGTTATCAGTGGAGAGAGGGATGAGAGGAGGGACTAGATAGGAGCAGGCAGTTAAGAAGTACAAACTACTACGTATAAAATAAATAAGCTAGATGGATATATTATAAAACACAGAAGATGTAGCCAATGTTTTATAATGACTAAGTAGAGGATAATGTATAAGAATAATGAATCACGAAGTTGAACACCTGAAACTAATACAATATTGTAAATGAACTAAAAATTTTTTTAAAGAAGAACACACTCACTTGGGAGACAGTTATAGGCTGTGTGTGTGTGTGTGCGTGTGCGTGTGTGTGCGTGTGTGTGTGTTAGAGATTAAGGCATACTTCCTTAGATTCCATCTTGCGTGCTATTCTTTCTCTAGAGACCTGGGTTGATGACATCAGTCTCTAGACTTTGACCTGGGGCATCATTTCTAGTGATTCATTATATTACTTGGGTGTGTTTTGAAGAAATCCTTCGTTTGTCTGGTCATCTGGGTTTTGCTTCTTCCCTTTTGCCATTTTTTTTTAAATAAGGGGTAGACAGGGGAGAGGGAATGATACCCAAGGGGGAGGTAGGAAGTCTAACTTCCTGTGCATTTATGTGTATTTCTGACCGGAGTGTATGTATGGGGGACAGAATGTCCAGGGAGTCTGTAAAAGGGCAGATTTTGAATACTCCCAGAAGGAAGCATAGCGGGGTTACCTGAGCTTGGTACTTCAGATTACAAGCACTGATTTACAAGACATGGCAAAAAGATGGAAAGGAAATACACTGAAAATTCTGCAACAGCTATGCTTCAGGTCTAAGCCCTTTTATCTTTTTGATTTTTCTATATTCTATAATTTTTGTACAGTGAACATTTATTATTAGAATGTGTTGGATTCCCAAACTGGGGGAGAAAAGAAAGCAACTAAACAACTTTGGTTTTAGTTCTACCACTTCCTAATTTTGTGACGTTGGGCAAATTTTTAAATATTGCTTAGCCTTAGTCCTCTTGTTCTTAAAATGTGAATAAATCAGTTAACTGAGTGGATTAAATGAGATAATATATAAAAAATGCTTAGTATACATTAAGAACCTGGCATATAATAGGGTCCAATGAATTGTCTCATCATCATATTCATTTTTATTACTAGGGAATATGCTGGCAGTAATGACTTATATATAGGAGTAGTTGACTATTCCAAAGACATTAAATGATAAGAACTTTTTCAGATAGCGCATTGCAGTTCTCAGGAAACTAAGTACAAGAAGACTAAAAATAAATCCTACACCCTTTTTTTTTACAGGAGGCCTTCAGATAGAAATTCATTTTAAATCTGAGAAAAACTATGTATTTTAAGCAGTATCTTCTTACCATAGGTGATTATGTACTCTCCAGATTTTTCTCGTGAATCATAATAATTAGATCTACTTTTAAAATCAGACCAATATTTGTTACTAGTGGTCATAATGCCAGCACCAATAGTTATTATTTGATTATTCAAAGAGAGTCCCAGGTCAAGCTCTCAGTTCTTGTGAAAATGCCTCTTTTGGGATCAAATCCCTAAACCCATCCAATCCGGAACTCTAATTCTTAAGATTTTAAATTTGTTTATTAAAAACCTACAGATAATTTCACTTCACTTTGGAATATGGTTTTGCTTTCACAGTTGAATATGGACTGTTCTGATTCCTTAGAATTTACATATCAAGAGAAATAAAGCCATATTAAATTTCTGGCTAAGGACGTTTTCAACTTCCTTAATTTTAGTCATTCATCTTACCACTTTAGCTTTCCTGCTGGCTGTAAGCAGCTTCCTCCCTCTGACTATCACAAAGCACTAGCCTGAAATGTTGTGTTTTTTTTTCCCTTGCTTTTCAGATTTTGTGACTTCCATCTTCATGTCTTGAAAAGTCTCTGGCTTATTCATTATTAAGTGATGGATATTGTTACTCTCAGAATTTTCATTAAAACTGTGTATAAATCTGAAAAAGAGTCTTTGGGTCATCTACTTGGAAATCCTGATTCTAGTGTTCATCTATATTCTAGAGCCATGAATCCTCATTTCTTATTAGTAAATATTTTGTTATTGCCATTTATGTTCTTATTTTTTAAATTATAGTTTACTTGCAAACCAGGCCTGATGTATTTAAAGAGTTTGCTTCATGAAATATGTGTTGGTGCGTATTCCTTTTAGAGCAAAAAAAATGATGGAGGATTTTTAAAAATAATACCTTTTAAAGAATTTGAACTGCAGGTATGTCTTGAAGTCCTTAATTTTCAAATACTTTTGTATCCTCAAAGCCTAACAGAGAGCGTGGTCCTTGCAGGTCCTTGGTGAGGGCTTGTTGTTCAGTTACTCAGTCGTGTCCAGCTCCTTGTGACCCAAGGACTGCAGCAAGTCAGGCTCCCCTGTCCTTCACTATCTCCTGAAGTTTGCTCAGACTCAAGTCCTCTGAATCAGTGATGCCGTCCAACGATCTCATTCTCTGATGTCCCCTTCTCCTCCTGCCCTCAGTCTTTCCCAGCATCCTGGTCTTTTCCAATGAGTCAGTTCTTTGTATCAGGTGGCCAAAGTATTGGAGCTTCAGCATCAGTCCTTTCAATGAATATTCAGGGTTGATTTCCTTTAGGATTGACTAATTTGATTTCCTTGCTGTCCAAGGGACTCTTATTAGTGCTAAAGTAACCATTTCCTTTGGTTAAAAATCTGCCTATGTACTTTATTTGATAATATGTGGATCTGTATTATCAGCCTTCCAGCATATTAAACCATCTTGGTGATTTTTAAAAAGCCAATGCTCAGGCCCCACAGCAGGCCAATTCAGTACCTAATTTTGTATTATTTAAAAGGTTTCCAGGTAATTCTAATGTGTGCTGGGGTTGAGAATCACTTACACAGGTCAGAGATTTTGGAAATTTATTTTAACCTTTACCTGATTGCATGTTTTCATTTTGCAATCATTTATAGTTAATAACCTAGGCTGCCTATGAGATTTAATGTAGGCATTTGCCTAATATTTTCTTTTTTAAGCCAAGAAAAAAATAGTTTCTCTACCTTCTCCTCCTTCCCACTTTTATTCAGTACATTTAAAAATTCAATGTGAGAAAGTAAGAGATCTTGTAGGTTACAGAGTTTTGCTTTCTTAACTGTTGTTTTAGCCCCTGGGCTTATTTGGTAACTGGTATGGAAATTAGCTCTAGAAACGATAGCTGACAAGTACATGTGCATAGTTATTGAAGGCCTCTTTTACAAATGCTATTTGTCATTCAACAAATAGTGACTTTGGGACTTGAAAAATTCAGTGAGAAAGTGAAGTTAAAATTTAAAAGTTATTTAAAGTTCAAGGAGATTTTCCCTTCAAAGGCAAGGCAAAGTTAAATTAAAGGGTTTAAAATCATAGTTCTGAGTGTGATGTTTTTAAAAAGACTTATTTTTGTAGCTTGTTTAGGGTATAGTTTTGCCTATGATTATAAACACTGCCTTCTAATCTCTTTTCTTCCAGAAGCCTAGCCTGTTTTTATGACTCAAGGATAAGAAGCACCAGAATTACAGGGCTTTTTGATGTCCTTTTGTAGTAAAACATTGCATTTTTTCCATAGTAAATGAAACAGCTACAAAGATTATGTTTCCACTTGTAAGATAAGTAGATGCATAATTATAGTAGTTTTAAAAAGAACAATGCCACACAAGAATATAAACAAGAAAATGCTTATTTAGTAGATAAAAACATGCTATCAGTAGAGCACAAAATTTTGGGAAAATATTTGTTCTATAGAAAGTAGCATTACTGGAAAATCATGGAAAATAGGTTTATTCAAATTATAAACAAGTACCTTTTTACCAAATTTATCAGGTACAAATTAAGAGAAAAATCGACGATATTTTAAAGGAAAAATCTAGTCAGCCAAACTAGATCACTCAGACTACCTAGATTAGACTTAGTTAAATTAGCAGGATAATTACCAGTTTTGAATTTATATTTATACTTTATTACACTATTGTCATTCTTTTTTTATTACCATGCATGATCATAATTTCAGTATCTAGTAAATAATCAATTCCAAAATTTATTTTTTTTAATCTTAAATAGAATAACAACCTTAGTATTTCTTGTTAAGATTATAACACTTAAATTGAGTTGAACTACCTAATGGTTTGGTCAATATCTACCCATGACAATATTATAAAGCAATTATCCTCCAATTAAAAAGAAATTTAAATTAAAAGAAAATCTACCCATGGGTTTTGAGGTGAGTGTGAGTGTTAGTTGCTCAATCTTGTCTGACTCTTTGCAACCCATGGACTATGGCCCACCAGGCAAGAATACTGGAGTGGGTTGCCATGCCCTTCTGCAGGGGAGCTTCCTGACCCATGAATCAAACCTGGGTCTCCTGCATTGCAGGCAGATTCTTTATCATCTGAGCCACCAGGGAAGCCCATCTAAAAGCTAAACTTTGATTTATCCTGTGTACGTGAATTATGCTTCATTCTGTGTTTTCCCTCATACCTTTCAATGTATTTGTGTAAACTAAATGAATGAAATGCTTTAAAATTTTTGGAACTTTTTAAATATTATAGAAAGCACATCTGTAAACTGTATTATAAATGCACATATATAGCATTTTCTCCCACAGTCATGAGCTCTGTTTATCTAAAACTCATACCCTCCCCTCTCTACTACCAGCATTGGGTTCATGAATATCCTCCAAGTCAACCCAGACAGACCTGACTCATTTCTTCAATGACCATATATTACATATAGCTCTATTAAAGTTTATTTAACCATCACCCTATGGGCAAACATTTAGATCACTTCAAATTTTTACTATTAGATAATGCAGCAAAGAGCATATATATGCTTACACAGTTCTGTAATTATTTCTCAAGGACAGAATCCAAGAGACAGATTTGCTAGGTCAGAGGATGTACATTTTAAATTTGACAAGTATTGTCCGTGTATAAGAGCCCCTATTTGTTCACAGTCTACTAAAAAAAATTAGAAGGAACTGTAAATGATTAATGACAGAGAAACAAATAATTATGGTACTACTATAGATGATATATAAATAGATATATATAGATACCTATAAATATACAGATATTTATAGGTAGATTATTGTATAAGTATTAAAATAAGTATGAAGAAAGTCTTATAACATGAAAATGTTTATAATATGATACCAAGGTAAAAAGTATAATACTTTATATGTAAAATTATATATTTATGGGAATGAGAAATAAAAGAGTTATATGAAAAAAGGAAAAACTGTTTCTTTGGGTGGTAAAAGTATAGACAATCTCCCCCCACCCCCAGCTTTTTATTTTGTTTTCTGTTACTATTATGTTGTTTCTACAATAAATATAATAAAACTATAGCCTTTAAATAATTAACAGGAACCTTCAATATAAAAATTAATTCATCAGATTTATTGATATCTTAATCTAATCTTGATTTATTATTTGTCCCTTCAGATAGGCATTGAAAAATTTTGTGTGTGTTCTTGTTGGGACTGGGTGCCTTAAAGAGATGGTCCTTTAATAGCAAATGCCACAATGCTAAAAAAAAACAAAATCACTGGTACATCACATTGTGGAAATTATTGGTATGGTGCCAACCCAATAGATTCAGCACATTTGTCTTGAATTTAGACAAATGTTCATTTGTTTAAATTTTCCTTTGTCTGAGAAGGTCATAAACAAAATTTTCAAATTTTTTCTTCAGTAAGTAGTATTTTCAAATTGTAATGATAAAAACCAAAGTTCAAGGATGATAAAATAGTAGAATTATGATGAAAAATATCTTTGCCAATCCTGAAGCAGGTTTTGAAGGATAAGAAGGCCTTGGCCAGGTACAGAGGAAATGGGCCCAGATATTGAAGTCATAGCTTGACCCAAAAGATGAGAGCAGGCATGGCCCGGAGTGGACAGAGTTCTGAGATAGCCATTTAACTCGAACAGAAGGTGCTTATTGTGATGAAATGGAAAATAAGGCTAGACAGGTAGAAGTCTAGCCTCTAGGGGAGAGAAGGACAGGCTTTGAAAGCCAGGAAAACAATGAGTTTGGATTGAATACATTAAATTGGATTGATTGAAATAAGGAGAAACTTTAAGATCCTTAGCCAGGAAGAGAAAGAGTGAACAACTGTTTTTACCGGGATCGGGAGGCATGTTCTTATCCAGTTCTGTGGAAGAGGCAAGAAGGAGTATGTGCAGTTTGAAAACAAAATAGTATTTTGTCTCATTGCTTTATTTTTTTATATTAACCTATGAACTTTATTTTTGTCTCATTGCTTTAAATTGTTTTTAGCCACACAGTTTGCTTCATTTCAGTCTCCAAATAATATTAAAAACAATACATGGTTTTTGTTTGCTTATCAAATGCAATCATGATTAAACATTGTTAAAAACACAGAATATAAGCTCATGTATAAGCTACTATTTGATAGTATAATTAAAATAATGGGCTACAATAGATAGTTATAATTTTAAAAAAACTTTCCCTATGGCCAGTCTCACTCACTATTTCTAATCTTTTCCCTGTGTCTTGTGGTATTTATTTTTATACATGAGAATTACATGTTTATGCTGATATAATTTATTATATCTATTTATACATGGTCTATTGACTTTTCACATTGGTAAGTGAGGGTTTAACTCTTTTATACAATCAGCTTACTTTCTTTCCCTCCAACCTCCCAATATAATCAGATCACAGATTTGGTTAAATTTTATTATGTGTTTACATTATTTTGACTGTCTACACATAATTCACTGCTGAAACTAGGAGTGTACCATGATCGTGCTTCTTTTCGTTTCCCCTGGAGTCAACAGTTGTATCAATTGTTCATTTGGTAATCTTCCAAATAATTTTTCTAAATATGGCCCAATAGTTGTCAAATAATCTGAGTTCCATTTTAAATTTATTTCCAGAAACTTTTGTTCTCCTGCTCCAATCTTGAATGGTTGCTTTCTAGCCATAGTTTATGATTTGTATGTTTATTTGAGACTGCATGCCTGACGGTGGCTTTGAATTTGCAGAATATTCTCAGGGGTCACTCAGTTTCTACGCAGAGACCCTCAAATCATGTGCCTGGCTACAGGTGTTTGAGGATCTGGATGGGGAAACAGGGCTGGTGAAAGGGTGATTGTGTGTTTCTCCCATAAATATACAAACTTCGCTTAATCCACCTATTTTCAGCCCCTTGGCTCCTCTTGAGCTTTTCTGAACCTTTCTCTCCTTAAGCTCGGAACCTTTTTGATTCATGTTCCGAAGAAATCAATCTCATGTCTGAGGTTTTGGAAGAGGAAGTCATTAGGCTTTTTGGGATCTAACTGCCTCGTGTGCAGGCTTTCAAACGATTCTTTGAATTCCAGATCTGTGCCTCACTGTCCTTCTGTACAACCAAAGTCCTGAGTTTGGTTTTTCCTCCTTTTTGGAAGAAATTAGGTTCAATTTTCTCCACTCTCCTAATCCATCCTACAAAACCTGTTGCTATCTCCTATCCCCTGGTGTCTTCTCTCCTGGTTTTTTTTTTTTTTCAGTTCTTTAGACCTATTTATTTTAAATATTATTGTTATTGTTTTAATAGGAATTCAGGAGAGAATGGAAGTGATACATCCATTCAATTTATCATATGGAATCAGAAATCCCCATTTATATTTTAAATCCTGTGATAGTAGTATACTATTTTCTCTTATTCATTACGAAACTTATTTTTTCAAAGATAGTTTTGGCAGAAATATGTCATGAACTGAGTCATCCTACTCTTTTTTTTAACGATTTATTTATTTTTGGCTGCACTGGGTCTGTATTGCTGCGCAAGGGCTTTCCCCAGCTGTGGTGAGCAGAGGCTGCCCTCTGCCTAGGATTGCAGGCTTCTCCTGCGGCGTCTCCTCTTGTTGCAGTTGTGCCACATGAACTTAGTTGCCCGCAAGGCATGTGGGATCTTCCTGGTCCAGGAAGATCATTCTCTTTAAGGTCTTTTCATTTCACTGGTGCCTCCTCATAATTTGTTACATTGACTCAAATACAACATTCCTAGGTTTGCAAGTATCATTTCTCCCCATATTCTTCAGTTCCTCTAAAATTGCATTTCTCAGGAAACTCACATTAATTGTTCTAACTTCTCTATGTAATTGTATTTTTGGAGAATAGAGTGACTGCATGATGTGAAACTGTCAAAGTCAGAACAAGACAATGGTTGGGGTTACCTGTTTTTATACACATAACTCCAAAATTTTATAATAAATTTCTTTTAAAATCCCTAACTTAATACCACATATACCTGCCTTCATCTCTGAAATTGTCTATGCACTTAGTATAGGAAGCAATAAAGGAAAGAATAAATAATAGATAATAATTAGTTAATTAATATAATGTTGATATAAAATAAGGTGATAACAGTTGATATATAATATAAATAATTCATATTTAAGAAATAAACACTGAAGGAAGAAAACAAAAGCATTTCCCATACACCAAGAGCTAGTATAGTGGTTCTTCATCATCATTTCTAGTACTTAGGGTGACAGATTATTACCCTAATATAATATATATTATAATATATTATAATACCCTAATATGATATGCTATCTATATTGAAAACATTTGACATTTGAGATGCCAGACTACTGATATTATTTCTTTTGTTCACTGAATTGACTGTTGGTAATGCCCTTGGTGGCTTAGCTGGTAAAGAATCTGCCTGCAATGTGGGAGACCTGGGTTCGATCCCTGGGTTGGGAAGATGCCCTGGAGAAGGGAATGGCCACCCACTCCAGTATTCTGGCCTGGAGAACTGCATGGACTGTATAGTCCGTGGGGTCACAAAGAGTCGGACACCACTGAGCAACTTCCACTTTCACACTTTCAATGTATAAGTGTCATTAAATTTGCTCTAGTGTTCATACTTTTTGAGTTTAGTTTCATGCACGATAGGCCAAAACTACCTGTGTGTGTATACTCAGAAAGCAATATGGAAAAAGGAAAACTTCAATCAATCATGCACTGTGAAAGTGAAGTTGCTCAGTCGTGTCCGACTCTTTATGACCCCACAGACTGTAGCCTACCAGGTTCCATCCGTCCATGGGATTTTCCAGGCAAGAGTACTGGAGTGGGTTGCCATTTCCTTCTCCAGAGGAAATTCCCAACCCAGGGGTCGAACTCGGGTCTACCCTCATTGTAGGCAGACGCTTTACTATCTGAGCCACCAGGGAAGCCTCAGTCATCTACTGCTGCTGCTGCTAAGTCACTTCAGTCGTGTCCGACTCTTTGCGACCCCACAGACGGAAGCCCACCAGGCTCCCCTGTCCCTGGGATTCTCCAGGCAAGAACACTGGAGTGGGTTGCCACTTCCTTCTCCAATGCATGAAAGTGAAACGTGAAAGTGAAGTTGCTCAGCCATGTCCGACTCTTAGTGACCCCATGGACTTCAGCCTACCAGGCTCCTGCGTCCATGAGATCTTCCAGGCAAGAGTACTGGAGTGGGTTGCCATTTTCTTCTCCAGAGGAAATTCCCGACCCAGGGGTCGAACCCGGGTCTACCCTCATTGTAGGCAGGCGCTTTACCATCTGAGCCACCAGGGAAGCCTCAATCATGCACTGCTGCTGCTGCTAAGTCGCTTCAGTCATGTCTGACTCTGTGCGACCCCATAGACGGCAGCCCACCAGGCTCTGCCGTCCCTGGGATTCTCCAGGCAAGAACACTGGAGTGGGTTGCCATTTCCTTCTCCAATGTGTGAAAGTGAAAAGGGAAAGTGAAGTCACTCAGTGTGTCCGACTCCTAACACCAAATCCTCAATTATAACCCTTACAGCAGAGTTATCTTTGAATAAAGTGGGAGCTCAGTACATATTTGCTCCCTTTTTTTTGTTTTGTTGCAATTTGTTAAGGGCTCTCGTAAACAAAATGTAGGTAAACCATGAGGGCATTTATCTAACTTAGTGTACATATATCATGTTAGAATGATTATTTATTTGATACATAAAGATAGGAATGAAAAAAAAAAAAAAAGATAGGAATGGATGTCCTTATTCTGAACTGGAAATCATTATTCTGCTAGGAATTCTTCACACAGTTTCCAGTTAATCTAGTAAATTATCAGCTCACTTTATATCTTTTAGGTTCTTCTAAATTGTGTCTCGTTTTCCAAAACTTTAGATAATAGAAGGCTTATAGCTTAGTCAGGATGCTATCTGCCTCACTCTCAGCAGTCTTTCTGCCTTGTTGACCTTCCTCTACACCTTCCAGCATAAATACCTGTTTTTCTCCAAGTCTTAACTTCCTGACCACGGAGTACAGCTTGGAAAAAATAGACAAAGCTCATTGGCTCTAAAACTACTTAGTGATTTCCAACATTAGCTCAGTTTTACTCCCTAGATAACTTCCTTACCAACTGATCCCAAAGATTATTGCAAACTTCTATTACTTTTATCAGGCTTATCTCTGTAGGTGTATGCCCTTCTCTCTTATCAGAGAAAATGACAACAGCAGCTGCCACTTACTGAGCGCTTACCGCCAAGTGCTTTACAACACAACTACACAGAAGATCTTTTATTCCCTTCCTGTAGGTGAGGACAACCTCAGAGAGGAAAAGAAACATACCTGAGGGCACACAGCTCATACACACACAGCTCATCAGACTACGTCTGATTCATGCCTTACTCTCTTTTTCTTTGTTCTTCCTTTTATTATCTTTTAAAGTATAATATTTTACATGTACAAAAGTACATAATGTATCAGTTCAGTTCAGTCACTGAGTCGTGTCCGACCCTTTGCGACCCCATGGACTGCAGCACACCAGGCCTCGCTGTCCATCACCAACTCCTGGAGTTTACCCAAACTCATGTCCATTGAGTCAGTGATGATATCCAACCATCTCATCCTCTGTCATCCCCTTCTCCTCCTGCCCTCAATCTTTCCCAGCATCAAGGTCTTTTAAAATGAGACAGCTCTTCCCATCAGCTGGCCAAAGTATACATATGTATACATAATGTATACATAATTGTTAAAGCTACATAATAAAATGAATGTCTACGATCTCATCATCTAGTTTGGGGACTAGCACATCATCAGTACTGTTGCATCTACCTATGTGTTCCTCCCTTTCCCACCCTCAGGCCTCTCCCACTACTCACAAAGGTTACCACTCTTTTCCGTTTTCTATTTATTTTTTCCTTGCTATTTTTAAACATTTTATTTCAAAATAATTTAAGACACAGAGAAGATTAAAGAATATTGCCCCAAATTTCTGTATACCCTTCACTAAATTAAACAATTATCATTTGCCACATTTGTTTTCTCATTTTGTGTCTCTGTGCCCATGGTTATTGTTGTCATTTCTGAACCATTTGAAAATAAGTTGTAGATATTATACCTCTTTGCCTCTACATACTTGGGTATATATTTTCTAAAACAAGGACAGCCAGTTAACAAAATTGGAAAATTTAACACTGATGCGTTGCTATGTTTAACCTATAGCCCATTTTCAACTTTCACCAGTTATCCTAATAAATATCCTTTGTAGCCATCCCGGTCTACCCTGGAGCTTCAGTGATAAAGAATCTGCCTGCCAATGTAGGAGATGTTGGTTTGATTCCTGTGTTGGGAAGATCCCCTGGAGAAGGAAACAGCCACCCACTCCAGTATCCGTGCTTGGGGAATCTCATGGATAGAAAGAGCCTGGTGGTGGTGGTTTAGTTGTTAAGTTGAGTCTGACTTTTGCGACCCCATGGACTATAACCTGCCAGGCTCCTCTGTCCATGGGATTCTCCAGGCAAGAACACTGGAGTGAATGGCATTTCCTTCTCCAGGGGATCTTCCCGACCCAGGAATCAAACCCAGGTCTCTTGCATTGCAGGCAGATTCTTTTCCGACTGAGCTACGATCAAATCTACTGGTAGGCTGCAATCCTTGCGGTCACAAAAAAGCTGGACACGACTTAGTGACTAAACAACAACAAGCCATGCTACTGTTACCAAAAGAGGAGTCTGTGGGGTCTGACTGCTTGTTGCTCAAAAGCCAATAAACAGGCCAAGCTGGTGGAAAGGAAAATTAGCTTTATTTCAGATGCCAGCAACTGGGGAGGATGGTGGCGGACATCTGTCCAAAGACTGACTCTCCCCTTCCCCACCCCACTGGCAACTAGTGGGGCAAGAGATTTTATAGACAGAAGAGGGGGAGGGCTACATGCAGAAACAGCACAGCCAGCTCTGACAGTCATCTTCTAACTGGGCACCAGCGGTCTGACCAGCGTCATCTTGACTGTTTTAGGAACAGTTAATCTTCAGTTCCAGGGTCCATTTGTTCCCATTTCGTTGAGGCAGATTCTCAGAATTGTGGCAGCTTCTGTCATGGGTACAGTCTGGTCATCAAATAGTTAACTTCTTCCACCTGGTGTTTTGGTATCTATGACAGCTCACAGGATATGGCTCAGAATATTATCTACAGCCCTTGGGAAAGAACTAAAGGTCCCTGACTACGCTTAATGACTACATGATTATTAGTTGGTCTCCTTTGACTGTTTCCCTTTTTTCCTGGATTTCTCATTTTTCTGATTAAACTTATTCTTTGACTAGTTTTCCACAGACAAAAGGCATGCAGAGGACATGGGGTGGGGAGCAAGGACCATAGGGTTCCACTCCATTTCACTCCTCCACCCCCCAAGCCCATTCCCCCCCCCACCATAGGATCTAGTCTAGGATCCCCCCATTCCAGGGTCACATATTGTTACTTAGCAGAATTATCTCTTCAGTCTCACTTAGTCTAGAACAATTCCCTAGTCAGTCTTTGTGTTTTTTGACCCTGACATACTCGAACAGTTCACGTCAATTATTTTGTAGACTGTCCATCAGTGTGGCTTTTCTTCATGATTTTCTTCACGGAATGTTTCTTCACAATTAGACTTAGGTAATGACTTTTTTGGCAGGAATATTATGAGTGAAGTTGTATAATTTTCCATGTAACACTCCGGAAGCATATGGTGTCATTATTCTCTATTTTTGGTAATGTCAACTTTGATTACTTGGTTACAGTGATACCTTCCAGGTTTACCATCTCTAAAAGCACTATTTCCCCCTTTGTAATTAATAAGTAATTTGTAGAGAGAGACTTTGAGACTATGTAGCTATCTTATTCATAAAATTTCAACCCAATAGCTTTGGCATCCATTGAAATTTTTGTCTGAACCAATTATCATTGTGAGTTCAGTTCAGTTGCTCAGTCGTATCCAACTCTTTGCGACCCCATGGACTGCAGCACGCCAGGCCTCCCTGTCCATCGCCAACTCCCGGAGTTTACTCAAACTCATGTCCATTGAGTCAGTGATGCCATCCAACCATCTCATCCTCTGTTGTCCCCTTCTCCTACTGCCTTCAATCTTTCCCAGCATCAGGGTCTTTTCTAATGAGTCAGTTCTTCACATCAGGTGACTAAAGTATTGGAGTTTCAGCTTCAGCATCAGTCCTTCCAATGAATATTCAGGACTGATTTTCTTTAGGATGGACTGGTTTGATCTCCTTGCAGTCCAAGGGATTCTCAACAGTCTTCTCCAACACCACAGTTCAAAAGCATCAATTTTTTGGCGCTTAGCTTTCCTGATAGTCCAATTCTCACATCCATACATGACCACTGGAGAAACCATAACTTTGACTAGACCGACCTTTGTTGGTTTAGTAATGTCTCTGCTTTTTAATATGCTGTCTAGGTTGGTCATAAGTTTCCTTCCAAGGAGTAAGTGTCTTTTAATTTCATGGCTGCAATCACCATCTGCAGTGATTTTGGAGCCCAAAGAAATAAAGTGTGTCACTGTTTCCACTGTTTCCCCATCTATTTCCCATGAAGTGATGGGACCGGATGCCATGATCTTAGTTTTCTGAATGTTGAGCTTTAAGCCAACTTTTCCACTCTCCTCTTTCACTTTCATCAAGAGGCTCTTTAGTTCTTCTTCACTTTCTGCCATAAGGGTGGTGTCATCTGCATATCTGAGGTTATTGATATTTCTCCCAGCAATCCTGATTCCAGCTTGTGCTTCCTCCAGCCCAGAGTTTCTCATGGCGTACTCTGCATATAAGTTAAATAAGCAGGGTGACAATATACAGCCTTGATGTACTCCTTTTTCTATTTGGAACCAGTCTGTTGCTCCATTTCCAGTTCTAACTGTTGCTTCCTGACCTGCATACAGGTTTCTCAAGAGGCAGGTCAGGTGGTCTGGTATTCCCGTCTCTTTCAGAATTTTCCACAGTTTATTGTGATCCACACAGTCAAAGGCTTTGGTGTAGTCAATAAAGCAGAAGTAGATGTTTTTCTGGAACTCTCTTGCTGTTTTGATGATCCAACGGATGTTGGCAATTTGGTCTCTGGTTCCTCTGCCTTTTCTGTAATAGTTGCTAAATGGTGATTTACTATCTCTTCATTCCTTCTACACAAGATTCCTCTAAAAGGGAGAATTTTTCCTTCTTCCCTGTTTATTTATTATCAGAAGAAACTCACCTGTTTATTTACTCTCAGTTCTCAGTTCATCGCTGATCTGCATTGTCACCTCTGTCATGTACCAGGTGTCCATATATTCTTGGGTCTTTTCGGGCTCTCCCTTTTGTCCAATGGCCTTTTTTTCTTCTCTATATCAAAACAACATTATCTCAATTACTATGGTTTCATCATTAGCTTCAGTTGTTCCAGTGTCTGTTTGACCAAGTTTCTCCTTCAATAAAAATTGAAAAGTGCCTTGGGTTTTCTTCCTTTTCCATATACATCAGAATCAGCTGTTATGTTTCATAAAACCTCTGTTGATATTTTGATTAAGAATATATTAATTTTGCACATCAATTGGGGGAGAATCACTTTAAAAAATTCAGCCTTTGTTTCCATGAATATGTTTCTCCATGTACTTAGATTTTCTGAGTGTCTTTTAATAATGCTTTATATATATATATATTTTCTGTACAGAGCTTGTACATCTTTTATTAAATTTAATTTAGATGTCTTTTTTTTAGCTATTTAAATACAATCTCTTTCTAAATTATGTTTTCTATGTGTATATTGTTACAGAAGCATTTTCTGAATACTTGTTAAATTTTATAGAAAAGGAGTTGAATCTTACATATTGATCTTATGGTAAATTCTTATTACTTTTAATAAGCAATCTTTTCGATTTTTTACATAGATTATCATATCCTTTGTGAAATAATGTAGTCCGAGGTCTTCCTTCCGATCTTTTTGTCTTTGATTTCCTTTGTGTCTTTCAGTGTGAGATTAATAAAATGGGTTGGAGGCCCTGCCTGGTCCTGGGCTGTTGTTTTGCTATCCAAAATCCATCCTGGTCCCTCACTGTAGTTTGGCACCATCTAGCGGTGATTGTTCACTCCAGTTTGCAGTGATGGGAAGGATTCAGGGTCTGCAGCTGACTTGAGGGCAGCACCAGTGATTCCAGGAAATTGCTGGCTAGATGGCAAAATTATTGTTGGCCCAGTTTGGGAATATTGAGTTCAGAGACCACTGAGCTAGCAGCATTCAAACTCCACCTCCCCTCTGGGTTTTGTGCTATTTTCCTGCCAGGCTCTTCCCTCTACTCCAACCCCAGAATAAGAACTTTGCTCTCCTTCTTTTGTACCATCTGCAGGGCTTGGTGGTGGAGAGGAACAAATCATCCATTCTATCATCTCAGAATTCATCATATCCTGTGTGTATTGTCACAGGATTTTACTGTACTTATTTGTATATTTTGCTCTCTTCTTTCATTATAGTAAACTTCAAAAGGATTCTTATGTCTCATTCACAGTCATATTTTCATGAGTAGAAAAGTTCCTAGCATGCAGGCACCCAAGAACACTTATTAAATAAAATGAGCAAATGACACAGAAATCTTCCATTACATGATACATTTGTTAATTTCTTCCTGTAATTTTTGGATGAAGCACAAGCTGGAATAAAGATTGCTGGGAGAAATATCAATAATCTCAGATATGCAGATGACACCACCCTTATGGCAGAAAGTGAAGAGGAACTAAAGAGCCTCTTGATGAAGGTAAAAGAGGAGAGTGAAAAAGCTGGCTTAAAGCTCAACATTAAAAAAACTAAAATAATGGCATCTGGTCCCATCACTTCATGGCAAATAGATGGGGAAACAATGGAAACAGTCACAGACTTTATTTTTTTGGGCTCCAAAATCACTGCAGATGGTGACTGCAGCCATGAAATTAAAAGATGCTTGCTCCTTGGAAGAAAAGTTATGACAAACCTAGACAGTGTATTAAAAAGCAGAGCCACTACTTGGCCGACAAAGGTCTGTATAGTCAAAACTATGATTTTTCCAGTAGTCTTGTATGGATGTGACAGCTGAAGTGAAGTGAAGCGAAGGCTGAGCGCTGAAGAATTGATGCCTTCAAACTATGGTGCTGGAGAAGACTCTTGAGAGTCCCTTGGACTGCAAGGAGATCAAACCAGTCCATCCTAAAGGAAATCAGTCCTGAATATTCATTGGAAGGACTGATGCTGAAGCTTCAATGCTTTGGCCACCTGATGTGAAGAGCCGACTCATTGGAAAAGACCCTGATGGTAGGAAAGATTGAAGGCAGGAGGAGAAGGAGATGACAGAGGATGAGATAGTTGGATGGCATCACTGATTCAATGGACATGAGTTTGAACAAACTCTGGAAAATCGTGAAGGACAGGGAAGCCTGGTGTTCTGCAGTCCACGGGGTCACTGTCAGACACAACTGAGCGACAGAACAACAACAGTTACTTAGAAAATTTGAGGGTTTTTGATCAGATGTATACAAAATTAAAATTGCTGCAGCTTCTTGATGAACTCAGTCTTTCTTAATGATATTTTTAGTTTTTTGGTTTTGGTTTTCATATTTTTGGTCATGAAACCTATTTCAAGGCAGTGCGCTCAGTGGTCCTGCCAGTCTGTCTCTTGCTTCAACAGTATTGATGCAACAGATGCCGGGATGTCCCTTGCTCCAGCCTCTGACCACCCTCCAGCTTCTCTTCCAAGCGCAACTTTAGAACCAGCCACTCGGCCATCCTTGACCTCTGGGACCAGCCAACACCAATTGTTGAGTTTAGCTCTTTATTACCGATTAACCATGAATTCCAAGATTCCTCAGAATTATTCCACCAAGGTCGAGGCTGCCTTCAACTGCCTGGTCAACTGCATCAGCCAGCCTCCTACATATACCCCACTGGGCTTCTATTTCCACCACAACAGCATGACTTTGGAGGGCATGGGCCACTGTTTCAGGGAATTGGCCAAGAAGAATTAGGGTGCTGAGCCTCTCTTGAAAAGGAAACTCCAGGGCAGCGGCTGCACCTTCTTCCAGGACATGCAGAAGCCATCTCAAGTTGAGTGGGGGTAAAACCCAGGACACTGTGGAAGCTGCACTCATGGAGAAGAACGATCTGCCCATGCAGACCCCCACCTCTGTGGCTTCCTCGAGAGCCACTTCCTAGAAGAGGAGGAGAAACTCCCGGAGAAGATGGGCAATCTCCTGACTAACTTCCAGCGACAGACAGGTCCCCAGGCTGGGCTGGCTGAGTGTCTCTTCCAAAGGCTTACCATTCAGCATGACTAGTCGGAAGGAGCCTTGGAAGCCCAGCAGCCTTTGAGGAGCTCTTCTGGTGTCAGGGCTTCCGCCTGAAGCCTCTCCCTGCAGGCACAAGGCCAATTTTTCACCACCCTGGAGCCCTCTCCCAAGCCTTGGACCAAATGGAAACAGTAAAGCTTTTTGCAGCAACAAAACAAAACAACCCTCCCTGCCCCACCCACCACCAAAACCCCAAAAAACCCCTCCTATTTCGATGCTAACATGCCATAAAGCTTTCTTCTAGTTAAAATCTACCACGTGTCTTTTCACTTGCTTTTACTTTCAACCTACATATGTCTTTATGCTTTATTTCCCACTCTTCCAAACAGTATTTAGCTGGATTTTTAAAAACACAGTTGTATAGTCATTTAACTGGTAAATTTAATTCATTTATGTTTATGATAATTATTGATGTATCTGAATTTATTTCTATACATGTTTAACCTGTTTATTGCCTTAAATTTATTTTTTTTTTGATGATTGCACTTCTAAAAAATCCTTTTGCTTCTTTTTCAGATCAGGTTATTCCTATTAGTCTTATTTTACCCACTCATCTTTAATTCTATTATAATTTTTTAAACTCCGTTGTTTATTTCTGTAAAGATTCTATACCCAATCTCCATTCTCGAGTCAAGTTGTAACAGTTATACTAGTCACATTTAAATAGTGCTAACATAGTTGTTAAATAATTAGGTAAGCCCATATGTGCCAGATAACTCTCTAAAAATTTTAATAAAGTATTTTAACCTAGTATACCCAAAGTATTTTTTCAACCAAGTACTCTTTTAAGAACTTTACTTTCATTAGATCATTTAAGTCTCATTTTACTGATCAACCCCATTTTATGGAATAGAAAACTGCAACAGAGAGGGAGGTCAAAAAATTTGGCCAAGGTCACATAGGTAGGTAGATTTTTTAGCTGCGATTTGAATGCAAGTTGTTAACTATACTCACTATGTGCTGTGCTTAGTAGCTGAGTCGTGTCCAACTCTGCCAGCCCATGGACTGAAGCCTCCTCCCAGGTTCCTCTGTCCATGAGGATTCTCCAGGCAAGAATACTGGAGTGGGTTTGCCATGCCCTCCTCCAGGGGATCTTCCCAACCCAGGAATCGAGGAGAAAAAAAACCTCAGACGTTGTTTTTGGCAAAATAAAATGTTATTTTTACTTTTTTTTTTTTTTTAATGCTAGTGATTTTCAACTTTCTCATACAGTAATTGGCTATCTGTACATCTTTAGTTCATCTTTCATATTCTTTGTCTATTTTTATCTTGGAGTCATAATCTTTTGTAGTAAAAACTCCTTGTCTTAACTACAATAAAATGTATTTTTATTTAATAAATTTTTCATTTTACCAGAGATAATTTCTTGGTTAACATTTTAATTTCCTAAGGAAATTTAGAAGAGTTATATAATTCCCTTTTCAAAGAAAACATATCTCTGCTCTCCTTCATCCTCACTATCAGGAAATTCTCAGCTATTATTTTACAGTCCCTGAGCTCAAATTTCCAAAGGAAACCATGAAGAAAGTTAAAAAAAAAATAACATTCTTCTTTTATGTGTATTATGTAAAATATAATTTCTGAATCTCTATAAAATTAAAAATATATATATTAGTTATATCAAAGAACTAAATCTATTTAATATGATATAAGCATAATACAGTACAATGAATAAATAGACAATTTATATTTGTGTTATTTTAAGGAAAAAAACAAAATTTTTAAAAAGGTGAAGATTAGTGATTATGAAAGATATCAAAAGGAATACTCTGTTTTCAAGAATGAGCCACTACAGAGATTCTTTATGGAGAGATCCAAAGTCTTATTTGATTTTTAAAACGAACAGGCAAACAAAGAACCATGCAGTCCCATTTTGAGGCTCTCAACATTTGCCATGGTCAGAAACTGTCCTGGGAAAACAGCACAACATAGGAATGTTGCCATCTAGTGTTCACTTTTAGAACTGGCCCCACAAAATTAGTGTAATCTAAACATATTATTTCAAAATGTAGTGACTCTTTGGAGCCAGAGATCAAGAGAGTTTTCAGAGGTAACTGAGAAGTTTTTAAAATTAAGGAGAGAAAGGAGGATGTTACTAGAGATGTGTAATTGTACATGTAAAGATTGCAATGAAGCAGAATAGACAATGGAAAGAGAAAACAGCAAATGCATAAGACCCGTTAGAGGAGATAAAGAATGTTAGAAGGCAGAGGGTCAAATCTTTGAAGCAGTAGAAAAGCAGCAGTCTTTGAAATGTATTGGGTGGGAAATTTAAAGAATAAAATGTATGTTTACAACTTTTGAAAGATTTTTCTTTTAGATAATGAAAAGTTACCATCTGTTGAGGACTTAGTGAGTACCAGCTATTATAAATGCTTTGCATGTAATATATATTTGACTTCTATAATTACTCTGTTACCCCCATTTTAAACATGAGAACATTGAGGTACAGAAAGTTTACAGAGTTTGGTAAGTGGCAAAACCTCGTTATTGATTTGTCTAAACCAAGAAGCTGTTTCCAATGTCCATGCTCTTAACCCACATACTATGCACTTCCTTCTAAAGTAAGTATAGAACTTGAGCTGGGGTCACCATGTAATGTTAGCTAGAAGGTTTAGTCAACTATCCAAAGCATTCTGACGAAATTTTATTATTTTTACTATCTGGATCTGGTGTTTGAACTGATAAACTCATCTAACAATTGCTCAGTTTTCCCTTTTACATCTGTGTCATGTTCTTTTTTAAAAATATTTATTTATTTATTTGGCTGCATCAGATCTTAGTTGCAGCACTTGAGATCTTTCATTGCCATGTGCTGGTTCTCTAGCTGCTGCGTGTGGGCTTATTTGCCCCAGGGCATGTGGGATCTTAGTTCCCCGTCCAGGGATTGAACCTGAGTCCCCTGTATCCCAAGGCAAATTCTTGGCCACTGGACCACTAGGGAAGTCCCCTGTGCTATTTTCTTGCTGAGGTTTAGTAGGTGCGTGTCTTAGGTGTAAAAATATCACAGCACTGTGTTTTCTTTTGTAGAGTGTGTACGGCAGCATCAGTAGTGGTAAATTTCTTCTCTCAGCTGTTGGTCCTCCTTCCTGTCACCAGCGCAACTGTAGTCACTAGTATGGGGTGCGTTGCGTCACCCCAACCCCGTTTCCCATTCACATGTTGAAGTCCTCATCCCAGTTCCTCAGAATGTGGCTGTCTTTAGAGATAAGGTCTTCAAAGAGGTAATTAAGTTAATAGAAGGTCATTGGATTGGGCCCCTAATCCAACAAGAAAAGGAAATTTGGGTGTGAACACTTACTGGCGAGACCATGTGAAGACAGGGAAAACACAGCCAGCTAAAAGTAGAGGGGAGAAGCCTCAGAAGAAACCATCCCTGGTAAAATTTGACCTCAAACTTCTAGCTTCCAGAAATAGGAGAAAACACATCTCTGCTGTTTAAGCCGCCCCGCCTAGGGTACTCAGTTATGGCAGCCCTAGCAAATGGAATGGAGTGCGTGCATTACTCAGGCTCCTGGTTTATAAAGCAAACAAACCGCTCTTGCTAGGTTAAGAAGAAGAAAAAAAGACAGTTCCTAAGGGATATTAGATAGCTCAGCGAATCTTTGGAGGACTAGAGAGCCAGGTTGAGAGGCCACACAGTCAGAAACAATGCCCAAACCACATCACCACATTGTACCAGTAAAGGCTTCAATGGAACTAGACCTTACAGGGCACACCACTCACTGTGGACTTGAGATGCCAGGACTTCCATCTTCTGACCACAGGAGATGACATCTCAGCAGCTACCTTTGCCCCTCAAAATGGAATTCCTGCAGCTCTGCCTTGCCACATAGCTCATGTATGGTCTGATGTCTCATGAGGTTGCGTGTGCTTGGAGAAGCCTAGGTTCCATGCCTGCAGCCCAGTTGTGAGTGAGCCAAGGGAGTGAGTTTTCTGACTTCTGCCACATGGAGGTGGATCAAAAGGCAGGAAACTGTCTAGACATGGAAAGAGTGTTAGTGGAAAACCAGAAAAAGCACTTAAAGGGAGTCAACTGTAAAATCTCAGTAATATGATTCTTGGACCAGTTGCTCTGCTAGTACATTTCTCTGAGACCTAGTTGTCATTTCCATAGTCCTTACACTTTTCTTGAATTTATTTTTATTTTCATTAGGTAAAACTCTCCCTTGTCTAGAATTCACATGACTATCAAGCACAAACAGCTGGATCCCTCACCCCAGCTTGTTGTCTGCTTTTGTAAGACAGAAAGAAATTAAGCCAGTTAATATGAAGATGCTGCTTTGCAAGTATCCATTCTTCTTTATGCTGGTAAAAGAATCCCCAATTTTCCTCAGTGAATCATCCTTTTTTCCTGTCTTTCTCTATGATTTCTGTGAGAATACCATTTCCTGGCCTGCCACTCCTGCCCAAGATCTAGAAGTCTGAGGCTCAATTTTGCCAATCAGAACATGCACATACCATCCCTCCTCCCCAGCTCTGTGATTAGCTCTAGAATAAGCAGCAGCATTGTCCAGGACGGACCAATGAGACTTCATCTAAGGATATTTCCTAGAAGAATACACTTGCCTTCTCTGGCTCTTCTCTTTCTGCTGTGGTTGCTAGGCTAGGACACAAGCCTGGGGCTGCTGCTGACTAAACTGATGCTCTTTGATAAGACCTTTCCTGTAACATTGACACAGTGCAAAGCAGAGCAAGAGATAAATAAACAGAGTCCTAATATCCTGTGAGCACCGAGAACCAGCTGTGCTTGAAGTTTGCATTGCTTCTGGATTTTTCAGTTCCTTATGCCAGTGAGGTCACTTTCTGCTTAAATCCATTTGAGTACCTTCAGTTACTTGCAATCAAGACTCTTGACTCATTTTATTAGGTAAATAAAATAGTTCATTACTACAAATTTTTCTCTAATAACTCTGATTAACAAATATTTATGGTATCTCTTAATTCGATGTCCAAATGAAAAAAACTTGGGCTTGTTTTTACATAGGTGTGCACATACCACATATGCATATGCACAAGCAAACACACACTAGGTGAGGGAAAACAGAGTAACTATATTGAAGGTTTTATTCCTCTTGGTTTCTTTCCCTTTAGACAAAATGACCTTTTTATGATTTGATGAGAGAGAACATACTTGCATGTATTTTTCTGTATTTTTTGCTTTATCTAGATTTACTCTTGAATGCAGCAGAGACATATTTTTCTGTTTCTTACATCCCGGTGTTTGGAGGTCAGCATATGGGTTAGTTGGATTAATTTTGTTTCTTTTTAACCTATGTGTCTCTATAGGTTTGACCTTTCCATTTTTTTCCTACATCTGACTATTACAGGTTAAATGATGGGATGTACATACATGTTTAATAGAGGAGTAACGTAAGTTCAGGCAGACTTGCAACTCTCTGTCTTCTGTAAGAATTTATGAGCACTATCAAATAACAATAGTACCTCACTTTGATTCATCTTTTAGCTTTCAGCGCCTAGTTTTACCTGTCCTCCTTCTTCTAATCATAAATCAGTTTCCACTGTACTTACGAGCAGCTGTTGTATTGACGGAGACAGATCATTATCACTAATGTAAATCTAATGTACTTTGGGGGAAATATTTTGTTAAAGGTACTGTACTGCATCTAGATATATTAAGAATCTAATTCTTGAGTTGTTTTTCTGCATAAATTACAAAATGAGACATAAATGAGTGCCCTGGAGAAACTATAGACATATGTTCCATCTTGGTCTGTTCAGTTGGTTGTAATAAAATGCCTCAGACTGAGTGGCTGATAAACAGACCTTCCTCTGTCCGGGTTCTGGAGGCTGGTGAGTCCAAGATTAAGGCACCAGCAGGATAAAGTTCAGGGGCTTCCCAGGTGGTGCAGTGGTAAAGAACTCGACTGTTAATATAGAAGATGCAGGAGACACATTCAATGGTTCAATCCCCGGGTCAGGAAGATCTCCTGGAGAAGGAAATGGCAAACCACTCCAGTATTCTTGCATGGAAAATTCCATGGACAGAGGAGCCTGACAGTCCATGGGGTCGCAAGAGTTGGACATAACTGAGTGACTAACACATACACACATATACACACAATGCAGCATCTGGTCTTCTGACTATCTTATGTGAAATGAGTCTGTGTGTTTCTCAGAATACCACCTTACAAAGACCCAGATCAGTGTGACCTACCTAGTATTCTGGACATCAGGGGAGAAAAGGATTAGAGACGAGGGAAGGCTGGGCAGAAGGAAAGGGGAGAGGAGGAGGAGGAGGAGGAAAGAAAGAGAACTGTGTTTAACTGTGGTTAGCACTTTATATTCTTAGGGCAAATCCTGAGTATCCCCAAGCTTCTAAATAACAGGATAATGTCCTATCTCTGAAATTAAGACCTTGTTTTATGTTATGAATTTATAATTTCCTAATTGCTATTGATATTTGTTGCAGCAGAAAATAAGCATACACACTTTTAAATTAGATTTGCCTATTAAAAACTAATAGATGTCTCAGGTTCAATCCAATTTCTTGGTTCCTTATAGTATGAAAGTTTTTAATTTTGTTTTCTGTAAGAAATATGCACAATTAAATTGGCTTCTCTCTGATTAAATATTTTATAACTTCCTTTATGTATTTGACTTGTGATTTTTACTGATAAAGTGGTTATTTTCAAAAGTGTGTGTGTGTGCTAAGTCACGCATGTCCAATTCTTTGCAACCCCATGGACTGTAGCCCACCAGGCTCCTCTGTCCATGGGATTTCCCAGGCAAGAATGCTGGAGTGGGATGCCATGCCCTCCTCCTGGGGGATCTTCCCGACTCAGGGATGGAACCTGCATCTTATGTCTCCCGCATTGGCTGGTGGGTTCTTTTACCACCAGCGCCACATGGGAAGCCTGTTCAAAAGGAAATGAAGACAAATGATTGTAGTAAATGTAGGGTAAAGGAGTTAGAGAAGGCAAGGTTCAGAAAAAGAATGAGACCATCACTTTACAGGAACAGATCACTTTTTTTTTTTTTTTTTTAAATTTTTTTATTAGTTGGAGGCTAATTACTTCACAACATTTCAGTGGGTTTTGTCATACATTGATATGAATCAGCCATAGATTTACACTTATTCCCCATCCCGATCCCCCCTCCCACCTCCCTCTTCACCCGACTCCTCTGGGTCTTCCCAGTGCACCAGGCCCGAGCACTTGTCTCATGCATCCCACCTGGGCTGGTGATCTGTTTCACCATAGATAGTATACATGCTGAGGAACAGATCACTTTTAATGAGATGAGAAGGGGCAGCAGTCAGATTAGTGAGCTGCTGCAGTAACCCAAGAAAAGAGTAAGTACATACAGGCATATACGTGGAAATCTACCGTCTTAAGGGGGCCTGTTCTTCTCCAAGGTTGTTCGGAGTAGTTATCTCTTAAACTGCTGGGGCAAGGAATTCTGGAGATGGGCCAGAGGCTGGACTGGCTGGGAGCTGGGAGTAATCAACCTTAATGTCCATTTTTTTTCTTCAGGTAGGCGGGTTTTTTGTTTTGCATAGAATGGTGGGGAGTTTTAACTCCAGGCTATTTTGAGCCCTGTAACTTTCCTTCAGTAAACAGTGAAATTATTTAAATATTTATAAATAAATAATGTATTTCCTCTAAAATAGGTCATTTCTGAAGCAGACACATGTGTTTACAAATATAGTTTAGGCACAATATGTTAAGATTATGCAATACTTTTTCCAAAACATTTAATATATTTTTTTTATCTATTGTTTTTTAAATTTTACTTCAAAACTTATTGGCTTAAAACAACCACCGTTTTGTTATGCCTCACATTCCTGAGAAGGAAATGGCAATCCACTCTGGTACTCTTGCCTGAAGAATCCTATGGACAGAGAAGCTTGGTGGGCAAAAGTCCATGGGGTTGCAAAGAGTCTGACATGACTGAGCGCGCACAATTTGTGGACTGGGATTTGTCTATGGCTTATTGATTTCACTACTAGTACTGGACTGGAATATCCAGGATGCCTGCTTCACTCACAGTAGTCACTTGGACTCGGATAGATTGGACTGATCGGCTGGAGTGGCTCTCGTAGGGTCAGATACTTGGTGCTTTGGTTCCCCCTGCTGGCTGGGTTCCTTGGTCTTCTCCTTGTGCGTCTCTGTGTAATTCTTCCGGCAAGGTGGCCAGACTCCTTAAGTTGCCAGGTGTAAGCCTGAACTGATACACAGTCACTTTGGCCACATTCCATCAGCCAAAGTAAATCACAGGGTCAGCCTGGATCCAGTGTGGGAGACTACACAGGGAGTGAATACTAGGATGAAAGATTCAGAAGGGAGTGGAGGTACCCTGTGGAGTTTAGCTACATCAGTCTATGTGTCCTTAGACAATATCATTTCCTGGATCTTCAAGGGCAAAACTGAATTTTTCTCCAGATGCATCCTTTGTGTTATCTGCAGCTGAAGAAACGCCTTTCAGGTGACAGTGCAAATGACAGCCCTTCTCTTGGGTGTATAATGGAATCCTAAAAGCAGTAAGGATTTTGCAATATACAAAATATTGATTTTGTTTAACCTGGCATTTCCCAAGCATTTAAGTGCATAGAACCATGCCTGGTACTTAGTAATCACTTATAAATATCTGTTGAATGAGCTTTACCCTGGGACATTCCCCCCTTTTCTTTTTTTTTTCAAAACATACATGAACATTACTAAGAACTGGTGTTTCCGAAGGAAGAAACTTTGTGAAAAACAGGCTATTATGTGAGAAAGGAGCATGTGATTCTGAGTTTCTTCCTGACCTATAACTCCCCATCTAGCTGTTTCCTAATGAATTAATTGTTGTACTTTAGTCTGTACGCCCCCATCTCCTGGTTGCAGGTGAGTAGACTTGTGTGGGCATCTGACCCAAAGGCAGTTATCTACAGGCTGGCCAGCAAGAGCGCTGTGCTGCAGCCTAGCACAAGAGCTTTTACAAAAGTAGTCTAAATTGGGTTGTGATAGGCAGACCAAGTTAGATCCTGTCCCTTGGATAGTTTGAATGTGGGAAAATCAGTCAGTTCATTGTTAGGGGTAGGAGCAGTAGAAACAGAAGCAGAGAACAAATGAGTTTCCATTACATGGAGCCCTAGGATGCTGTTTCTTCACTATCCTGGTTGTGTGGCTGCTGAAAACACTTCCTATTTCCCTTTCTCCACCCATATTTAAAGTGAAACCCCATTAACTGAGGTAGCCCAAGTGCGTCTCTATGTCTTACTATCTGAAAGAGCCTAGTACATGAAGTCAGGAAGCGAGGCCTTATGCTATCTTATTCAGAATAAGAAAACACTCTATTCAATCATCTTCTCAGGAGAGAAATGCCACTGTAACATGTCCCTCCTGAAGGATGACTCCTACTAGTGGTGCCAACAATAAGCAGAATGGTAGGGGAGGCTGGCAAATGAATGGCTCAGGAAATGTTTTCAACTGTTGTAGGGAACTCTTTAGTTAATAGAGACAGAAGAAACCAGATGTGACTGAGAATTTTTCTATTAGGAGTCTCAGAAATACATGCTGAAAAGTCTGTTCAGGACATGTTATTTTCCCCCACTGACTACCAGAAAGGAATGAGGAAATTAATTATGGAAGGGAGGTGACAGGTGGAAGGAGAAAGCACATGGATACCAGTGAAGCTGGGGCTGTTGTGCCAAATTTAGTTGGCTACTAAAGCAGAACTGTTCTAGGGAATAGTAGAAAGCCCGGAGAGAGGTTCTGATGGCCACTAGTCTAAGGCAGAGTCAGAATATAACCACCTGCTCCAGTATTTATTAGGAGGCTGGGGGAGTGGGGAACAGCACCCAGAAAATTCAGTGTAAGGCCACAAAAATGCCAAGCCAACAATGTCAGTGAGAAGAGACAGAATATCGACATTTGAACACCAAATCAATCAGTGGGCAGGGCTGCAATCCACATGAGGGAGAAGAAATTTAAGCCAGAACCCAGGCATGCACAGAACTTGCCTCTTCCTGTCTGAACAGGGTCAGTGGATGGTGAGCATTGAGGATTTTTAAAAAGAGATTTATTTATGTATGTATTTGGCTGTGCTGGGTCTTTGCTGCCATGTACAGGCTTTCTCTAGATTGCAGCGAGAGGGGGCTATTCTCTAGTTGTGGGGTGCGAGCTTCTCATTGCAGTGGCTTCTCTCCTTGCGAAGGCTCTTCTCTGAGCAAGGGCTCAGTAATTGTGGCGCATGGGTTTAGATGCTCTGGGGCATGTGGGATCTTCCGGAGCAGGGATCAAACTCATGTTCTCTGCACTGGCAGGTGGATTCTTAACCACTGGACCGTCGAGGAAGCCCCATATTTGGAATTTAGCACAAGAAAGGAGCATGTTTGCTCTATGGTGTCAGGATTCTTTCATTTTATTAAAACAGTTTTATATTTACAGAAAAATTAAGCAGATGGTATCCAAAAGTCTACAAGCAATAAATGCTGGAGAGGCTGTGGAGAAAAGGGAACCCTCTTACACTGTTGGTGGGAATGCATACTAGTACAGCCACTATGGAAAACAGTGTGGAGATTCCTTAAAAAACTGGAAATAGAACTGCCATATGACCCAGCAATACCACTTCTGGGCATACACACTGAGGAAACCAGATCTGAAAGAGACACGTGCACCCCAATGTTCATCGCAGCACTGTTTATAATAGCCAGGACATGGAAGCAACCTAGATGCCCATCAGCAGATGAATGGATAAGGAAGCTGTGGTACATATACACCATGGAATTTTACTCAGCCGTCAAAAAGAATTCATTTGAACCAGTCCTAATGAGATGGATGAAACTGGAGCCCCTTATACAGAGTGAAGTAAGCCAGAAAGATAAAGAACATTACAGCATACTAACACATATATATGGAATTTAGAAAGATGGTAACGATAACCCTATATGCAAAACAGAAAAAGAGACACAGAAATACAGAACAGACTTTTGAACTCTGTGGGAGAAGGTGAGGGTGGGATGTTTCAAAAGAACAGCATGTATACTATCTATGGTGAAACAGATCACCAGCCCAGGTGGGATGCATGAGACAAGTGCTCTGGCCTGGTGCACTGGGAAGACCCAGAGGAATCGGGTGGAGAGGGAGATGGGAGGGGGGATCGGGATGGGGAATAAGTGTAAATCTATGGCTGATTCATATCAATGTATGACAAAACCCACTGAAATGTTGTGAAGTAATTAGCCTCCAACTAATAAAAAAATTAAAAAAAAAAAATTAAGCAGATGGTACAGAGAGTTCACAAATACCCGCACACCCAGTTTTCCCTATTGTTAACACTTACCTTACAGGGTACGATGTTACAGCTAATGAACAAATACTGATATTTTATTATCAACTGTAGTGCACAGTTTACTCAGATTTCCTTAGTTTTTGCCTAATTTCTTTCTATGCCCCAGGGTCCCATCCAGGATATCACACTGCATTTAGCTGTCATGTCGCCTTCGGGTCCCCTTGGCTGTGACAGTGTCTCAGACTTTCCTTCTTCTTTTTTTTTAATTCGCGTATAATTGCTTTACAATGCTGTGTTAGTTTCTCCTGTAAAACAACATGGACCAGTTGTAAGTACACATGTGTCTCCTCTCTCCTGAACCATCTCTTGCCCCCATCTCACCTGTCTAGGTGAGCACAGAGCTCCGAGATGAGCTCCCTGTGGCCTATGGCAGCTTCCCACTGGCAATCTATTTCACACACGGTGGTGTACATGTCAGTGCTACCCTCAATTCATCCTTCCCTCCCCTTCCCACTCCCTCCCCTGTGTCCATGTGTTTCTTCTCTATATCTGCATCTCTATTCCTGCCCTGCAAAAAGGTTCATCTGTATCATTTTGCTAGATTCCATATATATGCATTAATATATATTTCTTTTTCTCTTTCTGACTTACTTTGCTCTGTATAACAGACTCTACATTCACCCACATAATGACAAATGATCCAATTTCATTCTTTTTATGGCTGAGTAATATTCCATTGTCTCTATGAACCGTATCTTTTTTATCCGTTCATCTGTTGATGGATATCTAGGCTGTTTCCATGTCCTGGTTATTGTAAATAGTGCTGCAATGAACACTGGGGTACATGTGTCTTTTTGAACTATGGTTTTCTCAGGGTATATGCCCTGTAGTGGGATTTCTGGGTCATGTGGTAGTTTTTAGTTTTTTTACCTCCATACTTTTCTCCATACTGGCTGCATCAATTTACATTCCTATCAACAGTACAAAAGGGTTCTCTCTGCTCCACACCATCTCCAACATTTATTGTTTGTAGATTTTTTGATGATGGCCATTCTGACTGGTGTGAGTTGATACCTCATTGTAGCTTTGATTTTCACTTCTCTAATAGTGATTGACGTTAAGCATCTTTTTAAGTGTTTGCTGGCCATCAGACTTGCCTTGTTTTTGATTATCTTGACAGTTTTGAGTACTGGTCAGGCATTTTGTAGGTTATCCCTCTATTGGAATTTGTCTGATGTATTTCTTATGATTCAACTGGAGCCATGGGCTTTGGAGGAAGATCACAGAGGTGAAGTGTCATTTTCATCACATCACATCACATCACATCACATCATAATAAGACTACCAACCATCAACATGACTTATCATGGTTGATGTCAATCCTGATTACCTGACTGAGGTAGCATCTGTCAAGTTTACTAGCTGTAAAGTTTTTTTTTTCTCTCTATTTCCATAATGTACATCTGGAAGGAGGTATGCATAGCTCACATTTAAGGAGTGAAGATTTATGGTCCCTGACCTTGAGATTTGAGTATCTACATAAATTATTTGGAATTCTTCATAGGAGATATCTCTTCTCCCACTTATTTATTTATTCAACCATTTATTTATCAATATGGACTCACAGATATTTATTTTATACTTATGATAATCCAATACTACTTTGCTTTGTTGCTCAAATTGTTGTTCCATCTTTGGCCATGGGAACTCTTTCACTTGGCTCTTGTGCTCCTTTGACAGAATGACATGAATGTGGTATTTTGTTGTGTTTGTTTTGCTTTGTTTTTTGTACTCCCTCACTTTCTGTCACTATATGTTCCAGGCTCATCTTGTATATTTCTTTGCTAGTCTTTAGGTCAGCTATTATGCCAAGGAACTCTGGTTACTGTTATTGCAAGTGGCATAAGAAACCAAGATCTGGGCATTAGGTATACTTGTTATGATGAGTGGAGTGTTGTTTCTTTAGAGCTTTTTCATTTGACAAAGCAAAGAACTATATATGCACGTATCACTTATGCATATACACATATCTATAAATGATGATCTATATGTAAAGTTGACTCCCACTTCGTGCCATCCATTTACTTGTTTAATTCCACTGTACATGTACAGTAACATCAGAATTATTAACCCATACACTCATGTGGAATGGCTTTATCAACTAGCATACAGTGCTTATGTGTAGTTCCTTTTGCCTTTGGTTTTACAGATTCTACTCTTTTCCAAATTTACTCAGTTCAGCACCACACTTCCCTGTAGTGACACTGTAAGGAATGGAAGAGGATGGAGAAGTAAATTTACAGAATAAAATAGTCTTAAAGATGTATCATACTTTTGAAATTGGTAATATTAAATTACACCATCCAGGGATGTACATTTAAATGGTGAAAGGAAAAAAGCAAAGAAGTTGTGACTATAGAAGTAACCACATAAAAGCAACTCCTCCTTCTGGGCAGATGAATTGTCAGAGACTGGATGTACTATCCCACCCGAAACAGGTTTTAAAAAACCCAACAAGATAATATATGAAACAATGATTTTCAGACAGTAGATACCAGGAAATGCAGGGCAGTGGTTCCTGAGAGATGAGGAAATAAATAAGGTAAGCCCTATAATTGCCTTGGCTTAACTAGGAGAGAGCTTTGAAGCTACAATGCAGGCAGGGGGAGCCCCAGAGGCCAGGAGTTCCCCTGAGTTAAGGAAATGGCGCTGGGAATCCAGCCTCCAAGGAGTGGAGCGCAAGAGAGGAGAGAGTGACCATAGAGAAAGCTCCAGGGGCGGCAGGAAGTCCACCTGAGCACAGGCAAGCAGGAAACTAATGCAGGACAGAGAAAAATACCTGGAACTCCACCAGAAGAAATCATGTCCCCTCTAGCCAGAGTAAAAAACCTTGGCTTTGGGCAAAATACACATAGCGCTTACCAAAACCTCACTTATTTCACTGAATCAACCAATACAGCCTTGACCCCAAAACACTCACCCGCAAACCCTAATAAAGGCACGTGCCGCACCCTGCCTCCATCCTGCCTTGACCTCCCCGTGTGACCCCTTAAGGTGTGCCGTGTACTTTGTTCAGGACCTGTGAGTAATAAACTCTCTATTTCAATCTCTTTTGTCTCTACTTGAGCCACAACTCATCCAGTACCCTATGTTCCACTTAACAAATGTCAGTTTGACCAAATCATAACAACATACAATGAAGTACTAACCAGCAATAAAATGGAATGAACTACTGATACACACAATAATATGAATGAATCTCAATATTTATGTTGAAAGAATGTAGGGAAAGAATCTGTGCTGTGTTTGCTGCTGTATCCTATTACTCACTACTTCGCTACTTTAACATACAGAAGTTATTAACACAATGCTTTACAGAACATAAGGTACTTAAAGACAATTTGTGGTTTTGATTAAATTATTTACAGGTATAGATAACATACAAATTAACCTAGAATAATTTTAGGAGAAGAATCCTTTGAGATAAATATATCCAACTGCTCCCCCATCCCACCGGAATTTGCACGATTTACCCAAAGTCATATATTTAGTAGAAAACCTAGATGTCTAGCAAGTTATTTCCACTCTCTCTGAAGATCTCCTCTGAATTATGAATAAGCCACAATTTTAAAACATAATTTTTAGCAACTGGTCTTATGAAATCCACTATCTGGGGACTTTTTCCTAAGGAAAAAATAAAGTTAACCACAAGGAAATGCTTCAGATGAAATTGATAAGTGATGATTTAAGGTTTCTTTCAGTCTTGTTTCTTTATTCAATAAAATCCCTCTGGTGGAGAAGACATTTACTTACCTTCATGTATTTTCTCCACAAACAAAATATGGAGAAAATGGAACGCTATGACTGGAGGCAAACAAAACAGTATTTTGCTCACTCTAAAAATGAATTAGAAATCTTCTCACAAGTCCCAGAATCTCTAAAGGAACTTTCCCGAATCTGTGGTGATTCCCTCCAGATGGAAACCAAACATTCCTGGCTGCTTCCAAACCACCACACCAGTTTCTCAGCTGGTAAGGATTTAACAATGGAATGTGGAGGGTGACTGAGATCCTAATGATCATTTACCTCTGGCTTGTGCAGCATCTTTTCAATTCTCCCAGAACTCCTAAGACTGATGCTCTGATATCACCAGGGTGACTGACTTAACAATATTACCAAGCTTACTTACCTATTACTCTCTCACTGAAAGAACCTGTGTACCCAAAGGGTTAAAATATACTTTGCTCCAGGTTTCCTAACTTTTATACCTCCTCAGTTTAGCTTAAAATATTTAATTTTTTTCTTTCAGTTTTGATGACATTTGAAATACATAGTTAAATTACAAGAGAGAGCTAATGCCTTCAGTTAATTACTTAGTTATAGATATTCAGGAATGCCCACCCATTACATAGAGCAATAGTTCTTAAAGATGGTCCTTTCTCACTAATAGTCTTGCTTCATACTAAATGAGAAAATAAAAGCCTTCAGTGGAAATCCCCTCATCTTCCCACCACCTACACAAATGAACTGGCATCTCTGCCCCTCTTCTCCTTTTAGCTTATTTTGCAGAAATGACTTACTGTCCGTCAAAGGTCCAGCTTTATTTATGCTCTGGTTCACAGTCACAAGGACCTCCATCCATCAGTTACCCACGCCCCCCCCCATTGGATCATTCTCATCAGCATACAATTTACTCTAATTTCTTCTTTTTTAAAAAAAAATTATCTTATTTTGATTCTGTATTACCCTTCAACTATATCCCATGTCTCTGCTCCTTTTTTCAAGTCAAACATCTTAAGGGTTGTTCTAACAGGCTCACTTCATTTGACTTCTAATTCAGTTTTTCCAAAAAATGTTTCTTGCATGCATGTGTCAAAACGATATATCCTAATACAGTCAAATAATCTTTTAAGGAATTTTAAAACAGAGAGCAAATCCTTAGTCATCTTACCCTTCTCCCCCAATTTCCTTCCCTGGAGGCAACTATTCAAGTCTTTTAGTGAACTTCCTTGGAATTCCCTTGAAACAATAGATACACCACTATTCTTGGTCTTTATGTTTTACACAATATCTCTTATTCTCTCACTATGGTACATGTGGATCTATCTCTCCTCTTCTATCACCATCACTCACACACACAGACACACTCAAATTTTATCCCCTCAACCTCTTCAGCTAGTCATAGTGCAATTTTGTTAATATTTATGTTCACAGTTTACATTATTATGTCTACGTGTGATTTAGAGCTGACCCATGTAGTAAAACTATTATTAGTCTTCCTTTCCAGCATGATATTTTTCTTCTAGAGACAGTTTCTTTTTCTTTTTTTCATTTTCTATTCTTTTTTTTAAGTGGGCGTGTGTGGTTTTCTTTGAAAAATTGTTTTTTGTCTTTTTAAAAAGAAGAATTCTCACATAAAAAAAGAGATAGTGTAGAAATATGCTTTTTTGAAAAAGAATACTTCATAAGTGGCTCTAGCAGACACTCCTGGTGCCCACCTACGTCTGTTCAGCCCTTACTACTGTGGAGCAGGCTATTTTGACTTCCACCTGTGAATACACTGCCATCTCTTTTCATAAGAGTTTTCTTTAGGACTAGTGTCCTCTCCATTGAGGTGCACTGCAATCCAAACGTACCAGAGAATGACTACTCCCTGGGAGTGGTCCTTAAGTAATGACTGAAGGGAGTTGTGTAATTGTCCTAGCTCTCTCAGGTGATATACCCTGAAGGACAAGTTCAAAGTGCAGAACTCTGAAGTTCAAGTTCAGAGTTCCCTGCTGAAAATAAGCTTCAGTCTCCCACAATGACCGCTTGATAGCACACTCTTTATTGACTTGACTACCTTCTTGTTTCTGTATCACTCCACTAATGGTGTTTCCTGGGATAACTTCCCACATAAATGACTTGTACTTGAATCTGTCTTTCCATGCCTGCCTCCTGAAAAACACAAACTAACACTATAGTGCCGGGTATTTCCTGTTACATCACTTTTTAGGGTACATGTTATCTGCTGTTTCTCAATTTTAGAGATGCTAAGACTGATAGGAGGCTGCAGGCAGTGTCAGCCTCATTTCTCCATTATAAAGTTCCCTTGCCTGCCTGTATTAGTCAGAGTTCTCCAGAGAAACAGAACCGATAGGATAGACAGATATTTATCATAAGGAATTGGCTCACCTGATCATGGATGGTTAGAAGTTCTAAGATCTGAGGTCAGTAAGCTGGAGACCCAGGACAGCAGATGGTGCAGTTCCAAACCAAGTCCAAATGTCTGAGAAGGAGAGCTGATGGTGTATATTCCAGCATGAAAAATAGCAAGCTCGGGACCCAAGAGCCAATGTTTCAGTTCAATTCTGAAGACAGGAAAAAGACCAATGTCTCGACTCAAGGAAGTAAGTCAGGAGGAGTTACCTTTTAGTTGTGGAAGAGACATCATTTTGTTCTATTCAGGCCTTCAGCTGACTGGATGAGGATCACCGACATTAGGGAGGGCAACCTAGTTTAGTGTCTACTGATTCAAATGTTAATATCTCCCAGAAACACAGACACGCCCAGAATAATGTTTAACCAAGTATATGGGCACCCCTCAGCCCAGCCAAGTTGACACAAAATTAGCCATCACATTATCTTTCACCTAACACTTTTATCAGTTACTAATGGTTACTGCCTGCTCATATCTTTTACCTGGTCAGATGTTTAAAATGGCGATTTTTTTAAAATGCCAGTATTCCTTCTGCATTTATTACCTGAAATTTCTATCCATACGAACTTTCCCTTCCTTATCAATTATTTTATTACTCTGAAATATAGTTTGTACAGAAAGAATGCAATAAATGTATCTTTTCTGATGACTTGGTTTTCTAAGGAGTTATCACTAATTTAATCCCAAACTATGTCAGCTGTCTAAATTATTTTCAGTATGTCACTCCCATCGGATGCTCTATCAATTTCATCTTCCTAAACCGAGCTCTCCAAGGATTTTCTGACTTCATGGAGAAGCTTCTGGATGATTATCCTCTAGACCTGATCCACAGCAGTCATCCTGGGATCTCCCTTCATTAGAATTCCCTCCAGCTATTTCCTGTGTGGGAGCTCCTATTCTCTGAATGCTGTTTTTCCTCATTCTATTTAAGCGAAGCATATCCCCCAGGTTTCTTTAAGAGAGGGTGTACGATAATTCCAAATTCTAGGTTGGAAACATTTTTTTCTTTTCTTTTTTGTTTTTCATGGAAATACTTTTTGTTTTAGAGCATTTGTTTTCTAGCTCTTGATGTTTTTCTTGATAGCTTCAGTTCCTATTTTTTTCATCTTGAGAGAAAAAATCCTGCATTAAAGGACTGTGGAGTCTGCTTTTTATCAACTGCTAAGTGTGTGAGGGAGACAGCAGAGGTGGGGTGGGTTCATACTCAGCTGCAGGGCTGAGTATGGCACCCCAGCCGTATTTCTCTCAGCCATTCATTGTAGTGAGAGCCAGCTTCAGTCCATTTTCACTCCTCATTCTTTGTTTGTGAACTCTCCTTCTCCTTGGAAGCTTGTAGGATTTCCAAACAATTTCAGAGCGCTGGGGAACAGCATTTGGAAATTTCACAGTGCTTTGTGTGCTTGATATTTATCTGTTTAGTTGGACATTCAGGGAAGGTCTGAAGTCCTTCAGTGACAGGAAATTTTGTTGAATAATTTTCTTAGTTATTTCCTCTGGTGAGCTTTTTCTTTCTGGAACTCCTAATATTTGAATCTTAAATTTTCTAGACTGTTCTTTTAATATTTCTCATCTTTTGGGTTTTTTGCTCTGCATCTGGAAGATATCGACACCTTTCTTCCACTCCTACTATCTTGTTTTTAATTTCCAGGAGCCCAGTTTTGTTTCCTGAATACTTTTGGGCATTGCCATTTCATTGGTAAATCTTTCAATATGTTTCTCTAAAATTACTCCTTTAATAATAACAACACTTTTATCACAACAGAAAAAGTTAAGTCTTTAATATCAAAAGTCTAGGGACTCTTTAAAAAATTTCCTGTGTTAAAAAAGATTTTTTTGTTTGAAGCAGTGTTCAAATTAGTTTATGTATTTCAATTGCTTATTTTTCATGTTATCTTTTAATGTTTAGTTCTTCCTTGTTTATTTTTTCCAACCATTGAGTTACTGAACAGTCAGGTCATTAATGATGCAGAGTTTTCCACAGTTTGGACTCAACTGATTGTATTTATGCTGATTTTACATCTTCCTCTTTCCTCTGCATTAACTATAAAAAGCTGTCACCTGAAGACTTTATTAGAATCAGATTTGACTTTTTGGGAGGGCATTAATACTTTCAGGAAGCAAAAAAGTTCTAATTTGTTCTTTATTTTCATGATTTAGCAGCCATTGATGATCATTGCCTTTATTATTTCATTTAATGGTATAAAATATTATAAACTTATATTTCTTTCTGAATTTATTAGCTGTATGTCTACAGAGGAAAAATTGCTCTCATCAACTTTTTCATTACCTGAGTTACAGTTAGTGCATGGTACAATTAGCAAATGCTTAGTATTTTCCTTTTGTCAGTTTTCAAAATGATGAGTAGGTTTATTAGCATCTTCCAAGGATTACAATGAGTTCTTTTTAAATTGTCATCATTATGAACATCTAGATTTAAACGTATTTGATTTGTTTCAATACCTTGTAGATTTTACCCCCTTTAGTCCTCTAATGGTGTAATTTTATTTTTAATTATTTGTTTTTGGCTGTGTGGGGTCTTTGTTGTTTTGCAAGGGCTTTCTTTAGTTGCAGTGAGTGGCAGCTACTTTCCAGTTGTAGTGCAAAGGCTCCTTGTTGTGCTGGCTTCTTTTGTTGTGAAACATGGGCTCTAGGTGTCTGGGCTTCAGTGGATGTGGTGCACAGGCTTAGTTGCCCTGAGGCATATGCAATCTTCCTGGACCAGGGATCGAACCTGTGTCCCTGCACTGGAGGCAGATTCTTCTCCACTGGACCACCAGGGAAGTCCCTAATTGTGTAATTTTGACAGAGGAAAGCTTCTTCCATTTGGCTTCTGAGTCCTTTTTACATAATCATACTGTTTTTTTATTTTTTTTTTGACAATTCCTTGTTTTGGATTTGACAAGTTGTTTCAGGCTCATTTGCATGATGTCTGAAACAATAAATTTGAATTGATAGTATCAATGTAAACTTATGATACATTTTACCTGAAAAAGTCCATAAATATTGACTAACTCAGAAGCATTAAACACTCCTGGAAGCCTAGATTGTGATACCTAAAAAACATTTGCTTCTGAAAACCAGGAATCCTGGGTCTCCTTAGAGAAATGGCTGATTCCAGGTGTGGTGTTGTGTTTTCATCTGAAGCTTGGGATCCTCTTCCAAACTCAGTCTGTTATTGGCAGAGTCCAGAAATTCACTGAAATTAAGTTCTATGTACAGATTGTAAATGAAGAATCCCCAAAGAAAAGGCTATAAGGAACCATTGACAATTTGAGGATCAAATTTTTAGAGACACTACTCTGACCGCAATGACAAGAATGGAGTGTGTGGGCAGTAGAAGCACAAGATGCCTATAGAGAGATTAGTTGTGATTCTTCCTGGATATGGGGAAGGCCTAACACTAAGACAGCAGCAGTAGGGTAAATAAACAGGGGACTGGTTTGCTAACTACTAAGAATGTATGACTGTCAGCATAACTGATGCCAACTTGGGCATGTACAAGTTCCTATCCTTCCACTGACCCTACCCAGAACTGTACACTGCAGTAGATCATTTTACTGTCATCAAGAGCTGTGTAGTTACTAGATGCTATTTAATAATCATTAGGATCCAGTGGCTCCCCTGGTGGCTCGCCAATAAAGAGACAGCCTGCAGTGCAGAAGACCCGGGTTCGATCCTGGGTCAGGAAGATCCCCTAGAGAAGGGAATGGCAATCCACTCCAGTATTCTTGCCTGGAGAATTCCATGGACAGAAGAGCCTGGTGGGCTACAGTTCATGGGGTTGCAAAGAGTCTGACACTACTGAGCGACTTTCACTTTCACTGACTACATTGAGCTGCCTGTCTCATTTTTTTCAGCTGCAAGATATCTTCTCAGTTTGGTGGGCATTTTTCATTTCCTTTTGTCCTCCAACGAAGAGGAAGTAAGGTCAGGTCTTAGTGAGTGGTGTGCGCGTGTAGGGGAGGGCACTGGGTTATGGGCAAGCGCTGCAAACAACTATTTTGGTGCTAGGGACAAGCTACGGAAAAGCCCTGAGAGTGGTGGTTTAGCCGCTAAGTCGAGTCTGACTCTTGCGACCCCAGGGACTGTAGCCCGCAGGCTCCTCTGTCCACGGAAGTGGAAAGGAAGGTAACTCTCAGAGGAAGCTCCCTCCATCCCCAGCCCATCCTCAGGTGAAGTAGCCACGGAATTCTCAGGTGAGTTTGAACATGTCCTCTACAGATGGGCATTCCACTCAGTGGTAACCAAAGGCTCTCCCTCAGCCTGGATTTCATTCCTCTAAGGATTTCATGAGAAGCTAATAAAATACATGCCCCTTCTTGACTTGGCCGGTGAGAAGTACCTGACAGAAATCTCCTCAAGAGATGTCTTCTAGTGGGGACGGAGGCACCTGGCAGATAACCGCTAAAACCAGAAGAGATGTTAACTACCGATGGTGTATTGACTTTTTTTTTTTTTTTAATTGTTGGGCAGAATTTCAACACGAAGGGGAATGTGTGGACAACAAGCTGTTAAATCTTCTCTTTGAGATGCTGGAAAATTCCTTTTTATATGTGCCCAAGGCGAGATGAGCACAGATTTGGAAGATAGGAAACTGGTGACCGGGCTTATGGAGGAAAAGACAGGGGCGGGAGACCACGTCCACGTCTTCTTTCTAGTAAACAGCAGCGGAGCTGGGAGCCTGGTATCTTCCTTGTCTCTAGGTCTGGGCTTGGGACCCGGGTCCAGCCTCCACGCATGCGCAGCTCAAGGAGCGAGTCAGAGAGGGACGGGGGAAGTTCCACGACTACCTTCTCAGGCTCCGCCCCTTCCTCAGAATCAGAGGGAGGAGCGTCGTGCGCGCTCGCGTCGGTGCGCGCCCTGAAGCCCGCCCCCAACTCCTGCCTCTGGTCGCTCCACCCCGCACACCTCTGCCCCGGACCCATTTCGGAGGCGCGGCCGACGCGGCGCGCAGTCAGAGCCACGAGCACGAGCGCGTGCCTACGACAGCGCGGGCCAGCCCCGTCGCGAGGAGGCCCCGCCTTCCCGCCCCGCCCCCGCCGGCCTCAGGTCCTCTGGCTTCGCTCACGGCGCTGAGAATCCCGGCACCCGCGCGCGCTCTGTAAGCCATGGAGGTCCCCGGTAGCCTGTGCAAGAAAGTCAAACTGAGCAATAACGCGCAGAACTGGGTGAGTCGAAGCAGATGTGTGGAGGAGGCTCTCAGAGGCTCCGGCTGCAGATCCATTCGGAGCCGCTGCCCGCTCCTTCTGCATGCATCCTGCTTGGAGAATCGGGGATGGTACCCGAGGCCGCGGCGCCTTCCAGCAGGGACGGAGGGTGGTGCCGGGTGGCGTGGCGTGGCGGGGGCGGGGGTCTCTGACTGGGCTCTGCAGGCAGTCGGATCCACGGTCCGTGGGAAGAACGCCTGCTTCTCCAGCTCCACGGCTCGGATGAGACCTCGAGGACTATCTTTCGGGAGTGAGCTGGCGGCTGCTGAAATCTTCTCCCGCGAGGGGAAGCTGCCCGCATCCCTTCCAGTGGCCTGAAGGTCTGCAGAGGAAGCGGAGGCAGGCGCCTTTGGGGCATTCCTGGTTTTTCTTGGCTCTGCCAGTGCAGTTAGCCCAGGTTTGGGTCCGTGTCCATGTCTTTCCATTTCTGACTTACAACATGAAGGGAGAGTACCCAACAATGTGGCCATTCATGAGTTGAGACTGCCCTGAACTGAGGTTCTTTGTGACTCGGTGTTAAATTGGACTATTTAACAAATAACATGGAAACTAAAATGTAGGGGGAAACTAATGGTTTATAACATTTAGCAAGGACTGCCAGTTGGCTTTGATGGTGAAGTGTTCTGTCCTCAGAAGGTTGCTTCCTTCCTTAATTATTCTTGCTAAGAAACTGCCTTAAGCTAAGGTTTTGTAAGTGAGGTGGGAGTGGGGTGGGGGAGGTGGTGCCCAACTCTGGAGGCCGGAAAGGCCTTGGTTTTAAGTCTGGATGGAAAATTTTTTTCACAGTACAGCAAGATCATGAGGTTTAAATGCAGCCTTGTAAGTCATCATTACTCTTGGTGAATCGAAGAAGAAAAAAACCATTTCAGACAAGTGTTCATTTTAAGTCATTAATTTACCATTTCTGAGGTTACCAAGGATTCTCACCCAATTCCTTTCTCCTTTTAATTAACTTCTCTGTTCCTTTAGGTGATGAGGAGGAAGAGGAGATAAAAGGTGAATTAGAACATTGAGAAGGAGCCCTGGACTACCAGTCTGGTCTCTGGTTCCAACTTTGCCATTTAGTAGTTGTTTGATCCTGAGTGAAAACACTCGACTTCTTTAAACCTCAGCTGACTTAAAGATATAATAGCCTGTACTTCTCTAGACAGTTTTGAGGAGTAAAGAAGGTAATGATTTGGAAGGTCAGTGATACCACTGCTATGCAATTGTTGATATTGCTCCTGTTACTCTGAGGTATTACCTGGTTAGGGACATAGGGTTGGTTAAATTAGAGTATTTACAGGTCATTTCAGCTACACTGTCTGTAACTCATTTACTGTTCCACTTGCCAAAAAGTGCGTGTGCTTTGTAGAAGCCCTCAGAGAAGATGAGAAATGAGGGAATTGGTGCTTGCCTTCCAGCTGGTCATGGCCTGGTTGGGATTATAATTGGCATTTGCTGGATGATGAATATATCATTACAGGCCCAGTTATTTTATCACAATTTAGAGGAGAGATTAGTTTAGTCTGGATGTTTTGGAGAGGATTTATGGAAGAGAGGCCTTCCCTGGTGGCTCAGACGGTAATCCGCCTGCAATGAGGGAGACCTGGGTTGGGAAGATCCCTGGAGAAGGGAACAACTACCCTTTCCAGTATTCTGGACTCAAGAATTTCATGGACACAGGAGCCTGGCAGACTACAGTCCATGGGGTTGCAAAGAGTTGGACACGGCTGAGCAACTTTCACTTTTGTGGAGAAGTGTGCTTAGGTTTTGAGGTAGATGGACGCTGTATGAATAAGGTCTAGGAACAAAAATAATTTATATTATTTATTGTAATATTATTATAACTACTATAAATAATAATAATAATTGTTAGTTACTCCAGAAACAGTGAAGAGACCTGTTTATCTGTTCTGGAGGGCTTTTGTTGACTGAAGATAAGATTGAATAAGCAGTCTGGGGCTAGGGTATATAGTTGTTAATGTTTGGCTGCTGAGTTGAGACTAGATCCTGTGGGAGATTTTTGATGAAGCTAGAATTTTTAATTTTAAGGGCCTTGTAAATCTTTCTTTGCCCCAATAGGGAACACCCATCATCTTTGCCTCTCATATACATCAACTGATAGCCACATGTGTAGAGAATGCACACACCTTTCAAGTTCCCAACATGCGATGAAATTGGTATTCCAGAGGGACTGGTCTGCTGAAGAAAGTAGACGCTCTTAGAGCCCACATGTAGAAGTCCTGGCGAACAGACAGGGTTAGAGTGAGGTTTAAATGAATTAATAGATTTGAAGCATGCCTGTGCATCAGTTCAGGTGTTTTTCTTGTTATTGCTATTAAGTCATCCAGCCGTGAGGGTGCAACTGCAACTGGTCTAACGTGGTAGTGGGAAACAGAATAGCTGCATTAACAGCTCTCTAGGAGGAGTTACAAGGGACCTGACTAGAGTTAGGGAATGAGAGGGAGAGGTGTTCAAAGATGATTTAGCCCTGGGAGTTGGGGAGAGTAGTTGTGGCATGCAGGGAATTTGGAAAATAGATTGAGGGTTGGAGTGACGGTGATGATAAACACTAACGAAAGTTTACTGTTCGCTGGAGACAGTTTGACATTATTTGGTAAATTAACTTACTGATTTTTTGTAACATTTTTGAGGTGAGTATCATGAGAGACAGTGGTTTAAAGCAAGGATCCTGGAACTGACTGCCTGGACTTGATCCTGGGTTTCACTGTTTACTCATTGTGTAACCTGTGGCTAGGTACTTTCTGTGCCTCCACTTTGCTCATCTATAAAGTGGGAGTGATAGTCTCACAGGGATGTTGTGAAAATTAAAGGAGTTAATGTATGAAAAATGCTTACGACAGTGTCTGGCATATAGTGTTATGTGTCTGTTAACCCTTATTGTTGCAGTTATCCTCTTTGCTCCAGTTGTTGTTCAGTCACTCAGTTGTGTCTGACTCTTTGCTACCCCGTGGACTGCGGCACTCCATGCTTCTCTGTCCGTGACCATCTCCTGGAGTTTGCTCAGACTCATTGGTGTCCATTGACTCAGTGATGCCATTCAACCATCTCATCCTCTGCCGCCACCTTCTCCTTTTGCCTTCAATTGTTCCCAGCATCAGGGTCTTTTCCAATGAGTAGGCTCTTCTCATCAGGTGGCCAAAGTATTGGAGCTTCAGCATCGGTCCTTCCAATTAATATTCAGTGTTGATTTCCTTTAGGATTGACTGGTTTGATCTCCTTGCTGTGTCCAAAGGACCCTCAAGAGTTTTCTCCAACACCATAGTTCAAAAGCATCAATTTTTCAGTGCTCAGCCTTCTTTATGGTCCAACTCTCACATCTGTACATGACTCCTAGAAAAACCATAGCTTTGACTATATGGACCTTTGTTGGCAAAGTCTTGTCTCTGCTTTTTAATATGCTATCTAGCTTTGTCATAGCTTTTCTTCCAAGAAGCAGATGTCTTAATTTCATGGCTGCAGTCACCATCTGCAGTGATTTTGGAGCCCAAGAAAATACCAGTTAGTGTCTCCATTTTATTGAGAAGCTGAGGCACAGAGCTATCATAGAGGTTGTAAGAGGTGGGCCCAGTATAAAGCATGCTACATGCTTAAGGGACAGACATTCTTAGTAGAGATAGTCTGTAGAACAAAGCTATGTGTGTGCTCAGTTGCTCCATCTTGTCCAATTCTTTGTGACCCTGTGAACTGTGACCCTCCAAGCCCCTCTGTCCATGGGATTTTCCCGGCAAGAATACTGGAGCAGGTTGTCATTTCCTTCTCCAGGGGTCTTTCTGACCCAGGGATCAAACCTGCATCTCCTGTGTCTCTTGCATTGCATGTGAATTCTTAATCACCCACTGGAGAAGCCTGTAGAACAAGGCTGTCTAATAGAAATAAAATGTGAGCCATATAACATAATTTAAAATTTTCCAGAGGTCAAATTTAAAAAAAAAATAAGAAGGAACAGATTGAAAAAAATTTTAATATTTATTTAACCCAGTATAGTTAAAATGTTGTTGTTTAGTCTATTAGTCATGTCTGTCTCTTTTGCAGCCACATGGACTGTAACCTGCCAGATTCCTCTATCCATGGGATTTTCCTGGCAAGAATACTGGAGTGGGTTGACATTTCTTTCTCCAGGGAATCTTCCTGACCTAGGGATTGAATATGCTTCTCCTTCATTGGCAGACAGGTTCTTTACCACTGAGCCATCAGGGAAGCCTATAGCTAAAGTACTGTCATCTCAGTATAAAAATGGGTTCAGTACTGTCATAATCAATATAAAATTATTAAGAAATATGCATAAGTGTATATTTTACACTTAGCACACATCTCAGTTTAGACTGACCACATTTCATTTTTTTATTTTTTATTTTTTTTATTAGTTGGAGGCTAATTTAAAACCTCCATAGGAACATGTAGATAGCCGATAGGAATAGAGTTAGGTGAAGGTTGGAAATAAAGATTTGCTGGTTAAATTTGAGTTAGAGAATTTAGAGAGAATTGCAGTATTTTCATGTACCTGCAAGAATAGTAAAGAAAATCAAGAATGCAGAGGGCCCTGTTAGCCTCCTCTTATCTCAGTCTGACAAAACATCGGATGTAATGAATATCATTCTCCATCTGTTTGAACCTTTCTCCGTTGGGACTGGTTTTCAGCCGCCTTTGGAAAACACTTCAAAGTGTGTGTTAGTTGGCCCTCGGTTCAGACCCAGGTGTCACTCACCCATTTTGTAGACTCATGTTGGCCCAGATCCTGTTTGAACCTGCTTTATGGTGGGGTTGGACACTTGCTACCCACAGATTAATCTGAGATCTAACACACTGTTCAGAAGCACATGCAGTCTCATTCTGGTTTGCCGTTCCAGTCCCCTTTCTCCTCCACTCCCCAGATTCCTATAACTCCATATGTCCAGCGTCAGTTTTCTTTCTATACCTTACATTCTCAGGGTTTTACACAAGCTTTTCCTTCTGCCCTGATGCCTGTTGACCTTTATCACTTGTGGAAATCTTCAGAGCCTCAGACGCCTTTACCACAGCAGTGTGGCCCTCCTACGTCCACACACTCTAGGATGAATTGTTTCTGCACCTCTGTGTTACGTTGCACTCTGCTGTTACCATGTAATCATATTTTGTTACAGAGGTTTTGTGTGTACACTGAGCTTCTGCTGATATAACAGGATGGGGATAAAGGTTAGGGTGCAGAGTTAGCTAGGGTACTTCTGATATTAAAAGGCTTAGGTAATTTACTAGTAATTTAGCACAGCTTATATAAGAGAGTAAGCTCCATATGGGGTAGGATTAAAATTACAGTTTTGTCACTTACTACCTGTGTAATCTTGGGCATGTTACCTAACTCCTCTGTGTCTCAATGTCTTCAAACGTAACAATGTGGATAATAAAACATACCTTGTAGTGTCATAGCAAGGTTTAAATCAGTTAATATATTTAAAGCACTATAGCTGGTGCTTTAAATAGGCATTCTTATTTATTTAAGGTGTTAAATTTAAGGCATTCTTATTCATTAAGCCATCAAATATTTAACACCTGGTTTGTATGTGCCTTTGTCCTCAGTGCTGGAGATGCAGTCATAAAAAGACAGAAAGGGGAGAAGGCAATGGCACCCCACTCCAGTACTCTTGCCTTGAAAATCCCATGGACGGAGGAGCCTGGTAGGCTGTGGTCTATGGGGTCGCTAAGAGTCAGACACGAAAAAAAAAAAAAAAAAAAAAAAAAACAGAAAGGGCCTGGCTCTCATGGATATTGCGTTCTACCCGGGAGAGAGTTAATAATGAAAAAGCAAATAAATGAATGAGATACTTTTCCCTTTTATCAGTTCTCCTTCTCTGAACAGTATGTCCCTCATACTGTTCACAGCCTTTCATAGGAGGCTAACAGCTCATTCTGGATTTGAAGGAAGACTGAGGTGATACAAAAGTGAAACAAGCATGCAGAAGTGGAACAACATGGCATCTGAAAAACCATATATTCCTCCTTCAGAGCGTGGACCTGGCTGAGGGCAGGGGCGGGTATTGAGCCGGAAGTTAGGGAGCCACTGCTAGAAAAGTTGCCTAAAGGAGAAGGCAAGCTGGACTTCTGCCACGAGTGTGCTCCACTGTTGACTGACCACAAGAACAGGAAGAATGACAGGACCAAATCTGCATTGTCCAATACAGTAGCCACTAGTCACCTGTGGCAACTTGAATTTAGTTAAAATGAAAAATTCTGTGTTTCAAGTGCTACATTTCCATAGGAAGCTCATGGCCACTGTTTTGGACCATGCAGTATAGAACATTTTTATCATCTCAGAAAGTTCTGTTGGATAGGGCAGGTCTAGATAATGACTCTGGGATGGCTATTGACATTTTTTTCCTACTTATTTGTGTATTTATGTATTTGTTTTTACTTTCTTCCTTGGGGAAGGAAATTTTGAGAGATGGTGGCAACTTTGGAATCATGGTTTTGGGCAGTTCTGCTCTTCTGGCTTAGCAGGGTACCCAGCTGTCAGTTAGCCTTCCCTTAACACAGTGACTTCTCTAAAGTTGAAATGTGAAATGAGCTTCCCCAGCCTAGCTCTGTTATATTGACCTTTAAGAAGTAGTTTTCTTCTTCAGTGATTCTCAACCAGGTAAAGATTCGCCACCCCCTGGGGGTGTTTGGTAATATCTGGAGACATTTTTTGTTACATTTATGTGTCTGTGTGGACAGGGTTGCTTCTGACGTGTTGGGCAGAGGCCAGAGATGCTGCTAAGAAAATCTTACAGTGCACAGAATAGCTCCCCCAACAAAGAATTATCACTGGTGCCGGGGTCCAAAAGTCGTTAATGCTGAAGTTGAGAAACCCTATTCTGTGCTTTGAGTAAGAAAATTATGTAACTCCGAAATGCAAAACTAGTCATTTAAAACAAAGTCCAGTTGATACCAGCATTTTTTTCATCCACCTGCCTGAATGTTACTGTCTTTTGCTCTGAGATGAGTCAATTACCTGTAGCCTAATGACAGCAAAACCATAAAATCCACCACTGAATTGTTTTGAAACATATTACTGAGTAATTAGTTCACATGAAGAGGCTGTATCTTTTGTTTTTGTTTCTGCTTTTGGCAGTCACCTAAGTGGTAAGTTTTTCTATGAAATTTCCTTTCCCAAGGACACAGTTCTCAACAAAGTATCTTTTAACTGGATAAAAGTAGTGGAAATATCGGACACTATATAGAAATCCGGAGAAGGCAATGGCACCCCATTCCAGTACTCTTGCCTGGAAAATCCCATGGATGGAGGAGCCTCGTAGGCTGCAGTCCATGGGGTCGTGAAGAGTCGGACACGACTGAGCGACTTCACTTTCACTTTTCCTCATGCATTGGAGAAGGAAATGGCAACCCACTCCAGTGTTCTTGCCTGGAGAATCCCAGGGACGGTGGAGCCTGGTGGGCTGTGGTCTATGGGGTCGCACAGAGTCAGACACGACTGAAGTGACTTAGCAGCAGCAGCAAGGGCCATTGCATTAAAAAATATCCGTTAAGTCAATTTTTAAATGTTCTTTAATCTGTAAAACAGAATAGTTGGCGAGCCATAATGTACATGCAGAGTGCATGCGTGACAATCAGTGATCAAATAAGCGTGCCAGTTTCTTAGCTCTGATTCAGGAGACCTGGGATATGACCAGAGATTCACTTTCTGAGGAGCAGCCAGCTCACTGCCAGTTTTGCTCTGCACCATGCTTTGAGGCAGCAAGGTTTTAAGTGTAGCCTTTACAAGTTGTTTTCTTAACCTCCAGGAACGTCTGAGCTTCACTTTTGCTGTTTGTGTTTGGCTTGTTAATGTTCAAAAGATTAGTTTCAGTCATCAGTAACTGTGAACTAGAGCTTTTTCCTCATGGTACTCTTCAGTTTGCCCACGTGGTACTCTACCATCTCTCCAGTTTACTCACTGTAAATTTGGATGTAAAACAAATTTTTTTTTACCATTTGAGGTGACCATTTGTGACCATTTGAGGTATTCCCTATTGAGGAATACACAGTTTGGCAGTCAGTTTAAGGTGGATGGTGGGATGTGTGATGGATGTTGAAGTCTAGAATTACTCTTGTTATTTGGTATATGCTTTGTGTCTTTGCAAATTCGACTTAAAAATGCAGAGATCTTTGTAAAATCAGAATAAACTCACAGACCTTGAAATTCTCTAAATATCATCATGGGAGAAGTTAGCTTGTTCCTTCGGGAAGTGGATAGAATAACAAAGCATCCCATGTGGAAGTTGCTGCTTTGTTGTTGTTTTACTTGCTAAAATTCTTCTCCTGTGTCGTGGACTGTAGCTCTGCCAGGCCTCTCTGTCCATGGCAAATTAAGGAGGGTCAACAAAGGGGCACAGGGCCACTTGTGTGGATGTTGAGGACAGCAGCAGCAGGTGTAGAAAATGTACGCCGCAAATACGAGAGGCCACCTGACTTTAGCCTGGGAATAGGACTGGTAGTCATTTAGTTCTAGTCGAGTCTTTTAGTCCCAATCAGAGAAAGAGAAGGAATTCTCTGGAAATGAATTGTCCGAGTTCTGCTGTTCTTAAAATTTGTGAGTGTCAGTTGTCAGTTCATTTGCAAGTTATACAGAGAACACAAATCATGCTTTAAATGCCTTATATCTGACTTCTACTGAGCGCAGACTAGGCTCAAGAAAAGAGGTTGGAGGTTGTGAAAAACACAAAGAATCTAACTCATAGTGCTTGACCAACTCTCCCAAGAAAGTAAAAACTATATACAAAGAGACTCCTAAAAGTATAAAACAACAAATGAATCCTATGGGCAGTAAATGTTATAGTGACTCCCTGGCTGTACATGCACCAAGCCAAATATTACTTCAAACCACCCATACTATTAGGAAAGAATAAGCCTGACCTTGCTGCTCTGTGGCTAGAAACTAGGCCATTGAAGACTCTGAGAACAGGAGTGGAGAGTCGGAAGGAAATAACTCACTCTTGGCCCTTAGTCACTAATGTCAAGTTTTCCCAGCAGAATTATAGGCAGGATTTGGCTAGAGTGGGATGGAAAAGGAAAAGAAGGGAAGAGGCCCTAGATTACATACAGAAATGGCCTTTAGATTTTTAGTAATTCTGGCATATACCTACCATCTTGCAATTGTAATAGATTTTAAAAATGTTCTTTGGTTTATTCTGAAAAACTGGGGATTAGGAGATTGTGGCAAATCTTTTTGAAAGTTTGTTTTTTAATATGAAAAATATCAAACACCCATAAACAGTAAGCCTCCTTGTACCCAGACTGCCATTTTGGCTGCCAGAATTTTTTTAAACGTAGGCGGAAAGAGGCCTGGAGGGAGCATACTTTCCTAGTGATTAAAACAGTCTTATCCTATATCTTCTGTCAACCACATCCTCTACAGTTTATAGCTTCTCAGTTTTTTTTTTTTTTTTAAACATTCTACTCAATTTAAAAAGGAAAGCAGAAGGTATTTTATGGTGCCAAAATGAATTAAAATTCATTAGATTCATGTTTCTTCTTGCCCTAAAGCAAAGTAACTTGGAAAAACATCCCCAAACCAAATGACCAAGTGGAACAGGTTTTGCAAGTATAGACAGCTAACCTGTGTAGCACCCTCTTGGTCCCCCCATTCCTGTCGTGTCCCCTTTCAGCAGACTCAGCTTCTGTCTCCTCCCAGGCTGCCTGACTGGGAGCTGAAACTGGACACTTCAGGAAAGAGGTGACATTCCTTGCCAAGAGATGCAGATGTCTGTGTCTGATACCCCGTGTTTTGTTTAAAATCCTGGAAATGCAGAGCCGGAAAGTTATGTCTGCTGCATCAGTTTAATGGAAATGAAATGGGAGACCCCTATTAGCATTCTTCGTGATTATTGCAAGTACATCCATTAATGAGATGGTTAGTGGGGGAGAGGTCCTTTTGGCTCCTGAGAATCCCCCCAACTCCCAAAGGCAATAAGCGATAGACAGTAAGAGGCAGATGGACAGAGATACTTTCTCCTGCATACCCCGTTGATTGTGCAGGGAGATGAGGAAAGATTCTAAACCTCAGGCACTTCTTTAGGCTAGCCAGTTTGAGATAAGAATACATCTGGAAGTTGAAGATCTCGATGGAAAAATAGTCCCTTTTCAAAGTCCATGTGTGTATACCTGTGAGGGTGTTTGTTCCCCGTCTTGATGGCCTCTGGGTCAAGGTTGAATCCATCTCTGACTTTCATGCGTCAGCCTGAGCCACTCATGTGGCTGTGGAAGCACACGGTCATGGCCACCACTCTGGCTTTAAATGAATGATTGGTGCCTTCAGATGCCTTGTTCCAGGCGCCCAGCAGTCATTCTGGATCTGCCCGGTTACTTCTCTGCACTTGCTGTTCCCGGTCTGGAAGGGGCTTCCCTCAGAGGTCCTCAGAGACCTTCAGTGCCTTATTCTGGCTGAAGCCTTCCCTGGCCACCCTGTCTAAACATCACCCTTCCTCTGATACTTCTCATTTTTGGCTTTATTCACATTCCCCTCCTGTTTGATGCTTATTTCTAATTTACATAATTTCCAAAGTATTTATCTTGGTGTATTTTCTTTCCTCTGTTTTCCCAGTGGGTTCTCAAATTGGCATTGGAGTCACTCGGAGGCTTTAACATGCAGATTGTTGGGCTTCATCCCAAAGTTTCTGACTTAGTTTGCCTGGGATCGGTTCTGATAATTTGCATTTCTGGCATTTCCCACGCGTGCTTGCTCAGTCACTCAGTGGGGTCCGACTCTTTGTGATCCCATGGACTGTAGCCTGTCAGACTCCACTGTCCATGGAATTTTCCAGGCTAGAAGACTGGAGTGAGTTGCCATTTCCTCCTCTAGGGGATATTGCAGACCTCAGGATTGAACTTGTGTCTCCTGCCTTGGCAGGTGGATTCTTTACCAGCATTTCCCAGGAGATGCCAAAGCTGCTGGTTAGGGACCAGGCTTTGAGAACTCCTGCCTTGGCAGGGAGGATTAGAAAGGCCTCAGGAGGACAGTGATTTTATTGGCATTTTCCAGAACCTAGAAGAATATCAGGCATGTAGTGTGCATTCAGTAAATATCTTTGAATGAATGATGAATAAAATTGTGTTGAAAAAGAAGAGCTATACGAAGAATCAGATGCAAACACCCAATTAAAAGACTGCTGACACTTATTTTATAAAGGCATAACTCATTGGAAAGGCCCTATAATTATGTTTTTGCTCCATGGGAGGGCAAAATAGAACCTACATGATTCATATTTTCAATTTTAGAAAACAACTTTATTGAGATAAATTTGCCTACCATTCAGCTTACCCACTTAAAATATATGATTTGTAAATACACATTGTTTAGTATATTTACAGAGTTGTGCAACCACCGGCAGTCAATTTTAGAGCATTTTAATCACCCTAGAAAAGAATCCTGTTCCCATTAGAAGGCACTTAACATCCAGTTTGAGGCAGTCACTGATCTACTTTCTATCCCTCTAAATTTTCCTTTTCTGGATGGTTCACATATTAACAAATGGAATTGTGCAATATGTGGCTTTTGTTACCAGCATCTTTCACTTAGTATAATGCTTTTGAGGTTTGTCCATATTATAGGATGTATTGGTACTTCATTCCTTTTTATTACCAAATAGTATTTCCTCATATGGATATACCATACAATTAAAAAAAAAAAGCATTTTGTTTAATTATTGTGATGCACAGTTGGGTTGTTTGACCCATTGGCTTTTGTGAATCAACTGTTAGAGCATATGTGTACAAGTTTCGTGTGGACTTGTTTTCATTTCTTGTGAGTGTAAATCTAGGAGTGGGGATCACTTGGTAATTATATTTAATGTTCTGTAGAACTGCTCTTTTCCAAAGTGGCTGTACGTTTCCATCAGTGAACATATGTGGATTTCAGTTTGCCCATATCTTCACTACCACTTGTTATTGCCTGTCTTTTTAAAAATAATTTTATTTTACTTAGTTATTTTTGCCTGTGCTGCATCTTTGTTGCTGTTCGGGCTTTTTTCTAGTTGTGGCGAACTGGGTCTATTCTTCACTGCAGGGCGTGGGCTTCTCATTGCAGTGACTTCTCTTGTTGCCGAGCACGGGCTGTGAGGCACACAGGCTGCAGTATTTGTGGCGTGCAGGCTTAGTTGCTCTGCAGCATGTGGGATCTTCCTGGACCAGGGATCGAACATGTGACTCCTGCATTGGCAGGTGGATTCTTTACCACTGAGCCACCAGGGAAGCCCCCTTGCCTGTCTTTTTGATTATAGCCATCCTGGTGGGTGTGCAGTGGTATCTCATTGTGGTTTTGATTTTCATTTCTTGGATGGCTAATGTGGTCGAGCATCTTTTAACATGCTTATTTGCCATTTGTATTTGTTCTTTGGAGAAATGTCTATTAAGATCCTTTGAAGCCTATGTAATTGTATACCCTTTTTGTTTAAGAAGAAAAAAATTTGGGAGAACAACAGTTGCATTCCTTTTTTTTTTTTTTCCGTTACCCATTTCATGATACCTGCAGACATCCCTTCCATACCTCTTTCAGGAATCTGCTCAGATGCCACCTACTCAAGAGGCTTTTCCTGATCATCCTGTTTAAAGAGGCACTCACCCCTATCTCTCTTTCCAGTTTTACCCTGTTTTATTTTCAGAGAGCACTTGTCACTCTCTGATTTAATAATTAAGTTTTATTAGTCTGTCTCCCAGTGGAATGTTAGCTCAATGAGGTAGGGGACCTGTTTTGTTCACTTGGTTTACAAGTATGGCCCCAGGAATCACTGGCTGAGTGAGTGATTAAATGAATGAATGAGTGAGAAGACTGGACTCTGGAGTCCACCATTCACAAGTTATGGGAACTGGGGCAGGTTTAACTTTTCTCAGGTTTTAACACCTTAATCTGGAAAACCATAGTAGTAGGACTTTGTGCATCTTTGGGGAGCTGTGCAGACTAAATTATTTGGTGTATGTAAAGAACTGGACACTGTGCCAGGTTCTCTAAAGAAAGGAAAAGCTGTTAGTATTCATCTTTCTTCCTTGCTTTTGTCATGTTACATAGGGCAGTTACTGTATGTTTGCAAGGAATATATGTTTACCTTTTAAGAGACTCAGGTAGACCAAAATTCTTTCTTTTTTCCCCCTTTTTTCCCAGGGGATGCAGAGAGCAACTAATGTCACCTATCAAGCCCACCATGTCAGCAGAAACAAGAGAGGACAAGTGGTGGGGACCAGAGGCGGCTTTCGTGGCTGTACAGTTTGGCTGACAGGTACGGTCCAGTTAACCAGTTTTTCTAAAGCAGTGTTTATTATAGACAGCCTTGACCTGGGAATAAGCATATTTCAATTTTGAGTCCTGTTGTATCTGGAGCATCATACTAGAGCTACTCAGTAATAACATATTTTCTTTTGGTAATTCCTCTTATTCTTTATAAAATTGCTGTTAAAGGGGAAAAATCAAAATGCATCTTAAAATCACTTTACATTCTGTTAACTTCTGCATGCAAATACGAACTGGATTCTGCCTTCAAGATGCTAATGATATAGACCACATGAGGAGAAAGAATGAGCGGTGAAGAATTTCACATTTTCTATCACTCTTCTTTTGCTTTGGCCTCTGATTGATTCTTGTGTTGATTTTTCCAGAGTCTGTCTTGGAGAGGGTAAATTGATCCAGGTGTTGGAGGTAGTTTTAAAAATGATGGATCTTTTCACTTCTAGGAGTTTGATTTAAAATTTTGATGCATCTTGCCAGTTTACCCATGTTGGAGGACAGAGGGAATGAAGAGTGCTTACTGAATTGAGAAGGTATCTTGAGACTGAATAACAAGGCAGGCAGTTCCATATAATCAATGGATCAGTTTATTATAGGGTAACCTACTCACTGGGTGGGATCTGGCAGTGATCTGGAAGCATTCGCAGCTGCACTCTGCACTGCCGAGGGCCCCCTGGGACAATTTGATAGTTAACCTAGGGCATGGGAGTAAGTGCTTGGACATAGGAAGTGCATTCTTAAGTCAATATTTATGAATGGGTAACTAGTCTTCTGGGTACCAGGAGTATGTTAGCTAAGGTCTTCATCATTGTTGGGGATTAACAGAACACAGAAGCATCCTGGACCTAATAATCTTTAAACAGTGTCTATTAACTGCAAATTCTTGATGACGGAGAAGTGAAGTACAGGCCTGGGTAGGGTCAGTGGGAGGACAGGAGGAACTGTACTGGTCCAAGATGGCATCACTTAGGCTAACAGCCACACAACCCGCTAACATTTGGACCTGTTTATCTTCCTAATGTGGACAAGGGTCCATCTTCCAGTGTCTTGTCAACATGGATATTACTCATCCTTAAAATTTTTGCTGATTGCCAAAAAGCAGCATTCCCATTTTTTGTTTTTGTAAATTAAAAGTTTCAGTTGTAGATAGGTGATATGTTTCTGTATGTGGCATTTTTGTGTTCTTCCCATTTCCTCATTCTTAAATTGAGATTGATGTTAAATTGTTATGTTTACATTGTCTAGACTTGTAATGGGCTTTCTAGGTGGTGCAGTGGTAAAGAATCTGGCTATCAGTGCAGGAGATGCAAGAGATGTGGGTTTGATCCCTGGGTTAGGAAGATCACCTGGAGAAGGAAATGGCTACCCACTCCAGTGTTCTTATCTGGAGAATCCCATGGACAGAGGCGCCTGGAGGGCTACAGTCTGTGCGGTCACAAAGAGTCAGACTCCACTGAGCATGCTTGTAACATATTCTGTTCCAAATCTTAAATATACATAGGTCTTTGTATTTGAGTTCTGTAAGTAAATTGATTTACCCTTATCACCTAATCATCAGTTCTTTTATTACAGCATGTCTGCTCATGAGCTCTTTCTTTGAGTCACGTTTCTATGGTCTATATTTTTGAAGTGGATTTTATAAGATGGTTTTCTGTTAGATTCTGAATTCCCTGAGTTGTTATGTTTGAGAATGTCTGCCCGTCTTTTATGACAACTTGGTTGGGTAAAATATGTATTTGGTTCCTACTTTCTTTGTCTTAGAATTCTTAAAACATTATTCCATTTTCTTCTATTAAATGTTGTGACTTTTTTCTGCTCCTTATGAGCTTTTTTTTTAACCTGCATTCTTGAAGAATGATTACTTTTCCTATAATTTCTTTCAGAAGTTTTGCTTTTCTCATTTAGGCTCTTTGTTATTGTTCAGTCGTTCAGTCATGTCTGACTGCGACCCCATGAACTGCAGCACAACAGGCCTCCCTGTCCTTCACTATCTCCTGGAGTTTGCTCAGACTTCATGTCCATTGAGTCGGTGATGCCATCCAACCATCTTATCTTCTGTCGCCCCTTCTCCTCCTGCCCTCAATCTTTCCCAGCATCAGGGTCTTTTCCAATGAGTCAGTTCTTTGCATCAGGTGGCTGAAGTATTGGAGCTTCAGCTTCAGCATCAGGCCTTCCAATGAATATTCAGGACTGATTTCCTTTAGGATTGACTGATTTGATCTCCTTGCAATCCAAGGGACCCTAAGAGTCTTCTCCAGCAGCACAGTTCGAAAGCATCAGTTCTTAGGGGCTCGGCCTTCTTTTTTGTCCAGCTCTCACATCTGACATGACTACTGGAAAAACCATAGCCTTGACTAGAGGACCTTTGCCAGCAAAGTCCTGTATCTGCCTTTTTAGGCTCTTTATCTTCCTGCAGTTGGTTTTTGTATGTAGTGTGAGGGATGGATCCATTTTCTTTTTTTCCATGTAGATAATCAGTTTTCCCAAGAGAATATATTGATGAAGGTATCCTTTTTCTCTCTGATCTGCTGGGCCAGCTGTCATAGATCAGGTTTCCACTTATGTGTGGGTTTCTGGGAACTCGCATCGATTCCACTGGTATACTTCACTTGTTGATTCCTCTCTTATTACCCCACTGTTTTAATTACTATGTGTTTGTAAAGTCCTGAAATTCAGTGGAGTAAGTCTTCTCACCTTCTTCATTGGAAATATCTTGAGTTTTTTTTTTTTTTTGGCTCTTTGTAGTGTATGAATTTTGTAATCTGTTTAACCAATTCCCCCAAAATCTTGTTGAGATTTGGTTTGGGGTTACATTGTATCTAAAGATCAATTTGGGGTGGATTGATCTTTAAAAAATTGCATACTTCTTTTCTTGAACCTAGTATGTTCCCTTTATTTTACCACTAATGATGTTTATAAATTCTGTTTATCAGATTTTTTTTTTTGGTACTTACCTTCATTCAGGTCTAGGATGTAATCAATTTCAGAATTGTCTGTTTGAAAAGAAAATGTATTCCCCTGATGTGGGCAATATTCTATATACATTCACCAAACCAGGCTTGTTAATTGTGTGTTTTGGGTTTTTTTTTTTTTGACAATATTGTTGGATACAGAATTCACGACTTCTTTCTTTTTCTTTCCTTTCAGTGGCTTAACCAGATCTGTCCAGGTTTATACACCATTTTCTTGAAACACTTCTCAGATTGTGTTTCAGATCAGCTTTCTTTGTATCTTTATGTTGATTTGTATATTATTTTACCAGGGCCACTGTAACAAATTGCTGCAAACTGAGTGGCTTCAGACAACCAAAGTTTACTCTCTCACAGTTTTAGGAAGCGGCCAGAAGCCTGAAATCAGGGTGGCTTCCTTCTGTCTGCTCTGGGGACAGTCTATTCCATGCCCTCTCCTGGCGTCTGGTGCATCTGGCGGTCCTCAGCGTTCCCTGGCTTGTAGGCGTACCACTCCAGTGTCTGTTTTCGCCTTCACATGGCCTCGTTATAAAAACACCAGTCCCTGGATTTAGTGTCCATCCTAGTCCTGTGTGACCTCATTTTAGTTTAAGTCATTACATGCACAGAGACCCTGTTTAAAACAATAAGCAAAGGACAGAAAAACCCAGTCTCCCCAGCCTGTGTTCACTCATTGTTGATACGTAACAAGTTACCCAAAACCTAGTGGTGTGGAACAGCCGTTTTAATTCGCTCACCATTGTGGGGGTAAGGGGGTCAGGAGGGCTCTGCTGGGCAGTTTGCCTCTGGATCTTGCTTGGTTGCAGTCTTGCTGGCTTGGGCTCCAGTCACGTAAAGCCACAGCTGGTCATGTGTCCGCAGGAGCCCCACAGTAAGTGCTGCGTGTCAGCCCGGATCTTAGCTGGCTAGGGTTATCAACTACAACACCTACTTCTCATTTCTCCAGGATGTGGTCTCAGAGTATTTAACAGCTGATGCGTAGTTGCTAAGTCGAGTCTGACTCTTTCCGACCCTGTGGACTATAGCCTGGCAGGCTCCTCTCTCCAGGGGATTCTCCAGACAAGAATACTGGAGTGGGTGGCCATTTCTTTCTCCAGGGGAGCTTCTTGACTGAGGGATCGAACTGGAGCCTTCTGCATTGGCAGGTGGATTCTTTATAGCTGAGCCACCAGGGAAGCCCTGTGTAACAGCTGGCTTCTCTCAAATTAAATATCCAAAGAGAAGCTGAACGGCTTTTTCAGACCTGGTCTTGGAAGTCATGCATCATCATTTTCACTGTATTCTTTTGGTTATAGGTGAGTCTTAAGTCCAGCCCAGATTCAAGGGCTGGGAACTATAATAGACTCTGCCTGTGAATGGGACAGTGGCAATGTCCTGTTGTAAAAAAGCTTTTAGGCCATTGTTGGAAAATATACTACCTGCTGTGCTTGTTAATATACGTTTTTAATGTAGAAAGCATCTAATGCTATATTGATCCTTTTAACATATCATCCTTTTTAAAATTTATTTTTCAGTTTGCCTTCTATCCTGACCCGTCGAGAGTTTCAGTACATGAGGTTTCCGTGTTTTATCTTGTCTCTCATAATTGTCTTAGTTGTGAATTCTGTAATAACATACTCCTTAAGATAGCACATGTTAGTGCATAAATATACTTTTTTCTTTTCCTTCACTTCTCATCATTTAGTGACTAAACATCACTATTAGAGGAAGGTGAAATGAGGATATTCTTTTCTTTCTAGATTAATTATGTTACAAATTAGATTCTCAGTTACTTTTATCATGAGAGCCTTTGGGAAGTGTTGATCCTGGGATCTAGAGGTAACTTTCTAATATTTATTTCACTGACTTTTGTCTTTTCTTTTTCTCCCCTCACCAGAAGTAATTTGGGTATATAACTTTGTTTTAGAATTGGCATGCAGTTTTAGAATAGTGGTAACAAGAGGACATGGTGAATATCTGTACTCAACCAAATATAATGCTCAAAATGGTTAAGCCTTTGTAGCTCAGTGATTTCTGGGATACCTTTGGATTTAGACAGGAATTACTAAAACATAAATGCTTATTATATTTAAATTATAGATGTTTTTCTAGCTAAGACATAGTAATATCTTACAGAGAAATATTGGATAAGAATGTTACTAAGAGATTGCTTTGCATAATGAATATAATTAAGCCTGTGATTAAAATTCTTTATTACTAAGTAATTATCCTCTCAATTTTCTATCTGAAATCTGTGGACTGTTCACTTTTAGGCTTATCTGGAGCAGGAAAGACCACAGTAAGCATGGCTTTGGAGGAATACCTGGTTTGCCATGGTATTCCTTGCTACACTTTGGATGGTGACAACATTCGTCAAGGTCTCAATAAAAATCTTGGCTTTAGCCCTGAAGACAGGGAAGAGAACGTTCGACGCATTGCGGAAGTAGCTAAGCTGTTTGCAGATGCTGGCTTAGTATGCATCACAAGTTTTATATCACCTTATACTCAGGTATGTGGCTTTTGCACCATTGTGGTTCTGATTACGTATATTGAGAACATGGTGTCAGAGAAAGCAAATAATCTAAACGTTGACATACTTTGAGGCTAAATCCAAATTAAAACAGTTAACCTACAGCATTTCTGTGCTGCAACTTTCTAAGTAAATTCATTTTTGAAAAGCATTGCTGTGACCCACTCATCCCCTGGCCCCTACCAAGTATAACCAAAGTTGTTGACCAAGTCAATGGCCAAATTATTTCAAGTTTGACTTTTCAGTTCACAAAACCTACAATAAAGACTCAACATGCATTAAACACCAGGGAAAATGTTAGATTTCTTAACATGTGTCCTATTGGGATTCTTTTGCTCACAATTCCTGAGGCTCATCTTTCATCACATTTTTTCATGGAGACCATAGCAGCACTGATTCACTTTTTTGTATTGCTTTGAGAAAAGTCATGTTGCTTTTCCTCATGAGAATTCCGTTTCCCTCTGCCTAGAAGGCGTTCATCTCCTTCCTCCTAGCCTCACCTCAGCATCAGTTGACCCCTGTTCATGCTCTGAGTCTCAGGTTGGGTATCTCCTCCTCTCAGACTTTGCTGGGTATCTGTCTTGGTTGCCCTTGGTAGTGTACCATGACACATTTAAAAGAAAATTAATTAATTTTTGGCTGTGCTGGCTCTTCGTTGCTTTGTGCAGGCTTTCTCTGGTTGCGGTGAGCGGGGACTCCTCTTCATTGTGGGAAGCAGGTTTCTCTTGTGGTGGCTTCTGTAGTCGTGGAGCTCAGGCTCTAGGTGGATGATGGGCTTCAGCAGTTCAGCACGTGGGCTCAGTAGTAGTGGTGTATGGATTTTGGGGTGCGTGGGTTTCACTAGGTGTGGCTTGTGGGCCCTAGAGTGTGGTCTTAGTAGTTTTGGCATACAGGCTTAGTTGCTTCTTGCCACGTGGATTCTTTCCGGACCAGGGATCAAACCTGTGTCCCCTACATTGGCGGATGGATTCTTATCCACGGTACCACCAGGGAGGTCGCATTGTTTTATTATAAATACCAGTTTTTTGGTTGATGATGCTAGCAGCAGCAGCAGCAGTAATAATAACAGTGATAATGGTAATAATAGCAGCTAGCACTTACTGAACACTTACTATGTACTGATAACAGTTTTAAAGTGCTGTCATATGAACTAGCTCCCTTGGCTCTCATCACTCAGTAAGGAGGGTGGAGGTGAGGAAACAGAGATGTAAATCATCCAGGCTCACACACTGCATGGAGGAGCAAGGGTTTGCTCCCAGACCGTGCCACTGGGATCCATGCTCTTGCCCACTGTGCTTTGCTGCCTCTAAACCCCACTGGCTCCTTGAGGCTGGGGTTCCGTCTGATTTGTCTTTCTAATCTTGACGCTAAGCCCAGATCTGGGAACACAGTAGATATTTAGAACACAGTAGATATTTGTTAAATGATAGCATAGCCTCTTAGGGAGCCCAGATATGTAAAAACAGGCGAGATATTTTAGTGGTTAAAGATAGCAGCTTTGAAGCCAGAAATAAGAGACTGAAATCTCGGCTCTCCCAGTTACTGTTAGGACCTTGGCCAATTTACTTAACCTTCGAAGCTCAGGTAATGCCTACCTTGTAGGGTTGCTTTGTGTGTGTGTCTATGCGTGTGCAGGTGTGTGTACGTGTGCACATGTGTTTGTATGCATGCACATGTGTGTGTATGCGCGTGTGCGCGTGCGTGTGTGTGTGTGCGCACATGTGTGTGCATGCATGTGCTCAGTCAATCAGCTGTGTCTCTTTGTGGCCCCACCAGGCTCCTCTGCCCATGGAATTTTCCAGGCTAGAGTTGCTCTGAGGATTAGGTAAATCATGCATTGACTGCTCTTAGCACAATGCCTGATGTGTAGTAAGTATTCAGTAGGTGTAATAAGTAATAGCACAATTCTATTATTGTAACATAAATCTGGACGGGTTACTTAGACTTTTAAAAAAACTTGAGCTGTAAAGATTATAGATTAAGTGTGAGATTGAGTGTTAATCACAGAGATTCACTTGAACTGTGGCAGGAGTCGTAAAAGGTTCTTTGAGGACTAGCTACTTTTCATTTTCCTGAAGCATTGGGATCAGTGTCAATATATCAGCTTAAAGTATCCTAGATAATGAAATGTGTAAGAGAATGAGAGTTGTTAGAGTTCCTCAATTCTTGGACAGAAACAGTTTTCAGAGTGATATAATAATGGTGATATTCTTGCACCTTCTGGGAATCTTTGCAGTTCTTAGAAAAAGAAAAAGTCAGTGATACCTTTGGAGAGCTAGCAACTGAGACCTGGGTATCCAAAAGTATATGCTAATATGCTTTTTTTGGCCCTGTTGTTTCCATAGCATGGAACAAAACTTTTGTTGATCTCATGCCTAAAAGCACTGAGAATGGAAATGAGGTTTAGATTATGCTTAGAGCATGTCAAAATCCACAAGAATATTTGTACCAAGTCATATAGGATATGTGTATTCTTCTGTCACCCCTGAACTTGGGCATCTTGGTTGTAAAAATAAGCCTGATAATTCTTATCCTTAAGGAGTTGGTAGGTGATCTGATGGGAGCATAGAGATGTGATCTTAAGGCAAGCGATTGGGTACGTGTATGAAAACTGCTGTGGAAGATCTAAAGAGGTGGTGCTGCTTGAGATGAGTCATGAGGGGTGACTCAGTGTACCAGTTAGACCGGAGGGAGGAAGCTATTTCAGACAGCAGAGATACTGCAGTAGTTACAACAGCATGGAAATGTGAGGGAATTGCACCTGGGGGACTGCAGGTAGTTTGTTTTGGCTGCTCTGCAGGATAAACATGAGGAAAGATGAAGCTCGAGCCATTTGCACCAGTCTCACGGCAAACTCCAGACTGCTGAAAACTTTGCCCCAGGGATGGTGGAGAGCTGAGGTTGTGCTGGGGAATGGTGTCTCTGGGTGTGTATTTTAGTGAGGTCACCGTAAAGCCTGGAATGAGAATGGTCTAGAGGTAGGAGACTAGTTAGGAGGCTTTTGGGGGTGAATTCAGGCACCGGCCGTGGGAATAGAAAAGATGGGGCATATATGAGAGCTCTTGAGCATGTATGTAGCATCAGTGGGATGTCGTGCCTGGATTGATTGCTGAATTTGGGGTGAACATGAAGGAGGGTGCTTTCTGAGGAGAAGATGGTCTGATTGAGTTAGAAGATGTAGAGTAGGAAGGGAAGAGAAGACTGTGTCATTTTAGATGGGTTAGATTTGAAGTGTCGGTGGTGTATCTAGGTGAAGATGACCTCTGGGTTATTTGGAAATGTGTTCTGGAGCTCAGGAATGTTGTATAGAATTGAGATATAGTTTTGGAGGTCGTTAACTCAATTAGTTGAAACCTTGATGAAGCTGAGAAATCAAAAGAGTATAAAGAATGAGAAGAGAGTGACAGGTGGAAACTTGGGAACACCTTCATTTGAAAGGACAGTTGTAATAGTAGGATCACCACTGAACTGCTATGCCAGAAACTAAGGTTATAAAGCTAGTGAAATTATTTCAGTACATTAGGATCTGTGATAGAGGTACATGGTGGGTACTTTCCCAGATGGCACAGTGGTAAAGAATCGACCTGCCAGTACAGGAGACGCAAGAGACGCGGGTTTGATCCCTGGGTCCGGAAGATCCCCTGGAGTTGGAAATGGCAACCCACTCCAGTTTTCTTGCCTGGAAGATCCCATGGACAGAGGAGCCTGGTGGGCTGCAGTCCATGGAGTCACAAAGAGTCAGACACGACTGAGTGACCGAGCGCTGAGAACTCAGAGGAGGTGAGGCCCTCAGCCAGCCTGGACATGTGGGGCAGGGTTCCTGAGGACTGAGCACAGAGCTTACTCTGAGGGAGCACACTGCTGTAGCCGCAGGAGAGGGGTGAGTGTGTTTGCAGGGGGTATGCCAAAGGCATAAGATCCAAGCAACCTGGTAGAAAGATTGGTATTAATTATTGATTAATAATTAATCAGATGCAAGACTTGAGGATGTTGGCCCAGGTGAAGACCTGTCATGTCACTCTGAGATGCTTCGGTTTTACCCTGATGGCGATGGGGGTGGTCTCTGAAGAGTTTAGTGACGTGGTTGAATTTGCATCATCTTATTTGCATCATCTTATCATCCTGGGTACAGTGTAGAGTGTGCCCTTGAGAAGATCAAAGCTAGAAGCCAGTAGGCTGATTAAAAGGGTGACTCACTTGTCAGCAAGAGAAATAAGGTGGAACCAGGAGTTAGGCAAGAAGTGGGTTAGTATAATGTCTGGAGGTAAAATCTGAAGGACTTTGTGACAAAATGCACAAGATGGGACGGCATAGGAACCAGGAAAACTCTGGGGATTCCAGGTGAATAGTGTTAATATTCCTTGATTTGGGCAGTATGGGTGGGAAGGACAGCCTGGGAGAAAAGAGAAGGCGTTCGGTTTTTGGACATGTTCAAGGTACATGGGGGATGTCCAGGAGGGTGTATTTAGGAGGAAGTTAGAAAAGAGTGTTTAATTTCAGAAACGGACAGAGTTCATGCTGGAGAGTTGGTGTGTATGTTGTAGTTTCCACTGTGAAAGCAGTTGAGAAGAGTGCTCTGGGACTGTGTGGGGTGAGCAGTGGGCTCCTGGTCAGGCGTGGGCAACACCAGTGCTGCAGTGAGGGGTGAAGTCAAAGGAGCCCTGGGCAGCCTGCGTGGGATCCCCCAGGGAGTAGCATTATTGGGATATGTACGCTCAGTAGTGTGAAATGTGGTCAGAATGGCCTGGCAAGTGCCCACGATGATGGGGATTTTTGTATCATTTGTTTGTTCACCGGTTTTTAATAGAAAGTAGTGACTTTTACTTGTTGCCAGTGAAGAAAGAGAAGGTTGAAGATTCCGGATGAAGCAGGACTCGTGGACTCAGCAAGTTTCATTAGAAGGAAGGGATTTTTTTTTTTTTTTTGAACTTTTTATTTTGTATTGGGATATAGCCAGTTAACAATGTTGTGACAGTTTCAGGCAAACAGCAGAGGGACTCAGCCATACATAGACATGTATCCATTCTCCCCCCAACTCCCCTCCCATCCAGGCCACCACACAACATTGAGCAGAATTCTATGTGCTATACAGTGGATCCTTGTCTGCTATCCGTTTTAATCATAGCAGTGTGTCCATGTTCATCCCAAATCCCCCGACTATCCAGAAGGAGATTTTTTTAAACGTGTAACTTTAAAGGTTACTTTCCATTTACAGTTATTACAAAATATTGGCTCCATTCCCTGTGTCGTGCAATACATCCTCCAGCCTATCTTGTACCCAATAGTTTGTATCTCTCTCTCCCCCACCCCTGTATTGCCCCTTCCCTCCTCTCCCCATTGGGAATCACTGATTTTTTTCTCTCTGTGAGTTTGCTTCTTTTTTGTCATATTCACTAGTTTGTTGTATTTTTTAAGATTCCACGTGTAAGTGATACCATACTATATTAGCCTTTCTCTGTCAAACTTGTTTCATCAGCATAATGCCCTCCAGGCCCATCCGTGTTGCGACAGATGGCAAAACCTCATTCTTTTATATGGCTGAGTAGTATTCCATTGTAGGGTAGGGCATTTTGAATCTGTGAAAGCAGGAGTGGCGGGAGGGAATGAGGTCAAGGTGGGGGATGTAGGCATATTTATATGGCAGAGGGGAGATGGAGAACATTCATGTCTGGGGATTTTCTTTTTAAAGTTAGAGGTGTGGCCATTGGTAAGAGTGGAAGTAGGCTTGAGTGGAGGGACCGTGAGAATGATGGTAAATGACAACAAAAATGGTGGCACCGCCTTGAATATAGAGAGTGAATGTGGAGCCTGACTTTGAGAACACGCAGGGCAGTGAAGCCGTCAGGGAGGACTTGGTTTTAGTTAAGATCAGAAAGAAGAAGTAGATCCCTTAAAAGGGCGGAGTATTCCGGAAGACAGCGTGGAGAGATTTTAGGCTGGGTGCTGAAGTGATTATCAGAGTTGGGGGTTAGGAGCCATGCAGAAAAATGAACTTTGGGGCATGTTAGACATGTGCAGTGGCTGCAGGGGTTTGTATGTGGCAAGAGAATAAACTAGCCTTGGTTCTGAATGGATTTCTGGTGAAGTTACTTTCAGGCCAACACAGGCTCAGGTTGAGGGAGTTGTTGAGAGAGGCCTGATGGCATTTGCATTCGAGCTGAGCTTTGGCTCAAATTCCTCATAAAGTTTAGGTGAAAGCATTCGCGGGGCATTTATTGTTCTCCCTCCTGGAACTTCCCAGTATATCCGATTTTCAGAATAGCAACCCTTTTATGGGCTTGTTAACCTAATTTCTTGGGTTTTTATTTTCAGTTTATATTTTTAAAATACAAATTAAACTTTGACGAATACATTTTGCTCTAACTCAACCAAAAAGCTCTTTTACTTGTTCTTGTTATTAATACAGTACCCTTGGTTCCTATGAGCATTTTTTGTTAAGTTTCTGCCTGTGTCTTTTTTCTAAGGATCGCAACAATGCAAGGCAGATTCACGAGGGTGCAAGTTTACCTTTCTTCGAAGTATTTGTTGATGCTCCCCTGCATGTTTGTGAGCAGAGGGATGTCAAAGGACTCTACAAAAAAGCCCGGGCTGGAGAAATTAAAGGTAAGTAATATGCTTTTTTCCCAGTTTGTCTTTCCTTCAATATTTCATCTTAACCGTATCTGAGACTGATAATCTTTTCTAAGAGATGAAAGTATTCAAACAACCTGAAGCTCCTTGAGAAGAGTCAGTGGGTCTTACTACACAGTTGTATCTCTCAGGCTTAACCAGTAGTACCTGTTGGTAGTAGTACTGTTTACACTCAGTATCACCCATCAGCTTGAAATCCTACCCACAAGACACGTTTTAGAGGACTTGGACTTTGGGGGCTGGTGGAAACCTATTTGGTGTAATTTGGTGCCTAGCACTTCTGTGGTCTTTGTTCTAGTGAAAATGTAAGAAATCCCATAGTGAGTGGGGAAAATGCCTAAATCATAAGCATCTTGAGAGCAAGGAAAATGTCTCATTCTTATGTATATCATGTTGCTTGGAGTGATCTGGAATTCATTCTGTGTATGATTGTTGCATTAGATTGAATTAACATATCAAAGTACACGCAGCTTGTATTTTCAGTTTTATAGTCTGCTCCCGGAGTTTCAACTCTGATGAAAATTTGGCGTAGAGACATTTAGAACTTGTTCCTCTGTGGCCTTTGATACCAGTCATTCAATTTATCTTTTAGACATCCTTTGACATTAGTCCTGGTTTGTTATTATTATTAACAGTAAGAGAGAGCATGCCAACATGAAAAAAGCATCAAATATAGATATTTAGTTTACATTGTTTGGAATCAATTCATGCTGGTAACTTTTATTTGCCTTCCCAGCAGGGAATGTGATAAACTGGGGCTATCAGAAGCTCCCAGGAGCTCTATGAAGTATAGATTTTGGCACCAGCTTCTGACCCTGAAAAGGAAAGGGTGGAAGAGGAAGGAAAATGCTTGTTATGCTGGGCTCTTTTGTCTGGACCTGGGAACGCATGAGCAGTTGGGGCGAGTTCCACTGAATCTGGTGGTGAATTTGGTTCCTTGGGCAGGCTCGTGTCTAGTCTTGCCACCTTGGAAGCTCAGTTTCACCCATTAAGCCTGTACTTTCTTGACTCAGGAAGAACAGTCCTGATTATGATGACAACAGGAAGGGAACCAGTTTATCCATTTAATTTCTTGGTCACTCTCTGGCTTACCTGGTAGCTCAGCTGGTAAAGAATCCATCTACAGTGCAGGAGACCCCGATTCAATTCCTGGGTCGGGAAGATCCCTTGGAGAAGGGATAGGCTACCCACTCCAGTATTCATGGACTTCCCTGGTGGCTCAGACAGTAAAGAATCTGCCTGCAATGAAGGAGACCTGGGTTCGATCCCTGGGTTGGGAAGATCCCTGGAGGAGGGCATGGCAACCCACTCCAGTATTTTTGCCTGGAAAATTCCATTGGCAGAGGAGCCTGGCGGGCTACAGCCCATGGGGTTGCAAAGAGTCAGACATGACTGAGTGAATAGCACACAGCTCTCTCTGTTGACGATCAGTGTTCACTTCTGTTTGTTCGTCGTAGAGATTTGCAAAGAGAAGCTGAAGGATGTGTCCAGGATCCCAATGTTTGAATCTTTTACTTATTTTAACTATAGTTGGTTTTGTTGTTTTTTCAAGGATGGATTGGTGAGGGATTTGTCTGCCCACCTGGAATAAGCACCCTCTTTACCATTTTTTGTGTTGTAAGAATTTAGCACAAAGCATGACCCAGAAGTAGGAAGTCAAGAGATACCTGGAGTAACAGCAGGCTTGGCCTTGGAGTACAAAATGAAGCAGGGCAAAGTCTCACAGAATTTTGCTAAGAGAACACAATAGTCATAGCAAACACCTTCTTCCAGCAACACGAGATGACTGTACACATTAATACCACCACATGGTCAATATGAAAATCAGATTGATTATATTGATTATATCCTTTGTAGCTGAAGATGGAAAAGATCTATACAGACAGTAAAAACAAGACAGGGAGCTGACTGTGACTCAGATCATGAACTCCTTATTGCAAAATTCAGACTTAAATTGAAGAAAGTAGGGAAAACCACTGGACCATTCAGTGGAAGTGACAAATAGATTCAAGGGATTAGATCCGATAGAGTTCCTGAAGAACTATGGACGGAGGTTCATGACATTATACAGGAAGCGGTGATCAAAACTATCCTAAAGAAAAAGAAATGCAGAAAGGCAGAATGGTTGTCTGAGGAGGCCTTACAAATAGCTGAGAAAAGAAGAGAAACGAAAGGCAGAGGAGGAAAGGAAAGATATACCCATCTGAATGTAAAGTTCCAGAGAACAGCAAGGAGAGATAAGAAAGCCTTTATAAGTGATCAGTGCAAAGAAATAGAGGAAAGCAATAGAATGGGAAAGACTAGAGATCTCTTCAAGAAAATTAGAGATACCAAGGGAACATTTCATGCAGAGATGGGCACAATAAAGGACAGAAATGGTATGGACCTAATTGAAGCAGAAGATATTAAGAAGAGGTGGCAAGAATACACAGAAGAACTGTACAAAAAAGATCATAATGACCTGGATAATCACGATGGTGTGATCACTCACCTAGAGCCAGACATCCTGTTGTGTGTAGTCAAGTGGGCCTTAGGAAACATCACTATGAACAAAGCTAGTGGAAGTGATGGAATTCCAGCTAAGCTATTTCCGATCCTAAAAGATGATGCTGTGAAAGTGCTACACTCAATATGCCAGCAAATATGGAAAACTGAGCAGCGACCACAAGACTGGAAAAGGTCAGTTTTCATTCCTATCCCAAAGAAGGACGATGCCAAAGAATGTTCAAACTACTGCACAATTGTCCTCATTTCACGGGCTGGCAAAGTAATGCTCAAAATTCTCCAAGCGAAGGTGGGAGAGGGGTTCAAGATGGGGAACACATATATACCCACGGCTGATTCATATCAGTGTATGGCAGAAACCACTGTAATATAGTAAAGTAATTAGTCTCCAATTAAAATAAATTAATTAATTTAAAAAAATCCTCCAAGTGAGGCTTCAATACTATGTCAACCAGGAACTTCCAGATGTACAAGCTGGATTTAGAAAAGGCAGAGGAACCAGAGATCAAATTGCCAGCATCTGTTGGATCATAGAAAAAGCTAGAGAATCCCAGAAAAAAACATCTGCTTCATTGACTATGCTAAAGCCTTTGACTGTGTGGATCACAGCAACCTGTGGAAAATTCTTCAAGAGATGGTAATACCAGACCACCTTACCTGCCTCCTGAGAAATCTGTATGCAGGTCAAGAAGCAACAGGTAGAACTGGACTGTTGGTCTGGTTCCAGATTGGGAAAGGAGTACATTGAACGGTATATTGTCACCCTGCTTATTTAACTTATATACAGAGTGCATCATGCAAAATTCCGGGCTGGATGAAACACAAGCTGGAATTAAGATTGCAGGGAGAAATATCAATAACCTCAGATATGCAGATGACACTATTCTTATGGAAGAAGGCAAAGAGGAATTAAAGAGCCTCTTGATGAACATGAAAGAGGAGAGTGAAAAAGCTGGCTTAAAACTCAACATTCAGAAAACAGATCGTAGCATCCGGTCCCATTACCTCATGGCAAATAGATGGGGAAACAATGGAAACAGTGACAGACTTAGGTTTCTTGGGCTCCAGAATCACTGCAGACAGTGACTGCAGCCATGAAATTGAAAGACACTTGCTCCTTGGAAGAAAAGCAATGACAAACCTAGACAGCATAGTAAAAAGCAGAGATGTTACTTTGCCAACAAAAGTCTGTATAGTCAAAGCTCTGGTTTTTCTACTAGTCGTGTATGGACGTGAGAGCTGGACAGTAAAAAAGGCTGAGTGCCAAAGAATGGATTCGTTTGAACAATGGGCTGGTGAACATTCTTGAGAGTCTCTTGGACAGCAAGGAGGTCAAACCAGTCATAAACTAAAGGAAATCAACCCTGAATGTACATTGGAAGAGCTGATGCTGAAGCTGAAGCTCCTCCAGTCCTTTGGCTGCCTAATGTGCCTACTGATTGGAAAAGGTCCTGCTACTGGGAAAGATTGAAGGCAGGAGAAGGGGACAACAGAAGATGAGATGGTTTGATGGCATCACCAACTTAATGGACATGAGTTTGGGCAAACACTGGGAGATGGTGAATGACAGGGAAGCCTGGTGTGCTGTAGTCCATGGGGTCACAAAAAGTTGGACACAACTGAGCGACTGAACAACAACAAATGGCCCAAAGCATAATACTTAGTACATACACAGTAAATGCTTGTTGGATGGTATGGAAGGTGGAGTAAAAATCATGTGTTCAGCACATTGGTCTCCACTGTCTATTTGCAAAGTTTGTATTTGGTGCTAGGGATGTAAAGTTGAATAATAAGACCAAAGCCAAAATACCTTAAGTCACTTGCAGTTTGCATTCTGTATCTGGGAGTATGTTTGTGTTCAGTTTTCTATGTGTTGCTTGTTTGCCAAGTATTTCTTAGTTCCTCTGATTAGGCATTGATAAAACGTTCCTTAGATTAATGTATACCTGTGTGCATAAATGTACCCACATTTATTTATTTTAGGTTAGCCATGATACTAGAGTTCCTGACTGGGTAGTTTTTAGAAATCATTTATTCATTGTTAGAGTGGTGCTTAGAGAGTTTCCTAGCAATGAGCCTTGATGGTAAACATTCAAGAACAGGTGGTATTACATCCATTCAGTGGACCTCAGGCTTTTATATGGCACTACTAAACTGTAAGTGTATGCCTATGTCAGATACTTTAATACCTAGATTATTTTCATGATTAATGCTTCAGTAGTTATAACCTACTTATATAAATGTTTTCCTCACAATATACATTTATTATAATCACTGATGGGATAAATTAATTAGGAAGAAACTTCCTGGACTTTTAAAATGTTAAACCAAACCTCCTAACACAGTGATCTTCAAGCTTTGCTGCACACAAGGATCACCTAGGAGAACCTAAAAAATCTAGTGCCAAGGCTGAACCGCAGACCAATGAAATTAGAATCTCCTGAGGTTAGGACCTGGTGATTCCAAGTTGTAGCTACATTTGAGAATTTAGAACTTATGAACTAGAGTTTTAAATAACCAGATTTGTTTGTTCCCTACCTATGTTACTATGACTCACCAGTAATACTGTTGGAAGTATCAGTAATGCAAAAATTTCTTCTTAGGCTTGGGACTTAATGTGATATTTAGGAATATGAGATAGAAAAAGAATGAAATAGGTGGGTTATAGACTTGTAGTGCTCATCTTAAGGCTCCTTTGATACCTATGCCTCTTTTTAAGAAAAAAAACTTTGAATTTTATATTGGAATATAGTCAGTGAACAATGTTGTGATAGTTTCAGGTGAATAGCAAAGGGACTCAGCCATACATAATACATGTATCCATTCTTCCCCAAACTCCCCTCCCATTGAGACTGCCACATAACTTTGAGCAGAGTTCCCTGTGCCATACAGTAGGTCCTTTTGGTTATCCATTTTAAATATAGCAGAGTGTACATGTCCATCCCAAACTCCCTAATTGTCCCTTCCTCTTATCCTTCTCCTGCAATCATTAAGTTCATTCTCTAATTCTGTGAGTCTCTGTTTTGTAAGTCGGTTCATTCGATGCCTATGCCTCTTAATAGTAGTGATTTTAATTTCATATTTACCATTCTAACCAAGGAATTGATGTTTCAGGGCAAACAGGCCCTGAATGACTTAGGTATGGAGTAATGTGAAAGACAGGAATAGCGTACTTTAACTCAGCCAGCCCATTCTGTGGTAGCAACATGTATTCTTTCTCTTCTAGCAGTTACACAGTAGTGCATATATGATAGGGAAAATCTAAATAGTGGTTAATACCTAAATTGACTGCATTTGATTGTGGAACGTATTTGATGATATAACAGGATTCCTCACCTACGTTTTGCTTGAGCTAATAGTAGTTAATCGATCTTGATTAACCTAATATGATCTTGAACAGTTAATGTGATGGCAGAAGAAGCCTGCAGAGCTATAATTTGGCTGCAGATAATCCTGGTGAATATAATGGACAGATTGACTTGGCATCAGTTTTTGCACTGAGAGGAAAGAAAACCTAGATGAGGTTGGTTTTATGCCCAGGGCTTAGGCGCTATCTCCTGTGTCCCTGTGGAGAAATTGGATGCTCTGAATCACTTGGTATGCATACCTGTTTTTTCATACAAGGCGCTTACTTAACAGAGAAAAGGAAAGGTGATAGAAGTATTGTCTGTCCTCATTATCTGAAGATTCCAGATCTGCACATGTGCCTACTCACTCATGTTTATTTGTAACCCCCACATCAGTGTACCCACAGTGCTTTGGCTTATAAACACATACAGAGCAGCAACACTTCAGTCACCCAGAGTGCACACTCCCAGCTCAAGTTTGAACAGCGCCTTTGTGTGTCAGCTCTCATGCTGTGAAGGGGCGTCCTTTACGTGGCCTATTTAGCACCGTGTCTTTTGTTTTTTAGCTTTTTGTTTGTTAGCTTTTAATTTTTGTTGTTTGCTTTTTAAAATGCACTCCTCTTCCCTGGCATAGTGCTGAAGTGTTATCTAGTAGTTTGAACTGCAGGAAGACTGACCTGCCTTGTGGAGATAACACGTGTTAGATAAGATTTGTTCAGACGTGAATTCTAGTGCTCCTAGCTATTATTTTGGTGCTAATGAATCAACTATATATACATATAAAGAAATACTCATAAAAAGTTATATATTGATTGGTTGATAAAAATTTGGTGACAAGAGGCTCACAGGAGCCCACCTGCATGTTTCTCCTTGGAGGCGTGGTTTAGTATTCACTACTTCCGTGTTTCTCCTTGGAGGCGTGGTTTAGTATTCACTATTTCCGTGTTTCTCCTTGGAGGCGTGGTTTAGTATTCACTACTTCCGTGTTTCTCCTTGGAGGCGTGGTGTAGTATTCAGTACTTCCGTGTTTCTTCGTGGAGGCGTGGTTTAGTATTCACTACTTCCATATTTGTGGCGACTTCATTGAACATGATCGCTGCGAATAAGGAGGAACGACTGTTTATGTTCAGAGAAGGAACAAAAGTTTAATTAGAAATCTTCTCCCCAGAAAGAAGTTTCAGTAATATAACCCTGTAACCTAAAAGGGAGAGTGTAAAAATGAACTTCAGCATAGCAGAGACTTGCACTGAAGGAAGAAACCTATTTTAATTTCCACCCTGTCTATCATCTGTTACCTTTTATAGGTTTCACTGGGATTGATTCTGAATATGAAAAACCAGAGGCCCCTGAATTAGTGCTGAAAACAGACTCCTGTGATGTAAATGATTGTGTCCAGCAGGTGGTGGAGCTTCTACAGGAACGGGTAAGAGAATGTCAAAGAGCGAATTCCCAGAGAATGACTATGTCCGTTTTATAACATTCCCTCTCCAAATAAAGGGTGGTGGTAATATGGAGTAACATGTATATTTTAAGTCTTTTTTCCTTCCAATTTTATTGAGACATAATTGACATACAGCATTATATGTTTATAGTGTATAGCATAATGATTTGACTTACATCATGAAGTGACTGTCACAGTAAGTTTAGTGAACATCCATCATCTCATATAGACCCAAAATTAAAGAATTATAAATATTTGTGTGTGTGTGTGTGATAACTCTTAGGATTTACTCTCTTAGGAACTTTAGTATATAACAGACATCAGGGCTAATGACTTAGGATTTGCTCTCTTAGGAGCTTTAGTATATGGCATACAGCGGTGCTAATGGCACTTGTAATGTTGGACATGACATCCCCAGGACTCACTCACCCATCACTGGAGACTGTGCCTCTTGCCTGCTTTCCTCCAGGTCCCTCTCCTCCCCACCCCTTCCTCTGGTAACTGCAAGTCTGATCTCTTTTTTTGTGAGTTTGTTTGTATGTTTGTGTGTTTTTAAAGCATAATTGACCTAGAACCCTGGGTTGGTTTCTGTCACATAAGAGAATGGTGTTTTTATACATTTCAAAATGATCACCCCAGTAAACCTAGTTATTACATGTCACCACAAAAATATTACTTCGTTATTAGCTATATTCACCACATTGTATGTTTCTCTTGGAGCTGTAAGTTTGTCCCTCTGAATCAACCTCACCTATTTCTTTCCTTCTCCCCACTTCTCTCTCTTCTGGTAAACACCTTTTTGTTCTCTGTGTCAATAACTCTGTCTCTGTTTTGTTAAGCTTGTTCATTTGTTTTTTTATATTCCACATATAAGTGAAATCATAAAGTTAAAAAAAAAATCATTTATTTTTCTCTGTCTGATTTAATCATATCCTCTGGGTCATCCATATTGTCATAAGTGGCAAGATTCCATTCTCTTTTATGGCTCATATTTCACTGTATACATATACCACAACTTTATCCATTCATCTATTGATGGGTACTTGGGGTGCATCCATATCTTGAATGTGTAAATAATGTTACATAGGGGTGTGTATAATTTTTCTAATTAGTGTTTTTATTTTCTTTGGACAAATACCTAGAAGAGTTAATGCTGGATCATACAATAGTCCTATTTTTAACTTTCTGAGGACTGTCCATACTGTTTTCCATAGTGGCTACACTAATACATATTCCACCAATAGAGTATGAGGGTTCCCTTTTCTACACATTCTTGACAATACTTGTTATAACTTGTTGTGTTTTTGATAATAGCCATTCTGACAGGTGTGAGGTGATATCTCATTAGGGTTTTGATTTGTATTTCCCTGATGGTCAGTGATGTTGAGCATTTTTTCATGTACCTGCTTATCAGTTGCCTGTCTTCTTTGTGAAAATGTCTGTTCAGCTTCTCAGAGCCTCTGCCCATTTTTTAATCTTTTTTTTTTTTTTTAATGTTAGTTGTATGAGTTCTTTGTATATTTTGGATATTAACCTTATCAGATGTATCATTTGAAAAATATCGTCTCTCATTCAGTAGGTGACCTTTTTGTTTTGTTGTTAATTTCCTTTGCTGTGCAAATGCTTTTAGTTGTAGTCCCATATGTTTATTTTTGATCATGTTTCCATTGCTGAGGAGACATAGCCAAAAAAAAAAATGTTATTAAGGCCAGAGAGCATACGGTGTGTGTTTTCTTGTAGAAGTTTTATGGTTTCAGGTCTTATATTTAAGACTTTAATCCATTTTGAATTTATTTTTTTATATGGTATGAGAAAGTGGGCCAGTTTGATTCTTTTGCATGTAGCCATCCAGTTTTCCTAAAATTGCTTATTGAAGAGGCTGTCTTTTTCCTATTGTGTATTCTTGGCCCCCTTGTTGTAGATTAATTGCCCATATAAGTGTGGGTTCGTTTCTGGGCTCTTTATTCTGTTTGTTTGATCTATGTGTCTGTTTTTGTACCTTAATTTTTTTTATGACTATAGCTTTATAGTGTAGTTTGAAATTTTTAGGGAGCATGATACCTTCAGCTTTGTTCTTCTTTCTCAAGATTATTTTGGCTGTTTGGAGTCATGTGTTTCCATACAAAATTTAAGATTATTTGTTCCACTACTGTAAAAAATGCCATTAGTAATTTGTTAGGGATTGTATTGAAGTTGTAGATTGCCTTGAGTAGTGTGCTCATTTTAACTGTATTAATTCTTCCAGTCCATGGCCAAGGTATATCTTTCCATGTGTCATCTTCATTTTCTTTCATTAGTGTCTTTTAGTTTTCTGATAACAAGTCTTTTACGTGCTTAGCTAGATGTATTCCTATCTTATTCTTTTTGATGTGATTGTAAATGGAATTGTCTTCTTAAGAGCTCTTTCTGATAGCTCATTGTTAGTGTATAGAAATGCAACAGATTTCTGTGTATTAATTTTGTAACCTGCAACTTTACCGAATTCGTTGATTAACTTTAGTAGTTTTGGGTAGTCTCTTGCAGATTCTCTATGATTTTATGTGTTGAGTTTCCGTATTCTATGGTTACTTTTAATGTACTAACAGGTTTCTCCAGTGGTGAGCTATTCCACCTCGTCCTTAGTGTGGGATCCAGCCTGCAGAGAGCTTTCCCTGGTGTTTGTACTTTACCTGCAGCTTTTAACATTTAACTAGCCTGTACTAGTCTTCTTGCTCCTCTCTCAGCAGTAAACTACTGTGGCTTATTACCACACTTGTTACCATTCATTACCTAGTGCTAGCTGGGCTCATCGGAGAAGGCAGTGGCACCCCACTCCAGTACTCTTGCCTGGAAAATCCCATGGACAGAGGAGCCTGGTAGACTGCAGTCCATGGGGTCGCTACGAGTCGGACACGACTGAGCGACTTCACTTTCACTTTTCACTTTCATGCATTGGAGGATGAAATGGCAACCCACTCCAGTATTCCTGCCTGGAGAATCCCAGGGATGGGGGAGCCTGGTGGGCTTCCGTCTATGGGGTTGCACAGAGTTGGACATGACTGAAGCGACTTAGCAGCAGCAGCAGCAGCTGGGCTCATGATGGGGAAGTGGTGATGGTTCCCAGTTCTACTGAAGTTCCAGCTTCAGTCTTTTTTCTTTTTTAATAAAGGAGGGGCAATATTTTTTAAATTAATTAACTTCTTTCTTTTTATTTTTTTGACTATGCTGGGTCTTCATTGCTTTGCATGGGCTTTCTCTAGTTGTGGCGAGCAGGGGCTGCTCTTCATTGTGGTGCACGGGCTTCTCACTGCGGTTGCTTCTGCTGCTGCGGAGCGCAGGCTCTCGGCATACAGGCTCAGTAGCTGTGGCGCACAGGCTTAGCTGCTCTGTGGCATGTGGAATCTTCCTAGAGCAGGGATGAAACATGTATCCGCTTCCTTGGCAGGCAGGTTCTTATCCACTCTCCCACCAGGGGAGTCCCAGCTTCAGTCTTAAGCAGGACCTACGTCCCTAGGGCCTGAGGGGGTTCTTTCTCAATGTCTCTCCCCCTCCCTGCATGGTAGCTAGCCTCTCTTTGAACCCAGGAGGTCTTGGAGGATGAGTCTTGTGCTCCTCACGTGTAGATCCCTGGTTTGTATTGGTTCAGGGTCTTGGGCCAAGACAATTTCTTCTGCCTCCTTTCGGTGGACCATACGTGGTTCTGTTGTTGCTGTTGTTCAGTCGTGAGGTTGTGTTCCAATCTTTGTAACCCCATGGACTAAAGCATGCCAGGCTCCTCTGTCCTCCGCAAAGTCTGCTCAAATTCATGTCCATTGAATCAGTGATGCTATCTAACCATCTTATCCTCTGCTGGCCCCTTCTCCTTTTGCCTTTAATTTTTCCCAGCATAAGGGTCTTTTCAAGTGAGTTGACTCTCGGCATCAGCTGACCAAAGTATTGGAGCTTCAGCTTCATTCAACTTTAGTCCTTCCAGTGAATACTCAGGGTTGATTTCCTTTGGGATTGACTGGTTTGATCTCCCTGCAGTCGAAGGGACTCTCAAGAGTCTTCTCCAGCACCACAATTCAAAAGCATCAATTCTTCAGTGCTCAGCTTTCTTTATGATCCAACTCTCATGTCTGTACATGACTACTTGCTTCTACAGACCTCCCCCAAAATAGTGGACCCTGGGTGGAGTGAGGGGTCCTTGCCATCCGCCATCAGCTTAAGGCTTTTGTGTTGGATGAGACAGTGTTGCGGGGGGCAGGCAGAGCCTTGTGCCTGCACCACTGAGAGGGCTCACTCACTGGTCCCCAGACCTACTCCTCATCTTCCTTCTGCAAACCTGTTAGAGGTTCGCTTAAGGTGAGTGCAGAACTCTTAGTGTCTGGGTTCCCAGTGATAACAACCTGCCACACAAGTCCACACTCAGCCATTAGAGTTTTAAAATCTTTAAAGCTGTTTTCTTCTTTCTGTCTTTACTACAGCCATCGCTTCTTCCCAGCCTCTACTATAGGGAGATAAATCATGCGTCTTGACTCTTTTTGGTGGGTTCGGAAGCAGTTCATGTTATTGCGTTAGGACCTCAGCTTTGTGATGGACTCGGGAAGGTTTGATTTTATAGATTAGCTGGTCTTTCTCCTTGTTAGATGGTGGTCAGTTGTGAAATCTGTTCCATTTTCAGTGTACTGTCTATCCTTACTCTACTTTATGGGGTTGTTTATAGTTTCCTTATAAATTTGTATGACATTAGTAAGGTGGAACTAGTGGTAAAAAACTTGCCTGCCAATTAAGAGATGCAAGTTCAGTCCCTGGGTTGGGAAGATCCTCTGGAGATGGAAATGGCAACCCACTCCAATATCCTTGTCTGGAGAATCCCATGGACAAGAGGAACCAAGAGGGCTACAGACCGTGGGGTTGCTAAGAGTCAGACACAACTGAAGCAACGTAGCACGCATGCACAGTAAGTATTCTATGTCATTTTCGTTGAGCTGTGTTTTCAATATTTTTTCTTTCTTTTTAAATTTATTTTTGGCTGTGCTGTGTCTTTATTGCTGTATGCAGGCCTTCTCTAGTTGCAGCAAGCTGGGGCTAGTCCTCATCGCAGTGCACGATCTTCTCATTGCCTTGACTTCTCTTGGGGCAGTGTGCAGGCTTCAGTAGCTGGGGTCATGAGCTCAGTAGGCAAGGTGTGTGGGCTGTGTAGTTGTGACACAGGGCCTTAGTTGCTCTGTGGCATGTGGGATCTTCCCGAACCAGGGATCGAATCCATGTCTCCTGCATTGACAGGTGGACTCTTAACCACTGGACCACCAGGGAAGTTCCTTTCTTTGTATTTTGATATAATTTTGTTTGTATGTTTTGTGTATTGAACCTGTATTTTCTTTTTTAACTTAAGACTTGTCATATCAATGTTAGAAAGTTATACATGGTTCTATTTTCTATTAGTTTGAATTATCTGTTTTTTACATCTCATTAGTGATTCTTATGTGTTTTATGAAACTTCAGAAAAATACACATAGATACTGTTGTAAAATTTTGGTTCATGACTTTCTGAGACCATTTTATGGGCTTTAGATAATTCCAGATAGTTCAGACACTTAAAAGGGATTAGTTACTTAATATGTGATGGCTATTCTCCTTCCTTTCTTTCTTTCCTTCAATTCCTAAACTCTTCTTGGAGGCCCTGCTCAGAATAGCATCATTTGAATTTGACCCTTTAGTACATAGAGGCTATTTTTTTTGGTAGTAGTGGTCAGATGATTTTTTTTAAAATTTATCTTGATAAAATTTCGTGACTCTTCTGTGAGTCTAAAAGTAGGACAGATTTCTCATATATCCTTCATTAGCTTCCTCTTAGGTTAATAACTTGCATAATCATAGATCGTTTCTCAGAACTGAATAATTAACCTTGGTACTAAAGCACAAGCTTATTTGGATTTCACCAGTTTTTCTACTAATGTCCTTTCCTGTTCTCTGATTCAATCCAAGATTCTTCACTGTATTGACTTATTTTTAACCATGATTCTGTAAAGTGAAACTACAGGCTCACATGATATCTGTTACACCCAGGATTTTGCTTCCCCTGCAACCCAGTGGTAAAAAATACAGGACTGACTGTCACTATAATTTTAGCCTCACTCTACTCAATATTCCCTCAAGTGGTCACTGCACCTCCAGTTCTATATGCCTTTTATTCCATTTAATGTTGTTGGCAGAATCATCTTTCTAAAATGTAGTCTAATCCTTTCTGTCATTTACTCTACAATGTGTATTGATTTTTCCCAGTGTTTATAGGATTAAGGTGATTTGTGTTCAAGGTTCTCCATAGTTTGGTTTGAAGCTGCATTTTTTCTTATGTCTTTCACTACAGTGTTTACCTATTTTTCCCCCCTTTTATTGCTGCTGTTACTTGCCTTAGTCTCTGTGGCCGTAATTATTGCCTTGCTCCTAATTTGTTTGTTCCTAATTAATGATTGTACCTATTCTTCCTTTTATATGGTCTATGTTATGGTCTATTCTTCCTTTTATTAGTCTATATTATGCTTGCTAGACAGTCTCATAATTGGACAGTTTCATTTAAGGTTTTGAAAAAAGGAATAGATAAGGAACTAATGTCTAGTAAATGCATGTTGTAAGGGACATGTATGTGGGGCTTTGTTTTTTAAAATATTTGCTTTGGTGGTTAGAACTGGGGGAAAGTGGTCTTTCTTCTGCTTTAGCTTCTAACCAGTTCTACCTTGAATTACTATAGTGGTTTCCCACTTGGTCTTTGCACTGAGTGTATATGTTGTCTAATTGTGTTCACACAGTTAACCTATGAGTATTTCAGAGATCTGCGCTAACTTGCTCATGAATATATTGAATTCTGTATCTAAGACTCCAGGTACATGAATTCCTAGAACTCATTTCCACATGCCTCTGGCTTTTACTTTCAAGTGTCCTCATTACACCTCAAGTACAATATAAATAATTTTACAGCAGAAGGATATTCTGACAATATTCTAGTTTAAGACAGAAATTTTCTTTTGAAAAATTACTCATTTGGGTGTTGACAAAAGAAATGTAAATGCTTCCTTAATGCAGTTGCTTTTTCAGGTACCACCCTCTTTTGGGGAAAGATTTCAATTATGTGCTTTCCTCAGGAAATTATTTCACTTCACATTGAAAGTATGTATTTCTGCTTATACTGATTGATCCTGTAAATTAATTTAGCAAATACTTGGTGCTGTACATACTAGGCACTGTTGCAAACCACTGTGGATGTGGCAGTGAATTAAGCAGTACAGATTCCTGCCTCATGAACCTTAATTTTTGGTCGTTTGTTGTTCAGTTGCTCAGTTGTGTCCTATTCTTTGAGACCCCTGTGGACTGCAGCACGCCAGGCTCCCCTGTCCTTCACCATCTCCCAGAGCTCCTCAAACTCATGTCCATTAGTCGGTGATGCCACTTAGCGATCTCTTTCTCTGTCGTCCCCTTCTCCTTCTGCCTTCAATCTTTCCCATCATCAGGGTCATTTCTAGTTAGTTGGCTCTTCACATCAGGTGGCCAAACTATTGTCGTATCAGCTTCAGCATAAATTCTTCCAGTGAATATTCAGGATTGATTTCCTTTAGGTTTGATCTCCTTGCAGTCCAAGGGATTCTCAAGAGTCTTCTCCAACACCATAGTTCAAAAGCACCAATTCTTCGATGTTCAGCCTTTTTTATGGTCCACCTCTCACATTCAGCTGCTGGAAAAACCATAGCTTTGACTGTTGTTGGCAAAGTAATGTCTCTGGTTTTTAATACACTGTCTAGGTTTGTCCTTCTTCCAGGGAGCAAGCGTCTTTTAATTTCATGGCTGCAATCACTGTCCACAGTGATTTTGGAGCCCAAGAAAATAAAATCTGTCACTGTTTCCATTTTTTTCCCCATCTATTTGCCATGAAGTGGTGGGACAGGATGCCATGATCTTCATTTTCTGAATGTTGAGTTATAAGCCAGCTTTTTCACTCTTCTCTTTCACCTTCATCTACAGGCTCTTTAATTCCTCTCCACTTTCTGCCATAAATGTGGTGTCATCTGCATATCTGAAGTTATTGATATTTCTCCTTGCAGTCTTGATTCCAGCTTGTGCTTCATCCAGCCTGGCATTTCACATGATGTACTCTGCATATAAGTTAAATAAGCAGGGTGACAATACACAGCCTTGACATACTCCTCTCCCAATTTGGAACCAGTCCGTTGTTTCATGTCTAGTTCTACCTGTTGCTTCTTGGACTGCATACAGGTTTCTCAGGAGACAGGTAAGATGGTCCGGTATTCCCATCTCTTGAAGAATTTTCTACAGTTTGTTGTGATTCACACAGTCCAAGGAAATGGCAACCCACTCCAATATTCTTGCCTGGAGAATCCCATGGACAGAGGAGCCTGTCAGGCTACGGTCTATGGGGTCTCAAGAGTTGGACACGACTTAGCTTGTAAACCACCACCACACAGTCAAAGGCTTTAGCATAGGCAATGAAGCAGAAGTAGATGTTTTTCTGGAATTCTTTAGCTTTATCTGTGACCCAAGGGATGTTGGCGATTTGCTCTCTGGTTCCTCTGGGTTTTCTAAATCCAGCTTGAACATCTAGAAGTTCTTGGTTTAGGTACTGTTGAAGCCTAACTTGGAGAATTTTGAGCGTTACCTTGCTAGTATGTGAAATGAGTACAATTGTGTGGTAGTTTGAACATTCTTTGGCATTGCCTTTCTTTGGGATTGGAATGAAAACGGACCTTTTCCAGTCTTGTGGCCACTGCCAAGTTTTCCATATTTGCCGGCATATAGACTATAGCACTTTAACAGCATCATCTTTTAGGATTTGAAATAGCTCAGCTAGAATTCCATCACCCCCACTAGCTTTGTTCCTTACAACCTTTACTTTTGGATATTTGGTTCTTACAGCCGTTATTTATAATTATAAGCTAGAATGACTGTATAAATTCTTTTCTTTTATAAGATGAGATAGAATTTTTTTAAAAATTCAAGAAAGAAATTCACACATAGACATAACTACTTCTATTCTGATGTTTATTCTCTTTTGATTGACTTTCTCACAACGTTGAATCTCAAATGAGCATTAGGGCACATGGGGGTATTCACCCCCTTGTGAATACCTGACATTCAGCTCAAAGTTTATGGTGATACAAGGAGTTTGCTTGCCTATAGCACCCTGATCATGAGGTGACTTACTATAATGTGCAGTCTTTCTAACAAACTTTCTACATGGTGATCCAGGAGTAGCCAATGCAGTTGAACTTCATTGTCATCACAAAGACATTTGTTAGGGTTTCCAAAGGTGGGTTGTTGCTCAGTCGCTCAGTTGTGTTTGACTCTTTGTGACCCCATGGACTGTAGCACTCCAGGCTTCCCTGTCCCTTCACCATCTCCTGGAGCTTGCTCAAACTCATGTTCACTGAGTCTGTGATGCAATCCAACCATCTCATCCTCTGTCATCCCCTTCTCTTCCTGCCCTCAGTCTTTCTCAGCATCAGGACCTTTTCCAGTGAGCTGACTCTTTGCATCAGGTGGCCAAATGTCACAAATATAGATTGGGAGTGGAAAACATGAATATGTTGAATACAGTGGTATTTTAAAGCAGAGAATAGTAACCAAATCTTCATAGGTTTATAGTGTGTGTGAGTGGGGATGTGAAGATTTATTAGTGGGTCTGTGTTGACCAGCATTATGTGTAAGAATGTAATTGTGAGTGGAAGGGGATGATGGGCAGAGGTGGAAACCTGCAGCAAGAACTCCTGTGAGCTGGACTCTTACCCTGTGCAGAAGCCTTTGGTAGTCACTTCAGTAGCATTATTGCATTGAATTTGTAAGACTCTGAGAAGTAGTTGTAATTTTCCTCATTTTACTGATGAGAAAACAAATTCAGGAAGGTGAAGTTATTTGTCCCAAGATTGAGAAGTGCTGCCTCCCCTGGTGATGGGTGGAATTTTTTTCTATCTGCTGCTTGGTATTGGAGAGACTTAACAAAATGAATTCTACTAGGTATTGTTTCTTTAGCATTCTCTTACTACCAACAAAAAATTAATCAGTCCATCCAAGAAAGAAATGGGAAATTTTTATTGGAGTCAAATGTGTGAAGTCATTTCAGTTGTGTTGACTCTTTGTGACCTGATGGACCGTAGCCTGCCAGGCTTTTCTGTCCATGGGATTTTCCAGGCAGGAATACTGGAGTAAGTTGCCATGCTGTTCTCCAGAGGATCTTCCCAACCCAGGGATCAAACCCAGGTCTCCTGTGTTGCAGGTGGATGCTTTATAATACAGATTTTTATCATTGCTAATATATGGAATTGATTTTCACTGAGAAAAAAAATATTTTTAGGGTGCTCTACAGTGGGTATTTTAGGATGAAGAGTATTTTGGTTCTGGCATCTCTGGATTGTCTTATTTCTCTTTTGATCTGGCTTATGTAGTAAAATTGGAATACACAGTGTAGTCATTTATATATTTAATTTTTCAGTATTTTGTCAGAGCATCTTTATTTTCGCAATGTGCTTTGGTGCACACATTTTTATTTAAGAAGATAGAAGACACTGGAAAATATTGAAGCTTTTTAAATTCATTGAAGTTTTTTCCTAACCCTTGAATGGTCACTAGATGGCCTGCTGGTATTGCATTTTCACTTGACGGGTTATGACATAAGGAAGTAGGCTTCTTGCTGATGGTTTTAATCTAATGTGATATTTTAAATACTGTTTTTAAATCTACTAGGAACTCTAGATTTAGTAGTGCTATAAATTATTTAAAGGTTTGTCTTTTTATGAAATGGTGGTTTAGTGCTCTAAATGGATTTTATACTGTACATAAAACCAGACTTTGCAGCTCCGTTTTCAAGTGATGCCAGAATGTCATTTGGTGTTCATGCTTGGGATGCATGTAGTTTAGATAATAGAAATTTAATAGTTGCATAAAAAAATGATTGAGCTCTAGTGTTCAAATCTGTTGAGCAGACTTGGCTTAAGAAAAAGTTCAGAATATTCTTAAAGGAAAAATTTTAAATGTGAAGTCACTCTGTTTATTAACTTGTTCACAGTTAGGAAGATTAAAAAGAGAGGACTACTAAAAAGAAAGACTACTATTTCCAGGTAGTGAATGTTCTACCAGCCAGTTTCCAGGAAAAAAACGAGCAATTGTCTCTGAACAAAGATGTGAATACAACACATTAGGTCTTAGACTGTATTTAGTCAGTCAAATAAAAAAGTTTTGTGTATCTATGTTACATATTAAATTTAAATTAATATTTGAATATTTCTAGACCTACCTCACTAATGGTAGCATGTAAATCGTTAGTCAGCCAACTAGTCTCTCAGTGGTGTCTGACTCTTTGCAACCCCATGGACTGTAACCTGCCAGGTTCCTCTGCCCGTGGAATTTTCCAGGCAAGAATACTGGAGTGGGTTGCCATTTGCTTCTCCAGGGGATCTTCCCAACCCAGGGATCGAACCCAGGTCTCCTGTGTTGCAGGCAGATTCTTTACCATCTGAGCCACTAGGGAGGCCCCTAGCAAGTTGTTAACTAACCTCCTATTCATGAGACCTCCTAGGAGCACCCCTGTTTCCTCTTTACCCTTAAATGGTGACTGTGGAGCTGTTAAGATCAGTTGTAAGGGTTTAGGTGCATAGACATCTGTTCCTGACCTGGCTTGTGATCTATTTTTGTTTTAATGGACGCTTCCTGATGTAAAGGGTTTTATATGTACAGGTTGCAGAAGAACACATTATTTTCTGATAGCTGTATCTCTGGGAATCCTAATGAATCCCAAATAAAATGACTAACTCATGTGGCAGAGACTTCATGTTCTGTTATCCAGATATCTTGTCTCACTTTGAGGTGGTTTTGATCTTTTTTGATGTTTAATCGTGGTTTTGGAAACTAAAAACATTTCGGTAGAATGTGATAGAAACTGGCCGTGTCCACATTTTAAAAACAGTTTGTCTTCCTGATGGTTCTCTTCTCTCTACATGTTCAGTCTACAGAACTTGCTTCCTCCAAACATGTGTTCCATGTTCCTGTTGATCCCTGCTGTATTTGTGTTAATTCCAAAAATACTTTCTTTATGTACCTTTTTGAAGAGAAAAACAGTGGCAACTTCTCAAACCTTTATTTTGCCATTGGTTAGTCATCAGAAGAATTTTATATTTAAGTTATGAGGCTAAAATTCATGTTAAAATAATTGCTGAGTGTGAATTTTGAAAAAGAATTTGTGACATGCTTGTAATGAAAAAATTAATACTTAAATTTTAATAAAGTTTTAATGATAAACATTAAAATTTTATATAATTTAAAATTATTTTCTTGATAAAAGGAAAAAAAAATGCCTCCTCTCTTGGAGTCTTAACCACTGGACCACCAGAGAAGTTCTAAATTCCCTCTTGAAAAGAAAGTGATTATAGGGGAATTCCCTGGCCATCCAGTGGTTAGGACTCAGAGCTTCCACTGCAGGGGTCCCAGGTTCCATCCCTGGTTGGGGAGCTAAGATCCTGTAAGCCATGTGACGTGGCTGATAAAAATTAAAAAAAAAAAATGATCATAGCCTCTATGTTCATACAGATAAAATGGCTTGTTACTAAAAATGCAATCATCCTAAAGCTATGGCATTATTAGTATACGAAACACTAAAAAAATAATTTGGCCAGGCTTATAATATAGATACTCCTTTTTCACATTCAAACAAGTTCTCTTGTATTTGCTCACCATCTCTGTACCTTTTGGTTTTTCACTTAGGATGTGGTTGGCAGGAAATGGACATGATGTATAGAAACATGTGTTGCTTCTCAGCTCTTACTGTGAACAAACTGTCCTTGGAGGAGGCAGATTCACATACTGGACTGGATAGTCCAGTGTGGTATGTGATGCAGAAGGGGGTTCCAGGTCCGAGGCGAGGCACAGACAGACCCTGTGCTGGGGGCATCACAGTGGGCAGTGGGCACTGCTGCTCCTCACTACTGTGTGTGGGCTGACGCTAGTGATGCTGGCTGAGGAAGCATCAAAATGCCCTGTGGTATCCAACAGAAATCAAAAGATTTAGTCTGTTGCATGCACTCCTCTGACCCTCCAGGACTGTTGACAACCGTTAGTGGTAAAGCAGGGGTGAGGGTGGAGGAGAGTCATCAATACCCATCATGAAAGAGGCATCCCATCCTTGCAAAGTAGTATAGGCTTCAGAGATGCCAAAGAAAGCTTTATGTAGGTTTGTTTGTATCAGTGAAACCCTTCTCTTCCCTGGAGTTGCTGTGTCATTTGTTTCCAGACTGTGGATTCTGTTTTTTAAAGTTTTAAGGGATCCAGAGTGGTGAGAATGGAGGTGTTCGATTTATTTACAGTGATGGGGCTCGAGAAAGTTTGTTGAAAATCATTCACTTGTTTTTAGTAGAAATGTTTAGGTGTAACTGAAATGTTGAATACTTTTTGTCTAGATCTTTATTAACACAGAAAGATCACATGCTGAAACCCTGGGAATTGTAAATGTTTAATAAAATCATGAAAATAAACTCAGAACACTTTGTGTGACAACATGTTTCATAACTTAGTTTTATGGGAAAAACAGTTAAGGTTTTATTTTTATTAAAAAATTTTTTTAAGTTTATTTTTTTATTTGGAAGAGAACAGTGTTGGGACCTGAGTTGGAATCCCAGTTCCAACACTTATCAATTAACTATATGACCTTGGAAAAAATAACCTAATTTCTTTGGCTTCGATCCTCTCATCTGTGAAATGGGAAATAAAAATAGTACCTGTCTCAGAATTGTTCTGAGAATTCTATTAATAAATGTAGAGTGCTTAGAACAGTTCCTGGCATGTAGCAAGCACACTGTAATTATTGTTTATTGAGTATTTATCATGTGTTAAGCACACTGGAAGACAGTGTAGCAGGGATTTGGGGTAAGTTATTAACCTCTTCTGAGCCTCAATTTCCTCATCTGTAAAAGAAGGATAGCAACAGTTTCTTTTACTTTCATAGGTAGGATTGCATGAAAATTAAATGAATTAATGCATGTGACGCCCTTAAGGCATTGCTGTTTTTGTTGTTAGCATCCAGTAAATGTGAGCCCCCACAGATTACATACTTTAAGTCATTTTTCACACAGCCATGTAACTATATATGTATATACATATACTCACACATACATATATTATATACACACACACTCATACCCTTGTTGTTGTTAAACAGTTGAGAAAGAAACAAGTTGAGAAATGTAGATAACCTGTTCAAGATTGCACAGTTAGAATTTGATCTCAGGCCTTAAGTAGCCAAATCATAAATAAGTGACCTATAGACCTCTGTTGCTTTATTGGATCTTAATGGTTTTGAAGATGATGTTCCTCTGATGGTTCTGCGATTCATATAAATATTTAATTTCAAGTGTGCTTTGTGAAATTTTATCATATTCTTTCTCTCAAAAGCCTTGGTGAATGTCTGACTGTGTAACTTTTGATTTTAGGATTTGTTATGGAAGACTTGAATTCTTTATTGTGCAAAAATGTGTGTTTCTCAAGGCACCTTTTCGAGCTTTACAGATACTCAAGAAGTTAATTGAACATATAGGGTGCATGTGCAGTTCCCTTAATGCATGTTATATTGTTCTGGGAAACATCGATTCTGAATTTTTATTTTCTGGTTGATGGAGTAATTGACTTTGTGCAAACTGCTCAAAATACCAGTTGTTCTACAATACACTTATGGGTGAAGAACACTTGGAGGGAAATATACAAAAATGATGTTGATAATCATATATAAGGGTGATGGGTTTTTCTCATTTCCACATTTTCTTTACTACTATTTATTTAATTTAATTATTTATAAAATTACTATAAGTTCTTTATAAAAATAATTAAATAATTAATTTATTATTTCAAACAATTGTGTTAAAAATAACTCCTGGAGTTAGAAGTACAGAATGGACTACCTTAAGCTGTTTCTCTTGCTAGATTTTAAAAAGAGATGTTACTTTGTACTGTACTAATATCTATAAAGAGAAAATGGAAGCAGCTGGTGGAAGCTGTCTCTCTTCCTTCACCATTATTCTTTGAGGCCCTCATGTAGTGTTTACTGTTAGTAAACACAGTAAGTAGTCTTCTGCTGTGGGTACCTGCTGCAGGCTTAATTGCAGAAGGAGGTGTGGAAGGTTTAGGAAGCTCTCTCTGCTGTGCAAAGTTTGTATTTAACACACACTTTCTGCTTTCCCCTGAGCAGCGGGATGCTCGAGGGACAAAGGGCCCCCAGAGAGCTGGCTGAACATGCTGTGGTAGCAAGCAGTGCTCCTTTATTTATGTCTTTTAATTTTATTATTTCTTTTTTTTCTTTCTTCAAATTTACTCTTCTCATTCATTCTTGAGTTTCTCCTGAGAAAGATCAGAGGCCTTGAATTTACTGGTAGGAGGAACTTGGTTTTGGTACATGACTTGGCCAGTGCTATTCCATCTTTATGGGCTTCCAAGGTGGCGCTAGTGGTAAGGAATCCGCCTGCCAGTGCAGGAGATGCAGATATGACCCCTGGGTCGGGAAGATCCCCTGGAGGAGGACATGGCAACCCACTCCAGTATTCTTGTCCAGAGAATCGCGTGGACAGAGGAGCCTGGTGGGCTGCAGTCCATGGAGTCACAAAGAGTTGGATACAACTGAAGTGACTTAGCACACGTGTTCCATCTTTGAAGGAACAGAATATCAGAGAAATGGAGGAGAATAACTTTCTAGATTCACAGGACCCATAAGGGCTGCTTGAATGGTAGCATTCAGGCTTTCATGAGGTCATCCAGCTTTGAGACACATGTCTGACTCTGCTTTTTCCCTCTGCTGAAGATATTAATATAAGTCCAAATATAAGTTGAAGTTTCTTCCCAAAATTTTTCCTCAGGAAAAGTAGTAGGTAGTGTCTTTAAACACTTGGTTTTTCCATTAATATTTATTTCGAATTACCTTTTTTTGTTGTTATACATTTTAGAAAATAGACTTTATTTTTTAGAGAAGTTTCAGGTTCACAGCAAAACTTGAGTGGGAATTATAGAGAGTGAACTCCTAGGACTCCCCTCCCTGCCACACGTGGGTTATCCGGCTGTCCGCATCCCTCACCAGAGTGGTAGCTTTGTTATAATTGGTGAACCTACATTGATATGTAGGTTCATTAGACTCATTAGAGAAGATCCCGATGCTGGGAAAGATTGAAGGCAGGAGGAGAAGGGGATGACAGGGGATGAGAAGTGGTTGGATGGGCTCACTGACTCAGTGGGCATGAGTTCAAGCAAGCTCTGGGAGATGGTGAAGGACAGGGAAGCCTGCTGTGCTGCAGTCCATGGGGTCACAGAGTTGGAAACAACTGAGTGACTAAACAACAATGTTGATGCATTGTTATCATCCATAGTTCATTGTTTACCTTAGGGCTGAACATTCTGTGGGTTATAACCACTGTGTAATGACATTTACACACCATTGTAGTAGTATACAGAATAGCTTTACTGTCCTAGAAAGTCCCCTGTGTTCTTCCTATTCATCCCTTCTCCCCTCCGCTCTAACCCTGGGCAGCCACTGATGTTTTTACTGTGTCCATAGTTTTGCCTTTTCAGAATGTCCTATAGTTGGAGCCATACAGTATGTAACCTTTTCCAATGGGTTTCTTTGATTTAATAACCGGTCTTTAAGTTTCCCTCATGTCTTTTCATGGTTTGATAGGTCATTTCTTCTTAGGGCTGAATAACTAATATTCCATCGTCTGGATGTACTGCCATTTATTCGTTCATCTATTGAAGGACTTCTTGGTTGTTTTCATGGGCAGTCTTGAGCAAGGCTGTTGTGAACATCTGTGTGCAGGTGTTTGTGTGGACAGAAGTTTTCAGCTCATCTGGGTAAATACCAAGGAGCACGACGACCCGGTTGCATGGCGAGAGTATGTTTCAGTTCAGTTCAGTTCACTTGTTCAGTCGTGCCTGACTCTGTGACCCCGTGGACTGCAGCATGCCAGGCTTCCTTGTCCATCACCAACTCTCAGAGCTTGCTCGAAACAGATTGTCTTCTAAAGCAGCTATGCCATTTTGCATTCCCACCAGCAGTGAGTGAGAGTTCCTGTTGCTCTGCCTCCTTGTCAGCATGTGCTCCGTGTTTTGGATTTCGACCATTCTGATAAGTATATTCTAACAGGTTTATCTCACTGTGGTTTTGAATTGCATTTTTCTGATGATATATCATGTAGAGTATTGTTTCATACACTTATTTGTCATCTGTATAACTTCTTTGGTGAGGTGTCTGTTCAGGCCTCTGACCCATTTTCTAATAGGATTCTTTTCTTACTGTTGAGTTGTTAGAGTTCTCTCTATGTTTTGGATAACAGTCCCTTTTCAGATACGCCTTTTGCAGATATTTTTTCTCAGTCTATGGCTTGTCTTACCATTCTCTTGAGAATTAATGTATTTTAAATGAGACATTGCTTAGACATATATGAAAAACTTATCAGTGCCAGTTTTATATGCTTATGGAGATCACTTGATCAATTTGACTTTAAAAATTTAGAGTAATTAAGCACATTTGATAATTATTCCTAGGAGTGTGGCAGGTGTGAACAGGCCTCGTGAAGGTCACTTGATGAGCAGTTTCTGAGAGCAGTGTGTAAGTTTGTGATCATCACAAAAGATACTTGTGGGATAAATGAGGAAGAGCTTTGTCCCAGTATGATATAAATGAGTGCTTGGAGTTTGGATAAAATTTCCAGAATGCACTGCATAAGAGGTCAGAGAGTGCTCTTTTTCAAACCGCAGTGGTGGGAATAGAGCTGATGTGCTCTGGAGTACTGTATTAAATGACTAATAAGGTGGTGTTAGTCACACTGGTGATAAAGATCTGTACGGAAGCTGGAATAAAATGGTTTCATAATATGTTACAGGTAATGGTGATTATGTTTAGAGTGCTGCTTTTGTTTGTTTGTTTCTAAATCCTTTTAGTCATCATTCCTTACTTGAGGTCACCTCTTTGCAGTTGCCTGATTTTGACATACATGGTACGCTGTGGGAATTTCTTTCACACTCAGTAGTGGGAAATTATGTGTAATGATTTCTTGCATGTGGGATGTTATTTGCTTGGGAGTAGACCAACCGTCGTTAGGAAAATTGATTAAATCCCTCTCATATGTTTTTTTAGAGTCTCTTTTTGAAACATTAATTTCCTTCATTAACGTACCGTTTGGCGAACTCTAAATTGTTGGATCAGACATTTAATTTTGCTTTTGTTAATGTGTAGGATATTGTACCTGTGGATGCCTCTTACGAAGTGAAAGAGCTATATGTGCCAGAAAATAAACTTCATTTGGCAAAAACAGATGCAGAAACGCTACCAGCCTTGAAAATTAATAAAGTAAGTGCTTCGTCCTTTTCTCATATCAAGTTCTTTAATCCTATAGATAGTTGTTGGTCTGTAGGATTTGTGATTTTATTGATGTGTTTGAGGGCATGAGTGGTGCTGCTGGTGGTGGTCATCATTGTATATATCACCATTTCCAGGGATGGGAAATATGTTTAACATATAAAACCATATTCCCAAATTACCATGGCTTTTGATTTTATTTCACTCATAATATTTATTTTGAAATACCAAAGAATAGAGGTTATATAGGATTTTAGGTTTATCAGAAGGAATGGATTCTAAAAAGTAAAAAACCTTTAATAATTTAATAATTAAAATGAACTTTTTTTCCTTAAACATGTTTCCTAATCCCTTGCCAATACCCTGATTTTCTCTTTCTTCTATTGTGAGGAATAATTCTGTTGTGTATTGTAGCTCTAATAATATCATTAAGTGTTTTTCCCAATAAGAAACTGCTTAAACTAGATATGATGACAGTGGAGACTGTAATTTATCACTTTCAAATCTTAGAGAATTTTAAATTGTATCATTCAGATATGCTTTAAAAATAGGTTAGAAATAAGAACTTAAACTAGGAATAGAATTTCCCAGCCTTTCTTCTAGTGTAGTAAAAATCCCAGACACCCAGGGAGGTGCCACATCTGAAAGTAAGGAGAAAGAGAAAAGGAGGCTGAGGCTGGAGAAAGACTCTGCAAAGACTTACTCAGATTCCTGATAGGAGTACATTGTCCGGGTGGTTTGTTTGATTGGGTTTCTAACCAGAAGCTAAGACATGTTGCAGGGAGCAAGGAGAAGGATGAGCTGGGGAGCAGAGTCACTCAAAGCTGACTTTACTGAGGAACCACAGATTTTGTCCTAACAGACTTTGTGTCAATTGAATAAACACACACACACACAGACACACACACACACTGAGGAACCACAGATTTTGTCCCTCAAAGCTGACTTTACTGAGGAACCACAGATTTTGTCCTAACAGACTTTGTGTCAATTGAATAAACACACACACACACACACACACACACTGAGGAACCACAGATTTTGTCCTAACAGACTTTGTGTCAATTGAATAAACACACACACACACACACACACACACACTGAGGAACCACAGATTTTGTCCTAACAGACTTTGTGTCAATTGAATACACACACACACACACACACACACACTGAGGAACCACAGATTTTGTCCTAACAGACTTTGTGTCAATTGAATAAACACACACACACACACACACTGAGGAACCACAGATTTTGTCCTAACAGACTTTGTGTCAAGTGAATACACACACACACACACACACACACACACACACACACACACACTGGGGTAGGGAGAGAGAGAGAAGAAAGAAACTGAGAATGAATGAATCTGAATCCAGGTCAGTCAGACTCTGTAACCCAAAAAAGATGGTAGCTTTTTCAAATGTGAGCCTCTTTTTCAATACAGTGGTTTGTTCTTTGCATAGCAGTATGAAAAATAATTAAGTAAAAAAATGTAGGCTACATCATGTAATGTTTTAGCTCAGGCTGCCACAACAGAAACCGTAGCCTGGATGGCATAAACAATAGACATTTCTTTTCTCACGGTTTTGTAAGAAAGAAAGGCCAAGACCTTGGTGCTGGCTGACTTGGTCCCTGACAAGGCCCCCTTCCTGACCTGCCGTCAGACACCTTCTCACCGTGTGCTCAGGGTGAGAGTCGAGCTCTGGTGTGTCTTCCTTCTCTTATGAGGGCACCAGACTACTAGATTAGGACCCAGCCTTATGACCTCATTTAAGCTTTATCACCTCCTTAGGGCCCTATCTCCAATTCACATTGGGGGCTTCAGCATATTTGGGGGGGGAGATATAAACATTCAGTTTATAGTAGATACCATCTAGAATTAGATTCCAGTAGAGACAAATAGGGGTCATGTCAGAGGTTTAGGAAAAATGAATAAGAGGAGAACTTGAAAATGAAACAGTTTGGTGCATGAATCTCATTTTTTCCTGTGAATTGAAGGAGGGGTATACTTTGCCCATATTTGATTTTTCAATGAAACATGCTGGCCAGCATACTTTGAGAATACATGGTAAGCCACATCTTACTACACACCTCTTGGTCAGGTGCTTTATCTTTTCTCTTTTGAGAATCATGGCTATATATATACATATATATACCAAGTTAAAATTGAGCACATCCAGCTTACATTGTTGTTGTTTTGTTGCTAAGTCATGTCTGATTGTTTTGCGACCCCATGGACTGTAGCCCTCCAAGCTCCTCTGTCCATGAGATTTCCCAGGCAAGAATACTGGAGTGGGTTGCCGTTTTCTTCTCCAGGGGATCTTCCTAAGCCAAGGATTGAACTCGCATCTCCTGAAATGCAGGTGGATTCTTTACCGCTGAGCCACTGGGGAAGCCCCCCCCCACAGCTTACATTAATTCATCATTAATTTATCAATTCTTTAATATTCTGATTGGATACACTAGAAATCTTAAAGTTTAAGAAATAATACAGTGTTTGTAAAATGAATGTCATTGGTGAGGGACACTTTTGGTAAGTATTTTTTTTTTTTTTTTTTGGTAAGTATTTTTTATCTAAAGTTTATTTTAGCTTAGAACAGTGGTTGTCAGAGTGTAGTTGCTAGAACATTATTGTTAACATTTTCTGGGTACCTGTTAAAAATACAAATCTTTGTCCCCCATAACAAACCAGCTAACTCAGAAACTGGTGTGGAGCCATCTTCACTTAACAAGTCTTCTAGAGGTTTCTTACATGTATTAAAGTTTGAGGAATGCTGGTTTAGGGGATGCTATTCTTATTAGAAATGTTATTTAAATTTATTAAGGAAAACGTGTATTTTCTTAGTGCCCTTGTTGTTTATTAGATTTGTATAACCTTATTCATTCTTGACAAGTTTGTTACCGTTACTTTCAAAACGAAACTGCAGAAAACCATTACTGCTTTTGTTCATGAGTACATGAGACAGAGCATTGTTCTTTACTGTCTCCTTCACAGGTGGATATGCAGTGGGTGCAGGTTTTGGCAGAAGGCTGGGCAACCCCGCTGAATGGCTTTATGAGAGAGAGGGAGTACTTGCAGTGTCTTCACTTCGATTGTCTTCTGGATGGTAAGACTTGGACATTTAGGTGCATTGGGAATACATGGTAAGCCACATCTTACTACACACCTCTTGGTCAGGTGGAAAAGAAGGCACATACTTGCAGGGATTGGTCACTGTTTAGAGAAAGTACTGGTAACGTCTTAATTGGAGATAGCACTTTAAGACTAAATTATATCAGTACTGAATATTTTAAGTATATTCTGAAATCGTCTTTCTAGTTTTAGGTTTCCTGATTGTGATTTATTGTGGGGGGAGGACAACCTGGGGGTTAGGGCTGAAAATGGATTTAAAAAACGAATGCAGTTTTCCCTATTCTGTATCTACCTGGTCACGGTAGAAAGCCTCTTCCGAAAGTGTTCAGTTCAGTTCAGTTCAGTCGCTCAGTCTTGTCCGACTTTTTGTGACCCCATGAATCGCAGCACGCCAGGCCTCCCTGTCCATCACCAACTCCTGGAGTTTATGCAAACTCATGTCCATCGAGTCGGTGATGCCATCCAGCCATCTCATCCTCTGTTGTCTCCTTCTCCTGCCCCCAATCCCTCCCAGCATCAGGGTCTTTTCCAATGAGTCAACTCTTTGCATGAGGTGGCCAAAGTATTGGAGTTTCAGCTTTAGCATCAGTCCTTCCAATGAACACCCAGGACTGATCTCCTTTAGGATAGACCAGTTGGATCTCCTTGCAGTCCAAGGGACTCTCAAGAGTCTTCTCCAACACCACAGTTCAAAAGCATCAATTCTTCAGTGCTCAGCTTTCTTTATAGTCCAACTCTCACATCCATACATGACTACTGGAAAAACCATAGCCTTAACTAGACGGATCTGTGTTGGCAAAATAATGTCTCTGCTTTTTAATATGCTATCTAGGTTGGTCATAACTTTCCTTCCAAGGAGTAAGCGTCTTTTAATTTCATGGCTGTAATCACCATCTGCAGTGATTTTGGAGCCCAAAAAAATAAAGTTAGCCACTGTTTCCACTGTTTCCCCATCTATTTGCCATGAAGTGATGGGACCAGATGCCATGATCTTAGTTTTCTTAATGTTAAGCTTTAAGCCAACTTTTTCACTCTCCTCTTTCACTTTCATCAAGATGCTTTTTAGTTCTTCTTCACTTTCTGCCATGAGGGTGGTGTCATCTGCATATCTGAGGTTATTGATATTTCTCCTGGCAATCTTGATTCCAGCTTGTGCTTCTTCCAGCCCAGCGTTTCTCATGATGTACTCTGCATATAAGTTAAATAAGCAAGGTGACAATATACAGCCTTGATGTACTCCTTTCCCTATTTGGAACCAGTCTGTTGTTCCATGTCCAGTTCTAACTGTTGCTTCCTGACCTGCATATAGATTTCTCAAGAGGCAGGTCAGGTGGTCTGATATTCCCATCTCTTTCAGAATTTTCCACAGTTTATTATGATTCACACAGTCAAAGGCTTTGGCATAGTCAATAAAACAGAAATAGATGTTTTTCTGGAACTCTTTGATCTCTGGTTCCTCTGCCTTTTCTAAAACCAGCTTGAACATCTGGAAGTTCACGGTTCACGTATTGCTGAAGCCTGGCTTGGAGAATTTTGAGCATTATTTTTCTAGCATGTGAGATGAGTGCAATTGTGCGGTAGTTTGAGCATTCTTTGGGATTGCCTTTCTTAGGGATTGGAAATGAAAACTGACTTTTCCAGTCCTGTGGCCCCTGCTGAGTTTTCCAAATTTGCTGGCATATTGAGTGCATGATATTCACAGCATCATCTTTCAAGATTTGAAATGTGTATATAGTCACTAAATTGTGCTGTACTGAAGCCCATGCTTGCTTATTAAGCCAGGTGTTCTAACAAGGCATCAGGGTGTCCATGTTTAGAAATCCTGAAATAGGTGGTTGAAAGGATGGTTCTTCTTATTTTAAAACACTGAAGCAATTGCCGAAGAAATCTATATTTAGGATATTGTCATTACATTCTAGCTACCTTAAACTTTGTATACTGTTGGTAGTATTAATTTACTACAGTAAAGGAGATATTACTAAATTGTAAAGAACTCTAGTGCCATATGATCTGGCAATTCCACTTCTGGGTATTTATCTGAAGAAAACAAAAACACTAACTACCAAAGATATATGCACCCATATGTTCACTGCAGCGTTATTGATGATCACTGAGACATGGAATCAACCCAAGTACCATCAGTTGGTGAATGGATAAAGAAGATACACACACACACACACACACACACACACACACGAATATTACTCAGCTGTAAAGAAAGAAGGAACTTTGCCATTTGTTGCGACCTGGAGGTTATTATGTTGAAGTGAAATAAGTTGAACTGAGAAAGACAAATTTCCAAAAAAGAACAAACAAAACAGAAATAGACTCATAGATACAAAGAAACTCATGGTTGCTAGAAGGGAAGGGGGTGGGAGTAGGCTAAGGTGAAGGGGATTAAGAGTTGTTAACTTCCAGCTATAAAATAAATAAGTCACAGGCATATATTAATTAGCATAAATATAATACTGTAATAACTTTATATGGTGACAAATGATTACTAGACTTATGGTGATCATTTCATGATGATTTAAATATTGAATTTAAATATTTAAATGTTGTATTTAAATGTTGGATCACAGTGTTGTACATCTGAAGCCAACATAATATTGTATGTCAGCTACAATACTTCCATTTAAAAACAAGTCATAGAACCCTACAAAATTGCAACCATGTTCTTCTGTGTTATGACTTCTTTTGACTGAGGAAGTAAAGTAGATACCGGAAAATGTAATTCCTAATCCTTGTTCTCAAGAAACTTTATCACAAGAACATGAGGATTGAATTTTACTTTTTGATTTTCTTCTTTGGAAATAATGGTAAAAGTTACTGTGGACTGCCCCCTTAGTAATGATTCAGTCTTGGATGTGGTACAAATCTATTAATTTTCCATTTTGAACTCTACCTTGTGGTGGTAATTTTAAAATAGTTAGGCAGTTATCACGGATTTTGTTAACATCTTTTGCCCCAAGAAGGCATGCCATGATTTTTTTAAAAAAAAGGTTTCTCTTTGATATGTAAATAATATCCACATATGAATTTGAGAATGCATTTTATTTTCCTAACCTGTACATGATCAGTGGGAAAAGAAGAAAACACTTTTAGTGCTTGAACGGTTGGGAACCTGGGAACCGAGAATGGCCTTCAGTCTCACCAGCAGCATATTATGGTGTAAATGGAGACACTGATTACATACTACCTTTGTTTTTTCACCAGCGACAGATGACAGGAGTTCCATTCTGATCAAAAACTAAAAAAACATTTTGAGTGCTTTTGTCTTCCTTTCTCAAGAATCGAGACCGAGGTCTAGCAAGTGTCTTCAAGTAACTTGCCACTCAAAATGTAGTTATCAGCAAGGGTTGGTATTTGTCCTGAAAGGGCCCTGAATCACAATTCCTAATCTTACTCGTACATTTTTGGTGATTTAGGTTTAGCCAGCTGCTCTTCCTTGTTACATCTGTGATTCTTCCCCCTAAAGACAGTTTCATGAGTGGTTGTGAAGAGTATTGCTACAAACAATTGATGTTCTTAATTTTTGCTGTTTTTTTTTTTTAAACTCTGGATTTGTTGCTTGTTCTCTCTCATTTTCTGTGCCAGGTGCCAATAGAACATATCACTGGAGTAGTAAACCTTTTATTGTTTGAAGAGTGTCTGCTGAAGTGTGAAAGGTAGATACGAGACCTGTTGAGTAACATAAGCTGTGTGCTTTATCTTCTCTTGTGCCCTGCAGGGGGTGTCATTAACCTGTCAGTACCTATAGTCCTGACGGCTACTCAGGAAGACAAGGACAGGCTGGACGGCTGCACGGCATTTGCTCTGATGTATGAGGGCCGCCGGGTGGCCATTCTTCGCAATCCAGAGTTTTTTGAGCACAGGAAGGAGGAGCGCTGTGCCCGGCAGTGGGGAACAACATGCAAGAACCACCCCTATATCAAGGTCCTGAGTAAACCTTGCCATGTTTATGTCTTGATTTACCAATAATGCTTGTGCTGAAATGTGAGGCGTTACTTGGATATCAACTGTGCCATAGGAACCGTTAATATTTTGCAGAATCAAGGCTGGAACTTATATTCGTGTGATGAGCATGCGGGCTTGTCATTTTGGTGCAGACAAATTCCAGCAAATATTGTTTAAACACCTCCTGTACACCGGCCCTGAGCTAGGTGCCAGAGCTGGGAACATAGGGCTGAGGTGCATGGCAGGCACAGTCCTTTTGTGCTTGGTATGTGCTCTCTGGTGGTGGAACAGATCCTGATCTTGTATTTACAGGTCGGATGTGAGGGCAGGATGCTATGGGAGCTCACAGAGGGCGATTTTATCTAAGCTGGACTTTTAACTGAACATTGTGTTCCTGGTATGCAAACAGTGAAATTTTAGTCTCCTCAAAGGGCCTCATGTTATTTCATGTATTGTAAGTGAAATATTATCACTGAAGTCACATTTCTGCCCTTTGTTTTAAAGTAGACTTTGAACTGTAAGGAGCTAAGTGAGGGAGTTCCCCGGCAGTCCCGAGGTTTGGACTCGGCGCTTTCACTGCTGGGCCTGGGTTCCATCCCTGATCAGGGAACAAAGATCCTACAAGCTTTATGGTGCAGCCAAAAAAAAAAAAGCCTAAGTGAAATTTTAGTAGCTCTGTATATCTAGAAAATTTATATAGTGTCTGTTTAAATCATGGGAGTGTGCTCAATTTTATTTCATTATCTTCTGTAGGACAAAAAAGAGCAATTAAATGTTAAAAATGGGCAGATGTGGGACTTTGCTGGCAGTCCAGTGTTTACGGTGCCACACTTCCACTCCAGGGGGCGCAGGTTCGGTCTGATCATTGGTAGGGGAGCTAAGTCGTTGGTCGGGGACCTGAGGTGTACTGAGTCCTTTGTCCTTAAATGCCATTCGCTCTATTCCCTGGACACTGTGTTCCAGTGCCCTGTTTGTTTTCTCTGTAACATTTATCACTGGCTGGTATTCCTCTGGTTTCTCCTGTCTTTTCTCATCATCATTACTTTAATTGCTCAGAAGTTTAGGATTGGAAAACACCAAGAGGGCAGAGTGACCCATTTTTCTGTTAATCAACATGCAGCAACAATTAAAAGAATGTTTTTGTTATTTAAAAAGTTACAGTTATTCATATCGAGTTTGTCTGCATTTCATATGCAAATATGATAGCTGTATCACAAATCCTTTGTGAATTATAAAATGTATTCTAATTCTACAGCATCTCTCATTCCCAGTTCAGTTGATTTACTATTAACCTTAAAGCAAGTGATGTCGCTCAGTCGTGTCCGACTCTTTGTGACCCCATGGACTGTAGCCTACCAGGTTCCTCCATCCATGGGATTTTCCAGGCAAGAATACTGGAGTAGGTTGCCATTTCCTTATCCAACCATTAACCTTAAGATGAGCATAATTTATAGGTATACATAACTCATGTGAGAGAAATGTTCTTACTTGTTTCGATCTTGATTCCTGTTTAAAAAGTTATTTTCTTTCTCTTGCCATTAGATGGTTATGGAACAAGGAGATTGGCTGATTGGAGGAGATCTTCAGGTCTTGGACCGAATTTATTGGAATGATGGTCTTGATCAGTATCGTTTTACTCCTACTGAGCTAAAGCAGAAGTTTAAAGATATGAATGCAGGTAAGACATGGATCTGATTATCTCACATGGGACTACTTGGAGTCTCTGCTTGGTGGGGAAGTTCATAAGGATTTTTTCTAATACTTACTAAAATGTAAGACAGATTGAGGAGTAAAGATAAGGGTAGTTAGCAATGGAATATGTAAGGAAAGCTATTATAATCAGTCTGAATCCACCTGTGTAGTTCACTCCCTTTCTGCAGATAACAATAGAACAGCAATAACACATTCACTGTTCATTCACCAAGTGTTCGTTGCTCACATGTTGCATGTGCCGGAGTGCCGAGTGCTGAGTATTCATAAGTCAACAGGAGTTTATGGTGTATTAGAGAGAGACAGTCACAAAACAACAGAAAAGGTTATTGACGAGTAGGTTAACAGTGATTTCAGCTTTCTGAATTAGGATGAAGTGGAGCTGTGGAAGTAGAGAGTCTGTAGGAACTCTTCTTTATAATGCTGCCTTAGAAAGTATCCCAGGACAGGGATTTTTTTTTTTTTTTTTAGAAAGTATCCCAGGACAGGGATTTTTATATTAGACATCTGTGATTAGCAGGTCTTTTACACAAAGGTAGGTAAATAATGTGTTTATACTGGTACACCCACAGGTGCCACAGCATTTGCTGTAGATTTTGGGAGGCTTTTTTAAGGTCTGAAGAATTTGGAGCCTCTTAAAATCATACTACTTATGAATTCTCACTCCAGAAATGGTTAAACCCTAAGCATGGGTGCTGCTTTTTCAAATAACTTCTGTGTAGAAATTGAGGAGATAGCTCTATTTTAGTTTGCTGATATTTGATATGATGTGAAATGGATCAGGAACTAGAGATGTGACCTGGGCACACCCCTTCAGATCTCCACGGGCCTCAGCAGCCTGCCTCATTCATTCACATTTCCTGCTTAGACACCTCAGGGTATTTGGTAGTGTAGGACCACATGTCTGCTTCTGAATTTTACTCCTCACCTCTGAATTTGAAGCGCAGGTTTGGCCTAAGCCTCTTGTGCAGGGATTTCTCTGACACTCGCTGCTTGCTTGTATAGCAGCTTGTTTTCTTCTTGTTTGCTGACATGTTTTGGGCACAGTCGTAGGGACTGCATCATGACTGCTCAAAGTCAGTGATGCTGCCTCATTCCCTTTTGTCAGCCTGTGACTTAAAGGTCCATGGTAAGTCTGTTTTGGCCTTTGAAGTGTAAGGAAGAGGGGCTTCTGGGAAAGGTTTTCCTTTCTAAAGAGAATCAGGCTTAGGACAGAAAGTTACCTTTTTCCATCCTTCCTTCTCCTCTTGCTTCGGATGTGGTCATGTAAGGGTTCAGTGTTTGGAGCTCTGGCAGCCATTTTGTAACTGTGAGAATCCATGAGAATCGTATACTGTTTGAGTTTCTGATCAACCCTCGAGTCCTCTCTCTCCACATTTCTTACTCAAAGACCTAATGCATGTTTGAGTTATAGAAGACACTTCTAGTTGAGTCTTATCTTGTTTGCGACCAGAAGCATCTGATAATTTAACATGTATAGACCTCTTTTTTTCTGATAAATAGGAACATGTTTAACTGAGGACTTGCTGAGACCTGCTCGTTAATTTTTTTTCCAAAATAATTTATATCAAGAGCTCATGTTAATAAATAATTTTTTGGCACTGTTGAAGGGTCTTATCATGAAATTATCATTCATAATCAGAGACTTTACGTTACATCTGTTTTGCATTCTTCCTTGTGGGGCCAAACATTTTAAATCATTTAGATAATTTGTTGCATAGTGAGAGATTGCAACTTTTGTTTAAAGTAGCTGGGAGCCAGTTATTAGCCTTAAATCAAGCAAAAAGGATGGTGGGGTGTTATTTTGTTTACTTTTCCATTTTAGACTAAAGCAAATAAACAACAGATTGAGTATCTTCCTTTATAGTTCTTATTCACTCTTTCCGGAAGCCAGTAACAAGTCATCTACTTGTGTGTACAAATCATAAATCAAGGGAGAGAAAAGAGGAAATTCTTTTTTTTCTTTTACTTAGGATTCCTTTTTAACCTCCTCCTCCTCCTCCCCTCATATAGTAGAAGAACTCTGATTACCCTGTGTGGGCTATTGTCCTGTGCACATTGATATGGTCAGTTTTGGTGTTTCTAAACCATTCTATAGCTGGAAGGATTGGGAAATCACTGACACCCACATCAGTGACTGCAGGGTGTCATGGTTCCAGGTGGCAGGTTCTTTGAACCATTGATGATTGACCAGTATCCTGGGAAGAATGAATTTCACGTAAACCAATGAAGAGCCAAGTTAGTGTTTATTATACACAGTGGAGTCCTGCTGGGTTACAAAGGGAAACATTGACATGATTTCTTTCAAGCTAGTGTGTGCTAGCACAGTGCTGAATAAGTCTGAAAAAGCTTTATAGAGCTTGTTGAACCAGACTATATTTTAAATGAATTGATAGAAACAGCAGAAATATATCTTAGGCGAAGTTGGGAATGATAGATACATGAGGAAGCTGAGGCGGAGGCAGATCGTCTGCCTCTGAAGGAGCTGCCACAGGCAAGGAGCAGGAGATGCTACGATCTGAGGTTGGGTGGTGGAGCCTCTGTCACCTGGGTCAGGAGACACTCAGATGAGGCTGTGAGCGTTGTCTGACAAAGTGAGTATTTAAAGATGGGTGGTCAAGGTTAAGGGAGCTGCCAGGGAATGACGAGGCATCTGGGGACTAGCAATGTGGGGTAGTAGTACCATTCCTGACATTGTTTCTTAAGTGGGGTAGGTGAAGGCTGGCGCTGCGGGGAGGGGCAGCGGGCAGGAGATGGTTGTCGGGGGTGTGGGCACGGCTGTGGTCACCATGCTGGGGCAGGATGCTACTGGGCACATGTTTTCTCCTCTGTCCTCTGCTTGCCTGTTGGTGTCTGCCTTGGGGAGGTAGGAGTACAGCCCTCCCCCTGCCCCTGGACACACATGTGCACACGCACACACACATGCACACACGCACACACACCAGAGACATGGACTAGAGGGGAAGGTGAACGCAGAGCAGACAGTGCAGAGTCTGTTTGGCAAAAAGCTTTATATTCAACGTTACTTTTCACGTTAATTTGAAAGCACTTTTAGTCTTAAGAGAGAAAACAACTTGTGGACATGTTTCGGGTATGAGAGTCCCTGTTTGTGAAAAATTCTAGTCTATTCATATTTACTCAAGTGGCCTATCTTTGTCTTGTGGATTTTTTTTTAATTCCCTCATGAGCAGTTTAAGTAAAAGAAAAGCTGGTGATTTATGACTGGCCTGAGGGAGGAGGGGGATCAAACTCGTTTTTTTTGTTGTTGTTTCCAACTCTCTTAAAAAATCTCCCACAAAAATAAACATAGCGTACCCTCACCTTACGCCCTCCCCCTCCAGCTGTGGCACTATTGTCAGGACTCTCTTGTTCAGCTGCTACATTAATTTGAAGAAACTCAGAAATGCCTGTACTTATAGTTTTGGGGTAAAATGGCAGATAATAGAGCTTGCCTAGGACTGGAGAGAAGACTGACTAATTAGTGCTGTATGTAGGACAGTTTTCAGAGAAGTTGAAAGGAAGGAAGCAGGAAGATGTTGTAATTCAGGGTTTAGTGGTTGGGATACAGTCCAGGACTCTGCCTGTGGGCTGGGCAGCGAAGCGCAGTTCTGAGAAATCTGGGGGAAAGAGTTTGGAGCATTCCCCTGCTGACCAGTCCATTTGTTGCTCACAGCAGCTCTGCTGGGAACCTGCTGCCATCCCTGGGCCCTTTGCTGAGCAACTGCAGCGCAGGGGCCCAGCCCAGGTGTTTTCAGCATGCCGCGTTGTGTTCCAGGGCCGTGATGCTCGGTCAGGCAGCCTGTGTCCTGCCTGTATCCAGGGGGTCGGGGTCTGCCCTCCTTACACCACCAGAAAGCACTCCTGGTGCCATCCTTCCCCATCACATGTCCGTGCATCCTCAGAAGAACCTTCCCCACTGTCTTCTTCCCCTTCCACCTGCTGCAGGGAAGGGATCAGACTATACTTAACATGAGGTGTTGGCTCCTGGATGGTATCGAATGCAGAGGAGAGGGAGAGAAGCTGTACTGTGGGATTCTTCCTTACTTAGGCATGAAATATAGAAGCCTGGGGAGCTGGGCCCGCTTTTGGTTTGAAATATGCGGGTTATAGTGAAGGTGGAGGAACTGAGGGGGTGGGAGCAGTAATGAGCAATATCTATTGAAATGTTTTGAGTAATAAGTCTCTGTAACTGATGAGTTGGAAGGTCAGGACTTAGAGATGCAGCTAACAGAAGCCATCTGTATGCACATGGTAATTGAATCCAGGCAGAGGGGTAAGTTTCCTCAATGAGCCTGTAAAGAAAGAATGTCATAGGACCCAGCAGTGAACCTTATGGTTCTGAGAGGACTACAAGATGTCAGAAACAGGTGATTAGACTAAAATGGGCCAAGCAGAGTATAAAATGTCATATGCATTTGATCACATCTGTGTAAAAATGTATGCTTAAGGAGAAAAACTAGGAGACTGCAAAAAACCAAAACCAATTATATTAAGATCATGCGTTTCGGTTGGTTTTTTTCTCTCCAAATTTTCTTCAGTATTTCATTTGTATGTATGTGTTAGTCATTTGTGTCTGACTCTTTGTGACCTCATGGACTGTAGCCTGCCAGGCTCCTCTGTTCATGAAATTCTCCAGGCAAGAATACTGGAGTGGGTAACCATTCCCTCTTCTAGGGAATCTTTCTGGCCCAGGGATTGAACCCACGTCTCCCATGTTGCGAGGGTAGCACCTGTCTTCACTGTTGCCACGTTGTTAGGGTATGTGACCCCCACTCACAGTGTGTAGGCTGTGATCAGTCACAGGAGCCTGACTGTATGCTGGGGGAGGAATAGATTGAGTGAGCAGAGACAATGGAAGGCTGGAGGATGGTTTGTTTTATATGGAAAATGTGGGGCACATGTTTCTCTGCAGCAGCCTTCTGGTTTTGCTGTCTCCCACTCCACCCCCTGACTCTTACCACATCAGCCCTGCACAGTCTACTAGGCCAGTTCTCTGTGAAATATGGCTGATAAATGCACAACCTCTGTTTGGATTCATGTCCTCGGACACATCTGCCTTCCTGCTTCCACACTTTTGATCTCACCAGGTGGCTTGGCTACAGTGCTTTTATTTCTATCACCCAAATTTCATTTGTCTTTGAGAGGTCAGTAAATTACAGCCTGCAGGCCAGATCTGGCCTACTGCTGATTCTTGTAAATAAAGTTTTATTGGGAAATATCCACACTCACTCGTTTATGCATCGTCTGTGACTGTTTCTGCACTATTTGTGCAGGGGTGAGTAGTTGCAGCAGAAACCCTATAGCCTGAAAAGGGTAAAATATTCACTCTAGCTCTTGAAGGAGAAAGTTTGCTTTTCCTCGGCAGCTTCACAGTGTATTTTCTATAAGTCAAAATAATAGAATTCCTGGTCCTTTCCCAGAAATGAAGGCAGAGGACTAGAAAGAGATGGAAATCATAGTATTCTTGCCTGGAGAATACCATGAACAGAGGAGCCTGGCAGGCCACAGTCCATGGGGTCACAGAGAGTTGGACGTGACTCAGCAACTAACACATGCACGCACAGGCATCCCAGGAATGAGGCTAGAAAGAAATGGAAATCATAAGTGTTAATAGTAAGTTTCAGTCATTTTGTAGGTAATGTCCCATTTTCAAACACAGTTGAAACTCTGATCTTTGGTAAAGCATTCAGTCTTAAACTAAGCCATAAGAAGTTATAAGTGGAAAGGTAAATATTTTATACCAGTTAAGGTGTGACAATAGGGAATGCATTGTCCTTTAGGAAATGGGGATGAGAATGTGAAAAATTATTGAAAGTTGCTATAAGTATCAGTGGGCTGAGGTCCATAGTAGCCCATTATTCTTTTTCCATCCTTGATGGAAAATTGATGGAGGAAAATTTAATAGTGATGCATGTTGGGTTATGTTTGTTGGGACAATACCTTGGGAGTGTAAGCTTCCAATGGATCAGTTACTCCTGTTACATTGTTGATCCATGTAAGTTCTCTAGTGGAGAAACCAGATGGTAGGGATGAAAATGCAGTCTGCAGCTACAGACAGTTAAAGCCATTTGGGTAATTCATTGATAAATAGTTATAAGGGATTGAAAAGACTGGAAGTTTAGGAAAAGCCTGGTAATACTGGGAAGGAAAAAATGGGCAGACCAAATGATCACTGCATTTCTGAATGGACCTGATAATAAGGAAATAATTCTACCTGGAAGAAATTTTGGCAGTAAAATCCTTTATATGCTGCTAATGTAAACTTTTAAGAAGTCATTCATCTTAACTTTATCTGTTAAATGTCCATGTGGAGCTAGATTAATTCTTTTTGGAAAGGAAGCCTAGGTAGGTGAATTATTAGAACCTGTGAAATATGTGTATTTGAGACAGAATTTATTTTTTATGTTTCCTTTTGCGCATCCTGTCATATAAATAATCTTGCTAAATGGCGCTCTTACAGAATGAGATTTGCCCTGCCTGAAGTCTAGGAATGTGGTCATCACACACCTGAGATGTATTACCCAGGGGTTCTGTTCACGGTTAGGCACCTGTTCCTCATTAAGAACATCGAAGGCTACGTGTCCCAGCGCAGAGCTAATGCACCCTCGTCTTTAACACTCACTGGAGTGTTCGTCCTGGAGTAGACCTGGAGCCACCAGTAGAACAGTGGGTTCAGTTTTCCTGCCAGGAACTTTTAGATGTGGTGCTTTTCTGTTTGCTTGTTAAAGAATGAATTGTCTTAAGGAACTTAGATTTATTAAGTGACTGCAGTGTGCATGCACTCACCGTGCTGGGTACTGTATATTATCTTCATAACAGTAAGTTTAGTATCACCCCACTAGGAAGATGTCAGAAGTGAAATTAAGACCTTAAAGACAGTCCATGGTTAAAAACTAGTAGACTTGTGATTTGAAACTAAATATCCTGTTCCAAAACAATGCTTCTTCCATGTGTATTTTTACTCTTAAAAATTTTTAGAGAAAATTTCAAATATATGCTACTTATATTTGTTAAGTAGATGCATTAGGCTTCCTTGGTGGCTCAGATGGTAAGAATCTGAAGTAACACTTTAAAGTAACACTTTACTTTAAAGTAAACACTTTTTTTTTTAACACTTGCATGAGACAAATGTTCAGGGCTGGTGCACTGGGAAGACCCAGAGGGATGGGATGGGGAGGGAGGTGGGAGGGGGGATCAGGATGGGGAACACATGTAAATCCATGGCTGATTCATGTCAATGTATGGCAAAAACCACTACAATATTGTAAAGTAATTAGCCTTCAACTAATAAAAATAAATGAAAAAAAAATAATAAAGAAGGAAAAAACTGAAAAAAAAAATATTTTAACACTTTAAAGTAACACTTTGCTTTACTTTTGTAACAGTATGAATGAGTCCCCATTTACCTCCAGGCCAAATTCAGTTGTACCAACTCTTGACTAATCTTGTTTCCCTTGTGCTGCTGCCTACCCCACTGCATTCCTGCATGTTATTCTGAAGCACATCTCGGACCTTATGTCATTTCCATCTAAATATTTCAGAAAGTATTTAAGAGTTAGGACTTTAAAAATAGAGCCGTGATATCACTATTGCACCTAAATAATAATAGTTTATTAATACTATCAAATAGGCTTCCCCAATGGCTCAGCAGTAAAGAATCTGCCTGCAATGCAGGAGGTGCAGGAGACTCAGGTTTGATCCCTGGGTCGGTTAGATCTCCTGGAGGAGGGCATGGCAACCCACTCCATGGAAAATCCCATGGACAGAGGAGCCTGGTGGGCTAAAGCCTGTGGGACAGAGTCAGACACGACTGGGTGACTGAGCACACACACACTACTATCAAATATCTAGTCAGTGATCATATTTCTGATAATTTCATAGTAGTCACGTTTCTTGTTTTTATAGTTTGAATTAGGATGTAAGTAAAATTCACATGTTGTAGTCAGTTCATATGTTTCCCATCATAATTTTTTACCTGGTTTTTTTAACCTTTTGTTTTGAAATAATTTTTAAAATCTACAGAAAAATTATGATAGTACCAAGAGCTCCTATATATTGTACCCAGATCCTATAATTGACATTATGTTTATTTGCCTTTTCATTCTCAGTTTCTTTGAAAGTTGCAGACACAATGCCCCATTACTCCTTAGTTATTTCCACGTGTATTTGCTGAAAGTAAGGACAGTCTCCTGCCTATCCTCTGTGCTCATCAGACACAGAAAAATACACTGATATGAGACAGTCTAATCTGTGTCCTGCCCTCACATCACGCCATCGTTCCGGTTGTTTCTTTTACAGAACCAACGATGACAGCGGAAATCTTCTCTTTGCCACCTTTCATTCCCACTTCAGGATGCCAGTCGTGTCTTTAGTCTGCCTCATTCAGAGCAGTCACTTACTCTCTGTCGTGTCTTTCACAGACTCGGCATCTCTGAAGAGTACCTACTCTTTACTTTCTCGACTGTCTCTGTTTGGTTTGTCTGCTGTTTCCTCATGATTAGGTTCTGGTTACACCTTTTCTCAGGAATCCCATGGGAAGCAAGGCTGAATCATTGGCACATCATATTTTGTGGCTCACAATTTTGATTTGTCCTCTTATAGATGAGTTCAACTTTTTTAAAAGTTAACTTTTTGCATTAAAGGTCATCTTTACCAGGTTTTTCCTACTGTAAAGTTAACAAGTTATTTTGTACATACTAACAAGTATTTTGGGGGAGAGATTTTGAGACTCAGTGAATATCCAGTTGTTATCAAATTTTTATCTGTTAGCTTTAGCACGCCGCAAATACGGTGATTCTGTCATTCTGGTTACTTTTATTAGTTGACTTTCTATACTGTGAGTTAGAGTTTCCACTTCTTCACTGGTTTTTTCATTTATTTTATTCTGTCTGGATTCATAGGCTTCTCTTTTACTCCGTGGTTTTCAAACCATTAGTTATGATTTACTTTGCTGTTTAGCATGTCCTTCGTTGGCTTCTGGGGCTATGTCCCTTGACACGTCCTGATTGCTGTATCCTTTGACGTGTCCTCATCCTTCTCTGAGCACTTCCTTCTTTATGGTACAAAAGACGATCCGTCTCATGTTATACTTTCCATGCCTGCCCCAGAATTGGCCGTTTCTGCCAAGGAACCCTGGTTTATTTAAATAGGGGGTAGTATTTAGGTTGCAAAATTTGGGCTTTAGTTTTGCTCTTTGCCACTGGGTGGTCACTGCTTGTAGGACCTTTCAGTGGTCAGAACCAGAAGGTAAGCATGTATACTCACACAAATTCATATCTATCCCTGAATACATCTATCCAGACAGCTGAAAACCGTGAGGCAGGTCATCCTGATATTTTCAACCCTAATCCAATACCATGTGGTCTTTCCTAGCCTTTCTTCTTTTGGGTATTTTGGCCTTTCCGCTCCTGCAGTCAGAGTTCTGGCGCCCATATCGTCAATGAATTTACTTACTTGCTGTCCTTCCATGTGTGTATGCAGTCTCCCGGTCAGACGAGCCGGCTCCTCAGCCCTGGCTCCCCGACCCCACTCAGGCAGGCATCTCCTTGGCCCGGGTGCTGCAGGCTTGTGCTGGCCCAGACTGCTCTTCATCTCTTTCCTCCCCGTGGTCCAAGCCTCAGCTACTTGCCCCCAGCCTCCCCATCAGTGCAGTAACACATCAGCCCAGGAGAAGGATTCCTGAGTGCTTAGTAACTGTCTCTGTTGTTCTTCAAGGCTGTTTACAAAGAATGGGTAAAGGGAAGGGGAGAGTGGGGAGAGAACTAAACTTACTGATGAGATTGAGGCCAGAATCACAATGCAGGTTAAATGGAACAGTGGTAGTGCGTGCGTTCAGGAGACATTCTTTGTTGTTTTTTGGAAAGACTGGAGTATGATAATTAGGAAGTAAGATTCATTCTTGGTCTTGGGCAAGGGGAGTTCGATATAATGGCTAAAAGGGATGTTTTGAAATCTTTTGATATCTATACTTTGGAGTGTTTTCAGAAGGACAGAAAAGCTGTGATATCACCTCTCCTCCTGTTTCCTTAAAGCAGGGTAATTTTAGATAAGTAGGTAAGTAAAGTCGTTCAGTCATGTCCGACTCTTTGTGATCCCATGGACAGTAGCCTACCATGCCCCTCTGTCCATGGGATTCTCCAGGCAAGAGTACTGGAGTGGGTTGCCATTTCCTTCTCCAGGGGATCTTCCCAACTCAGGGATCAAACCCAGGTCTCCAGCATTGCAGGCAGATGCTTTACCATCTGAGCCACAAGGGAAGCCCATTAATTTTAGATACTCACATACTTGTATCAAGACTTCTTTTTGTACCTTATGTCCTGCTATTTCTTTGGTGTAAACCCACCTTGTTCATTTATAAAAGGTAACTTGAAAACTTCATAGCATAGTGATGATGCTCTCAATCTTCGAATGTCACAGTATATGTCCCCAAAAATCTCCTGGTCAAGTAGGTGCCATCGTTTTCTTTCTGTGCCTTTTGTTGCTGTGATAGGAGAGGGTTAGAATTGAGAATAGTCTGGGGATATTATACAATTCAGCTTAAAATTGTTAGGGAAGGGGAAGATGTTCTTCTCTGAGTCTAGATTAGGTTGACATTGCATGATGATTTATCAGATATTATGAGGGCAGCAAACACAGAGCTCCTCTTACTCGGTTGTTACTCTGTTCTGTAAAATTATTCTGTGACCCCAAGGAGCCATGCCTTCTGAGAAAGGTCTCCTGATAGCAAGAGCCCCATGTAGGAGTGAAGCCAGGGTTGTAAGCAGAAGATACGTAGTTAACCGCTTTAATTTATTCAGCACTTTTCAACATTTGAGTAATAGCAATGGTCCTTGTAAGGGATATTGTTGTTGCATGGCTCAGATGATAAAGAATCCACCTGCATTGCGGAAGACCTGGGTTCGGTCCCTGGGTTGGGAAGACCCCCTGGAGGAGGGCATAGCAACCCACTCCTGGGAGTGAAGAATCCCATGGACAGAGGAGCCTGGCGGGCTATAGTTCACGGGGTCACAAAGAGTCAGACATGACTGAGTGACTTAGCACACAAACTATAATCCAAAATCTAGACCTGGCATCACAAAACAACTGGATAGCATTCCAGTCAGTTAGAGTAATCAGTATAAAGAGCTTATTTAGATTGTAAGTAAATTTTCTAACCCCTACATTTCTCTGTCTTTCTTTAATAAAGGACTATCTTAGATCTGATGACGGGATTGACCTGATGGGTTATTAAGGCATAGGCCGAGAATTTATATGCATTGCAGCCTGTTGAATTGAGATGGGTTCGAGCCAGACAGTCTTGATTTTCATCCTCAGATTGCCCGTGAATGCAGGAAGTAATTGTTATAAGTCAATTACTATTATGTGACACAGCCTCCGGCTTGTAAGATTTGTAAAGTAATAATTACTGTATCAGTTTGCCTTGAAGTAAGTGGTCAGAGCAGTACATGCTTTTCCCCCAGTTTCTGATTCTGCGCATGCAGGTTTGCTTAATCCTGAGCATCAGGCTTCAAGAAGAATTGCTTATCTTTTGGGAGGCAGCATTAGAAATGTGCTGTTCTTAACGCTGAAATTCTCTTTCAGATGCTGTCTTTGCCTTTCAACTACGCAACCCAGTGCACAATGGCCACGCTCTATTAATGCAGGACACCCACAGGCAGCTTCTGGAGAGGGGCTACCGGCGCCCCGTCCTGCTCCTTCACCCCCTTGGTGGCTGGACAAAGGATGACGATGTCCCTCTGATGTGGCGGATGAAGCAGCACGCTGCAGTGCTGGAGGAAGGAGTCCTGAATCCTGAGACCACGGTGGTGGCCATCTTCCCGTCTCCCATGATGTATGCTGGACCAACTGAGGTAGATAGCTTTTAAGATTTGCTCTGCAGCAGTGTTGAAACCACTCTTACTAATGCAGCAGGTAGCCACAGCAGACTTATCTTAGGATGTTTCCCCTGATCACAGATCTGTTCTGAGCATGAGGCTGGAGTACTCACCTGCTCTGTTGGGGATGCGCTCTAGAGGTGGCCCGCAGGAGGCAGTCTTGTTAGGACTGGGAAGGCAGGGAGGGGTTCTCTTGCTCTGTTGTGGTTTGTGATCCCAGTTGTGAAGGAGGGAAAGTTTCTTGCAGACAAAGGGCTTGGGTAGCCTTGAGCCTGTGTGAAACAGGCTCTTGTCTGGCCCTCGTTACACAGGTCTGACAGCGTGCATCTTATTCCTTTGACAAAGTTCTAAGTCACTCTTCCCAGGGGACAGAATCGGTCTGATTTTTGCTTCTGGTATTTGAGTGGGAAGAAAAAGATGGTATCTTTAAAGAAAACATTCTTCATCTGTTCTCTATTGAAGGACTAATAGAGTCAGGAAATAAAATTGCTGCTTGATTTTGGGTGGAGTAGAGTTCTAGAGTTCTACTTAGCAGTCAAAAGGAAAGTTTTGAGATCTTTTTATAACCATATATAAGGGAGAAGACTTAGGTTTTTGCTTCAAGGTAGAGATGGCTTTCAAAAAAAATATTTGAATAAATAGATAAATCAGTGAATGTCCTGAAAAAGAGTGTGTGAAAAATTCCTAGCCAGCTTCTTGTTGAGAGTTTAAGATAAAGAATGGAATGCACATTATTATTGCACTCTTTTTTGCTCCCACCTTGAAGGGGGATGAATTTACTTACTAGATATATTTGGGAGGCAAACCCTTTTAGAAGGAAAAGAACAATTTAGTTGTAGATACTCTGTGATAGTTTCCTTAAAAAAATGTTTTTTAAAGGAAGTAAAAGATGTTTGGCTGTTCCTTGGGATCAAGCCTAAAAAATTTTTATTGGAGCTTAGTTGTGGGGTTGTATACTCTTTATCTAAGAAATACTGACAGAAAATTACAGTAACAGCAGGCTAAAAGTTTACAGGGTATTTGATTCTTCTCTTGGATCAGCCTGAATAACATATTAGAAGACATGAGGTAGAATTCCTCATAATCTTCTCTCTTTGTTGGTATGAAATATTCATAAGAATTGGGTGCTGAAAGCCATTTTATTTTCCCAGAGACCACCGTGTCTTAAGTTCTTACATCTTTTTTTCTCTATTTGTTAATATTTTATTTATGTTTTTTGCATCCATTTTTTTAAGATATTATTTATTTTTAGAGTTTATTTTCAACTAGAGGATAATTGCCTTACAATACTGTGTTGATTTCTGCCATACATCAATACGTATCAGTCACAGGTACATGCACCTCCCCTCCCTCCTGAGTTATTTTGGAAATAAAGTCACAGTTTTGTCCCAGTAGTTTCTCAACTTCTTTTTTGGTGCTGTCTTCATCACCATCATTTTAAGGGAATCATTTGGAATGAAGTTTTCCAGAATTAACCAGGTGAGCAGCTTTCAGTGTGGGAATGATGCAGATGAATTTAGGGGTCAGAGCTGAGTTTATCAGTAACTTCATTCAAGAGCCAGTGAGGAAAATGAAAGAATTTATCTTGGCCTATTGAGGACATATTTTGTCCCATTTGTGTCTCTGATTCCTGTCTAAAAGGGAAGGTATGACATTTTATTATCTAAATAAACTAAAAAGTGCTTTTGAGAAGGCAGCGAGGGGATAGACAAATAACAAAAACAGAAGAGCGAACACCACACGAGGTCAAACATGCAGTCGTGTCTGCATTCAAAGGGTTTTTAAGGCCTGTCATTTCAGAGCCGGGTGTGTCTCTTGAGGAAAATTCAGAGATCAAGGTGCCTAAAGGTGCCCTTGGGTGCCTGCATTTTGGCTTTCCTCAGAGTCTTCCTTCTTCCAAGGCAAAGCTGACGAGGTGAGCTGGCTGCAGCAAGCCCTCCCCCAGCCTCAGATTTGACTCCTGTTGCTACACCCAAGAGCATGGTCTGGTTAAAACAATGTAGGCTCTTGGACTATTCTTGGCCTGGTTTGCCGCCTAATCTTAGGTTCGACTTCTCTGAGCTATGTTTTAAGTGCATAGAAAAGGGTCATTTAAGGCATGCACGGGGAGGTAGGACTAAATATTCTTTAAGGTTCTGTCTCATTCTCCTTAGTTTCTTACTTGTCTTATTTGCTTTTAACTTCATATTGAACTATAATATACATTGGAGAAAGTGCACATTTCCCAGGTATACAATTAAATGAAATTTTCCCACTCGAACAGTCGTGTGACCAGCACCCAGACAGGTGAAGAGACTGTTACCAGCACCCTTGCTGATCTGCATCCTGCCCTCTCCTATCCACCCCGTCCTCCCCACAGTAGTCATCACCGTCCTCACTTCTCACAGCGTAGATGCGATGAGCTGGTTGGGAACTCTGAGATGAGCATTCAGGAGGTGTGTGAGGGAGAGCTCTTGGAAGCAGCACTTGTGGAAGAAGGAGAAAGGCAGCGAGCAGAGTTGGGCTGGGGGAGAAGCTGAGCTGCAGTTCGGTCTTAGTGGAAGCCTGAGCTGATCCTGTGTGGGCTTCTGGAAAGGCCCTTCAAAGATGCTTTCAGCTGCACAAAAAAGAGTCACTTAAACCTCTGTGTTGACCAGCGCTTGGCTGCCCAGGGAGGGGGCCTGCCTCTGACCGCTGCCGCTGCTTTCCGCGGGGGCAGTTTCTAAAGAGGGCTGACGGCCTGCGGGCTGTGTGCTGGCAGCCCTCCTCAAAGTGGGGCGGCAGCCCTGCTTCCCCTGGGGGACCTGGGCATTGCATCTCGGCACCGAGTCCAGCCTTTCCTCGTGCTTTTATAGCTGAGATCATACCGTGCACACTCTGGCATTTGGCCTCTTTTCCCTTTGCGTACGTTGGTGAGACTCGCCTTGCTGTGGTGTGTAGTTAGTTGTACTTGGTCACTCTCTGTACCGTGGAGTATCCTGTCCTGTGACTGCACCCAGTACTGTTGATGGGCGTCCCAGTTTCTAGTTGTTTGCTATGAAGAATAGCACTGGCGTGAAGATTTTAGTGCATGACTTTTCATGGGCATTTCTGTTGGTTGAATACCTAGAATTCTAGATATTCTAGGGGTGAGCCTTTGTTCAGCTTTAGTAGATGTTGCCAACCAATTTCTAATGTGGTTGTACCATTTTATTGATACATTCTCATCCACAGTATTTCTTCAGCTAAACTGGGTTACTTTTTTCATTTGAGCCCTTTTGGTCCTCTGGCTTTATGTAACCAAGTGTCCTGTATATACTTTTATTATTTCTTAACCAACCTCTAAAATGTTTTCATTGAACCAGTTTCACTGAAGAGGAAATGGAGAAGTAAATGAATTGTATGTATATACCATGATTGAGAATATAAGAATAGCCTATTTTTATTGAGCTCTTCCGGCAGGCAAATGTTCCAAGTGCTTTATATGTATCTGCTAACTTCATCCTTAGAACGACACTAAGAGCAGGTAGATTATTCTTCTTCTCAGTTCAGAGATGAGGAAACTGAGGTGGAGGGGTTAACATGCTTATTCCAGATCATTCCAGAGCCATGGGCTCTACATGCCACAGAATGTTTTTCTTTTATCTTATCAGGTAAAATTAAAATATGTGGCCACAGATTTTTAGAAAATAGACTGGAAATAAATTCTTAAAATATCTTGTAGGAGTTCCAAAACAGTGAATTAGGATGGCCTTGGCTGACATTTATTAGAGGTAGAATCTTTAGTACAGAGCCTTTCAAACTTATTTTTCATTTGTCACAAACCAGAGTTGTGTGTTGTGATCATCTTTGTTTAATCTGTGCGTGCGTGCTCAATCGCTTCAGTTGTGTCCGACTCTTTGACCCAGGACTGGAGCTGTCCAGGCTCCTCTGTCCGTGGGATTCTCCAGGCAAGAACACTGGAGTGGGTTGCCATGCCCCCCTCCAGGGGATCTTCCTGACTCAGGGCGCAAACCCACCTCTCTTTTGTCTCCTGCATTGACAGGCGGGTTCTTTACCACTAGCGCTACTTGCGAAGCCCTTGTTTAATCTGTGTTCTTAACTCTTTTTTTTTTTTTTTTTTTGGACACATCGCGTAACATGCTGGATCTTAGTTCCCAACCAGTGATCAAACCTGTGCCCCTTGGATTGGAAGTGTGGAGACCCAACCACTGGGCCGCCAGGAAATTCCCTTACTCTGTATTCTTCTGATACCTGCCTCATTGTTGTTCAGTCTCTGAGTTGTGTCAGACTCCCCGCAGTTCCATGCGCTGCAGCCCTCCAGGCTTCCCTGTCCCTCACTGTCACCTGGAGTTTGATCAGACTCGTGTCCGTCGGGTCGGTGGTGCCATCCAGCCGTCTCGCCCTGCCTTGGGGTCGTAGTCACATCTGCCTATTTTTTTTTAACTGTTGTTGTGAGAAGTAAATAGAATAAATATAAATCAGTAACACATTGCCTAGCTTGTGGCAATACATGGTAATTAATATCAACTGCCTTGAAAAACAGTAACAAACTGTTGCTGCAAGTTCTTAACATCCCTGGGATTCTGTCCCGGCATCAGGGGAGCTGCATACATCTCAAGGCTGCTCATCCATCTGTGTCAAGTTGTAGAGTTTTGATTATGGCAGAGAGCCTGGGATGACCAACTTACCTAGCAGACTCCACGTCAGAGCACAGATCCTCTGATTCGGAATATCGTTTGCTGTTTGATAGTATAATATAAAGCTCAAATAAAGAATATGAAGGCAAATGAAAATAACCATTTCTTGAATGTCTATATATGTGCCTATCATATAAACAGATTCTTTGTGCATGTTGTATAACCTCATCCCCACAACAGCTCAGGGAGATAGCTGTTACTTCCATTTTACAGCTGAGGTTACTGAAGCTCAGAGAGACCGAGTAATGTAACTGTGTTCTGTACAAGAAAACTGAAGCTGGACGGTAATTAAAGCAGTAAAAACAGATTTTTACTCAGGAACTGTTACAACATGGGGAAAAGAGACCTAATGGGCTCAGTTGAATACATCATGGTCAAGTGGGGGTTTATAGCCAAGGAGCAGAGTGGTGGTCAGTGGCTGGAAAATTACTAGGAGGAAACATCAGAAACAACAGGCGTGGGATGGTTCTGGTTAAATTGACCTAGCGGGATCCTTGCTAAAGGCAGGACAGCCTGTTTACATATCATATGGAGGTGGTAGGGATGAAGAATTGGATCATGTATGCAGGATGGAGGGGCTGCAGAGTGACTTAGCAAGACTTTTGCCACAATTGGTAGTACAAGCCCTACAAGATGGATTCTGAAGGTCGGGGCATAGAGAACTTGGAGGAACCTGATGAAAGTTAGGTCAAGGAGGGAATCTTGGTCATATCTTAAAACCAGTAAGACGCGCAACTGGACCTGAAACTTGAGCTTTTCTGGCTCCAAAGACTGTGTCTTCTTTTCATCAGGCTCCTTGCTGCCTGGAACCCTGTGAGGGGCCGTAGCAGTCGGTAGGAGGGCAAAGAGGTTAAAGATGCCCTGTGCATACACAGAGCTCCCAGGTTTCCTAGAAGGGAACAAAGGTATATTAGAGCAATTTCTGCCTGTAAATCTCTGGAGTGTCAGTTACATGCTAAGAGCTGTAGCTCTTGTCAGAGAGCCCCTCATCTGGTACCCAAGCAAAGGCAATTTTTAACTTCTGAACTTTTATAGAACAAACTTCAGAAATTCTGATAAACACCTCCATATTTTAAACTATTAAATATTTTAATGTTTATGACCTGGCAGGATTTAAACCGTTATATTGAGTGGCTTTTTTTTTTTTTATTGAGTGGCTTTTGAAAACTATCCATTTCTTTTTCTCAAGTGCCTCACTTGTGTGCTTGACTTATTTGGCTTATTCACAGCCTCAAATGAAGAATTTTTTTATAGTTAAAAAAAAAAACACACAACACTCCTTTTTGTAGCTTTCCCAGTGACATCAGGACAAAGTCTGCCAGTAATGCTCATTTGCCAACTAATAATAATAAAATAAAAACAATGACTCTTCCTTTAATCATTTTCTGTAGGTCATTTAGAAGGCATTGGTACCAGATTTGTTTCTCCAGCACAAATGCTTCTCAGAATGATGAGCAGCTGTTAGCCTATTTGGTTATCAACAGGATGTCCCTGATTTTCCAGTCTGTAAAAGAGTTGATGGCTTGATTCCTAAATTCCATTTTAGGAGTTGGGTAGGTGGGGGCAGGACAGCATGTGGTGGGAGAGCTACTTCTCCAATGTTAAAAAGTTGTCCCATCTCACTAAATGCTGTAATCCATTTATATAAAGGACAAATAATGCTTTTTAAGATGTGTTACATGAACGTGCTGAAAGTAAGATATATCATGAAATGTAGATATGTGTTGTAAGTTTTCTCCTGGTCTTTAAGGCATTTGAATGAAAATTAGCGGTTGAATTCTGGAGAAAATTTGTCATTATAAGCTGCCATTAAAGTTATCAGTGCAGTTAGTAAATGACTCCTTAGTAGCAACTGATTGTATTTAATTGAGCAAATGCTGTTAATCAGGGACAGTAGGAACATACTGCCACATGATGCAGTATGTTTGTTTAATTAGTCCATGCTTTACACCGATATCTGGAGCAGTAAATAGGATGTCTATTAGGGTTTAAACCCTATTCCTCCCCATAAACACTTCCAAGCCTTTAACAACTAAAGGGACAGCTCTTAGGATCTGAGCCTAATTATAGGAGCCATAAACCCCCAAGTTTTATTTATAACCTTTTACTCTCTTTGAGCTCTTTGATCATTTTGTCTTCTGGTCATTTATTTTATTAATGTTTCTGGAACAGTGCAACACAAATTCACAATCTCTTATCTGAAGTACTTGGGGTCATGTATTACTTAATCCTGCTTATGGGCCTGGGGCATAAAACACATTAGTATTTCTTAACAAAGTGAATGTTTTTTTCACATTAATTGGGATCAGCAAAGGCTACAGATAAACTTTGTCAGTTTTGATCAGGTTTTGCTAATGTTAGTTTAAAAAAATGGTTTTTGGATTTCAGATGGTTACCATAAGATTACTTAATACATCCATTTGGTAGTATGTACGTGTTGAATACTTTAAACTTACATGATGTTGTATGTCAATTACATCTTGTTAAAGCTGGAAAAAAATGAACTTCAGATTTTTGGGTAGGCATTTGTGGATCTTTATCACAAAAACATTTAGAGTCTGTTGATTTATTTTAAAAATAATTTTGGGCTTCCCTGGTGGCACAGTGGTAAGGAATCCACCTGCCAATGCAGGAGTCATGGGTTCCATCCCTGGAGAAGGAAATGGCAACCCACTCCAGTATTCTTGCCTGGAAAATCCCATGGACAGGGGAGCCTGGCGGGCTACAGTCCATGAGATCGCTGAGGCAGGCACGACTGACCGACTGAGCAGCAGCGTCTGTTTTATATGCTTTTAGCTTGTATGTATCTTGAAAAGTGAAATCGCTAATTTAATTCGGAGACGTTAGATTTTATAGGTGTGTTAGATGCTTTTCACAGGGAAGGAGGAATATACCCTGTTTTCCTCCTGACTTTTCCTTGGACTTTCAGCTCAGAATCTGTTTTTGTCTGTTTCTTACTCTGGCAACATCAAGATCAAATATTGTCTTTTAGTTTGGCCTTTCACTTTTTCCTGCAGTTGTAATCTATGCTGTTTCTTCCCTAAATGTAGTACTAGCTTGTATTTTCTCTCCTGCTCTGAGTCCTATCTTGGAGGGCATGACACAGTTTAAGTAGCTGCATGTGAATAGGTATGCATGGACTTTGGCATTGGAGAGACCCGATTTCAAATACTCCTTCTCATAGTTGTTCATTTTGCAACTTTGAATGTGTTATTGAAAGTTTTCTTATTTGTAAAACAGAAACATTGACTATCTGATTGATTTACTCTAAACATTAAATGAAATATTCATAAAACACTTTGTTTTCATATTAGGAAGAACTTAATAACTAGTGCCTGTTATTTTCTTCCCTCTCCCCTGTGAAGGAACTCATGAAATGTTTTCCAATGACATACCATCATGTTGCCTTCCTGTGGTTCCTTAAAATAATAATCAGTAAGGGGGTGGAGAGACAGAAAAGAGTCAAAGACTTTTGGCGTTTACCAAAAACAAATTTTGGGGTCCCTGGGCTTGGGAGGCCGAAGGGGGAGGAGGACTGTTGATTTGCTCTCTCTCCCATGACCCTCTTCACACCTGCCAGTGGCCTGGGCTCAACCAGGGCAAAGTAATTTACAAAAATAAAACAGTTTGGTTGCTGATGGTTCTGAACAAATCCTTCTCTTACATTTGAGTTATGTTATTTTGAACCCTGAGAGAACTGAGGTTTATCCTTGAAGATAAAGGAAATCTTTGGGCAAGTCTGTATTTTGTGTATCAGGCCTCAATTCTTGATGTTCAGAATGAAGGGTTTGGATTCCACAATCTAAACATTCCTTTTCAACTCTTAAAATTGTGTGATAGGAGTAATTATAAGGTGTGTCTAATTCTCTTCTACAAGTTGGAGAATGGAATGTGTAAGTAGATCTCATAATTTTCACATTGCAAATCAGAAATATGACTCTCACGATGACTGAATATTGTTCCATGTCTGTGCAGAACTATGAGAATTGGTAGAAGTGCTTAGAATGTGTAGTTGTGCAGAGACTGGAAATGATAAGTACCCAGGATCTACATGATGGGAAGGATAAACCTTGTCTTTCATTTGCCTCTCTAGGTTTTCCCAGTCAACGTGAAGAGTTTAAAATGGTTCTTGCCATTGAGAAATCAAGAGGCAGACCATTAAGATCTGGGAATTTCAAGAAAATAGGTTAATACTAAAGTGTTGTGATAATGTATAACCAAGATGTGGAGGTATTTTAACATGACATTCAAGAGATGAATGAAAATACGGATGTTTTTACCTGACAAAAATAGTTAGTTGGTTTGACTTTAAAGAATTTTTGCAGCAAGTACATTTTAGACAATTTGGAAAAAGAAAATTTGCATTACAAAACCAGCTTCTGTGTCTGAAGTTCTTTCACAAATCAGTTGAATATATGAATTTGGCTTTTTGATGTGGTTACTTTAAGAGACTTCATTACAGTTAAAGAAAATTTTGATGTGAAATGTATGAAGAAATAGGTGATTTAAGTAGGGACTTAAATAACTGATCTGTTTGTTATCTTCAGTATTTTTAATTAAACAAAATTGAAAATATCATATGCTTAATCTGCCAGATTTCTAGGACAGTGGAATTACTCCACTGTGGGGTAGGAAGAAGATGATATAGTACTAGTGGTGTTATATGTCATGTGGTATAGTCCAGTTTTGTAGTTTTATGATATAATTTTAAATTTGAAAAATAAGTTGTTTTTCTCCCAGAAGCCACTGAATATTAAGTTTACCAAAATTTTTGGTAGGTTTAAGAGAGGTAGATACAGTATAGTACAGTTCAGTCGCTCAGTCGTGTCCAACTCTTTGCGACCCTATGGACCACAGCACACCAGGCCTCCCTGTCCATCACCAACTCCTGGAGTTTACTCAAACTCGTTCATTGAGTTGGTGTAGCCATCCAACCATCTCATCCTCTGTCATCCTCTTCTCCTCCTGCCCTCAATCTTTCCCAGCATCAGGGTCTTTTCAAATGAGTCAGATCTTCGCATCAGGTGGCCAAAGTATTAGTGTTTCAGCTTCATCATCAGTCCCTCCAATGAACACCCAGGACTGATCTCCTTTAGGATGGACTGGTTGGATCTTCTTGCAGTCCAAGGGACTCTCAAGAGTCTTCTCCAACACCACAGTTCAAAAGCATCAATTCTTCTGTGCTCAGCTTTCTTTATGGTCCAACTCTCACATCCATACGTGACTACTGGAAAAACCATAGCCTTGACTAGGCAGACCTTTGTTGGCAAAGTAATGTCTCTGCTTTTTAATATGTATTCTAGGTTGGTCATAACTTTCCTTCCAAGGAGTAAGCGTCTTTTAATTTCATGGCTGCAATCACCATCTGCAGTGATTTTGGAGCCCCCCAAAATAAAGTCTGTAACTGTTTCCACTGTTTCTGCATCTAATTGCCATGAAGTGATGGGACCACTTCATCTAATTGCCATGAAGTGATGGGATCTTAGTTTTCTGAATGTTGAGCTTTAAGCCAACTTTTTCACTCTCCTCTTTTACTTTCATCAAGAGGTTCTTTAGTTCTTCACTTTCTGCCATAAGGGTGGTGTCATCTGCATATCTGAGGTTATTGATATGTCTCCCAGCACTCTTGATCTGGCTTGTGCTTCATCCAGCCCAGTGTTTCTCATGATGTACTCTGCATATAAGTTCAATAAGCAGGATGACAATTTACAGCCTTGATATACTCCTTTCCCTATTTGGAACCAGTCTGTTGTTCCATGTCTAGTTCTAACTGTTGCTTCCTGACCTGCGTACAGATTTCTCAAGAGGCAGGTCAGGTGGTCTGGTATTCCCATCTCTTTCAGAATTTTCCACAGTTTATTGTGATCCACACAGTCAAAGGCTTTGGCATAGTCAATAAAGCAGAAGCAGATGTTTTGCTGGAACTCTCTTGCTTTCTCAGGGAACCAGAGGATGTTGGCAATTTGATCTCTGGTTCCTCTGGCTTTTCTAAAACCAGCTTGAACATCTGCAAGTCCATGGTTCACGTATTGTTGAAGCCTGGCTTGGAGAATTTTGAGCATCACTTTTCTAGCATGTGAGATGAGTGTAATTGTGCAGTAGTTTGAGCATTCTTTGGGATTGCCTTTCTTTGGGATTGGAATGAAAACTGACTTTTCCAGTTCTGTGGCCACTGCTGAGTTTTCCAAATTTACTGGCATATTGAGTGCAGCACGTTCACAGCATCATCTTTCAGGATTTGAAATAGCTCAACTGGAATTCCATCACTTCCACTAGCTTTGTTCATAGTGAGGCTTCCTCAGGATCACTTGACTTCACATTCCAGGATGTCTGGCTTTAGGTAAGGAATCACACCATTGTGATTATCTGGGTCATGAAGATCTTTTTTGTCTGGTTCTTCTGTGTATTCCTACACCTCTTCTTAATATCTTCTGCTTCTGTTAGGTCCATACCATTTCTGTCCTTTATTTTGCCCATCTTTGTGTGAAATATTCCCTTGGTATCTGATTTTCTTGAAGAGATCTCTAGTCTTTCCCATTCTATTGTTTTCCTCTATTTCTTTTTTTTTTTTTTTTTTTTGTTGGAGGCTAATTACTTCACAACATTTCAGTGAGTTTTGTCATACATTGACATGAATCAGCCATGGGGTTACACACATTCCCCATCCCGATCCCCCCTCCCACCTCCCTCTCCACCCGATTCCTCTGGGTCTTCCCAGTGCACCAGGCCCGAGCACTTGTCTCATGCATCCCACCTGGGCTGGTGATCTGTTTCACCATAGATAGTATACATGCTGTTCTTTTGAAACATCCCACCCTCGCCTTCTCCCACAGAGTTCAAAAGTCTGTTCTGTACTTCTGTGTCTCTTTTTCTGTTTTGCATATAGGGTTATCATTACCATCTTTCTAAATTCCATATATGTGTGTTAGTATGCTGTAATGTTCTTTATCTTTCTGGCTTACTTCACTCTGTATAATGGGCTCCAGTTTCATCCATCTCATTAGAACTGGTTCAAATGAGTTCTTTTTAACGGCTGAGTAATATTCCATGGTGTATATGTACCACAGCTTCCTTATCCATTCGTCTGCTGGTGTTTTCCTCTATTTCTTTGCACTGATCACTGATGAAGGCTTTCTTATCTCTCCTTGTTATTCTTTGGAACTCTGCATTCAAATGAGTATATCTTTCCTTTTCTCCTTTGTTTTTCACTTCTCTTCTTTTCACAGCTATTTGTAAGGCCTCCTTAGACAGCCATTTTGCTTTTTTGCATTTCTTTTTCTTGGGGATCCCTGTCTCATGTACAATGTCACGAACCTCCCTCCATAGTTCATCAGGCACTCTGCCTATCAGATCTTGTCCCTTAAATCTATTTCTCTCTTCCACTGTATAGTCATAAAGGATTTGATTTAGGTCATACCTGCTTGGTTGAGTGGTTTTCCCTACTTTCTTCAATTTAAGTCTGTATTTGGCAATAAAGAGTTCATGATCTGAGCCACAGTCAGCTCCCGGTCTTGTTTTTGCTGACTCTATAGAGCTTCCCCAAATTTGGCTGCAAAGAATATAATCAATCTGATTTTGGTAGATGATAGATAACTATTTTCTAATGGAGTCAGGGAGCAAATGAGACTTTTATGTTTATAAAAAGGGGTAATGGATTAAACATCATATTGTGATGATTCAAGAACTATTCTAATTCTAAAGTGTTTACATTGTAACTATTCTGTGTATGGAGATAAGTAATTTAGATTCCTATGTCACTGATTTTTGGTTTGTTAGTTGCACAACATCTTAATCTGTGATGGATGGCAGGGAGAACCATTACAGGATTTGCATAGATCAGTCTTATTTGAGAACTGATTATAATTTGAATTGTGAATACTCCCCTTTTAGCACTATTGGGTAGCAAAACTTAATTCTTACTTGTATTGCTTACATTGTGGAAGTAAGTTATGTAGAGCCAAAAAACATTAGCTGCAAAAATGTACTTGGGGAGGAAATTCTGAAACAAATGCTGATTTTTTTCAATGACAATTGCTGATGGTGAGTTGTTGTTGTTCTCCCATCCTTTATATTTGATTTGATTTACAATATTGTGTTAGTTTCAGGTGTCCAGCTTCAGATTCTCTTCCGTTATAGGTTATTACCAAATAATGAATATAGTAACAATACAGAATATGCTGTACTGCTCTACAGTAAATCCTTGTTTATTTTATGTACAGCCATGTGTATCTGTTGATCCCATAGTCCTAGTTTATTCCCCTCTTCCCTTCCCCTCTGGTAACCATAACTTTGTTTTCTATGTCTGTGAGTCTCTTTCTGTTTTCTAAGTAAGTTCATTTGTACCAGTATTTTAAGATTCCACATATGGGTGATATCTTATAAATGTCTTTCTCTGATTTACTTCAGGTAGTATGATAATCTCTGGATACATTGATGTTGTAAATGTCAGGATTTCATTCTTTCTTGTGGCTGAGTAGTATTCCATTGCATAAATACACCTGTTGAGCTAAGAAGGCAGAGATTGGGTTTCGGCGCTGCTGAAGCAACAAGACTTGCAGGACAGAACTAAGGCAGGGCTTCCCTGGGGCTCAGTTAGTAAAGAATCTGCCTGCAGTGCGGGAGACCTGCTTTCAGTCCCTGGGTCAGGAAGATCCCCTGGAGAAGGAAATGGCAACCCACTCCAGTATTTTTGCCTGGAGAATTCCGTGGACAGAGGAGCCTGGTGGGCTACAGTCCATGGGGTCACAAAGGGTCGGACACAACTGAGTGACTAACGCTTTCACTTTCAGGGCAACAGAAGATGTGAGGGTGTTCCCCAGAGTTTCTTGGACTGCATTTGTGCAGGGCAAGACTCTGAGGCCTGGTATAGAGTGGCTACAGTAAGTTTGAGAGTGGATTGAAGGTACTAGAGGTTATTCACTGTTGAAAGATGACGTTCCAGTGTAGCTAAAGTAGAGAAATCTTGTTAACATCTTAGGTATGCAACTGAGACACCAGAAACACATGCTTTTGGAAAATAGGCCACACTGTACAGAAAGCGTGATATCAATTTGTTTACAGCCAGGAAGTGGGAAATCACACAGAATTGGACAGGGGAAGTTTAAAGAATTATTAAACTTTAGTAGAGAAGTAACTAAAAAAATGCAGAGTGAACTCTAAAGGGTACCCTAGGGCTGAGGGAGATTACCAAAGGAAGGGTAGATTTGGAAAAGGGATCCTCTCCCCAAGACTGGGCTTCAGATCTCATTGGAAAAGGTATGGTTTCATCCCACTGGATGGTGAAGTTGAGTGGACTCTCTGGACCACACTGGTTCACAGATGCCAGATAACAGGAAACTACCCTCTCTCTGGTTCACAGGCTAGCTGAGGCTAAAGACTGGTAAGCTCAGTAGGGGTCAGGACATTCATTGGGAGCTGGCTTGCTGCCAGATTGGTGCACAGTATGGGATACCCATGTTGCAATTAATGCAGGAAGCAACCCTCTGAGGCCCAGTTGAGCACAGCGGGATACATGAGTAAGCAGAAGTCAGGGAGCTGCTGGTGGGAGGCTTGGAGTGCACTGGAGTTTGCATTAGGAGGACTGTAGCGAGGTGATCACTGGACTCAGGCTAGGGCTTTGAGGTTGTTGAAGAAGTGTGCACTTTGGGTTTGCTGCTGGACCCCTGTGCCACCAAATAGCCCCATATTCAGGTACCACTACACATCCTTCCTTCTCCAGTGTCCCTCTAATGCCCTCTGCTGATTTAACATTGTGCTCGCTGTGAAGGAGAAATGCTTAGCTTTCAATCCATTTTCTCAGCAAATACTAAGGGTGAATTTGGAGTTGAAAGGCAGTAGGTTGGTAATTGGCCCAAAAAACTGGACTGAACCTGCCCAGTAGAGCTTAAAATTGAGCCTCAAAAAGATAAGAAGAGGTGCCAGTAAATTACCTGCCTGCTGCAATCAGGCTCTCAACATTCTAAAGGAAAACAGCATTATTCAGGCTCCTTAAAACCATTCATTCACAAGTCCAGCATACAGCAACAAATTATTGGAAATAAGCAAGGAACTGATTTATAATCCAGAATAAAAACTTTCACTAGAAGCGTGCCTTTAGATGATACTGATGTTGGAATTAGCCAATAAGAACATTGAAGCTTCTTAAACAAAAATATTGTCTTATGGGTGAGGACTCTCAGAAAAGTGGAAGCTGAAAAAAATCAAGTGGAAAACCAAGAGCTAAAAAAGTGTAGTATCTGAAACAGAAACATTTATTGGATAAACTTAAAAGCTGACTGGAGTTGGCAGAAGAGAAAGGTCAGTGAGTTTAAAAAGTCAGTAGGAATTCTTTGAAAAAGGAAAATAAATGGGAGAAAAGAAGCAAAGCCTCAGTAGCTTGTGGACAACCTCAAGCCATCTAACATGTGTATAAGTGAAGTTCTGAAAGAAGAGAGAGAGAATGTGGCACAAAAAGTTTTGGCAAAAAAAGGGTTGAAAGTTTTCTGCCATTGGTGGGAAACATCAGCCTACAAATTCAAGCAGCCCAATAAATATAAGAAAGGATAAATCCAAAGAAAACCACAATTAGGCACAGAGTAGCCAACCTGCTGAAAATTTATGATAGAGAGGAACCTTAAAAGCAGAGAGTGATGGCTGGCTTCTCAAGAGCGTTATGAGCTAGAAGCAATGGAGTAGCATTTTTAAGAGAGAAAAAAAAGTAGAAACATGTCTATTAATCTAGAATTCTATAGTCAAGCAAATTTAAAGATGAAGTGAAGACATTTCAGGTAAGTGGCAGTTGAAAGTTTTATTAATGAGGAAGAAAAGTTTTTCAGGAATCCTCTAGACAACTTCCCAAGAGATTGTTATTTGCTCAGGTGCCCATGCTGCATTGCTCGGAAAGCAAGGACGTAGCCTTTTCGTCCTTTACGGGGAGGTTTCTGTCATCAAGGAATAGGGAGATCAGGACAAAGAGAAATCAGTTGTTGTGGAGGCAATGAGCAGTGTCTGCCACATGTGAATTAAATTACTCTTATAATCAGAAAAAAATGACAAAGCTATTTGGTCTTTGCTACACAGATGAAAGTAAAGCAGAAAATAATTCATTTGTTGTTAAGTTGGCCATTTACAGATTCTTATAGGGGTTCATAGTAAACTTTCAGGCATATATTGTAGTCCTTCTTCAGTATGCAGTTTCCTGGTAATCATGCTAGCCAGTGGCATAAAAAGGTAAGGAATGCATCTTGACCTCAGTCTGCCAGATAGACAGACAGCTCTTTCTGGGTTTTAACAACCATTTTCTGGGCAGCATGTCATTTTCTTCAGAGAGGAAAGGGATTTTCTTTAGGAATTCTGGTCAGGAAGCAATTAATTCAGCTGTGATTGTCAGGAAATACTTCACAGAGTGCTGGGAGCCGGCACACTAGATCCCACTGGTGACAAGGTCATGAGGAGAAGACCTGACAAGCAAGGCAGATCAGGACTTCAGGGATTTCGAAAAGCTGCCCCGGCGCTCACCTTAAAGATGATCTCTGTCTTTCTGATGCTTGCTATATTAGACTACTCCCTAATTTCTGTGACACAGGTAGAAGGCCTTCCCCGATCTCTCTCCAAACAGAATCAACTTAGAACTTTGATCAATATGTCCTCCAGACGGTGGGATCCTATAAGATTATCCAGGATGAAAGGAGTGTTTCAATTTAGACCCCTTTGCTGGCATTCTAGCCTGCTTGGCAAATGCATACTAATGCACATGACTGCTCACAACACCTTAATCATAAACAGAATAAAGAAGCTGATCACACAGAAGGCCCTAATAGGCACAGAGCCCTTCGGGGGTGAGGAAGCCCTATTAGAGAACACAGAAATATTATTCTAAAAGTGGTTAAAGATTTAGAAAAATAAGAGTTCAGAATTGTTCATTTTAACCAGGAATGCTAAACAGGGGCTGCCTCACCGGAGCTGCAGAGTCTTTGTGTGGTAAACCTTTTAGATAAATTTAACTGATAATTTCTGCAAAAGGACTGACCTTTGTGTTCATTAAAGAATAGATTACGGAAAACAGCTTTGCATTCACCTAGGTCATAAAATGTCAATAGGCCCCATGGCCAGAAGATAATGTACAAGACTCTCACAAAGAAGTATGCAGAAAACACCCTCGTTTAGTGAAGGATAAGCTGATGTAATATTAAACTATCTTATCCTTAGAAATGTCCTAACTTAGAATATAAAAGCTACGGTAAAAAATAAAGATTTGCCAGACTCTGCTGCACCCCCAGTCTGGTCACTCTCTCTCTCTCTCTCTCTCTCTCTCTCTGTCTATCTCTCTCTTTCTCTCGCCAACGCCGTTCATCCTGAGGGTACCCCTGGATCCTGCCGAGGCTGGACCCCGCCAACAGAGTAATAGTAATAGTGGCAGTAATAACAACTTTTCTTTATTGAAGGCCAGGTAGTATCCTGAGTACTTTCAAAACTTCCAACAATCTTATGCATTAAGTGTTATCATTCTCATTTTTATAAATTAGGAAACTGAGGCTTGTATAAGGAAATCGCTTCTTCCGTCAGTGAGGGGCAAAGCTAGGATTCATATCTAGGATAGCCTGATTTGAAAGCCTGTGTTCTTAACCAGATACCAGTAGCCATGGCTGACTTGCATTCTCTTCGTTAAAACATATTACCTGTTCAGTAGGTTATAAGTTGACTCACACTAGGCTTTCTTGGAAGAATGACATTTGATTTGCTTACTCATGGCTGTTAAAAATCATAAAGTTTTCTCATAAGGGAACCATTCATTAAAATATACATTGAAACCTTTTAGGTCACCTGCAGGAGAAAGCTGACTCCATGTTTGTTGTGTTTATGTTTAATTTACTCATATAACTTCTAAAGAAGTCAGAGAAGCAATTAAATTTTCTGACAGTTTTACAAGGCAGAGTTAAAACTGGTCCATGTCACCATCATGCTTTTGAAATATATTCCTGGTTTATTGACCAGTTGGCACTTGAATGATTTAAGCATCCAGACATAAATATATAATGAGCAAAGTAAGTTCACCTAAGTTCAGAAAACTTAGATTGCCCTTTTGATTTAACTCCGTAAGCAGTAGCTATTTTTCATGAGCCAGAAAAGATTTTACATTTAAGTGGAGTTGCAGAGTACTTAATTGATGATTTGATTCTGACTGACCCCTTGATACAAATTGAGTCTGAACAAGTGGAATTCTTCTGTGTGTCTGCTGTGGAGGGGCAGAGGGAGATGAGCAGATATTTCATGAAGAGCTGAATCTAGGGTAGATGGAGGAAGAGGTGGTGTATGTGGAGAACAAAGGTCTTCTAGCTTCTTGTTTTGCCATCTGGTGCAAACAGAACTACTGCAGCTCACTGCAAGCAGAAGTAACACTGTAGTGGAAAAAGAGGAAGTTATAGGGCCTTGGGGGTCCTTTCTCTTTAGCTGGCTCATGAGGAAAGCAAACTAGGCTAGTGCTCAGGAGGCTTTTTAATGACCCATGTCTGGAAGTGGCACACATCACTTTGGCTTTCATTTCTTTGATCAGAACTCAGTTGTAGGGAGACTGAGAATTGTATTAAACTGTGTGTTTAGGAAGAAAGATAGTACAAGGTATCTAGAAACACAAATATATGGAAACCTAAGCAAGCAGAAAACAAATTAAGGCAATTATTAACTATAGGAAAAATAGTTGTACAAGGAGAGGAGTAAAATAAAGATGATAACAGCCAACATTTATTGTGTACTTACTCTGTGCCAGGTACTATTCTAAGTCCTCAGTTTTTTTACATGTTAATTTTATTAAAAATTCTATCCAGTAAATAAGATTGTAATCCCCATTTTACGGATAAGTGGTTATTTCACCAAAGTATTGATACCACAGTGTTTATTGAATAAATGGGATAGGGAATGAAGATAGTGGAGTAAGAGCCAAATATCTTCTTTTATAGTAGGAAATAATAATGTGGAAATAATGCCTCTGTTATAATTTTGAACATGACAAATTTGAACTGTGCAGGTCCACTTATATGCAGGTTTTTATCCAGTAAGTATGTACAGTACTACATGATTTGTGCTTGATTGATTCCATGGATGCAGAATCTTGAATACAGTGGGCTGACTCTGGGACTTGTGCATCCACACATACTGAGGGATGACAGTATATAATATCTAAAATTAACAGTCAAGTTACAACTGTATGCACATACTGTTTGAAATATAGATGTCAATATCAGCAGAAACAACTAGAAAAGTTGAAAATCTTCAGGGTAACCTGTTCAAATACAGGGTTTGGGCTTGCCTTCATATTCTTGCACTTTATGAACTATGTTGATATAAAGTACTTGTTAGAAGAGATGCTATCAAGAGAGATGAAATGATATGAAGTGGTCATCATTTATACAGCTATTCATATAGAACTGAGATGGTTTTGTAAATTACTAAATAATGGAGCCATACACTGCGAGGGAACTAAGACCAAATGTGTGGACCTGGGTTTGTCCTACAGTCTGTTGGCTGAGTCACTTAACCTTTGAGGATTCGCTTCCTTCTTGTTTTAATGAGAATGATGCTCTCTTCCAGTTACTCTAACTTCTAGATTGCTGTAGTTCTAGGTGTTAGACCAAGTAATTTTTGTTTTTAAACAGTAAGTCAGTGTGATGGTATAGGCTACAGAGCTACCTTTGAAAGTAGCTGGCTGTTAAGTCACAGCCAACAGCTTGTTTTATGCTTCCCAGCTCCATATACATATATACTTGTAGAGTTTTTTGGAAGGGTTTTTTTTTTTTTTTCCCCCCCTGGCTTCCCAAGATGATGATTTTAATTTGTTGAGATTTCCTACTGATAGATATTGATTATATAAGAAGTGTATGCATTTATTATCCACTTCCTACTTCTAAGCACTGGTCATGAAATCACGGTTATCTAATGTGACCATTTCTATTCTAGGTCCAATGGCATTGCAGAGCACGGATGGTTGCCGGAGCCAACTTCTACATTGTTGGACGAGACCCTGCTGGCATGCCCCATCCAGAAACAGGGAAGGATCTTTATGAGCCGACTCATGGCGCCAAAGTGCTGACCATGGCCCCGGGCCTGATCACCTTGGAGATCGTTCCCTTTCGAGTTGCCGCTTACAACAAGAAAAAGAAGCGGATGGACTACTATGACTCTGAGCAGTAAGCTTTACATTCTGTGCATAAATCTGTGAAACACCGTGTGTTCTGAGCTGCTCCTAGGGTTTTAATGTATTGCCTCATCTTTACAACAGCTTACCAATGACAGGCTTTGTTGTACCAATTTTAGAGACCGGCAAACCAAAGAAACTAATTTCTCAATACTTTAGAAGTAGAAATAAAAATTGAATCTGGTTTCATGGGTCATGATCTTAGGAATTTTGTTGGGAAGTGTTTAAGGCAGTGATGACATTTCTGTCTGCCTTACACAAGTAGTCCAAGGACTCAGTGATGATTTTGCTAGTAAGCGCAAGGGACCTATGTAATAAGAGAGTTTGACTAATATTTGTGTAGTCATTGTGTGACAGGCACTGTCCTCATTGCAGTGTAGGTATTAAGTTAATACTTGTAATTAATGCCCTACACTAATCCTGTGAAGTAGGTGCAGTTATCCCCATCTTGTAGAATAGCAGTAAGATGAGGCATACAAAGTTCAAATATTCTTGTAATGTCACAGATACAGTGAATTGGCAGCTCACTGGGTATGCTGACCACTAAGAGTGCAACTTCATTCTTCAAAGATCTTAGAAGGAGCAAAAATGAACAACTTTTTTGTGCAAATTACTGATAATATTGAACATGTATCTATCTTCTTTTGACTGGCAAAATTTTATTAGTTGCTATGTATAGATAATATCCATACAGACATACCTCAAGATAGTGTGGGTTCAGTTCCAAACCACTGAAATTAAAGTGAATAATCCCAATAAAGCAAGTCACATGAAATTTTTTTGTTTCCTAGTACAGATAAAAGTTATGTTTATATATACTATAGTATGTTAAGCATACAGTAACAGTATTTCTAAAAAGCAATTTACACACCTTAATTTAAAAAACTTTATTGATAAAAATGTTAACCATTCTCTGAGCCTTCAGTGAGTTGTGATGTTTTTGCTGGTGGAGGGTCTTGCCTGGATGTTGATGGCTGCTGACTGATTAGGGTGGTGGTTGCTGAAGGTTGGGCTGTGGTAGGATCTTAAAACAAGACAACAGTGAAGTTTGCCACATCCATTAACTCTTTCACTAATGAGCTCTCTGTAATTACACTATGCTGTTTAATAGAGCTTCTTTCAAAATTGGACTCAGTCCTTGCAAACCCTGCTGCTGTTGTATCAGCTAAAGTTTATGTAATATTCTAAATTCTTTGTTGTCATTTAAAACTCTGTACAGCATCTTACCAGGAATAGATTCCATCTCAAGTAACCACTTTCTTTGCTTATTAGAAGCAAGTCTTTAGCCATTTAAGTTTTATTGTGACATTCAAGCAATTCAGTCAAATCTTCACACTCCACTTCTAATTCTAGTTCTCTTGCTATTTCTACCACATCTGCAGTTCTTTCCTCCACTGAAGCCTCGAACCCCTCAGGTCACCCATGAGGTTTGGAATTCAGTTCAGTTCAGTTGCTCAGTCGTATCCGACTCTTTGCCACCCCATGAAGTGCAGCATGCCAGGCCTCCCTGTCCATCACCAACTCCCGGAGTCCACCCAAACCCATGTCCATCGAATTGGTGATGCCATCCAACCATCTCATTCTCTGTTGTCCCCTTCTCCTCCTGCCCCCAATTTTCCCCAGCATCAGGGTCTTTTCCAATGAGTCAGCTCTTCGCATCAGGTGGCCAAAGTATTGGAGTTTCAGCTTCAGCATCAGTCCTTCCAATGAACACCCAGGACTGATCTCCTTTAGGATGGACTGGTTGGATCTTCTTGCAGTCCAAGGGACTCTCAAGAGTCTTCTCCAACACCACAGTTCAAAAGCATCATTTCTTCGGCACTCAGCTTTCTTTATAGTCCAACTCTCACATCTGTACATGACTACTGGAAAAACCATAGCCTTGACTAGGCGGACCTTTGTTGGCAAAGTAATGTCTCTGCTTTTTAATATGCTGTCTAGATTGGTCATAACTTTCCTTCCAAGGAGTAAGCATCTTTTAATTTCATGGCTGCAATCACCATCTGCAGTGATTTTGGAGCCCAAAAAATAAAGTCAGTCACTGTTTCCACTGTTTCTGCATCTAATTGCCACGAAGTGATTGGACCAGATGCCATGATCTTTGTTTTCTGAATGTTGAGCTTTAAGCCAACTTTTCCACTCTCCTCTTTCACTTTCATCAAGAGGCTCTTTAGTTCTTCACTTTCTGCCATAAGGGTGGTGTCATCTGCATATCTGAGGTTATTGATATTTCTCCCTGCAATCTTTATTCCAGCTTGTGCTTCCTCCAGCCCAGCGTTTCTCATGATGTACTCTGCATATAAGTTAAATAAGCAGGGTGACAATATACAGCCTTGAGGTACTCCTTTTTCTATTTGGAACCAGTCTGTTGTTCCATGTCCAGTTCTAGCTGTTGCTTCCTGACCTGCATACAGTTTTTCAAGAGGCGGGTCAGGTGGTCTGGTATTCCCATCTCTTTCAGAATTTTCCAGAGTTTATTGTGATCCACATAGTCAAAGGCTTTGGCATGGTCAATAAAGCAGAAATAGATGTTTTTCTGGAACTCTCTTGCCTTTTCGATGATCCAGCTGATGTTGGCAATTTGATCTCTGGTTCCTCTGCCTTTTCTAAAACCAACTTGAACATATGGAAGTTCACGGTTCACATATTGCTGAAGCCTGGCTTGGAGAATTTTAAGCATTACTTTACTAGCGTGTGAGATGAGTGCAATTGTGCAGTCGTTTGAGCATTCTTTGGCATTGCCTTTCTTTGGGATTGGAATGAAAACTGACTTTTCCAGTCCTGTGGCCCCTGCTGAGTTTTCCAAATTTGCTGGCATGTTGAGTGCAGCACTTTCACAGCATCATCTTTCAGGATTTGAAATAGCTCAACTGGAATTCCATCACCTCCACCAGCTTTGTTCGTAGTGATGCTTCCTAAGACCCACTTGGCTTCACCTTCCAGGATGTCCGGCTCTAGGTGAATGATCACACCATTGTGATTATCTGGGTCATGAAGATCTTTTTTGTCTAGTTCTTCTGTGTTTGGAATTAGCTTCCTGTGAATGCTGGTATTTTGACCTCTCCCCAGGAATCACAGATATTCTTAATGGCATATAGAATAGTGAATCTTTTTTAGAAGGTTTTCAATTAACTTTGCCCAGATTCATCAGAGGAATTGCTATCTGTGGCAACTATAGCTTTATAAAATATATTTCTTAAATAAGAAGACTTGAAAGTGGAAATTAGTCCTTTATCCACAACATTAGCAGGCATGAAAATAACATTAAATTCATTGCACACCTCCATCAGAGCTCTTGGGTGACCAAGTGCATTGTCAATGAGCAATGCCAATATTCTGTAAAGAATCTTTTCTTCTTGAGCAGAAGTTCTTAACAATAGGCTTAAGATACTCTATAAAACCATGTTGTAAACAGATGTGCTGTCATTCAGACTTTGTTGTTCCATTTATACAGCACAGGCAGAGTAGATTTAGCATCATCCTTAAAGACACTAGGATTTTTGGAATGGTCAATGAACATTGACTTCAATTTAAAGTCATCAGCTGCAGTAACCTCTAACAAGAGTCAGCCTGTCCTTTGAAGCTAGGCATTGACTTCTCCTCTCTAGCTATGAATGGCATCATCTTCCAAGAGAAGGCTGTTTCATCTCCATGGAAAATCTGTTGTTTAGTGTGAAAGTGTTAGTTGCTCAGTTGCGTCTGACTCTTTGTGACTCTGTGGACTGTAGCACACCAGGCTCCTCTGTCCATGGAATTCTACAGGCAAGAATACTGGAGTGTGTTTGCCATTCCCTTCTTCAGGGGCTCTCCAGGGATTGAACCCAGGTCTCCTGCATTGCAGACAGATTCTTTGCCGTCTAAGCCACCAGGGAAGCCCATTGTTTAGTGTAGCCACCTTCATTAATGATCTTAGCTAGATCTTCTGGATAACTTGCCGCAGCTTCTATATCAACACTTGCTGCTTCACCTTGTACTTTTATGTTATGGAGATGACTTCTTTCCTTAAACCTTATGAACCAACCTCTGCATGCTTCAGACTTTTCTTTTTAAACTTCCTCACCTCTCTTAGTCTTCACAGAATTGAAGAGAGTTGGGGCCTTACTCCGAATTAGGCTTTGGCTGAAAGGATTATTGTAGCTGGTTTGATCATCTATCCAGACCACTAATACTTTCTCCATGTGAGCAATAACGCTTGTTTGGCTTGCTTGTCATTCATGTGTTTGATGGACTAACACTTTTAATTTACTTCAATAACTTTTTCTTTGCATTTACAGCTTGGCTGCCTGGCACAAGAGGCCTAGTCCATCTCAGTTTTCAACATGCCTTCCTTGCTAATAAAGCGTAATCATTTCTAGCTTTTGATTTAAAGTGAGAGACATGTGCACTTTTGACTTGAAAACTTAGAGGCATTGTAGGTTATTAATTGACCTGGTTTCAATATTGTTGTGTCTCAGGGAATAGGGAGGCCTGCGAAGGGGAAGAGAGATGGGGGAACGGCTAGTTAGTGGAGCAGTGAGAACATACATTTATTAAGTTCACCATCATTATATGGGCATGGTTCTGGGGCTCTAAAACAATTACAGTAGTAACCTCCAAAATCACAGATCACCAAATATAATAATAATGAAAATGTGTGTGTGTGTGAGTCGCTTAGCCGTGTCTGACTCTTGGCAACCCCATGGACTGTAGCCCCCCAGGCTCCTCTGTCCATGGGATTCTCCAGGCAAGAATACTGGAGCGGGTTGCCATTTCCTTCTCCGATTTTAAGAAATAAGTAATCCAAAAAGGTAGAACCAATTGCAAAATACAGGACTTTAAGAAAAATAATAAACATTAAATATTTCATAGTACTTTGAGATGGAGTAGACCTTAGATATCCTTTAGACAAGCCATTAGTTTTATCAATAGAGAAACTGAATAAATTCAGCAAAGATTGCATTAATAAAGTCTTCTTCTCAATTAAACACCGTTTCTCTAGCCCTCTATTTTTCTTATTATTTATTTAGATCCCAATTAGAAAATTCTAAGTTTATTTTTATTTTAACATCTTGTTTAATTTGATCTAAAGACTTTTCAGGTCTTTGAATTGCTGATTCTGTCATACTTGCTATATGCTAATTAAATTTTTAGATAACATGACCTTCAAGGTTATTATTCAAGTCTTTATAATAGAATTATTAAACTAGGCTTCATAGAGGACAGAACTCACTAGTAACCTTATGATGTACAATTCAGCTTCTGTTAAACATAGTATTATTCAATTAAATACAAATCCTCAAAATTATATTAGTTTCCAGCTCCCATTTTTATCATGTCTACAAAGATGATTTAGTTTGCTAGGTTGAGTCTGTGATTTGGGGGGAGTCATAACAGTGACAGATTAAATATTTTTTTAATTATTATTGTAGGATTGGATTCTTTAAGCTCAGGAAACAAAACTATTGAATGTGTCTAGGGATTAGTCTCTTATAATCTCTTTTCCTTGATTTTAATTCTGTTACTAGTGTTGATCCTACACACGCAAATTCAAGTCTCTTTTCTGTCCTCCCTCTCTTCATTCTGCCAAAATGATGTTTTTTTTCTTCCAAGATTTTTGATACTTTCCCTTTACTGATCAGTTTCTTTCTGTTCAGAATTGGATCTAGAACAGTTTCTCCTAGAAATGTCTCTATTTTGTTATGCTAGAGTCAGAATAGCAAAAGAGCACAGACCTTGAAGCCCAAGGGAATGGAATCACATTCTTGCCCCACCACCCCTGTAGCTGTGTGACCTCAGGTAAATCACTTTCCTCTTTCTGCCCTACTTTCCTCAGCTTCAGAATGGGGAATAGTGATCGTGCTGTATGTATGTATCTTCATAGAGTGGTTGAGGACCAAATCAGTTCATATATGTCATTTGCAAGCAATGTTACCTGGAACCTAGTAAGTACTAGAAATGTGTATATTGTTATCATATATGTAATGTATATATAATGAAAAAGTATGAACAATTGTGAGAATTATCAAAATGTGACACACAGACACAAAATGAGCAAGCACTGTTGGAAAAATGGTGCCAATAGACTTTCTCAAGGCATGGTTACCACACACCTTCAACTTGTGAAGGATACGGTAAACTGAAGTGCAGTAAATGAGGGAAGCCTGTAGGCAGTACACCCTGTAAGTTTAGAGTGGCCGTGTGAGGCTCTAGGAGCAGAAGTTAGGAGTGCTAGCCCCATGCTTGAGTGACTTGAGATTCCTGTGTCATCTCTGGCCTTGTTTCTTTATCTCCAGAATGGTGGCAGTGAATGAACTGATTTCCTTCTAGCTCAAAATCTGTAGTTCTTTCCAGAATCTGTAGCTCCTAGCTATTTTCCGTTAGTAGGAGCTTCATGTTTTGTTGATTAATACTTACTTCATGCATATTGTACCTGCTTATTTAGTCCTCTTGCTTTTTTAGTATAAATTACACTTCAGGTTGAGCAAGTGGTTGCCTCTTAGTTTCTGTGAGGATTGGTTCCAGGACCCCTGCACAGATACCAAAGTCTTCAGATACTCAAGTCTCTTATATAAAATGATGTAGTATTTGTATATGGCTTACACACATCCTCCTATGTACTTTAAATTACCTCTAGATTATTTTTTAATACCTAATACAATATAAATGCTATGTAAATATGATACAAATGCTACGTAAATTACATATATTGTTGCCTGCTCATGATAAATTTTTGTTTTTGCAGTGTCAGTTATTTGTTATCTATCTTCTTTCATTTTGTATTTTGTTTATTTGGATCCTTTCTCCTTTGCTTTTGATGAGCTTGGCCAGAGGTTTATTGATTTTGTTTACCCTTTCAGAAAACCCACTCTTGGTTTTACAAGTTACATTTTGGGGACTTTTTGGAATTCTCTTCTCACCCCCTGAATGTTTTCAGTCAGAGGTTGTTTGAATCCTTGGATGTAGAAACCAAGGATATGGAGGGCCAGCTCTATTTTTTAATTTTTGTTTTCTCAGTTCATCTCTGCTAATGGGTGCTGACTGAAACTTAAGTCTTATAACTTCTCATCTGAAAGAACTCATCCTTTTGTCCATGATACTGTACAGTTCACTCTGTGTTCAGGAATAATGCTGATCCTAACCGCGTGCCCTCATTTAATGTGGCCTGTTTTGTAATGGTTCAGACAAGAAGGAAAAAGAAATTTAAAAAAAATTCTTTTGTTTCTGAAAGGGACATAAATTCTGATGTCATTTAATAAAATAAGTTACCTGCAAAAATAAATACTATTGATAACAAGTGGGACTTGAGGGATTTGTTGGCTTCTCATTTAATGACAAATAATTCTGGAGAAAATGCACAATCTTAGATGATAGCCGACTTTTCTGAGTAATGGACTCTAGAAAATCACAGGAAAACCCCCCAAGTCAATGAACAGAAAAGGCTTATTGTGTAACTGATTTGGGGAAATGTGAAAGCATTTGTGACTGTGCTCAACGGCCTTGGTGTGGGATTCAAGGCAAGACCCACTCTAGACCATTATTTTCTTTTTTCTTTTTTTTTATTTTCTTTTTTTAAACAACTTATTTATGTATTTTAATTGGAGGAAAATTACAATATGTTGATATATTTTTTTGCCATATATCAACATGAATCAGCCACAGGTATACATGTGTCTCCCTCATCCTTAACCTCCCCTCCCACACCCTTCCCCACCCTAGCCCTCTGGGTTGTTCCAGAGCATGGGCTTTGGGTGCCCTGCTAGACCATTATTTTCTGAAGATCTGAGTTGTGGCCCAGGTTATAGTATACTGCCGAACCTCACCATGAGAAGAATTTGCAATAAACCAGAAATGTACCATTTTTACCCTTGTACAAAATTAGGGTTTGCCAATAACTGGAAATTGTTCTAAATCATGGCGTGTTTTGTTTTGGCTTAAAAATAGATGTATGTGTCTCTGTGTGTATTTATATATGTATATGTATGCATATGTATATATATTTGTATACATGCATACACACATACTACAATTTCATTGTCTGAAAAAAAGTGCAGCTATAAAAGCAACGTGATGAGTTTTAAAGGGTCTTTTTGTACCAAAGAGATGCCTTAGAAGGTTAAAGAAAATTTTTTTAAAGAAAAAGCAATTAGAGTAAACTTTGAACTATGTTAGTATATAGGTGATTGAAGTGAAAAATATAAATTAAATATTAAGGAAAACAAAAAAAGCTTCAAGTATGTCTTTTTGTGGTTCAAAACATGTAGGGTCACCATCAGAGATTTTAATTTTCTTAATGTGGAGAGGATTACCTATTGGCAATTCTTTTGAAAGCTCCTCCTGACATTGAGAACCCCCACTGAGGGTAGGCTTGGTTTCCTACAAATCGATAGAATGTATAGTGCTGGGGTGGAATGCTGGGCAGGGCAACCCTTCACTTCTCACCCAGCACGCAGTTTATTTGTGTGGTTTATGTACAAATGTTATGAGTGAAACCTCTTTCTGAAAGTAACAGTTAGTCACTTAGAGAGTTAGAGGTGAGAAGTAGAATTGTTCTGCACGTGGCCAACTACTTAAAACTTAGATGAGTTTGCATTTTGATGAGTTAAGGAAGCAAAACTAGAGTTGAGCTTTTACACTTCTTGTGCGGATGTGTTTTGTTACTGTGGTTTCCTTGCATGATCAGTTGATTTAATCACACACAGGACCATAGAGTCCATCTGTATGTAGTTGAATGATGTGCTGGGAAGCCCTTGATAACTTTCATGTTTTGTTAAGTCTGTGTAATACTGCTTTAAGTCTCTCTTTTAATCATTCAAAAGCTAAATAATTACATCAGTTCTCATAAGATTTTCCAGTGATGAATTCTATATTAGTTGCATGACTGGCTCACTTTCTTCGAATTTTTTTTGAGTTACTAAATCTTAATAAATGGTAACTTGGGAAGCTTTAAAACTGCCTTAGTTTTCTAATTTTTTATATTCCTGTTCAAGTGTAATTAAGTTGATGGGAATATGTTGGAAAGTGATTAAAATTTTGTGGAAAGGCGATAGTCTTTGATGTAGTGAGAAAACACAGTTATTAATTATGCACATATGAGGTTGTCTTATGTTTGATTAATGGATATTACTCAATGCCAGCTTTTATGTAATTAATGATTTTATCTCTTTGATTTGACTAAATACCAGTGTAAGACAAGGCTTAGGGATTAAAAAACCATGAAGATTACAGGCGAGATATTATTGATAAGAATTATGATAAAAATCATCTGTTTATACTTAGGAAGTTAAGTAGGTTCATATTAGCTGTAATAATGACTCAAGGAAATTTAGTTTAAGATTAAAGCCCATTCTTTCAGCTATTACAAACTTGTAGAGATAATTCAGCTATTTGCAATTTTTTTCCCCTTTAGCAATAATTCTTCTTTGTATTTGGATAGGTTAATGCAAATTTTTGGTTCATATTTTTGAAATAGCAGCTCACCAAAAAGAGAGTGCACGTGAGTCAGAGTGCCTGGTGGAAATGGGTCAATGAGGGAACAGGTAGACATAAATGTTTGCTTTTGGTTATTTCCATGTTATCAGTAGAGTATTTCTTTCATATTTTTAATTCTGAATAAAGTGAAGTTGCTCAGTCATGTCCGACTCTTTGCGACCCCATGGACTGTAGCCTACCAGGTTTCTCCGTCCATGGGATCTTCCAGGCAAGAGTACTGGAGTGGATTGCTATTTCCTTCTCCAAGGATTTTAATTTTGAAGTATACCTTAAATCATGTACTACTACTACTTACTGTTTTGTTTTTTTTTTTTTAAAGCACTGCACTTATAGACATCCTTCAAGGTTTTTCTCATGTATTCTTCACTCTTTTATATACTTTTCACAGGAGAGCTCACCTGCTCTAGTGGTTTCTGTGTGGTGACACTCAAAGCTATTCCTCAGTGTTTCCAAGTTGCTAATTATGTTAACTTTCTATTGCCCTGTAACAAATTAACACAAATTTAGTGGCTTAAAACATTACCCATTTATAACCTCACAGTTCCTTAGGTCAGAAGCCTGGAATGGCTAAGCCAGACTCTCTGGCCCGCTAGGCTCTTATCTGAAGGCTCTGGAAAGAATCAACTTCCGAGATGCCCTTGTTGGAAAAATTCAGTTCCTTACGGTTACAGGACTGAGGGTCCCTGTCTTCTTACTGGTTAATAGGGGGATCGTTCTCTGCAGCTCAGAGCCATATTGGGGTTTTTCCTCGTGGGCCTCTTGATCTCAGTGTTAGACCCTCCCTCACATCAAATCCCTGAGGCTCAAATCTGTGAGTGCTGTGTCATCTGAGAACAGTCTTTGCTTTTAGAGGGCTTGAGTGATTAGGCGTCTAATTAATTAGTTAGGCCCACTCACATAGTTTCACTGTTTTAGGTCAATTGATTAGTAACTTCAATTGCTTCTGCAAAATTCCTTTTGCCATATAAGGACATATCATGGTAGTGACACCTTCATGGGGTAAAGGTCATGAAGGCCATCTTAGAATCCTCTCTACACACTAATGGGCGTTTCTGCTTAGATTTCATGATGTTATTTAAAATGTTCAGAAGCAGCTTTACCTTTCCCTTCATATATCTCCAAATCCTAAATTCCTTAGTTACTTGTTCTTCTCATTATGTAGAATCTTGAAGTCCTTTATTCTTTCACCTTACTCTTTACACCCAAGTCTTGTCATCTTGACCCCTGAAATATTTCTTGTGTGAATTCTGTTTTCTTTCTTGCTGTATAGTCTTTGCCACACATAAAGATTTCTCTTAAAGTACTGGGGAACTGTCTGCCGTTAATTCATAAAATGTTTTTATTGATTTTGATGTTTCTTGTGAAAACTTGTGGAAGTCTGACAGTAATTGCATGAATTTGCCAATGAGTCTTGTCCTGTGCTTGCAGATTTTTCACATACTTTATGGCAAAAGTTTTATTTTTTTATTGCATAGATAATAATTATTAGATAATAATAGTAAATATTATATTTATTGCATGGGGGTTATTGCATAATCATTAACAGATAAGGTCTCATTTAAAATCTTTGAATCATAATTAATGACAGTACTATATATATTTTTGAAAGTCAAATTATATATTTTATATATGCTGTATTTTGTTTTAAAGTCAACATTTACATTGAAATTAGGATAAACTTTCCAAATTTGCTATTCTTTTATTTATTAACTACATATTGATCTTTACTACATATACCCTTGCTAAGTGTGGGCACTGTGGTTGGAAACAAGCTTGATTTGTTGCCTTAATAGATATAGAACTTACATTCTGGAGAAGACAGACAATAAACCATTAATGACACAGTTAACTAAGGGTCGCATGTGCTTTGCAGAAGACTTGTGGCAAGCTCAGCTGACACTTATCTGACCAAGTCTAGGTTATCAGGGATGGGTTGCTGGAGTAGGTGACATTTAGGCTGAGTTCCAAAAGATGAATAGGCATTCATACCCTTGATAAAGATGGAGGTAATAGACTATGCCAAAGCCTTTGACTATGTGGATCACAATAAACTATGGAAAATTCTTCAAGAGATGGGAATACCAGACCACCTGACCCGCCTCTTGAAAAACCTGTATGCAGGTCAGGAAGCAACAGCTAGAACTGGACATGGAACAACAGACTGGTTCCAAATAGGAAAAGGAGTACGTCAAGGCTGTATATTGTCACCCTGCTTATTTAACTTATATGCAGAGTACATCATGAGAAACGCTGGGCTGGAGGAAGCACAAGCTGGAATAAAGATTGCAGGGAGAAATATCAATAACCTCAGATATGCAGATGACACCACCCTTATGGCAGAAAGTGAAGAAAAACTAAAGAGCCTCTTGATGAAAGTGAAACAACAGAGTGAAAAAGTTGGCTTAAAGCTCAACATTCAGAAAACTAAGATCATGGCATCCAGTCCCATCACTTCATGGCAAATAGATGGGGAAACAGTGGCTGACTTTATTTTTTTGGGCTCCAAAATCACTGCAGATAGTGACTGCAGCCATGAAATTAAAAGACACTCCTTGGAAGGAAAGTTATGACCAATCTAGACAGCATATTAAAAAGCAGAGACATTACTTTGCCAACAAAGGTCCGCCTAGTCAAGGCTATGGTTTTTCCAGTGGTCAGTATGGATGTGAGAGTTGGACCATAAAGAAAGCTGAGCGCTGAAGAATTGATGCTTTTGAACTGTGGTGTTGGAGAAGACTCTTGAGAGTCCCTTGGACTGCAAGGAGATCCAACCAGTCCATCCTAAAGGAGATCAGTCCTAGGTGTTCATTGGAAGGACTGATGCTGAAGCTGAAACTCCAATACTTTGGCCTCCTGATGCAAAGAGCTGACTCATTGGAAAAGACCCTGATGCTGGGAGGGATTGGGGGCAGGAGGAGAAGGGGACAACAGAAGATGAGATGGTTGGATGGCATCACCGACTCAATGGACATGAGTTTGGGCAGACTCCGGGAGTTGTTGATGGACAGGGAGGCCTGGCGTGCTGCAGTCCATGGGGTGGCAAAGAGTCGGACACGACTGAGAGACTAAACTGAACGAAACTGAATAGCATTCTGGACAAAGAGATAAGCACTTGCAAAGGTGCTGAGGTGATAAGACCCAGAGGGCTTGGGAAGAAGGGCAGGGTGGATAGGAAAAGGGAGTGAAAGGAGCAGGATGAGATGGGGACTAGATAAAGCAGTTTTTTGAAAGGTACAAACTGGAATAGATTTTTTTTTTTTTTTTTAAAGATGGAATTTTTTATTATCACAGACATTTTTACCCAGATGAGTATTTATAGCAGAAAAATGACTACTTGCACAGAGTTTAGCAGTTTGGAGGTTAGCGGTAGATAATAGGAGTACAATTGCTTCTAGTTAGACAGATAACTATAATACAATAGACTTACTTGTGAAGCTAAACTCATAATTGGTCTCATAATTGGAATAGATTTTTAAAAGATAGTGTTGTTACAGTGTACATTAGATACTGGGAAGGTCAAGTTTTTGGTAATTAGGTAAATTGGATTATACTGACTGATTTCTCCTAAGAAATTAACTAAAAATTCTGGATAAAGAAAAATGTTTTCAGAAAAGCATTATGGCACTGATAAGATGATAAGAACTGTCAGGGTAAACTGTTAAGTGAAAGTTAGAACTTCTGTTAACTTAATTGTTGAAGTTGCTTTTGCCCTGATGAACCTAGCTGACTTGAGTGTTGATTTCCATAGTCCTGACCAGGGTGGGGAGTCAAACAGGAGACACTCCCGTGAAGCTGGTGCTCCCTCCCACCTTAGGTGTTTAGAGAGAACCGGAAGTGAACCCCACTCATTCCTCTTCCCTGAGAGTCTGAGCGGAGCCCTGAGCTTTAGGCTCAGAAGCTCAGACCTGCTCAGATGGGCCAAACTCAGATTACCTTCTTGTTGCTGCTGTTTAGGCACTTAGTCTTGTCTGACTGTTTTGTAACATGGACTGTGGTCCCCCAGGTTCCTCTCTCCCTGGGATTTCCCAGGCAAGAATACTGGAGTGGGTTGCCATTTCCTCCTCCAGGGGGTCGGGTATCAAAGCCCTGTCTCCTCCATTGGCAGGTGGGTTCTTTACCACTGAACCACCAGGGAAGCCCTCATATTGCCTGGATTATGTTAAAAAAAATCAGCAACCCAAAAACTCTCAAGCCGTGAAATCAGTTTTTGGTGGTTCTTAACTGGGCATGCCTCTTAAATATTCAGCAGAAGTGAATGTATACTCTCACTGGATTGTTACTTCCTTGTCTTCAACCTCAGCTTAGTCCCACAAATAATTATACAGGCTTAATAGACAGTTTAAGTCAAAAATGATAAAACATACAAGGAAACAGCACCAACAAAAGAAAAAAAAAAAAAAAGGAAACTGCCTTCAGCACAAGCAGGTTTGCAAAGACTTCACATATCAGAATTATCAGACGTGAATTACAGAGTAACTATACTTGCAGTGTTTATTAAACACAGACACGTTTGGGACTACTACTTGGCCCTTAAAAGTACAGACATGACCTAGCAGTATAGAAGAGAGAACGGTGGGAGGGAGGTCAGTGTGGAGGTGTGCTATGGTGCAGGCAACAGTTAATGAGGTGATGGTTTGGGCAGCTTGCAACGTGGAGACTGGAAGAAAGACAAGTAGGCATTCCCTGGAAACTTCTTATTTGACTGAATATCTGAGAGGAGCTGTGCTCTAGCTTTTATTTAAAGAGTTTTGAGGGGAGGAAAACATGATGAATTAAGATTTTGGTAAATTAGTTTGAGATAATTAAATTTTTCATGTGTTTTGATTGGTCTTTGGTTTGGAAATAAAAAATTATTAAATTTGTCACATATGATGCCAACCAATGCTTTTTGGTTCCTGGAAAGAAAGCCATAAACAGCTAATTATCTGATTTTGAATAAATTATTTGTATTTGAAGAGAATTCTTAGTGTTTTGAGGTACACTGTATTATGTATGAGTTTCTTTCGGGTTAGATCAAAGTTAATTAGCTCCCAAAGAGTTAATTCGATTCACTTATAAGTTACTACCCTCATCTTCAATTCTGTCAGAGAAATTTCTCTTTGTGTCTCTGATTGCTTATCATCTAATTAGCATTTTTTTAAAAAAGCCAGTTGAATTGAATATGAACTTTTGAAAGATAAATGCGAAGGGCCCCCCTCTGACCCCAGCCTCTTGTCTATCTGAACAACTTGAGCTGGTGGCTCTGTTGGTCGCATATGTGAGAGACAGCAGATGGTTGTAAAGATTTAAAATCTTGAGCACATGGCCACGAGTTGCTGTGCTTCGGAGTCGGTCAAGATGCTGGCCACATGTAGTGAGTGGTCGTACATGGGACAAGATGCTGCGCCCCAGGCTCCCCCAGTCTGATGGCTGCTGTGCCTTTTCCAGCCCTGAGTCCTAACACCTCTTCCCCTTCGGTTGTTTTTTAGGTTGTGTGTTTTATTGTTTTTTGGAGAGAGAGAGAGAGTGTGTGTGTTTGTGTGTGTGTGTGTGTGTGTGTGTTTTAGAGAAGGCGTTCTTTCAGCTGTGGATTGTAAGAATCTGTGACCAAGTGGTTTTGAAAAGGGAAAAAAACCAGACCTGCGTTTCTTTTTTCAGGTGCTATGGATGTCGGTTACCGAGTGCAGTCAGACGGGCTAACTGGAATTGCTTTGCAGTGAAAGCCTGTGCTGTACTGACTTGCTCCGTCGTGTCTGACTCTTTGTGACCCCAGGGACTGCAGCCCGCCAGGCTCCTCTGTCCATAGGGGATTCTCCAGAGAGGAATACTGGAGTGGATTGCCTCGCCCTCCTCCAGGGGCTCTTCCCAACCCAGGGATCGAACCCAGGTCTCCTGCATTGCGGGCAGATTCTTTACCAGCTGAGCTATGAGGGAAGCCCAGTGAAAGCCTTAGGTCCTTTGTTTAGTAGCCTGACCTGCTTCTGGCAGATTCCCGATTACTCACAGGTAGGGTTCATAGCTAGTTTTTAGGTCATTCCCAGAAGAGCTCAGTTTTTACTTGGTTTATTTTTTCCTGTGGAAAGCTATCCATTCAAAGCTGTGATTGTGAAAACTGTGATTAGATTACAGATAGTGACTCTTGTGTCAAGTCCTTGCATCTGACTTCTGATAAAAAAAAAAAATACAATCCTCATGTGATGGATAGAAGTACAAGTATGAGGCAGAGGGAAATAAATGTGTTTTCCGGAGCCAGGGTGGAGTGGAAACACCAGTTTGTGGAAGCAGAAACTCCCATTTCATGTGATGAAGAAATGCTTGTGGCATGCGGGACAGATGGAGTGTGAAATAGGGTCAGGAAAAGAGGTACCCAGGGACTGTGGTTTTAAAGTGCAATTTCAGAAGGAATGCACGCTGACTTCTGGATTTCAGACTCTTTGGCATTCTGAGGAAAGAAAGGACTTTAATTGGTCTGGCTTTTTTCCTTTAATCACAAAGTCAGGACAGAGTCATTCTGCAAGCTGCTCCCTCATTTTCTTTCTCATTGCCCATCAGGAACAGGCACTTTCTACACAGACAGGGGGTTTCCTTTTTTGAAATCAAAAGTTTAAATTGACATGGCCAGAAAGATCTAGGGTCATAATTTTCCTTAATGAGGCTTATGGAAGGAATTGTTAAGTGAACCTCCTGAGGAACAGAAACGTTCAAGCAACTTTTGTCAAATGATTGTTAGCCAAACTAGTCAGTTGTACATTGGGTTGGAATGAGTGTTTTTCGACACAGTTGGAGAGATCTGGACCCCTGCAGGCCCTTGACTTCCTTTCCAGGTGCTGCTTTGCTACGTTCTGCCTGGAGGGATAACCTCTCTGGCTTGGAGATAAAGTCACTTAACTGCATTGATGGATCTTATGATCAGTTCCTACCATACAGGTTCTGGGTTCCTCTCAGGAGATGATCTTACATCTTTATTGAGAAGGTTGAGACCATCTTGCATTAACCACCTCATCTCTTGCTAACTATAGATCATCACTTATTTCTTTTCTTCATTCTTCACTCTCAGAACTTCTTTCTCTTTGTTCATCCCAGACTTTATCTTCTCCAGCTTTCATTTCTTAGCTGTTTCTCTCTCCTGGCTTTCATTCTCCTCCCTTTTCTCATTCTTGCCACTTATTTTCTTCTGCCTACATACGTGGTAAGACCTCTCCTTTCCTTTAAAAAAAATCTTTTCTCCACTCTGTATCTCTGCTGCTTTACCACTTGATCTCTTTCCTTCATCATCCGCTTGGTTGTTCAGTTGCTCAGTTGTGTCCGAATCTTTGCTACCCCATGGGTTGCAGCACACCAGGCTTCCCTGTCCTTCACTATCTTCTGGAGTTTGCTCAAACTCATGTCCATTGAGTCAGTGATGCCACTGAAACTGCTGATTAAAGAGAATTTAAATTTTGATTCATTTATCCAATGGATTTTCCTCTGTCATGGTCATCTTCCTTAGCCCCTCTGTGGCCTTGACAGAAATTTTACTTTTTTCATGAATCATCACTTACATTTTTTACTGTTCTTCAGTATACTCTAATGACTGTGTAACTGTATTCAGGGATGTACGTAGTTTACTTAAACCTTCAACTGTCATCATTTACAACGTTTTTACATAAAACAACTTTAAATAACTATCTTTATGCATAATGTTTGCAGGCCTCTCCAATTATTTCCTTTACATCAGTTCAGTTCAGTTCAGTCACTCAGTTGTGTCAGACTCTTTGCGGGGTTTTTGCGACCCCATGAATCGCAGCACGCCAGGCCTCCCTGTCCATCACAAACTCCAGAGTTTACTCAAACTCATGCCCATCGAGTCGGTGATGCCATCCAGCCATCTCATCTTCTGTCATCCCCTTCTCCTCCTGCTGCCCCCAGTCCCTCCCAGCATCAGGGTCTTTTCCAATGAGTCAACTCTTCGCATCAGGTGGCCAAAGTGCTGGAGTTTCAGCATCAGTCCTTCCAATGAACACCTGGGACTAATCTCCTTTAGGATGGACTGGTTGGATCTCCTTGCAGTCCAAGGGACTCTCAAGAGTCTTCTCCAACACCACAGTTCAAAAGCATCAATTTTTCGGATTGATCCCTAGAAATCTAATTATTAGTTAAAACATACCTGGCATATCTGTAGAAGCAAGGACCACTGGCAGTTTATGATTTCACTTGATTTCCAAGTTAACTCCACAGATAGCAAAGTGGGGAAGGAACAAACGTACAGCCACTGATGAGGATCACAAGGAGGGCTTGTGATCTAGTGAGTTGAATGACCTAGAACTCTCTCTGGGTTCTTATCTGCTGCCTAGTCAGTCCCCTTGTTTGAGGGAAAAGGTTGAAATTACCAGTAGACATTGTGTGTCTTAGCCATAGGTGCTCTATACTTAATAGTCTAAGGGTTTTTGTGTGTTTTGAAGGTATGAAGCTGAAAAGAACTAACACTGCCTTTGTGTAATACCTTATCAATGGAATAGTATTAATCATTGCTACTTACTTGTTTATTATTTTTCAAGTTCCAATTTTTCTCTTGCTGTTCCAAAATGCATTTAGCCTTTCCGATTCAGACTGTCTAAAAATTTTTCAACAGGTGCTAGTTAAATTAGATGTTTTTCCAAAAAAAAAAAAAAAATTCCTATTTCTAAATTTTTAGTTGCCAAGAATTGGGGAGGAGGGAAGGAAATGTGTATGGTTATAAAAGGGCTTCCCTCATAGCTCAGTCGGTAAAGAATCTGCCTGCAATGCAGGAGACCAGGTTCGATCCCTGGGTTGGGAAGATCCCCTGGAGAAGGAAATGGCAGCCCACTCCAGTATTCTTGCCTGGGAAATCCCAAGAACAGTGGAGCCTGGCAGAGTACAGTCCGTGGGGTCACAAGCGTCGGACGTGACTTAGCGACTAAACCAACAATAAAGGGGCAATCCAAGCAACCATCATTTTATTTTGTGATTTTTGATACTCTGATGTTTCTTGGTCTGTGACAAACCTGAAATCAGGTTGATATGTATAAGTATTACATTTCATCTAGATCTTTTTCATTAAGCTTCTCTACCATGAACAGAAGAAACAAACTTTTTTTAAAATTTCACTATTTACAAAGTTTTTTAAAATGTGAAATAATTTTCTTTTTTCTCTCCCTTTCAGCCATGAAGACTTTGAATTTATTTCAGGAACACGAATGCGCAAACTTGCCCGAGAAGGCCAGAAACCTCCTGAAGGTTTCATGGCTCCCAAGGCCTGGGATGTGCTGGTGGAGTACTACAAATCTTTGGAGAAGGCTTAAGCTGTTCACCCAGCCAGTTCACCTTTGACACCACACCGAATAACAAGAGGGGACCACGTAGTTACTGTTGGCATTTTTTTGTGGTGGTATCTGTCCAGACATGCATCCCCCAAACAGACCCCTTTCCTTAAGTATTAACAGCATCGTTTGGTCTGCCTTATGAGTTCTGTTTTGAACTAGTGTAACACACTCCTGGTTTTAGTGTATCTTTTCCAACTTATTGTAGTTATATTCCTACAGTCCAGTTTTAAAACCTTGTCTTTTTGTATTATATTTATGCTTCTGTCTTATCATTTTTTCAAGCTCGTATATCAGTTGTAACCAATAGTATACACATTGAATCTCACTTTTCATGTCTTGAAAAAAGAAAAAAAGATCCACTAAACAATAAACTTGGCTAGGTCTTGTTTTGGGAATTTTACAAGACATCTGTAGAAATTAGATTTTTTTTTTTTTTTCTGACAGTGAAAATATAAACTGCTTTCTTCTTTCCCCTCAGCTATTGATCTCTTAACTCTTATAATCTAAGGTATATTAATGTCTATGTAAACTCTGAATGAACTTTCTTGATTCAATAAAATTAAACTTTTTGGCTTCTTATTTATGTGATTTTTAAAAAATATTGTTATGTTTACACATACTTACCCTTCGTGTGAGAAAGTTTCTGGTGGAGAAAGGAATCTAATAATTAGTAGAATCGAATAATCAGTTCCAAGTACTGTTTCATAGTGAGTTTTTAAGTGGGAAAATAATGATGCATTCTCAATCCATCCAAAACCTCAGCCTCTTTTCCCAAATATCTCTCTAATATTCTTAAATACCTCAGATGGTGGTACTAGTAGTAGACCATGATGGAGGGATGTTAGGGTTTGCCCGTCAGTTTATCTGGAGTGGGGGACAACATATCAAGTTTGCTTTTGTAGAATATCCCAAATACTCGAGTCGTGGTTTCATGGTGGCAGTGATGGAGTCAAGATTCTGGGGGCAGTGAGTATGCAGTGGTGATGGCACCCATGGTATCGGGATCTCCTGGGCAGTATTATCCTATCTCAAATATTCCAGTGGAATGACCTTGGCTGAGTCCTCTGCCTCTAACTTCTCATTTCTGATCATTTTCTAAGCCTTATTCTCTTGCCTTTTCCATCAGTTCTGTAAGATACCCAGCAGTTTTCCTACATATTCCTTTGGTGCTTAAATTATCTGCAGTTTCTGTTTACCAAGAGCCCTGGTCATAACAGGTGGCAAGTGGAAAAAAAAAATGTGTCTTTCACATTAAAATCTTGATAGTGCTAAATTGAAGCTGATTTTTGCTGTTAACATTTTTTTTTTAAGGTTTATTGCTTTATTTTATTTCTGACTGTGCTGGGTCTTCATTGCTGTGCATGGGCCTTCTCTAGTTGCAGTGAGCGGGGGCTCCTTGGAGTTGCAGTGCTCAGGTTTCTCATTGTGGTGGCCTCTCTTGTGGAGCACAGGCTCTAGAATGTATGAGCTTCAGTAGTTACGGCGTGCGGGCTCAGTGGTTGAGGCTTGAGGTTCTCTAGGCACTCGGGCTTCGTTTCTCTGCAGCATGTGGGATCAAACCCATGTCCCGGGCATTGGCAGGAGGATACCTCACCACTGGACTGCCAGGGAAACCCTACTGTTAACATATTTTAAAAGTGTAAATACAGAGGAAGGAATTTTAGTTCTTGGCACTCAGAACACTTACCCTTTTAAAATTACAAAAGTATACTTGTAAAGTCCAGATGAGAACATGAAGAACAGAAACCAATGGCATTAAGGTAAAATGTGGTTGAAAAAGCAGCTTTGTGTTCTGTTGTTCCCGAGTTAGTTGTGTTCTATCATATAATTGTCGTTCCTGAGTTCGTCCCATTGTGGAATTTGCCGTCACCCCCCCAGAGAGGCACATGATGAAAACGTGATTCTAGGACCCAGTGTTCTTGGAATTGGCCAGGCACCTGTGTGTTCTGGAAAGATGGAGAAGAAAATAAAAGTACCCAGTGATTTCTACAAGTCCACAGGTCGGTATGTGTGTCTTTAATCTACAGTTATGATATATGTAGAAATTTTATTTTTTCCTTTCCAGTTCATAAAAATGAGCCCAAACCAGTCTTTAAAAGCTTCAGCCCTTACACCAAGCCTCTCCTGCCAAGTGGTCTTGGAAATCTCAATGCCATTTTTATCTATCCATCAGCTGGAAAAGTGAATGGAAAAATAATAATTTTTTTTCTTTGAAGGAAGTAAAAGAAAGTGCAGTCATCTTGGCAGAAGTATAATGTTTTAAATCTGTCAATTCTCTATTCCACTCTGATAATCAAGACCATGGATTTGCATTTCATTTCCATCCAAGAGGAAAACAATTATGTGCATCTCTTGGAAGTTAGCATTTGAATGCTTTATCAGGAAAAATTCAGAAGTCATGCTTTCCACATATGGTATATTTTTATTAGCACATATGTATCCAGGGCTGAGTTGGCTCATGAAGTAAGGAAGTATGTGCCCACTGGGCTTCTTTTATGTGTGGGCTATATTACTTAGAGGGTCTGTAAGCTTCTTTGTATTTCTGTGGATTCCATTTTCTCCTCCACACAGTCTTGTCCTGGATATAACTATATGTAAGTTGTGCCAAACACATTCTGCCCACCTAACTCAGTCAGTCTTTCTGGTCTGAGGTAAAAACTGGGCTTCCTAAAGGTAAGTACTTGAGGACTATAATTGAGTAGGGGTGTGTTGAGATTGGAAAATTTTTTTCCTAATTTTCCATTTTACCAGATTCTTAGGAAAATGGCACCAGAGTTTAAGGCCTGGATTCAAGGAGCTGAAATTGGAAACAGGGAAAATCTCATCATGGACCTTTATCTCCCAGACCTGCACCAGCACTGAACATCTGTAATGACCTGCCTTTGTTAAAAAATCATGGCTACCTGAAAAGGGAAGGTGGGGCCGGGGAGGGAATAAATTGGGGATCAGGGATTAACAGATACACATTACTATAGGGAACTGTATTCAATGTCTTATAACCTATGACAGAAAAGAATCTGGGAAAAACCCATATAGACATATACATGTGTATAAATCAGTTTGCTCTACACCTGAATCACTGTGAGAGTTGGACTATAAAGAAAGCTGAGCGCCAAAGAACTGATGCTTTTGAACTGTGGTGTTGGAGAAGACTCTTGAGAGTCCCTTGGACTGCAAGGAGATCCAACCAGTCCATCCTAAAGGAGATCAGTCCTGGGTGTTCATTGGAAGGACTGATGTTGAAGTTGAAACTCCTACTTTGGCCACCTGATGCACAGAACTGACTCATTGGAAAAGACCCTGATGCTGGGAGGGATTGAGGGCAGGAGGAGAAGAGGATGACAGAGGATGAGATGGATGGCATCACCGACTCGATGGGCATGAGTTTGAGTAAACTCCGGGAGTTGGCGATGGACAGGGAGGCCTGGCGTGCTGCCGCCCATGGGGTCGCAAAGAGTTGGACAAGACGGAGCAACTGAACTGAACTGAAATATTGTAAATCTACTATGCGTCCATTTATAAAAGAAAACGTGTCCCCTGAAATGAACTGAACACCGACTTGCTCTCTGCTTTGTTTCCAACAGCCCTAACTTGTCCTCTTTAAGTTTTCTTTCTGAGTGTATAACCACCTCTATTGCCCAAGGGAAAGTATCTGTTAAAAATTAACCTGAAAAAAAAAAAATTAACCTGGAGCCTTGCTTCACAGTTGGATCCTCAAGGAAAAAGCCTAATGAAGGAGAGAGAGTTCTGTCTGACCTGTGACTGGTTCACCCCTTGACTGCCCAGAGTCTGCCCCGAATGACTTTGAACCTCAGTATGTGGCTAGTGCTATTTTGTGTGATGTAGAGGCACATCTGTATATTCTATTTAGGTTTGCAGTTGTAGCAAATTTGACTTTTGATAAGTTGCGGGCAATTCCAGTGGGCGACATACTTGGGCTATGCAGCCATTAAGAGAGTTTTGAGTGAAAGGCAAGTTTAAAGTTTTTAGGAGATGTGCAGACTTAAGCAGAGACACAAGTTTAAAAGGAACTATAGTTTTGTGGTTAAGAATTCAAGCTCTATGGAGAACAGTGGGGAAGTTCCTTGAAAAGCTAAAAAAAATAGAGCTACCAGCGGGCTTCCCTGATGGCTCAGATGGTAAAGAATCCACCTGCAATGTGAAAGACCTGGGTTTGATCCCTGGGTTGGGAAGATCCCCTGGAGGAGGGCGTGACAACCCACTCCAGTATTCTTACCTGGAGAATCCCATGGACAGAGGAGCCTGGTGGGCTACAGTCCTTGGGGTCACAAAGAGTCGGACACGACTGAGTGACTAAGCACACAGGACGTATGACCCAGCAATCCCACTGCTGGGCATTTATCTGAAGAAAACCATAATTCAAAAGGCATGCACCCTGATGTCCACTGCAGCACTATTTACAATAGCCAGGATATGGAAGCAACCTAAATGTCCACTGATAGAGGAATGGATAAAGAAGATGTGATACACATATAAAACGGAATATTATTCAGCCATAAGGAGTGAAGTAGTGCCATATGCAGAGATATGGATGGATAGAGAATGTCAGAGTGAAGTAAGTCAGAGAAAAATATCATGTAATACTGCTTATATGTGAAATCTAGAAAGACGGTAGAGGTGAACTTATTTTCAAAGCAGAAACGCAGTCACAGATGTACAGAACAAACTTAGAGTTGCCAAGGAGGGCAGAGGAGGGTGGGGTGAATTAGGAGACCTGTGCTGACATATACACACTACTGTGTATAAAATGGATAACAAGTGAGAACCTGCTGCCCAACGCAGGGAACTCGACCGGGTGCTTGGTGGCGACCTTGATGGGAAGGAAATTTTAAAAAAGACTGTACAAGCCCTGCTCTTTGTTATTATTTAATCGTGTTTGTTGGCCAAGTAACACAGTGATACCAATATTTATGAGACTAGACCTTGTAATCTTTGCTTTGTAATACCATTCTCTAGACCACTGAGCAAAGTGACTAAATATACTATGTTAGATACAAATCTAAAGGCAGTCAAAACACAGTATCCCTGTTTTAGCCACACTTTCCCCTCACTTTTCCCCTGTGTTCAGCTTCTCCTGTGTTTCCTAGATTAAGAAAACAAGTACAGAGAAAAATCAGAAAAATACATTTGCTTAAAGTAAGCATAGACCAATCCTATGAAAAACTGATAGTACATTGGGAAAGCATCATCCAGAGAAAGGTCAAGATTAGAAAGGTCAGTTAATTAATTAATAAAGGTCAGTTTATTCTCAACATAGAAGATCTGCTTTAATTAACTTGGTCATTACTTAACATTAAAGCTGCATTTTACAAGTGTTAACATTTTCATTTAAAAGTTCAGTTTATTGATATGTCTGATAAAGCATAAAATCTTAAATATATTTAACTTTTAGAATTGAACTATAAGTGGTGTTTCATGTACTAGACAATTTTTTACATCTTCTGTAGATATAACAGGAATAAAGGTAATATGAAGTACAAGATTGTATACCATTTCCCAGATAAATTCCCAGAAATTTTTTTTCCTATTTGTATAGTCAAAAGATCTCATAGCTAAGAGAGGATAATGAATAAATAATTTAAGTATATCCTGAGTAAGCAATAAAAATCATAATAGTAGCTAACATTTGCTGAGTGCTTGCTCTTATTTGCCAGTCACTGTGCTAAGTCCTTTACATGTTAAGAAAGGAGAAGAAAAATTTTTCAAAGAATTAAAAATTAACAGTATAGTAAAGTTTTGTTAGAGAAATTGACATTGAAAGTTAACTTTGATAAAGAGGTCGAGTATAAGATAAATGTGCAAAAACCAAAACCACATAAATGTGAAAAAATAAAAATCTCTGTATTAACAATAATTGACTACAAATGAAAATGTCTGATGGAGAGGTCATCAAGAGGACATGACTGCCAGGCGACCTGCGAGCTGGATGCGGAAAATCAGAGATGCCTCGTCTCTATTCATCCTTGGAATGTACGTTCTCCTTACCATTCCCGCAGCCAGAGCCATTTCAAGGATGCAGCCTTGAGAGGGAACGTGCTGTTGAGACCATCTTGACAGTACTTATCAGTACCCTGTCAAGGATGCTGACAGGATTCTAATGGGAGGCTGTGGAGCTGTGCTCATTGCACAGCCTGTGGGGACAAGCCTCCCAAGTTAAGTCCTGTTGCTTAGTAGGACTGGGCCTAGTAATCGAGAGCGGCTGCCTCATTCCTCTTTCCCCACCCGCTATGTTCAGGAGCTGTTTTCACATTTCACCTGGGAAATTCCTGAGTTTGTGAACCTACGATGTCCCAATAATGACAGTCAAACAACCTGTAAAATACTTAGGAACAAAATTAAGAAGAAAAGAAACAGGGACTACTTGAGTAAAACTGTAATTTTATGAAAAGTCATAAAAGCAAGATCTAAAAAAGTGGAACAGTTTACCATGGTCCTAGGTGAAAAAATGTAACAATGTCAGTCTTCCAGAATTTATGATTTGAAGGCAATTAAAACCTCAATGAATTTTTTAGGGAGAGGAATTAGATAAAATTTTATCAGTTCATTAGGAATAACAAATACCAAAAAGGCAAGATAATTGTAAGAGGTGAGAGGAGACAACTTACCTACTGACTCAAAGACTCAGGAAAAGTGTGGGGAGTTGCTTTAAGCTGCTGAGTTTTGGGGTGCTTTGTTATACAGCAATAACTGATTAAGACAGGCCTTACAGCTCATGTATCCTAACTGTTGTACTCACCTGAGGAGAGGGCTGGGGAAATTTGAGTTATGGTAAAGGTAAAAAAAAAAAAGCAAACTGGAGTAGGACCTAGAAGCTTTATGATTAGAAGAATAAATGATAGAATCAATTAAAATAGTAGCAAGATAGAAAACAGAACTAGACAACAATGTGTACATATATATATATGTAAAAGACTGTTCAGTTACAGAGCTAAAAAACAGAATATATCCTTGATAAAATAAATAGATAAGCACAGGAGTTGGCAAACTATGATCTGGCTTGCTGCCTTTTTTGTAAACAAAGTTATATTGGAGCATAGCTACACACATTTAAGTATTCTCTGTGATTGCTCTTGTGCCCTAGTAGCAGAGCCGACAGAGAAGGCAATGGCACCCCACTCCAGTACTCTTGCCTGGCAAATCCCATAGATGGAGGAGCCTGGTGGGCTGCGGTGCATGGGGTCGCTAAGAATCAGACACGACTGAGGGACTTCACTTTCACGCATCGGAGAAGGAAATGGCAACCCACTCCAGTGTTCTTGCCTGGAGAATCCCAGGGACGGGGCTCTGGTGGGCTGCCGGCTATGGGGTCGCACAGAGTCGGACACAACTGAAGCGACTTAGCAGCAGCAACAGAGCTGAGTAGTTGGGACAGAGACCCCATTGCCTGAAAAGCTGAAAATGCTTATCATCTGGCCCTTTACAGGAAGAAATTGCCGACCCCTGCTCCAGGCTGATAATTACTCCTATAGCATGGCATTCCCATGGCAGAGCTCCTACTAACAGGAGAGGACAGACTCAGGGAAGGGAGAAATATACTCGATATTTAGTCTGTATATCTCACCCTTCTATTCTCTTCTTCACGTTGGATGGGAATGAGATGGCAACAGGGGAGAGACTCAGATCCTCAGCAGATGTAACCTTGTGAAGTCAGAGTGGTACATGCTCAGCTGCCTCCTATCGTGGAAGTGAGATTGAAAGCTTAATGACAGTAACATGTCCAAATAATTTGATTGTCAGGCATGCTGTCTGACTCGATTTGGAGCTATATCAATTGAATTGTTTACTGAATAGGACAGTTTTCAGCATTATGTTGATGCAGCAGCATTTCACATACAATGTGTGAGTCCTTAACCAACAGGGTCCTATTCTATAGCACAGGGAACTCTGCTCAATGTTATCTGGCAGTCTAGGTGGGAGGGGAGTTTGGGGGAGGATGGATACATGTGTATGTATGGCTGAGTCCATTTGCTATCCACTTGAAACTGTCACATTTTTAATTGGCTATATGCATGCTAATTAGCTTGTCATGTCTGACTCTTTGCAACCCTATGGACTGTAGCCCGCCAGGCTCCTCTGTCCATGGGGATTCTTTAGGCAAGAAGACTGAAGTGGGTTGCCATACCCTCCTCCAGGGAATCTTCCAGACCTGGGGATCAAACCCGCATCTCTTATGTCTCCTGCATTTTTGACAGGAGGGCTCTTTACCATTGGCACATAAAAAAGTTTTTTAAAAAAATCAACACTAAATAAAAAAGCCAAAAATAATGTATGAATCCAAATAACTATGTTTTAAAAGTAGATACAAGGCAAAAAAATAAAAACAAATACAAATTTTATTAAGCAGTGGTTTCAATAGTAGTTCTTTCACTTTTATGCATTCAGTGATTGTCTAAGCAATTACAGATTCAAGATGACTGGTGACAGAACATTAGGTTTATCAGCAGGAACACCAAATACGTAATGCTGACAGATCATCATGTATGTGTTCAGGGCATATAAGCTAAGATTCCTCTGAGAATGTTCACCTTTGCATTTCCTGACTTCCATGTTTAAACTTGTATCCTGTGCATTGTGTTAACATTTTTCTTTGCACTTAGCTTCCTTTTAAAAAATGAGAACAAAAGAAAAAATTTAATATCCCAATCCCTAAGGACAGTCACCGTATACCACATAATAGATGCTTTGAGGGACTTGAGTTTCTTATATTTTTAAATCTTTGGAACATAGGGAAGGTATAGGGTTCCTTTTATTCATATCTCTAATGGATTAAAAGTATTGTGCTCAAAATTTGCATAAAAGCTTTTCTTTTACTGCCAGAAATAAATGAAAGCGAATAAAGGACCTCAAATCAAGAAAAGAAAATGTAATACAGCTTAGAGACAAACTTGGAAACTCAGTTTTAAGTGATTAAAATATATGAATTTAAAAGGCCATCTTTTTAAAAAAGGAACTGGGGTGATGACATCGTCCACCGTGATAAACGCTGAAAGAGAGCACAGGTGATAGGGTAAAAGCAAGGGACTTTGGGGTATTATAGTAAGTGAGATTTTTAAAAATATGAAAGTACTTTTCCAGATCTTTCCATATAGTAGGTATTCAACATATGTTTGCTTCCTCCCCTTTCGAGGGAGACACTGTGTGTTTCCCGTACTCTCTTGTAGCTATCATTGGCCATGGGACCAATTTGGGCCAAGGAGACATAAGAGGGATTTTGTTCAGGTTGATCCCTGGGTTGGGAAGATCCCCTGGAGAAGGGAAAGGCTACCCACTCCAGTATTCTGGCCTGGAGAATTCCATGGACTGTAGAGTCCATGGGGGTCACAAAGAGTCAGATATGACTGAGTGACTTTCACTTTCTTTTGCTTTTCTTAGAAAAGAGGTGACACATGATATTTCTTTTTTTTTCTGTCTGGTAGGCAGACCTCAGAATGCTTCCTCGGCAAGCTCTGTAATGAGATATGGTACATGGTATTTAGCAATTTCTGTTGTATTTGAACAAAGTTTGTATGTTTGTTTAAAAGTTATGTTTTGATTTGTATCTGCATTCCAATTAAAGACTTTGATAAGCTTTGGACTTGATTATCAGCTCTGGAAAGTGAGGTTTATGGAGAAGTTATTGTCAAGAACCACTTAGGAAAGCCCTGATCCCTTGAACATTTTGGGAAATATGCTGAGAATTTGCAGCTAGAGACAGAGGTGGATCAAGGATGGTCCTCACCTGAACTTGGGCTTTGGTAAGTTCTTCCTCCTTTGCTAAAAGGTTGAAACTTATCTGCTCTCCCATAAATAATTCTCAAGGATTCCTGAAACACTAACAGCCCATGTAATCTTTTTAAGGAATAGAGCAAGACTACAACTAACAACAGGACATTTTTTAATGTGGGTTTTTTTTTTTTTTTTTGATCCTAGATTACCTTTTGCAGTTTGCTTGGTTCAAGACTGCATCCAGCAAATGATGAACACCCTCTAGATAGCCCAGGCTCCTTGAAAGCCTCATCATCAATTCAATGGGGTTTTAACTTTTCAGAAGGAAAAGTTAACAGGAATGTGAAGTACCTCTCGACATCTCTAGATTTCTCCAAAGTCAGCCCTGCCTTAGAAGACCCTCCAAACTAGGGAAATAAGCTGATGTAACCTACGAGGTGTAAAGCTTCCTGTTGTCCTTTCAGCTGAGGTTTCAGGAACTTGGGACTTCCCTGGTGTCTCAGACGGTAAAGAATGTGCCTGCGATGCTGGAGACCTGGGTTCGATCCCTGGGTCAGAAAGATCCCCTGGAGAAGAGAAAGGCAGCCCACTCCAGTATTCTTGCCTGGAAAATTCCACAGACAGAGAAGCCTAGTGAGCTACAGTCCATGGAGTCACAAAGAGTCAGACATGACTGAACGACTAACACTTCTGGAAACTCAATACAGACATTTTTCTCTTTAGAGTCAAGCTGTCCTCACATTCTATTTCCACCTGTCTTTCTTCATGGCAATCCTGCTACACTAGAGAGGTTTTTTAATATGAGGAAAAAGAACACTTCAGTCTCAGAAAGATGCTTAGCATCAAAGTCCTCTAGTCAAGCTCTTCAACATTTACAGTTTTGGGTTTTTTGTTTGTTTGTTTATTTGTTTTTTAAGTTTTCTTAATGCTCTGAGGAACACAAGGCAGTTCTCCCACACCTCCTACGGTCTGAGCATCCCCTTCCCTTGAGAGACATCTCACTGCTGCTTTGGCGGCCAGCAACCCCTTGTGAAAGGTTCCCACCCTCCTCCAGTCCTGAAGTCACCACAGGACAGGGTTATGAAAGGACTTGATTATGGGACGCAATTATAGGAGAGTCTCAGACTCTGTTCAAGCAAGTGACTTTTTATGATAACCAGGGCTACCAGTTCCTGGAACTTACTTAAAAATGAAATCAATTGAAAAAAGTGTTAGAGAAAATCTTCTTCACAAAAAAACAGGAATAAAATATAACCAGTGGAAAACTACAAAAATGGGAAAATTTCCAGCTACACTAGATTTTTTAAAATTGCTTCCTAAAGGTTTTAGTGTTTTCTTTTTCTTTACAATTTTTTTCTTTGGAGTTTTATTGAGATATAATTGACAATCAGAACTGTATAAATTTAAGGTATACAGCATAATAATTTGACTTTCATCATGAAATGATTCCCATAGTATGTTTAGTGAACAGCATCATCTCATATAGATATAAAAGAAGTAGAAAAAGATGTTTTTTTTCTTGTGCTGAGAACTCAGAATTTACTCTTAACAGCTTTCATCTATAACTTACAGTGGTGTTAATTATCTTTATCAGGTTGTATATGATATCCTTAGTACTTATTTTATAACTGGAAGTTTGCACTTTTTGACCACGTTCATCCATTCCCACTCTTCCCTAATCCCTGCCTCTGGTAACCACAGGTCTGATCTCTTTTTCTATGAATTTTTTTTTAAGTGTAAATGCCCTACAACACTGTATTAGTTTCTGTTACACAACATACTGATTTGAAATTTCTATACATTTCAAGATGATCAACATAAGTCTAGTTTCCATCTGCTACCATACAAAGATATTATATAATTACTGACTATATTCCCACACTGTACATTTCATCCCCATTATTAGATTTCTTGTTAATGCAAATTAAAATGTCTTGTTTTATTCTGACTAGGATGCACTGAAATGAGTTGTGAGGTGTGAGAGCCTGGGGGAGTTTTGATGCCTCCAAGACCTGTAACTGGGCCCTTGAGTGTTCAGGAGAGCATTGTTCTGCCCTACCTCCAGCACTTGGAGGATTACTGATGTCCTTTTGTTTATTTAATTTTGTCTGTGCTGGGTCTTCGTTGCTGCCTGGGCTTTTCTCTAGCTGCGGAAAGTGGGGGCTGCCATCCAGCTGCATGAGTGGGCTGCTCATTGCAGTGGCTTCTCTTTTTGTGGAGCTTGGGCTCGAAGGCATGAGCTTCAGTAGTTGCGGCTCCTGGGCTCTCGAGAAGAGGCTCAGGTGTTATGGCCCACAGGCGCAGTATGCGGGATCCTCCGGGAGCGGGGATGGAACCTGTGTCTCCTGCATTGGCAGGCAGATTTTTTTTTTAGCCACTGAACCACCAGGGAAGCCCGCTGATGTTATTAATGAGCAGAAGTTCACACGTGAGGAAGGGTGAAGTTGACTGCAGTAAGAAGGAAGCATTTACATTGGCCCCAACAGGATCAGCCAGGAGTGTGACTTGAAGCAAGCAGGGTTTCAGGTAAATAATTGGCCATGGTGTGCTGAGCGGAGAGGAGAACTGCAGAGGATTCACTGAAAGAGGTCATATTTTTTTCAGAGGGATGGTGAGGAGGGGCCCACCGTAGGTGTTAAGAGAAGCGACAGGGAAGGGAGGGCACCTTTGCCATCTTCCCAAATAGATCCTGGCGCTCAGAACTCTGACCTGGTCTCTGGTGACCACATAGGCTTTAATGTCTTTGGTTCACTAGTGGGTGAGCTTCTGACAATAGGAGCTCAAATTTATTTCTGTTGTGACCGCTCCACATACCAGATGTGTCTGCTTTTAGGGTCTGTGTCTCAGGAAAGCCTCTGGGGGTCTTTCTTCTCCCTCTTCTGGTGGCCTCTCCCTAACGGCTCCAGCAGGACCTTCCCGTTACAGGACACGCCCTCTGTATATTAAGAACACCTGTGAAGCTACCAATTCACCATTGAATTTCTAGATTGTTTCTTGGAAAACTGCAGATGTCTTTTCCTAATCAGAATTTCAGGATGTAGGAGAAAGAGTCCTGAGGAAATAATGCTAATAGGTAAGATTTACTGTGCGTTCCAACGTACTAGGCATTGGGTGAAGGGTTTGACATACATGAACTCCTCTAATCTTCACGACTCTACGGGCCATGGAAGAGGCTGCCTCACAGGCATCTCGGCAAGGGGCAGGGGCCGAGTTCTGGCGGATTCAGGTCTGCCGCATGCTTACCAGCCTGTGCTCAGGCTCCTGACTACCGGCTGCAGCAGCTCTGCCCACGCCTGGGGCCTCCATCTAAAGTCAGTGGGGTTCATGGCATTTCTGCAGGACCACCACAGAGCTGAAGAGTGGGGCTCCCCTGTTATCGGAGGGTCTCTGGTCTGGAGTTCCCGGTGAGCAGCACCCCAAGAGCAAGTGAAACTAGACCAAGCCAGAGGAAAAAAAGGTTTAGACTTTATTTTATTATCCAGATTTTTTTTTTCCTCCTGGGAGTTGTTAATGGGCTCTGCCTGTGACAGGTGAATTTAATCGCTTTCTGCTCATAAAAATCATTAAAGTTGTTAAATTTTTCATATAAAACAATGTTCTGAGGACCATTAATAAAAATTTATATTTATTTTAAAATATAGACTATATTATCTTTTTCAATTTTAATTTTCTGTTTTTATCTTTCATAACTAGGGCTAATTACAGTGGACACGTGCAAAAATAAAATCACATACATTAAGTTGGCTATTATTATAAAAATAAAAAACAGTAAGTGTTGGTGAGGATGCAGAAAAATCACAAGCTTAGTGCACTGCTTTTTGGAGTGCAAAGTGGTGCAACAGCTATGGAAAATAGTATGGTGGTTTCTCAAAAAAGTTAAAACGTATACTGCCATAAGATCCAGCACTCAGCTTTTAGTTATACACCCAAAAGAATTAAAAATAGAGGCTCAGATATTTGGGCACCAGTGTTGGGAATTCTGCCCAGAAAGGGAAACATACCCTTGGGCTTAATGACTTACAAATTTGTATAATTTGCTAGGATTTCAAAACTTTTTTTTTCTACTTTTGTTTCCCAATCTTAAAAGATAGAATAATATAAATTTTCTTACTATATAATCAGGATAAACAATGCTAACTGCTATAAAAGTAATGTCTAGATCTCAATGGCTTAATACAAATACAGTTTTTTTCTCGTGCCTATCACAGTCGTTAGGTAGATGTAGATGATTCCATTTTCTGACATGGTTACTTTCAATCTATGGCTTCCTTGATCACCGTGGAAGAACAGTGAACAGATACAATCCTGCAAGGGCTTCAGGACCAGGCCTTGAAAGTGGCCTTTATCTCCTGCTCTCTTCATTCCATTGATCAGGATTGGCCACGGGACTGCAAGCCAACTTTGTGGAACTCTGAGAAATGTAATCTTCTTGAATTCTCAGGAAGCATTAAAGGAATTATTGAGCATTTAGCTAGTCTCTGTCACAATTAAACTTTTTTCTTGATTTTTTTTCCCCAAAAGATTTAAGCTATACTATGAAGATTCAGATGAGAAAACATGATAACGTAACACTTGAATGAGGACAATTAGAAAATGAAAGTGAGATATTTTGTACTAAGCGTTTGTTTTATGAGCTTGAAACCGTTTCCTTACATATCATGCAACCATGATTGCTATTCCTTTCCTCATTGTGACAGCTCAGAATTCATACACCAAAACAATTTCGGCTGTGCCTGAGTCAAGCAAGACATCCAAATGGAAATTATTTGTTTAATTAGCCTCATCCACATGACTTATTTTTGCTCTTGATGTAAGCATAAGAAGTACGAAACAGTCTGATATCACCTTCCCCACTCTATAAAAAACAGAAGCATAGAAAACTTAGCTAAGATTGTCATGTGAGCAATTGTCATAATGCTTACATTCCCAAGGCAGATGGAGAATGGGTCTGGGAGGGCTCCCTTAGCAAAGCTGTGTTCATGGATCCTGAATTTGAGCTCATGAACGATGTCCTTGACTGTGTGTCATGCTTGGTCATGGTTAGAAAGCTTATTTCAATATGGAGTTGTTGTCTAGTTGCTAAGTCGTGTCCAACTCTTTTGTGACCTCATGGACTGTGGCCTGCCAGGCTCCTCTGTCCATGGGATTTTCCAGGCAAGCGTACTGGAGTAGGTTTCCATTTCCTTGTCCAGGTGATCTTCTGATGCGGGGATCAAACCTGCCTCTCCTGCTTGGCAGGCAGATTTGCCACCACCGAGCCACCTGTGTGTGTGTGTGTGTGTGTATGCTAAGTCGCTTCAGTCACGACCGACTCTTTTTGACCCCACGGACTGTAGCCTGCCAGGCTCCTCTGTCTGTGGATTCTCTAGGCAAGAATACTGGAGTGGGTTGCTATGCCCTTCTCCAGGGGATCTTCCCAACCCAGGAATCGAACTTGCCTCTCTTATGTCTCCTGAATTGGCAGGCAGGTTGTTTACCACTAGCGCCACCTGGGAAGCCCTATTTCAATATGACTCTGTGAGAGATATGGCTTCCGGGGTGGCTCAGATAGTGAAGAATCTGCGTGTAAGGCAAGAGACTTGCATTCAATCCCTGGGTTGGGAAGATCCCCTGGAGGAGGATATAGCAACCAATGGCAGTATTCTTGCCTGGAAAATTCCAAGGACAGAGGAGCCTGGCAGGCTACAGTCCATGGGGTCACAAAGAGTCTGACACGACTGAGAGACTAACACACACTGAGCCAAATGCTCTATTTCTCTGATAAGGGTCAAGGGCAAGTATGATACGGGGAAAGTTATTTTATGTCTCTGACCCTCTCAGCGTTTTCTTGCCTATAAAACAAAGATCTCACAGAGATTTGGGGTTTGGTAAGGTTAAAATGCTTGAAAGCAGCTAACTCAAATTTCCTGGCACATAGTAAGGGTTTCATAAATTTCATACTGAATTTTATTGTCATTGTCCTGTATTTTTTAGTCAGAGCTGCATCTCCATCTGATGTGGCACTTGAGCAGGCGAGAAGGACATAGACCATGGTGCAGAGGGAACAAACATCAGGTTAAGTACTACAACCTGGCCCTCTGACTCTGTGCTATAGCAGATGGTAATCAGCTTGTTCTGTAACGTGTGAGATTTATAACCAAGTTTGAATTCAGTTTTTTAGTCTTGTGGAGTTGAAAGAGGAAAGAATGATGGGATGACGGGCAACATAAATAGACTTATAGTCATAATCCAGTGAGTATGTCTGGCGATATGGAAGTAGGATGAGAGAATATGGCCAAATACGTTTGAATGAATGATGACCTGGCCCAGTGTGATGTGCTGGGAGCTTCCTGGCAAGCGCGGCATGAAGCATGTCAGGGCCCTGAGGGTCTCTTCTGTTCTCTAAGTATCTCAGATCCACTTGCCAGGGAAGATCTGAGCAAGAGAGGTTGGTCTCATGCCTGGAGCTGTCTTATCAGCTCTGTATTACTCTATTTCCATTTTCATCCATCTGCGTCCAGGACTAGGTACTGGGAAGAAGTAACTGCAAAGAAAATCTTCAGTTTCTCTTGTATTCAGTATACAGGGGCAGTAGGGATTTGTCACTGGCCAATCATTTCACCTTTCTGGGTGTGGGAAGGGAAGGATAACATCTGTTTTGAAAACTTCACAGTGAACAAGCAGTGGTGTTGGTTCTACTGTCGTTGTCCGTTGCTGTGGGATTTTGGTGACGCTTGAGGAAGAAAAATGTTTGTCCTAAACACTTCTTTCTGCATAGTTACGCTGTTTATTTATTTTTTTAAATAAATTTTAAAAATTTTATTTATTTTTAAAAATATATTTATTTTTACAAATAACATTTGCTGAAAAATTAATACTATTTTATTTTTCAAAATGTATTTATTTCGATGCACTGGGTCTTAGTTGTGGCACGTGGGATCTAGTTCCCAGGGATTGAACCTGCATTGGGAGCATGGAGTCTTAGACACTGGGCTTCCAGGAATGTCCCTTTTCCAGCTGTTTAGATACTTTATAATACTAGCCTGCTGCTGTCTAGAGTTCCTGTTCATGTAGGCAATACAAAACCAGGGGTATATGGATAGACTTCATGAATTTTATTAAATAAATAGAAAAAAAACCCCTGCACATATGTGTGTATATGCTTTTTTCTGGCTTTCAGCAGATTCTCAAAGGCATCAACATCTTCCCCCAAAATGGTGAGAATCACTGGTTAACATATCTGCCTGGTAAATCTGTATCTCACTATTGGATATTGCTGCTGTATTTTTACAGAAGATTTAGAGAAGTATTTTTTAAGAGAAGAAGTTGCTGTTATTCTTATTTGTAACTAATCATGTTTGTGTAACCCTACATATATGTATAGTATAATTTAATTTCAGAATTTTGAATTAAGAAGAATGGGTTCAAATTCTGGCACTCCTGCTTCCTGATTGTGTGACTTAGGCCAAGTTACTTAAGCTCTGTGTGTGTATTTCTTTAGCTGACCAAGGAATGCTAGTCCTTCTTTATAAGATTCCTAAGAGGCTTTGAAGAAGTATGACATTTGAACCTCCAAAATGTTGTATAGTTAAATATGAATATGTCTTATTAAGTTACTGTTGTGTAAAAGGTCTCTCCAAACACAAAGAAGAAATCAGCTATAACCTACTATCCGAACTTGCTTTTATCATTTTACCATGTCTTTCAAGTCTTATTTCCGTGGATAGAATTTTTTTTTAAATATAGTATACTACATTTATAATTAGATCAGATCATTTATAAACACAATTTAAGCCATTTTCTTTTTTGTTGGATTTTAAGTTATATTACTTTCCAAAATAGTAATAATTTTTTCAGTGAATATCATGAAAAAGACATTTTAAAGAGATTAGGTCTATAAAGTAGATTTCCAAAGGTGGAATTCGAGAGCCAGAAAGTACTTGTCTTGTCTTAAAAGGCTCTTGAAATATAATTGACTCACAAATTACATATTTTTCTAACTTTATGTTATGCAATAAAATGTATGGAAAAGTGCATATTTCCATAAACAGTCTATTTCTCATCTATTTATTGCAAAGCAAATACTGGTTTACTTATATTGTCCAGAAATACCCTTCACACCCTTCTCAGTCATTATTTCTTACTTTCTCCACCAAGGAAAACACAGTCTTTTGGGGAAGTTGTTTCTTTGCTTTTATTTATAGTTTTATCATTGAAGCATACATCTCTAAATATCAAAGCTTGGTTTTGCCTGCTTTTAAAACTTGATATATATGCTGTCATGCAGTTTGCATTCTTTGTCTGGAGTTTAATGTTTGTGAGAGTCAGTCTTATTGTTATATACAACTGATAAATTGTTCATTTTCTCTGCCATAAAGTCTCCCAATCTAGGTAATAATTATGAGCTGTGATCTGCCCTCATCACATTACAGCATCTGAAAGGATTTTATATTCTTATATTTCTTTATACAGAAAGGAAAGAAACAAGCATTGGAACATCTACCTTAGTTTAGACATCGCAAATCTGAATATTTTTGGAAGAAGAAAGCAAACATGTTTGTGTGTGTTTCAGTATTTATATGTGGAATGTTCAATAAGAGAAATAACTAATATATAACATATGGAAGATAATTTGTGTTCTAAATCATTGCTCCTTAGCTTGAAAATGCAAGTCATACAGGTGTGTATGCGTGTTTGCTTACATATGAAAACTCCTTTGTTCCCATGGACAGAAAAAAAAAAATTTCTTCAGAGAATAGATTGTCAGCTCCCCTCTTTTCTCTTAAAAAAATTTAAATATATATTTTTATTTTTAATTAGAGGATAATTACAATACTGTGTATTTACTATGTGGTTTCTACCATATAGCAACATGAATTGGCCGTAGGTATATACATGTGTCCCCTCCCTCTTGAACCTTCTTCCCACCTTCCTCTCCATTCCACGCCTCTAGGTTGTCACAGAACACTGGCTTTGGGTTCCCTGCATCATACAGCAAACTCTCTCTGGCTATATATTTTATATATGGTAATGTATATGTTCCAATTGTCAGCCTCCTTTTAAAGTGCGGTGAATGCTTCTATATCTAGATAACAATGTTGATAGAACAAGTAGAGGCTTACTTTGCATTGCTACAAACTTTGACTAATAGCTGTAATCTTTCCTCTCCAAAAACAGAGATAATAGAAGATAGGATTTTTAATAAAATCCACTAAATTGTATATACTTGATTTAAAAAGAAACACAAAACTTTCACTTTTATAAAGTGCAGAGATTTTGAAGCAGAAGCCTTCTTTATCCTCTGCAAGTCTTAAATAGATTCATCTTTATGTACTGATCCATTTAAAAATAGACACTATCTTTAGCTCAAATGCTTGCAAATAGAGATGTGATGGATTTTAGGAAATTGCAGCACTTTCCCCATCATTCTCTTTTATCTATGAGAAAGGATTTTTTTGAACCTTTGATAGCATCGAGGTCTAAATTAGGAGTGTCCTTAAACAAAGTCCCAGCAACTTTGAGTACTTTTCCATGCTCAGAGTTCACAGAAGTGAACTTCTTTATTCACAGAGGGGAATATACAAAGGTCTCCTGGACTCTGCATTGGGCACTTCACCCACTTCTGTAAAGTTGCCTTAATGAATGTCCTAGTTCGTGGATCCAGATCTGACTCCACGGGAAGACGAGTCAGGGCTTTCTGCTTATTACCTGTATTTAAACAATCCGCACAATCCTAGTACAGAGTGATCACTCAGTAACATGTGGAAGTTGTTCTAGGCTACTGAATCCCAGCAGCTGGTATCTGTACAAACAGTATTTGTTACAGCCTCCACAAACTTCGCCAGAAGTTTGGCAACATCACAAAGACCTTCCTGCCACCAAAAGGCTTTCTTGCCACTGCAGTGATTGCTGACCTGGAGGGGGAACTGAGCAATTTTCTTACTTTGTTACTCCATGGATGCTCATGATTTCAGTGGAATTAAGTCCCAAGATGGGGGAGCAATGAAAGCTTCCTGATGTCCAGGGTGTAAGAAATGAGATGGATACTTTTTCTTTTAAGATAGAATGATCAGTGCCTTACTGCCACCTAAGTTACTGAAATAAAATTACACGTAACATTCTTTTTTTTTTTAAATATTTATTTATTATATTTGGCTGTGCCAGGCCTTAGTCGCAGCACTCAGAATCTGCAATCTTTGGTATGGCATGTGGGAATCTTTAGTTGCAAAATGTGGAATCTTTAGCTGCGGCCTGTGAACTCTTAGTTGAGGCAAGTGGGATCTAGTTTCCTGATGGGGGATCGAACCCAGGCCCCCTGCAATGGGAGTATGGAGTCTTAGCCATTGGGCCACCAGGGAAGTCCCCATACATGGCCTTCTTAATATCAGAAATTCACTTCTGAAACTCAGACGTTCCGTGCAACAAATGCTGGCTTTCAGCTCATTCTCCATTACTTTAAATATAAGTATGATACACCAACTCCCTCACCACCAATTTCCTTACATACAACCAAAACAGTTATTATGCATGTAACTGAAATACATTAGTAATAATTATAAAATGCTTACAATATTGCTTCCTGATCCCCACATAGTAAAAATAATGGCTATAAATAGTGTTTTGCATGCTGTAACACATTGCATTTCCTCTCTGTTAGCACTCCTCAGCTTTTAAAAAAGTCTGCATAGAGTGACATTTTAGCAACTGCATTTGAAATTGTAGAATTTTCCTATACGTCATGCCATTTTGTTTAATATGTTGTAATGAGTATGATGGTTAATTTTATCTGTCAGCTTCACTGGACTAAACACGATTTCTGGGCGTGTCTGTGAATGTGTTTCTGGAAGAGATTAACATTTGAATTGGCAGACTGAATAAAGATGATCACTGCACCAATGCAAGTAGGCATCATCTAATCTGACAACCTCAGCTGAACAGAAAGGCAGAGGAAAGGTGAATTTGCTCCGTTTGAGCTGAAACATTCATCCTCTCCTGCCCTCTGCCATCAGCATTGCTGATTCTCTGGTCTTTGGACCTGAGGCTGTTGTTTGTTGCTCAGTCATTTCTGAGCAACATGAGACCCCATGGACTGTAGCCCGCCAGGTGCATCTGTTCATGGGATTTCCCAGGCAAGAATACTCTGGACTTTGGACTTGAACTAGGGTTTATACCATCAGTTCCCTGATTCTCAAGTCTTTAGACTTATACCACTGTCTTGCCTGGTTATCAGACCTTCATACTCAGACTGAGTACCACCAGACTTTCTGGGTCTCCAGTTTGCAGACAGCAGATCATGGGACTTCCTGGTTTTCATAATCACGTGAGCTAATTCTGCTAATAAATCTCCTCTTATATATATCTGTATATATCTGCTACTGAGTCCAGGCTTGATCAGCTTGCCACACAGCAGGCCAGTAAGTTGGGAGATGAGTTATTGGGGTAAGGAAAGTCAGCCAACCGAGAAGATGGCAGACTAGTGTCTTACAGAATGATCCTACCCCAGTTAGAATTTAGACTATGTGTGTGCTCGGGTGCTTAGCTGTGTTTGACTCTTTGTGGTCCCATGGATGGTAGCCTGCCAGGCTCCTCTGTCCATGGGATTTTCCAGGCAATACTGGAGTAGGTTGCCGTTTCCTCCTCCAGGGGATCTTCCTGACCCAGGGATCTAGCCTGTGTCTCCTGCATTGCAGTCAGATTCTTTACCACTGAGCCACCTGGGGATATGTTTTACAATTAAAGTGGGGGGGTGGGGGTGGTGGTGTGTGGTTGCTTGTTGCAAACTTCTTGGTGTCAGAATCCTTTGTTCTTGAGCAGGTTAGGTCATGATTTTCCTGTAACAAATGTTCTCTGTTCTTCAACTTTTAAAAAATTTATCCTATCTGAATGGAAGAGTGTTATACCTTTAAAGTTCAGAGCCTTGAGAATGGGCTATCCTGTGTATTTCAGGCTATAGGCAACATTCTTTTACAAAAGGTGCAGAGAATAGGCAACTGAGCACAAAGTTTAAAGTAAAAGAAACAGATCCAACATGGAGTCAGATTTGCTCTTCCCTGTACGTTTCCTATTAATTCTGCTTCTTGGGAGAATCCTATTAATACAACAAGTTTTCAGAATATAAATATAGATCCTTTCTATGTAAACTTCAGCCAAAATAGTTGTTGTGCTGAAAGATAGATATGTTCCATAAAGGCTGGGTATTGAAAATCATAAGATGTTCTGCCATAAAACATTAGCCAGGGAGATGTTCTTTGGGGTGTGACTGTACAAGGCTATTTTAATTGCACAGTCATTAATGGATGCGGTTCTGATATCCAAATGTTTACAATCGTTGAGTATTCTCTAGGGACAGCCATTTTCTATGGCTGACAAACAGGTTGAGTTTTGTAATAAGAGTTAGTTTATTTTCTATTTCTCTTCTCCCTAATCTCCTGAGTCCTCTATCCTATCCACAGGATAGAAATAGTGCATCTTGAGATTTTGCTACTTTTAGAAATGTGGGTATGTGGGAAAAGTTGAGCACATAATTATAAGGAGGAAGGATGGGACCAGTTACTGCCACTGACATTTCTCACAAGTTTTTAGGAGCAAGCCTCTATTCAACTGATGCTAGTGGAGTAAACATCAACATTTCCCAATGTGGGCAGATTAGAAAAACATGGTTTTTGAAGCCAAACAGATCTGGTTTCAAATCCCAGTTTCCTCCACTTACCTGTGTGAACTTCAGCAAGTCACTAAACCTTTAAGATTCATTTTCTTCATCTATTAAATGGTTCGTATGCTTACTTTAGAGGGTTGTGATAAGGATTAAATGACATAGTGACATTTTATAGTTTTTTTATTAAAGTATAGTTGATTTACAAAGTAATTCATATATATATATACACACATTTATTTTTTAGAAGAATTCCATTAGATTATTATAAGATATTGAATATAGTTCCCAGTGTTATATAGTAAATCCTTGTTGTTTATTTTATTTATAGTAGTGTATATTGTTAATCCCATAGTTCTAATTTATTATTCTCCCTACCCCTTCCCCTTTGGTAGGCATAGTTTGTTTTCTATGTCTTTGAGTCTGTTTATGCTTTGTAAAAGATGATTTGCATTATTTTTGTACTTTTTAAGATTCTACATATAAGTGATAGCATATATTTGTCTTTTTCTGTCTGACTTAGTTACTATGGTAATCTCTAGGTCCATGTTGCTGCAAATGGCATTATTTCATTCTTTTTTATGGCTGAGTAATATTTCACTACACTGTACACATCTATATCTGTCTCACATCATTTTTATACATTCATCTGTTGATGGACCTTCAGGTTGTATCCATGTCTTGGCTATTGTAAATAGTGCTGTTATCAATATCAGGGTGCATGTATCTTTTTGAATTAGAGTTTTCATCTGTTCTGGATATATGATGGATCATATGGTAACTCTATTTTTAGTTTCTTAGGGAATCTCTGGATTTCTCTGGTAGCTCAGCTGGTAAAGAATCCACCTGCAGTGCGGGAGACCTGGATGTGATCCCTGGGTTGGGAGGATCCCCTGGAAGAGGGCATGGCAACTCACTCCAGTATTCTTGCCTGGAGAGTCCTAATGGACAGAGGGGCCTGGTGGGCTACAGTCCATGGGATCACAAAGAGTCGGACACAACAGAGAAGCTAAGTGCAACATGGTACAAGGAATATCCAGACTGTTTTTCATAGTGGCTGCACCAATTGACATTCCCACAAGCAGTGTAAGAGAGTTCTTTTCTTGCCACACCCGTTCCAGTAATTATTATTTGTAGACAGTTTGATGATGGCTATTCTGATCAGAGTGAGGTGATATCTTATTGTAGTTTTGATTTACATTCTCTAATAATGAGTGATGCTGAGTGTGTTTTCACTTGACTGTTGGCCATCAGTATGTCTTCTTTGGAAAAATGTCTATTTAGGTGTTCTGCCCATTTTTTAATGAGTTGTTTATTTTTTTGTTGTTGAGCTGTATGAGCTGTTTGTATAATTTGGAAATTAAGCCCTTATCAGTCACTTCATTTGCAAATATTTTCTCCCAGTCCATAGGCTGTCTCTTTGTTTTGCTGATGATTTCCTTTGCTATGCAAAAACTTATAAGTTTGATTAGGCCCCATTTGTTTATTTTTGCTTTTATTTCTTATGCTTTGGGATATTGGACACAGTAAAAATTTTAAAATCTATAAAACTTATCCCATAATGGACTGTGATAATTCATTCTGTGTGTCAACTTGGACTGTGCTTTTGATGAGATCAGCACTGAAATCAGTGAATTTGGAGTAAGCAGATTGTCCTCCATAATGTAGATGGGCCTCATTCAATCAGTCAAAGCCCTGAATAGAACAAAGAGACAAGTCTCCCCAAGCAAGAGCGAATTCTCCATAGACTGCCTTTGGACCTTACCTGCATCATTGGCTCTAGTAGGTCTCTAGCTTGCCAGCCCACACTACAGATTTAAACTTGTCAGTTTCCATAGTTGCATGAGCCAATTACTTACAATAAATCTCTTTATATATACAACCTATTGGTTCTGTTTTTCTAACTAATACGTGTGTGTGTGTTAAGTCATGTCAGTTGTGTCTGACTCTTTGTGACCCCCAAGGGCTGTAGCCCACCAGGCTCCTCGGTCCATTGGATTCTCTAGGCAAGAACACTGGAGTGGGTTGCCATGCCTTCCTCGACTAATACATAGACCCATACAAAACTAAGGGCTCAAATATGGGAGTTATTTGAGGTTAGCATCTACATGTCTGTGACATAAATCTGCCAGCTAATATCAACAAATACTCATCAGTTTGAGTACAAAATAACATTAAGCAAGAATAAATTCCACAAGTTCATAAACCATTAAATTAACACTAAGATGAGTTACAATAGATCTCCTTCCACTTAAGGAAAATTTTTCTTCAGATTACAGCAGACAATAATATTTTCCATAAGGTCAGAGATCTGAACGACTCTGTAGTTTTTAAGAATGGATACTTTTAAAACAGAAGAAATTCACATTTCTTTATAAACTCTGCTGAACTCACTGGGGCTGAAGAGTGTCATAGTATCTTTGTAACTTCAGCAGCTGATGACAAGGCCTATTGCATAGATTCCATCTCCTATATTTTTCAAAAATTAATAAAAGAAGATCTAGGGGATCTAGAAGATCTAGTGGAGGGCTTCCCTAGTAGCTCAGATGATAAAGCATCTGCCTGCAATTCAGGAGACCCGGGTCCGATGCCTGGGTCGGGAAGATCCCCTAGAGAAGGAAATGGCAATGCATTCCAGTATTCTTGCCTGGAGAATTTCATGGACAGAGGAACCTGGCAGGCTATAGTCCATGGGTTGCAGAGAGTCAGACACAACTGAGCGACTAACACACACAGGGGGAGTGGAGACCAATGATGTATGATAGACCTTGAATCTCATTTTATCTGCAGTAGATGTAGCTGCCTACCAAGTGAAAGCCTGGCTCTTCGAGTCAAAATTATGTTCCCCAGGAATGGGACTGCTATAGTAAAATGTGTATTTGCAAAGAGTGGAATGGTGGGGGAGTTCTGAATTATGAAAAGTTGGCATTATAGAATTATACAAGACATGATTTTTTTTGCCTTCAAGATTGAAAGTGAAAGTGAAAATCGCTCAGCTGTGTCGAACTCTTTGCAACCCCATGGACTATACAGTCCATGGAATTCTCTAGGCCAGAATACTGGAGTGGGTAGCTTTTCCCTTCTTCAGGGGATCTCCCCAACCCAGGGATCAAATCCAGGTCTCCCGAGTTGCAGGCAGATTCTTCACCAGCTGAGCCACAAGGGAAGCCCACCTTCAAGATTAGTTAGGAAGAATTCCTAGCTCTTGTTTCTGTCACATATGAAGCTCCCTCCCAGTAGATGGTGATGGGAACGGAACTCAGGAAATTGAGTCTGTGTCTGTGGTCCCTTTGCTGCTGCTAGACTAGTAAACACTCTGCCTGGTTGTACACAGTGGAGGAGCAATGCCCCTTCATCTACAACAGTGGTCCTTAATCCTCATCAGAGCCTCCCTTGAATGGGGCCATTAACCTTTTCTCCCCCTGTACCTTCTGACTTGCTAGTTTTCCCCATATCAAACATCCTATGGGCAATAAGGAAGATACTAAGAAATTATTTTTTTTTTACTAAGGGATCAGCTGTACCTCAAAAATAGAAGTTCAGTGAAGAGAGAACTAAGCCTGTACCTTATTGACGGCCCCTGTGCTACACAAGGCTGTATAGATTTAGGCATTCAAAAGAAGACTGACTTTGTGACCTCTTTCTTTCTCTCCTTCTCTCTCTCTCTTGCTCTCTCACTTTCTCATTCCTGTTCCTCTTTCTACAAACTTGTGAGGCAGGAGATAGATGAGCCCTGGGCTGGAACCTTCTCCTTGTGGCCAGATACTCCAAAATAAAGATAATGGCAGGAGTAAGGAGAAGCTGAGTCAAGCTCAGATAAAAGATACAGAGACCACATATTTCTTTATTCTTGAGGTCAAGGGAACCTCCCAAACTACACGTGAGCAGAAATTTCCTCGGGGATCAAAGAAGGGAGGGGCACCAGACCATAATATGTTCTGTCAACTCGCCAGAGACATGTGCCCTGCAGTCCTTCTTGGCTAAAAGATGTATGAGCCACCCAGAGGAGGGCCCTTGTTTTGTTGTGGTTTTTCAGTGTCTGACTCTTTGTGACCCCATGGACTGCAGCACACCAGGTCTCCCTGTCCCTCACCATCACCCAGAGTTCACCCAAGTTCATGTCTATTGAATCGGTGAAGCTATCTAACCATCTCGTCCTTCTGCCTTCAGTCTTTCCCAGCATTGGGGTCTTTCCCAATGAGTCGGCTGTTTGTGTCAGGTGGATAAAGTATTGGAGGAGGACCTTGAGTCAGAACAAATATCTATTCAGAGCAAGGCAAAGCAAGTTGATTGGTCAGAGGAAACATGGAAGAACTGCCCCCAGTATAGGTGATTTAAACTACTCGGAAGGGGTACAACTCTTTCTCTGGGCTCACCTGTGTGTCTATCTGCCCATACTCCTTTCCTTCTAACACACACTTCACTTGTTTCACTTCTTTCCATCTCTGCTGAAATTCCTTTCTCCGAAGCAGATGAGCCAGGGCCTTGTCAGTTGGCAGTGGCCTTAGCGGTCTAATGGCTAGGATTCTCATCACCACGGTCTAGGATCAATCCCTGAGATTCTGCTTCAAGCCACCACAGGCCGCAGCCACCCTTGAGCCTCCTGAAATCACATGTAGCTTCAGCCCTCACATCTGATACATTTTCTTTCCTCTGGGAAACTTCTTCCAGTCTTCACAAGGTTTTGCAAACTCCTGTGTCTTTGGTTTTGGGTAGGCGCTCACGGATACTTTCCTTTGGTTCACATTGGCCGATTTGAAAGAGAAGAGGAAGAACCAGGAGACACGAGTAAAGGGGGCCCTGGACTAAGCCCCCTGCTTTGAAAGACTCTGTTTATTGCAAATATAGACACACACACAAAGTAGATTATTAAAGAACGAATGCATCTCTGTCCCTTAAATTTGGAGCTCACTATAATTACAGCATGACCTAGGGCCAGTGAAAAGCTTCTCTGCATCTCTTGCTCTCTGTCCTCTGAACAAGAGAGATAGGATTACATGCTACGTGGGTGGTGCTACTATCATGTTCAGAGATACAAAGTACTTTAGCTTGCAGGAAGGATTTGAATGGACAAAACATTTAGGTAAAAGAAAAGAGTAATAAACTCATCAAACTCTTCCTCCTCAAAATTAGCCATTCAGACAGCATAAATGCAAAACTCCTTGCATGATGAAGTGTGGGTTTCCCAACAGTGCTGAGAATCTATTTTCCCTCCTTATGCTTCAGTTTGTGGATCTAGAGATGCTTATAAATTAGCAGGATATTTCCAACAGTTTGCACATGGTTGCTTAAGATAACTTTTCAACAGTGTAATCGCTATCAATCACATTTTATGTATGTAAGGCTAGATGTAATATATGGGCGATTTCACAGAACACCATCATCAGACAAGGTCAGTCTGTGATCATGATGGAGCAAGATGAAAAGAGGACCACTTGAGAATCATGTTCTGAGTACAAGAGCATTTCCAAACCAAAACATTTCCAAGCCTCCCTCTCTCCTAGTTTTTATGAGAGACTACTACTTCTTTATGTATGGATACAACTTAATTTTAACTCTCTTCTTATTTTCCAGATAAGAATTACTAAAATCCCCAAATACAAAATTACATCTGTTTCCTGACAGCACCCAATCCTAGGCAATATCCTACTTCTCTAAACAGTACTCAAAATTACTTAACCAGCCCAAATACTGTAAGTCCCTTCTCATACCTTCTTAATAAGAAAGCCCGTATTTCCTATAATGAATGTTATAATCAATAATCCCAACACACTATAGAGGCCTTCTTGATGGTCTTTGATTGGAGGGCTTTGCCGGTACTGTTTTTCTGGTTATTCTGTTGCTAAGTCGTGTCCTACTCTTTGCAACCCATGGACTGCAGCTTGCCAGGCTTCCCTGTCCTTCACCATCTCTGAGTTTCTCAAACTCATGTCCATTGAGTTAATGATGCTATCCAACCATTTCATCCTCTGCCTCCCCCTTCTCCTCCTGATCTCAATCTTTCCCAGCATCAAGGTCTTTTTCAATGAGTTGGCTCTTTGCATCAGGTGGCCAAAGTATTGGAGCTTCAGCTTCAGCATCCGTCCTTCCAATGAATATTCAAGGTTGATTTCCTTTAGGGTTGACTGGTTTGATCTCCTTGCAGTCCAAGGGACTCTCAAGAGTCTTCTCCAGTATCGCTGTTCGAAAGCATCAATTATTCAGTGCTCAGCCATTTTTTATGACCAAACTATCACATCCATACATAACTAATGGAAAAACCATAGCTTTGACTAGACGGACCTTTGTCAGCAAAGTAATGTCTCTGCTTTTTAGTATGCTTTCTAGGCTTGTCATAGCTTTTCTTCCAAGGAGCACTGTCATTCTAGGTCCTACAAATATTAAGGAAGGTCCTACCTCGAATGTGGGTTCTGATTCCAGTACAGCTTCCCCAGCAACTGGAGTTGTTGCTGCTCCCTCACTAGTTACCAAGGGCCAAACATATCTCTAAGACCATGACTAACCCCTCCACACACAGCATTGGAAAGGAAATTCCTCAGAGTAATTTCAACCCTATCCCTTGTGAAATGATAAAACTGGTGTTATTTAATTATCCTTGGAAGAATTTAGTACTCATTGAATATTTACTAAACACCAGTTATGTGCTAGAAACTATAATTACTGAGGACATAGCAGTGAATAAATGGATAAAAATCCCTGTGCTCATGTCACTTATATATTTTAACAGAGTGTCTATATTAGATGTAAATGGCTTTTTCTTATTTAGGGTAGGTTACACCAACTAGATGAGAAACCTTTTGATGACCAGTCTTAACTTCTGTCTAACCCGTTCTCCCTCCCTTCTGTGCCCTACCCCCTTATTTAAGATGCGGGAGGAAGATTTAAGTTTCAAAGCACACACAATTGCGGGCTAATTCTCTGAATGTTAGTCTGTTTTGGTAATTTAGAGTTATTTGTTATCAGCAACATGTATTTGTACACAAACAAATTATTCAGTTTGTAAAATTGGTTTCAAATTAAATGTGCTCACTTTCATCTCTGTCATCTTGCTGGAATTACTTAAGGAAATCAGATCTTTTCTTTGTATTGTAGTTAGAAAAGTTAACCTTAATTCTAGCACTGCTGAGGTTATCACAAAATCTAAAATAATGAAGTCCAATTTAATTCAATGCCACAAATTTGCATTGAATGCCCTCTGCAGGAAAGGACCTTTCTTTTTTTTTTTTTTTTTTTAGGACCTTTCTTTTGTATCTTTCTTTTAGGGAGGTTAAAATGCTTTGCAAATGTTAGTGGACATTTTCAAGATAATGCTTAAATCTGATCTCAATAAATTTGTAGCATACTGTATATATCTATACGTAGCTTACTATATGTATAAAGCAGCATTTTTATAATGACTCATGTAATAGTGTCTGCAGTTGCAATGTGGTTTCCATTATAACTTTAGTCCTCATCTGCTAGTAACTTTCTCCAAATTTAATCTTTTGGGTTGAAATTTTCCATGCCTGGTTTAAGCTCAAAGCTATTTAAAAAAAATTTTTTTTTAAGTTGCAGAGTGATTCCTTTGGCTATCATATATACCTCTTCTAATTTCAATGTAGGCAAGAAAAAAAAAAGCAAAAAGGAAAGATCTGAGTGTTATGGGTATGGCATTTATATGTTCAGCTAGAACCATAAAAAGGCCTTTATAGCCTAGACCTAAGATCATTTCACTCAGCTCATTTCTTAAAAAAATTGGAGGGGATTCGCTGATATCTGGCATGCCTTTGTCACTGCAGGACTTTCTTCCACATGGTAACAGTGGCTAAAAAGATTCTTAGAGATTTGATTGCCTTGGCATTTAAATATGTAAGTTTAGCTGATAATCATGATGCATTATCACTGATGCATGCACACTTAGTCATTTCTGATTCTTTGCGGCCTCATGGACTACATAGCCTGCCAGGCTCCTCTGTCCATGGGATTATCCAGACAAGAATACTGGGAATGGATTGCCATTTCCTCCTCCAGGGGATCTTCCTGACCCAGGGATCAAACAATTGTCTCCTGCCTTGCAGGTGGATACTTTCCCTGCTGAATCATCAGGGAATACAATTGTTTGCTTCTGAGGCCCTTGGGATGGGAATTCAGGCCTCTGTTGTGTCTTTTCCCTCTGTTCCATGTAACAAATATGTTATTTAGGAAATTGAAAATGATTTCTCATGAGAAACTATGAAGGATTATAGCCTTTTAAGGTGTTTATAGTGAAAAAGATATCTGTTTGGTTTCAGTTCTGATAGTTGCATTGCCAAACTTGGAAATGTTCTACAGACATTATTTAAATGTAGCTATAAGTTCACCCTCCGCCCTCATCCAAAAATAAGTATGTGACCCTCACAGAGGTCTTTGGTGGTTGAGGCTTATTGGTATATGAAGATTAACAGCATTCTTGAGGAAAAAAAAAATGAAGGGGAGCACAGGTAGGAATTCCTTTTGGGTCCACACAAGAGAAAATGAAATACCCTGAAATCTACATTCTCATGTGTCTTGAATCTTCACCTTATACTTGATTTAAACTTTATTCTTATCTTAAATGTTGTTAGAAAGTCATCACTTTTGAAATTGTGTAACTTGATCTTTACCTAAAATAACATCCAGTGGCCCCAAAGGCATTTAAAAAGATGACATCTTACGTATCCTCTTTCTGAAGACATACCCCTGTGTGCATATTTGCATAACTCCTTTACGTGCCTAAACTGTCTATTCTCTCTCTGAGGCTCTCCCATGTAGACATATACATCCGTGTAGATTCAGAATTTTCCACAAGGAACAAAGGGAATCTTATAATGAAAAACAACATTTTTTTATGGATCCATGCCAAGGTACCGGATCCTTGTTCTTTTCCAGTTGATTTATCTTAATGATTCTCTGTCAGGCACAAGCCTTTATGAATTCTGCATAATGTCCTATTCAATTATGGCTGCATGCTTGCCTCAGCTTTGCAAGGCTAAGCTTGAGATGATCTTTTTTCCTCCAAGAATCTACCCATATTCAGGGACAAAATGAGACCAGTTACTGCTGGAGAAATGTGATTAACAAAACCGTTTTTTTTTTTTTTTTTTAAAGACTCATGTTTACAAAAATGAAACCTGGACACGTTTTACCAACTTTGTTTTATATTTGAAGTTATCTTTTCATTTCTGTCCTCAATTCAGTTAGATACAGGTCTTAGAACTATGATTTGAATTAGTTTTAAGTGTAAATAGAATGCATTGTCAAAATATTTTTTCTTAGCTTTTTTCCTTCTGTGCGGAAGCATGGATAGAGCTCTGTGTTGCTCTGTAATAGTGCTATATCTGGGGCTTCCCAGGTGGCGCTAGTGGTAAAGAACCCACCTGCCAATGCAAGAGGTGTAAGAGATGCGGGTTTGATACCTGGTTGGGAAGATCCCTGGAGGAGGGCATGGAAACTCACTCCAATATTCTTGCCTGGAGAATCTCATGGACAGAGAAGCCTGGTGGGTTTCGTCCATTGGGTCACAAAGAGTTGGACACGACTGAAGTGACTTAGCATGTAGTGCTACCTGATTAAATTTCTGTGAAAATAGACATGTTCTATAATCTGCTCTATGCTTCAGTATGGTAACCACTGATCACTTGTGGCTGTTGAACATTGGAAATGTGCCTAGTGTGATTGAGAAACTGAATTTTAAATATTCATAAAGTTTAATTTATTCAAGTATAAATTATTCCTGTGGTTAGGGCCTACTCTTATAACACATGTCCATATAACTTAGTTCTTGAAAATTACACTGAGATTTTCTCAAAATGCTGTTCCTATAACAAACCACCCCAAACTTGAAGCTTTATAGTAACCATTGGTTATAACCTATCATGATTCAGTGGGTTGACTACTCAGTGGGACAATTCTCACTCAGGGTTCCTCATGTGGGTTCAGTCAGATGTCGAGGAGGCTGGAGTCATTTGAAGGTTCAACTGGACTGATGTCCAGTATAGTTCCCCACTCTATGCCTGGGTGCCTGGAATGGTTTGGAATGGCTGGAGTCTGCTCAGGCATCTTTCTCTCCATGGAACTGCTCCAAGTGACAAGCGTGGGTCTTGCTGAGCAAGGTGGTCTCAGGACATTGAACTCATTATACACGGTCCGGCGTCCCCCAGAGTAGTGTTTGAAGAGACAGGAAGTAGGTGCTGCCATGTTCTTCCAGCATGGAAACTGGCCCACAATTACCTTTTCTATGATCTATTGGTCAGAGCAATCCCAGAGCCTGCCAAGGTTTAAGAGATGTTATCCTAGATCCCACCTCTGGATGGGAAGGAGGTAAAAAATTGTGGCTGTTTTTAGTTCTTCACAGCTATTTTGTAAAGTGGCAAATTCTCCCAAGCTCAAACAGCAGTAAATGTGAAGACAGATGCATCTGTTTTCCTTCTCTACCTGACCAATAATATAACTTCAATAGTCTATTTTGAGGTCAAGAAATGACAAGAACAAAGAATGTGTGCTTTTGATGATGTCTAAACTGAACTGGGGATCTCAGATAAGAGGAGAAACTTTGTGATTTTATCTATCTATCTATCTATTGTCTAATCTGTTTGTGCCAGGTCTTAGTTGTGGCATGCAAGGTCTTGTAGCATGGGGGATTTTCTTAGTTGTGGCATGTGGGATCTAGTTCTGACCAGGGATCAAACCCGGGTCTCCTGCATTGGGAGTGTGGAGTCTTAGCCCCTGGACCACCTGGGAAGTCTTGAAACTTAGTGATTTTGTTTTAACTCAGGACTCAATTTCATGAGAGGAGCAAACACCATCAGCTTAGGTAGTTTTTATGGTTCTAAAATGACTGTGAACACCAAATTCTGGCTAAAAGTCCTTTCCACACTTCATGCATGTAAGTACTGTTTTTTTGTTTTTTTTTTTGTAAGTACTGTTTTTAATCTGCACCTATGTAATGATTGTTTTAATTTTTTGCTTTGTTATTGCAGCTTCAGTGGCTAAGGTTGTCTATTTATTAAATCTTTTTTTTTTTTTTTTGCTACATTCAGCATCTTTTCTTTAAAAAGATTAATAATCTCAAAGTAACAAACACTTTGCTTCTCTGGATAAACTTGGCCTATCTTTGGATTCTCATGCTGCTCTACAAATATGTTTTCTCATTTGATTTGTGATTCATTATGCATTCAAAAATGTGTCTTCAGTTTAATATCGACTTGAAAACATGTGCATGGATATCCTGTTGTCAGCCAGCTTCCACCTGTCTTGTCCAAGAATATTATGTTCAGGTGAACATTGCTTCTCTCCTTAAAAGTTGACTGTATTCCAGGACTGCTGTTAGTAATTTCATCTTGCCATTCCGCATTAATCAATAATGTTCACATGACACTACATGATGACCTGGGTCTACGTGTCTGAGTTATCAGCAATCTAGGCGGTCAGCAATCACACACACTCACTCAGCTCCAGCCACACCAAAGACTTGCAAGTGACTTAAACTCCAATCCTCTTTGCTACTCAGGGCTTTTTCCTCATGTACACAGTCCTTCTTCGAGTAACACTCTTCTCCCTACCCTTCTAACTAACTCCAACACTTCTGTCCCTGGTAAGTCTTAGTTGAAATATCACTTTCTCCAGGATATCATCTTCTCTGGCTCCATGGACTAGATTAGACCCACCTGTTACACACACCCTTTTCTTCGTCACACTTAGTACACTCACACCATTGATTCTGCTTTTGTTTTCTCCTAGAAGCTCTTGCAGGTAGAGATCATGTCTAACTTATTCACCATCCTATCCTCAGAACATAATACAGTACCTGAACCAGAGTAATAATTACTGAAAAGTTGACTAAATTCCACATAAAAGAAACATCTCAGATAAAAACCTATTGTTGAGCATGACTCTTCAATAAGAAATTATAATGCAAGTAACTATCAACCTGAAACAACTCTGTAGAAGAGATTTCATTTTTATCAAAAGGGTTATCATGGTCCCTGTCTTTGAGTTCAATGCTTGTAATAAGGAGTAATCTTTGAATATAGTTTAATAAATTCACAGTGGTGACACTGCTTGAGATATTTTTAGATCATCTTAGTTAACCAGGTACAAAGAAGGTCATTAGTCAAAAGTGACAGAAAAATGAATTCTTCTTTTGTAGGAAGGTTTGATCCTCATTTCACTTTGTTGGACTTTGCTATGTGCACGCTGTGCCTGGCCAGCCCCAGATTTACATGAAAGGGCTTCATCAGCTTTTAAAAAACCATATGGTAAAAACATCTACACATATTTCTTCAGATACCTTCAGGCATTGCTAAGCAGCTGGTATTAATGAATAAGAAGAGCCAGTGAAATCATTGTATGTTGTTGCTAGGAGGGAACAGTTTATAGCCAGGAGAACTACAGACTGCTAGGCAAGAACACACAGGAATAGAAGGGATGTGTGATTTCTGCATCTCATCTATATTTGGCAACGTGAACTGCTTAAGGCAATACAGTGCTGGGCTGATTAGCAAGTATTAATTCTATTCCTACTGATGGTGGTCCTGGGGACTAATACCTTTCATACTTATCAGAAGTATTTCAGAGGCAGTGTCTCTAACTGAAGCCACCAGGGTAGTATTAAGAGACATCCCAGTTCAACAACAAAAACATTCTGTAAGATCGTTTCTCTAGATTTTCCATCTTTTCTTACAGTAAACATATTTCCTCCCACTATATACATTAAAATTTTTATGATGTTGAGACACAGTTCCTACTATAACCTTTTAAGAGACCCAATTCCTACCATAACCCAGATGTAGGAATTAGCCCCCTGTCTGCATGGGATCCTTTCCAGCTTCAAACACACTTTGATGCAAAACCCCATCCTTTCACCAGGTTCCACAAAAAAAATCCAAGTGTAGTTTTTGGTAGTTTTCATATTTTTGTGTATTTCCCTTTGCAACCACCAGATTAATAGACTAAAGTGTTTCCCTCAGAGCCCTACCTCCAGCTCCATCTTCTCCTTCATCCTTTGCCTAGGCTCTGCCCAGTCCCTCCAACTCCTCTTTTCCTCCTCTGTATTATTCACAGCAGGGTCCTTTTTTTCCAGCAGGAAACCTCGCTGACTTTGACCCACTAAGCTTAAAAAAGAGTTTTTACAGCAAATATTGTTGACAAACAAAAATATGATAAAATTTTCACTAATCTGTACGCTCGAGTATGTTCAAGCTGGTGTCTCTTCTTTTCCTTCCTTCTCTTTTTTCCTTATCTCCTATTTGCTGGCAATTAAAAAAAAAATTATTTGGCTTGGAGGATTTGACTCAGGTTTTAGAAATAATATATTCCTTAAAGGGAATTTGAGTGTCAAGCCTTTCCTTCTTAATATAGTTCTTTTTGTATCAGTTCAGTTCAGTTCAGTCACTCAGTTGTGTCCGACTCTTTGCTTTTTGTGTAGTTATAGTCTAAAGCAATTAAAGTCAAAGCACTTAAGCTGATTCTACACACACACGGGTGTGCGAGTGTTCCCCTAGTCCCTCCATACGGCTAGCTGTCAACAGTTTCACCTTTTTCTTTGAAACTTAGACTGTTCTAGGATATTGCTAAAACTGTTCCAAAATTCTCAGAATTTGCACAGATATAAATTCCACTGGGCAGTTTTCAACCTAGGTTCGGGATGTTGCTGGAGGGAATTTCTTATCAGATGTGGATGGAAAGAACGCTTATCTTGGCTTTTGAAGTGAGGCTATAAAAAGTGCTATAAATGTTTCAGATTTTATTATTACTGTGATATAAAATTCAACAAAGGAATTTTTGGACACACACCAAGCCAGAACCCAAAAGAGGTTCCAGAAAGAGGGGTATGTGGAAGGCGAAATCAAACTGGATGATGGAATTATGGAAAGTAGATACAGGTCTCAATGGTTGGTGCCTAGGGTTTTGATGTTTGTAGAGGAAGAGAAGGCTATATTGAAGGCTCTATGAGATTGAGAGCTAGAGTTGAGTATCTTCAATATATAATAACAATAGCCAACATTTATGAGTACTTACTAGGTAGCAGGAAATATTTGAAACCCTATAACTTTTAAAACTCTTAATACCTGAAAATTATTTAATTTATTAAACTACAGTTGACTTACCATATTGTGTTAATGTGAGGTGTATTGCTTCAGATTCTTTTTCATTATAGGTTATAAGAATATTGAATACAGTTCCATATACTATACAGTGAATTCATGCTTGTCTGTTTTACATATAGTGGTATGTATGTGTTAATCTCATACTTCTAATTTATCATTCCCCCTCCCCTTTTCCCTTTGGTAACCATAGGTTTGTTTTCCACGTCTGTGGGTTGTTTCTGTTTTGTAAATAATTTCATTTGTATTAGTTTTTTAGATTCCACATAGGAGTGATATGCGGTATCATATAATATTTGTTTTTCTCTGTCAAACTCAGTATAAAAATTGCTCAGTCCATGTATGTTGCTGCAAATGACGCTATTTCATTTTATGGCTGAGTAACACTCCATTATATTCCTTTATTCATCTTCTTTATTCATTTGTCTGTTGATGTACTTTCAGATTGCTTGCATATCTTGGCTATTGTAAATCAGTTCAGTTCAGTTCAGTTGCTCAGTTGTGTCTGACTCTTTGTGACCCCATGGACTGCAGCACGCCAGGCCTCCCTGTCCATCACCACTCCCGGAGTTTACTCAAACTCATGTCCATTGAGTTGGTGATGCCATCCAACCACCTCATCCTCTGTTGTCCCCTTCTCCTCCTGCCCCCAATCCCTCCCAGCATCAGGGTCTTTTCAAATGAGTCAGTTCTTTGCATCAGCTGGCCAAAGTGTTGGAGTTTCAGCTTCAACATCAATCCCTTCAATGAATATTCAGGACCGATTTCCTTTAGGATGGACTGGTTGGATCTCCTTGCAGTCCAAGGGACTCTCAAGAGTCTTCTCCAATACCACAGCTCAAAAGCATCAATTCTTTGGCACTCAGCTTTCTTCACAGTCCAACTCTCATATCCATACATGACTACGGGAAAAACCATAGCCTTGAATAGATGGACTTTTGTTGGCAAAGTAATGTCTCTGCTCTTTAATATGCTATCTAGGTTGGACATAAATTTTCTTCCAAGGAGTAGGTGTTTTTTAATTTCATGGCTGCAATCACCATCTGCAGTGATTTTGGAACCCCCAAAATAAAGTCTGGCACTGTTTCCCCATCTATTTGCCATGAAGTGATGGGACTGGATACCATGATCTTCGTTTTCTGAATGTTGAGCTTTAAGCCAACTTTTTCACTTTCCTCTTTCACTTTCATCAAGAGGCTCTTTAGTTCTTCTTTGCTTTCTGCCATAAGGGTGGTGTCATCTGCATATCTGAGGTTATTGATATTTCTCCTGGCAATCTTGATTCCAGCTTGTGCTTCATCCAGCCCGGTATTTCTCATGATGTACTCTGCATATAAGTTAAATAAGCATGGTGACAATATACAGCCCTGACATACTCCTTTTCCTATTTGGAACCAGTCTGTTGTTTCATGTCCAGTTCTAACTGTTGCTTCCTGACCTGCATACGGATTTCTCAAGAGGCAGGTCAGGTGATCTGGTATTCCCATCTCTTTAAGAATTTTCCACAGTTTATTGTGATCCACACAGTCAAAGGCTTTGGCATAGTCAATAAAGCAGAAGTAGATGTTTTGCTGGAACTCTCTTGCTTTCTCAATGATCCAGAGGATGTTAACAATTTGATGTCTGGTTCCTCTGACTTTTCTAAAACCAGCTTGAACATCTCGAAGTTCACGGTTCAGGTATTGTTAAAGCCTGGCTTGGAGAATTTTGAGTATTATTTTACTAGCATGTGAGATGAGTGCAATTGTGCAGTCGTTTGAGCATTCTTTGGGATTGCCTTTCTTTGAGATTGGAATGAAAACTGACCTTTTCCAGTCCTGGTTTTCCAAAATTGCTGGCATATTGAGTGCAGCATGTTCACAGCATCATCTTTTAGGATTTGAAATAGCTCAACTGGAATTCCATCACCTCCATTAGCTTTGTTGGCCGTGATGCTTCCTAAGGCCCACTTGACTTCCCATTCCAGGATGTCTGGCTCTAGGTGAGTGATCACAACATCGTGATTATCTGTGTCGTGAAGATCTTTTCTGTATAGTTCTTCTGTGTATTGCTCTTCTGTGTATTCCCTTCTTAATATCTTCTGCTTCTGTTAGGTCCCTACCATTTCTGTCCTTTATTGTGCCCATCTTTGCATGAAGTGTTCCCTTGGTATCTCTAATTTTCTTGAAGAGATCTCTAGTCTTTCCCATTCTATTGTTTTCCTCTATTTCTTTGCATTGATCACTGAGGAAGGCTTTCTTATCTCCCCTTGCTATTCTTTGGAACTCTGCATTCAAATGGGTATATCTTTCCTCTTCTCCTTTGCCTTTAGCTTCTCTTCTTTTCTCAGCTATTTGTAAGGCCTCCTCAGACAACCATCTTTCCTTTTTGCATTTCTTTTTCTTAGGCATGGTCTTGATCACTGCCTTTTGTACAATGTCACAAACCTTTGTCCATAGTTCTTCAGGCACTCTGTCTATCAGATCTAGTCCCTTAAATCTATTTGTCACTTCCACTGTTCAATCGTTAGGGATTTGATTTAGGTCATACCTGAATGGTCTAATGGTTTTCCCTACTTTCTTCCATTTAAGCCTGAATTTGGCAATAAGGAGTTCATGATCTGAGCCACAGTCAGCTCCTGGTCTTGTTTTTGCTGACTGTATAGAGCTTCTCCATCTTTGGCTGCAAATAATATAATCAGTCTGATGTTGGTATTGACCATCTGGTGATGTCCATGTGTAGAGTCTTCTCTTGTGTTGTTGGAAGTGTTTGCTATGACCCGTGTGTTCTCTTGGCAAAACTCTATTAGTCTTTGCCCTGCTTCATTCTGTACTCCAAGGCCAAATTTGCCTGTTACTCAAGGTGTTTCTTGACTTCCTACTTTTGCATTCCAGTCCCCTATTATGAAAAGGATTTTTTTTTTTGGGTGTTAGTTCTAGAAGGTCTTGTAGGTCTTCATAGAACTGTTCAACTTCAGCTGCTTCAGCATTACTGGTCGGGGCATAGACTTGGATTACTGTGATATTGAATGGTGTGCCTTGGAAATGAACAGAGATCATCTGCCATTTTTGAGATTGGGAATTGTAAATAGTGCTATTGTAAATGTTGGAGTGCTTGTATGTTTTCAAATTAGGCTTTTTCTTTCCAGGATATATGCCCAGGAATGGGATCACTGGATAATGTCATTACTCTAGTTTTAGTTTTTAAAGGAACCTCCTGATTTTTTTCCATAGAGGCTGTACCAATTTACATTCTCACTCATAGTGTAGGAGGATTCCCTTTTCTCTACACCCTCTCAAGCACTATTTATAGACTTTTTGATGATGGCCATTCTGACTGGTATAAAGTGATACTTCACTGTATTTTTTAAATTAATTTTTATGGGCGTATAGTTGTTTTACAATATTGTGTTAGTTTCTGCTGTACAGAAAAATGAATCAGCTATGTGTATACATATATTCCCTTTTTTGGGGGTTTTCCTTCCCATTTAGATCACCGCAGAGCTTGAGTAGAGTTTCCTGTGCTGTACAATATGTTCTCATTAGCTATTTTTTTTTTTAGTTATCTATTTTTATACAAAGTAGTGTATATATGCCAATTCTGTTCTCCCAATTCATCCCGCGCCATCTTCTTTCCTTGGTATCCATACATCTGTTCTCTACATTTGTGTCTCTATTTCTGCTTTGTAGATAAGTTCATATGTACCATTTTTTATATTCCACATATAAGAAATATTATACAATATTTATTTTTTTTCTTTCTGACTTAACTTCACTCCATATGACAGTCTCTAGGTCTATCTATGTCTCTGCAAATTGCACAACTTCATTCCTTTTTATGGCTAATTAACACTATATTGTATATACGTACCACAGCTTCTTTTTCCATTCTTCCCTTGGTGGACATTTAGATTGCTTACATGTCTTGGCTATTGTAAACAGTGCTGCAGTTAAGACTGTGGTGCATGTATCCTTTTAAATCATGTTTTTCTCTGGATATTTGCCGAGGAGTTGCAGGGTCATGTGGTAGCTCTATTTTTAGTTTTTAAAGGAAACTCCATACTATTATCTATAGTGGCTATATCAATTTACATTCCCACCAACAGTGTAAAAGGGTTCCCTTTTCTCCACACCCTCTCCAGCATTTACTGTTTGTGGATTTTTGACAATGGCCATTCTGACCATTGTGAGGTGACACCTCATTGTAGTTTCGATTGATTTGCATTTCTTTGATAATTAGTGGTGTGGAGCATCTTTTTATGGGTTTGTTGGCCATCTGTATGTCTTCTTTGGCAAAATGTCTATTTAGGTCTTCTGCCCATTTTTGATTTTTTTTTTTTTATATTGAGCTGAATGAACTATTGGTACATTTTGGAGATGAATCCCTTATTAGTTGCTTCTTTTGCAAATATTTTCTCCCATTCTGAGGGTTGTCTTTTTGTCTTACTTATGGTTTCCTTTTCTGTGCAAAAACTTTATAGTTTAATTCAGTCAGTTCAACTCAGTTCAGTCACACAGTTGTGTCCAACTCTTTTTGACCCCATGAATCACAGCACGCCAGGCCTCCCTGTCCATCACCAACTCCTAGAGTTTACTCAAACTCATGTCCATCGAGCCGGTGATGCCATCCAGCCATCTCATCCTCTGTTGTCCCCTTCTCCTCCTGCCCCCAATCCCTCCCAGCATCAGGGTCTTTTCCAATGAGTCAACTCTTCGCATCAGGTGGCCAAAGTATTGGAGTTTCAGCTTCTACATCAGTCCTTCCAATGAGCACCCAGGATTGATCTGCCTTAGGAAGGACTGGTTGGATCTCCTTGCGGTTCAAGGGACTCTCAAGAGTCTTCAACACCACAGTTCAAAAGCATCAATTCTTCGGTGCTCAACTTTCTTCACAGTCCAACTCTCACATCCATACATGACCACTGGAAAACCATAGCCTTGACAAGATGGACTTTTGTTGGCAAAGTAATGTCTCTGCTTTTTAATATGCTATCTAGGTTGGTCATAACTTTCCTTCCAAGGAGTAAGCATCTTTTAATTTCATGGCTGCAATCACCATCTGCAGTGATTTTGGAGCCCAAGAAAATAAAGTCTGACACTGTTTCCACTGTTTCCCCATCTATTTGCCATGAAGTGATGGGACCAGATGCCATGATCTTAGTTTTCTGAATGTTGAGTTTTAAGCCAATTTTTTCACTCTCCTTTCACTTTCATCAAGAGGCTCTTTAGTTCTTCTTTGCTTTCTGCCATAAGGGTGGTGTCATCTGCATATCTGAGGTTATTGATATTTCTCCCAGCAATCTTGATTCCAGCTTGTGCTTCATCTAGCCCAGCGTTTCTCATGATGTACTCTGCATATAAGTTAAATAAGCAGGGTGACAATATACAGCCTTGACGTACTACTTTTCCTATTTGGAACCAGTCTGTTGTTCCATGTCCAGTTCTAACTGTTGCTTCCTGACCTGCATATAGGTTTGTCAAGAGGCAGGTGAGATGGTCTGGTATGCCCATCTCTTTCAGAATTTTCCACGATTTATTGTGATCCACACAGTCAAAGACTTTGGCATAGTCAATAAAGCAGAAATACACGTTTTTTTCTGGAACTCTCTTACTTTTTCGATGATCCAGCTGATGTTGGCAATTTGATCTCTGGTTCCTCTGCTTTTTCTAAAACCAGCTTGAACATCTGGAAGTTCACGGTTCATGTATTGCTGAAGCCTGGCTTGGAGAATTTTGAGCATTACTTTACTAGCGTGTGAGATGAGTGCAATTGTGTGGTAGTTTGAGCGTTCTTTGGGATTGCCTTTCTTTGGGATTGGAATGAAAACTGACCTTTTCCAGTCCTGTGGCCACTGCTGAGTTTTCCAAATTTGCTGGCATATTGCATGCAGCACTTTCACAGTATCATCCTTTAGGATTTGAAATAGCTCAATTGGAATCCATCACTGCCACTAGCTTTGTTCATAGAGATGCTTTCTAAGGTCCACTAGACTTCACATTCCAGGATGTCTGGCTTTAGGTGAGTGCTCACACCATCATGATTATCTGGATCGTGAAGATCTTTTTTGTACAGTTCTTCTGTGTATTCTTGCCACCTCTTCTCAATATCTTCTGCTTCCTTTAGGTCCATACCATTTCTGTCCTTTATTGAACACATCTTTGCATGAAATGTTCCCTTGGTATATCTGATTTTCTTGAAGAGATCTCTAGTCTTTCTCATTCTGTTGCTTTCCTCTATTTCTTTGCATTGATCACTGAGGAAGGCTTTCTTATCTCTCCTTGCTATTCTTTGGAACTCTGCATTCAAATGGGAATATCTTTCCTTTTCTCCTTCGCTTTTCGCTTCTCTTCTTTTCACAGCTATTTGTAAGGCCTCCTCAGGCAACCACTTTGCCTTTTTGCATTTCTTTTCCATGGGGATGGTCTTGATTCCTGTCTCCTGTACAGTGTCATGAACCTCTGTCCATAGTTCATCAGGCACTCTATCAGATCTAGTCCCTTAAATCTATTTCTCACTTCCACTGTATAGTCATAAGGGATTTGATTTAGGTCATACCTGAATGGTCTAGTGGTTTTCCCTACTTTCTTCAGTTTAAGTCTGAATTTGGCAATAAGGAGGTCCCATTTATTTTTGTTTTTATTTTTGTTACTCTAGGTGGTAGGTCAAAAAAGACGCTGCAATTTATGTCAGAGAGTCTTCTGCCTAAGTTTTCCTCTAAGAGTTTAATGGTGTCGTCTTACATTTAGGTGTTTAATCCATTTTGAGTTTATTTTTGTGTATGGTATTAGGTGTGTGTGTGCTGTGTTAGTCGCTTAGTTGTGACCAACTCTTTACGATCCCATGGACTGTAGCCCTCCAGGCTTCTCTGTCCATGGGGATTCTCCAGGCAAGAGTACTGGAGTGGGTGCTGTGACCTCCTCCAGGGGATTTTCCCAACCCAGGGATCATACCCCAGGTCTCCCTCATTGGAGGCAGATTCTTTACAGTCTCAGCTACTAGGGAAGCCATGGTGTTAGGTAGTATTCTAATTTAATTATTTTACATGTAGCTGTCTGGCTTTCCCAGCACGACTTATTGAAGAGACTGTCTTTTCTCCACATTATAGTCTTTCCTTCTTTGTCATGGGCTTCACTGGTGGTTCAGATCGTAAAGCATCTGCCTGCAATGAGGGAGACCTGGGTTTGATCCTGGGCCTGGAAGATCCCCTGGAGAAGGAAATGGCAACCCACTCCAGTACTCTTGCCTGGAAAACTCCATGGACAGAGGAACCTTGTAGGCTACAGTTCATGGGGTCTCAAAGAGTTGGACACGACGAGCGACTTCACTTCACGTCACTTCCTTTGTCATAGACTGAGTCACCATAGGTGCATAGTTTTGTCTCTGGACTTTTTATCCTGTCCATTGAGCTATACTTCTGTTTTTGTGCCAGTAGCATACTCTCTTAATTATTGTAGCTTTGTAGTATAATATGAAGTCAGGGAGCCTGATTCCTCCAGTTTTTTTCTTCTTTCTCAAGATTGCTTTAGCTCTTCGGGGTCTTTTGTATTTCCATACAGATCATAAAATTTTTTGTTCTAATTCTGTGAAAAATGCCTTGGTAATTTGATAGAGATTGCATTTAATCTGTAGATTGCTTTGATTGATTCTTCTAATATTGATGTTACCAATCCAAGAACATGCTGTATTTCTCCATGTGTTGTGTCATCTTTTATTTCATCAGTATCTTATAGTTTTCTGACTCATTGTAGTTTTGGCTTGCATTTCTCTAATAATCTGTGATGTTGAACATTTTTCATGTGCCTATTTGTCATCTGCTTGTGTTCTTTAGAGAAATGTCTATTTAGCTCTTCTGCTCATTTTTTTGAGTGGGTTATTTGTTTATTTGAGTTGCATGCTGTGCTTAGTTGCTCAGTTGTGTCCGACTCTTTGCAACCCCATGAACTGTAGCCCACCAGGCTCCCCTGTCCATGGGGATTCTTCAGGCAAGAATACTGGAGTGGGTTGCCATGCCCACCTCCAGGGCATCTTCCCAACCCAGAGGATGAACCAGGTCTCCCACATTACAGGCTGATTCTTTACAATCTGAGCCATGAGGAAAACCCTTGAGTTGCATGAGCTACCTGTATATTTTGGAAATCAATCCCATGTTATTCACATCATTTACAATAATTTCTCCCACTGCATAGGCTGTCTTTTTATTTTATTTATTATTTTCTTTGCTGTGCAAAACATTTTGTTTGATGAGGTCCTGTTTTATTTTTGTTTTTATTTCTTTTACCTTGGGAGAACTAAGAAAATATTCTTATTATTTGAAAAACTATTTATTTATTTTTGACTGTGCTGGGTCTTTATTGTTGTGTAGGCTTTTTCTCCAGTTGCAGCTAGTGGAGGCTACGTTCTAGTTGGGATAGGCAGGCTTCTCATTACTGTGGCTTTTCTCTTGCAGAGCATGGGATCTAGGTACACGGGCTTCAGTAGTTGAAGCACATGGGCTCAGTGGTTGCGACTTCCAGGTTCTAGCCAGTATTTTTGGCTCATGTATTTTTGACACATGGGCTTAGTTGCTCTGAGGCATGTGGGATCTTCCTGGACCAGGGATCAAATCTATGTCCCCTTCATTGGCAGGCAGATTCTTTATCACTAGACCACCAGAGGAGCCCAGAAAATATTATTGAAATTTATGTCTGAGAATATTTTGCCTATATTCTCTTCTAGGATTTTTATGGTGTCACATCTTATATTTCAGTTTTAAGCTATTTAGCATTCATTTTTGTGTATGATGTGAGAGAGTGTTCTAACTTCATTGATTTATATGCAACTGTCCTGCTTTCCCAGTACCGTTTGCTGAAGTAATTGCTTCTTCTCCATTGTATATTTTTGCCTCTTTTGTTGAAGATTAATTGACTGTAGGTGTGTGGGTTTATTTCTGGGCTCTCTCTTGTATTCCACTGATCTGTATGTCTTAAAACTCATAATACTCTTAAGTATATATGAAATATTAAATACATACTATTAATATCTTAGAGATCCAGGAGTCATGAAAGAATAATTTGGGAAAGAAATATACATGGGAGAGTTAAATATAGTAGAAGTTAGAATTAATTAATTAGAGGATATATATGAGAATAGTATATAGCAGAAACAAGGAGACAGAAAATAAAATTTAAAAATTATGTAAAAATTATGCAAACACAAATGGAAAATTAAGAGACATGGATGGTAGAATGAGAGAGTCCAATACATGTATAATATGGGTTCTGAAAGAAGAGAAGAGAAATAAGAGGGAATAAACGTTTAAAGAGATAAGGGAGTTTTGGTTGGCTCTAGGATAGTGATGACCACCCAAATCCAGACCTCTTTGCAAACCCTCATAATAAAAATGGTGCATAAAGTAGCCATAAATGACCCATGCCTATGGTATTTCTAGAAGACAGGGAATATCACAAACTTCAAATTACATATAAATAGACATACTAGTTCATGAAGAGCTACCAAAGGAGTTCCCACTACTATTGCTAGTCTGTAGGTATGCAAATTGAGACAGAGGAGCATGAAGTACATAGTTGTAGCATAGATTTAAAAAAAAATTTCCATCAAAAAATGTCTGATATTGAGGGTTAAAATGTCAAACTAAGATCTGGGGCTTAGTTCATAGCAGCAGCCACAAACAATAAATGCCACTTAAGAAACTTAATAGAATCAAGGATAAAACTAACTTGAGCATTGAAAGAATTTAACAAGGTAGCAAGATATAAAATTAACAAGCTAAAAAGAAATAGCTTTCATATACACAGATAACATTATTTAGGAATTATAATGGAAGAGAGGACCCATTTATCCTCTCCCTGCCAAAGACAAAAATGCTTAGGATTGACTTAAGAAATGTGCAAAACTTATGTGAAAATTAGAGAGTACCCCTAAATAATATAAACGGAACATTCTTAGTCTTGGATAAGATATTGCAGGATCATTCTCCTTAAGTTAATTTATACATTGGTGATTCCCAACAAACATACCACCAAGCCTTTTACCTGGAGGTAATCAAGTTGATACTAAAATATATATGAAAAAAGAAACATAATCATAGCCAATAAACAATGAAAAGAAACTGCTATGGGTTGACAGGGGAGGGACTATAAGGGCTCTCTATAAAAAAGGTAATCAACAATAATTAAGGTAATCATCAATAAAATACTGAAGTACTGGTGCATAAAAATTCAGATCAGTGAAATAGAATAGGAAGTTCAAAATAGACCCAAGTACCTACAGAAATTTACCATAGAATAAACGGTATTAAAAATTGCTGCAGCAGGGATAACTGATAAAGAAATGGTATTGAGACAACTGGATAGTCATTGGGAAAAAATGGTAGATCTATTCTTCATACCATACAAAAGAATAAACATCAATGGATCATAGATCTAAACAAAAGATGAAGCTAGAAGAAAACATCGGTGAGTTTGTCTATAACCCATGTATATGTGTGTGTGTGTGTGTGTGTGTGTGTGTGTGTGTATGCTCAGTCGTGTCTGACTCTTTGTGACTTCATGGACTGTAGCCTGCCAAGCTCCTCTGTCCATGAGATTTCCAGGCAAGAATTCTAGAGTGGGTTGCCATGCCCTCCTCCAGGGGATCTTCCCAAACCAGGGATAGAACCTGTCTGTGTCTCTTATGTTTCCTGCATCAGTAGGCAGATTCTTTATCACTAGTGCCACTGGGGGCTTCATGTATAGGATAGGGTTTTCTAAATATGACTTAAAATCATGATGGAATAAGAGAAAAGACTGATACATTTTATAAAATTATAAAAGACCCTTTCCAGGGGAAAAACATTAACAAATCAAAAAATAAATAATAAATCGTGAAAAAAAATCTGCAATATGTAGCACAGATAAAGTGTTGAACCTCTAATATATTTAAAAACACTATTTGAGGAAAAGGCAAAACATTCAAGTGAAAAATAATCAAGAGACATGAACTGACATTCACAAAAATGACATAAATGGCTCTTAAACATATGAAAATACGTTCAATTTTATTCATAATAAGAGAAATGCAAATCAAAAGTATGCTGAGATAACATTTCTCACCTACCTGGTTGACAAAAGTTTAAAAGCTTAACATCACTTATGGTTAGCCAGGCTGTGAGGAAACAATCACTCTGATTTATTGCAGATGGGAATGCAAAAATTGGGCATCCTCTACGCAGAAGAATTTGGCAATATATAACAAAACTATATATGCATTTCTTCTTTGATTTAGGAACCCACTTCTAGGAATTTATCCTAAAGATATACCTCCCCAAATTGAAAATATATACATACAGAATTATGCTTTAAAATGTTAATTGTAACTTGTCCATATGTTAGAAACTGCATGACTAAATTATGGTATATTTATACAATAGAGTACATACAGTGGTAAGAAAAGATAAAGAGCAAACCTTTGAACTCATAGAGTGTGCTTTTTAGGATATATTGCTAAATTAAAAAAGCAAAGTACAAAAATTATACATAATCGATTGTGTAAGAGAAAGGGGAAATAAAATATATATGTGTCTTCTTGTGTTTTCAAAAAGAAATATAAAGAGATAAGGCAGAAACTAATAAATTGCTTACATGTGGTGATGGATAGGGAAGCCTGGTGTGCTATAGTTCATGGGGTCATGAAGAGTTGGACATGACTTGGTGACTGAATAACAACAACAACAGAAAGTGTATCAGGAGTGTCATAAATAATAGAGCAGCAAGGCAAAACTTAATAACTATATAGAAAATTTTAATGACATGCTTACCAAGTTGATTTAGATATGATTAAGCTCAGAGATTAGAGAACACACAATTTTTTTCCACCCAAGAACAACATGGAACATTGATAATTCCCCAGCTAATTGATTCCATGGTCCCTGTCCAAAACACCATAGACTATAAGTCAACAAGGAAATTTTAAAAAAGGTATTGTTGTACCTTTGGAAGCTAGAAACATAATTCTAAGTAAACTCAGGATCAAACAGGAAACAAACTGGAATTTTGAAACACATGAGAGTGAAAACTGTGAGATGCAGCTATAGCAGCATCAGAGGAAGATTTATAGCCTAAGATGTATTTCTTTTAAAAATGAACATAAACCTATTTAGCATTTAACTTACGAAGCTAGGAAAAGAATACAGAAGAAGCACAAAAATGATAGAGGAAAAGCAATAAAAAAGACATAAAAAGTAAGCAAGTGAACAAAGAAAAATCAACAGAGATGATCATTAAACCTGAAATCTGGTTCTGTGAAAACTTTGTGTGAAAACTTTAATAACATTTTAATTACAAAGACAAATTTCTGAAAGAACCAACCATGAGAAACAAACAGAAGGAATATATCAATCATGTGAGAACACCAACAAGAGGGCTCCAACTGCTATCTATACAGGAAGGAGTGCTGCCGTGGTTACTGGTTACGCAGCAGAGGTCACGTTTAGTATTTTCTCTAGTGCAGCCCACCTGCTGACTCTGCTTTCAAAGTAGGTCCTGCATCTCTGCCTCAGGACCTTCTGGCTTCAGCCTCTTTGCCTGGTCACTCTCCTCGCTATTCGTATTATCTCCCATTTCCTTCCCCACAGCTGTAGAAACCCACATCGTCAAACTCCAACCCTCAAACCATTTTTTTTTTCTTCTCTTCATTCTAAATTTATTGTTTTTGAAACACAAAGCCTAAGTAGATCCTCCTTTGAATCTCTTCTACTGTGCCTTTTCCCTTCTCTCTGCAATAAACACAGGAAAGCATTGCTCTGAAATGTGCTTTGGGAAGTAAAAAAAATTCAAGAAAACAAATCTTAGTTAAGTCTAAATAGATTCTTTACCACATGTGTTTTATACATGTAGATCATTCACTAATGACAATACAAAAACCGTCTTAGGTGCTGACGCTCAGCCTTAGTCAGAAGGCAAATATTATCTATCTTATTAATTATTTGTCTGAAACTCCTATTTCAGTATCAAATTTATTTTTTATAATTATGTATTTGAGTGGTTAGCTTCAATACAATAAGGGAATATATTAGACCCTTGGCAGAAATGATAAATACAGATACCTAAAGGGGATGTTCACATTCTTAACATAAATTACATATATATATATACACACACATACACACACACATGTAGTTATGTTAGCATTCCAATTCGAGTAAAATCAGCTTGTTTTCCTCTATCCAGTGACTTTTTCTTTCAAACATTTCAATTTGGTAAACTTTCAATGTGTCTCATTAGACACTTTTGCCTGTAGTTCTTTAAAACCATGTGTGACTTAATCCATATGCTTTTCATTCATTTACAGTCAAATCATCAAAATACAGCCTTTAAAGAGCTATTTGATTTCAAAGAACATTTTTAATTAGCATTTCAAGCCCTTTGAGAATAAAAGCGGGATGCCACATTTTTCCAAGAGTAAACACAGCACAACCAAAAACACACTCCTTGCCCAGAGAAATCCAAGCTTCTGAATTTTAATTCTTTTTCATTCTTGACTAAATGAGTCGTCTCCCATCTCCCTTTAACTCCTGGTGAAGCGTGAAGTGTTTTGAGATGAGATAGTATTTTTCAAATTACTATTTTAAAATCTACTTAGCTACTATTTGAGCAGCTTCTGTTAAGAACTTCTGCCTCAATTGTTCTACAGCAGCTGAATGGGCAGTCTCGATACCAGCAACGTCTTGAAACTTTCTAGAAATGCACATTCTTTGGTCCTATAGCTGAGGTACTGAATCGGTAATGCGGACAAAGCAGAGAAGTCTGTTTAATAAGTTCTCCAGGTGATTCAGATACCTCCCTCCCTTTCTTCCTTCCTGCTTTCTTTCCTGCCTCCCCTTCCTCCTTCCTTCCAGGATATATGTATGATCAGGCCATCAAGATGGCTCTGAACATCCCTTACTCAACCAATGCCTGCTTCACCTATGCCCTACATGTCCTACATACTTATTCCAGGCCCCAGCTGATCATTGTTTTAGCTTTAAATCAGAACATCTCCATTATGGGTTTCCCAGGCGACGCAGTGGTAAAGAATCTGCTTGCCAGTGCAAGAGACGTGGGTTCAATCCCTGGGTGGGGAAACGGTAACCCACTCCAGTACCCTTGCCTGGAAAATTCCATGGACAGAAGAGTGTGGCGGGTTACAGTCCATGGGGTCGCAGAGTAGGCCATGACTGAGCACGCACACACACGTCTCCTCTATGAGAGCTTATCAACAGGGTGGTGAGGGGTGTGCCCCTCTGCTGGTTGCCCTGGTAACTGATGAGCCAACCTGCTGTCAATTTCCCTTTAATTAGTAACCGCCCCTTTCCCCCAGAAGTGGCGCATGCCGCTTTGTCCTGCACGCCCTCCGCCATCTCGGTGCGGTGGTCGGGGCGCAGTGGTTGGTGCGGTGCTGCCCCGGGGACCTTGCTTCAGACCTTAAGGTCCTCTTATCCGTTAAGCCATTGATGTCTCTGTCACGGACTCCAGGCTCTTTCTTCAGTATTGAAGTTGGGTGAGTACAGGGCTTGCAGTGCAGGCTTGCATAGTACGCAGCCCCAAAATACGGATAACGTTTCTGCTGCGTCTGAAACTCAGCCATTTGAAATGATAGCTCTTCCTAAAAGTCAGAAACATCCTTGCAGCTTCTTTGATCAAGAAGTCATGAGCTATAAACTTTTGTGTCAAATTAGGACCCATAAGTCATGGTTTCTGGGTGCTAATTTGTGGTGGTGTCAATTTTGAACATTTTTAAACAATGCTGTTTTCTGGCTAACACCTCCCCGCCCCCGATGATGAAATGTTAAGATGATGAGAAATTATAAAAGTGAGGCACAATGTTGTAAGGTTTGGCTAGATATTTGTTCTTTATATTACACCTAACAGTGATTAGAGGTGACTTTGGAGCCAGCGTGCGCCTGGTGCGGATCTCACCTTTGCAATTTGTGCAAACTGGGGCAATTTACAGACGCTCTCTAAAACTCGGTTTCCGTGTCCCCCCACATTTATGAAAATAAGGGGAAAATATTTACCTTCTGGGGAGTGATATACATGAGATACAATTTGGAATTTAGCCTGGTGCTCAAAATGTGATAGTGATTATTATTTGGTAAAAATAGGCTAGCTGATGACTTGAGAAAATGTGTGTGGGTTGGGTAATGGTGCAGATTGCACAGTACGTAGAGAAATAAGCTTTTGTTAGAAAGGAACTTGTCAGGAAGCCCTTTTGCTCACCCCTCCTTTAGGCCCAGGTTCATGCTTCTATTTTAACTGAGCGGTACCTGGTGTAGCTCCTGAAATAAATTCTCACTCCTCATACTCATGTTTCCTTATCATCCGAGAAAGGGTATCCATGAGACTGGCAGGCCAGTGGTTCAGCTGTGTGTGTGTTTACAAAAGGAGCTGCCTGGAGACCTGATTCCTTACAAGATTACAAACAATTCTTTCCCTCAGCGTCCCTACAGACACCTATAAGGCTTCTTTTGGGCTCCAGGTTTTAAACTCCTCTATGATTATTACACACTCAATCAACAGTGATGGACTTGTCAACCATTTGGTTGAGTTAGTGGTTAAATTTAGTCATTGTGTATAGAAGCAGAAAGTTCAAAGTTTATCAGAGTCAAAAAATAAGTGATACACCTGTTTTGAGTTTATGTTGGGAGAAGAAAATAGCTTTGACTGAGTGTCTTCCAGATTCTTCTGTTGCTTTTTAACTCATCTTTTGGGATTGTTAGATCCTGAGGCTCCTGGAGAATAAAGCCCCAAATTGGGCTAATCTGTCCACCTCTTCCTGAAGGTCTGGCTGTGGGAAACTGCCCCATCATCAGTAGTCTTGAGTTCCAAGCTAGCCTTCAGAATACTGTGGAGTCCCACACTGCAAGGGAGTTAATCAAAGGAGAACTCTTCAGAAGTGAAAGGCGAGAGGAATGCAACAGAGTTGTGATTCTGGGACTATTTTGGTAAGGAACTGGCTGACTGAGCACCCTGGTTATAGGCGTCACATTTTCGCTTTTTCTGCCTTTCAACTTGTTTCAAGGGGGTAATGCCACATTTTAAAAAAAAAAATTTTTTTTTTTTTTAACATCCTATTGTTTCATAATGACCTTTCAAAAACTTGGAAATTCTCTTTGTACCAGTTTTGTCCTTTTCAATTTGGCACAGAAGGCTTTGGGTGTTTCTAATGGAAATTTTAATTATAATTAAATTTTTATTATTTTTGGCTCTGCATTGCTGTGCAGGCTTTTCTCTAGTTTGAGAGCTGGGGCTACTCTTGAGTTGCCATGCGCGGGTTTCTCACTGCAGTGGCTTCTGTTTCAGGAGACAGGCTCTAGGCGTGCGGGCTTCAGTAGTTGTGACGCGTGGGCTCAGTTCGTTGCCGTTCCCAGGCTCCAGAGCAGAGGCTTATGTGACACATGAGCCTAGCTGCTCCATGGCATGTGGGGTCGTCTCAGATGAGGGATCAAACCCATGTCTCCTGCACGGGCAGGCAGTTTCTCTACCACTGAGCTACCAGGGAAGCCCTTAATTATAATTTGTCAAAAGACTTTATTGACAACCCCAATGGTAATGGAGACCTCACTTTCAGTTCATTGTTCATGTGTTATTTGCTGAGGACATGCCAATCCACTTTGCTAGTATTTAAGTGACAATTTTTTCTAATACAAACATCGTGGAAGGCTTGTACTGATCAGAAAGCATGGTCTATTAAATTATTGCTTAGAATGTGGACTCTCTGGGAATATGTGTAAGCTTGAGGCCAAATTTGAATCTTTGAGTGACTTTGAGAGGGAATGTCTCAAATTTAAAATAACACCTAGGGGTTTGCAGAGGGTCTTCCCTTGTGGCTCAACTGGTAGAGAATCTGCCTGCAGTGAGACTTGGGTTTGATCCCTGGGTTGGGAAGATCCCCTGGAGAAGGGAAAGGCTACCCACTCCAGTATTCTGGCCTGGAGAAGTCCATGGACTGTATTGTCCATGGGTTCGCAAAGAGACACAGCTAAGAGACTTTCACACACACGGGTTTGCAGAGAGATTTGAGGTCATAGGATCAAAGTTTATTCCTTGCATAATATAGATGTATAAAAGTTCACTGACAATGAGCACTCTTTTGAGCTCCCAGTCCTTTGAGCCTGCTATAATCAATGCCTTGTAATTTTTCACGATAACTTCTGATGTCAAGTTCAAATAGAAACTCCCATTTAAGTACTGATGAAAAGTGAATACCATTGTGTTGGAGAGGAGAGATTATTAAGACTAGTTGGTATAACTGGGATGCATTAAAATAGAAGTCTAGTTTAAGGATTATAAGTCACTGGGATATGATAGAAGGTCTTATGAAAGACATTGGGAGTTGAGTTCTTAATTTAGTTTGTGTTGAATTAATAAAAATAAATGATATTGGGCTGAGGATTGAGTGGAAATATCTTTAGCATTAAGATAAATCTGGACAATGAGATGCAGGAAGGATTCTGCTCTGTTTCTGGATATTTGTACCCTGGGAATGGGGTGTATGGATACTCAGGGCTCAATCAAGTTGGGTACAGACTTCTGCAAGGACTTAAGTGTGCCTGTATGACTTACTCTGCCTTGACTTGATAAGAGAGCATTGTCCTCATGTTATGAAGAGACAAGTCTTAGGTAAATCAACAACATTTAGGAAAGATGTGAATACCTGATTAGGTTAGCTCCATCTGGAGAAAAACTTAGCAGAAGCAAGTCACATGTTTGTCGTAGCAGAGGAAGATGAGGAATCACAGAGGGTAGACCTGGCTGTGTGTTCAAGGACTGATGGCCCTGTGTGCCCAAGTGCTTCTGGATAATCTACTTGCTGCTTATCTCACCTGCTGCTGAGTTGCAAGGGTTTGCAAGTCTAAGTTGTTTCATTTGCTCTTCATTGTTCCCTGAAAGGGGCTTCATGTGGGAAAATAGTTCATTCTCCTGGTTGTCTGTGTAAATTAGTGTGTGATTGAAGTGATTACAGCTGTCTACTGCTTCAATTGAGTTGCCTTTTCCTTACATTACCCAGGAAGGATGAACCTAAATAGGAGCAGTGGGAAGAGGAGCAAGTATCTGTTTGAAAGAAGCCAACACCTATAAAATGTGCCTTAGAGAAAGAAATCTGATTAGAGCCCCAGTTGTGCATCCATGTGACCTTGGGCAAGTTAATTTATCAAACTCAATTGCCTCACCTGTAAAATGATAATAAAATCTAATACTTACTCTGTTCCAGACATTATATGAAGCACTTGTCAAATATTATTACTATAAAATAAGGATTACTGTTATTCCTTTTTATAGATGAGGAAGAAAATACTTCAGAAATTAAATAATTTGTCTTTGGTCATGTTGCAAGTAGATCTTAGAGCCCAGATCCTAGGTTTGAACCCAAGTGCTTGAACTCTGATGTGGATTCTGTTGACCACCACAATATACTTCATGGGGTTGTTGTTTATTACAAGCTTATGTCTTAAGATGTACAGATAAACAAGCTGTGTAAGCCCAACTTACAGTCCACAGTAAACATGTAGTAAATATTAGCCATTATTACTATTGCATATCAAGTACCACATATATTTTAAAATACATAGCCTTGACTCTAAACTTGATAAGGAAGCTAGGAATCAAATAGGATAAGTTTATGAAGGTTTTTCTGATTCTGGAGACCATGTCTTTTCTCTTCTACTAGGAATTTGCAACATGTAGGGAAAGGATTTCTGCAAGGCCCAGAGTTAGTATTAATACAAAGGCTTTAAAAATCCATGGCTGTGTTAAGCCTGTCTGTAAATTAAACGTATCATGTATTTCACACATGAATGTTCTGTTTTTAGAGTATGCTGTGATTAACATACATGAAACAACTCTTATAATTAAAAAACCATAGTTTAATTAATAGGGCTCTATGATTCATAGTGTCTTCTTGTCATTACGTCTTCTCACTATTCAGAAACCAAAAGTACACTTACTCTTAAGTAAAAGCTCATGAGAAATTTTGAAGTTAAAAGGGCTTTCACACTTAAAATATTCTGGACGTAACAAATCACATGAGTTCGTGAGCCTCTACGATTAGTATGACTATGCCTATTATACATGAATTTACTAGTACACTATTCTTGTACCAAGGAGAAGATTATTTGAAGAAACTATAGTGCTATGGAGAGAGACTGTGGAAGGAGGAAAAGGGCACTTACGCAGTGTCTTGTTCATGGATGTGCATCATAATTATCATATAACAGTTTTAATGGAAGAAAATAAAACCCGGAGGAAATGAAAAGCAACAGCCTTGGCTGTGGAAATGGGAATACCTAAATGGCTAAAGCCCTTCTGTAGGGTCTAAGTGCGATTTCCATTAAGACAATGGGAATCACATGGCCCTCACCCTGAGAAAGTGTGTGAGCATTTCTTGCTCAAGAGTCAGATGAGTTATGAGCATTTGAAAAGAGGAAATGTGGAGTTAATTTTCCAACTCATCACTGCACTGGGGGCTATTGAAGAGGAGAAAATCCTTTTACGGTATGGGATAAAGTACATGAAATCAAACGAAGCAAGTGGGTACCCGTGTCTTCAGTGATATGGTATGTCATGGATAAACAACTGGAGATATCAACATTCAGGGCTGCTCATTTAATTTTAGGCCTTATTTCTAACTTGAGTTATGCATTGCATATACTTTAATTTTCTGTCTGATTTTAGTGATTATTTAAATCAAATTCGGTGGCTTGTAGAGTTATAGTGAAAAGATTTCAGTGAGTAGTGAGAGCATCACTGTAGACTCTTACTGTTCATTTAGGGCAAGAATTTCAAATTTCCTTTTAGCTAAGAGTGTTTCTTCAAATGAAATCTAATGTAGAGTCCAGTGTAAGCACAGACAAAAGTGGAACTGCTCTGATCCAAGCAGAGTGATCCCCACCATCACCAATCATTCTCTCTCCCATCCTGCCCTCCATGTGGCCATTAAGACACCATTGAGGACCTCCTCCATCTGAGAACTAGTGTGAAAACTACCATTTGGGAGCCTTTCAAGTCTTTAAAAGGATAAATAGCCTATATAATCATTTCCCAGATTTTCATTCTAGTAGAAGGGTTAATGTGCATATTTTTTTTCCTGCCTCTTTGAAGGAATAATTAGTTGTTACCCAAGAGATAATAGCTTTCTTATGATCTGTCAGCTTGGGGAAACTAGTTCCTAAGGACTGAATACCTTACATCATTGTGCTTCTGTGTAATGAGAGAATATTGATAAAGAGTAGACAATTTGTGGTAATATAAATCAAAACACATACCTAATTATTATTAAAACCTGATGCTTATGTTCTTTTTTTTTTTTTTTTTTTGCTTATGTTCTTTTCTAGAAATTTTATGGTGGCATGTCTCAAATTTGTCTTTAAGCCACTTCCTAGAAGAGAACATAGGCAAAACATTTTCTGACATAAGTCATTCCAATGTTTTCTTAAATCAGTCTCCCATGGCAATAGAAAATAAACAGATGGGATCTAATCAAACTTATAAGCTTTTGCACAGCAAAGGAAACTATAAACAAAATGAAAAAACCTACAGACTGAGGAGAAAATATTTGCAGATGATGTGAATGACAAGGGGTTACTTTCAAAAGTATGCCAACAGCTCATACAGTTCAACAACAACAAAAAGCAAAGAATGCAACTGAAAAATAGGAAGAAGACCTAAATAGACATTTCTCCAAAGAAGACATACAGATGGTTAACAGGGACATGAAAAGAGGTTCAGCATTGTTAATTATTACAGAAATGCAAATCAAAACTACAATGAGGTACCGTTTCATACTGGTCAGAATGTCCATAGTTAAAAATAATAAGTAATAAATGCTACAAATAATAGATGCTGGGGAGGGTGTTGGAGAAAGGGGAACCCTCCTATGCTATTTGTGGGAATGTAAATTGGTACAGTCACTATAGAGAACAGTACAGAGGTTCCTTAAACTAAAAATAGAGCTACCAAATGATTCAGCAGTCCCACTCCTGGGCATGTATCTGGAGAAATCTCTAATTCAAAAAGATACAGGCACCCTGTAGTAGCACTGTTCACAATTGGTAAGACATGGAAGCAGTTTAAACGTCCATTGACAGATGAATGAACCAAAAAGATGTAGTACATATACACTATGGAAAACGACTGAGCTGAAAAACAAATAAAATAACGCCATTTGTAGCAACACAGAGGTACTTAAAGATTATTCATACTAAGTGAAGCAAGTCCGAGAAAGACAAATACCGTATAATATTACTTATAAAAGGACTCTAAAATATGACACACAGGAACTTTTATGAAACAGACAGACTCACAGATACAGAGAACAGAGTTGTGACTGTGAAGAGGGAGGGGGATGGGAGAGGATGGGATGTGAATTTGGGGTTAGCAGATGTGAACTATTATATGTAGAATGGATAAACCACAAGGCCCTACTGTAGAACACATGAAATTGTATTCTATATTCTGTGATAAGCCATAATGGCAAAGAATATATAAAAGAATGTGTGTATATAAGAATTTATATTGATAAATAAAAAACTGAATCACTTTGCTGTAGAGCAGACATTAACACAGCTTTAGTAGATACGGCAATAAAAAAAATCATTGCTACCATTTATTGAGCACATTGTCTATATGCCAGGTACTTTCTATCAACATTTTTAAAATTGGTTTGTTTCTTACAGCATCCCCATGAGCTGAATATTATCATCTCTACCTCATGAATGAGGGGATTGTTCTTCTGCAGTCAATACTCTATTTCTCTGCTGGAAAAACTCTTGGAAAGGTTTTGTTTTTCACTGAAACAAATCCATTTGCTGAATCCCATGCTTCATTTCACTAAGTCTCGCACCATCATTTGACACAGTGTGTTGGTTCCTTCTACTGGAAACTGTTTTTCCTCTTGGCTTCCATGCTGGCACACTCTTCTACTTTCCTGACGCTTCCTTCTCCTCTTCTTTCCAAGAGGATGCCATCCAGTTTCTGCCTGATTCTCTGATCTCTTTACTTTTCTCTCTTCCTCTCACTCTCTTCCAGCCACACTGGCATTGATATTTCTTGAACGCATCGTGCTCTTCCTGCCTTAAAGCATCTGCATTTGCTTTCCTCCCCTCCTCATATGCTCTCCCCTCATACATCTGCATGGTTAACTAATTTCATTGAGATCTCTGCTCAAATAGCATTACTCTCTCTCCTACCCCAGGGTCAGTCTGAATTCTCTAACTCTGCTTTATTTTTCTTTAAAGAAATTATCATTGTCTGAAATTACACAGTTACTTGTTTACCCATTTCATCTGTCCGTGCTGCTTGACTGTTAACCTCTTTAGAGCAGGGACTTGGTTTATCTTGTGCATCACTGTATCCCTAATGACCAGAAAACAGTGACTGGCATTTCAGAAGAGCTCAGTAATATAAAGTAATACATTTATGTGTTAAGAAGCTCCGTGTGAAGTGACAGTGCTTTGTATTTTATGCAGATTCACCATTTTCTTAATTTTCTAATTCTCATTTTGTTAGTTCTATAGTGACTTCTTTAGGCCTGGTATATGGGATTTGTGATCTCAGTCTTGATTTCATAACTTTGTACATTGTCTCTTGAGGGTTCAGTTCAGTTCAGTCACTCAGTCATGTCCAACTCTTTGAGACTCCATGGACATGACTGCAGCACACCAGGCTTTCTTATCCATCATCAACTCCTGGAGCTTGCTCAAACTCATGTCCATCGAGTCAGTGATGCTATCCAATCGTCTCATCCTCTGTCATCCCCTTCTCCTCCTGCCTTCAATCTTTCCCAGCATCAGGGTCTTTTCCAAGGAGTCAGTTCTTCACATCAGGTAGCCAAAGTATTGAGGTTTCATCTCCTCCTATTTCTCTTGTATGTACTTTAATGTAACTACTTTGAAATGATGTGGTATATATTCATACATATGTGAATCCTCAGTGGTATGTTTGGATGAATTATGTATGTGCTTCCCTGATGGCTCAGACAGTGAAGAATCTGCCTGTAATGCAGGACACCCAGGTTCAATCCCTGGGTGGGTAAGATTCCCCAGAGAAGGGAATACTCACTCCAGTATTCTTGCCTGGAGAACTTCATGGACAGAGCAGCCTGGCAGGCTGCAGTCCATGGGGTCACAAAGAATCAGACATAAGAGATACTAACACTTTGAGTAAAACACAAATGCATACATACACTCACTGGGGCATGAAGCCCAAGAAGAAATCAAAAACTAGTTGATAAACAAAGAACTCCCTAAAGATAAGACACTAAATCCTTCATTCAGAAGAAATTTTTTCCATTCCAAACAATGGATATACTTATTGGATTGTATAGTAGCTCAAAGATAAATTTTTCTGTAGGAATCCACTCATGCACTAACAGTGTTTTCACTTAGGCGATTAATTGAATTAGGACTATCTTCTTAATATATACCACTGAACAAGGTAGTCCTAATTTGATAAGTAGTTCCTTTTGTAACGTAGTAGACTACTTGTATGTATATATTTCTTTGTAGTAGGATAACTGAAGTCAGTCATCAGAACATTTCTTGGAGCAAGGTCATAATTTATTGATTCCACTCCATTAGACATCAATAAAGCAATTGAATAAAAAATGCAAAAGGGGATACAAGAGAGGAAGAATGTCTTCACTCTTTTGAAGTAGAGGATTTAGGTCTGACCATGTGTAGGCATTTTTCCAAATCAGACATGATGCATCTTCTCCAGAATAAAGGATTTCAGATCATCCTTTGGACTCATGGACTCTGACATGGTGGTAGTAACCTTTCTCTCTTAAGAAGGTTAGATGAGAAGAAGTAAAACTCTCACTGTTTGCAGATGACATGATCCTCTATATAGAAAACCCTAAAGACTCTACCAGAAAATTACTAGAGCTAATCAATGAATATAGTAAAGTTGCAGGATATAAAATTAACACACAGAAATCCCTTGCATTCCTATATACTAACAATGAAAAAACAGAAAGAGAAATTAAGGAAACAATACCATTCACCATTGCAACAAAAAGAATAAAATACTTAGGAGTATATCTACCTAAAGAAACAAAGGACCTATACATAGAAAACTATAAAACACTGATGAAAGAAATCAAAGAGGACACAAACAGATGGAGAAACATACCGTGTTCATGGATTGGAAGAATCAATATTGTCAAAATGGCTATTCTACCCAAAGCAGTCTATAGATTCAATGCAATCCCTATCAAGCTACCAACGGTATTTTTCACAGAACTAGACCAAAGAATTTCACAATTTGTATGGAAATACAAAAAACCTCGAATAGCCAAAATAATCTTGAGAAAGAAGAATGGAACTGGAGGAATCAACCTGCCTGACTTCAGACTCTACTACAAAGCCACAGTCATCAAGACAGTATGGTACTGGCACAAAGACAGAAATATAGATCAATGGAACAGAATAGAAAGCCCAGAGATAAATCCACGAACCTATGGACACCTTATCTTTGACAAAGGAGGCAAGGATATACAATGGAAAAAAGACAACCTCTTTAACAAGTGTTGCTGGGAAAACTGGTCAACCACTTGTAAGAGAATGAAACGAACACTTTCTAACACCATACACAAAAATAAACTCAAAATGGATCAAAGATCTAAATGTAAGACCAGAAACTATACAACTCCTAGAGGAGAACATAGGCAAAACACTCTCCGACATAAATCACAGCAAGATCCTCTATGACCCACCTCCCAGAATATTGGAAATAAAAGCAAAACTAAACAAATGGGACCTAATGAAACTTAAAAGCTTTTGCACTACAAAGGAAACTATAAGCAAGGTGAAAAGACAGCCCTCAGATTGGGAGAAAATAATAGCAAATGAAGAAACAGACAAAGGATTAATCTCAAAAATACACAAGCAACTCCTGCAGCTCAATTCCAGAAAAATAAATGACCCAATCAAAAAATGGGCCAGAGAACTAAACAGACATTTCTCCAAAGAAGACATACAGATGGCTAACAAACACATGAAAAGATGCTCAACATCACTCATTATTAGAGAAATGCAAATCAAAACCACAATGAGGTACCATTACACGCCAGTCAGGATGGCTGCTATCCAAAAGTCTACAAGCAATAAATGCTGGAGAGGGTGTGGAGAAAAGGGAACCCTCTTACACTGTTGGTGGGAATGCAAACTAGTACAGCCGCTATGGAAAACAGTGTGGAGATTCCTTAAAAAACTGGAAATAGAACTGCCATATGACCCAGCAATCCCACTTCTGGGCATACACACTGAGGAAACCAGATCTGAAAGAGACACATGCACCCCAATGTTCATCGCAGCACTGTTTATAATAGCCAGGACATGGAAGCAACCTAGATGCCCATCAGCAGATGAATGGATAAGGAAGCTGTGGTACATATACACCATGGAATATTACTCAGCCATTAAAAAGAATTCATTTGAACCAGTCCTAATGAGATGGATGAAGCTGGAGCCCATTATACAGAGTGAAGTAAGCCAGAAAGATAAAGAACATTACAGCATACTAACACATATATATGGAATTTAGAAAGGTGATAACGATAACCCTATATGCAAAACAGAAAAAGAGACACAGAAATACAGAACAGACTTTTGAACTTTGTGGGAGAATGTGAGGGTGGGATATTTCAAAAGAACAGCATGTATACTATCTATGGTGAAACAGATCACCAGCCCAGGTGGGATGCATGAGACAAGTGCTCGGGCCTGGTGCACTGGGAAGACCCAGAGGGATCGGGTGGAGAGGGAGGTGGGAGGGGGGATCGGGATTGGGGATACATGTAAATCCATGGCTGATTCATATCAATGTATGACAAAACCCACTGGAAAAAAAAAATAATAATAATTAAAAAAAAAAAGAAGGTTAGATGACTTGTTTCAATGTAATGTATACCACAGATACTCCCTGTCATCTCTGATGCTGTCTTCATTTTTACTTTTATTTAATCCTGGAAATTCTTTGTGCATTACTTTGGTAAATAGAAAAAAGTACTAAGATTTGAGGGCACTGCTAGAAAATAGATGAAACATTTTCTGTGTAGGAAAATATCATAGTTCAAATATCCTCCTTTGGGTGTGACTAGGAAACACCCAAACTCGAAAATGTATCCACAACTGCGTTCTCTAAATGTTTAAATGTAACATAGATGAAGTAGCATTTTTACACAGACAGGTCTGTGTATTCATGAATGTAAGTGTATGCTAAGTTGCTTCAGTTGTGTCCGGCTCTTTGTGACCCTATAGATTGTAGCCCACCAGGATCCTCTGTCCACAGGAATTCTCCAGGCAAGAATACTGGAGTGGGTTGCCATGCCTTCCTGCAGGGAATCTTCCTGACCCAGGGATCGAACCTACTTCCTTTATGCCTCCTGCATTTACAGGCAGCTTTTTTACCACTAGGACCACCTAGGAAGCCCGTAAAAGAGTATGCCCACTGTCAATTTAGCAGATGTTTAAGATATAAATGAATACTCAGAATAAGCAAGCACTTTGCTAAGAATGATGTCTGGCCCACTCTGAGATGAGTAAGTGTAGTAAACATGTAACTTCTGGTCACCTAGAGGTTGTCTGCCAGACCATGCCTAATGTCACTCCATCCCTCATCTTCAACTTGTCTCTGACCCCCCGTAATCCAGACCCCATGTGATCCCTGTTTATTACCCCAGGGGTGGGTATCTACAACAGGATGAGGATCAAGGTTGTGGAGAGATTTTATAATAGAATGGAAAGAATATGTCTGTTTCACACATTACTTGTTCACAAAAACAGCTGAAAGTCTAATGGTCTGTTTTGGGGGCTATATTTAAAAATCCTCTGCATGGAAACAGCTGTGTTAGTACACAGCTGTGAAAAACCTCCTTGTCAGAAATGTCATATATACACATATTTTTTCTAAACTATTTCAGACAGATCATACTTCTCAATGTATTTCTTTTCTCCAAAGGCATATAGCAATGTATATTTTATAGCATATACCTGGTAAACAAGTTTGTAAAATATAAGGATAAAAATCTGATGCACACTTGATATATTACTGTTCAAATTAAATCATATTATCACTTTCTGGGACTCCATCCACTTGGGATATCCAAGTGTGTTTCTGGGCTTATATTTAGAATGCAGTATGTGACTACTGGGGCTTCCCAGGTGGTGCTAGCGGTAAAGAACCCCCCTGCCATTGCAGGAGGCGTAAGAGATGTGGGTTCGATCCCTGGGTCAAGAAGATCCCCTGAAGGAGGGCAGGGCAACCTGTGCCAGTATTCTTGCCTGGAGAATCCCATGGACAGAGGAGCCTGGTAGTCTACAGTCCATGGGGTCGCAAAGAGTCAAGACATGACTGAAGTGACATAGCATGCGAATCTTCAAAGAATGAACTTTGCCTTAAAAGAGAATCCCATTGAGTTTAGGAGATCAGAGAGCAATTGAATATGCCAGAGCAAAAAATAAGTTTTTATTTTGGACATAATCACAAATTCAAGAATTTCCCCTACCATTGGCAGAATGATGAATTTCTCTTGCTTTTCTTTTAATATTTTACATTATAAAATGGAAATGAGGGCACTGCATTTTAAATCTTATATTTTAAAACTGAAGCGAGTGAAGGAAATCAGGTGAAACAATTGGTACATACTGAATTTTTTGAAGATTAGTCTTGGCCAGTATATAGATACTTGTGATAAAACTTGGAAGTTAGGTTTAATATTACTTCTAAATTTTTGAATGTCCACAAAGCCCCACGAACACTTACTGATTGAGATACGTTGGAGGAGTCACGTAACCTTTCTTAGGGTCAAGCTCTTCACCTTCAAAGTGAAAATAATATTTGTAGCCCAGCACTGTGGGGAGGATTGAACTTGATATGCATGTAAAGTGCTTGCATGCATGTGTGCTAAGTTGGTTCAACAAGAACCCTCCCAGGCTCCTCTGTCCATGGGATTCTCCAGGCAAGAATACTGGAGTGGGTTGCCATTCCCTTCTCTACGGGATCTTCCTGACCCAGGGATAGAAATCGTGTCTCCTGCAGCATAAAGCGCTTAGTCCACAGTAAATAATCAACCCAGGAAGCCACCTAATTCACCAGCCTGGAGGGTCCCTGAGGCCCTGCCTCTCTCCTTCAATGCCTGAGTTGAGACTTCTTTTGTACCTTTCCCATGTTCAGTAGCTCTCAGTATTTGTCCCTGGTGTGTCTTGGAGTGGTCTGATTGCCAAAGGGGAGTATCTTGGGTAGATTAAAAGAGAGGCTCAGGATCTTCCATGTTCCTTGTCCTCAGCTGATGGAGGACCATTGGGGAGCATCGAACTGCAAACACACACCCTCCCTTAACTCTGGGGAACTCAGACCATCACTTCAGCTCGCCCTCTTCCAGGCATTTCCCTAACCCCCCTAAAAAGATCTGACTTGAGGCTTTGCTGGAGGCAGAAACTGACTCCCGCTATCACAATGCTCTATTAATCTTGACACCAAACCTAGGTTCCATTTGCAAGTCTGTGGGTAGAGAGCCTTTAGTTACACAATTACAAACGAGAGCTTAAAATGCAGTTTAGGTAACATGTTATTGTGAATGAGATTCAGATTGAAAACAAAATTCCAAATTCTGTCTGTTTCCTTGAGGTGGTCAATTTAGCAAAGGGGGCTGGGGCAGAGTGGGGTAGGAAGGTAGTATTTGAATTGGTTTAGAGAAAGGCAAGAAAGACTGGATGTCCTTTACAAATTCTGTATCTTTGTCATGATCAACTGTATTTATTTTGAACTAAGGCATAGCCTATGAAGGGAGTTATTTCATTTTGTGCACAGAAAAATGAAACATTTGCTTGCTTGCTCTTTACACCTGGAAATCTTTACAGCACATTTATTCCATATTAAACTTTTGGAATTTTTGACTGGCACCTAACTCAGTGAAAGATCAACCTGAACATGAATAGTTATTCTGTTTGATATATAAAATTGATGAATTACTTCAGTTGAATAAATTTTCTCATTTTTGATGGTTTGTACATCACATGAGCCTATGTCAATGTTCTCAGCTTTGACTGCCCACTGGGGAGCTTTAAAAAAAAAAAAAGCCAAAAACACTGGATACCTGGATCTAAATGTTAGAGATTCTAATTTAATTGGTCCAAGTCATGTCTTCAGGAGCAGGTTTTAAAGCTCCCAGGTGATTCTGATATTTAGGTGAAGTTTTAGAACCGCTGTTCTAGATTAGGATTAAGGTGCTTGGGCTAAGCCTGTAATTTATATAAACTGGCAAAACTCTCTCTTCCACTTACTTCATTAAAGACTTACTAGGAGCCTCTTTCTTCAAGGCGCTTTTCTTTTAACCCTAAGTTTGCTGTTTTTGAAATAGATATCATTGAAAGAAAACAGAATCTTATAATTTTATTGTTTGAAGTATGGCTTCAACCAGTTTAATCCAAATCTATTTTTCTACAGCGCATTCTTGGTTGATAACAAAATTCAGGAATGTGAGAGCAAAACTCCCTTTAACAGCTGAAAGAGAGTGGGAGAGAGAAATGGAAAAAAACTTGGGAATTTTCCTCAGTGGGTCAGTAGCTAGCATTTTTAAAATGTGGCAAAACCCACACGGCATAAATTTACCATTTTAACAATTTTTAAGTGTGTTGTATGGGGCTTCCCTGGTGGTTCAGATGATAATGTGCCCTGCAGTGCGGGAGATCAGGTTTCATTCCTCGGTGGGGAAGATCTCCTGGAGAAGGGAAGGGCTACCCACTCCAGTATTCTTGCCTGGAGAATTCCATGGACAGAGGGGCCTGGTGTGCTACAGTTCATGGGGTAAGAAATAGTTGGACACAACTGAGCAGCTAAAAAAAAAAAAAAAAAAAAAAAGACAACCAAACTATCTAACAAGTGAAATAGAGAGGGAGAGAGAATACTTGAGAACTTTCTTCCATGGGTCAGAAGATGGCATTTTTTAAAAAATGTGGAAAAAAACCACAGAACAGAAAAAATTTACCACCAGCTGTTTTCACGTGTGTAGTATAGTAGTGTTAACTGTATGCACATTGTTGTGTGACAGATTGCTAGAGCGTTTTCAACTTGCGTGGATGACGCTCTATACCCATTAAACAACAGCTGCCCACTCCCCACTTTCCCCCAGTCCCTGGCAGCCACAATTTTACTTTGATTCTATGAGTTTGATTCAAGTGTCATGTATGAGTGCAGTCATGAGTTACCTGTCCTTTTGAGCTTGGCTTGTTTCATTTATCAAAAGTCTCATTTATGTTGTCACTTATGATGGGCCTTCCTTTCTTTTTAAGGGTCAGCTAATATTCCATTTATGTATATACTGCATTTTCTTATCTATTTAATTGAAATATAATTGATTTACAGTATTAGTTTCAGACTTACAATATAGTGATTTAATATTTTTATACATTATGCTTCATTTAAAGTTATTATAAAATACTGGCTGTATTTCCTATGTTGTACAATACATTCTTGTAGCTTATTTTCCACATAGTAGTTTGTGCCTCATAATTTCCCACATCTTACACTTCCCTCCTTCCCTCTCCCCACTGCTAACTGACAGTTTTCTGTATTGGTAGGTTTGTTTCTGTTTTATTATATTCATTCACTTTTTTTTTAGACTCCCTATCTAAGTGAAAACACATGGTATTTGTCTTCCTCTGTCTGACTGACTTCGCTAAGCAGATACCTTACCGATCTACTCATGTTGCTGCAGATGGCAAGATTTCATGTTTCTATGGCTGAGTAATACTCCTGTGTGTGTGTGTATTTCACCTTCTTTATCCATTCATTTGTTGAGTTGTTGCTATATGTTCACTGTTGTAAATAATGCTTCATTGAACATTGAGGAACATGTATTTTTTCAAATTTAGTGCTTTTGTTTTCTTCAGGTACATATCCAGGAGTGGGATTGCTGGAGCTTATGGTAGTTCTGGTTGTAGTTTTTTGAGGACTCTGCATACTGTTTTCCATAGTGGCAGCACCAATTTACATCCCCCTCAATTCCTGCTAGGTACTGGGGTTCTTCTTTCTCTATATCCTCACCAACATTTGTTACTTGTGATCTTTTTGATGATAGCCATTTGACTGACATTTCATTGTGGTTTGATTTGCATTCATTTCTCTGGTTGAATAATGTTGAGCATCTTTTCTTGGGCCTGTTCGTCATCTGTGTATCTTTTTTGAAAAAATGCCTATTTAGGTCTTCTGCTCATTTTAAAAATTGGATTATTTATTTTATATTGAGTTGTATGAGTTGTTTATGTTTTGAGTATTTGTTGTTATGATTATTTTGGGTGTTAGCCTCTTATTAGTCATCATTTGCAAACATTTTCATTTGGCAGATTGTCTTTTCCTTTTGTTGATTACTTCCTCTGTGCAAAAACTTTTAAATGTAATTATGTCCCATTTGCTTATTTTTGTCTCTGTTTCCTTTGTCTTAGGAGGCAGATTCAGAAAAAATACTGCTATGATTTATGTCAAAGAATATTCTGCGTATGTTTTATTCTTGGAGTTTTATGATTTCTGGTCTTACACTGAGTTCTTTAGTCCACTTTGAATTTATTTCTGTATATGGTGTGAGAAAATGTTCTAATTTCATTCTTTTACATGTAGCTGTCCGGTTTTCTAAGCATCACTTACTGAAGAGATTATATGTGTTTGCTTTTGTATTCATGCCTCTTTTGTTGTAGGTTAGTTGACCATAAGTGTGTGGGTGTCTTTCTGGGCAGTCTGTTCTGTTCCATTGATCTGTGTATGTGTTTTTATGTCAGTAACATGATGTTATTTGGCTACAAAGGAGGTAAAAGACCTATACTCTGAAAGCTATAAAACACTGATGGGAATTCCCTGGCAGTCCAGTGGTTAGGACTCCCTGGTTTCACTGCTGGGAGTTCAGGTTCAACCCCTGGTCAGGAAACTAGGTTTCTGCAAGTTGCATGGTGTGGCAAAAAAGGGAAAAAAAGCCAAAACAACCTGGAGGAAAAAAGACTGGATGTATCATGCTCCCCGATTTCAAGCTATTATAAAAAGAACAGTTAATTATTTTTCTACAGAACTGGAAATCTTTCAGCTAGTCTAAAACAAGCAAGGCCAACTAAGACAACATATAGCAGCATAATTTGTTGACTGATAGTTTTCACAAAGCACCAACCTTAGCTTTTATCTTTTTAAGGATGCACTCGAGTTCTCCTGCAGAGACTCAGTTGTCATTGCAAGCTCAAACAGGCAAATACTGATTTTTAAGATTGTCAGCTAATAGCCAAAAATTGTACATAAAAAATGTGACTTAGAATTTTCTGACTTCCTAGGTTTCCAAGTAGAATGAAATGCATTCATTGATTAGCTATTAAACTGAATGTCAGATGATTGAACTGCCTCTTCATGAGTGTGGAGATGCCCAGTCACACCTCATGGATGTAATAAAACTGGTTTCTTTCCATGAACACCATGAAGAGCAAGTTACTTAATATTTTAGAGACTATTAGTTATTAAAAAAGATTTTCAAATGGGTTTTCCTGGATATCAAGGAATAGAAAACGTCTTTGGTACAAATCAGTAGAATTTCATGTTTGAGTCATATAATATCATAATTTCCTTAGATGAATAGGTTATATGTAATTGTTCTGAGAAAAAGAAGGTCATCAACCAGCAGCTCATGTTAAATTTAACGGATAATGAAGAGTTCTTTGAACAACTTAGTCAGCTCTCCATTGGTTTATTTTTCTAAAGTATGTATAATTTTTTGTGGCTCTTAGTATGATAAAGGTTAGTGAGTTCCCCATGTTATCACAAATAGAGAATAGATAATATTTTAAAAGCTTTTAAAGAGTTTGGTCTTAACTCAGAGGTGTATTCGTAAATCAGACAAATCAAATATATTGTCCTGGATAATAAGAGAAAATTATCCAAACTAATGGCTATTTTTCTTTTTGTACTGAAGCTCTGGTGCGCACATAGTTTAAGTTCTCAGTATATGTGTATATGTGTGTGTGTGTATATATAAATTTTTTTAAAACTGAGGGAATCATTTACCTGAGCTCTCTGACTTCCAAATTGTTTCCAGTGTTCTCCACGTTGAGTAATTGGACATGTATTTTACATTCCAGTCTTTCCAGAGAGAAAAAAATCCTTTCATTTTGAGTTGGAGTTGAAAATTGATATCCCACTGGGCAAGACTATATGCTCCTTGACAATGATTTTTAAAACATAAAATATATTTTCTACATTTCATTGCTAATATTGAATCAATTTATTTTATAGAATTCGGAGTATTAAGAGGTCTAGCATCACATGCTAAATGAAACAGACTTGATTTGTATGGTATTTGAGATTTCTTTAGGAGAGCACCTTTTGTAAAATGGACTTTGGTGCTCAAATAGCCAAATATATGATGAAAACAATCTGTGTAGTATGACAAAAACAGAAGTTCTAATACTCCAAGGGTTATCTGAAATCTAGAAAGTGATGCTGAAGTAAGTGCAAGCAAGTTAATCGTTTTTGTGTCTTTTCAATAACGGCGATTTGAACATTTTTCTCTCTCTCTTTTTCGGTCATTCTCCTGAGATCTACCCTCCTGCCAGTAGACTGCTTAGCAGTGCAGCTGGTAACAGCATTTCTGAAGACCATAGAATATAATTTCTTCAGCTCATAATGACAGAACAGATTCAGTAGTAGAATCTCTTCTGGATATTAATACATGCATGACACATTATTTCCCCTATTTTCTTCTATCACCTGTATCTTTAAAGTGTTATTTTTCCTTGGTCCAGATTAAGATTTCTTAATGTTCAGTATTTAGTTGGGGTGTGTGTGTGTGTTTTGGAGTGGACTGTGGTATATATAAAGGACCACATAGCCAGAAATCAAGCTGAAGTTTTCCCTCTTCTCTGATTTTTTCCTCCTCCTCGGAGTAGCACTTCTTTGAAGTAATTTTGGCCTCTCAAAGGGGAGGGAACCATTATATGTACTTCATGTTGAACATGGCCTTGTGTGTCTGCAAATTGGACTATTGGGAAGCATTAGGATGAAGAAAATATGGGTTGGTTTTACCTTGTGTGTACTTAACAACTTTCACATGAGAGGAGGCACTCACATTAGACAAAGTATGATTAAAGGCAGGAGTTGAGCAGAGAGGATTACACTAATGCCCTCCAGAACGTGGCATAGAGGTTTACTTGTTGGGTTTGAGTCTTGCCTTTTTTTCTGAAATTCTTTGGGCTTAACGTGTATTTTCCTTCCTTTTTAATTCTTCAAACTGAGACATTCAATGGATTTTGTCCAGTGGAAAAGACACTGCTCTGTGTATGGTAGCATAATGGAGAGAAACGGGACGAAAAGCCTGTTTTCAGAATTAACCTAGATTTTCCACTTTCTTAGACTGGGTAAGAGAGTACACAGAAGTAAAAGAAATATAAGAGAAAGCAGAAAGTTTGTTTCTCATAAGCTAGGAAATATATTACGTGAGGCACGTGATGGAGCTTACTCGGATGGCAACATGGAGAACAGGAAATCGTGGGTGCTCACAGTGGGGCATCTCTGTGGGGACTGAGTATGTGAAGGGAGGAAGCGGTCACAGTGCCTGCTGGCCCGTCTGGTTGTAAAGTCAGATTTGGGTTTCAGAGCCTTGCCTTATCTTCCTTCTTGGCCCAGGCATCAGTAAATTCCTGAGAGGTCCTACTCATTAAATTTTGACTTTCTTCTTCTGGGAGATGTAGATGGTTTTGCTTCCTTATTTATTTATTTATTTAAAAAAGGAAAAACTCAGCCTTCGTAGAGAAGTGTTTGTAGTAAGCACAAACAAGGGTCATAAGGATGATTTGCACACAAGAAAAAAACTCTAACTGGGTTAATGAACAAAATGGATTTATTGGCATCACTGATGCAATGGACATGAGTTTGAGTAGGCTCCAGGCGTTGGTGATGGACAGGGAAGCCTGGCGTGCTGCAGTCCATGGGGTCAGAAACAGTTGGACAAGACTGAGCGACTGAATCGAGCTACTGAAAAAGTCCAGAGGTGGGCCAGGCTGCAGGGAAGCTTGGTCCAGGCCCTTGCTGTGTTTCTCTGCAATTTCCTAGTTCGTTCTCATGCCACTTAGCTTTGTTCACATACTGGCTTTGCCCTCATCCTTTTTCTTCATGGTCACAACAAGGTGACCTTGCTTCTAGACTTCATATCCTCACTGTGCATTTTTCCAGAGCAGGAGAGGACGCCTGTCAGGCCACTGTATCACGTCACTCCATGGGGACAGAGGAATAATATGACTTGCAGAGTGGTGACCAGTGGCAGGACCGGCATCCATGCCTTAGAATTCCTAGCAAAATTCTTATTTTTCCTGAGTTCGGACCAGTGTAGTTCGCATCTCTTACCCAGGTACCGGTTACTGTCGGGGGACTAGAAATGCCTTGATTGGGTCATTCCAGGGCCATGGGAGCCACTTTTGTGATACAACATGGAGTAAGATTCATTAGCACCATATGGATTTCCAAAATAATTAGGGGATGATTTATAAGGGGTAAGTGAATAACAGTAGTTGCAGAGGACGTGTACTGATTTAGATGTGCTGGATAAGAATGACCTTGTTGCCTGTGACAGTTACAGGAGCACTCAACCTCTGGCACTTTTCATGGCTCCACCCCCCCTCTTCTCCTTCCACGCTTTAAACTATTCTAACTGATTCTTGCCTCCACCTTTCCACTGAAACAGCTCTCGCCTTGCCGAATCCCATGGAGGTCTCTAAATCTCGATGTATTAATACTTGACTCCCATAGTATTTGATAATTTGATTACTGCTCCCCCTTTCCTGACTTTTCTTTCTTGATTTCTCTGACATCATTACTAGTCATTGTTCACGCTGATGACTCCCACTGAAGTCCCTTTTGATTGTTTAAATACCTAAAGTTGGACTCCAGTGAATCCACAACATTATGGATCATTCTCTTCAGTTTTAAAATGAAATGTTTTTCATGTCAATAAAAATGATTACTAGAGGATACAGTTATGAATCACAACAGACTTCAGTAGAACTTCTGTCAGATTGGTTAGCCTTAGTACCATCAGAGTTATTTTGGGGTAACATGAATAATTGACAGCTGATTTCAATCTTCTTGGCCCACATGCCTAATTTGACCAAGTTTAGTGCTCTTTACTCCAGGCGTTTGAGGATGAAAAAGAGACGTTATCTGTTGGGTTCAGAAACACATACATGGGAAAACATTGAATTGATATTAATCATCACTTCCTTCAGTCATCCCCATTCTTCGATTTGTGATTTCAGGCTAGGAGTCATTTTGGTTATGTGCGTTCTTCCCCACAGACTTGTTTATAGGTAGGATGTGCTTAAAGTTTCCTTCCAGTCTAAGGCTTCCCTGGGTAGGTTCCCATATATCTTGACCAGGGGAAACAAGAGGAATGGTTTTGAGAATCCGGCTGCAGTGCAGGAAACTGGGGTTTGATCCCTGGGTTGGAAAGATCTGATGGAGAAGGGAATGGCAGTCCATTCCAGTATTCTTGCCTTGAAAATTCTGTGGACAGAGGAGCCCAGTGGGCTGTTGTCCATGGGGTCACAAAAAGTCAGACACAGCTGAGCGACTAATACACTGGACCATCACCCCAACAGGTTACTAGTGTATCCTTCACAGAGTTCCTTTTCTCTTCCTAGGGTCCAGTTCTTATAGGTGACTCCCTCAGTTTAGATCCATTCTAAGAGTCCAGGACTAGTCTCTCATTGGGTTATTTGTTCTGAAGCTGGGCATTTTTCATTGGCCTATTTACTCCAGAACCCACAGGAATCAGAAGATAGTCATATAGGGAGATAACTTTAATGATGGATGATAAGAAAAAGCATTTCTCTGGCTAGGTCTTGTTGATGTAAAATAATTTTTCAGTTCAGTCACTCAGTCGTGTCCAATTCTTTGCAACCCCGTGGACTGCAGCATGCCAGGCTTCCCTGTCCATCACCATCTCCTGCAGCTTGCTCAAACTCATGTCCATTGAGTCAATGATGCTATCCAACCATCTCATCCTCTGTCATCCCCTTCTCCTCCTGCCTTCAATCTTTCCCAGCATCAGGGTCTTTTCCATTGAGTCAATTCTTTGCATCAGGTGGCCAAAGTATTGAAGCTTCAGCTTCAGCATCAGTCCTTCCAATGAATATTCAGGACCGATTTCCTTTAGGATGGACTGGTTTGATCTCCTTGCTGTCCAAGAGACTCTTAAGAGTCTTCTCCAACACCACAGTTCGAAAGCATCAATTCTTTGGAGCCTCAGCTTTCTTTGTGGTCCAACTCTCACATCCATACATGACTACTGGAAAAACCATAGCTTTGACTATATGGACCTTCGTTGGTAAAGTCATGTCTCTGTATTTTAATATGCGGTCTGGGTTTGTTATAGCTTTACTTCCAAGGAGCAAGCGTCTTTTAATTTCATGGCTATAGTCACCATCTGCAGTGGTTTTGGAGCCCAGTCCATTGTATATTTTCAACCCCAAACATACTTACTCTTTCTCACCAGGTCATGGTGACTTTGTTTTTTTCATTGAGGGTGAGAAAAAAATATAATATTCTTTATAGAAAATTCACAAACTTAGTCAGTATTCTCAAAATTACCTATTTTCATCTCAATCCCTCCATATTAGTTATGCATGGGACTTTAAGAAATGTCCCATAGAACTACCTTGCTAAATTGAAAATCTGATGGCAGTAGTGTGTGCGTGCCTGCTGTCACTTCAGTCGTGTCTGACTCTCTGTGACCCTATGGACCGTAGCCTGCCAGGCTCCTCTATCCATGGGATTCTCCAGGCAAAGAATACTGGAGTGGGTTGCCATGCCCTCCTCCAGGGTGTCTTCCCAGGACCGAACTCGCATCTCTTGGGTCTCCTGGATTGGCAGGCAGGTTCTTTACTACTAGCGCCACCTGGGAAGCCCCTGTAATAGTTACAGCCAATATTTATTGAATGATTTCTTTGTGCCAGCACTATTCTGAATACTTCATGTACAGTAACTCACACATTTTCACCACAGCCCTATGAGATGGATGCTATCATTATTCCCACTCTACAGATGAGGAAACTAAGACACATAATGGTTAAAAGTATCTCCTCCAAATGACCAGTTCAGCAAGTGACAGAGCCAGGATTAGGTCTGAGTAGTCTGGCTTCAGAAGCCATGCTCTTATCCACTTTGCTAAATAAAGTCCCATTGGCAATCCAATCAAGTCCATCTTCCTTAGCAGAGAACGTATTCCTCGCTAGCTCCTTAAGTGTTAGATTTATCAGAACAAAACAACTTATTGCTACCTGCATATACCATGATAATCCACACTTATATGCCTCTAAGCCTTCCTTCTTACTGGCTCTTCTTCCTTTTCTCTCTGTTGTCTAGCTGGCATCTCTCTGTCCTTCTCTGTTTCTCTGCCTCTCCTTCTCGCAACAAATTATTTCTGTCCTGAGCTAGTTCTTTTGCTTCTTTTTATTTCTCTTTCCTTCCCATCCCATTTCTCAATTCCTAAGAGAAGTGAAGTAAATCAACTACTGTCATTCCCTAGTGTTGCAGAGAATTATTCCAAGACCCCATACATATACCAAAATCCATGGATGCTCAAATTGCTTATATAAAATAGCATAGTATAGTCAGCCCTCCATGCTGGTGGGTTTCATGTCTGGGAGTGCAGACAGCAAACTGTATTATGTTAGGGTTGTACAGTGTTTCCTTAAAAAGTGTTCATATCTGATAAAAGTGTGTGACTAGTGACTTATACTTGTGACTCAACCCGGTCACCTTGAATAATCCTTGAATGTGTGTATGTGTGTGTGAAGTCGCTTCAGTAGTATCTGATCTTTGCGACGCTATGGACTGTGGCCTGCCAGGCTCCTCTGTCCGCAGAATTCTCCAGGAAGAATACTGGAGTGGGTTGCCGTGCCCTCCTCTAGGGGATCTTCCTGACCCAGGGATCAAACCCGCATTTCTATGTCTCTTGCATTGGCAGGCGAGTTCTTTACCACTAGTGCCACCTGGAAAGTCCAGTGCTTGAGTAGCCTTCTCCAACTATCCTTGAATATGCTTTTGATTTTCAGAATTCCAAACCATCCCTGGAATTATCTAATAACTTTCTAATTATTATTTCATTTTATGTATAAGGAGGCTTAATCCCAGGGAAGTTGGCTTGGCCAGGATCACACAGTTAATTCCGGATGAAGTTCTGGTTTTCTGATTCAGAAGAGTGTTCCCCCTCTACCTTTTAAGCCTAGTTGGAAAAGGGAGAGAAAATGGAAAATGCTCTTGCTTTACTTCCTGTTCCACATCTTTTTTACTCTGCCAGCAATCAGTTTTCCCGCTTTGGCCTAAGTTTGTTATGCGAAAATGACTGCTTCTCTTTTTTTGAGAAGGTGCCAGGCAGATTCCCCCAGCTCTCTTCTTTCTTTTCTCCTAATCTTCCCCTCAGGCTAGCCCTTTGTCTGGCCATATCTCAAGTTCATGGCTCTGATTGCTCATAAGAAAACACTATGCACAGCATCATCTTTGTTAATCTCTGAAGTATTTAATAATAATAGCACAGAGATGCAGGAATCATGTGCTTTTCATATGGATGGCATGTGTATTTTCATTGCCCATCATTAAAGAGAGAATGCTATTCAAGCTTTTGTATGTAGTATGTAGTAAATAAAACAGCTTGACCCTTAGAGAAAATAGAAATGTAGATTTGGTTGAGAGTCAATATCATGGATATGCTTCCTTTCTCATTAAGATTAAGCAATGAAAGCATCTAACAAGGACTGTATGTATGGACTGGGGTCCACAGACATGTACATGCATATGTGGCCTCAGTGAGAGAGGTACCATAAGTAAAGGTCACAGGAAAGAGAGCAGCTTCACTGACATCAAGGAAATAGCAACTATTTACTGACAGCCAGACATTTCAAATAATATCAAGGATCCCAGAACCACTTCAAAGGCCACTGGCCAGGAAACAGACAAGTCATGAATTTGAATACTTCTGAGATTCTGGAAATTCAAAAGCAGAGCCTTCAGATATTAGCATCAAGGTAGATTATAAGCAATTATTTTATTTCTGGAAAATTTCTCAAAATCTTTTGTGGAAACAGAAGACTAAGGCCATTTTCTGCCTTTGAATGATGCCTGTATACTATTAGACATTTGAGGAATGTTTAAAGAAATCCTGGAATCCTGAAAAGTGTCTTTTGTATCTAAAACGTAAGATTTTTTCTTTCAATAAGTAGTACTCTGTGAAATACTTTCTCAACCAGGTAAATGAAAATTGATCTTCTAGGTGTTTCTCAAACTGGTTGTGCCATTTCAAGTTGCTAAAGTGCCAATGAAGTGTCAAGTTCTACTTCAGGAGAAATATGTAGGAAGGGAACAATTAGTAGTTTTGACTATACTAATTTTTTGAACATTATAACTAACTATTTTAAAACTAAAAAAAAATGTTATTCCTGGTACATAGTAAACATAAGAACTGCCTTTAGCAGTTTTTGATTTTACGACATAATCTTACGATTATATTTTCCTCCTAACTAAACAAAGCAATTGAGACCTTTAAACTGCAGTTATTCAAAGTAGTAAAAGCAAAACAATTAGATTATGGTTATTTCATTTCTTGGTCTCAACATTTCCAAAAATCATTCACAAGACAACTTATTTTAAATGAACAAAAATGTTTCTATTCCAATTCCATGGAAGTGGACAGCAGTCTTTCAGTAAACAAATTGCCCCACTTACATCACTCTTAGTATTTGGGAATAGACTTTTGGGATAAACAGAAAGTCTAGCTACAACCACTGTATAAGGCTTTGCTTTTCTTTAGGCATGTCCTTGCCCAGAAAACCTCCCACACGGAGGCAGTGTGGTCTAGAGAATGAAATGTCCATCTTACCTTGCTTTTAGCTTTGCCACTGACTTCTGTATTACCTCCAAAGCTTTGGTTATTTTTATACTCACTTTTTGACATTCTAGTCACATAGGCACCCTTTTCTCTTTCTTCTATGTAGAACTCAACTATTCTGATGAACTAGATTTATCTTGTAGCTGGAAACATGCTTTGGTGATCCACATGTAAATGAGTGACTGACAGAAGTTCAATTTGGAACATGGACCTTACTGCCTCTCAAATAGCCATAGCTCCCTACATCGCAAGATTGTTACAGGTGGGTAAGGAACTTTGGACAACATCCTTCTGAGAGCCTACCAGGCTTCTGACACTGTGCTGGATTCTGGGGATACACAGGGGAAAGACATAGTTTCTGATTTCAAGGAATTTGCAGTCTTAAAGATCAGAAAGACAACTCTGAGGAAGAGAATGCAGTATGCCAAAGGTTACTGTAGAACTCTGCTGGCACAGAAGGAACACTTGAAAAGGTGAGGAGGAGGAAAAGACTGGAAGAGTTTTCCTGGAGGTGTGGAAAAAGCACTTGCAAAAGCGCTGTGGTTTCAGTATTGCATTCCCAGGGAAATGTGTACAGGTTAGTGTCGGGGCTGTGTGAGAGACTGTTTGGGAACATTTGAGCTCTTTGTGAGCATAATTGATAGTCATTAAAAGATTCTAGCAAGAGAAGGACATTATTATATTTGTGTTTTGGATAACTTGGCTGAAGCTGTGATGACAGGGAGGGAGCAGAGCTGAAATTGTTACATGAACCATGTGGAAAATGAGAAGGGCCTGAACAGTGGCATTGGAGGTGAAGGTACAGAAAAAAGATCATAATCTAAAATATTTTTGATATGTAATTTAAAATGCCTTCCAACTAGTTGGATGTGTGGTGAAGTGAGAGCAAAGAATCTATGTTGTCTCTTCTTCAGTTTCTGGTTTTGCGGGGTGGGTGGAAGGAAGGTGGAGCCATTCAAGACATGATGTATATGTAAGGGGAGGTAGAGTTTGGTGGTAAAGAGTGAGATGAGTCTGAGCTGCTGGAGCTATGTGGATCGTCAACAACGTTAGTTCATTCTTTTGTCCTGTTTCTTTCCTCCATGGAATATTTGTAGATGCCAAGTAGGCATTAGATATATGACTCTGGGCTGGAAATAAGTCTGCATTTAATCAGCTATGGAAATAGATGAAATTGCCCAGAGACATGTATGTAGAGTGAAGAGAAGGAGCAAAGGTCTGAACTCTGGAGCAAATCAATATCAAAAGGATTAAAATATGTTGTTTTCCATGTTACATTTCTAACTACATATTTCAGATGGCTAGAAGAATGGGTGCTTTGAATTTGATTTGAGAAACATTGCAAGAGTTTTGTGAAAATCAGTGAAAACCAGTTTCACTCTGTGGAGTCCAGCAGTGACATAATTTTGAGAAATTTTTTGTAGCAATACAAAGCAAAGGGCAACTAAACTACTGATTATTTTTGGTTCTAAAAGTGTACTTACTGTTAAACCCAAATTCTGAATTGATGCAACTCACAGAATGTAGTTATGAGCTTTATAGCCAAGAATATAATAACTTGATATACGGTGAATACCTGGCTGGATTCTCTACCGTATCCAGGGAGATTAGATTGTGTTTGTGTTGTTCTTTTGTTTTTATTCTTTGTTCAATTTAGTACTCTACACAGAAAAAAAAAACTAGTCTTAACACCCCCTCCATCCCAATGCTGATTTTCTTCATTTTCATACCAAGAAGGTAGTCTCCAGCCAATTTTTTATTTCTGAAAGGCTTTCTTTTATTTTCCCCAAATAAATAAAATCTATGGCCTAAATGGTCTAAATATAAACAAGTACACAAGTAGAAGGAACTGCATGTGCTTGGGTTTTTTAAAAATGTGTTTTGATGGTGGGCAATGGAACTCTGTGTGGCTATAAATTAGACAGACTGCTGGGCCCTTAGAAAAAGAGGAGTGGGAGACAGAAGAGGCCTAGAAGAAGCAGCTGGCAGTGAGTAAAATGTCCACTGTGCGTGCCTAGTCACTTCAGTTGTGTCTGACTCTTTGAAACCATATGGACCTTAACCTGCCAGGTTCCTCTGTCCATGAGATTCTCCAGGCAAGAATACTTGAGTGGGTTGCCATGCCCACCTCCAGGGGAATCTTCCTGAACCAGGAATCAAACCCATGTCTCTTATGTCTCCTGCATTGGCAGGCAGGTTCTTTACCACTAGTGCCGCCTGGGAAGCCAAAATGTCCACTAATGCAAGTTAAATTATATGTGTATATATATGTATATGTACAAAGCAGTATATATAGAATATATATAATTATATATATATTAAATTATATAAAGCAAAACGGTGATTATCAGTCTTGGAAAATACAAGCAGATTTTCTCCCTTCCTATTTTGATCCTTGAGCTCCAGGCAAGGGATTCTGTCATTCAGAACCTTCCATGTGCACACTTGGGTTCGCATGCTGTCTTCATGTTGCCTTCTGATCTGCCCAGGATCTGATTAGTGTGATTTCATAAGTCCTAGTTACGTGAAGACACCTCTCTGGCTTTCTTCTTCCTCTCCCTCTTTTCCTTATGAAAACACAATTTTATCACAGCTCATTCTCCACACCTCCATCTTCACCCCCAAGTCATTCTGTATCTGAGTAAGCATCCAGGTTGTTGACTCTTAGCTAATATGAAAAATAAAACTTTTGCTAAATATGTTCCTGGCTAGGAACTAGAACTCCAGGGTTCTCTCTGCATCTCAAGAGAACAAGTTACTACAGATAGCAGTCACTGAAATACAATGGTTTCTTCTGTTTTTCTTACTCAACAGGATGACTTTATAGGTAGAGATGTCAGAGAAAGGTTTTAAAACCTTGGCAGTAGGATTATGTAGATAACTAGCTGATTGATTTATTTCAGCATAAGCTTGGCTCTTTCTCAAGTCATCCTTTTATTAATATTTAGAAGATTAAATCAGAACTTCATGGACCAAGCCTGCCATGGGTCAAAACCCAGGAAATTCAGTGTAACCTATAAATACATGTTGAGGAAATAAAGCTTAAGGAGTGAAGAGAATAAGACCCACTGTAATCCACTCACTCGCTGCAGCAGTGGGTGTTGCTCCAGCCACACCAGTTTCCTTCTCTTCCTTGTCTGCAATAGACATGTTTCCTTAAAGCTTTCCACTTGCTGTTACCAGCCTTGATGCTCTCTTTAGATACCTACATGGTTTGGTCCCTCATTTCCTTCACTTTTCAGATTTGACCACCCTACGTTAAATAGTATCACTCTCATCATTTGTTATCCCCAACTCTATTTTTCTTCAGAGCACTTATATTTTACCCAACAGCATATATTTATTTGTTACTATCTGTCTATCTTATAGGCCATTGAGTCTAGGGATTTGCCTACTGCTATATCCCCAGAGCCTAGTTCAATGTTTGCTACATGAACAGTATGAAAAGGCAAAAAGATATGCCACTGAAAGATGAACTCCCCAGGTTGGTAGGTGCCCAATATGCTACTGGAGAAGAGTGGACAAATAACTCCAGGAAGAATGTAGAAAGGGAGCCAAAGCGAAAACAATGCCCAGTTGTGGGTGTGACTGGTGATGCAAGTAAAGTCTGATGCTGTAAAGAACAATATTGCCTAGGAACCTGGAATATTAGGTCCATGAATCAAGGTAATTAGAAATGATCAAACAAGAGGTGGTAAGAGTGAACATAGACATTTTAGGAATCAGCGAACTAAAATGGACTGGAATGGGCCAATTTAATTCAGATGACCATTATATCTACTACTGTGGGCAAGAATCCCTTAGAAGAAATGGAGGGATTTGTTGACTCAGTCAACAAAAGAGTCTGAAATGCAGTTCTTGAGTGCAGTCTCAAAAATGACTGAATGGTTTCTGTTCGTTTCCAAGGCAAGCCATGCAATATCACAGCAATCCAAGTCTATGCCCCAACCAGTAATACTGAAGAAGCAGAAGTTGAACGGCTCTATGAAGACCATAATAGGGGACTGGAATGCAAAAGTAGGAAGTCGAGAGATACCTGAAGTAACAGGCAAATTTGGCCTCAGAGTACAAAATGAAGCAGAGCAAAGGCTAACAGAGTTTTGCCAAGAGAACGCACTGGTCATAGCAAACACCCTCTTCCAACAACACAAGAGAAGACTCTACACATGGATATCACCAGATGGTCAACACTGAAATCAGACTGATTATATTCTTTGCAGCCAAAGATGGAGAAGCTCTATACAGTCAGCAAAAGCAAGACCAGGAGCTGACTGTGGCTCAGATTATGCACTCCTTAATGCCAAATTTAGGCTTAAATTGAAGAAAGTAGGGAAAACCACTAGACCATTCAGGTATGACCTAAATCAAATCCCTTATGATTACACAGTGAAAGTGACAAGAAGATTCAAGGGATTAGATCTGATAGAGTGCCTGAAGAACTATGGATGGAGGTTCGTGACATTGTACAGGAGACAGTGATCAAGACCATCCCCAAGAAAAAGAAATGCAAAAAGGCAAAATGGTTGTCTGAGGAGGCCTTACAAATAGCTGAGAAAAGAAGGGAAGCTAAAGGCAAAGGAGAAAAGGAAAGATATACCCATTTGAATGCAGAGTTCCAAAGAATAGCAAGGAGAGATAAGAAAGCCTTCCTTAGTGATCAATGCAAAGAGATAGAGGAAAACAATAGAATGGGAAAGACTAGAGATCTCTTCAAGAAAATTGGAGATACCAAGGGAACATTTTCATGCAAAGATGGGCACAATAAAGGACAGAAGTGGTATGGACCTAACAGAAGCAGAAGATATTAAGAAGTGAATACACAGAAGAGCAATACACAGAAGAACTATACAGAAAAGATCTTCACGATGCAGATAATCACGATGTTGTGATCACTCACCTAGAGCCAGACATCCTGGAATGGGAAGTCAAGTGGGCCTTAGGAAGCATCACGACCAACAAAGCTAATGGAACTGATGGAATTCCCTTGAGCTATTTCAAATCCTAAAAGATGTTACTGTGAAAGTGCTGCACTCGATATGCCAGCAATTTTGGAAAACTTAGCAGTGGCCACAGGACTGGAAAAGGTCAGTTTTCATTCCAATCCCAAAGAAAGGCAATGCCAAAGAGTTCTCAAACTACTGCACAATTGCACTCATCTCGCACGCTAGTCAAGTAATGCTCAAAATTCTCTAAGCCAAGCTTCAACAGAACATGAACCATGAACTTTCAGATGTTCAAGCTAGATTTAGAAAAGGCAGAGGAACCAGAGATCAAATTGCCAACACCTGTTGGATCAGTGAAAAAGCAAGAGAGTTCCAGCAAAATATCTACTTCTGCTTTACTGGTTACATGAAAGCCTTTGACTGTGTCAATCACAACAAACTGGAAAATTCAAGAGATGAGACTACCAGACCACCTGACCTGCCTCCTGAGAAATCTGTATGCAGGTCAAGAAGCAACAGTTAGAACTGGACATGGAACAACAGACTGGTTCCAAATTGGGACAGGAATACATCAAGGCTGTATATTGTCACCCTGCTTATTTAACTTATATGCAGAGTACATCATGTGAAATGCTGGGCTGGATGAAGCACAAGCTGGAATCAAGATTGCCGGGAGAAATATCAATAATCTCAGTTACGCAGATGACACCACTCTTATGGCAGAAAGTGAAGAACAACTAAAGAGCCTCTTGACGAAAGTGAAAGAGGAGAGTGAAAAAGCTGGTTTAAAAGTCAGCATTCAAAAAACTAAGATCATGGCATCCGGTCCCATCGCTTCATGTCAAATAGATGGGGAAACAATGGAAACAGTGTCAGACTTTAATTTTTTGGGCTCCAAAATCACTGCAGATGGTAATGCATCCATGAAATTAAAAGATGCTTGCTCCTTGGAAGAAAAACTATGACCAACCTAGACAGCATATTAAAATATAGAGTGATTATTTTGCTGACAAGGTCTGTCTAATCAAAGCTATAGCTTTTCGAGTAGTCATGTATGAATGTGAGAGTTGGGCTATAAAGAAAGCTGAGCACCAAAGAATTGATGCTTTTGAACTGTGGTGTTGGAGAAGACTCTTGAGAGTCTCTTGGACTGCAAGGAGAGCCAGCCTGTCCATCCTAAAGGAAATCAGTCCTGAATGTTCATTGGAAGGACTGATGCTGAAGCTCCAATACTTTGGCCACCTGATGCGAAGAACTGTCTCCTTGGAAAAGACCCTGACACTGGGAAAGATTGAAGGTAGGAGGAGAAGGGGCTGGCAGAGAATGAGATGGTTGGATGGCATCACCGACTTGATGGACGGACATGAGTTTGAGCAAGCTCTGAGAGTTGGTGATGAACAGGAAAGCTTGTGCTTCAGTCCATGGGGTTGCAAAGAGTCAGACATCTTTGAGCGACAGAACTGAACTGAGGTAGTTAATATGCTTCCCAGGTGCCTCAGTGAGTAAAGAATCTGCCTGCCATGCAAGAGACATGGGAAACACCAGTTTGATCCCTGGATCAGGCAGATACCCTGGAGAGGAAATGGCAACCCACTGCAGTGTTCTTGCCCGGAGAATCGCTTGGATAGAGGAGCCTAGCGGGCTACAGTCCATGGGATGGCAAAAGATTCAGACACGACTGAAGGGGCTGAGCATGCAGCATGCAGGTAGTTAACATATTTTGAACAAATCAATGAAGAATAGTGGAGTTGAGCACGGAACCAGGTAACTCTAATACAGTTTTCTTTCCATTGGTTTAGAGCTTTTTTTAAAAAGAAAATTTGATTAACAGATAATTGCTTTACAGTGTTATGTTGGTTTCTGCCATACAGTAGCATGAATCTGCCATAACTGTACATATATCCCCTTCTTCTTGAGCCTTCCTCCCTCCCCTCCCCACATCTCACTCCTCTAGGTTGTCACCAAGCAGCAGGCAGAGCTCCCTGCATTATACAGCAACTTCCCACTAGCATCTGTTTTACACATGATAGTGTGTATGTTTCAGCGTTACTCTCCCAATTCATCCCACCCTCTCCGCCCCCCCCCCCCCCCGCCCCGCTATGTCCACTTGGGTCCACAAGTCTGTTCTCTACACCTGTGTCTCTATTCCTGCCCTGCAAACAGGTTCATCAGTACCATTTTTCTAGCTTACATAAAGTGAAAGAAAATGAAAGTTGCTCAGTCGTGTCTGACTCTTTGAGACTCCATGGACTGTACAATCCCTGCAGTTCTCCGGGCCAGAATACTGGAGTGGGTAGCCTTTCCCCTCTCTAGGGGATCTTCCCAACCCAGGTCTCTTGCATCACACACACATATATATATGTATATATATGCACTTTAACATGATATTTGTTTTTTTCTGACTTGCTTCTCTCTGTATAACAGGCTGTAGGTAAAGACGTAAATGTAAGGCCAGAAACTAGCCCTTCTCTATTGAGATTATTCTGCTCTTCTTCCTTGCTCTCCATATAAATATTTTAAACAGGCATAAATGCACTTAATAATCGCTTCTTAGGGTAGTTTCCTTGGTGAGGGGCCTCCAATGTCCAGGCACATCAGAAACAGCTGGGCATCTTAATAGTGCAGATTTCCAGGCCTCAAGCCTCTCACTTAGGAGATTTGAGAACTAGTGGTTGTGTGACCTTCTTTCATGGTATGCCTTTGTGACGGCAGATTCCTTCAGGCTCTATTAAAGGCCCTTCTTTTAGGTTTTTACCATGGGTCAATCAGACTACGGATAATCAGCAAATTCTGCTCTAATTCTAACACAGAATCCACTTAGTGGTGCTGCTGCTCTGGGCCATCCATTGGCAGGATAAAACAGAACACGAGTGATGAGGGGAGGAAAGGATGAAATCTAAATTAACAGTATGTTGGCATGGGTGGGTTGGTATGTCTGAGGGCAGCATGGAGGTCACAGCAAAGTCCCCTCAAGCCTGGTGGTGTTTTTGTCTTCAGCTCTACCTAATGAAGAATGGAGACTTTTTCATAGATCCATCATTACTTTGGGTCATATTTCTAGGATTGAGATGGTCATTTCAATGGGTAACTGCAAGAGAGGGGGAATAGGAGAAGGCATGTGCCTGCTAAGATGCATGGTTGTGCTGGTGGTTTAGTCACTTAGTCGTGTCCGACTCTGTGCAGCCCCATGAACTGAAGCCTGCCAGGCTCCTCCGTCCATGGGGTTCTCCAGGCAAGAGTATTGGAGTGGGTTGCCATTTCCTTCTCCAGGGAATCTTCCCAACCCAGGGATGGAACGTGCATCTCTTATGTCTCCTGCACCGGAAAGTGAGTGCTTTACTGCTAGTGCCACCTGGAAAGCTCAGGAGAAGGCGTAGATGGGCAATAAGAGGTTGCAGAATCTTCCAAACCCTTGGTCATTTATCTGGGAAGGGCACGAGGGTCTCACAAATGCTGGTAAATGGCTGACTTCAAAGAAAGTCAACCTCTTTATGGTTGTTTTAGGGATTAAGAGAGATCCTGTGTGCACAGCACTCCATAAAGTCCCTGGAAAATAATCATCACAGTAAACGATAGTTATTATTATTAACACATGTGTTAAGGTTAAGCAGGAAATCTCCATGTTTCATTCTACCTCATGAATTCCAAAATTTGTCTGGCCTAGAGTGAAAAAAAGTGCTTAACATACATGAAGTGTGTTGAACTTTTCAAAAGCAATCAAACAGCACTTACTTACTTGATGGTATACTTGTTCTTACCACCATTGTGATACTTAAGTTTACTGTGTACTTCCAACCATATTCCTAAAGACGTAAAACTCAATAAAGTCCAAAATATATTTGGCAAAATGTTTTTTATCCTTAATTTTTGAAGCTGCGTGTTTGGAAGAAAACTTATTCACATGCTATTAATTATTTGACACATAATTAAGAACTTGAAAACAGTTTAAAAGCACTTTCAAACTTTCTTTTCCTTGAGAAATTGAAGTTGTCTTTGGTTTTGTTTGGGACTAAAACACTAACCATGTCTGCTCTATTTAGGCAGAAACAACTCCTTGCTTACCCTTCTATTCACAGTAATAGGGGATCTTCCTGACCCAGGGATTGAACCTAGGTCTTCTGCATTGCCGGCAGATTTTTTTTTTTTAATTTTTAAATTGAAAAGTAATTACTTTACAGAATTTTGTGGTTTTCTGTCATACAACAAGATGTCATACATCAACAAGAATCAGCCATCGGTACACCCATGTCCCCCCCCCCCGCCCCCCATCTCCCTCCGCATCCCATCTCCCTCCGCATCCCACCTTCCGCCTGTCACAGAGCCCCTGTTTGAGTTCCCTTAGTCATATAGCAAATTCCCATTGGCTATCTATTTTACATATGGTATTGTAAATTTCTATGTTACTCTCTTCATACATCTCCCCTTCTCCCTCCTCTCCTACCACTGTGTCCATAGGTCTGTTCTCTGTTTCTCCATTGCTGCCCTGAAAATAAATTTATCAGTGCTATCTCTTCAGATTCCATATGTATGTGTCAGTATACGATATTTATAGTTTTTTTTTTTTACTTACTTCACTCTGTACAATAGGCTCTAATTTTGTCCACCTCATTAGAACAGATTCAAATGCATTCCTTTTTATGGCTGAGTAGTATTCCGTTGTGTATACATACCACAGTTTCTTTATCCATTCATCTGTTGATGGACATATAGGTTGCTTCCATTTTCTAGCTTTGGAAATAGTGCTGCAGTGAACATTGGAGTACATGTGTATTTTTCAGTTTTGGTTTCCTTAGGGTATATGCCTGGGAGTGGGATTCCTGGGTCATATTGTGGTTTTATTCCTAGCTTTTTAAGGAGTCTCCATACTGTCTTCCATAGTGGCTATATCAGTTTATACTCCTACCAGCAATGCAAGAGTGTTCCCTTTTCTCCACAACCTCTCCAGCATTTATTGTTTGTAGACTTTTTGATGAGGGCCATTCTGACCAGTGTGAGGTGGTATCTCACTGTACTTTTGATTTGCATTTCTCTAATAATGAGTGATGTTGAACATCTTTTCATGTGCTTGTTAACCATCTGTATGTTGTCTTTGGAGAAATGTCTCTTCAGGTCCCTTTCCCACTTTTTTTTTTTTTTTTTTCATTTATTTTTATTAGTTGGAGGCTAATTACGTTACAATATTGTAGTGGTTTTTGTCATACATTGACATGAATCAGCCATGGATTTACATGTATTTCCCATCCTGATCCCCCCTCCCACATCCCTCTCCACCCGATCCCTCTGGGTCTTCCCAGTGCACCAGGTCTGAGCACTTGTCTCATGCATCCACCTTTCCCACTTTTTGATTGGGTTGTTTGCTTTTCTAGTATTGAGTTGTATGAGCTGCTTGTATATTCTGGAAATTAATTCTTTATCAGTTGTTTCCTTTGCTATTATTTTCTTCCATTCTGAGGGTTGTCTGTTCATCTTGTTGAAAAAACAACTGTTGAAAGACAAGTGAAAAAATACCAGTTTCCTTTGCTCTGCAAAAGCTTTTAAGTTTAATCAGGTCCCACTTGTTTATTTTTATTTCCATTACTCTAGGAGGTGGGTCATAGAAGATCTTGCTTTGATTTATGTCATCAAGTGTTCTGCCTATGTTCTCCTCTAAGAGTTTAATAGTTTCTGGTCTTACATTTAGGTCTTAATCCATGTTGAGTTTATCTTTGTGTATGGTGTTAGGTAGTGATCTAATTTTATTCTTTTGCATGTAGCTGTCCAGTTTTCCCAGCACCATTTATTGAAGAAGAGGTCTTTGCTCCATTGTATATTCTAGTCTCCTTTATCAAAAATATATCCCTGGTGGCTCAGATGGTAAAGCGTTTGCCTACAATGCGGGAGGCCTGGGTTTGATCCCTGGGTCAGGAAGATCCCCTGGAGAAGGAAATGGCAACCCGCTCCAGTATTCTTGCCTGGAGGATCCCATGGACAAAGGAGCCTAGTAGGCTACAGTCCATGGGATCACAAAGAGTCGGACACGACTGAGCAACTTCACTATAACATCTGTTATCAAAAATAAGGTACCCGTATGTGCATGGGTTTATCTCTGGGTTCTCTGTCTTGTTCCATTGGTCTGTATTTCTGTTTTTGTGCCAGGACCATGCTGTCTTGATGACTGTAGCTTTGTGGTTTAGCCTGAAGTCAGGAAGGGTGATTCCTCCAATTCCACTCTTTCTCAAGACTGCTTTGGCCATTTGGGGTCTTTTGTGTTTTGTATGAATTGTGAAATTTTTTGTTCTAGTTCTGTGAAAAATGCCATTGGTAATATGATAGGGATTGCATTGAATCTGTAGATTGCATTTGGTAGTATAGTCATTTTCACAATATTGATTCTTTTTACCCAGGAACATGGACTATATCTCCATCTGTTTATGTCATCTTTGATTTCTTTCATCAGTGTCTTATAGTTTTCCACATACAGGTCTTTTGTCTCCATAGGTAGGTTTATTCCTAGATATTTTATTCTTTTTGTTGCAATGGTGAATGGTATTGATCCTTAATATCTATTTCTGATTTTTTATTGTTAGTAAATAGGATTGCAAGTGATTTCTGTGTATTGACCTTGTATCCTGTGACTTTGCTGAATTTGCTGATTAGCTCTAGTAATTTTCTGATAGTTTCTTCTGGGTTTTCTATGTATAGTATCATGTCATCTGAAAACAGAGTTTTACTTCTTTTCTGACCTGGATTCCTTTTATTTCTTTTTCTTCTCTAATTGCCATAGCTAGGACTTCCAAAACTATGTTGAATAATAGTGGTGAGAGTGGACACCCTTGTCTTGTTCCTGATCTTAGAGGGAAAAGCTTTTAGTTTTTCACGATTGAGAATAATGTTTGCTGTGGACTCTTCATGTATGGCCTTTACTGTGCTGAGGTAGGTTCCTTCTATACTCATTTTTTGAAGCATTTTTAAAAATCATAAATAGATGCTGAATTTGTTGAAGGCTTTTTCTGCATCTATTGAGATGATCATAAGGTTTTTTATCTTTCAATTTGTTGATCTGGTGTATCTCGTTGATTGATTTGTATATATTGAAGAATCCTTGCATCCCTGGAATAAACACAACTTGATCATGGTGTATGAGCTTTTTAATGTGTTCTTGGATTCTGTTTGCTAGAATTTTGTTGAGGATTTTTGCATCTATTTCATCAGTGATATTGGCCTATAATTTTCTTTTTTCATATTGTTTTGCCTGGTTTTGGTATCAGGGTGATTGTGGCCTCGTAGAATAAATTTGCAAGTATTCCTTCCTCTGCAATTTTTGGGAAGAGTTTCAGAAAAATAGGCATTAGCTCTTCTCTAAATGTTTGCTAGAATTCCCCTGAAGCCATCTGGTCCTGGGCTTTTGTTTTTTGGGAGATTTTTGATCATTGTTTCAATTTCAGTGTTTGTAACTGCATTGTTCATAATATCTACTTCTTGCTGGTTCAGTCTTTGGAGGCTGATCTTTTCTAAGTATCTGTCCATTTCCTCTAGGTTGTCCATTTTATTAGCATATAGTTGCTCATAATATTCTCTTACGATCCTTTGTATTTCTGTGTTGTCTGTTGTAACCTCTTCTTTTTTATTTCTAATTTTGTTGATTTGATTTTTTCCCCTTTTCTCCTTGATGAGTCTGACTAGTGGTTTGTCAATTTTGTTTATCTTCTCAAAAAAACCAACTTTTAGTTTTGTTAATCTTTGCTGTTGTTTCCTTCATTTATTTTTAATTTATTTCTGCTCTGATTTTTGTGATCTTCCTTCTGCAGACTTTGGGGATTTTTTGTTGTTGTTCTTTTTCAGCTGCTATAGATGTAGAGTTAGGCTGTCTAGTTGACGCTTTTCTTGTTTGTTGAGGTATGATTGTATTGCTATAAACCTCCCTCTTAGAACTGCTTTTGCTGAATCCCATAGGTTTTGGGTCATCGTGTTTTCATTTTCATTTGTTTCTAGGAATCTTTTGATTTCCTTTCTTATTTCTTCAGTAACCTCTTTGTTATTAATGTATTTTTTAATCTCCATGAGTTTGTGTTTTTTTCTTTTACCCCCCTGTAGTTGATATCTAGTCTCATAGCATTGTGGTCAGAGAAGATATTTGATATGATCTCTATTTTCTTAAATTTACTGAGGCTTGGTTTGTGGCCCAAGATGTGGTCTATCCTGGAGTATGTTCCACGTGTACTTGAGAAAAAAGTGTAGCCTTCTGCATTTGGATGGAAAGTGCTGAAGATATCAATTAGGTCCATTTGGTCTGATGTTTCATTTAGGGTTTATGTTTCCTTATTGATTCTCTGTTTTGATGATCTGTCCATTGGTGAAAGTGGGGGTGTTAAAGTCCCCTACTAATATTGTGTTGCTGTTGATTTCTCCTCTTACACCTGTTAGTGTTTGCCTTATGTATTGAGGTGCTCCTATGTTGGGTGCATAGACACTTGTGATGTCTTCTTCTTGGGCTGAACCCTTGATCATTATGTAGTGTCCTTCTTTGTCTTTTATAATATTCTTTATTTTAAAGTCTTTTTTGTCTGAAATAAGGATTGCCACTCCAGCTTTCTTTTGGTTTTCATATGCATGGAATATCTTTTTCCATCCTTTTACTTTCAACCTGTATATGTCTCTAGGTCTGAAGTGGGTCTCCTGTAGGCAGCATATATATGGGTCTTGTTTCTCTATCCATTCAGTCAGTCTGTATCTTTTGGTTGGTGCATTTAATCCATTTACATTTAAGGTAATTATTGATACATATGTTCCTATTGGCATTTTCTTGATTGATTTGGGTTTGTTTTTGTAGGTCTTTTCTTTCTCTTGTGTTTACTGGATATGTAAGTCCCTTTAGTATTTGTTGCAGTGCTGGTTTGGTGGTGCTGAATTCTCTTAACTTCTGCTTGTCCATAAAGCTTTTGATTTCTCCATTAATTTTGAATGACATCTTTGCGGGGTATAGTAATCTTGGTTGTAGATTTTTCTCTTTCAGTACTTTAAATATTTCCTGCCATTCCCTTCTTGCCTGTAGAGTTTCTGCTGAAAGATCCACTGTTAATCATATGGGTTTTCCCTTGTATGTTACTTTTTAAGCACACTTTCTTTGTGCTTAATCTCTGTAGCTTGATTAATATGTGTCTTGATGTGTTTCTCCTTGGGTTTAATCAGTAAGGGACTCTCTGTGCTTCTTGGACTTGACTGACTATTTCCTTTCGCATGTTGGGGGAAATTTTCAACTATAATTTCTTCAAAAATTTTCTCAGTGCTTTTCTTTCTTTCTTCTTCCTCTGGGACCCCTATAACTGGAATGTTGGTATGTTTAATATTGTCAGAGACCAAAGGTCTCTGAGGGTATCCTCAATTCTTTTCACTCCTTGCCCTTTATTCTGCTCTTCAGCAGTTATTTCCACCATTCTATCCTCCAGCTCACTTATCCATTCTTCTGCCTCAGCTATTCTGATATTTGTTCCTTCTAGAGTATTTTTAATTTCAGTAATTGTGTTATTCATGTTTGTTCGCTTATTCTTTACGTCTTCTATGTACTTGGTGATTGTATGCAGGCATATTCTTTATTGTTTGAGCCACCAAGGAAGCCCTTAATTGGCACAAAGCCTGGCAAGTAATAGGTGTTCAATTATTTACTAAATGAGTGAGCCATCAGGGGACTCAAATTTGGTGATTCCTGTATGTATTTGCATTCAATGGTCTCAACTTGAGTGTTCTCATTCTAATAAACTCTAAACTCACAATAGGTTTATCAGTTTTCTAAGGTTGCTATAACACACTGTCATAAACTGGGTGGCTTAAAAAAGCAGAAATTTATTCTCTCATAGGTCTGGAGGCCAGAAGTCTGAAGTCAAGGTGTTGGCAGGGCTGTGTCCGTTCTGAAGTCTCTAGGAGACAGTCTTTTCTCACTCCTCCAGCTTTTAGTGACTCCAGGCATTGCTTGGCTGTGACTGCAGAGCTGCGGTCTCTGCCTCCCTCTTGACGTGGCCTTGTCCTTTGTGTCTTCACCTCCATATCTTCCAAGGAAACCTGCCACCTGGATCATCTCCGATGATTTCATCTGAGACTCCTTAACTTGAATAATCTGCAAAGTTGCTTTTTCTGGATGAAATCAAATTCACAGATTCTGGGACATGGGCATATCTTTCAGAGGGTCACCATTCAACCTTCCCTGGGCTTCCCTGAGGCTCAGATAGTAAAGAATCTGCCTGCAATGTGGGATGCCTGGATTCGATCCCTGGGTTGGGAAGATCCCCTGGAGGAGGGCATGGCAGTGCACTCCAGTATTCTTGCCTGGAGAATCCCCATGGACAGGGGAGCCTGGCAGGCTCTAGTCCTTGGGGTCTCAAAGAGTCAGATATGACTGAGCAACTAAGAACAGCACAGCATTCAACCTACTACAATGAATTAATGGGAATTTTCAGCATTTAGAGTGGGGTTGTTTTTCCCTTGTTATTTTTCTCACTACATCACTATATACAGATTTTTGAAGTTTTTGTAGCTGAGAAGGTTGAGAACATGGTTTTTTTTTTTGGCCTAATTAAGGATAGAAAATGGGTAAAAACAAATCAACATTGAACCTGTGGATGGGGAAAATATGGTGAATGTTGATAACTCATGGGTAGAGACAGGAAGTTAAACAAGTACTCAGGAAGTAATGTTACACCCGACCTGATGATGTCTGTATGATGTATTAGGGGTGTGTATTTGAAACAGTGATTTGAGTGATGACAAATGTAAAAGAATAGTGGTTGTGATGATGTATAAAGACCATTCTATAATAATCTCAGTGTTTTACCTTTGGAGAGGGAAAGTAATTTTATAGAGAACTGATAAGTCATAGAGACAAGGCCAAAGACTCTTGGAATCAACAGTTTGAAAATGAAAGTCCCAAGAAGAATTCTGATTAGGAAAGAGACCTGGGGTAGATGTGGCTTCTATATTGAAACCATCTGAATTCGATTTGGCAGTAGTAAAATGCAATAATAGAATGTATAATATCAAAAGAAAGAATACATCAGTGGAAAAATTTTCAAACATTAAACAAAGAGCCAGAGAGAACACTTTGAGAATTCTTGTATTTCTGGTAAGCTTTTTATTGAGAGGAAACAGTGGAAATCGAAAATGTTCAACAGGTGGCGGCTTCAGTAAGTTTTTTTGCCTAGTGAGGATAAAATTTTTGCTAAAATAAGCCAGGATTGCTTAAGTGAAAGAATTCTTGAGAAAAGGGAGCTATCGGGGAGTAAAAAATATCCTAAAAGGGAAAGAATACACTGAACAGGTTAGAACTTTAGCACCACAGGAGGAGTTTGATGAATAAAACACTTGAAGAACCCAATAGTAATTGGAACAGTGTTCCTTCTGTTGTAAGGCTTAATCACTGAAGTGAGATTTTAATGCATGGCCTTTTATAAAAAATAACTAAAATTTGTTTGTTATATCCAGTGGCAGACAAGTCAGAAAAAAATATATTTGTAAAAATGGAAAGTACCTGCAACTTTGAGGATTAAGAAATAATGAATTTATGTTTGAGATCTCAAGGGAAAATTGTAAATCTGTCTTTTCCTGTCACTGGAAATTTCTTTTGGTGAATTCATTATCAAACTCAGGCAGCTAAAGTCAAATAGTAAGGATATTAGTGAAGATGTTTGGGATTTATGTGAAAGGAAGGTATATACTTGTCATGTGAATGTCCTTTTCTATATGCAAGTAAAATGAATTCCTCCCATTTAATTTATGTCCTTTCAAAATGACTGAGATAATGATATTCCTATAGCTTCAGTTTCTGCTTATGCCATTCAGATTCCCTTTTCTTTTGGTCTTATGTAACCGGTATTCCTTCTTCGATTTTCTTGCCTCTGACTCTGTAGACACAGGGGTATCCACTCTTTTCTGTATTCTGACAGCAACCACATTGTAGGTTAAATTGTCTCAACAAGTATTTTTTCTAAGTTTGTTTGAAGCTTAATATTAAAAAGAAATTTTATATACAGTGCATATAATTCAAGTAACCCATTCTCGATTGCTAAAAATATAATCATCCCATTAATTCAATGACTTTTTTTTTTACAGTTTTAAATAACAGTGTGCAAATGAGCTGATGATTATGTCCCCATGGAAGTTAAATCAACCCATCTGTCTAATGTTCTTTTCTCTCTTAAATATCCTGCACTTATTTTCTGACATGTAAATAAATCTTGAAGATTTATTTTTGAATTTTTTCAAATTTCCGAGCAATGGTCGACTATGAACTCATCCTGGAGCTTTGGGATAATGTATGACAATTGAGAAATGGAAACAAAAGAATGTAATTGACACTTGTGTTTTTATGTTTAAAAAATCAAGAAAAAATTGTTTAATATTCTATCTGTACAGATAGGTGTGTGAGTGTGTACTAACCTGTGGACTGAAGCCCGCCAGGCTCCTCTGTCCATGGGGTTTTCCAGACAGTACTGGAGTGGATTGTCACTTCCTTCTCCAGGGGTTCTTACTGGTCCAGGGATCGAACCTGAGTCTTCTGCATTGGCAGGCAGGTTCTTTACCACTGAGCCGCCAGGGAAGCCTATGGATAGGTAGCACATTATATACTTTACCAGTAAATATGCATGTAATGTGTATACATTTCAGAAAATCCCACTGGTATTTTAAAAACATTTCTTCTTTATATTTTTTAGCATTAAACTTTAGCCTTCAAAAGGACATTTAAAAATAAGAGACTTACTAAATAATACCTGAGAACTTGAACTCAGGTTCCTGTGACATGCATTATTCTTCTGGAAAGTCTTTGCTTTCTGATGTACAAGAAAACATACTTCTGGGTCTCCAAAGCTCTCTCAGAATTTCTTTCTGCTGCAGTACCTGGGCAGTGAGCAGGAGTGCCTGAGAGTCTTATAAAGAGACCTCAGCAACACTGCTGGCCCTAAGAGACTGCAACAATGATGGTTTGTCACTATTACATCTCTTTTTTTTTTTTTTTTTTAATTTTTTTATTAGTTGGAGGCTAATTACTTCACAACATTTCAGTGGGTTTTGTCATACATTGATATGAATCAGCCATAGATTTACACTTATTCCCCATCCCGATCCCCCCTCCCATCTCCCTCTCCACCCGATTCCTCTGGGTCTTCCCAGTGCACCAGGCCCAAGCACTTGTCTCATGCATCCCACCTGGGCTGGTGATCTGTTTCACCATAGATAGTATACATGCTGTTCTTTTGAAACATCCCACCCTCACCTTCTCCCACAGAGTTCAAAAGTCTGTTCTGTATTTCTGTGTCTCTTTTTCTGTTTTGCATATAGGGTTATCGTTACCATCTTTCTAAATTCCATATATATGTGTTAGTATGCTGTAATGTTCTTTATCTTTCTGGCTTACTTCACTCTGTATAAGGGGCTCCAGTTTCATCCATCTCATTAGGACTGGTTCAAATGAATTCTTTTTGACGGCTGAGTAAAATTCCATGGTGTATATGTACCACAGCTTCCTTATCCATTCATCTGCTGATGGGCATCTAGGTTGCTTCCATGTCCTGGCTATTATAAACAGTGCTGCGATGAACATTGGGGTGCATGTGTCTCTTTCAGATCTGGTTTCCTCAGTGTGTATGCCCAGAAGTGGGATTGCTGGGTCATATGGCAGTTCTATTTCCAGTTTTTTAAGAAATCTCCACACTGTTTTCCATAGCGGCTGTACTAGTTTGCATTCCCACCAACAGTGTAAGAGGGTTCCCTTTTCTCCACACCCTCTCCAGCATTTATTGCTTGTAGACTTTTGGATAGCAGCCATCCTGACTGGCGTGTAATGGTACCTCATTGTGGTTTTGATTTGCATTTCTCTAATAATGAGTGATGTTGAGCACCTTTTCATGTGTTTGTTAGCCATCTGTATGTCTTCTTTGGAGAAATGTCTGTTTAGTTCTCTGGCCCATTTTTTGATTGGGTCATTTATTTTTCTGGAATTGAGCTGCAGGAGTTGCTTGTATATTTTTGAGATTAATCCTTTGTCTGTTGCTTCATTTGCTATTATTTTCTCCCAATCTGACGGCTGTCTTTTCACCTTACTTATAGTTTCCTTTGTAGTGCAAAAGCTTTTAAGTTTCATTAGATCCCATTTGTTTAGTTTTGCTTTTATTTCCAATATTCTGGGAGGTGGGTCATAGAGGATCTTGCTGTGATTTATGTCGGAGAGTGTTTTGCCTATGTTCTCCTCTAGGAGTTTTATAGTTTCTGGTCTTACATTTAGATCTTTAATCCATTTTGAGTTTATTTTTGTGTATGGTGTTAGAAAGTGTTCTAGTTTCATTCTTTTGCAAGTGGTTGACCAGTTTTCCCAGCACCACTTGTTAAAGAGGTTGTCTTTTTTCCATTGTATATCCTTGCCTCCTTTGTCAAAGATAAGGTGTCCATAGGTTCGTGGATTTATCTCTGGGCTTTCTATTCTGTTCCATTGGTCTATATTTCTGTCTTTGTGCCAGTACCACACTGTCTTGATGACTGTGGCTTTGTAGTAGAGTCTGTAGTCAGGCAGGTTGATTCCTCCAGTTCCATTCTTCTTTTTCAAGATTACTTTGGCTATTCGAGGTTTTTTGTATTTCCATACAAATTGTGAAATTCTTTGGTCTAGTTCTGTGAAAAATACCGTTGGTAGCTTGATAGGGATTGCATTGAATCTATAGATTGCTTTGGGTAGAATAGCCATTTTGACAATATTGATTCTTCCAATCCATGAACACGGTATGTTTCTCCATCTGTTTGTGTCCTCTTTGATTTCTTTCATCAGTGTTTTATAGTTTTCTATGTATAGGTCTTTTGTTTCTTTAGGTAGATATACTCCTAAGTATTTTATTCTTTTTGTTGCAATGGTGAATGGTATTGTTTCCTTAATTTCTCTTTCTGTTTTTTCATTGTTAGTATATAGGAATGCAAGGGATTTCTGTGTGTTAATTTTATATCCTGCAACTTTACTATATTCATTGATTAGTTCTAGTAATTTTCTGGTAGAGTCTTTAGGGTTTTCTATATAGAGGATCATGTCATCTGCAAACAGTGAGAGTTTCACTTCTTCTTTTCCTATCTGGATTCCTTTTACTTCTTTTTCTGCTCTGATTGCTGTGGCCAAAACTTCCAACACTATGTTGAACAGTAATGGTGAGAGTGGGCACCCTTGTCTTGTTCCTGATTTCAGGGGAAATGCTTTCAACTTTTCACCATTGAGGGTGATGCTTGCTGTGGGTTTGTCATATATAGCTTTTATTATGTTGAGGTATGTTCCTTCTATTCCTGCTTTTTGGAGAGTTTTAATCATAAATGAGTGTTGAATTTTGTCAAAGGCTTTCTCTGCATCTATTGAGATAATCATATGGTTTTTATCTTTCAATTTGTTAATGTGGTGTATTACATTGATTGATTTGCGGATATTGAAGAATCCTTGCATTCCTGGGATAGAGCCCACTTGGTCGTGGTGTATGATTTTTTTAATATGTTGTTGGATTCTGTTTGCTAGAATTTTGTTAAGGATTTTTGCATCTATGTTCATCAGTGACATTGGCCTGTAGTTTTCTTTTTTTGTGGCATCTTTGTCAGGTTTTGGAATTAGGGTGATGGTGGCCTCATAGAATGAGTTTGGAAGTTTACCTTCTTCTGCAATTTTCTGGAAGAGTTTGAGTAAGATAGGTGTTAGCTCTTCTCTAAATTTTTGGTAGAATTCAGCTGTGAAGCCATCTGGTCCTGGGCTTTTGTTTGCTGGAATATTTTTGATTACAGTTTCGATTTCCTTGCCTGTAATGGGTCTGTTAAGATCTTCTATTTCTTCCTGGTTCAGTTTTGGAAAGTTATACTTTTCTAAGAATTTGTCCATTTCTTCCAAGTTGTCCATTTTATTGGCATAGAGCTGCTGGTAGTAGTCTCTTATGATCCTTTGTATTTCAGTGTTGTCTGTTGTGATCTCTCCATTTTCATTTCTAATTTTGTTAATTTGGTTCTTCTCTCTTTGTTTCTTAATGAGTCTTGTTAATGGTTTGTCAATTTTGTTTATTTTTTCAAAAAACCAGCTTTTAGCTTTGTTGATTTTTGCTATGGTCTCTTTAGTTTCTATTGCATTTATTTCTGCCTTAATTTTTAAGATTTCTTTCCTTCTGCTAACCCTGGGGTTCTTCATTTCTTCCTTCTCTAATTGCTTCAGGTGTAGAGTTAGGTTATTTATTTGGCTTTTTTCTTGTTTCTTGATGTAAGCCTGTAATGCTATGAACCGTCCCCTTAGCACTGCTTTTACAGTGTCCCATAGGTTTTGGGTTGTTGTGTTTTCATTTTCATTCATTTCTATACATATTTTGATTTCTTTTTTGATTTCTTCTATGATTTGTTGGTTATTCAGAAGTGTGTTATTTAGCCTCCAGGTGTTTGAATTTTTAACAATTTTTTTCCTGTAATTGAGATCTAATCTTACTGCACTGTGGTCAGAAAAGATGACTGGAATGATTTCAATTTTTTTGAATTTTCCAAGACCAGATTTATGGCCCAGGATGTGATCTATTCTGGAGAAGGTTCCGTGTGCACTTGAGAAAAAGGTGAAGTTGATTGTTTTGGGGTGAAATGTCCTATAGATATCAATTAGGTCTAGCTGGTCCATTGTGTCATTTAAAGTTTGTGTTTCCTTGTTAATTTTCTGTTTAGTTGATCTATCCATAGTTGTGAGTGGGGTATTAAAGTCTCCCACTATTATTGTGTTACTATTAATTTCCTCTTTCATACTCATTAGTGTTTGCCGTACATATTGCGGTGCTCCTATGTTGGGTGCATATATATTTATAATTGTTATATCTTCTTCTTGGATTGATCCTTTGATCATTATGTAGTGTCCTTCTTTGTCTCTTTTCACAGCTTTTATTTGAAAGTCTATTTTATCTGATATGAGTATTGCGACTCCTGCTTTCTTTTGGTCTCCATTTGCATGAAATATTTTTTTCCAGCCCTTCACTTTTAGTCTGTATGTGTCTCTTGTTTTGAGGTGGGTCTCTTGTAGACAGCATATATAGGGGTCTTGTTTTTGTATCCATTCAGCCAATCTTTGTCTTTTGGTTGGGGCATTCAACCCATTTACATTTAAGGTAATTATTGATAGGTGTGGTCCCGTTGCCATTTACTTTGTTGTTTTGGGTTCACGTTTATACAACCTTTCTGCATTTCCTGTCTAGAGAAGATCCTTTAGCATTTGTTGAAGAGCTGGTTTGGTGGTGCTGAATTCTCTCAGCTTTTGCTTATCTGTAAAGCTTTTGAGTTCTCCTTCATATCTGAATGAGATCCTTGCTGGATACAGTAATCTAGGTTGTAGGTTATTCTCTTTCATTACTTTCAGGACGTCCTGCCATTCCCTTCTGGCCTGGAGGGTTTCTATTGATAGGTCAGCTGTTATCCTTATGGGAATCCCTTTGTGTGTTATTTGTTGTTTTTCCCTTGCTGCTTTTAATATTTGTTCTTTGTGTTTGATCTTTGTTAGTTTGATTAATATGTGTCTTGGGGTGTTTCGCCTTGGGTTTATCCTGTTTGGGACTCTCTGGGTTTCTTGGACTTGAGTGGCTATTTCCTTCCCCATTTTAGGGAAGTTTTCAGCTATTATCTCCTCGAGTATTTTCTCATGGCCTTTCTTTTTGTCTTCTTCTTCTGGAACTCCTATGATTCGAATGTTGGGGCGTTTCACAGTGTCCCAGAGGTCCCTGAGGTTGTCCTCATTTCTTTTGATCCTTTTTTCTTTTTTCCTCTCTGCTTCATTTATTTCCACCATTTTATCTTCTACCTCACTTATCCTATCTTCTGCCTCCGTTATTCTACTCTTGGTTCCCTCCAAAGTGTTTTTGATCTCATTCATTGCATTGTTCATTTTTAATTGACTCTTTTTTATTTCTTCTAGGTCTTTATTAAACAATTCTTGTATCTTTTCAATCTTTGTCTCCAGGCTATTTATCTGTAACTCCATTTTGTTTTCAAGATTTTGGATCATTTTTATTATCATTATTCTAAATTCTTTTTCAGGTAGATTCCCTACCTCCTCCTCTTTTGTTTGACTTGGTGGGCATTTTTCATGTTCCTTTTCCTGTTGGGTATTTCTTTGCCTTTTCATCTTGTTTAGATTGCTGTGTCTGGAGTGGACTTTCTGTATTCTGGAGGTCTGTGGTTCCTTTTTATTGTGGAGGATTTACCCAGTGGGTGGGGTTAGACGGTTGGCTTGTCAAGGTTTCCTGGTTAGGGAAGCTTGCGTCAGTGTACTGGTGCGTGGAACTTGATTTCTTCTTTTTGGAGAGCAATGGAGTGCCCAGTAATGAGTTTTGAGATGGGTCTATGTGTTAGGTGTCACCTTGGGCAGCCTGTATGTTGACATTCGGGGCTATGTTCCTGTGTTGCTGGAGAATTTGCGTGGTATGTCTTGCTCTAAAACTTACTGGCTCTTGGGTGGTGGTTGGTTTCAGTGTAGGTATGGAGGCTTTTGGACGGTCACTTATTGCTTAAAGTTCCATGTAGTCAGGAGTTTTCTGGTGTTCTCAGGTTTTGGGCTTAAGTTTCCTGCCTCTGGATTTCAGTTTTATTCTTCCTGTAGTCTCAGGACTTCTCCAACTATACAGCACTGATAATAAAACTTCTAGGTTAATGGCGAAAAGATTCTCCCCTGTTAGGGACACCCAGAGAGGTTCACAGAGTTACATGAACAGGAGAAAAGGGAGGAGGGAGATAGAGATGAGCAGGAGGAGAAAAAGGGGGACTCAAGAGGAGAGAGACAGATCTACGCAGCTGTCTGTTCCCAGAGTGTTCTCCGTATCTCAGACACCTACAAGGATTCACAGAATTGGATTGGGAAGAGAAGGGGAAAGGAGGAAATAGAGGTGTTCTGAGGTAGAAAACAGAGAGTCAAGATTGGGAGAGAATAATCTTCGGTTTAAAGATAGGGCTTCTCTCTTTTTTTTTTTTTTGGTAAGGTTATAGTGTAGTGAAAATGAAAATGAAGAGTAGTAGAGGAGTTCTAGAGGACTTTAAAAGAAATAAGAGAAAAAGAAAAATAGAAAATAAAAGAGGAAACGGAAAGGAAAAAAAAGAAGAAAAAGGAAAAAAAGAAAAAAAAAAAAAAGAAAAAAAAAAAATTTTTTTTTCCCCCTAATTAAAAAAATCGTAAAAATCTATGAAAATGAAAGTTAAGGAGTAATGGGGGAGTAATAGGGAATTTTAAAGGAAAATAAAAGAGAAAAAATAAAAAAGAAAAAATATAAAAAGAAAAAAAAATTTTTTTTTTTTTTCCTTACTTAGAAAAAAAAAAGTAAAAATATATCTAGGAGTTTCTCTGGAGCTGTTGCGGTCAGTGTGGGTTCGGCTCAGTTTCAGATAGCTCCTCGTTCCAGCTTACACTTCTCGATATCTACAGGGCCCTTCCGTGAAGTCGGTGTTTTCTACAGGGATTTTAATCTGTTGCACCAGTCCCTTCTGAAGCGGTTCCCTTTGTTTATTTGGCTTCTGTTTGCCGGTCTCTTCAGAGCCTCATTTCCGCCCTGACACAGGCGGGCGGAGGTGGACTCTTATTCAGTTAGCTAGTTCCGTTGCGCTGCTGGGAGGGGCTGACGCTGCGGGGATGGGCTGGTGCTGCGGGGCGAGGCTGACGCTGCGGGGAGGGGCTGGCCCTGCGGGGGCGGGCTGGCGCTGCCGGGAGGGGCTGACGCTGCTTTCTCCGTCTGCGCTGCTCAGGCTCCCGGCTGTTCTATATGGAGCGCGCCCCGCGCTGCGCTAGGTTCCAGCCCTCGGGTGTTACACAAAAGCGCGGAAGGAAAAGCTGCGCCTGCTCTCTGTGCCTTCCCCGTCAGAGCGGTCCAGGCAGCGAGGGGCTTGATGGGCGCACTATCCCCAGGTGTGGCACACTCACTCCCTTCCGCGGACCCAGTCTCAGTTTCCGCTGGCGCCAGTCGGGTGCGCGCGCCTTCCGCCCTCTGCGTCCGCAGCCCCAGTCCCCGCCCGCGCCGGTCGGGTGCCTGCGCCCTGTGTCTCGCCGCGACCTTCCCCTCCCCCCTGCCTCCTGCCTCCGGCGGGGCTGGGCGGGTCCGCAGCCTGCGACCTCTTCTTGGGACTTTCTCCGTCCCTTTGTTCTGCGAACGGCCGGCAGTGTGTTCCGGCCGGTTAATTTTCTCTCTTTTGGTCTCCCACAGTTCAAGTTGGCACCTCACAGAAGCTCCCTCCGATTGTCCTCAGGGCACTCAGGCCCGGACCCTAGCCCAAGCAAGGCCGCCTAAGACTCCCTTCCCGGGACGGGTCTCCGTCCTTAGCTCTTTTGTCTCACTTTTTATCTTTTATATTTTGTCCTACCTCCTTTCGAAGACAATGGTCTGCTTTTCTGGGCGCCTGATGACCTCAGCTAGCGATCAGAAGTTGTTTTGTGAGGTTTGCTCTGCATTCAGTTATTCTTTTGATGAATTTGTAGGAGAGAAAGTGGTCTCCCCGTCCTACTCCTCCGCCATCTTTATTACATCTCTTTTGAAGATTTTGTCTGTTCTTTCTCTTTATGTTTTTTCCTCCTGTCTAATTACTACATTAAATCACAGAATCATTTGAAATTTCCTCTTTGAGCACTGTGGTTCAACCTAGCTCAAATCCAGTAAACTTGACAAATCTTAGTTTTAGCAGGAGGTTCCAGTGCTGTGAAGTCCTTCTGGGGTTCCCAGTGCTGCAGGTGGCAACATAAGGTGGCTAACTGAGTTAGTTTCAAAACAGAGGTAAATTCTCTTCCCTGCTAAATAACACTGGTAGTTCTGCTCTGGAGTTTGTCTTTGTGTAACAGTTTGTTCAGTTCAGTCGCTCAGTTGTATCCGACTCTGCAACCCCATGAATCGCAGCATGCCAGGCCACCCTGTCCATCACCAACTCCTGGAGTTTACTCAAACTCATGTCCATCGAGTCTGTGATGCCATCCAACCATCTCATCCTCTGTCGTCCCCTTCTCCTCCTGCCCCCAATCCCTCCCAGCATCAGGGTCTTTACCAGTGAGTCAGTTCTTCACAACAGGTGGCCAAAGTATTGGAGTTTCAGCTTCAGCATCAGTCCTTCCAATGAACACCCAGGACTGATCTCCTTTAGGATGGACTGGTTGGATCTCCTTGCAGTCCAAGAGACTCTCAAGAGTCTTCTCCAACACCACAGTTCAAAAGCATCAATTCTTTGGTGCTCAGCTTTCTTTATAGTCTAACTCTCACATCCATACATGACCAGTGGAAAAAGCATAGCTTTGACTAGACAGACCTTTGTTGGCAAAGTAATGTCTCTGCTTTGTAATATGCTGTCTAGGTTGGTCATAGTCTTTCTTCCAAGGAGCAAGTGTCTTTTAATTTCATGGCTGCAGTCACCATCTGCAGGAATTTTGGAGCCCAGAAAAATAAAGTCTGACACTGTTTCCACTGTTTCCCCATCTATAACATAAATGCTTATAACATAAATGTTAGATTTTATCCCACTGAAAATAAGACATATCAGTAAGTGTGGTGATGTGGTCATAGTGTTAGAATTTTTCTTCTTACTGTCTTTTCTGCATTTATGACTTTATTCTTAGCCTTTCTTAGAAAAAGGAGTCCCCTTTTCTAAGGTATTTGAATCCTCGATTTGTCCTCACTTCAGTTAAGAATAAATATTGAGCATATATTATATTCCAGGCATTGTGCTAAGGCATATAGAGTATGAAACAGTCATTAAAACAGACCTAATCTTTACCTCTCAAGGAATTTATAGTCTCTCAAGCAATTCAGACAATAAAGAAGTCATTGAATATGTAATAAATGTTGCAAAGGAAGAACAAAAGAGTGCTATGACAATGCCTTTAAAAAAAAGGGCATTCTTGGGACTTCCCTGGAGGCTCGGTGGTTAAGATTCCATTCATCAAATTCAGGGGGCTCAGGCTTGATCCCTGGTTGGGAAACAGTGTCAGACTTTATTTTCTTGGACTCCAAAATTACTGCAGATGGTGACTGCAGCTATGAAATTAAAAGACACTTGCTCCTTGGAAGAAAGACTATGACCAACCTAGACAGCATACAAAGCAGAGACATTACTTTGCCAACAAAGGTCTGTCTAGTCAAAGCTCTGCTTTTTCCACTGGTCATGTATGGATGTGAGAGTTGGACTATAAAGAAAGCTGAGCACCAAAGAATTGATGCTTTTGAACTGTGGTGTTGGAGAAGACTCTTGAGAGTCTCTTGGACTGCAAGGAGATCTAACCAGTCCATCCTACAGGAATCAGTCCTGAATATTCATTGGAAGGAGTGATGTTGAAGCTGAAACTCCAATACTTTGGCCACCTAAGTTGTGAAGAACTGACTCATTGGAAAAGACCCTGATGCTGGGAGGGATTGGGGGCAGGAGGAGAAGGGGACGACAGAGGATGAGATGGTTGGATGGCATTACAGACTCAATGGATATGAGTTTGAGCGAGCTGCAGGAGATGGTCATGGACAGGGAAGCCTGGCATGCTGCAGTCCATGGGGTTGCAAAGAGTTGCACATGACTGAATGACTGAACTGGGGAACTAAGATCATACATGCCACACGATGTGGCCAAATTTTTTTTTAAGGCATTCTTTAATGAGATTTGTAATGGAATGAGGCCACGAAAGTCTCTAGGTCCCATTTCTTCTGTTCTTCTTTAGCCCATATTCTCCTACTTTCCATGTTCATACAAGCAAGACCTAGATAAGGAGGAGGATGAAAGCACTGCTCACTGTCCTGCAGTTCTTTTAATCTGATTTATAACCAGATATAAAAGTGGAATCAATTTTATATTATTTTAAAGCAACATTTGTGGGTGTAGTTGGTTTGTTTCATTGGGAATGTGGAGACTTACTTCAGAAGTTTCATTGATCCAGTTTCCTTTGCCCATTGTCTTAAGCCAAGTACAGTGATGAATGGAATATGATTTGGATGTGGAACTCCTAGATATCATCTTGTGTTTTGACATGAAGTGAAGTGAAGTCGCTCAATTGTGTCTAACTCTTTGCAACCCTGTGGATTGTAGCCAACCAGGCTCCTCCATCCATGGAATTCTCCAGGCAAGAATACTGGAGTGGGTTGCCATTTCCTTCTCCAGGGGACCTTCCTGGTGTTTTAGCAAGCCAATAAACAGTTAAAATTTGATAGCATCTGGAACTACATAATGTTTGCACTTGTGTTTAAAGTGAAGTTCCTGGTGGCTGAGATGGTAAAGAATCCACCTGCCATGTAGGAAACCGAGGTTCGATCCCTGGGTCAGTAAGATGCCCTGGAGAAGGGATGCTACTCACTCCAGCATTTGAAGAATTCCATGGACAGAGGAGCCTGGTGGGATCACAAAGAGTTGGACACAACTGAGTGACTAACACTACTACTACTAACCATTTTGTAGATATTCCTAAGATGTGGACTGAGCTACCTGTAATCTTCCTTTATGTGTGGATCAGTTAGCTTATGTAATTAATTTGGATGACTTGAGAGCTCTTACGATAGAATGTCTTAATTTTTACCCTCTTCATCACACACATGCACACCTGTGCTGTATCTCTGTGCACACAGGCATGCATGTTATTAAATGTATCCCTGCAGATCCTTGGAGGTATACTCTATTACATCTGAGAGATAGGAATACTTGCTTTCTGAATGCATAGATCATCTTACTAGAAAGTTTTTTTTCCTATATCCTTGTAACTGAAAAAGGATGAATTATCAGAATTAAACAGAAAATTCTGAATTAAACAGAAAAAGATTATCATGATCATGAAGTTTTGTGTTTTGATTTATTCTACATATGAAGCTTTGATATTTTCAATCTGTTTAGCAACCATAGTATAAAACAATCCCTCCTGGTTATAGATAGCTGCAGAAAAGATTGAAAAACAGAGTCAGGAAAAGTGGAACAAGTTGGTAGCAGAACCAGGAGTAGAATCCACAGAACGTCATATTCAATTTGTGATTAATTGCCAGGGTCATATTGCTTTTCTCAACCATTGAAGAACTAGTGGAATGCTGTAAGAATTTGGTTACAAAGATTAGGAAAGTAATCCTTTAAGAAATTTCCAGTAAGAAAACGTTAGAGACTTAATTAGATTGATTTAAGACATTATTTGCTTAATCATGTTTTGTGAGTTCTTTGTTCAAAAATTTTGGGAAACATTGTATTACATGACTTGAAGTATGTTTCTTTATTGTAGGACTTCTCAGACTCTTTCAGGTTTTAGTGTGCCTTATAACTATCCCAGGTGGCTCAGTGGTAAGGAATCCACCTGCCAAAGGAGACTCGGGAGACGCAGCTTCAATCTTTGGGTCAGGAAGATCCCCTGGAGGAGGAAACAGCAACCCATTCCAGTATTCTTGCTTAGAAAAATCTCATGGACAGAGGAGACTGGTGGGCTACAGTCCATGGAGTCACAAAGAGTTGGACATGACGGAGCATGCATGCACACACACAACTAAAGGAGGAAAATAGTTTGTTGTGTTTTTCTAGCTTATTTTACCTAGTGGTCAACCTTTTGAGGGACATGTATTCATATTTGATGGATTACAGTTTGGAAATTACATATCTAGGCTAGTGACTCTCATTGTATGCCTCTCCATTTGACACAACAGTTTGTACACCTGGGAGCTTCTTCAGAGTATGAGGGTAGGAAGGTGTCATACCTTTGAGTGAAGATTCTAACCAATATATCAAGAAGAGATTTCCAACTAAAAAGTTCTTCTTTTTTTTTTTTTTTGAGTACATTTGTTATGGTCTAAATGTATCACTGCAAAACTTGTATGTTGAAACCCTAATCCCCAGTGTGGCCATATTTGGAATAAGCAAGTACTTGAGGTTAAATGGGGTCATAATGGTGGGCCCTTAGCCTATAGGATTAGCGTCTTTATAAGAATAGACGCTAGAATGCTTCCCCTACTCCCAACATCCCCATGTCAGTGCTCAGAGGAAAAGTCATTTGAGGACCACACAAGCCCATAAAGCTGGGAAGAAAGCTATCACTAAACCTTGCCAGAATTTGACCTTGGACTTTCCAGCTTCAGAAATGAGAAAATAAATTCCTGTTGTTTAAACCACCCAGTGTATGGCAATCGGAGTAGACTCAGACAGCATTTAAAGCTAAAAGATCACCAGATTTTGTTTGAAGCATGGAAATCCCCATAAAAAGGCTCCATACTATGGCCCCAAGATACAGTTTCCTTATATCTTAATATCAACTGATTAGGTCTCAAGGAGTGTGGCTATGTGGTTGTGGAGGAGCAGTGATGGTAATGGCATGAGGAGCATGAAGGCCCACATGTACTGAACAGGGAGCTGTCCCCTCACATCACAGCAGCTTTTGGTGAGCCCTGCTCCCTGACCAATTGAAAAAATTTGAATTCTAGGCTTCAGATTTAGCCTAACTAATTCTTGATTCTTGATTGGTGATTCTTGATTCTTGAATGGTGATTTCAGTGGTTGAGCTCTCTGAATATTCAGTGTTTGAGACCCCAGCCCAACCCCAGTTCACATCTGCTAGTCCTCTTTAAGGCAGTCAGAGACTACAAGATCAGAAAAAAAAGAAAGTTTCAAAGCTTATTTCTTTTGTGTTTTTTTTAAATTTAGCAACATATGTGGGAAAGATCTTACAACCACCCACCTTGCAAAAGACTTATTTAGAAAACTTAAACAGAAAAGAGCCATAATTTTTACACTATTCTCCAAGGCAAATGGGCACATGTGTTTGCATGCTCACATGCAAGGGATCCACTTACACAGACTTTAAGAATGATTCAGTTGTAGAGATTGAACATTTCATACCTGTAAGCTGTATTTTATTTATGAGTCACATCAAAGTATTTAACGGGGACTTATGGTTTTAAAAATACTAATCATAAAACATAAATGTACAGGCATGAAAAAAACCATTTGGCTTCTGATATAATACAGCACATGATTTATCCAGGTGAACAAGAGTGGACATGTGAAGGAGACTCAGAAGAGGCCAGAGTCCATGGAAGGATTGCTTTGACTCTCCCGAATACTACACAGACCTGTCTTCACATTGGAGATCTAAAACAGTGCATGAAAGCAAAGACACAGGTGTTGACCAGGCCCATGAATCAGGCTCGCTTTGTTTATATTACACACAGTGACCTCTTCTCCTGGGAGATCAGATTGCAAATGGAAACTGGGAGCAGCACTTGGGAAACTAACAAATGCTGATCTCTAAGTGATGCCCTTTTCCTTTCGGACATGAGTTTGCCTCATGTCATGAGAACATCTTAGCAGTGAGTCAAAGACATTTGAAGTTTCTTTCTTGCATTGTGTCCTGACCTGTGTACTTAAATACCAACCTGCATACAAAACCACTCTAAGTGATTAAATATGCATCTTATTTTAGGAACTTCTTGTAACTTCTAGTCACATTTTGATGATTTATCTAATGTTACTTTTGTAAGTCACCACTTTATTCATCCTAGGAAAACCATACTGTAGCCTAGAATCTTCTTTAGAATTGCCTTGAAATCATCCAAGTAAGGTGAACATGAACAAGGGTACCCCACTCAGAGCTGTTGGGTTCACTTCCTTTTGCTTCACTGTATCTATACCACAAAAGTGAAAAGTAGTTACTTGGCATATCCACATTCAAATCAGAACACTAGGTTTCTTTGTCTGGAAGAATTGCCCTAAGAAAGAGAACGTTTGGACATAGATTAAGCTCCTGCACTGAAGGAATGAAACTGAAGACCATTGAGAGGTTTGCGTGTGTGCTCAGTCATGTCTGACTCTTTGTGACCCCATATATCTTTTCAGGTTCCTCTGTCCATGGGATTCTCCAGGCAAAAATCCTGGAGTGGATTGCCATTTCCTTCCCCAGGGAATCTTCCCAACCCAGGGACTGAACTTGCATCTCCTGTATTGGCAGGCAGATTCTTTACCACTGAGCCACCTGGGAAATGCCAGTGAGAGGTTAGCATCAGTGAAAACATTCTCAACCATCTGTTAAATATGCTATTTCATCATGTTGAATTAAGAAAACATGAATGTCTTTAAAATCTGCTTTGGAAATATTTTCCTTTCAAATCCTTTTAGCAACCAAAGTGTCTTACTGTCTTCCAGTGTAATGTGACTACAAAAACTCATATATCCAGGTGAGAGAGAGAGACTTGAAATGCAGTTCTGTCCTAGAGGCTTAAATCACTTGAGCCTCAGAGGAGGGGATTCTTGGGGAGATGCTCATCCAGATTTTTCGTGGAAGGCTAACAGTGCCCCTAGTCGCTTCCCTTCATTGTTTTTTAATTCAGAGTTGTTCATTGAGAGGTAGAGGTGACCGGACTTAATGTTGGTGGGAGCTTGTCATGTGGAAAGCTGTCTCTGGCAGGAGAAACAGTCAATGGCAATCAGCTTTCATTCTTGCTATACAATGCAGCAATATGATACATACATGGTTTAGTGAGCTGAAGAGGCTGTGACATGAATCTCCATGAGTACTTTTCCAAACATTCTAAGTTCCTTCAGGTACATTCCATTCCCCCTTCTTTGGTTTTTGTTTTGGTCATCTCACAGGAAACCAGTCTCAAGGGATTTGTCTAGAGGCCAAGTTGATATTTCAACAGGGTTGAAATAGAACCTCACCTACCAGGGTGAGGATAATCTTCCATACATGCTCAGGTCCCTTCTGTAGAAACCTGAGCGTTGGAAAGAATGAAGGAGGGGATCCACCTAGCCCATATTTACCCACTTTAGTTCAGAGATTCTAGTCTACACTGAATATCAACACATTAATCTTCACACCACCCTTAAATGGTGACTCTATATCAATTTTGCATACATGAATAGAGTAGTAGCCAAAATACAGAGCTTATGTGCTTTGCATGGTACTGCAAAAAAAAAAAGTTTAAGCTTGGCATTTGGTTCCCAATAAAAATTTAAAATAAGCTTTCTTTAAATTCTCAACATTACCCCATTCTATTTAATCCCACCTATGCCCCCCACCCTGAAAAAAAACAAAAACAGTCTACCTATCAATCTCTTTACAACTGTAATTCCAGATATTGGTTGGGAAATAGAATTTTGAATATGGACATCTCTATCAGAGGTGGAATAAAGGGTCAAGAGAAGAACTCTGGTTATCCCTTAATCCTTGAGAAGGAAACAGAAATTGCTGGAGAGAATATAAATATCACTCTGGTTAGGGAGCAGTGATCTGGACTGTGCTGGCTAAAAACAAAATCTGAAAAGGGGAAAGCCATGGGTAGAAGATGTGTTCTTTTTGTTGCTCTCTCAGATCTTCCTAGACAAGAGGATATGAATGGCAGGGAAACAGGGAACGGGTTCTTATAGCAGGGTGGAGCAGTGAAGATGTTAGGACTGGGAAGGATTTTAGATGCAGCAGTGGTATTGGCTGGTGCTAGCCATGCCTGATGGTGGCAGGGATGGCTGTGAAGGAGGAGGAGGACGACAGAAGTGAGGCAGTGTGTGTTAGATGCCCAACATGGTGCTGGACATATAACTTGATGGATGGTTTGTATCATGAAGGCAAAAAAAAATTATCTTGAGGTTTATGTTGTAGAAACAAGTCACAGGCTCAAAGTTCTCTACTTTCAAGCTTGTGTAAATGGAAGAAAATGTCCCTAGCTTTTGAGAAAAATCTTAAAGTCTTGAATATTCCTTGACAGAGCCAAGAGGGACAATTGACAATTACTTTGTACCAAGTAAAGAACAAGAATTTGCAAACTCTACCCCCCCCCTTTTTTTCTATTATTCAATGTGTTATTTGAATTTCATTGTGTAATTAACCATGCATTTCCACATATTCTTATTTAATTCACATAAAATTCTGTGATATAGGTTTGCCACTATTTTTCTTTTATGGATGAAGAGGTGAAGTTCAGAGAATTGGAAATGAATTACCTAAGGTCAACAAGTTTTAGAATCAGACTCAGACTGAGTCGCTCAGGCCACCCTGCTGTATGCCAGAGTCCTGGCAACTATTCTGTTTTCTCTTGTCAACAATCATGTCATCCTCTGTTGTTGCCCAAAGGTTGGAACTGTTTTCAGAGCCTCTTGAACATTGGTACCCTGAGCATATTCTGAGCTTAGATGACAAAATGACTGAGGTTTGTTCATTTATCACTGCAGAGTTTTCAATAAAGTCATGTGGAAAAGTCAACAAACAATATTCTTGCTCCATAAAAGTACATGATGAATTTATTTCAAGAGTACACTAAGAGAAACTAGGCTTATTGAAATGTAAGTTGGAGGGGGCCTTGTGGTAGACAATATCTTAGGGAATAGCTTGATGTGGGTATTATTTTACAAAAAAGCAAAAGGCAAGTAAAATGCAAAAAAGAAACAAGAGTGGGTTCACGCATTTTTCCTTGTGAAATAGATTGCCTTAAATGGATGCAGCTTTAAAATTTGACTATACCTGGTAACATTCAGAACTTAAAAGTCTCTTATGTTATAGAATGTGACTCTAAATGGAGAACCCTTTAAATATATGGAGAGGCAGCACTTAGATTAATAGATCCTCAGAACAGCTCGTTCTTTTGATGATGGGGTTTTTAATAGGCATCAGTCTGTTTGCACAGCACTCACTTTTTCCCAGAGCAAAATGGTTTATCACACAGTCTGGAGTCTACTAGAATTTCAGCCTGCCATTCTGGGCACTGGCGAGGTCCTGACCATATGTTCAAAAATGAAAAAGATCAAAGCGCTAATAAATAGTGGTCAACATGTCTCTAGTCAGTACGAAGAAAGAAGCAAAACAGGGCAGCAGCCTTTAGTTCAGCAACTGTGGGAGAAAGAGCCCCAAATCACTACCACACCATGCAAGTGACGCTGGGAACAGGGGCTGTAAAACACGCAACAGTCTGTTTCAAAACACGAACAGCAAAAAGAAAAAAAAAAAAAAACACCCTAAATGAAATCAGTGTTTAGTAATCTCTACTTTTTAGGTTTTATATGAAGTTTAAAGAGCTTTCACAGATGGTTTATTTTGAACTCAAGCAAATAGGGCACATCATTGGAGCTGGAAGATGTAGAGTGCCACAGGACTTTGGTCCAGCTTGTTTCACAGAAACAGAAAGTGTTGACAAACAATATTTTCTGAGTCCCACTCTCAACTTCTGCCTGAAGTCTGCCACCTGTAAATAGGTGCATAGCTTCTCCTCTTTGCTCTGTCATTCTCATAATCAGGCCTTTAGGGGATGGTGAAAGTGAAAGTTGCTCAGTGGGGTCTGGCTCGGGGACACCATGGAATAGTCCATGGAATTCTCCAGGCCAGAATACTGGGGTGGGTAGCCATTCCCTTCTCCAGGGGATCTTCCCAGCCCAGGGATCAAACCCAGGTCTCCCACATTGCAGGCAGATTCTTTACTGCCTGAGCCACCAGGGAAGCCCAAGAATCTAGGAAGTGACGACACAGGCTCTACAAAGCCATGATTTTCTTGGTCTCTCTTAGTGTGATTTCTGAGAACACAATTGAGGGTGAATGATGACCAAGGAGCACCACAATGAAGTAATAACGCATGTGGCAAAGAACTAGGAGTGGCAAGGTTAAACAGAACAGAGTATAATTCAGGCAGAATGCAAAGCTGCACTCAATTATTCTGATTCAGAGTCCTAAGCTGCCCAATCTCAAAGAAACAATGTTAAAAACAGTTAAAAGAGTGATTTGGGGGTTATGGAGAAAAGAGAGGGCAGGAGGGGCAGATGTTCTTGTGTGTGGGGACCTGGAGTCAATTTGATGGGCGGAAAAGGTGATGAGTGCCAAAGCTCTCTGCCCACCCGCTTAGATCTGGAAGGAAGTCAGGGAGCTATATGGTTTTGGGAGAATTCTCAAGTGTCCTTGGAGATAATGGGTGTTTTCGGAACAGTGACTTGTTACAGATGTGTGCTTCTACCCCACAGCTGTCCATAAGAACTTTGCATCACACAGGAAGGGCTTATAACCAACTGGAACCAAATTGCAGCTGGTGGTCTCTTAGGAGCAGAGCTGCGTCCATTGATGTATTTATTAATTTCTTCCCCTTTTATTGATCACTTGATAAGTGAAGGCACAGAGACTGGATTTGGGAGGATAAAGACAGTTGAGACACCTTCCTGTCGCTGCCTTCTAGACGGTGTCCCGGCTGTGCTGGCAACTGGTCACCGGCAAGTTGAGATGCTCTCACAATTCTTTCCACCAGGTTCTGGTAGCAGTTCTCCAGTTTTCATGCCTCACGTAGGCTCTTTACCTTCTGAAAAGTGAAAGATGAGAAAATAAGGCTGGTTCAGTAAAACCACCAGTTTTCCAAACACAAATTCAGATCCTCAGAAACTTTCTAAGGATTCAGATGCAGCAATCTGGTGAGGAAAAGAGCATTAATTAGACTTCTGATATTGAGGCCTAGATGCAGACACTTTTTTCCAGAAAGATGGTGACATTGGGAATAACTTTATTCCCATGTCCTGGGAGTTCTTTGTCTATAAAATAGATATTCCTGGCCTCTGAATTAGAAAGACTACAAAAGTCCCCCCAGAATAGCAAAATGACAGATTTTTGAGAGGCTCCAAATTCACTGGAGGTGATAAATGGAATGTTCATTTAACCTTTAGAACTGAAATCTGTTTCAGGAAAACATGCATACCCAATTTTACGATGATGGAGCAACATTTTCTGGGATAATGGGTAATGGTTTGCCACGTGTTGGTGGAATACTTCCCTCGTCCTGTTAGCTTATCCTAACCCCCATCTCTTTGCTTTCCCAGCCGCTCTCACCTGGGATGTCCTAATGTGTTCTTCTGCATCTCCCAGGCCTGCTCCCCTAGACTAGCTCCCCAAGGCCCTTTTACTGTACGGACATTGGTCTCTCCCCTCTCTAAGCCTCTGGAACTGTGCTGCCCATTACGGCAGCCACTGGTCACATGTGGTTATTGAATATTTAAAATATGGCACATTAATGTTAAGAAATTGGAGAAGGAAATGGCAACCCATTCCAGTATTCTTGCTTGGAGAATCCCATGGACAGAGGAGCCTGGTGGGCTACAGTCTGTGGAGTCTCAGAGTTGGACATGACTGAGTAACACATGTTAAAATATGCTGTAAGTGTAAATACACATTGGACTTTGACTTATTCCAAAAAAAGTGAAGAATGTTTAATGTCTAAATTTTTTGCTGGTTACAAGTTGAAAGAATTCTATTTTGAATCTGTTGGCTTATATTCTTAAATTAATCTCATCTATTTCTTTTAAAATGTGGTTACTAGAAAACTTAAAATTACACATGTGGCTTACATTGTGGGCTATTAGACGGTACTGTCCTAGAGCACTTGGAGTCTAAAATCATTTGCCACTGAATTGTTTTTTGGTCAGGAGTCAGGATCCTGGGGTTGTAAGAAACAGAAGCCACTGACATTTAATCATGCCCATGTAAGGGATTTTTGTGGAAACATGATCAAAGAAGGAATCGCAGTCAGGCCTTACGAGAACAGAAGCAAAGTGGGAGGAAGTTAAGGATCCAGGCAGTGACCTTCTGTCTCCCTCTCCCCCCTACCCCCTCTTTTTCTCCCTCTGTCTTTTTCTTCCCTCCCTCCCTCTGTCCCTTTCCTTTTATGTTTCTGATCTCTGCTTCTTTCTGCATATCTGCTGTGTCCTCTGCTGTATGAAGAAGCTTGTTCGCTGATCCTGTTTCTCCATTGTTGCAGTTTGGATGGAGGTTTTGCCTATGATGGTGCAAACTTTGGCTCTGACTCTCCATCATCTTTTAGTTCATCTCCTGACAGCTGGCTGGTTTGGACTTATCAGCATCTCAGTTCCAAAACTGCAGGGAAATGGACTGACTCGGTTTTGTTCAAATTTTTCTGTGTGTCTCGGGAGACAGGGTCACCTGGATAGGGAGAGTACATTTTGGGACCATGGATAAGGTTAAACTAGATGTAGTTGGGTAAGACTGGCAAATTGAGATACTGGAAAATTATGTATTTCTTGGCATCATTTGTTTACTCCTTTGGTTATCCTCCATTTTGCACATGTCATCCACCGTTTTCCTTTTAGTGGGTCACTTCCGTCAGCAAACAAGCCTGCTCCTATCTCTTCTCTTTAGCCTTGTCATTGCCCTTTTAATGCTGCTGTGAGTAACTCAGACTTGGGTCTTATCGTCAACTGATTTCTGTTTCGTTCAATTCAACAAACATTTGTTACACTTCCACTGGTTTCATGGCATTGTGGAGACTGCTTGGACTATCTGAAGGTACTAGAACAAAGCAGATGAGAGCCTTCAAAGGACTTATTCAGGAAACTGACTACAAGGACAAATACACACTGTTTCTTTGCATGCTGTAGGAAGTTCTGTAGACTTTCAAATAATCTTGTTTCATTCTTAGAAATAATTATGGTTTTGTCTTTACAAGTATTTATAACTTTTTTTTTGGTTTATTCCATTGATGATAAATCAATATGGGCTTAAATATTAGTGGAATCATGGCATCTTGCCTTATTTTTGTCTTTATTGAGATGTTTTTTATAGGATGTTTGTAAATAACCTTTTGTTTCCTTTTGTTGTAACTGTGGATTACATTAATTTTCCATGACATTAACATTCCATTTTCCATGCCTTCTTAGATTAGATTAAAACTTTTGTTGTTTCCTTTTGTTGTAACTGTGGATTACATTAATTTTCCATGACATTAACATTCCATTAACATTCCATTTTCCATGCCTTCTTAGATTAAAACTAGTTTTTTCATACTGTATTACTGTTTTTAAACTGGTCAATACTAATTTTGTGTGTAGGTTTGTAAATGAAATTATACTTAATTTTCCTGTTTGGTGCTGGTTTTGTCATGTATTACAGAAGGAAAGTTACGACCAACCTAGATAGCATATTAAAAAGCAGAGACATTACTTTGACAACAAAGGTCTGTCTAGTCAAGGCTATGGTTTTTCCAGTGGTCATGTATGGATGTGAGAGTTGGACTGTGAAGAAAGCTGAGCACCAAAAAATTGATGCTTTTGAACTGTGGTGTTGGAGAAGACTCTTGAGAGTCCCTTGGACTGCAAGGAGATCCAACCAGTCCATCCTAAAGGAGATCAGTCCTGGGTGTTCATTGGAAGGACTGATGCTGAAGCTGAAACTCCAATACTTTGGCCACCTCATGCAAAGAGTTGACTCATTGGAAAAGACCCTGATGCTGGGAGGGATTGGGGGCAGGAGGAGAAGGGGACGACAGAGGATGAGATGGCTGGATGGCATCACCGACTCAATGGACATGAGTTTGAGTAAACTCCGGGAGTTGGTGATGGACAAGGAGGCCTGGCGTGCTGCGATTCATGGGGTCGCAACGAGTTGGACACGACTGAGCGACTGAACTGAACTGAACAGACAAAACTGAACAGAGGTCTGGGAAGATAAGTTAATTGTGTCCTGGGAAATTGTGTGTGTGTACATCTCTCTTTAGGGGGAGTGGATTTAAAGAGGTTGGGGAAAAAGGTTGGAACTTGGACTCTGGAGGGCTTTGAATAGATTTTAAAGAAATTTTTTCTTTGTTCTGTGAGAAAGTTATTCGGGCTTATGTATAATAGAGGCATAATATGATTTGTGCTTTGAAAACTGGAGATGGGAAAAGTGTTGCCTCAAGCAGAGAGATTGAATATGAAAAATACAAAAAGAACAATTGGATTTAGAGCCACTGGATATCATGACCTTTTAGAGAACAGCATAAGAAGACAGTCATTAGCGTGAAAATGAATAAGACAGCTATTAGGTCATTAGGAAATTTTGAAAGGAAGCGTCATAGAATGTCCCATAGTACTGTAAAAAAACAGTAGCCACACTGTTCAAGAAGTGTTGCTTTCCTAGGCAGACATGGATAAAAATTAGCCATAAAGAGAATGGAGGTGCTTATTAGGTGAGATTGTACTTACTGATACAGTGATGGTGTGCAGCAAAATGTCGGGAAAGATTAGAAGTATAATTTGTCCCTCAAATGTTATCACATAGCAAGTAGATTTTTTTCACTCTTTATGAATGATTAATGCACTTGTGACTTATCACTAGAGTGAGGCCAAGAATATAAGCCCAAGCTCATCGATTAGAGAGACATACTGCCCACGGATCCACTATATAGTACCAGGGGAACTATACTCAACACTTGGTAATAACCTATAAAGGAAAAGAATTTGAAAAAATATGTTTATGTATAACTGAACTGATTGCTGAACACCTGAAACTAAGACAACATTGTAAATCAACTATACTTCAATTTTAAAAAAATTTCAGAATGCAAAGGGGAAAAGAAGTCCTGCTTAAGGTCCCTCGGGATGGTTTGGTTGACTGACTGTCTTGCACAGTTGCATGAAAGCCTTTTTTCATAAAATATAACACAGATGAAGTATACAAAGCACAAGTGCCTATCTCAATCACCACATACTGCAAACTTTTGTAACCATCATTTTGAACAATTGAACAATAGAATGTTGTCCCCACCTTAGCAGCTCTCCCTCCACCAATACTATCCTGTCTCTGCCCCAAATGGGACCACTATCGTTCCTTTCATGGGAATCATCTGTTTGATTTTAGTTGTGATATGTCTGATAATGCACTTCTAAACAACATAGTTAATTCTTCCTTTGAACTTTATTTCAATGTAAATATGTGTCCAGTCCCTGGGTTGGGAAGATCCCCTGGAGGAGGGCATGGGAACCCACTCCAGAATTCTTGCCTGGAGAATCCCTATGGGCAGAGGAGCCTGGTCGGCTTTAGTCCATGGGATTGCAAAGAGTTGGACACAACTAAGCAAGTGAGTACAGCGCACACATACATTATATACTATTTTCTATTTGGCTTCTCTCACTGAATGCTATTTTTAAGATTACATTGTTGAGTTTAGTTGTAGATTGTTTACCATAGTATTCTATTTAGAACATAGCAAAATTTGTTGTTCATTCTATGGTTGATGGACACAGCACTGCTGTGATTCTTGGGCGTCTCTTGGATTGCATATGCATGCATTTTGGTTGGGTAAGAGTAAAACCAGCCTGTTGAAAATGCTTATTTTCAACTGTGGTAGTTAACAAATGGTTTTCCAAGATGGTTGAACCATCTTCCCAAGAACACCATAATAGTCTCTATTGATCTGCATGCTTGTCAAAACCTGGAATTGTCTAGATTTTAGCCAAGTGGAGGTTGTGCAGTGATACTTTATGTCATTTTAGTTTTCATTTTCCTGATTCTGATGAAATTATGCATTTGTTTACATGGTTATTGACAATTTAGATGTCCTCTTTCCAAAAATACATATTCAATTTTCTTGCCTATTTTTCTGTTGGGTTTTCTGTCTTTGCCTTTTTCTTGTTAGTTTAAGGAATCTCTTTTATTTTAACTTACTAGCTCTGTGTTGTATATGTTAAATATATTTTTTCACTCTGTAGTTAGCCTTTTCATGGCTTAGTGGTGTATTTTAATAAATATTAAGATATTTATTTTAATAAATATTAACATGAACCAATATGAATATGAACCAATTTATGAATCTTTACCTTTATGATTAATGCTTTTTTCTTTTTTGTTTTCATTTTGTATTTTTTATGTATTATTTTATTTTTCTAGCTTTATTGTGATTTATTTGACATATAACTTTAAGGTGTGCAATGTATTGATTTGATGCATTTATAGTTTGTGAAATGATTACCAGAAAACATTAGCTAACACCTCCATCTCATTTAATAATTATTTGTTTTGTGATGAGAACATTTAAGATCTGTTTCAAGTCACATTTAACTCTCTGTGTGTGCTTAGTCGCCCAGTCATGTCCACTCTTTGTGACCCCGTGAACTGCAGCCCGCCAGGCTCCTCTGTCCTTGGGGATACTCCAGGCAAGAATACTGGAGTGGGTTGCCATGCTCTCCTCCAGGGGATCTTCCCAACCCAGGGATCGAACCCAAGCCTTCTGCATTTCAGGCGGATTCTTTACCATCTGAGCCACCAGGGAAGCAGATTCAACTCTCAAGTCCAGCGTTATTAGCTATAATCACCATACTGTACATTAGATCCCCGGAACTTTTAAAATTAGTGCCTTTTTTCATTACCAGTCTTTCTTTTCCTAGTATCCTGAACTGTTTGATTTGATAGGGATCGCATTAAATGTGTAGATTTCTTTGGGTAGTGTGGCTATTTTTAACCTTAATTCTTCTAGTCCAAGAGCATGGGATATTATTGCATTTCTTTAAATCTTCTTCAGTTTCTTTTATCAGTTTTATGATTTTCAGCATGCATCTCTTTCATCTCCTTGGTCAGGTTTATTCCTAAGTATTTCATTCTTTTGATTCGATTTTAGAACAGTTGTCTTTTTACTTTCCCTTTCTGATACTTCATTGTTAGTGTAAAGTATTGCAACGTATTTCTGTATGTTAATCTTGTATCCAGCTACCTTGCTGAATTTGCTTATCATTTCTAGTAATTTACTTTTTAAAAAAAATCATGAGTGAATGTTGAATTTTTCAAATGCTTCTTCTCCACCTATTGAGAGGATCATGTGGTTTTTGTCATTTCTTTTGTTGGTGTGGTGTATCACCTTCCACACTTGTATGTGTTGAATCATCCTTGTGAACCTGGGGTGTATCCAGTTTAGTCATGGTGTATGATCTTTCTAATGTATTGTTAAGTTCAGTTTACTAACATTTGGTTGATAATTTTTGCATCTCTGTTCATCAACAATATTGACCTGTAATTTTCTATTTTGGTAGTGTCACTGTCTGATTTTAGTATCAGGGTAATGGTGGTTCCACAGAATGACTTGGGGAGAATTCTCTCCTCTTCAGTCTGTTGGAAGAGTTTGGAAAGGATTGGTATAACTCTTCTTTGTATGTTTGGTAGAATTCCCCAGGAAAGCCATCCAGTACTGGACTTTTATTTGCAGGGCGTGTTTTTTTTTTTTTTTTTTTTTAATTACTGATTTTATTTTGCTAGTAGTGATTGGTCTCTTCTTTCTATTTCTTCTTGATTCACTTTTGTTGGGCTGTATGTTTCTGGAAACTTGTCCAGTTCTTCTAGATTGTCCAGATTGTCCATATTATGTTCATATTATTCTCTTTTTTATTTCTTCAGTATTGACTGTAAATTTTCTGCTATATTGGATACATATATGCTAACCAGTGTAATATCCTCTTCTTGTATTGATCCTGTTATCATTACATAGTATTCTTTATTTCACTTTATGGCCTTTGTTTTAGTCTATTTTGTCTGATATGAGATTGCTACACTAATTTCTTGTCATTTTCATTTGCATGAAATATCTTTTTTCATTCCCTCATTTTCAATCCATATGTGTCTTTTGCTCTAAAGTGGGTCTCTTGTGGACAGCATATTGTAGGTTCTTGGTTTATTATGAGCTTTCCTGGTGGCTCAGATGGTAAAGAATCTGCCTTCAATGCAGGAGACCCAGGTTCAATCCCTGTGTTGGGAAAATCCCCTGGAGAAAGGAATGCGTACCCACTCTTGTACTAGTGTAAAGAACCTGCCTGCCACTGCAGGAAACATAAGAGACATATGTTTGATCCCTGGGTCAGGAAGATCCCATGGAGAAGGGAGTGGCTACCCATTCCAGTATTCTTGTCTGGAGAATTCCATGGACAGAGGAGCCTGGCAGGCTACAGTCCATGGGGTTGCAGAGTCAGACACGACTGAACGACTAACACACACACATACACATATGCTTACTGTGCCTGGATATCTATTTTCTTCTTTAGGTTTGGACGTTTTCAGCTAAAATTTCTTCAAATACATTTTCAGTCCCCCTTTTCTTTTTCTCCCTCTTCCTAGGATTTCTGTGGCTTGCTCTTTATTATCCTTTTTGTCTTATATATTGCTTTCATTTTTTAAAATTTGTCTTTCCATCTGCTCTTCTGATTGGGTAATTTCCCTTATTCTACCTTCCAGGTCATGTATTCATTCTTCTGCATTATTTAGCCTGCTGTTTATTGCTTTTAGCTTGGCTTCTGTCCCAACAAATGAGTTTTCTAATATTAGCTGGCTCCTCTCTATAGTTTCTGTTTCCTTGCTACAGGGATCTGTGTTTCTACTGATAGCCTTTCTAATTCAATATTTTTATTACCTCCCTTTTGAACCTGGGATCTGGGAGACTGGAGAGAACTGTTTGTTCTTTCAGGCGATTTCTCTCATTCTTTTCATTTGGAGTGGTTCCCCTGCTTCTTCATTTTACTTACGTTTCTCTGGCTCTATGAATTTAGGAGAAACAGTTATCTACTGTGGTCTCGAAGGGCTGTTTTTATGTGGGAGCATCTCTGTGTAGCCTGTGTGAGTCTCATATTTTTGGTGCAGTGGCTGTTATCCCCTTGATTGTGGGGTGATTTGTGTTGCGACCAGAGCCTATGTTGGATATTGAAGTTGTTGGACTAGAAGTCTGCAAATAAGTGTCTGAGCTGCAGTGTGAGGCCGTCAGGACTGGAGAGCTTCTGCTGGGAGAGGAGAGGAGTCACTGTGTACCTTCCTCAGGAGCTGCCCCCTGGCCAGCGCACTCTGCAGTCACCTGTCACCCGCTGTGTGGTCTCAGGAAGTTCACTGTTGTTGGCACTGCCCTGTCTCAGCCTTGTGAACACTGGCAGTCATCTCAGCTGTCGCTCAGGCACTGTGATCACAAATTCAGCGGTGCAGATCCACTGGCACAGATTTGCTAAAGCCAAGCAGTGGGACCCAGCAGAGCTGCAGGAAGGTAGGCACGTGGAACTGCCCAGGGAGCCGCGGGGTCAACCCAGACCCCCCAGCCCGGCCTCTGCACACGCAGGTCCACACCACAGAGCTGCCCACACCAGACCCACCCAGCCAAGTAATCTGCTTGGGTGTCCTGCAGGGCTGAGCTCACGAGGTGCCATTGCAGAAATCCTCCAAAGCCGCTGAGCCGCGGCTCAGACTTTAGCCCTACTTGCACAGTCATTGTGTGAGCTCAGTCGTTGTCTGAGCCAATCCCCAGTGGAGCCCTGCTGGGGGCTGACTCTGATTTCAGCCCTGCCTCCACCTGTGGCTGCCAGTGGCTCTTGTGCATCCTCAGGGTGCATAGAAATGGAGCTGCGCTGGCCTTGAGCACCCTGAGAATGAGGCGGTGAAGGGGGGTGGAGTGCGTTACTAATGGGGTTTCTGTGGCACACCCAGACTCCATCCTGCTTCCCCGCAGTCATGGCTCAGGCCACACTTGAGCTTCTCTGGGCTGTCTCTGGGTGGCCAACCTTAGCCCTCTCCCCACGTCTTCCCGCTGGAGCCCAAGTTTCAGCATGCTGCCCCTGCGCGTCCCAGCAGACCCTTGTCAGGGTGGATACAGCGAGGTGTGACCTGGGCCATCTTTACTGGTGTCTCTCTGTTCCGCCTGCCACAGCTGGCTGCTGCAGTCTCCTCTGAGCCTCTGAAGCTCCGCATCTGTCCAGGCTCATCTGTTGAAGGGACTTCCCAGGGTGACGGAACTGTTTCTCTTTCACAGCTTTCTCCCAGGAGAGCAAGTTCCATCTCAATTCCTTTTTTTTTTTTTTTCTTTTATCTTACCCAGTTATGTGGTGATCTTTCTTGCAATTTTGGTCACCTGAGATCTTCTGCCAGCATTCTGTAGGTATTCTGTGAGAATTATTCCACACGTAGACATATTTTTGATGTATTTTTAGAGGCAGGTGAGTTCCATGTCCTTCTATTTCACCATCTTGATTTCTTTCCTCTATGCTACATTATTTTATTAACGTTCAGTGATCATTTTAAAGATTATAACATACATCCTTATCAAAGTTTAAAGTTGGTTTGTAATTTTATGCTTTTCTTAGTAAAAATCATAGAACATTTCATTTGTCAATCCACTGAAGTTGGCTATTATTGCTGTGTACTTTATTTCTGTACATCTTAAACCTACACAAGGCAATACTATTATTATTGTTCTAAACCATCAATATTGTATTAGGTGGTATTCTTTCAAAAGTAGGCCTAGGATGAGAATTTGGGAGTAGATTGTCTATAAGGGCGGTGATCTCAGAAAGGATGATAGGAAATAAGAAAAGGAAGGGAGAGAATAAAGCCGGTGTCAATGATTTGATTGCTATGATAGGCAATTGTGGCTCAGTACTATTCAATAAAGAAACTGTGTGGGACACATGTCAGAATCATCCCATGAATGTTGGATGGGGAATGGCTGCTGGTGGTTAAACAGCCCTAGAGCTTTACTGATGGAGAGTTGCCCCAAGAGTGTTGACTCTTCCTTACTTGTAGGCTATACCTCCTTATAGTGGAGAAGGCTTCTAGGGTGCTAGAGAAAATATTTAGGTAGAGAAGGAAAGAGAATAAGCACCTGGCAAGGGACGCTATCAGTGTGTTATAAATTCTCTTCCATTGCATTTGCTCTGGGGGGAATGGTTTAGAGAATCAACAGTGTCTACAGCAAAGCATCTATTGTGTTACCTAGATACATTCATACCCCATATATTATTTTCCATTCTGTTATTGACACTTTAGGGTGGTGGCTGGCCATAATTTCTTAAAGATAAAATAAAGCAAACAAAACCCCAAGCAATGCCTCCCCACCTCCAAAAAAATGCTTTCGGTGAGAATGTTAGCAGAATAAGCCACAGTACTCATTGTTGAAGCTGGTCCCAAGGTGATGCATCTGTGTGTTGCTTCCATCCCTGACACCATGGGCACTCTCTTTATGAACCCATTTCACTAGTAGGAATGGCTAAGGACAAAAGCTGGTTTACTTTCACTGGATAAGTTATCTTGTTCCTCAGGATTTTTAGCATCTTCTCTGTTGCAGATATTCTCTGGTAGGCATGAGTGGGGCGCAAAGATCTGTATAATTGTCCCCACTTCTGTCGGTCTGTCTGTATGCCTCAGACACCCTTTTTTCTCATCCTCTATAGGTCTACAGTGATGTATCCTTTTAGTCGCTCTCTTTTGGAAAGGATACACTGGTTATCTGAATAGGGGCACAAACAGGAAGCAACTTTGAATCTTTTGACTCTGAGGCTAGCAACAGTATTTGAAATTCCAAAGAAAGATGTGGTATTGCTTTTGATTTACTATATTGGATGTTGGGGAGAGTATTAGGGGCTTCACTTGACCCTTTCCACTCTGGCTGTTACTCTACAGGTCAGAAAATAGTATGAGAGTTCTGAAAGTTGCTAAACATATCTATTCTGATATTGCACTCAGGGACAGGGGAAATTGCCAGGAGTCGACTCATAGACTCTTTGAACCGATTACCCTCAGTTTAATAGAGGAGTTCTTACGGCATTTTGTGTCTACTAGTATTAGTGTCAGCTATGAGTCTATATACAATTGTTTTGAAAGATCTGGGTATTTCCTTTCCTTCTGTGTTGCTTCCATGAGCAACATAGCACTGACACCATGGGCACTCTTTTTCAGTTCAGTTCAGTTGCTCAGTCGTGTCTGAGTCTTTGCGACCTCATGGACTGCAGCATGCCTGGCCCCTTGTCTATCATCAGCTCCCGGAGTTTATTCAAACTCATGTCCATTGAGTCGGTGATGCCATCCAACCATCTCATCCTATGTCATCCCCTTCTCCTCCCGCCTTCAATCTTTCCCAGCATCAGGGTCTTTTCAAATGAGTCAGTTCTTCTGACTCATCAGGTGGCCAAAGTACTGGAGTTTCAGCTTCAACATCAGTCCTTCCAATGAATATTCAGGACTGATCTCCTTTAGGATGGACAGGTTGGATCTCCTTGCAGTCCAAGGGGCTCTCAGGAGTCTTATCCAAAACCACAGTTCAAAAGCATCAGTTCTTCAGTGCTCAGCTTTCTTTATGGTCCAACTCTCACATCCATACATGACTACTGGAAAAACCATAGCTTTGACTAGATGGACCTGTGTTAGCAAAGTAATGTCTCTGCTTTTTAATATGCTGTCTAGGTTGGTCATGGCTTTTCTTCTAAGGAGCAAGCATCTTTTCATTTCATGGCTGCAATCACCATCTGCAGTGATTTTGGAGCCCCCAAAAATAAAGTCTGACACTGTTGCCACTGTTTCCCCATCTGTTTGCCATGAAGTGATGGGACCAGATGCCATGATCTTAGTTTTCTGAATGTTAAGCTTTAAGCCAACTTTTCCACTCTCCTCTTTCACTTTGATCAAGAGCTCTTTAGTTCTTCTTTGCTTTCAGCCATAAGGATGGTGTCATCTGCATATCTGAGGTTATTGATATTTCTCCCTGTAATCTTGATTCCAGCATGTGCTTCATCCAGCCCAGGGTTTCTCATGATGTACTCTGGTAAATAAGCAGGGTTTCTCATGATGTGCTCATGGTAAATAAGCAGGGTGACAATATATAGCCTTGATGTACTCCTTTCCCTATTTCCCTACGAGCACTCTTTTTACGAACCCATTATGCTAGCATGTTTCAATCTGAAACTTGATTGCAGGTCCCTTTATGCATAATGTAATACATATTATATATATTAAAATTTCTCTTGGCTTGTAGCTGAGTGAACTTTAAGTGGAGTTTTTTCTCAGGGGAATTTGACGTCCTTTCAGTTGATTGGTTTTGAATTGGTTTAGATTCAGAGATGAGTGAGGAACCAAGGAACCAAAAGTTGGTTGACGCTGGCCTTTGCTCACCAACTCTTGATCTCTTATGTTTACATATGTTGAGAAACACTCTCTTTGGATGCCCGTCTATCTTGCCTCTGGAAGCAGTATGGTCTTTTAGTCATTGATACAGGTTCCAGTGGTCAAGGGATCCTGCTTGTTGCTCTGGTCTTCCTACCTACTACAGTAATTATATCCATGTTGCCTCTAATTATTGAGTGCTGAAATCTGGCCTTTGCTATTCTGAAGTCGTGTCATACATATGGACATTAGAGAGTCCCATGGAAACATACCCTGCAGTCACTCTTGGCCCACAGAAAACAATATCTCTGAGTTTCTCAGTGTAGCCTCAGTGAAAGGAAGGTCGTTTAGTCCCTCCTGGGAACACAGTCAACCAGTAGATTCTTTGATTTCATGTAATTCATCAACTATAATCTTTTTATTTCTTTGAAGTTCCTTGTCTTCAATTGTAGAAGTTCCTTTCTGTAATACTCTTTTATGGTAGTCTGGCACAGTGGGTCTAAAACTTTGGTTATGAACTAGTTCAGTTTAAAACTTGCCAGTTAATATATTTGCTTCAAAATTAATTGAAATGTTGTTGACACTTATATTTAGCCTCCTCATATACATGATAAATTTCTGTCTTATTTTGAAGTAAAAGACAGTCACATGCTTACTGAAATGTGCTGAATTCAAAGGCATAAAAGACAAGTTGCTGTTTCTCCCTGTCTGCACTTTTGCCTCATCATTCCTTAATAAAGTCAAGTTTTTCTTTCTATCCCTCCATCTCCACTCATTTTTGCCCTTAAAGAAACATTTTTTTAAAAGACACACTTAAGTGAGGTTGCATCCAGCCTATATTCCCTACTCCATAAAGCAAGAGATTTCTAAATGAAAATATTAGAGGTTGTTGACTCAACTGATGAGATATCAGTGCGGGTAATGAAAGATTGTCAGGAGAAATATTAATAACCTCAGAGGCGCAGATGACACCACCCTTATGGCAGAAAGTGAAGAAGAACTAAAGAGCCTCTTGATGAAAGTGAAAGAGGAGAGTGAAAAAGTTGGCTTAAAACTCAACATTCAGAAAACTAAGATCATAGCATCTGATCCCATCACTTCATGGCAAATAGATGGGGAAACAATGGAAACACCGAGAGACTTAATTTTGGGGGCTCCAAAATCACTGCAGCCATGAAATTAAAAGATGCTTGCTCCTTGGAAGAAAAGTTATGACCAACCTAGATAGCATATTAAAAAGCAGAGACATTACTTTGAAAGCAAAGGTCTGTCTAGTCAAAGCTATGAATTTTTCCAGTAGTCATGTATGGACGTGAGAGTTGGACTATAAAGAAAGATGAGTGCCAAAGAATTGATGCTTTTGAACTGTGGTATTGGAGAAGACTCTTGAGAGTCCCTTGGACTGCAAGGAGATCCAACCAGTCCATCCTAAAGGCGATCAGTCCTAGGTGTTCATTGGAAGGACTGATGCTGAAGCTGAAACTCCAATACTTTGGCTACCTGATGCAAAGAACTGACTCCTTGGAAAAGACCCTGATGCTGGGGAAAATTGGGGGCAGGAGGAGAAGGGGATGACAGAGAATGAGATGGTTGGATGGCATCACCGACTCAATGAACATGCGTTTGAGCAAGCTTTGGGAGTTGGTGATGGACAGGGGCTCCTGATGGTACCCTTCTGGACTCACCACCACATTTATGTCAGGACAGTGACTCTTTCAGACTGCTCTTAGTAGTGACTAAACATGTTAAGGGTACTAAGGCAGGATCATTCTGGGCAACTCTTTCAGTGGGCAACTTTGCCTAGGACTATACTCTTACAGCCCAATTCTTCTTCCTTCTCTCTATCCTTTATCAGATGTCAGACCCATTTCATAAACAGAAGGCTCTCATTGCCTTCTTTTGCTTCCTTCCCCAATACATTATGTGTACATTGTATTAGTCATCTATTGCCGCATAACAAATTATCCCCAAACTTACTGTCTTACAAAAACACACACTTATTATCTCACACTTACTGTGGGTCAAGAATATGAATGTGGCTTAGCCAGGTCCTCCGCTTTAGGATCTCTCCCATGGCTGCCATCAAGGTGCCAGCCAGTCCTGGGGTCCTGTCTGAAGCTTGATTACAGAAAGGTCTGTGGGACTTTCTGCTGAGGGCCCCAGTTTCTTGCTGCCTGTACCTGGAAGCCTCCCTTAGTCCTTTGCTGCATGAGTATTCCCACCATGATGACTTCTTCCTTACAACCAGGAAGAGAAAAAGAGAGACTTCTAGCAAGATGGAAGTCAAATATTTTATAGTTTAGCCACAGAAATGACATCTCATTATCTTTCTAATTCTGTTGGTTAAAAGCAAGTCGCTTGGCCAGCCCACACTTAAGGATTACACAGCATGAACACCAGGAGATAGCTATCCCTGCAGGCCGTCTTAGAGGCTGCCTGTTTGACACATCTCATGCCATCTCTGTACACACTTTCCAGAGGACCCGTGTGCCTCTGGGAACCCAAACTAACACAGCTCTAAAAGCAAAATTTCAACAATTGGCTTTACTTACTAGGACATTTGATTCTAACTAGGGGATGATCTCTCATCAAAAATGGATTTTTTATTATTTCAGTGGGTCTGGATAATGGGGTTTAAGATTACTTTGTATAAGATATGGCATTCTGTTACATTCACCTGCATAGTGTTTCTTCCTTGGTAACTGCAACTTTTAGTGGACATTTCATTTCTAGCACTGATAAGGATTACATATACATTAAAAATTGAAACCACCATAGTCAGCAATACTATTTCCTTGGTTTGGGTCAGGCTATGAGCATTGTCCTTTTTTCTCCTTTTTTTTTTTTTCCTTGACCATTATTTTCTTTCCTTTGGGATTTTTAAAAACACTTTTACAATTTGTTTTGGAGTATAGTTTATTTACAGGCATTGTCGTTCTTTCTTTCTGTGAGGAAGATGATTTGTTTCACCTCAGTTGTTTGAACAGTTGCATCAGAGCAATTCCGGCCATTGATATAGCAAATTCTTCAAGATCAGTGCACAGGAATGTGAGTTGGTGGGGTTAAAAGACAGTATAAAGGTGAAATATACTGTTACTTCATTTGTGATGACAAATACAGTGTTATACAGCTAGCAAGAAATTAGTCTGAATCCTCAGAGTGTCAGATTAATAGGAAATCATTTCTGTTTGGGAGAAAATCTAGTGTTATAGGAGGCAGGTAGAAACCACAGAAGTATTTTAGATATTATGACTAGGAAAACCAAGACATATAGCACCAAGTCATTTCCTTTCTCTTAATTAACACGTGAATAGTTTAATAGAGAGCAAGTTTATGGGCTTCCCTGGGGATTCAGATGGTAAAGCGTCTGCCTGCAATGAGGGAGACCTGGGTTCGATCCTTGGGTCAGGACGATCCCCTGGAGAAGGAAATGGCAACCCACTCCTATGCTCTTTCCTGGAAAATCCCATGGACGGAGAAGCCTGGGAAGCTACAGTCCATGGGGTCCCAAAGAGTCCGACACGACTGAGTTACTTCACTTCATTTCACTTCACTTTACTTCTAGTACTCTTGCTTGGAAAATTCCATGGACGGAGGAGCCTGGTAGGTTACAGTCCATGGGATCGCAAAGAGTCGGACACAACTGAGCAATTTCACTCACTCACTTATGCTCCAGCACCCTGACCAATCAACTGTTCTTTCTATCATAATACATCTATTTTAGATTTTAGAATTACCTGTGGGAACTTGACAAGTTGGCCAGGTTTCAGATAAAAGTGAGCAGAGTATCAAAGGAGCAAAGACAAGAGCTGCAAAAGGATAAGAGCCAAGTAGGAGAATTTAGGTATAACTCCATGGGGACATGGGAATTTTTTTTTTAAGCTTTGTCTGAAATAAAAGAGTAATGAAAAACTAAAATTGGGAAAAGATAAATTCCCAATTTATCTTTGGATAAATTGGAAAGACTGACTATCCAATCCAAGGCAGGGGGTTGAGGATTATTAAAGGAAGTAGTGAAAGTTCATTATATGAGACAATGAAAATCTAGACCAGCTGTGGGGTTCCAGCAGGCACCCAAAGTAATCTTATCTGGGCTCCAGGGAGTGGCCTGACCTGGGTAGCAATTTCCAGCTTTAACTTAGAATCTCTATTATTGCATTAGTTTTGTGGGTTGGCTCCAGGCATAAAATACTTTACAATGGTGACTGTCTATTATTTCCTGTAGTTGAATCCATATTTCTGTGGGCTGCCTCGTGGTCAGGGCTGCTAAAATCTTCTACCTGCTTCGTGGCTCTGGGGACTCTAATAGAAGTTTTCACGCTGCAGTATAGACAGCTTCCAAAATAAAAAGCTTGCAATGGGATATGTGGTGTTCATGCCAAGGATATTCATCACTCATTGTTACCTGTGGGTTCAGACTGATCCAGGAATGTCCTTGTTCAGAAACTCTTCCATGTGACCAAAAAAACTCTCTTAGAAAATACAGCCTTTTTTTTTTTTTTTGGTGAAGTGACAGATTAAGTGCTTAAGTGATGGGACAGTCGGCTCATGAGTCGGGATGAATTTTGGTCAGCAGTGTACATGAATGATAGATGGGAGGTGGGATTCCTTTCATGAGAGCTTATGCAGCCAGTTTATTATTCTTATGCAAATTTTTTTTTTTTTTAGTTTGAACTCAAGCCTTAATTCCTTAAAGCTCTATTTTACTCTCCTCCATAGTAGACTAGCTGGAAAGAATGAGTTGTTGGGGTACAAGCTACTGCCAGTCCTAGCCCTCAAGGTGGTTCAGGATGGTTGGCGCCCCAGGGGCAGTCACCTTGGGCTGGAGATGACTTGTCCATTACCTCAATATCATACAACCATTTTCATGTAAGCATACATGCAAATTTGGGTAACACTGCTCTTTCCTGTGTCTGAACCTTCTAGATATTCTGTAACAAAGAGAGATCAAGGACTGTATATGTTATGCCTTCCTTTATTGACTGTTTCCCACAATCTGCTTTCTTCCACTGATGATTTCCCTTGTATCTGTCTAGACATAAAAATGTATACACATACACTTTTGAGTTCTGGACATTTCCAATGATAATGTCTCCAATTTGACTTTATTGCAAAAATTCTTCTTTAGCCAAATGACTTACATTCTTATTTTAGGATGTAGTAGGAACATAAAATGTTAGATAGGAAATTTCAAGATCTAGCTAGACTTCTTGCTGTTGGGTAAATCACCTAACCTAGCCTACATCTGTGGGAAAAAAAGTTGTGATCTCCCAATGTCCTTTCAAGCACTGTGAATCTATGGAAATGATCGTTTCATCTTGCTGCCATCTGGTTACTACAGTTATTGTGATTTGTGATCATATAACATATGAAAACACTAAGTATTAAGGTAAATATTTTTATTGCAGACAGTGTAAGTGTCTACATTTTCAGCACTTGTAGATACTTCATCTCAGGCACTGTGCTTGTGCCGAGAATGCAAGGGTGACTCATTCATAGCTCTTACCCCTAAAAAGTTCATCTTCCAGTGGTGACAGATAATAATCAGAGAGTAATGATCCCCGTGGTGAGGGTGACAATAGAGGTGATGTCTGCACTCAAGCTGCTTTGCCAAGACAGCTTCCCCAAGATGCCTTCGGCTCCCCAGAGGGATGTGAGCAAGACACAGAGGCCTGGGGCCTGCTCATCATAGACTCAGCTGGTCCCACCTGCACAGTCTTCTGCTGCTGCAGCTAAAGCCCCGCCTTTACCCCCATGATGAGGATGGACCTAATCATGTTAACACCTGGGTCCCAACCTTTATCATGTCATTAGGAAAGATGCCCTTCTAGGTGTGAAAGGTGGGATAGGGTTTCAAACCTTATGTAGGAAAGTTCACGGTATGTAAAAATCATAGATCAAACATGACCCCTCCTTGCCATTGGTCATTTGGCTTTGAGGGTGCCGATACAGTATTTAGCTTTTGAATTAATGACAGCAAGTGGAGCAATTCAGGAGAGAGTGATTGCTGCTGGGAATTAATGCTGTAGAAATAGGAAAATCTTAGTATTTTGAAAGAAAGGAGAAAGGTTCTTTGAATCATTAAAGTGATTTGAGTAAGAGAAGGTAATTTTAAAAGCAATTTTGTTATTTTCAAGTAGATGTAGTATCCCCTACAGCCAGGATGTTACTCTAGTGGCTGTTTAGGAATCTGGGCTCCTAACCCATACCCCTCCTGGGCTGTTGTTTGGGGTTACACTCATGGTTTGAGCTAGGCCAATGTGTTTAACCTTTTAAACTTTTTCTCTCTCAGTTTTTCATCTGTGAAAGTTCAGGTTTATAGTAAAACACATCTAACAGAGGGTTAAAGCAACCAATTAGATAAAGTACTTGGACAAGAACTTGGCTTTAGAAAGTACTCAGTAAATGTCAGCTTTGTTATTCCTCTTCGTGGAGCTCTTTCCTCAGTGTGCTTCTGCATACAGCATCTCATTTGATTTAATTTCACTACAAAATGTTAAGTGGCTTTTGCTAATAAAAGCCTAGAAAGGTTAAATGGTTTGTCCAAGGAGAAGCCACTGATAAAGTACAAATTCAATGTTCTTCCTCTTAGACCTTGGCTGTTCCATTATAAAAAGGACTACAAATTATGGCTTACTGATGCTTCTTGATCTGGTCAAAGCTTCACATAGTCCTAGTCTAGAGAGGTGTTTTCATTCATTTTTCATAGCTGTCACTTACCATCAGTTCTAGTGTAGCATCTAACTGAACTCTTGTTCTGGCTGGATTGTGAACCCTTTGAGGTCAATGTTGTGAGCAGTTTTTATACCTCTTTTGTCCTTTACTGTGCTCAGCTAGGTAGGGTTCAGTCCCAGTTCGTCTGACTCCAAAGGCAGTGATCTTAAGCACAGGTGAGTCTGTGATTGGTAAATAACAGAGTAATGTCAGATTCAGTTCAGTTCAGTCTCTCAGTCGTGTCCGAGATTATGTTGACATTATTAAAGTTGTGTTATAGTTTTCCTATGGCAAAAGGAGCCAGAACAATGGAAGTAAAATTAGAACGTTAAGCAAGAAAAGAAATCCATCAACTCAGTTTTTGTAGACAGGAGCCCTTTCAGCTCTGGTTCATGAAAATTCAAAATGAGCTCTTGTATCGTAGGCTCCCGCCTCAGAGAGGGCTATGTTAGATTTGCAGAACTCTGAGCTCCCAGCAAATTGCAGTGCCCTTTGCTCTCAGAGCTCCCATGTTCTGTATTCCCTGGGTGTTTTTGTGTACTTTCAGCATCCATTGAGGCAGCCTGTACCCTACTGTGATCATAAGTTACTTATGTTTATAGTAGTTTATTATTTTCGCAATTATGTCATAAGGTAGCAATGATTACTTCTGTTACTCCTGTCCACACACTTGCATAGCATTTGATTGATGGATTGCAGCTTTATTTTCCCCATGCGCCTATTATTGCTAGAGAGCAATTTTCCTGGATGCAAAGTTTGTCAGGAATGTATACAGGTGCTATGGAAGAAGAACCTGTAAAATCACTCAGTTTTCAATACAGTCCCATCTTTCTTATCTGAAGACATTGGGGCCAGACATAGTTTGAAATTTTTACATATTTTCAGATTTTAGAAAGGCTGTATATCATTTCCATATTATGTATAGACACCATAGTGTAATCAGACATATTGAAGTAAGAGGATACTTGATACCAATTTATAGCTTTTGTTAGCTTAGTCATACTTTGCCTTCAAATGAGTTCTGTAAAGCACTTTCGTTTTCAGAGATTTTTGGAATTGATTGCCCAGACTCCTCCTGGAGTTACTTCCTTCTCCCAGTGGAGAGCGGTGAGTCCATTGTCCATGGTGTCCCTTGAAGGCTGGCCTCTCAGAGAGGTAGCAGGTTTCTGAGGCTTCCTCTAGGAAGTCGGGGATGAGCTGCTAACCTTGGGCTTTCCCCCAAGTGCATTTGAATTCGACCACACCTTTCCATCAGAGGTGCATGCCAGTCCGAGTAAGGGGAAACAAGGACACTGATCTAACTTTTTTCTCCCTTTCTCTCTCTTTCTCTTGGCTCCTTTCTCCTCCATGGCCAGTGAAGACTTATCTATGTCATGCTGCCTTTGTGTGCTATCCTATGGCTTAAGATCTGAGTTCATATACGCTATATAAGAGACAGCTGTTTGAAGAAAACAAAGACATAAAATTTGACTTCTGTCTTAGTCTGTTTGGCTGTTTTAGCAAAAAGTCACAGGCTGGATGGGTTATAAAAAACCAGTGTTTCTTTCTCAGAGTTCTGGAGGCTGAATGTCCAAGATCAAGGTGCTGGTAGACTTGGTGGCTTTTGAGGATCTGCTTCTCACTATAATCTCATATGGTGGAAGGGGCTAGGGAGCCCTTATAAGTAGGGTCCCTCTTTTAAGAGCACCAATTCCATTCATGAGGGCCCGGACTTCACAACCTAATCACTTCCCAAAGCCACCCCCACACTCCAAATACCCTCACCTTGGTTTCCCCATATGAATGGGGGCAGAGGGACAAACATTCCGTCTATAAGAGCTTCTTTCTTTGAGAATGAGTTCTACTTTCCCCAAGAACTAGAGATTATCAGGAATGAAAATGTTTCAGTTTAACATGAAAAATATTAAGCCCATTTCATCAAAATAATAGTGCTTAAAAAGTGAATCATGACTACATGTATAAGTTTGATATACACACATATGTGTGTTTTGTGCATGTATATATGCATATACGAACATTTATATTTTGGCATGGAATGTTTCTAGATTACATAAAAGTTCACGATAGGGGATTCCCTGGTGACTTAGTGGTAAAGAATCTGTGTGCCAACGCAGGGAGACATGGGTTTGATCCCTGATTCGGGAGGATCCCACAAGCCACAGGGATGTTGTGGCAACTGCTGAAGGCCGCATGCCCCAGAGCCATGCTCTGCAACAGAAGGCCCAGCAGTGAGAAGTCTGTGCCTCTCGACTAGAGAAAAGCCCATGCAGCAACGAAGACCCAGAGCAGAGCTTTATATTATTAATACTAACTTTTAGCATAAGAGCCATTTTACCTATTAATCATTTAAAAACTTCTATTGGCATCCCGGTTTTAGGAGGACTCTAGCTGCAAGTGTGGTAAACTGCAATGATTTTATTTAGTAGTGAGACAGTGTTCTCTATCTCCTCAGCCTGGAATCTTCTTTATTTACTGCATTCTAGAGTTAAGGTATTTTTGAAGTGGAGGTGTTAGCTGAGGTACCTTATGCTCATTCAGTATTTCAAAAATCAGTACTGGTCATCACACACACACATCAGTAGACTAAAAATGACCCTCTTGGCCACTTTTTGGCAATGTTGGTAGCTGAGTAGCTTATCAAAGGGATGAAACATTGTTTTAAATTTTAGAGATGGAGACAGAAAGGTGCTGAGGGAGCTGCTATGCTGAAACAGTAAAGTTCAAGTAATAGACCTTTCAGGAACAAATCCCTCAGTAACTGTGGACTGTGTGTAAGGAGGAAGCAATGTCTCCTCATCATTAATGCGGTGGCTTCAATACACATTATCTGTGAATGGTAAGCTGAACTCACTGCCAATATTTGCACAATAAAATATGTGGTCCTGCAACCACAGGGGGAAGAACTATTTCCCCAGGTTTTTCCTCCAGCCATAATAATATTACAGGGATCAGAGATTTTGAGCCCTGCTTCCTGTTAATATGAAGGGAGGATATGATGAGCCCTGACAAATAAACACACGTGTTTTAAATATAGTATGTTGGAACCTTGGAATAGGGACATCCTAATAAATACTATATTTCATTGTTTTAAGAATGAAAAGAAAGAATCTGAAAAAGGAGAATACTTACATTTATTCATTTGCCACTGTGCTCTGTGCTGTTGGGAGATGTGTAATGTGTGTTTTCATTTCAAAACATGGTGGAGACTCTTTATTAGATTCTTTGCTTCAAAGAAAACCAGGATCTTTTAAAAAAGAATAATGTAATGAAGCTCATTAGAATCTCATCTTAAAGCACGTTCCATAGAAACTGGTACCAAAGTATGGGCATCAAGGTTGGCATTCCCCGTGTGTGTCCTCAGTTGCTCTGCCCTGTCCGACTCTTTGTGGCCCCGGGGACTGTAGCCTGCCAGACTCCTCTGTCCATGGGATTTCCCAGGCAGGAATATTGGAGTGGGTTGCCATTTCCTACTGCAGGGGATCTTCCCAACTCAGGGGTGGAACCCCCATCTCTTGTGTCTCCTGCACTGGCAGGCAGATTCTTTACCACTGCATCACCACGACATAGTATTTCTCATATTTTCAGGAAGTTTTCTTTCACATACATTTTAAGCTTGCGTTGGTACTAGCTTACATATGAACGAGTGTAACTTTCCCTACACTAAGTCTTTAAATCCACTCTTCCTTTGACAGACACTTGCGTTGCTTCCATATATTGAATATTGTAGATGGTGCTGCTGTGAACGTTTATATGTTCATAAATGCTATGAGCATTTATTATTTGTAGGCTTTTTGATGGTAGTAAACCTGACAGGTTTGATGTTATACATCATTGTGGTTTTGATTTACATTTCTCTAAAAATTAGTGATATTGAATGTCTCTGGATGTGCCTGTTAGACATCTGTGTGTCTTCTTTGGAAAAATATTTATACAAGTCTTCTCATTTTTTCTTTGAGAAGTTTGTTTTCTGATACTGAGGTGCATGAGCTGGGTTTGTAGAGTTGGGATATGAACACCATGTCAGTCACCTCATTTGCAAATGTTTTCTCTCATTTGGTAGGTTTTCATTTTGTTTAGTTTCCTTTACTGTGCAAAACTTTTAAATTTAATTAGGTCCCCTGTGTTTATTTTTCTGAGCTGGTAGTTTTTCTGCCTGACCCAGGGAATGGTGGTTAAGGGGCACAGTGTCTGTGCTGAAATTCCAGCACTACCGCTGAATTGCTATGTGAGTCTGAGCAAGTTACTAAACCTCTTGTGCTACCGTTCTTGATGTGTAAATCAGGATAATAATAGTGCTAACATAGTTTTTTAGGGCTGGAGGCACATGAGGGTTAAATAAGTTAGTACACTGAAAATTCGTAAAACAGTACCCTAAATGAAAAGGAAGCAAGCGCTAAAGTTACCTGCTACCACTTCCACTGAGTTTAGAATTGTCTATTTGCACCCATGTTCTTTTTTTCACTTTTTGACAGTTTTGTGATTCCCCTTTTCCCCCCTATTGCTTTTCTTGTGTTTTGATTTTATAACTTGGCCTTTCAGGTTATAAGTGGAAGTGACAGATGTGACAGTTCTAATTCTAGGGAAGAGAACAGTGAATAAGCCTGGCTGCTTTGGAGACTACATTCTAAGAGGAGCACATCACATAAAAGAATAAGGTCAATTCAGAGTAGATGGCAAAAACCCAGGATGGCACTGAGATTTGTGAGGGTGAAATGCTTGTGGTCACTTTAGATGACATGTGAATAGAGATCTAAATGTTGAGAAGAAGGCAGGCAGGCCAAATTTTGTAGAAGAACATTACAGAGAGAGGATCCAGGGATTAGCAAGTTAGAGTTCTGAGGTACAGGCTGTCTTGGTCTGCCTGAGAAAAACAAAATCAGCCTGCAGGGCTGGAGCATAATGAGCAATGAAGACTGTGACCAGAGGGAAGGCAGAAGAGAGAGAGATAGAAGCAAGACTTCGTGATTTTGCAAATCAGGGGGGAAATTTTTGGATTTAGAGCAGGGTTTCTCAACTGCAGTGCTATTAACATTTGGGCCAGATGTTTTTTTTTTTAATTTTTTGCCATGCGGACTGTGTTGTGATTTTTAGGATGTTAAGGAGCATTAGGCATCCATTCACAAATGCCAGTAGCATTTACTCTCAGTTGTGAAAATCAAAAATGTCTACACATGTCATCAAATATCCCTGGAACAAAACTGTCCATGGTTGAGACCTACTGATTTAGAGTACCTTCAACAGGAAAAATATGATCTGGTTTGCATTTGAGAAATATAATATTGATCAATTTGTAGAGAACAGAGTGTAGAGGATAACAAGAGGAAATATGTAGCCTGGTCCTAGGAAGGAGATGATAGTGTGTGAAGTCAATGATAGTGTGTGATGTCAATGGAGATATCTCTGTTAGCAGCTAGTGTTTCTTCTTAACAAGATGAGAATGAAAGCTGTAAAAATTTGCAAGTTATAAAGCAACAGCACAAGACCTAGCATAAGAGTATATGTTCAATAATAGTGTGTGTTGAGAGTAAATGAAACAAATGAATTATGGTTATCTCAGGATATAAAGTCCATGGTCAATATAATGAGCTGATACAGACTGATTCATCAGGGAAGTTGTAAGCCTAGAAAAGACTCAATTTTGTGGTCTCATCCTAAACTTGATTACAAAAAAAAAAAAAAAAAATCAATATAAGGTACTTGAACTATTGTCAGGGGAAGCAGTGATGATTTGCAGTGATGGATAAAAGCCATCGTCTTTTTACATTTTGCATTTTAAGACATGCTGTGTCGCAGAACCAAAACCTTTTAACCTGAGTTGACAAAATTGACTTGGATCTGTGTTGATTTTTTTAAAATCAATTTTGGTTAGGATGATTCTTGAGGTTTCTTGTTGTGTAATATCCATCTGCCCATTAAACACAAAAGTGTAAAAAAGTGACAGAGGATACGGTCCCATGGTGAGGGGTGAATGGCAAAAGTTTTGGAGGATCCAGCTTAAATGTTTTTCTGGGTTTTTCTGGAGGATGCAAAGTTGTGCTGGAAATCTCATAAGAGTAAATTTTCCTATGATGTCTTTACTTTTTCCTGCCAACTGGATTGGAAATATCACAAATAAAAGTGTTTCTTCTGGTATTTTCACATACCTTATTCTAGTTCCAGGAAAAACAATATATGTGAAATAGGTAACTATAAAAGACTTCATTTGAAAAATGATCAATCTTCAGGAATGTTTAATTCATTTCAAGATTTAGGTAAAAGCCAGTGTCTTCCAATTCTCTGTTAAATCTGAATTTGCAGTTGGTTTTAGGTAGTGCCAAAAGATGATCATATCAAGGGTCTCCTCCTTGTTCATGTGATATGGGTACTTGGTGAATTCTACAAAACTTGCCTAAAGTGATTTTTTGAAAATTTTTTTTTTTTAAAGTTGTTTCTTGTTAGGGATTTGAAAGGCAAAAAAATGTGGGAAAGGAAGTAAAAACATTAAATGTGATCAAACTCCTGAAGATGAAGATTGAAAACTCAAATGGTATTTCCAGGCAACACTGAGAAAGAGTATCGCTCTTTATCAGTGATTGGAGGGCAGACTGGAGGAGAATGACAAGTCTTTTTCAATTATTTAATAAAGCTTAGTGGACTGAGCAACTATTAAAATAATGCTCCTCCACCTTTTTTATTATTTAAAAATTACAGAGATAATTTCCTATTTATCTACTTTATGCCAGTTTTAAATAAGATGATAAAATATCACTGATTCAAGGACTATGAATTCCCATAGTACTAGAAAGAAAAACGTGTTGCTATTAATACTCTTATTTCGGGAAATGAGTAGAGGTGTTTAGTATAGGTCATTTGCACTTTCTACCTCTTTATCACATGCTTATTAAGATGAATATACAAAGAAATAAATATTGCATGTGCCAGACTGAAGCAACTTCATATAAGACATCATTATTTGAGTTCCTATTCTAACATCCAAAAGAATGTTTTGCAACGTTTATAATTTTTTTTTGTCGTTTGCAGTCATTTTTATTTCTTTCACGGACAGGAACATATAATCCTTCATTCATGCTAGGGCCCAAGCATCATTATCAAGTTTCTGTTTCCAATTTAATAAAATATGTATTTATATAGGCAAATTCCAACCAAATTAATAGCCTTGGAACATAAAATGATGTGACAGATGTGACCTGTTTACACAAAGGCCATTTGTTCTTTCTTTGGATTTTATGCTCTTTACTGTGAGTAAGTAGTCAGGAAAAGCTCACAGGTGAGCACTCATTGCCAGGGAAAAGAAAAGCCTTTGCATGTGGGTGTGGAGATTTTGCCCGGAAGTAGGGGCCAAATTGTTTCGGGGGCTGGTGATCCCATGTGAGGAAGTGAGGGGGGCAGGAGCAATGTAAATGGGGAAATGAGTTGTACCCACTTGCTGAGATGAAAGTTGAGCAAATTAGCTAAAGTCTTTTAAGAGGAATTAATCACCATGGCACAGTTGATAAAGATTGAACAGGTTATATTTTTGGTTAAAATATAGGACCAATGGTAAAACATGCTGATGGAATTAACAGATCAGTTGTTTTTCTGTGGTCATGATTTTTGAATAATTGTTTTCACTGATCCAAAATAAGTCTGGATTTGGGAATTTTGTTTAAACTGTTCCTTTGTCAATGCATCACAAAGTTGCAGGAGAATGTACACCTTGCTTTCCATCTCCTTTTGTTCAATTAGCTGCTTCCTGAGTCTGATCTCTGGGTCAGGAAGATGCCCTGGAGAAGGAAATTGCAACCCATTCCAGTACTCTTGACTGGAGAATCACCATGGACAGAGAAGCCTGGCGGGCTACAGTCTGTGTGGTCGCAAAGACTGAACATGAATGAGCACATCTACTACTCCTCTCCATTGAAGACATCCTCAGACAAGCGCACCCTTAGCGAGGCACCACCCCCTTGCCAACCCAGCTAGGTCAGATTCTCTCTTTGCATCTTCTCACAAGTCCCTGAACTTTACATTGTTTCAGTTTTATTTAAATACTTTGTGTTTTTTAATAAAAATTCTATCTTTCCTAATGGACTATATGATCTGTCAGGATTAGAGTGTCTCATTTTTGCCACAGATTTTTGCATTTCTTAGTTACATATGGACCTAAAATTTTTGTGTACAAGCATACCTTGTTTTATTGTGCTTTACAGAAACTTTTTTTTTTTTTTTGATGAATGGAAAATCTGTGGGAACTCTGCATTGAGCAAGTTTATCAGCACGATTTTTCCATCAGCATTTGTTCACTTTGTGTCTCTGTGTCATACTTTGTAATTATTACAGTATTTCAGATTTCTTCATGATCATTGTATCTGTTATGATGATCTGTGATCAGAGATACTTGATGTTACTTCACAATTGTTTTGGGCACCAGTAACCATACTCATATAAGAACGTGAACTTAATGGATAAATGTTTGTGTTCTGACTGCTCCAGCCACTTGCCATTTCCTCATCTCTGTCTCTCCTCTGGGCCTTTCTATTCCTTGAGACACAACAATATTAAAATTATACCAATTAAAAGTCCTACAGTGACAAGAGAACGCACTGGTCATAGCAAACACCCTTTTCTAACAACACAAGAGAAGACTTTACACATGGACATCACCAGATGGTCATCACAGAAATCAGATTGATTATATTTTTTGCAACCGAAGATGGAGAGGTTCTATACAGTCAGCAAAAACAGACTGGAAGCTGACTATGGCTCAGATCATTAACTCCTTATTGCCAAATTCAGACTTAAATTGAAGACAGTAGGTAAAACCACTTGACCATTCAGGTGGCTTTGATTTGATGACCTAAATCAAATCCCTTATGATTATACAGTGGAAGTGAGAAATAGATTTAAGGGACTAGATTTGATAGAGTGCCTGATGAACTATGGACGGAGGTTCATGACACTGTACAGGAGACAGAAATCAAAACCATCCCTAAGAAAAAGAAATGCAAAACAGCAAAATGGCTGTCTGAGGAGGCCTTACAAATAGCTGTGAAAAGAAGAGAAGCAAAAAGCAAAAGAAAAAAGGAAAGATATACCTGTTTGAATGCAGAGTTCCAAAGAATAACAAGGAGAGATGAGAAAGTCTTCCTCTGTGATCAGTGCAAAGAAATAGAGGCAAACAATAGAATGGGAAAGACTAGAGATCTCTTCAAGAAAATCAGAGATACCAAGGGAACATTTCATGCAAAGATGGGTTCAATAAAGGACAGAAATGGTATGGACCTAATAGAAGCAGAAAATATTAAGAAGAGGTGGCAATAATACACAGAAGAACTATACAAAAAAGATCTTCATGGCTCAGATAATCATGATGGTATGATCACTCACCTAGAGCCAGACATCCTGGAATGTGAAGTCTAGTGGGCCTTAGGAAGCATCACTACGAACAAAGCTAGTGGAGGTGATGGAACTCCAGTTGAGCTATTTCAAATCCTAAAAGATGATGCTGTGAAACTGATGCACTCAATATGCCAGCATTTGGAAAACTCAGCAGTGGCCACAGGACTGGAAAAGGTCAGTTTTCATTCCAATCCCAAAGAAAGGCAATGCCAGAGAATGCTCAAACTACCTCACAATTGCACTCATCTCACACGCTGGTAAAGTAATGCTTAAAATTCTCCAAGCCAGGCTTCAACAATGTGTGAACCATGAGGTTCCAGATGTTCAAACTGGTTTTACAAAAGGCAGAGGAACCAGAGATTAAATTGCCAGCATCTGTTGGAACATCGAAAAAGCAAAAGAGTTCCAGAAAAACGTCTACTTCTGCTTTATTGACTATGCCAAATCCTTTGACTGTGTGGATCACAACAAACTGAGGAAAATTCTGAAAGAGATGGGAATACCAGACCACCTGACCTGCCTCTTGGGAAACCTGTATGCAGGTCAGGAAGGAACAGTTAGAACTGGACATGGAACAACAGACTGGTTCCAAATAGGGAAAGGAGTACGTCAAGGCTGTATATTGTCACCCTGCTTATTTAACTTATATGCAGAGTACATCATGAGAAATGCCGGGCTGGATGAAGCACAAGCTGGAATCAAGATTGCCGGGAGAAATGTCAATAATCTCAGATACGCAGATGACACCACCCTTATGGCAGAAAGTGAAGAGGAACTAAAGAGCCTCTTGATGAAAGCAAAAGAGGAAAGTGAAAAAGTTGACTTAAAACTCAACATTCCGAAAACTAAGATCATAGCATCTGGTCCCATCACTTTATGGCAAATAGATGGGGAAACAATGGAAACAGTGACAGACTTTATTTTGGGGGGTTCCAAAATCACTGCAGATGGTGACTGCAGCCATGAAATTACAAGACGCTTACTCCTTGGAAGGAAAGTTATGACCAACCTAGACAGCATATTAGAAAGCAGAGACATTACTTTGCCAACAAAAGTCCATGTGGTCATGGATGTGAGAGTTGGACTATAAAGAAAGTTGAGTGCCAAAGAATTGATGCTTTTGAACTGTGGTGTTGGAGAAGACTCTTGAGAGTCCCTTGGACTGCATGGAGATCGAACCAGTCCATCTAAAGGAGATCAGTCCTGGGTGTTCATTGGTAGGACTGATGCTGAAGCTGAAACTCCAATACTTTGGCCACCTGATGCGAAGAGCTGACTCATTTGAAAGACCCTGATGCTGGGAAAATGAAAGCTGGAGGAGAAGGGGACACAGAGGATGAGATGGTTGGATGGCATTGCCGACTCAATGGACATGAGTTTGAGTAAACTCTGGGAGTTGGTGATGGACAGGGAGGCCTGGCGTGTTGCGGTCCATGGGGTCGCAAAGAGTCAGACACGACTGAACAGCTAAACTGAACAGTGACTGCTAAGTGTTCAAGTGTAAGGAAGAGTCTCACATCTCTCACTTTAAAGCCAGAAATGATTAAGCTAAGCGAGGAAGGTGCGTCGAAAGCTGAGATAGGCCAAAAGCTAGACCTCTTGCCCCAAGCACTGAGCCAAGCTGTGAATGCAAAGAAAAAGTTCCAGAAGGAAATTAAAAATGCTACCATAATGACACAAATGATAAGAAAGCAAAACAACATTATTCCTTATATGGAGAAATTTTAGTTGTCTAGATAGAAGATCAAACCAGCCACAATATTTCCCTCAGCCAGAGCCATATCTAGAGGAAGGCCCTAATTCTCTCTGATTGTGTGAAGGCAGAGAGAAGTGAGCAAGTTCACGTAGAAAAGTTTGAAGGTTGGTTCATGAGGTTGAAGGGAAGAAGCCTTCTCTATGACATAAAAGTGCAAGGTGAAGCAGCAAGTGCTGATGTAGGAACTGCAGCAAGTTATCCAGATCTAGCTCAGATCATTAATGAAGGTGGCTAATGAAACAACAGCTTCTCAATGTAAACAAAACAACCTTCCAGGATGAAATAGCCATCTAGGATTTTCATGGCTATTGAGGAGAAGTCAGTGCCTTGAAAGGGTAGGCTGACTCTCTTATAAGAGGCTAGTGCTACTGGCTACTGGCAACTTGATGTTGAAGCCAGTACTCATTTACCATTCTGAAACTCCTAGCACCCTTAAGAATAATACTAAATCTACTCTGCTGGTACTCTACATAGAACAAAGCCTGGATGTTAGCACATCTGCTGACAACATGGTTTATTGAGTATTTTAAGCCCGCTGTTTAGGACTTCTGGTCAGAAAAAAAAATTCCTTTCAAAATATGACTGCTCATTGACAATGTACTTGATCACCCAAGCATACATGTCTATCTCTGATGGAGATGTACAATGAGATTAATGTTTTCATGTCTGCTAACGCAACATCCATTCTGCAGCCGATGAATTAAAGTGTAATTTTGAATTTCAAGTCTCCTTATTTAAGAAATACATTTCATAAGGCTATAGCTGCCATGGATAGCAATTCATATGATGGATCTGGGTAAAGTCAGTTGAAAACCTTATATAAAGGATTCACCATTCTAGATGCCATTGAGAACGTTTATGATTTCCGGGAAGAAACCAAAATACCAAAATTCACAGAAATTTTGAAGAAACTGATACTGGCCCTCATGGATGACTTGAAGGGCTCAAGACTTCACTGGAGGAAATAACTGCCAATGTGGTAGAGATAGCAAGAGAACTAAAATAGAAGTGGAGTCTGAAGATATGACTGAATTGCTTCAATCTCATTATAGAACTTAAACTGATAAAGAGTTGTTTCTAACAGATGAGCAAAGAAAGTGGTTTCTTGAGATGGAATCTACTGGTGAGATACAGTGAAGATTGTTGAAATGGCAGCAATGAATTTAGAATGTTACATAAACTTAGCTGATAAAGAAGCAGCAGGATTTGAGAAGATTGACTCTAATTTTGAAAGATTTTCTATTGTGGATTAAATGCTATCAAATAGCATTGCATGGTCCAGAGAAATCATTCATGCGAGGAAGAGTCAATTGATGTAACAAATTTTGTTGTTGTCTTATTTGAAGAAATTGCCACAGCCACCCCAGCCTTTTGCACCACCATCCTGCTTAGTCAGCAGCCTTCAATATTGGGGCAAGATTCTCCACAGAAAATAGACCATGGATTGCTGAAGGCTCATATGATGATGAGCATTTTTTATTAATAAAGTATTTTTTACATTTTTTTAAAGATATAACACTATTATTTCACACTTAACAGACTACAGTATAGTATATGCACTGGGAAATGAAAAGTTCATGTGACTTACTCTATTGTGGGGTCTGGAACTAAACCTGAAATATTTCCAACATGTGCCTGTATTAATAAATAACACACTCCTTACCCCACCACATTTGAAAGCATCCAAATAAGTATTTTACCGAAATTTGTGTATCCCTTGTCTCTGGCTAAAAAAAAAATTTTTTTTTTAGATCCTGAGTTATGTTATACTCTGCTCCTTGTAATTTTTTCCCCATCCTAATGCAATTTTTTTTAACTTTAAAATACAAAGTTTTGATCTGGGATGTAGTATTGATTTTTAGAAATGGAGATGTTATAAGAATTCAGTTTACAATATTGGTGAAATGTATATGGTATGGTATCTTTCTTCTGATTTCATTTTAAGCCTCTGGAAGAATAATGCATAACTGTCAGTTAAACAAAAATGATTAAAACAAAAAACTTTATTTCAAAACTGGTCATATATTGAGTTCAGGTTTAACATTTCCCTAATTCACATATGTTTAAGAGATTGACTGTGGGTCATGGATGGGAAGTGTTCACATTAAGTTCCAGTAGTCATATAGCTTGACCACTAGGCAGAGAGTCTATGTTAAAGCCAATAAGTCTTTATAAGAATTGGATCTACTGTGTATACAAGCTAATGTGACAAAGAAATTTCTCCATTTTGGGAGTCAAGGATGGGGAGAAAGATATGTGTATATACTAAATGGTCTTTTATATTGATGCTCTGAACTCATTTTTCCTCTCCTATAACAAAACCAAAGTATTGTTCTATGACCTAGGACTGACTTTTCTCAGATAAGTTATAAATAATATATAATGATTTTAAATTAAAACCAGAAGTTAAGTTTGGAACATGGAAGAAATAAATAAGTTAACTCTCAAAAATATAGTATCTTAAACTGCCATATCATATATCAAATCAAAAACTCTCAAGGGACTCTCTCTGGCTGTGATCAGAGCTATTCTTAGCACAGCCCATGTCTCCTCTCGTAGTTGGAATCTGAGCTTTTGCTTTGGTAATTTTACAGTCAGTGAGGCTGTTTATATTGAAACACCCACTCTGACTCTCACTTTAATAATTGCTAGTGATATAAAAGTTAAAAGAGAGGGCTCAAGTCCCTGGGTATTTGGGAATATTTCAATAGCAAACGGTCCAAAGCACTGGTAATTGTATATCAAGCTGTTTATAATGATCACAGGGGACAAATAATTACCTCTAAAGTACTGGGAATAAGATTAAGCGTGGAAATAAATAAATGTCCTCATGACTGATGGATGAATGAGGCATTGATGAGGGTGGGAGTGAGCTCCTTGCATTTGCAATAGTGATTCCTTTGCCCCTTTCAGAGTCATGTTAGCATGGTTGCTTAACTAACCTTTAATCTGTTTCCATTTCTTTCAAATAGGGTTACTAAAGTGTATTTGGTAGGGTGAGTATTAAGAGAGGCAATGTAGTACATGACGGATACCCAATAAGTAGGTGCTCAATAAATGATTTACCTTTTTTCAGGGGTAGTATAATGGAGTGATTCTATATCCTTCCTTTACTACTTACTAGTTTTGTGGTAAGATCATTAATTTCTTAAGATTTTTACTGTCATCTGTAAAATAGGAAAACTCACACCCAAATCACAGACCTGTTTGAGGAATAAAATGAGTTAACATATGTAACATTCTTAGCATACTAACTGGCATGTGGTTAGTTCTAAATAATGGCAGCTTTGATTATAATTTTTAACATAAAAACCATAACAATGAAGAGTGATATAACTCAGTCTTGATATGCCTGAGGTTTTTCAATATCTTAGAATTAGATTTCCCTAACTCTGTGTCTAGTGGCAGCACTCTTAATATAAAGAAAACTCTAGGCATTATCACTATGCAGTAAAAGAGGAGCAATGACTTTGGACACTGGAAAGATTTCACGGTGAGAATTTGGCCTTTGTGTTTTATAGGAAGGATACTAAGTAGGGATAATCATTATTATCTTCAAATAAGTGTTTTATACTGTTTATTGTTTTTAATGTGCTTTGAGGAAGAGATGCCAGACTGTAAGTCCTAAAGACTTAAGTGTGTGTGCGCATTTCAAGAAAAGTCTTGCTATTTTAGTCATTTCTCTTTTCTGTCACGTATTCATTGTTTTCAGGAAATGGCTTTAGTCTTCATTTAGTTTATTTTTTTCATTAATTTTTATTAGTTGGAGGCTAACTACTTTACAATATTGTAGTGGTTTTTGCCATACATTGACATGAATCAGCCATGGATTTACATGTGTTTCCCATCCCGTTCCCCCCTCCCACCTCCCTCCCCATCCCATCCCTCTGGGTCTTCCCAGTGCACCAGCCCTGAGCACTTGTCTCATGCATCCAACCTGGGCTGGTGATCTGTTTCACCCTTGATAGTATACTTGTTTCAATGCTATTCTCTCAGAACATCCCAACCTCGCCTTCTCCCACAGAGTCCCAAAGTCTATTCTGTACATCTGGGTCTCTTTTTCTGTTTTGCATATAGGGTTATCGTGACCATCTTTTAAAATTCCATATATATGTGTTAGTATACTGTATTGGTCTTTATCTTTCTGGCTTACTTCACTCTGTATAATGGGCTCCAGTTTCATCCATCTCATTAGAACTGATTCAAATGAATTCTTTTTAATGGCTGAGTAATATTCCATTGTGTATATGTACCACAGCTTCCTTATCCATTCGTCTGCTGATGGGCATCTAGGTTGCATCCATGTCCTGGCTATTATAAACAGTGCTGCGATGAACATTGGGGTGCACGTGTCTCTTTCAGATCTGGTTTCCTCAGTGTGTATGCCCAGGAGTGGTATTGCTGGGTCATATGGCAGGTCTATTTCCAGTTTTTTAAGGAATCTCCACACTGTTCTCCATAGTGGCTGTACTAGTTTGCATTCCCACCAACAGTGTAAGAGGGTTCCCTTTTCAGTCTTCATTTAGTTTATACACAAACCAGATTAGGCGTGTACTGTGTCTATCATGACCCCAGTGGTAGGTGGTAGCTAATTACCATCCTATGTTTAGCGAAGTTTTCCGTAAAATAAGATCTACTAGAGAATATAAGAAGCATTAACATATTACCTAACTAGTTTCAAACACTTCTGTAAGTAATTAAGTGTCAGTCGCTCAGTCGTATCTGACTCTCTGCGATCCCGTGGACTGTAGACCAGGAGGCTCCTCTGTCAATGGTATTCTCCAGTCAAGAATACTGGAGTGGGTTACCATTCCCTTCTCCAGGAGATCTTCCCAACCCAGGGATCAAACCCAGATCCCCCACATTTCAGGCAGATTCTTTACCGTCTGAGCTATAGGGAGGAACCAAACACTTCTGTGCATACAAGCAAATACTATCAAAATTACCTGTGGCTACTTGAGTTTTCAAGGTAAGCTCTGCATTAAGAGAGTTTAAGAGAAACACTCTTTCTCATTCAAGTCTTTACATTGTTACACTCATTTGTATCTACAGAGTAGGCTGATTCATGCTAGTATATCTCTAAGGAGAATTCTTATCTGTGCACATTTTAATTTTTGTTGCTAGAGCTCTCCAAATGTTAACCAAATGGAAAAGTAGGATGATCGATCAGTAGGTAATATTCTTAATCTGAGAGTTGTTTCCCTGTATGGTCTAAGTAAGTAAGTGTTAGTTGCTCAGTTGTGTTCGACTCTTTGTGATCCCATGGACTGCAGCCCATCAGGCTCCTGTGTTCATGAGATTTTCCAGGCAAGGATACTGAAGTGGGTTGCCATTTCCTTCTCCAGGGGATCTTCCCAACCCAGGGATCGAACCTGGGTCACCTGTACTGCAGGCAGATTCTTTACCGACTGAGCTATAAGGGGAGCCTATGGATGGGCATGAGTTTGAGTAAACCCTGGGAGTTTGTGATGGACAGGGAGGCCTAGCGTGCTGCGATTCATGGGGTCGCAAAGAGTCGGACACGACTGAGTGACTGAACTGAACTGAGCTGAACTGGTGGTCTAAAGGATACATTTAAAACCTGTCCATACTGAACACTAAAAAGGAAAATGTTGGGAGTGGATTACAAAAATTATTGGAGAGAACACTTTTCCTTTTTCAGACTTTCTGAATGTCACTTACTATCCTGAACTTAAGTGGGCAGCAAAATGTGTTCTCTCCCAGGTGATGAATGAAGTTCCTTTCTGAACTCTGAACTGTTTCTGGAATATAGGTCACTGTTGAACACTGTATACTTTGGCGGTGGGACAAGTTGGTGTTTTTCGGAGACTGTACAAGGCAAAGAATTTCTACAAACTGCTCTGGTATTACAATTACCACTAATGTGGGGATGAAAGACATGTAAATGGACTGTAAGGAGAGGTTTTGTTTTCATTTCCCTACATTTGGTTGTTAGAGGTAAAAAATATTGAGCTATCAGCAACTCCATATTACTAACAGTTTGTGAACCAACAGTGTGTTAGGTTTTGCCTTATTCCAGGAGGATCTCTGAAGGAACATGTAGCATGCTGAAAATAAACTTATGAGGGTCATTTTCTTAGTCAGTTGCCAGAACATTTAATCACTGTGTTTACTGGTCTGTTATTCCAGTAGTGAGGATCTTGAATATAGACAAGAAATTGGCTTATTTTTTTGGGGCCTCAGCTCAAATTTAACTTCTACAGAGAAGGATTCTCAGACTCTCCACCTCTGTCTCTATTTTGTCTCAAAATAATGCTTGTCACGGTTTCTGAATTCTGTAGAATATAGTTTTAAGTGTTGTCGTTGTTGTTTGGTAGCTCAGTCATCTCCGACTTTTTGTGACCCCATAGCCTGCAGCACACCAGGTATCCTTGTCCTTCACTATCTCTCAGAGTTTGCTCAAACTCATGTCCATTGAGTCGGTGTTCCCATCCAGCCATCTCCTCTGTCGCCCCCTTCTCCTCCTACCCTCAATCTTTCCTAGCTCAGGTGTATTAACCTTTACAAACTTCTCCTTTCTCCCTCAAACTATCAAAAGGAATCCATAATTTTATAAGCTCCTCAAACCTAGGTTGACTGTTAGACATTTTTGATGTGAAATATGATGAAATTTACTGGAGGGTAAAACAATCTACACAGCAAGGAAGTGAGAGAGAGTGAAAGGAGTGGGAATAGAGTATAAAGGACGAAAGAAATGAGGGTGCAGAGCAGTTGCTATAAGTAAGTCTATTGATATTTGCCACTAAACATATATATATATGGGGCTTCCCCAGTGGCCCAGTGGTAAAGAATCCACCTGAAATGCAGGAGCCACAGGAAACTCTGCTTTGATCCCCGGGTCTGGAAGATCCCCTGGAGGAGCGCACATGACAATCCATCCCAGTATCCTTGCTTGGAGAATCCCATGGACAGAGTAGCCTGGAGGGCTACAGTCTATGGGGCTGAAAAGGGTTAGACGTGACTGAAGCGACTTAGCACATGCAGGCATAGACATGCTTATATATTACTGTAATATATATTTATATATCACTGTTATTTATTAAAGTGACCAATGCTTTGAAAGTAAATTTTATTTCTAGAAGAAAAGATGATAAATTCTCAAAAAATATACGATATTGCAGTTCAAATCTCATACCATAAAATATCCTTATAGACTAGATACCCATTTGATTTAAATCTATCTCAAATTTGCAAAATTTCCTCTTTCTTACAGGTATTTTGCTTCTGGAATATATCTGGCTATAAGTAAAAGCCCATAAAAGAACTTTGTATTTTTGTCAAGTTTTTGATAAGATACTTTATTCTCTTCAGATAATAATTTGCTGGCAAAATGAAACCATTCTAGCTATAAATAATATAAAAATTAAAAAGTGCAGGAAATGACTTATATAATCCTAAACTGTCCACAGAGAAACAGAGTTAATGAGCTTGGAGGAAAACATTTTGAAGAGATAGCTATTTAAACAGATAGAAATAAAATATAAAATTAACAGTAAAATTACTGTATTTGAGAAGAACAAAAGTTTGAGTGTCTCAGGTCCCCTCAGAAAATGCTTAAGGAATTTACATTAATATGGAAGTTGAATTAAGTAAAACTGCTTGAGATATATATTTATTTTGAAGGAAGTGTTCCTAAAGTCAGAATGCCTCCCAAACTCTGCCTTCCCAGTAATAAAAAGTGCTCGGGGCTGGTGCACTGGGATGACCCAGAGGGATGGGATGGGGACGGAGGTGGGAGGGGGGTTCAGGATGGGGAACACATGTAAATCCATGACTGAGTCATGTCAATGTATGGCAAAACCACTACAATATTGTAAAGTAATTAGCCTCCAACTAATAAAAATAAATGAAAAAAAAAGCATTAATATTTACTGTATATGAGCACTGACTCAGACTCCAAGCAAAAATAGAAAGTCAAAGAAAATGAAGATCACGTTAAACATAATGCCACTACTGGTGTGCACAGTCATGTCCAACTCCTTGCAACACCATGGACTGTACCCACCAGGCTCCTCTGTCCATGCGATTTCCCAGGCAAGAATACTGGAGTGGGTTTCCATTTCCTTCTCCGGGGGATCTTCCCAGAGATCGAACCTGTGTCTTCTGCGTCTCCTGCATTGGCAGACGGGGTCTTTACCACTGAGACTCCTGGGAAGCCCCTGCTACCAGTAGATGATTTATAAAGTCATCATCTTTTAGGCTGTTTTATTTGAAAGGATCTGCCCTGCAGCTGGCTATTGTGGAAGCCTAAAAGCTTTGAGGCGGGCATAATTGTATTCCAATGAGATTTAGACTTGCTGGTGAGGGTTTAATATTTATATTCTCTTTGTATTCCCACATCTTTCATCAAAGGAGAGATTTAGAAGAGTTAAAAGTAAGGTTTTTATTATACTAGCTGTAAGAGGTAAATACATTCATTGATCTTAGAAGAAAAATTAAACTGTGCAAAAACATTTTTTTTCCCCATGTTAAATGTGAAGGCAGGACAAGGGCTGATAGTTAATCTTTTGAACAGTTCATTAGTCTGTACTGAGTTCTTATAATATCATAACAGAAATTATTTGTAGGAGAAGGCTATCTCAGACTTCAGAATTTTCTGCAAAATACTTTCTCTGAAGGCTATATCAAAGGAGAAGTGCTTTGACACAGCTCAGTATTCATTTATTACAGTAAGTGAGGGGCTTTTGGCCAGCAAACCTAAGTTCAGTTAAAAGTCGGGGTTCAGATGCCATATTGAAAGAAGAGGCAGGTTGGACAAGCTGCTCCAGGCAGAGGCTCCACTCAGTACAAGCGTTTAGGAAGTGAAGCTGCTTCCTCGCTCATAATGCCAATGAAAGAAAAACCCTAGAACTTGGTTTAAAGAGATTAATGGGCTGCTGTATTTTAAAACTGTTGACAGTTTGTTTTGGCACTTTAAGAAGCAGTATAACATTCATGTACAATAAATTATGAGTGATCAGTGACTAGAAGGAGCTAATGGTGTGTTTGTGTCAGAGAACTTAATTTATTCAATCACGTTCCCAGCACTCAGCAAGCACAGCAGGCTTGGGAAACTATGAAATGGCCATACAAGAAACAAGGGGGATGAACAGAGTGGTAATCAAGGCCGTAAAGACATGGACTACCTTTCATGTTTTAATTTGCAGCAGTGCCTTCCATTTCTAAGAGCAGAAGCTGTTTTCCAGCATCTGTCATACAATCTCATGCATTTCATTTGGCTTGTTTTTTGTAAGAACATAAAAATGTTGTAAAGCATCGGGATTCGCCTAACAGCTGGGCCACAGTCTTTGTTGGGTTAAGCTTCTTAATTCCACATTCGTGACTGCAGATTTGCAAGAGTCAAATTCTCATATTTTGTGACTTCAGTCTCTAGAAGACATTATAGGGTGAAAATCTGGTCATTCTTTAGGAACAAAAATCTAGTAAGGCTATTATTTAATTCCAAACCACTATGACACTATATTTGGCTTTCCATCCAAGGAAATAATATTCAGAGAATTTGACACAGTCCTGTTTCTCTAAATCCTTTCTGTCTTATGAGATGGGTGTTCTAGTGGTTTTTTATTATTGGCCTTTAGTTTTGTTTTTAATAAATAAATGTATTTGGCTGCACTGGGTCTCAATTGTGGCATGTGGGATGTTTAATTGTGGCATATAGAATCTAGTTCCCTGACCAGGGATTGATCCTGAGCTCCCTGCATTTGGAACATAGAATCTTAGCCACCTAGACCACCAGGAAAGTCCCTTATCACTGGTCTTTGGATGTCAGCACAAATCCCCTTTTTGATTCTCCTTTTCTGCTCCCTTAAAGGTTTCATTCTGTGTAGCACTGGCATCAGATAGGATACTTTATTCAATACTGTCTATTCAGTATTGACCATGTGATGGACATTGCTGTAGGCCTGTACTTTGTAGTAGGGAAGTCACTAACATGTGGCGACAGAGCCCTTGAAATATGGTCAGTCTGAATTGAGATGTGTTCTAAGTGCAAAATATACACTGGATTTTACAGATAAAGCACATAAAAAAGGTAAAATATTAATATTTTATGTTATGACTTAACATGTAATGTATATAAACCTTGCTGAGAAACAGTAAAATTAGCAAATACTTTTTTACCTGCCATGGATAGTGAGGCTCTGAGTGTCTACTGGAGCTATTCTGTCGTTAGCTTGGATGAAAACCCCAGGGTTACCTCCTGGCCGGATTCTACTTTATCTAGATGGAGAGATCCTAAGACAAAAGATGTTGCCCTGAGTGTGTCCACTGTAGTGGGTTGAATGGTGGCCTCCCTATCGGATAGGTCCATGTCTGAATCCCTAGAAGCTGTGAATAAGAACTTATTTCAGATGAGGATCTTTGCAGACGTAGGTTAAAGATCTCCAGATGAGGTCATCCTGCACAGTCTGGGTGGGCCCCAAGTTCAAGGGCAAGTGTGCTTCTAAGAGACAAACACATAAATAGCCAAAGACAGAAATACAGAAGAAAAGGCCATGTGAAGGAGGAAGCAGAAGGAGAAGTGATAGCGTCACAAGCCAGCGACACCATGGAGCCACCAGAAGCTGGAAGAAGCAAGAGAGGGTCTGTCTCCCTTTAGGGCTCGCAAAGGGAGAGACTGTAGTGGCTCTGCTGACACTTCGATTTGATTTTGGACTTCCGACCTCCAGAACTGTCAGGGAACACATTTCCGTTTTTCAAAGCCAGAAAGGCCCTGGTGGCTCAGACGGTAAAGAATCTGCCTGCAATGCAGGAGAACAGGGTTTGATCCCTGGGTCGAGAAGATTCCCTGGAGAAGGAAATGGCAACCCACTCCAATATTCTTGCCTGGGAAATGCCAAGGACAGAGGAACCTGGAGGAGATTTGTTGTGGCAGTCCAAGGAAACTAACATGTCTGCTTCCCTCCTCCCCCCAAACTCATGGATTAGGTAAATCACTCCTCTTACCTTGAGAAAGACTGAAAAAACTAATCTAAGCTTCTTTGTATAGCAACAAAGATACTCCTTCCTATAGAAAGATGGTCTGTTTGCACCTTACCCTATACTTCAGTTTCACTCTTTACTCACATTCCTTCATCTGTGTTCTTACCCTTAGTTTGTGACAAGTACTATCCACTCCTTAAACCCTACCCCAAGATCTAAACTGTTGCCTGCCAGGCTCCTCTGTCCACGGGATTCTTGAGTCAGGAATACTGGAGTGGGTTGCCATGCCCTTCTCCGGGGTATCTTCCCAACCCAGGGATCGAACTCGTGTCTCTTAATTCTCCTGCATTGGCAGGCAGGTTCTTTACCACTAGTGCCACCTGGGAAACCCAAGATCTAAATAACTCCTTCTTACATTGCTCTACATGCCATTACTGTCTATTTCCTTTATTCAACAAATATTTTGAGAATCATATCTATACAATAAATTGAAATATTCTTCTTGGGACACATGGTGAACAAAACAAAAATCTCTCCTGTCCAGGATTTAATTTCTAGTGGAGTTGGTGACTATATAGAACAACATTAGGTAACAGAGCATATTATAGATTAGGAAGTATGGTGGAGCCCAGAAGTGGAGCAGGGCAAGTGGGCTCTGCGGGTGGGAGACTGGTTTCAGTATTAATTAAGGTGATCAGGGTGGGCCTTGTTGAGAAGATGACATTGCAGCAAAGAATGAAGTACTTTGAAGGAGGTGAGGAGATAGCCACGCAGATATTGGGAAGAGCATTCCAGGCGGTGAGAACAACTAGAGAAAAGACCTAAAGACGGGAGCATTCCTGGTATGTGTGAGACAGAGGCCAGTGTGGTGAGAGCTGAGTGAGCAAGGGACAAAGCTATAGGAGAAGAAGTAATGGCGAGCAGCATGTAAGACTCATGAGGCCATTGTGAGAAGTTGGTATTTTCTTTGCGTGAAAGGGGGGAGCACTTTAGAGGGTTTTGAGCAGGGAGAAAGTATTCTGACAAATTTTAAAAGTTATTTTGACTACAGTGTTTAGAAGAGGCCACGGAGTTGGCAGGGTGGGAGCAAGGATAGAAGCAGAGAGAACTGTTAAGGGGATGTTGCAGTTGAGACACAATGTTGCCTTAGACCTAGGTGGTCGGTGGAGGTGATAAGAAGTGGTCTTGTGTGTATAATTTGAAGGGGTAGTCAGCAGAAATTTTGATAGATGAGATGCAGAGTATGAAAGAGTGAGAGGAATCAAGGCTAATTCCACAAATTGGCTTGAATATCTAGAAGGATGGAGATGTTTTCAGTGACATAGAAAAGCCTGTAGGTACAAGGGGAGGGGTTATTATTATTTTCCAAGTGAATTTTCTAATTATAATTAGCCTGAGCTCGTGGTCTCTTCAGCAGGGAAATTAAGAGTGATGCATGTGGACTTGCCTGGTGGCTCAGACGGTAAAGCATCTGCATACAATCCAGGAGACCTGGGTTCAATCCCTGGGTCAGGAAGATCTCCTGGAGAAGGAAATGGCAACCCACTCCAGTAGTCTTGCCTGGAAAATCCCATGGATGGAGGAGCCTGGTAGGCTACAGTCCATGGGGTTGTAAAGAGTCGGACACGACTGAGCGACTTCACTCACTCACTCATGTGGAGTTCATTCTCGTTGAACTCTAGGGTGTTCTTGGCTCACCTGCTATGGTAATAGCAAAGAGCCAAGCTTTCTGTAGTTTGCTTCTAATGAGTCTGACTATGAAATCCTGAAGACCTGCATTATGGTCTCTCGAAATTACTGATTCCATATTTAGAATATCTTTGACTAATCTTCATTCCTTTCCTCCTCTAACATGATAGATTCTATTTTTAGTTAATACTGGCTTTTTCTGGAGAGCATATTAATTTTATTTCAAGAATCCTCTCCTCTTATTCCCTACATTGTTGATTATCACCTTGGTGAAAGTTAGAACCTGCTTCTTTAGGCTCTCGTTCACACTCTTATCCTACAATACCCTTCCAATAAATTCCCTTTCCTTTAGACAAAGTTGGTTTTTATCATTACAATGAAGAACACTGGCAGGTAGATATATCTTTCTTTAAATGAGGGAAGGGATAAAATTTAGTTTTTAACATTAGAATTCCATGTTACAAAGCTTGTTGAATGCTCATTTCAGAGAGGTAATTTATATATCTTATGCAGTTTTACATGCAACAAACCTCATGAGTTTTAATCCTATGACATCGTCAATAAATATTATCAGAGTTCAATGTGATGGCCTCTGGTCAGATCCCTAGGCTGAGTTCTCTTTGCTCAGACTATTTAAGCTCAATTGGGTTCATGAGCTTAGTTGTCTCTACAAAGACAGATCTGAATTATGGAATCATAATTCAGCCATCATTGGCATATTATGTTCAGTCATTTCATATTCTTCAGCTTTGTCTCTGAACTGATGATTTATTCTTTTTTGTCTTAACTTAGATTTATTTTTAGTGCTTTCTTCAGCCCTTCAAATTGTTTAATACAGTGAATACAGCAATACAGTGAACTCTAAGGAGAAAATGCTTCTATTTTCTTTTAAATCCTGAGTTTAATCCTACTACTACTGCTGCTGCTAAGTCACTTCAGTCGCATCCGACTCTGTGTGACCCCATAGACGGCAGCCCACCAGGCTCCGCCGTCCCTGGGATTCTCCAGGCAAGAACACTGGAGTGGGTTGCCATTTCCTTCTCCAATGCATGAAAGTGAAAAGTGAAAGTGAAGTTGCTCAGTTGTGTCCGACTCTTAGACCCCATGGACTGCAGCCTACCAGGCTCCTCCATCCATGGGATTTTCCAGGCAAGAGTACTGGAGTGGGTTGCCATTGCCTTCTCTAGTTTAATCCTGAGTCATTATTATTTATCTACTGGGCCCAATGGACCCTTTTATTAAAAAGGGTCATTTTTAGGCCATTTAACAAAGAAATTATAGAGATAAGAATAAGGGGAATAGTGAAAAATAGCTATATTAATTTTTTAATTTATTATTATTTTTTGGGCCACACCACGTGGCTTGTGGGATGTTAGTTCCCCGACCAGGGATTGAACTCAGGTCCTTGGCAATGAAAGTACCAAGTCCTAACCACTGGACTGCCGGGGAATTCTCTATATTAAAAATTTTAATAATAATTTAAACAGCATTTGCATTGTCAAAGGTAATACTTTGAAAACTGACTTTTAATTTTATTGAATAGTGAATTGCTATCTTCTTTCCTCCATATTTACAAAACATTTTTATTTTTAGGTTTATGAACACCAATTAGAATGACTGTTTCAGTGAATATTTTGGCTTATATATTATGTATTTTCTTCCAATTATCTTTTGAGTACAGAGCTGCTGTAGTGTTTCCTTCATTTATGAATCATATCAAGTAAATTTTCATGCACGAACATCCCTAAATGAGAGTGCCCATCCCTTTAGAATATCAGTATGGTCTAGGTTCTTGTTGTGAGTTATTGCAAGATGAAGTTTTCCTGTTAAGTGATTAATTAGCTGGTTAAGAATACTGTGTTTTCTTTTTTGTCAAGCACTGTTCTAAGCACTTCAAATATATTAACTCATTTACTCGTTTAATTTTCACAGCAACCATATGCAGTAGGCACTATCACTATCCCATTTTATAAAAGAGGAGACTGAGAGACATACATAAGTGTCTTGTCCAAGGTCACACACTTAGCAAGTTGCAAAGCCAGATTCATACCCCGACAGTCTTCTCTTAACCCTCCCCTTATTGTCTAACAAGAATAAACTGCCTGACCATCTGCTCACAGACCTCATAAAACTCTGGAAACAGCAATATTCAAAATGCAGGGCAAACCTGAAAGGAAGGCTGTGTAGAACTTCCAAACCTGTGCATTACAAGCTTAACTGGTCTTTTTGTACATAGATTTTATCAGTCTATTGGCAGATTCCTCTTGGCACACAAGCAGACACCTCTATTTATCCATAGCTGCTAAGTCACTTCAGTCATGTCCAACTCTGTGTGACCCCATAGACAGCAGCCCACCAGGCTCCCCCATCCCTGGGATTCTCCAGGCAAGAACACTGGAGTGGGTTGCCATTGCCTTCTCCAATGCATGAAAGTGAAAAGTGAAAGTGAAGTCGCTCAGTCGTATATGACTCTTAGACCCCATGGACTGCAGCCTACCAGGCCCCTCCGTCCGTGGGATTTTCCAGGCAAGAGTACTGGAGTGGGGTGCCATTATTTTCTATGTAATATGACATGAAAATAGTTCTGGTAATTTTAGTTCTGGTAATAGTAGTTCTGGTAATATGACATGAAAATAGAATTTCTGGTTTTCTTTGATGTTGCTCAGCTGCTCAGTCATGTCCGCCTCTTTGCAATCCCATGGACTGCAGCATGCTAGGCTTCCCTGTCCTTTACTATCTCCCAGATTTTGCTTGAACTCATGTCCATTGAGTCAGTAATACTATCCAACCATCTCATCCTCTGTTGTCCCCTTCTCCTCCTGCCTTCAATCTTTCCCAGCATCAAGGTCTTTTCCAATGAGTCGGCTCTTGCATCAGGTGGCCAAAAGCTTCAGCTTCTGCATCACTTTCCAATGAATATTCAAAGCTGGTTTTCTCTGCTTATAGCAATTCTGAGTATACCATCAAAGCCCATTGCACCCAGTATTAGTTTTCAAGTTTATTGTTTGGTCACTGTATTTGTAAATATTAATATTTCATGAATTTTATTCTTCTTAAAGGCCTTGCACAGAACAAGAGAAGAGCTAACAAAAAGAGGGAAGCTAGATGTATGAGAGAGAAGAATAAAAGATCAGATTCACTATAGGAAGTGAGGGACAAGGGGGTTCAAATGGAGGCATTACTTTGGATTAATGTATTATTTGACTTCAAAATTCATATTCAACAAATATTTACTGATCACCTACTATTTACTGGGCCCTTGTCAGACTCAGAACAAAACAGTGACTATTATAGAATGAATCCCAATCCTCATGAAGCTTAGAGTATAGCAAGAAATATGGACATGAAACCCATCATTACAAGTGTGATAAATGTTATGAAAGGAGAAACATATTTCTGGAGCTCCTTGCCTAAATCCTTTTTTCTACTTTAAGCATCTGTGAGCCCCAGGGTTTTCTCCTGTGTCCTTTTACAGTTTCACTCAAAACCTCTCTTAGGAATCTCACCTAAATCCAAAGTCACTCAGCCAGTATAGACTGTTTTTCAAACATGCATCTTTTGCTCTCTTTCTCTCCCAAGATTTAGACTGACAGCTGCCTGTTCTAACTTGACCCACTAAGGTCTGGTTGGCATTTCAGACTCAACTTGGCTGAAAATGAGCTCATTTTCCCCTCAAAATCTGTTTCTCCTAACATGTTGTACCTGATGTTAGTGACTGGCAATGTGCTCCACCCATTTCCCAAGTGAAAAGTCTAGACGTTTTTGAAGAACCCCCAGCTTCTTCAGCACCCATCTCTGATGACTGCATAGTTCTATCAATTGGATGTTTCCTCTTTCTCAGTGTCTTATTTCAGGCCACCATAACTTTTTGCCCGTATTACTGCTTTTACATTTTGTGTTAAATTATACAGGCAACTGGTAGAGTTTTTCATTTACTTATGTGTTTTTAGTTTTATTGCTTTTGATAAGAGACTCAACTTTATTCTTCCTACTTCTTGAAATTTATTAAAGGTTTCTTTGTGGTGTAATGTATAGTTAATTTTTGACAATGTCCTACTAGCGTTGAAAAATACATTCTTTGGTTTTTATAAAGTTTGATACTTGTCAATAGAGTAACAATTATGTTACCTTAGTAATTTATGTTATTTAGATCACTCCTATTTATACTTACCTTTTTTGTCCACTTAATCCTCTATGGACAGAGAGAGGGGCAAAATACAATTTTGACTATTAATAATTATCCTGTTGTGCTTATATCGATTGTATTTTGTACATGGGTGTCCATGCTTATTGGGCATCCCAGAAGGCTCAGTGGTAAAGAATCCTCCTGCCAATGCAGGAGATGCAAGAGACGCAGGTTCTATCCTGGGATCAGGAAGATCCCCTGGAAAAGGAAATGGCAGCCCACTCCAGTGTTGTTTCCTGGGGAATCCCATGGACAGAGGAGCCTGGCGGGTTACAGTCCATGGGGTCACAAAGAGTCAGACACGACTGAGTGAGCACACATGCGTGTCAATACTTATTCAGTTTCCTTGTGATTCAAGTTGTTTCTGTGATTTCTTTCTGTCTTTTTCTTCTCTCCAGCCAAAAAGCTCAGCCTCTGCAAGACCGCTTACCATGCAGAATCCAGCTCTTTGACTCTGCTTCACCAGTAGATCATTCCTGGGAGAGTAGCATGTTTGTGTGATTTCTCCTTCTTCCCTATTTTTTTTTTTTCTGGGTCCAGAGAAAGTCCTTCTGCCAGTCCATGCACACACCTGCCATCGTTATAAATAAGGTCTCGTTAGTGCTCCCCCTTAGGGAGTATCACCTGTTTTTGGAGGATATCGCTATGTGGCCTTGTTAGAGGTACAGCTGGACATGTCTTTCCCCTGGAGAGCCCCTCATCGTCACATTCACTGCATCTGGGAGCCTTTGTCTTATACCGTGGTCAAAGTTATATACAGTTTTGTTGAAATGGTGTTTGCGTTTCTATTTCTTTTTGTGGTTCAGGAGCAATTTTTGAAAGGAGAAACAAGTAGCATCTTTATTAATATTTCATTATGTAAAACGCCCAAATACCGTTGTTATTAGGCTGGCTTCTGAATCTGCAGACTTGTCCTTCTCCCATTCAACCTCAAAATGGCTTTCAGAGTATGCTTTCTCATTGAGATATCTGATAGGGCATGTTTTTGCCTAAGACCCTTCAGTGACTCTCTACCACCTGCAAGTTACAATTCAAACTCCTTAGCATGACACAGGATGTTCTTTATGATCTGACTCTTGTCAAAAATCTTTAAGCCTAATTTCCTCCCTTCACAACACACACATCATACTGAACTGTTTGCAGTTTTTCCAATTTCTTTGCCTTTGTATATTCTATTTGCTTGGCCAGGAATGGAAGCTTATACTCAGACCCAGCTGAAGCATTTCATTCCTTGGTTTCTGTCTCATTGTGAGATCTCATGTACAAGCCTTGATTGTGTACTCTGATAGCATCCAAATGTCCAAATGCCAGTTTACTTCTTTATTTCATTTTTACTATGTACCATGTCTTATTAAGTCTTGGATATAGAGTAGTGAGCAAAATAGACAAAAGTCCTGCCCTCAGGTTCTGTAAGATGATAATATATTGCGAGTGTTAGATTATCATTTTCTTCATTAGCATGTTAAATCCTTGAGTGCAGGTTTACGTTTTTAATCTTTTTGTCCAAAGTTCATGGACTAAAGAAGATGCTCAACAGATGTTTATCAAATGAACAAAAAATTAAGAGGGAGCCCAAGTTGTTTGCAGTAGTCCAGATGAGAGGATATCGGTTCCTAATTTCAAAGCAAGGAAAAAGTGTGCACATTTTTACACTTCTGACATGTAAGCATTGAGTTTTGGTGATGGAGGGGCTTTTAGCATGATCAAGGTTTCTAGATTGGACTACTAATGGAGGGAACATGGTAGGGCAAACAAGTCAGGAGTTGATTTTAGTTTTGGACTCTGCAGCATATTCGTAACTTTTAGCTGAAGCTGAATCATGAGAGTGAACATGTTGCATTCCAAAAGGGTGCTAGACCATATGCCCAAACTTTAAAGATATGTAAAAGATTCAGAAAGTGAAAGCAGGATTTTTATGGGGGAAGGATTTTTTTGGGGAAGAGCTGTAATATAAAGTTCCCCTCCTTGCTCCTCTCTCTACCTAGCATTGTAGTTGGGGATGGGAGCTACTTCTAAACTAAATACACAGTGAGAGGGGCTTCACTGGGACCACATGGAGAGCTTCCGTAAGTGCCCAGAAAATGGGGAACTTAGGGTTGCAGTGATTGACATGATCTTGAGGAAGTTGGAATAGCTCATACCCGCCAGCCAACCATTTGGGCACTGCATTTCCCTCTGATGGAGGGTCAGAGGTATTCCAGGGATGGTAACATGTGTAACCTTTGGTAGGAAAAGGCAGCCTTGGGTGTTTTGGAAAGAAATCCTGACCAAGAGAGCAGGCTCTTGGGCTAATGGCTTCCTAGTAAGAGGCTGTAGAGACTGAAGCCAAGGATGTCTGGGGCAGCCACGTGAAGGACAGCATTGCCTGTTATTACAAGAGTGCGGTTTGCAAGACCTAACAGAAGTGTTGGAAGAAGTCAGCAAAGTACACATGAGAGAAAGAGTCCACTGTGAGCATCTGCCAGGTCCAGGGGGTAACGAGATACCTCTTACAGTGACAGAGGTCATTGTATTTCCTATCCCTCTAACCCCTGCTGGACATACTCCGCTGGGAAAGGACGAAAAAGGCCCTGTTTTTCTAGGGCAAGTGACAGATGTATAGCCGTTCCCAGCTGGGGAAGAGGAATAGTTTCAGAGATCGAGTTTGGAGTCCTGAGTTCGATTGGTCTGAGATTCTTAATTTCTGAATCTTGATCATGTGATCTAAAAAATCTTGAAGACTTGAAGCTCCCATCAGAGACAGGGTAAGGGCTATCACCACCCACAGAGAAGGTGACAAGGGATGCCAACATAAAGCTGTCACAGGGTCATACCCCAGGAGTGCTCCTTGGTTAATGTACATTTAGGAACCTTTTAGCTTACAGAGGGTAGTTTAAATAATAGCATGGGATTGCTAGCAATGGGTTGTTGGATAAGGTAATGAGGGTCTACCTCAGAATCCCGAGGGTTACCAATATTAATAAGGAGGTGGAGGGAGAGGAATGTAGCGAGTAAGCAGACATTGCCACAGAGGTGGAAAGAGCTAAAAAGAGAGTTATGTTAATATCATGGAAATATGAAATCTGGAAGATACAGGTTCTAAGGAGCCTGAAGTTTATTCAGTTATAAATAATTGATGCTTATTTAATTACTAATACAAGTTAGGTACGAAGTAGATATTTATTTATAAAGAGAAAGTAAGTACCAAGACTCTTTGCGACCCCATGGACTGCAGCCTACCAGGGTCCTCTGTCCATGGGATTTTCCAGGCAAGAGTACTGGAGTGGGTTGCCATTGCCTTCTCTGCTCTCTAGCTGAGAAGGAAATAGTTCAGTCTTTCCTTTAAGATGGTTAATAAAACCTCAGTTTTTATTTTCAATGATTTATCATTGATTTAGAGATTTTTATTATGAATTTCAGTTTATTATTATTCATAATGGCAAATACATTTTTAGAATTATTAAATTTGGGAGGAATTCTTTCATATGTAAAGTTTATTTCACATGTGAAGACGAATATATCAGGGCATTTAAAGTATTCCTATGTACCTGCTGTGGCAATTTCAAAACATGGGCACAAGTTCTTTATCTCATCTCCCATTTAGAGGTAGAGTTATATGTTCCTTCCTTTTGAATCGGGGCAGGCTTTTGTATCTGTTTTATTCAATAGTGTACAGTGAAAATGAAGCTATGTCACTTCTGCCACTGGGTCAAAAAAGGTCATGCACTTCCCTGCTTGATTACAGGGAATACTTGATATTAGAGTCCTATTCCCCAGTGTTAGGAATCTGATTACGCAGAAGGCTCTGTGCTCTGGGGAAACTCACAAGACATGTGGTGAAGCGGTGCATGAGCTCTTCAACACTCTCAGATGAGTCCTGCTTTGAAATCATCCCATCTCAGGTAGACATACAATAAAGGAGCCTACAGATAATTCTAGCCCCTGCCATTTGAATCTTTCTATCTGAGCTCCCATGTATGGTGGAACAGAGAGCAGATATCCTTGCTGTGCCAGTTCATGGTCCTAATCCACATTAAAAAAACTCTTTTCTACTAGTAAGTTTTAAGATGATTTGTTACACAACAATGAATAACATGAAGAAATACCAATCTTAAACTGCTTGAATTGACATACATTTACCAGTTGGTTGTCAAAGTTTTCCTCATTGTAGTGGCATATTATTTTATGTTATTTTCCTTGAAATTAAGTTTTCCTGTTAAATTAGCAGGAAATTTAAAAAAAAAGAATACAGATGTGATTGAACAAGGACATTTCAGACTGGGGTAAGAACGTGAGCAAAGATGTGGCCTAGCAAAGATAGGGGATGAATTTGGATAGACAGTAGTGAACGCACAGGATGGCAGTGGGTGATAAAACTGGAAAATTGTGTTGAGGCCTGGAAAAGATGAGGAAAAGATGAGGGAAAAGGTATCACGTTTTAGCATGTGTCTGAGAATAGACTGTCAGATTCTGATGAGAAACAGGGAAAACTAAGTTAAAGAATAAGGGACCTGAAGATGGATCACAAAGGAATTGAAAAGTAATATTCTGTTTGGTTAAGATTAATATTAGAGTCAGATAATCTTTGGTTTAAATCCTATCCCTACCATTTACTAGTCTATGAAATCGGCATCAGTAACTAATTATACCTTAAACTGATTGCCAACCACAAAAATACATCCTTCTAAACCTAAACAAAATATGTTTCCAACTGAATTTCTCATTAGCTGGATCTCCAAAATGTTTGGTTATTCAGATGCCACCTAATATGAGGGGGATCTTTTGGAGGGGGAGTCAGTGTGGCTAGAGACAGTAATCTTAACTGAGGTTAAATAGCTCACTTTTTTGAGTAGGAAAACATACAATCATGTGAAAACCGTACTAGGGCTCCTCCCAGCGTGCTGCTACTCTGTAGTGTGGAGGGCCTTGAAGCTTATTCTTTGCTATCTCTGTGATCAGTCTACTTCTGCTAATAGAGGTGTGTGTTTTTAGAACTAGATGGTCTGAGACTTATGAAGGGGGTCTAGTAGAATGAATGGAGAAGGCAATGGCACCCCGCTCCAGTAATCTTGCCTGGAAAATCCCATGGATGGAGGAGCATGGTGGGCTGCAGTCCATGGGGTTGCTAAGAGTCGGACACGACTGAGCAACTTCACTTTGACTTTTCACTTTCATGCTCTGGAGAAGGAAATGGCAACCCACTCCAGTGATCTTGCCTGAAGAATCCCAGAGATGGGGGAGCCTGGTGGGCTGCCGTCTATGGGGTCGCACAGAGTTGGACATGACTGAAGTGACTTAGCAGCAGTAGAATGAAGACTGAAAACCGGTCATTGACTTTAGCAATTAAGAGTCCACTACTGAAATGTGAAAGTGGTTTCCATGAAAAGTAGTTGGGGTGTGAGCAAGGAAATCATTTTGGTGAAGATCTAAAAGTGAAGAGTTTTGTTGGATGAAATCCTGGAAATATCCTTCTGGACCTGGGGTTTAATTTTTTTCCTGGTTGAAGTCCCAGATAAGAAGTTCTCCTTAGATGGTCCTCTAAGTAGCAATAAGTTAGCAAAGCTTCTAGACTTAAAATTGTAACCAAATTTTCAGTTGTTATGATTGTGTAAGTATTCATTTAAATTTTGAACAAAGGAGAGTGAACCAACAGAGCACATCTGCAGCTAATAGGAACCAGAAAGGAAGCTCTTTGTCCTTCTCAGCAGCTGTTGTTATTCAGTCGCTCAGTCGTATCTGACTCTTTGCGACCCTATGGACTATAGCACACCATGCTTTTCTGCCCTTTGCCATCTCTTGGAATTTACTCAAACTCATGTCCATTGAGTTGGTGATGCCCCAACCATCTCATCCTCTGTCATCCCCTTCTCCTCCTGCCTTCAATCTTTCCCAGCATCAGGGTCTTTTCAAATGAGTCAGCTCTTTACAACAGGTGGCCAAAGTATTGGAGCTTCAGCATCAGTCCTTCCAATGAATATTCAGGACTGATTTCCTTTAGGGTTAATTGGTTTGAGCTCCTTGCAGTCCAAGGGACTCTCAAGAGTCTTGTTCAGCACCACAGTTCAAAGGCATCGGTTCTTCGGCACTCAGCCTTCTTTATTGTCCAACTCTCCCATCCGTACATGACTGCTGGAAAATCATAGCTTTGACTATATGGACCTTTGTTGGCAAAGTAATGTCTCTGCTTTTTAATACATTGTCTAGGTTTGTCATTGTTTCTTTTCCAAGGAGCAAGTGTCTTTTAATTTCATGGCTACTGTCACCCTCCACAGTGGTTTTGGAGCCCAAGAAAATAAAGTCTGTCACTGTTTACATTGTTTCCCCGTATATTTGCCATGAAGTGATGGGGCCGGATGCCATGATCTTCGTTTTTTGAATGTAGAGTTTTAAGCCAGTTTTTTCACTCTTCTGTTTCACTTTCATCAGGAGGCTCTTTAGTTCCTCTTCACTTTCTGCCATAAGGGTGGTGTCTTCTGCATATCTAAGGTTATTGACAATTCTCCTGGCAATCTTGATTCCAGCAGCTAATGCTGCAGTAACAGTCACTGCTGCTGCCCCTTCTGGGTGTGTGATGGAAGGGTCTGCTTTTGTCTGAATAGACACTAGGGGACCTCCAGAAGTCCTAGGCTCCTCCCCCTTACCCCTAGTAACATTCCTTGTTGTGAAGTCAATTTTGTCTGATATTAGTAGAGCTACTGTAGTTTTCTTATGAGTACCATCAGCATTTTATATCCTTTTCCATCCTTTAATTTTTTTCTAGAATGGTTGTATTTTTATGTTTATAGCGGGTTTCTAGGAGATAGCATACAGCCAAGTCTTTCTATTTTATCCAGTCTGACCATCTTTTTGTCTTTTAATTAGAAGGTTTAAGATTATTTAAATTTAATGTAATTATTAATATAATTTGGTTTAAGTTATCCACCTTGCTATTTGTTTTCTATATATCTCATCTCCATATGTTCTTTATTACTTCCCTCTTTTGATTTTTGATTTTCCATGTTTTTAATACTCTTTTAATTCCCATTTTCATATTAACTGTATCTTGATTTATTTTAAAGCAGTTTCTCTCAGATTTATAATAGACATCTTTAACTTACTAGTTTTCCTTCAAAAATACTAAATCAATTTATATATTATGCAGGAAGTTTATAACTGTATATAGGCATATCTCATTTTATTTCCCCTTGCTTCATTGTACTTTGTAGATAATGCCTGTATTTATTAAAGCAAATTGATGGTTTCTGATAGCCCTGCTTCAAGCAAGTATATTGGTGCAATTTTCCAATAGCATTTGCTTGCTTTGTGTCTCTGTACCACGTTTTGGTAATTCTCAGACTTTTCAAACTTCTTCATTAGTATATTTGTTATGGTGTGACTAATGATCTTTGATGTTATTATTGCAAGATAATTACAACTCCCTGAAGGCTCAGATGATGGTTAGCATTTTTTTAACACTAGAGTATTTTAAAGTATGTGCATTCTCTTTTGCAGACATAATGGTTTTGCACACATAACATACTACAATATAGTGAAAACATAATTTTATATGCATTAGGAAATTAAAAAATTCATGTGACTCACTTTATTGCAGTATCTGCTTTATTGCAATAGTCTGGGACTGAACCTGCAGTATCTCCAAGTATTTTATTTCCCTTCCTATCTTTTGTGCTACTATTCTAATAGTTTTATTTCCATATATCTTATAAACAACACAGTACATTATTTTTTCCTTAAATAATCATTTTAACTTTTAAGGAAATTTTTTAAAATGAGAAATGTCTTTTTATACTTACATATTTATCATTTCTGGCATCCTTCATTCACCTACACAGACATGAGTTTCTATCTGATATCATCTTCCTATTGCCTGAAAAACTTCCTTTAACAATTACTTGCAGTGAGAGTTCTCTAGTAAGAAGTTCTCTCAAATGACTTTGCTGAGTATAGGACTCTAGGTTGAATCTACCACCTGCCCTGGCTCTGCACTTTAAAGATGCCCTTCTATTGTCTTCTAGCTTGCTTAGTTTGCAACAAGAATTCTGTAATTATTTTCATTTTTGATTCTCTGTATGTAATACGCCCCTTTCCCCCTCTGCTACTTTAAGATTGTCTCTTTATGTCTGCTTTTCAACAATTTGATCATGTGGCTTGATGGTTTTATTTGTGCTTATCCTGTTTAGGAGTTGTTGAGTTCTAGAAATTTTGCGTTTCTAGATTTCATTAAATTAGAAAATAGTGTATAGCCATTCGTCTTTCATCTATTCCACCCCTCTCCTACTTTGTTGTGTAATTGTGTTTCCGGATGTACATAGATTAGAACAGTTGATATTGTTGTTCAGGAAACTAACTTTGGCTTTCCCCACTACCTTCCTTTTCTAGTCTTTCTTCCTCTGTGGATTTCACTTGGATAGTTTCTATTGTTTCTTCTTCAAGTTTATTCATCTTTTGTTCATCTGTGTCTATTTTTTTTTTTTGTTTTAGATACTGTACTTTTTATATCTAGAAGTTCTATTCATGTTTCATTTGTTTGCATATTGTAGCCATAATTTCTTTTAAATCTTTGAAAGTATTGAAACTAGCCATTTTAACTGTGTTTGCTAATTCTGTCATCTCTTTCATGTCTGCTTATGTTTCTGTTGATTTTTTTCATATGTCTAGAAGTTCTTTTTCCATGTCTAAAAATGTTTTTCTTTGGATGCCAGACATTGTGGAGTCTTGTTGTTGACTGCTTAATTTTCTTGTGACCTTTAAATATTTTTTTATTGAACTATAGATTAATAGTGTTAATTTCTTTTATGTAGCAGTGATTCAGTTATATATATATATCGCTATATATATATTCACATTCTTTTACATTATGGTTTATCACGGGATATTGAATATAGTTCCCTGTGTTATGCAATATAACCCTGTTGTTTATGCATACTATGTATAAATTTGCCTCTGCTAATCTCAAACTTACAATCCTTCCCTCCCCCACCCTCCTTCTCCCTTGACAACCACAGGTCTGTTCTCTGTGAGTCTAGAGTCTATTTTTATTTTGTAGATATGTTGATTTGTGTCATATTTTAGATTCCACATATGTGATATCATATGGTGTTTGTCTTTATCTTTCTGACTTTGCTTATGATAATCTCTAGGTCCATCCCTGCTGCTGCATATGGCATTATTTCATTTTTTGACTGTTAAGTAGTATTCTATTGTGTATATATACTGCATCTTCTTTATTCATTCACCTGTTGATGGACATTTGGGTTGTTTCCATGTTTTGACTATTGTAAATAATACTGCTATGAATATTGGGGTGCATTCATGTTTTCAAATTATAGTTTTGTCTGGACATATGCCTAGGAGTGGGATTGCTGGATCATATGGCAGCTCTATTTTTAGTTTTTTGAGGAAGCGCCACGCTAGTCTCCATAGTGGCTGCACCAGTTTACATTCCTATCAAGGACATAAGACGATTCCCTTTTCTCCTCACCCTCTCCAGCATTTGTTATATTTAGGCATTTTAATGATGACCATTCTGTGGTCTTTAAATACTGTTGGACTTTGTTCTGGCTGACAGGATACCTGTGGATTCTGTTGATTCCTTCAAGGGTTGCTTTTAAAGTCTTTAGGGCAAGTATGAAGTAGACTTTATTCTGTGGCTAGTTAAGCCCTTCTATTGAGGTGTAATCTTTGGGATGTCTACTCAATTCCCATGTATGTAATGAGGTCTCTTCACTCTGAATTGTGGAATTCTTCATGATGACCATCAGTCTGGTAGGCACCAAAATGTGTTTCTCAGTCAAAGTCTTAGGGAACTCTTAATTAGATTTCTAGAACTTTAAAATTTCTCTATTCTATCCTCTACATTTTAGATATTTTAGCTTCTCTGAACTCTGATTTGTCTCCTTAATTCAGCAAGACTCTCATGCCTTGTTTGCATTCTGCCATCCTAGTCTATGGTCTGAAAATTGTCCCCAGTCAAAATACGGAAAATTGTAAGATCACCTCCTTTGTTTCCCTTTTCTAAGGAATCAGAATCCTACATTGTCATCCTTGTTTGAAAACAGTTGTTTCACTATTTTGTCTAACTTTCTAGTTATTTATGATGAAGGTGTAATAATTCTTAACCCTATTACTCCCTAAAGACTATAATGGAGGAGGATGCAGTGATTTTATCAAATGTTTAAAAGTGGTAGCAATTTGTGAAAGTAAAGTAAAATATAGGATTGAAAGTGAAGTCACTCAGTCATGTCTGACTCTTTGTGACCCCATGGACTGTAGCCTACTGGGCTCTCCCATCCATGAGATTTTCTGGGCAAGGGTACTGGAGTGGGTTGCCGTTTCCTTCTCCAGAGGATCTTCCCGACCCAGGGATTGAACCCAGGTCTCCCGCATTGCAGGCAGATGCTTTACCCTCTGAGCCACTAGGGAAGCCCTAAGCTATATACATTGAGTGACCTGATCTTATAAATGTATACCCAGTGATTAAAATAAAATTATTCAAAAAGAAATGATGATATTCTATGATATAATGTAATTATACTATTAAATTCCTCCTAATAGGGCCGGAATCTATATAATTTTTAATATAGCATTTGTGCACAGACTTGTTTCTTCCTAATAGTACTGAATTTCTGGCAAGTGATTGAACAAAACAAGGACATTAAGAACATTTATTTTTTAGACATTTTATTTTTTAAGAGAACCAGCAAAATTATAACAGTTAAAAAAAAAAAAAAACAGATTGCATGGCATTTCCTTACATTTAGTACTCTGTGTGTGTAATCATATGAGTTTGCAGGCTTTTCAGGATCCTTTCTGTAATTAGGGGTTGTAAATGCCTTAATCTGATATTTAAAAACAGTAGATGATAAATCCAACCATGAGTTTTTAGTATTAAATATTTTACTCCTTATAGTCTCATGGAAAATTTGAATATTAAAGGTAAAAATTACTCATATTTTTATGCTATTATAGTCCACTGCCTTGTCATTATTGATCTTTTCAGATATTTTTAACAACATCTAGCATTATTTAATGACCAGTTAATTGGGATCTTGTGTTTCCAGCTATACTTTCTTCCTTCAGCAAATATGGCTTTCTAACTCAGGGCATATACTTTTGTTTTATGGGCCTGAACAAGCCCATAGACATAATATTTCAACTTGTGCATGGTTGGCACATATAGTGTTTTTTCCACCCCCAAAGCAATTCTGACTTGTAACAGTGTTTTAGAGCTGCCCACTTTATGTGGAGCATCATTTCTCCACGTTGTCATTCTCATAATAGCTCCCCATTCTAGCCGTTAATGTTCACTTTTTTCATCCAGGAGGTGTATTTGTGGCCTTAGGCCTGTCCCCTTCATGCCTTTACGATATGTGCATGATCCCTGGTCTAGAGTAAGAGAGAGAGCTAGATGGAGAATGAGACCATTAAAAGGACTGAAAAGTAGTCCTTTCCTAGGTTTACACATGGTTCCTGTTTCATCTCAGATTATGGATTTAATATTCTTAATTCTTAAAGAAGAAGAATGAAGCAGTTGTATTTGTCTGAACTTAGTACTTATTTCTCCAAGAGACTGGAACTGAATAAGGGAACAGATAGACCTGCATTCTTCAACTCATGGAAGAATTAATAAAAAAGGAAGTTAGTAAAAGGCATCTTTCTATGGGAAAAGAGGCTGGAGGGTAGAGAAGACCTATTTTCTTTTTCTCTTCCATCAGTTGGGGGCAAAAACTTGCTGTTCCCTTAAGCTTTAAATTAAGTTTAAATTTAAGTTCTTGCCTTGGTCATGGCAAGACATTTACCTAGAGAAAAATCTGTTAGTACCATAGCTAGTGATTCAATATGCACAGAAATTACTATAGAGAACATAGGTTCCCTTTTAATGAATATACATGGGCAATAGGTAAAAGCAAAGTATGTGAAATGATATACAGTATTTTATTTTACATTTACCTCAGAATAAGAGGAAACTAGGAAGGCTCAGAAAAATTTTGTTCTTAGATTGCTCATTTCTTTCTCCATTAATTTGTATTTCCTTTGAGCGAAGTGGATAACTTTGCATTATGAAACATACTGTGTTTGCAGAAGCGGTACTGTATGTTGGCCCATCTGGTGGGGGAACTTGTTCCCTTTTGTACAAAACCTTGCCTGTGTCTTATGACATCATTCCTTATAAAGGTAGAGATAGATTATTGTGCACATATAACATAATGAATTTATATGAGATATAGTGACTGTCCCATGAGTGAGGGAACAAGACATAATTTGGAGTTGGAGCCTAGAGTGATTTATGAAGGTCATTGTCTTACAAGTTCAGATGCTTTCCATATGGCGTTGGAGAAACCCCCTTATGTACTGTATGTATAAAACATATGTAGCAAATTAGTTTCACTTACATTTTTTCCCCTAAATATGTTTTGGTTTAAAAATGACAGTGTCTTTTGTTTATCTGTAAAATGCTGTATCTTTTTTTTTTTTTTTCTAAGAGAGGGATTATTTGTTAATAAGAAATGAGAGTTTTTAAACGAGGCTGACAGAATCAAGTGTGAGCCCCTTTGACACTGGGCCTTACTGTGGCTTGGGTGCCAAAGTTTCCCATCTCATTGGATTTATGGCTTAACTTCTGTATCACGCTTAACTTGAGTGTGCTCAGCAATGTGACCTTGTCTGGGAAGAGGAAAAATGGATGGTTCATTTTCCAGCTGTAGTGTATTATATTTCCATCTAATTGCATTTTCAAATAGATGTGAAGATGCAACTACTTCCACTTAAAAGGAAATTGCTCTACTTAAAGAAACATGGAGAATGGATTAGGAATAATAATCAGAATAGAAAGTATTTTATACCTAAAAGAATAAGCTTTTGTTTGACCTAAGCAGCAATCCTATTGATGGATTTGGTTTTTCTTTTTCTTTTTTTTTGTCTCATTGTTTTAGTTGTGAAGATTTAAAGGGTGCATGCCCTCAGACTCTTGTCCAGTTTTTTCTAAACCTTTAGGAGTTGTCTGATTTTATAACCTTTCACCCACTAAAATCTAGAGTCTACATATTCCTTTTTAATATTAAAAAACATGAGTGCTTTTCCAAATTTCATATTTTATTTGAAAAAAATTGTAATGCAATTTGAAAATCTGGAAACTCACTGGGTTGTGACAAAAACAAGACTGGAAATCATTGGAGCTTTAACCTCAAAGCAAGAGACTACCTAAACATTTTTGTTGGAGAAAAGTTTCTTATTAAACACATGTCTGGCTAGATGTGTATATGTAGTTGGTCTGTATCTCACTTACGGTATCCATAAAAACTGAAATATTCAGCTAGGATTATAGACTATTCACAGTTGTACAGTTTCTAAATCACATGTTACAGTAGTATAATAATTGCTTCTTGGTTTACAAATACTGATAAGTGTGCTTGGAAAATATTCTTAGAAGATAAAAATAAAATCTAGGAATATATGGCTTTCTTTTTAGTTGGACCAGAGCAAAGTACCTAGAAAATCATTAACCAGGATGAGGGAGATATTAGGATATGAACAGAGTTTTTTAGCTTTTGATCTCCAGATTTAACTCAAAATGAACAGGTATTTGTGTAAGCATATATATATTTGTATATGCAATAATACATTCAAATTCAGCAATAATATAATTTATAATTAAGGGATTAAAATACATCAGTAGTTCATCTTGGCAGAATGTCTACAAGCTCCCATCCAGTGCCACCAAAGCCTGATAACTGTATCTTAATTTCTATGCAACAGTTGGTGTCTGTGCACCAGAATGTGTGAGCTATCCGCTTATCTTTGGAGGAAGAAAGAACTGCTCCAGTGAGGTTTTAAGAGCTGCTTTGACAACTAGCTTCATAGATAATACTTTTCCTGTAGATAAAGAAGGGGTACTGGTCTATGCAACTGTCAATTTAGCTCTTTCAGAATCACCACGATCATTTGCTATAATGAAAATTTCCCTCCATGTAGGTGGGCACATTTTGATCTCAGTGTAAATCTTCCTCTGTCTTCATTCTTCTCACAGACAGCGCATGCAGTTGTGCACGCTGTTTCCTCAGCAAAGGCGTGTGCAGCTACCGTAGTGTGATTTGGGTGTGAGGATGTTGCACAGTAGCAGGTCCTCTGGATGTCTTTCTCCTTGTTCTCCGTGTTATAGTTGTGTGTGCCGCATTCCTTAACAGATTTCCATGGGATCCTGGTTGGCTTTGGAGACTGAGGAAAGAAGATAGAACTCAGTGAAGCCTGAACATCTGTTAGAGTCATGAATGGCTTCGGGGATGAGCTCATCAGCAGGTAGGTCAACTAACTACTCAACCCAGCTATCATCAGCCAGATTCACTACTGTTGCCCCGTTGAGAATCCCTAATGTGTCCCAGGGGACATGAGATTAGCTAGTCATCCGAAGAGCTAATTTCCTCCTGTCTTGCGGTGGGGGTGGGGTTGAGAATGTGGAAGAAAAGGGAACGTGAAAAGCCATTGCTGGAGATGTATTTGAGTAACGCACACCATGACGTGTAAAAGAAAACAAACTAAGTAGGGATCAACAAGCCTTCACTCTGGTTTGTCCTCCAGAGACAAGACTCACTACATCTTGAAGGAGGATGTTAACCTAGATTCTATTTCTATCTTTGAACACTATTTCTCAACCTAGGCTCACAGAGAATCCTAGTGGCCCACTCAACATAGTGGGCCCACTCAACATGGTTTATCACTAAAAGGGGTGATAAATTACTTTTCTCTAATTCACAAATAAACAAAAAAGGGACAAAAGGAAAATACATGAAACAAACTGACATCATGCCTGGCATCTTCTTAATACTACTGTTTTACTCCATAAATTTAGTCCTAATTATTTCTAATTAGGTCTACATTTGTTAAACTCTACTGTTTGGTAGGCAGAGCACTAGGTTGGAAATATGTACAGGAATCATACACATATCCTGTCTTTAATCATCTTCTAGTTCAGTGGAACAAACAGCACAGATAATTTCATTTTGTTGGGGAGCAGTAGCAGATGAACCAGAAACAAATAACTACGAATTGAGTAGTTAAGTTTTCAAATTAGATTTGAAATTAAGTTTTCAAATTAGATTTGAAATTAAGTTTTCAAATTAGATTTTCTTGAATGTTTTTGAAGATGCGATGATTTATATACATGTAGTGTAAACTATATTTTCCATCAATTAAGTGTTTTCCTAATTTTTGTGATGGCAGTAAATGATGGTATGGGGGAGGTGTACCAGCTGTAAAACTCTGCTCAGGAGCAGAGTGAATTTCTGAGTTTCACCTTCTTCATCTGCATTACTAGGGTGATAATGCTTTCTTTGCAGGATTGTTGAGGAAGAAACTGCATGTAAAGTGCCAGCACTTGCTTGCAGATGTAGAAATCTTCTTTGCTACATCTCAAGTGAGTGTTATTATATTAACACTTTTGGATAGCCTAGTGATGAGGAATAAATTTTCTGGTGACCAAATAGTAATGATTAGAAATAAGGAGGGACTCAAATGCCAGTAATTATAGGTTGAGCTATAATGTGGGGCCGTATTATTGCTAGGGAACTTCTCAACTCTCAACTTTCAACCTAAAAGTTCTCAAACCTGTGGTGATTGATATATCACTATTTTATCCTCCTTATGATTACTTCCTCTGTGTATTGTCTCGTGATATTACGGAATGAGTTAGAAAGTGCTATAGGGGTCATCTTGTGCTGCTTCCTCCATTTTGGAATTGAGAATGGGCGGCCCCAGTCTTTCTGTTCATTAGTGATAGGCCTAGGAGAACTCACGTGTGTTGAGATCACATCTTTTCTCTGTCCCACCTGGCCTCCTAACTGTGCTTTCTGCAGGTGACTTCCTGGTCGTTCGTGTGCACACACTTTTCTGCAGTCTCCCTGGTGCCTTACACATCGGGCTTCTGGGTGACATTGATAATATTACTCTGGTTGGTTACTCTATATTTCCTTTCCCCAGAACTTATTTTCTTTATTTTTCAAATCAGTGTCAAATATTTGACAGATGTTTTCCAAAGTGGCCTTTTATTGCTTACTTAGAGTGAAAATATTAATGCTTGAAGCAAAACTGTGTTCATGTTTTCAGTAGACTCATTCCCCCACTCTCCTGCCCTTAACAGCTGGCTTTGTTTCTTCCAGTCCTCAACTTTTAAAAGCATGTTCCTTTGCACTTGTTTTGTGTTAATATGTTTCAGAAATGTTCATTAAGTGGATCAATTTTTCCACCCCTTTCAACACTAGAAAACAAAACAAGTTGAATCATGTCAAAAACAAATAGTCTACAGGGATGAAATAAGTATCATGGTCTTTCTGGATATAATTTAAAATTTTGAGGCCATATCATTTTGTGAATTCTGTAGAGACTAGTTAAATACCACTAGGGAGGAAAAGTTTGTTATATAGAAAAGCAAATACATTTTTTTTTATAGCTTTGAATCCCTGAGCTTTGAAGAATTTATTATGAAAGTGACCCAGTGATACATAGACTGGAATTTTTATACTATGTTGTCAGGTTATGAATAAAATACCCTGTTATATTTTATAAGACAAAAGCATTTTAAGATTTATTGCTTTTAAAATACATAATAAGCTTTATACCAATATATGATATGGATTCCCTCACAACATATATTGTTGCTATATAATTAAACATATTTTGGTGTGTAGGATGTTTGTAACCTCAGTATTAAAAAATATCTCATTGCCCAGATATGGCTGCTCATTAAGCATTTCTTGAGGGACAAAGAATTGTCTAGAAATTGCCTCAGAAATCACATGAGGATTTTGGATCAAGATGGAGAAGTGAGAGGATGTGGGGCCCACAGACCTGTCAAAAATACACCTACATGAGGATCAATTCTTATTGAAAACTAACTGGTGGAGGGACTCCTGTACAACCAAGGCTGTAAGAAAGATACTTATATGATCGGCTCGGAAGGAGGGAAAATCAATCAGATTAGGATGTCTGCCCCTGAGGGGACTCAGAAGAAAGGGAGAATATGTTGGCAGACACCAGCCCTGGGGAGTGACTGATTTAAGCTGCAGATGGGATGCCCCAATCCCAAGGTCCTACCCGGAGAAGACACACCCTTGGGAGGACTGCTGAGATCAGCAGAGGGGCTGTGGGAAGCTTGGACTGCACTTGTGAGGTGCACGTGTGCGATGGCTTGCACAAAAAGTAGGACAGAGAGGGGTCTGCCCTGGTGGCTGGTGGGTTTCCCACGACTGTCTCTCCCTAGCCGCAGCTGAGCCAAGGCTCTGGCCCCGCTCCCTCTGTGTCACAGCATGGACCTGGATCTGAGAAAACCGTAACAGGGGCGAAGATGACCACGGGGCACAGGGACCATCTGGTCCTGAACGGAAAGCCTGCTAAAGCCCCCACTGTTTCATCACACCTCACCTCTGGGGCAAGAGTCGAGTGTGGAGAGAGGGTAAAGCACACCTTTCCTGGTGGCTCAGATGATAAAGAATCTGCCTGCAGTGCAGGAGACACAGCTTTGATCCCTGGATTGGGCAGATCCCCTGGAGAAGGGGAGAAAGAAATGGCAATCCACTCCAGTACTGTCTGGGAAATCCCTTGGAGAGAGGAGCCTGGAGGGCTGTAGTCCACGGGGTCACAATGAGTCACTTTGTGTATTAGGGCTTCCCTTGTGGTTCAGTTGGGAAAGAATCTGCCTGCCATGCAGGAGACCTGGGTCGGGAAGATCCCCTGGAGAAGGGAATGGCAACCCACTGCAATATTCTTTGGAGAATTCCATGGACAGGGAATCCTGGTGGGCTACAGTCCATGGGGTTTCAAAGAGTTAGACACCACTAAGCAACTAACACGACAACAGCAAAGAGAAGGGAGCCAGCTTGGGCTGATGCTTGGGGCTTTTTGTTCCAGCAACTTAGGATCAGACCCTACCCCCAACCGGACTGTGGCAGCCACTGAGCAGAGAGGATGTCCTGCCATATCAGGTGCCAGCTTTTGCTTCACTCTATCCAGGCGGTAGCTGCCAGTATATCTAAAGAAAGACTTAATTTCAATCAACATCAAATCCAGCTCTCCCACCAAAGGCCTGGGCACACACAGTCTGTACTGGGATGCTCCCGCATAAAGTTGCCTGTTCAAGACTGCAGTAGGTTTCATCTGAAATTCATAAAGTTAAACAAAATGAAAAGGCAAAGGAACTACTCTGAATTGAAAGAACAAGAAAAAATAGGAAAAAAAAAAAAGAAACAATTTACCAGATAAAGAATTCAAAGCATCAGTAATAAAATGATAACTGAATTAGGCAAAAGAGTTGATGTACACGGTAAACTCTTTAATAAGGAATTAGAAAATATAAAAAAGACCCAATAAGAAGGAATTCAGTAGCTGAAATAACACAATAGAAGGAATGAATAGCAGACCAAGTTCTACAGAAGAATTCATACGTGATCTGGGAGACAGAATAATAGAAATCACACAGTTGAAATAGACAGACAAAAACAAAACATTAGCAACATACAAGCTCTCTGATATAACATTAAAATTGCCAGTGTTTGCATTATAGAGGTTCCAGAAGGAGGAGAGAGAGAAAGGTATTAAAAACATATTTGAAGAAATGATGGCTGAAAATTTCCCAAACCTAAAGAAGGAAATAAATATCCAGATACAGGAAGCACAGAGGAACCCAAAGAGACCCACACTGTGACATATCATAATTAAAATGACCAAAGCTAAGATAAACAGACTTTTAAAGGTAGCAAGAGAAGAGCAAAGAGTCATGTACAAGGGAATCCCCGTAAAGCCATCAGCTGATTTCTCTGCAGAAACCTTGCAGGCCAGAGAGAGTGACATAATAGGATCAAAGTGTACTTTGCTTAGGATGTGATTAGATGGTGTGATTTAACAAGAGGAACAAGGGCTAGAACATAGGATCTGCATTTTATCCTGGGCTGTGTGGTTTGGTGGAATGGCCTAACCTCCTTGAATCTTGATTCTCATCTCTAAGATGGGGATAATACCATCACCTTCCTCACAGAGTGGCTGAACGGATCAGGTGAAATAATGTGAGTCCTGTATAGTCTCTGCCATACTAAGATGATGTTGTTCAGTCATAAAGTCGTGTCTGACTCTTTGTGACCCCATGGACTGCAGCACACCAGGCTTCCCTGTCCTTCACTGTCTCCTGGAGTTTGATCAAACTCATGTCCATTGAGTCAATGATGCCATCCAGCCATCTCATCCTCTGTCACCCCCTTCTCCTCCTGCCTTCAGTCTTTCCCAACATCAGGGTCTTTTCCAATGAGTCAACTCTTCACATCAGGGGGCCAGATTATTGGAGCTTCAGCATCAGTCCTTCTAATAAATATTCAGAGTTGATTTTCTTTAGGATTGACTGGTTTGATCTCCTAGCAGTCCAAGGGACTCTCAAAAGTCTTCTCCAACACCACAATTTGAAAACATCAATTCTTCGGTGCTACAAAGATGTAAGCCTCTATTATCACTGGTAGTACAGAATTGGCAGACTTGGCTTCTTCCTTAAGTTTTTTATGTTGTTTTTGTTTACCTTAGCATTCTGTCTGCTCTGTTGTTGCTATAGTGGCTGCTTTAGTTGGAAGAGCTGAGTTCCTTTATGGTGTCTTCTTTGTCTTAGTTCTTTGTAACCTTTCCTTCATGTCAATTGAGGATATCCTTGAAATAGGTCCTTAGCCTCTGAGTTGAAAAGTTTTTCCAAGGGCCCACTCTTTTAGTCAATTAAAGACAGCTGTAGTGATGTCCTCCACAGTCTTCCATTTCACATAGAATGGAGCCCAGACTACCTTCTGTGGCCCACAAGATCCCTGCATGATTTCCCTGGCCTCTGCCTGCTGTTCACGTCATCTTCTACCACTTTCCCTCTTGATCTTTTTGCTATGGACATGCTGGCTTTTCTATTCCTCCAGTAAGCCTAATGCATTCCTGTGTAGTGCATTGGCATGAATGGTTTCTTCTGTTCAGATATCTGTCTTCTGTTCTTCCTCCCCTTCAGATTTTCTCATCACTTCTTATATAGATTTTCTCAATAACTTCTTGTTATTCTGGTCTCAGCTCAAATGACCCTATTCTCAACCATTTTCAAGCCTCAAAGAAGGCTAAAATGGTCCCTTCCCTGACTCTCTGTCACATGACTTGCTTTGTCAGTACTTAAAAATCTTCTTTTCATTTATCTGTTCACTTATGTGGTTTTCCCACCATTCACTAGAACGTAAGCTTCATCATGAGGGCAGGGACCTTTCTTGTATTGTTCGAAGCTAGATATCCAAGCATCTTAGAAGAATTTCTACTGTGATGTAGCACTTCATAATTCTTGCAGAATGGGTGAATTAATGAATAGCAGTATCTCCATTAAAAAAGAAAATAATATTAAAGTTTAAACCAGCTTGCAAGTAAATGACTCAATGCAATTATGCTTATTTCCCTTTTGTGAAACCATTTTATTTTTAACTCAGCATTTCGGTCAAAGGTTGTCTTCAGTTCAGTTCAGTCGATCTGTGGTGTCCAACTCTTTGTGACCCCATGGACTGCAGTAAACCAGGCTTCCCTGTCCATCACCAACTCCCAGAGTTTACTCAAACTCATGTCCATAGAGTCAGCAATGCCATCCAACCATCTCATCCTCTGTCGTCCCCTTTTCCTACTGCCCTCAATCTTTCCCAGCATCAGGGTCTTTTCAAATGAGTCAGCTCTTCACATCAGGTGGCCAAAGTATTGAAGTTTCAGCTTCAGCATCAGTCCTTCCAATGAACAGCCAGGACTGATCTCCTTTAGGATGGACTGGTTGGATCTTGCAGTCCAGGGGACTCTCAAGAGTCTTCTTCAACACCACAGTTCAAAAGCATCAATTCTTTAGTGCTCAGCTTTCTTTATAGTCCAACTCTCACATCCATACATGACTACTGGAAAAACTATAGTCTTGACTAGATGGACTTTTGTTGGCAAAGTAATGTCTCTGCTTGTTAATATGCTATCTAGGTTGGTCATAACTTTTCTTCCAAGGATCAAGGGTCTTTTAATTTCATGGCTGCAGTCACCATCTGCAGTGATTTTGGAGCCCCCCCAAATAAAGTCTGCCACTGTCTCCCCATCTATTTACCATGAAGTGATGGGACCAGATGCCGTGATCTTAGTTTTCTGAATGTTGAGCTTTAAGCCAACTTCTCCCCTCTCCTCTTTCACTTTCATCAAGAGGCTCTTTAGTTCTTCTTCACTTTCTGCCATAAGGGTGGTGTCATCTGCATATCTGAGGTTATTGATATTTCTCCCTGCAATCTTCATTCCAGCTGTGCTTCATCCAGCCCAGCATTTCTCATGATGTACTCTGCATATGAGTTAAATAAGCAGGGTGACAATATACAGCCTTGACATACTCCTTTTCCTATTTGGAACCAGTCTGTTGTTCCATGTCCAGTTCTAACTGTTGCTTCTTGACCTGCATACAGGTTTCTCAAGAGGCAGGTCAGGTGGTCTGGTATTCCCATCTCTTTCAGAGTTTTCCACAGTTTATTGTAATCCACACAGTCAACGACTTTGGCGTAGTCAATAAAGCAGAAATAGATGTTTGTCTGGAACTCTGTTGCTTTCTTGATGATCCAGCGGATGATGGCAATTTGATCTCTGTTTCCTCTGCCTTTTCTAAAACCAGCTTGAACAACTGGAAGTTCATGGTTCACATATTATTGAGGCCTGGCTTGGAGAATTTTGAGCATTACTTTGCTAATGTGTGAAATGAGTGCAATTGTGCGGTACTTTGAGCATTCTTTGACATTGCCCTTCTTTGGGGTTGGAATGAAAACTGACCTTTTCCAGTCCTGTGGCCACTGCTGAGTTTTTCAAATTTACTGGCATATTGAGTGCATCACTTTCATAGCATCCTCTTTTAGGATTTGAAATAGCTAAACTGGAATTCCATCACCTCCACTAGCTTTGTTTGCAGTGATGCTTCCTAAGGCCCACTTGATTTCACATTCCAGGATGTCTGGTTCTAGGTGAGTGATCACACCATCATGGTTATCTGGGTCATGAAGATTTTTTTTGTAGAGTTCGTCTGTGTATTCTTGTCACCTCTTCTTAATATCTTCTGCTTTTGTTAGCTCCATACCATTTCTGTCCTTTATTGAGCCCATCTTTGCATGTAATATTCCCCTGGTATCTCCAATTTTCTTGAAGGGATATCTAGGTTGTCTTGAAAGTGCAAGTGCAAGTGAAGTCGCTCAGTCGTGTCTGACTCGTTGCAACCCTATGGACTGTAACCTATCAGGCTCCTCCGTCCATGGGATTTTCCAGGCCAGAATACCGGAGTTGGTTGCTATTTCCTTCTCCAGAGGATCTTCCCAAACCAGGGATCGAACCTGGGTCTCCCTCATTGTAGGCAGACACTTTACCATCTGAGGCACCAGGGAGGTCTTAGTTATCTTTTATTTCAGTACAGACCACCCTATAATTTGGTGATGCTTCTGCTGGGACCTTGGAAGGAGTGGAGCTGGAGCATCCAGTCTAGCTTCAGGCATTGCCTCACGTGGCCTCCTCGCTCTGTTTGAGAAGTTGGACTGCTCATTTAATGGCTCTATTCTAAGAGTAATCAGAGTGAACTAAAGCATGAACCATGATTTATTACAGCACACCATTACTTCTGCTGCATCCTATTGGTCAGACTAGTCAGAATCAACCTAGATTCAGGAGGGAGAGAAATAGGTAAATGAGAAGAGTGGCAGGGAAGGTAGAAATATCTGTACTTCACCACAGGAGTGGTGTTTTCCTAACAGAGTAAATAAAAACATTTTTTCTTGCATATTATCTGCAGTATGCTAGACATTGGGAATAGAAGAGATTCCCAGTTAGTGGCTCAGTTGGTAAAGAATCTGCTTGCAATGCAGGAGACCATCTGCAGTGCAGGAGACCTGGGTTCAATCCCTGGGTTTCGAAGATTCCCTGGAGAAATAAATGGCAACCCATTCCAATATTCCTTCCTGGGAAATCCCATGGACAGAAGAGCCTCGTGGGCTACAGTCCGTGGAGTCACAAGAGTTGGACACGACTTAGCGACTAAACCACCAGGGTTTGAAGTCTTTTAAGAGATATGGTGTTTCATTGATGGCCAGTGTGTTTTCTGAGGCTTGACAGTTACTGATAAGTTTGCATTTCTTGGCTGAAAGAAATTGGTATCTGGGTTTCCTCAATCTATATAGTGTTCATGTAGTATATTATAAAAATAAAAATAATCCATTCTTCTATCCTGGGAAATTAGGGATTTAGATATCTTTGTGGGATTTTGATGAATCTTAAAAACAATGTTTGTATAAGTTTAAATTATCTGTCTAAATATAATAGAATCCTACAGTTCACTGATTGACATGATTTTAATCAGTAGCTTCAGCTTTTCTCTCTTATCAAATCACGGATAAGAGCTGCTAAGTAGTCCCAAGAGGACTGATTCAGTTTTTTTCCCTTTCCTGCCTATTTTGTGGTGTAGGTGCAGAGGCACAGTGTGAGGACAGGTAGGCAGAGAGCAGGAGAAAGGAGAGGGGCCAGAGACCTAGCTCAGTAATTGTTGTTGTTCAGTCACTAAGTCATGTCCGACTCTTTGTGACCCCATGGACTGCAGCACGCCAGGCTCCTCTGTCCTTCACTATCTCCTGGAGTTTGCTCAAGTTCATGTCCGTTGAGTCGTTAGCCCTATCCAACCATCTCATCCTCTGCTGCCCTCTTATCCTCTTGCCTTCAATCTTTCCTAGCATCAGAGTCTTTTCCAATGAGTCGGCTCTTCACATCAGCTCAGGAATTACTTGCAACCAAAAGTATCAAACTACCACCTCTTACCTAATGTCTCAGAAAAGTTTCATCTACTTCTTTGATACCTGCTTTTATCCAGTCTCCCAGAAGCCTCTCAAATTCTTCTTCGAATTCCCCCACACTGCTGAATCCCAGATCTTTTGCTCCTACTGCATCTGTTTCTTGAGCTCTGGGTGCTCATTTCCAGATATCTAAGAGATACCTCTACTGGTCTGCCAGATAGTCACCTTGATTTGCTTCAAATGAATATTTTTATTTGCAATCTTCAAGCCTATTTCCTTTCAGTATTTTATATCTCAATTAATGCCACCATCATCCACCAGTTGTCAGTCATCAACATCAAGTCTTCCTTGATTCTTCTACCCATATTCAATTTTTATTTAAATTTGGACTTTTCCAGCCTCCTGAATATATCCTGAGTATCTTTCTTCTCTGTTCCCACCACCACTGATTTAGTTCAGGCATTCATCTTCTCTTGCTCACAAAATAGCTATAAAATGTTCTCATTACTTTCAGTCTCACTTTCTTCTAGATTATCTTATACAGTTTTGTCAAAATTACTTTTAGAAAAGCTACTCATCTCCTTAAAATCCCTCATGAATCTCTGTTGCCCACTGGTTGGAGAACAAATGTGTCTTGGTAGTCTACAAATCACCCATGGTAATATGTAATCTTACCAGTCATTTACTTTTCAGGCTTCAACTCTCGCCAGTGGTATTCACTATCTCATTTATCCTTGTAATTCCAGAAAATGTAAGGCTTTCATGGGTCCATGTCTCAATATATGTTGTTCCAACTGCATTGGGGTCCCTGTCTTTATCATGTCTGCCTGGTAGACCTGATTCATCCTGTAAAACTTATCTCAGTAGCTTTATAATGACCTCTTGAGAAACTATTTGAGAGTTCCTGCCACTGATATTATATTTGTAATTTATTGGTTTAATATCTGAATCCGCATCATTCTTCTTCTGCCAGTATTCAGTGGCGGTATTGTTAATTGTCTAAATAAAGTATAGTGTTCCTACTAATTAAAATAATGGTACCCAGAATAGTGTCTGATATTCACCATGCCTTCCCCTCACTATGGTTAGCATTTTCTACTCCATAAAGCAACTATAAATTCAGATCCACAGGAATCACAGTCAAGCTGCTCCTGAACAACTGACAGAGTCACATATAATTGCTCTCCATAAAAGCTAATTTCATAAATCCTGTTTTAATCTCATTTGAATCTGGTTATTCAACCAGAAAGTGAAAGTGAAAGTCACTTAATCGTGTCTGAGTCTTTGCGACCCCATGGACTGTGAAATTCTCTAGACCAGAATACTGTAGTGGGTAGCCATTCCCTTCTCTAGAGGCTCTTCCCATCCCAGGGATCAAACCCGGGTCTCCCTCACTGCAGGCAGATTCTTTACCAGCTGAGCCACCAGGGAAGCCCTGAATCTGGTTAACCATGTAAATCTGGTTAGCCATATGCAGTTATCAAGGAAACTAGACCCTACCTCTCTTCCTTCCCTAATGTTTAGTTGCTAAGTTGTGTCTGATTCTTTTGCAACCCCATGAGCTAGCCATGGGATTTTTCAGGCAAGAATACTGGAGTGGGTTGCCATTTCCTTGTCCAGGGGATCTTCCCAACCCAGGAATTGAACCCGTGGCCCCTGCAATGTCTCTGGCATTGTAGGTGGGTTCTTTACTGCTAAGCCGTTGGGGAAGCCCTTTCCTTATATATCAAGATTTAGTACAGTTACCCATGTTTATGTTACCCATAGCTGATGGAACTGAACCAGTATTGTTTATCAAAGTCATTATAAGTGACTTTATTTTTGGTATTTAAAATTTTTTTCAGTCTATTTCAATATCTCACAGAAGATAAAAATTAATTTGTAAAAGTTTTCTAATTTACAAATTATTTCCCCTTTTCCATATTGTAACACAAGGCAATTTGTTTGACATTCCCAATTTTCCAAATTATAAGATTTTATTAAATATTAAATGCTATGTATTTTTTGTTCTGATTCTGATGTTTTAGTTAATAGGTCCACTTTACTTAATTTAAGCTTAGACATTTAAAAGTACTGCCCCACTAGAACTGTGTAGAGCACAGGTGGACTGATAAATACCAGCTGGCAATGTTAATCTCCTGATAAAGGGGACATATTACTGATATCACACCTCCTCCTCGTTCCGTCCATGAATGATGATGTTCTTAATAGGACAAAGCAAAAGATTCACAGACATGCTACCCTTGACACACCTGGATTTCTCAAACCAAGAGTAGCAGCTGTGTATTTAACAACTTTTGCCGTGTGAATAATAAAATCTAACTGGTATGTTTGTAAGCATATTGAAGAGACGTGTGTTCCCACAAAGCAAATCTGAAAAAAGGAACGGAGGCAATTTAGGTGAAAGAGGATTTGTTAAAGCAGCTTGAGTTAATTAAATCTCTTGCTGGCCTCATTTATTTCATTTTTTGTCAGTATGCCTGACTTCTTTCAACTTAGTGTTGGCTATCTTGAAGTTGACTGGCTTGAATGGGAGGACCACACCCTTAATTTGATTTTCCCCCTGAGTCATTTCATTCAACAAAGAAATTTTACTGGGATTTTTTTTTCCTTCAAAGTCTTTTTTAAATGCCACATTGTACTGTGTCTAGAAAATAACCTGGGGTGTGGTTACTGGTATGCAGAACATGGAACTTAGAGGAAGCAAAGTGATTAGAAGTCCACTGACTATTTGAGGGAATGAATTTCCACCCAAAACTCAATACTAGTTTAGAAACACTGGAACCCAGAATTTTCATGAGTGAAATATAGCTTCAGTTATTTAAGAGCCTTCACAGAGGGCATGCTCCTCAATATATCCACTTTAGATGGACATCCTCCCGCAGAGCAGAGCCAAGGACCAGGAAGAACTGTGGATGAGGGGGCTCCTCAGAGAGAACAGAATCCAGATTAAATCAATAAACTCTGCCCCACCCCAGAACACAGAACAGGTGGCCAGTAGAATGCTGTCCAGTGACAACCATATGTACCCCATTTCTCCTCTTTCTGGATGGGGTGTTTATTGAAGTTAATCCTGTCTCTGTTCTACCCCTGACTATATTGAGTATCGAGTAAATGTGGGGAAAGGAAGAGCAGAAAACAGGTTGTTTTAGTCAATTGGGCATCAGTCAATAAGGAATGTTTTGCAGACTTGATGGTGTATTGAACATCACCTGAAATTTTGGATCTGAAATCTGTAACTGGTGAGGATTTGGGGTTGTACTTCTGGGGAGTGGATAGGTGTGGTCTGTGTGTGGGAGGAAGATCAAAATGGGTATTTGGTGACCAGACGGTGGACTGTGGAAGAGGCTGGCAAGATAGCAACTTGCTTCCATCTTCTTGGTCAGACAAAAAATTAGATTTTTCAGTTTCCCTTGTATTTAGAAGTTAGAAGCATGAGTCATGTGACTATATATCATACAGATAATGGAATGCGAGTGGAAATGGTTTATGCCAATTCCAGGCTTGGCTTCTAAAAATCTCTTGTGCAATCTTGTCTCTTAAACTTGCTGATTGGGTGGGTGGGTGGGTGGGTGGATGGGTGAAGTGGTAGATTCCAACAAGACTCTGGAGGATAGTGGATCCACATGGTGGGAAAGGTCAGCTCAGGAGTATGCAGTCATACAACTACAAGTTGAGCAGTTGTACAGTGTCAAGTGAAAGAAAGTGAAGTCGCTCAGTCGTGTCCAACTCTTTGCAGTCCCGTGGACTGTAGCCCACCAGGCTCCTCCATCCATGGAATTTTCCAGGCAAGAGTACTGGAGTGGGTTGCCATTTCCTTCTCCAGGGGATCTTCCTGACCCAGGGATCGAACCCGGGTCACCTGCAGTGCAGGCAGATGCTTTACCGTCTGAGCCACCAGGGAAGCCCTATACAGTGTTAAGGTGACTGTATACTTTGCTTTCCAAACCAGGGCAGTTTTAAGAGTAAAGTAGGGGGAGGTACTATTAGTAATTGTGCAGAGACAACAGTGTATCCCATGACAGTCCAGGACTAATTTAATGTACCATTGTTTTATGTAATGTAGGTATCTCAGATGTGGGCTTATTTTCGTTCGGTCGCTAAGCTGTGTTCAATTCGTTGCGACCCCATGAACAGCAGCCCTCCAGGTTTACCTGGCCTTCACTATCTCCCAGAGTTTGCTCAAACTCATGTTCATTGAATCAGTGATTCCATCCAACCATCTCATCCTCTGTTGCCCCCTTCTTCTCCTGCCCTCTGTCTTTCCCAGCATCAGGTGAAGTCCAGATTAGTCTAAAGAATTCCTGGGAAAGAACCAGAAGTGAAAGAGGCGGCAGCTGAATGTCTGCCCTGACAAAGGGCATTTCACTACCAGGAGAAACTTCAGTCAGAATCAGCTAAGCAAAAGGCCTTTTCCCGTTTATCTCTAATTCTCCCTCCCCACCCTGACCCTGGAGATTAAAAAAAAATATTGAATAGGAAAAGAATATTGAAGAGAAAGTTAGAAGAACACTAAAAAGCATTGATGATGTCTGATTTCCCCGCTGCTGATTTGTAAAAGCTCAGGTTAACTGTGTACTTTGAATTGGATGAGTAATTGGACTTTCAAAATTCAGAAAATGAGGGTCTTTTTTTTTTCTTAAAGTATCTGCAAAAAATTATAGGATCTACTTGAAATGATAGCAGTAATAATAGCTAATGTTTATGTAGTACTTTAATACATTATTCTTTGTACATTATAATACTTTTTAATACATGTCAAATGCTGTTCTAATTATTAGTTCAAGTATTCACATTCGTTAAATGTATATTATATTCACTAACGTATACATTAATTATAATTAATTGTGGGAGCTAGGAGCTGGGATTGGATTCTGATGGTTTGGTTCTCTTGGATCTGAGCTTCCTACTACAAAGTATTGCCTCCTTCAGATGAACTGCCTCTGCAGAGAGCAATGAAAGATAGTAGTGGGGGAAAGTTAAATTGCTATACAACAGTACCTCATTGATTCTAACCTATTTAATGAAACAGTTATACATGCCTAAGAATGCAGTGTTGGTGTTTAAGAATCAGTGATAACTGGAAAACTGGAGAGAAAATTGTGATCCTAGAAACTGTAGACCTGATATAATCTCCCCAACCTATCAAAACTAAGAGAACAAATGAATTTCTTAAGGAGTGGATACAAGGTGTCCAATTGAGAGTCTGTTGAAATACTTCCTGTCAATCAGTGTGTATCTCTATAGAACAGGGAGAGGCAATGGGGATGTTGTGAGAAAGAAGAACTTGAGAAGAGAAACAAGAGAAGCAGAAAAGTGTCCCTGGAGACAAGACTTCCAAGGAGAACAGTCATCAGTGTTACAAAAAGCAAAAAGGATGCTAATGCAAAAAATCATGAATAGGGCTTTTGTTAGTTCTTTTTTATTTTTTAAAGGAAGCAAATTTTGCCTTGTTAAAATCAATTTCCTGCCTGTGAGAGTCAAGGTCAAATGAAATAGCCTTCTTTTCCCAGGTTCTACCTAGACCGTGCTGAACATGTGGCTAGACCTTAGCTGGACCACATCCAGCAATGTTAAGTAATCCTGAAAGGATGTGGTATTTTCTAGCTTTATCACAAATGATTTGTCTGATTTTTATGATTTGTAATGGTGGGCTACTCCAAAGAGTAGGGTATCTGAGGCTTTTCATGATAAGGCTAAACATGATTGCAAACCAATGAAGATGTTCTTTTTCTCAGTAAAATAAATTTAGTGTCACAAATCTGGGTCAGAAACTAGGTGTATGAAAGGGGGTCTGGATGTCTCTGCAGCTTCCTCTTTCCTCTTTGCATCAGAGGCCAGAATCTAGTCAACTTGGTCCAGATTATTGCCAGTCTGTGAAGCTGCTCTTCCCCTTGCTTCTCCCCGTGGATGGCCACCAGTTGAGTTCTACTGAACCATTATGAGGTTCAGTAGTGTTTGCAAACCACGCACTGCCTCCTTGTAGACCATTGATAGAAAAGAAAGATGGAGGCTTTACTTTATATAGATGAAACTGCCACAACTTTAGATTAAGCTGATGAAATATATTTGCAATTTGTTTGGAGTATGAAATGACAAACGAGAACAGATAAGCACTAATCTAGCATATTGCCCCTACTCCTCTTTTATTTCTGTGCTTACTCCTTAAACATCAGGTTCACTTTGCCTATTAACACTTTGCAGGAGCTCGCCTCCTTTCTGGCTGCCTTTAAGGTAATAGCTGTTAAGCTCTTTTATTTCTTAAATTACAGATTTAGAAACAAGATTTGCTTTATTGCTTTGTCATTTTCCAATTGGAATAAGAAATGCAAAATTTTTCTTTTTAAGTGTTTTATTAGTGTTTATTTTTAAAGCTGCAGACTCACTGTGAACCTAACTTTTTCTGTACTGTATGACCACCACTGAGAGAGTTGTCATTGTTGGTAAGTCATGTCTGACTCTTTGTGACCCCATGGACTGTAGCATGCCAGGCTCCTCTGTCCTCCACTGTCTCCCAGAGTTTACTCATCATCTCATCCTCTGCCACCCTTTCTCCTATTGCCTTCAGCTACTGAGAGAGCCTGCAGTAAAAGAAATGGCAGAAAGGGGACTAGAGGTACTTCTCATTAACTTAGGACTTCCTGGTTTAGAGGCACCCCATTCATACCATGGAAACTTAGTTGATTTAGCTTCCACAGTGTGATTCTCTAATTCTTTATGCCTTAGAATCTTTAGCATAAAAGTTGTGGTGGATAGATTATTAGATGAAATAATTGCTTGACTTTTATGATTATTAGGAGATATTAGCTGAGGTAATAACTTAATTCTTCTAGTGGATGAATACTCACCCATCTTTTATATTCTCCTCAGTTCAGTTCAGTCGCTCAGTTGTGTCCAACTCTTTGTGACCCCATGGACTGCAGCACGCTTGGTGTCCCTGTCCATCACCAACTCCTGGAGCTTGCTCAAACTCATATCCATCGAGTCAGTGATGTCATCCAACCGTCTCATCCTCTGTCATCCCCTTCTCCTTCTGCCTTCAATCTTTCCCAGGATCAGGGTCTTTTCCATTGAGTCAGTTCTTTACATCAGGTGGCCGAAGTATTGGAGCTTCATTAGCAACTGTCAAAAGTCATAGAACTTTTTTTTTTGGACACGTACCCTTTGCTGTATTTATTTGTTTATTTTTGGCTTTGCTGGGCCTTGGTTGCTGCATGCAGCCTTTCGCTAGTTGCGGTGCACGGGCTTCCTATTGTGGTGGCTTCTCTTGTTGAAGAGCATGGGCTCTAGTCACACAGGCTTCAGTAGTTGCAGTACAGGGCCTCATTAGCTGTGGCTCTCTGGCCCTAGAGCATTCAGGCTCCAGTAGTGAGGCTCACGGGCTCTAGAGTGTGGGCTCAGTAGTTGTGGCACGTGGGCCCAGTTCCTCCATAACATGTGAAAACTTTCCAGACCAGGGATAGAACCCACATCCCCTGCACTGGCAGGCAGATTCTCCTCCATATCCTTAAGAGAGTTTTATCTTACAAATGCTATTTTGGTATCTCATTTGAGTAGTTTAAAGAAGGTACCCAAAGAAAAGAGTCCAAGTTGGCCAGGCCTAATTGTAAAGATCCAAAGGGTATTCTAAAGAAACAAGTCAATTTAGCAAATTTATCATAAGAACTCTACTTGTTCTTTTATTACTAATGATTGGTCAAATTGTTGCTTTTCTGTATACAGAGACAAAATCTATGCAGAGATTTTAAGTCTTGAGGCCTGTTTAATTTATCTTCAGCATTGTCTCCATTGACTCTTCAAAATGCCTTATTCTTGAGGAGAATCTGAAGGAGGATCATGAAGAAGAAACAAAAGATATCTTGGACATCTTTAAAAAAAACTTTAACATTTTATAATGATTTAAATGTAAGCAAATCAGAGACACATGGATTACATTTCCCTTGGAACACACATGGGTTTGAAAAATTAAGAGAAAACAGGCTTGGCACATTCTGGTTGGGTATTACTGAACGTAAAACATTTGGGGAAAATATTTAGTTTTTTTTTGGCAAGTGCCAAAAATGACTGAGCTCACTCATCTGCTTTCCCTCCCCTTTGCCTCTAGCATCAGCCTGAAGTTAGAGGGCTTTCAAGGTGAAAGGATGAGGTTTTTGTATTTCCTTGTCAGGAAATTAACCTTGCCTTATCTCTCTCTTCCTCCATCTTCTTTACCGTATCTCCCACTACATAGAGGGATGAACAACTTCTCACTTAAAAGAGTGATGACAATTTTGCAACAGTGTGTTTCAGATTCATATAATAGTACTAAACTCTGCAGAAGCCAGAGAGGGCGCAGTTAATAAACCCTTTCTGAGTCAAACTGACTGAGTAACTTTAAAGAATTATCTGCCTTGTAGTTGAATTGGTGCAGTTGTTAGCTTCACTTGTGTCCTGCTGCAAACTCACTCCTTCCCTCTACCGCAGATATTTATTGAGCGCCTATTTTGTACAAGGTAATGTTCTAAATACTGCCCAAAGCTGAAGATTTGATCTTTAGGTATTGCTGAGTGGTGACAACTTAGTATGAACATGTAATAGATAATGACAGGTTGAATATTGTGAGGTTTCATTTCTCTGTTGGGCATTTGCAGGTGATTATGGAAAACCCATTATTTGTTCTCTACTTATTCATCAGATCTGCATTTATGTGGTGTTTATCTGGCACATATGTCTCTTTGATACTGATTCTATAGTGGAAGAAACAAATGCGATTCATTCATAAATACATGGTCTGATTCTACGTACTTGCGTGGTGTTCTAAATGTACGTCTGTAGACACAAAGCCATCTCAGGGTGACGTCATAGTGGACAAGACATGGCCTTGCCCTAACATCTCCTTGGATCTTGACTTTTAAAACTCTATATCTACAGCAACCCCCGCCCCAAGTTCCCTGTTGTTGTTTAGTTACTAAGTTGTGTCTGAGTCTTCTGTGACCTCATGGACTGGAGCCCACCAGGCTCCTCTGTCCATGGGATTTCCATGGGAATACTCGAGTGGGTTACCATTTCCTTCCCCAGGGGATCTTCCCAGCCCAAGGATCGAACCCATGTCTCCTGCATTGGCAGGCAGATTCTTTACTGTTGAGCCACCAGGCAAGCAAGTTCCCTATTACCAAGGTTCATTGGAATTATTTGTTGTAGAACGTGACAAGTAATAGCAAATTAAGGAAATAAGAGACTTTAGGTAGCTCATAATGGGCAAGATATTTATAAGCAGTCTGTTCTTTCAAATCAAGGTAAAGGAGATTTATCATGGCATAGCAGTTGCGTCTACTTCTCTGCCCTCCATTATTGTAAACATGGAGTCTAGAAACAAAGACCAAGCCTGGAACTGCAAAGATTCATTTTTTGAGCTCTGGGGAAGGGATCTTACAAGTATCCACATTTATTAGGTCTGTAGGAAAAAAATCAGGTTTAAAGCCTGAGTGCACTGGGGTCTGAAACCTGAAAACTGACCTTTGATCTACTTAGTCTTTCGGTAAGAACACTAGGATGTGCTACTTGGACTTGGTGGGCAAGCAGTCAAGATTTTCAGAGCAAGAGGATGTCAGTGTCCTGTGAGAATGTCAAAGGGAATTTCTCAAAGGACCTGGCAGTCCTACTATCTATATGTTTATCTCCGTCTTCGCTTTTTTCTCCTCCTTTCAACAGATGATTGTCACTGAACAAATATCTCTTTACTTAACAATGTATTAAAGTTTTGCAATATAATAAAGTTACTGCCAATCACTTTCATGGAAAGATAGATTCTTTTTTTTTTTTTTTTTGGGAAGATAGATTCTTAAAAAATCATTTGATTTCCCTTTTTCTGTCTCAGAAGAACTTCATTCCATGACTCTTCTGTTTTTGATAGCTAGATCATAAGGTAATTCTGTTTTTAATTTTTTGAGGAATCTCTATACTGTTTTCCATATTAGCTGTATCAATTTGTATTTCCACCAAGCGTGCACAAGGGTTCCCTTTTCTCCACATCCTTGCCAGCACTTACTATCTCCTATCTCTTTGGTAACAGTCATTCTGAAGTTGTGAGGTGATATCTCATGGTGGTTTTGATTTGCATTTCCTTGATGATTAGTGGTGCTAAGCATCTTTTTATGTATCTGTTGACCATATGGGTGTCTTCTTAAAAAAAAAGTCTGTTCAAATCTGCTGTCCAGTTTTGATCAAATTGTGTTTTGCTACTCAGTTATATGAATTTTTAAAAATACTTTTGATATTAAGTCCTTATCAGATATATATGACTTGGAAATATTTTCCTCCCATCCTGTATATTGCTTTTTCCTATTGTTATTTTTTTAACTGTCTGGGTTTTTTGTTTGATACAGTCCCACTTGTTTACTTTTGCTTTTTCTGCTTCTGCTTTTGGAATCATGTCCAAAAAATTATTAGTTGCCAAGCAAGGAGATTTTTTCTTATACTTTCTTCTGGGACTTTTATGGTTTCAGGTGTTTAATCCATTTCAAATTGATTTTTGTGATATTAAGATATGGATCCAATTTCATTCTTCTGCATGTGATTGTCCAGTTTCCCCACCCTTTCCCTGTTGTATATTCTTTACTAGATTATCATAGATTAAGTGATAATATATACACAGGTTTATTTCTGGGCTCTCAGTTCTGCTCCAGTGGTCTATATATATGTCTGTTTTTTATCACAGTAACATACTGTTTCAATTACTATAGTTTTGTAATACAGTTTGAAATCAGGAATTGTGATGTTCCCAGCTTTGTTCTCTTTGTTCAGTATCGCTTTGTTTATCCAGAGGCTTTTGCGGTTTCATGTGAATTTTAGAATTGCTTTTTCTATTTCTGTGAAAAATTGCCATTGAAACTTTGATAGGGATTGCAATTGATTCTATAGATGGCTTTGAGTAATATGGACATTTTAACAGTATTAATTATTATGATCCGTGAAAACGGAATATCTTTTTATTTCTTTGTCTTCAATTCCTTTTATCAATGTCTTGTATTTTTCAGTAAACAGATCTTTTGCTTCCTTGGTTAAACTTAATCCATAAGTATTTTGCTGCTTTCGGTGCTGTTCTGAATGTGACTATTTTCTTTCTTTTTCAGATATTTCATATAGAAAGGCACCTGATTTCTGTACGTTGATTTTGTATCCTGCAACTTTGCTAAATTCACTGATTAGTTCTTGCAGTTTTTGTTTGAGTCTTTAGAATTTTCTATATATAAGGTCATATCTCTTACAAAGACAATTTTACTTCTTCCTTTCTGATTTGAATGCTTTTCTCTGTTGACCTCTTAATGGGTTTCCTGAATGTCCTCATGGCATGACAGCTGGCTGTCCTTGAGAAAGTGACCTGAAAGAGAAAGGGAGAGAGAGAGGGGGAAGAAGGGCAAGAGGGAAGGAGGGAGAGAGGAAGAGAGATTTTTGAGAGGGTGTGTGAGCTTATCAGCCCAAGATGAAAATCTCAGTCTTCTATACTGTAATTTGGGGAGTGCCATGCCATCACGTCTGCTGGAAATTACTGTTTATAGAGACTAATCTCAGTATAATGTGGGAAGCACTTCATAGGATGTAGGTGTCAGCATGTGGGACTCACTGGGAACTGGGTTCCACAGTATATTTGAGAACCAAAGTAGCAGGGTATTCTTGGGCTTTTTCACTCCACCTATTTAATTATCAATGTTTATTTTCCTTTCTCAACTATTTTTTCTAGGTCATTAATCTTTTACAGACAGTAAGGGTTTTGTTTTTTTTTAATTATTATTATTCATTGGTCACAAGAATTTCTAATTCTTTCACTCTCCCATTTCAAAAAGGCCTCAGGTTTTTCCACAATTTAACCAGCAGATGGAGCACGAAAACCTGACATTTTAATAACTACTTTTATCAGGTTACATGTAATACTGTCTTATAGCTTTGAGAGGGGCCTTAGCACTGGCTTAATCCTCTCATCCTACAGGTTAAAAACAGTGATAAGAGTTAGTACTAGAATCTAGGTTTTCTGCATTTCCCTTGCACCATTTGCCTCAACTGGAGTCACTTGATGGTGCCCCCTCAGAGCATGAATTCCGTTCATTTCAATTATTTATTCAGTTCCTACTGTGGTGAATTCATTCAACAATGAATAAAACAATCCATGTCTCATAAGAGACTGCAGTTTGGTTGAATACAATGTGTAGTACAGTGGCTAAGAATCCACCTACCAATGCAGCAGATGTAAGAGACACAGGTTCAATTCCTGGGATGGGAAGATCCCCTGAAGAAAAAAATGGCAACCCATCTAGTGTTCTTGCCTGGAAAATTCCACGGACAGAGGAGCCTGGTGGGCTACGGTCCATGGGGTTGCAAAGAGTTGGACAGGACTGGGCGTCCATGCAATATACTAAGAACCACAATATCTTAGGATTTAGGGCTGTGGTATCTAAAGACCATGTCATAGGTGTTGGGATAATGTGAGCCTGGGCATGTATCTTAAAGAATTAGTGGAAATTATCTAGGTAGAGTTTGAGTGATAGAAGAACATTTCTGGAAGCAGGAACATGAAGAAATGTAGAAGGATAAAAATAGCCTGATATTTATGGAAAACCAAATAGTTCAGTATTTCTGGTGCATGAAAGAAAAATTAAGGTTAAAATCACTCAGGTTTACTGAATAATGATTGTACTATCACAATTAATAGGACAGTCAGTCTTATAATCACCTTGTAGTGACTTGGAGACTTTCCTTGGTCAGGCAATCATTCAGTCTGCAAATTGTTTTTGAAAATGTACTGTGAACCAAGCTCTATGGTAGGTGCTGGGAACACAGCAATGAATAATAAAGATGAAATTCCCGTCTTACATGGGACTTACATAACAAGTGAGAAGTTAGAGATCAAGAGAAGATAATAAATGCTTTGAAGAAAAATAAAGTAAAGAAGGGGAAAAAGGAGAGAGTGATGTGATGGGAAGACATAATTTTGAATGAAGTCATTCAGGTAAACCTTATCGAGAAGCAAAGACCTGGAGGAAGTCCTTTGTGGAAGACAGTTGCTCCTTGGAAGAACAGCTATGACCAACCTAGACAGCATATGAAAAAGCAGAGACATTACTTTACCAACAAAGGTCCATCTAGTCAAAGCTATGGTTTTTCTAATAGTCTCATATGGATGTGAGAGTTAGACTATAAAGAAAGCTAAGTGCTGAAGTATTGATGCTTTTGAACTGTGGTTTTGGAGAAGACTTGAGAGTCCCTTGGACTGCAAGGAGATCCAACCAGTCAATCTTACAGGAAATCAGTCCTGAATATTCATTGGAAGCACTAATGCTGAAACTGAAACTCTGGTACTTTGGCCACCTGATGTGAAGAACTGATTCCTTGGAAAAGACCCTGGTGCTGGGAAAGATTGAAGGTGAGAGGAGAAGGGGACAACAGAGGATGAGATGGTGGGATGGCATTGCCGACACAATGGACATGAGTTTGAGTAGGCTCCGGGAGTTGGTGATGGACAGGGAAGCCTGGCGTGCTGCCTTCCAGGGGGTCACAAAGAGTCAGACATGACTGAGCGACTGAACTGAGACTGGTTGAGAAGATTATAGCAATCTTGTAAGTCAAAATGTGATGAAACAGTTGTTGCAAGTGGAGCACAAAGAAGGATTATGAATCAGGAATTTCACAGGACAATATATACCATTTGTTCACCATAGCATGTGTATACATATACATACTATAAAGGCAGTGAGTTTGCCAATACACTAATGACTAGAGGAAGCCAAGAGTCTGATGACACATGTTTCCTGGAGTTCATCTTTATGCTGCCAGTGTTGTGAAATGGATGCTTTGGAATTCTATGCCAAAGAATTTGTGCTTACTTTTTGCTTTGTTTATTCATACTTAGTTTATTCAACTTATGTTTGAGTGTTGGTGAGTTCATAGCACTGCACTGGGTGTTCCTATGTGCACCGTCTGTGGCAAACTGGTGGACCATCTGTATTTGGATATATTTTAAGGCAGATTACAAAACAACATTCAAGTCTTCTGGGGCTACCCAGGTGGCTCAGTGGATAAAGAATCTGCCTGCAATACAGGCGATGCGGGTTGGATCCATGAGTCCCTTGGAGGGCATGGCAACCTCTAATATTCTTCCCTGGAGAATCCCATTGACAGAGGAGCTTGGAGGGCTACAGTCCATGGGGTCGCAAAGAGTTGGACATGACTGAAGCAACTCAGCGCTCACACATTCGTCTTTTACCTCCTTTACCTATAAAGACTGTGTATCCATCCTAAAGGAAATCAACCCTGAATATTCATTGAAAGGACTGATGCTGAAGCTCCAGTACTTTGGCCATCTGATGTGAAGAGCTGACTCATTGGAAAAGACCCTGATGCTGGGAAAGACTGAGGGCAAAAGGAGAAGGCAGCGGCAGAGGAAAGATGGTTAGATGGTCACCAACTCAGCGGACATGAGTTTGAGCTAACTCCAGGAGATAGTGAAGGACAGGGAAGCCTGGTGTCCTGCAGTCCATGGAATTGCAAAGAGTTGGACATGACTTAGCTACTAAACAACAACAATTATATTAGAAATGAAAAATGCAAAGAATATCCTTTTAAACTTTGGCCTGTTTGTTGTCTTGTTTCACCTAAATCTCTATTTCCCAAAACGTTTTATTACAAAAAGATAATCTTGAAATTTTATATATCTATATATATAAATAGGTATATAGATACACTGAGCATCTATTCTACTTTTCCATAGCCCATGAGAAAGACAAAAAAAAACTTTATTTATGCCTTTGAGGAGCTCAGAGTATAGAGTAGATCAATAAATTATAACAAGTTTTCACATATTCTCTAAGTTAATATTAAATTTACTTTTAATTTTCTCTCCCTCTCAAATCTTCATGAAGGGCAGAGACTGTATTTTATTTGTTCATTTCTGTGCTTCTAGTTCTTGCTAAATGTCTAGCATAAATATTTAGTGAATAAAGAGTGGACCCTTATCTGAATTGTTTTCTTTGTTCACTGCCTACATGAGAAACCCCACATAAATCAGTCTGGAGTGGTTTGAGTAGACCACTGTGTTATGTGCTGTGTATGCTCAATCAAAGACGAGGAGGATGATAATTGTTCTAATTATCCCGGTGCTGTGTTTCCACAGTTGTTTTATTTGGTGCAGGCTAGGCTTGCTAATTACTTTATACCCAAGTGGAAAATCATTAAAAGGCATGTCTCTGCAAAGCAGGGGGACAGGGGTTGCAAAGCTGACTTTCAGGGTTCCTCTTTGTCTTATGATTTATGAGTCTTTAACTGCCAATCTCCCTTGATATGTAAACATGTGGTCCTTCTATGTTGATAAATCAAGTAAATTTTATTTGTGTGTTTTATAATGTAATATCCCCTTGGGACATCATATAACATTGACACTACAGGGATAAATTTGGACAGACTTAGAATAGAGTCTGTTTTTTAATGATCTTTGTGGGATTTACTACTAATGTGGTAATTTGGAAAACTGATTTTCTTTTTTTTTTTGCACCGGAAATGCTGTCTTTACATTGAAATAGCAAAAAGTTCAATCATCACCAGCTCCTTTCTTTCTGATTTCATCCCACAATTTCGGAGTCACAGAGGGTTTCAGGGCCAAATGTAATTTCTGAATTAACTCTTAAGTCACCAACTTGAACTTAAACATGTATTTTGGGCTTCCCTGGTAGTCCAGTGGCTAAGACTTCATGCTCCCAACAGTGCTGGGGACATGGGTTTGATCCCCGGTGAGAGAACTAGATTCCACATGCCACAACTGAGAGTTTGCATGCCACAACTGAGACCTGGCTCAGCCAAATATGTAAATATATATTTTTAAAAATCCATGTATTTTGATTCTTAGTGTAGTCTTAGGAGTATTATTATCTAAAGAGGAAGCTGGATGACAAAATGGTTTAAAAGTACTGTTATTTTATTATAGTTTCTGGAACCAAAAAATAGACTTTCATTTTACAAATGAAACAATTAAAAAGTTGTATTTTATTCTTAGACTCGCCAGCCTTTTGCCTGGAAACACTTTTGTGTCTGTGTTTGTGAGAGAGAGGGGGGAAAGAGAGCTGTATCCTAGGATTGTCAGTTGTGACAATCATGGGTTAATTAGTAAAAGAACCTTCATCTAAGATACACCTTTTCTTTTTAATTTAAACAAATATTTTTTACACAACATTGCTAAGGCAGGGTAACAGTAATTATCAAGTTAAAGACTGTTCCTCAGTCTCTGTCTCATTTACTGGGTGAATAATTTCTGATTTCTCTAAACTTTTCTCTAGATTTGACTTCCTTTTTAAGTCACAGCACTGGGCTAGTGATGGACCCAGGTGTACTCTGCCCTGCTGTTGCTTCAGTTGTGTCTGACTGTGTGACGCTATGGACAGTAGCCTGCCAGGCTCCTCTGTCCTTGGGATTCTCCAGGCAAGAATAGTGGATTGGATTGCCATTCCCTTCTCCGGGGGATCTTTCTGACCCAGGGATTGAACCAGAGTCTCTTACATCTAACCTGGATTGGCAGGCAGGTTCTTTATCACTAGCACCACCTGGGAAGCCCCAGATATACTATGAAATATTAATAAGCAGAAGTATATCTGCATCTTCTAAAATGACTTCCATATTCTTACTTCGGAATAGAGGTTATATTTGCTCTTTAGATGTTGTTGTTGTTCAGTCGTGAAGTCACATCTGACTCTTTGCAACCCCATGGACTGCAGGCAAGCCACGCTCCTCTGTCCTCCACTATCTCCTGGAGTTTGCTCAAATTCACGTCTGTTGAATCAGTGACACTGTCTAACCATCTCGTCCTCTGCTTTAGGTGACGTACATTATTTTTTTGTGCGTCCCCTTTAACAGTGGTCGGGCAATGTTTACTTGACAATGTAACTTTACAAAGGAAATAGCACAATTGAATGTAATTTTAGCAGGAAAGAACTTTAGAGATCTTCTCCTCCAATGACTCATTATGTGGACAAGGATTATCTTAGCAGAGGCTGCTATAAGAAAATGTCATAGACTGAGTAGCTTAAATAATCAACACTCATTTCTCACAGTTCTTGTGGCTGAGAAGTCCAAGATGAAGGTGCTAGCCAACTCAGTTTCTGGTGAGAACCCTCTTCCTGGTTTTAAGACTGCTGCCTTCTTATCATGTCCCCACATGATGGAGAGAGCGAGATCCCTCCCTCTCTTCCTCTTCTTATAAGGCCACTAATCTCTTCATAAGAGCCTCACTCTCATGGCCTCATCTAGCCCTAATTTCCTCCAAAAAGTCTGATCTCCAAATACCATCACAATGGGGGTTAGGGCTTTAACATAGGAATTTTGGTTGGTGGTGGTGATAGGGGCACAAACATTCAGTCCAAAACAAGGATTCTGAGATCAGAGAAGTCAAATGATGTGTAAGATCACACAGAAAGTTAATGGCTAAAGTAGACCTAAGAGTCTTATCTTTTAAGTGGTTTATTATACTTTGGATTTCCCCATTAAACTCACAATGGAAACACTCTTAAGGCAATGATTATCTAATGTTTATCCCATCCTCAGATGATGAAAGAATGTGCATGTCAGCATTCTAATTTTTTGCATAGATGGAGAAGTACAGAGTGTAAAATTTCTTCTGAAAGTCATCATGATCCCTGCTGTGAGGCCTAGAAAAGGCATTTTCTTTGGCGAGGCATTAACTGGGAGCTATGACAAGACTGGAGTGTTGCTCCATTCCCTTCCCAAGCCCCTCCCCTTAGTTATAATAAATGACAGGAGTGAAGACAAGTAGATCCTACGGCAGATGTGTTGATGAAATTACTTGGTGAGACGGAAAATTGGAGAAGTTAGCTTGATGGACAGGAAATGCAGCCAGTTATATAGCTCCATTAACTCCAGATAGCCTTAAGACTGGACTTCACTACTGAGTGATGAGTGAGGCCTCAGAGGAGGAGATGTCATCTTGGCTGCCCCAGCCTTGACTGAGCTCCCTACTGAATAAAACCAAGTAGGTCAGCTACACCATATTGTGCAGAATAACTGCCCCATTATTCTGTGAACTTAGCTCACAGAGTCATGAGAAGTAACATACCGTTGTTGTTTTAGACTGTTAAGTTTTAGGATGGTATGTTATACAGCAAAAAATAACTGAAACAGTTTACAAAATCTACATGTTGGCCCATGCATCTACCAGTTCCTGCTTTGGAACATCTTTATTTCATAGTCTGACCCAGTTACTTTCCCAGTTTCTGCACTAAGATAGAAATACATGAGAATCCTTCACATGACCGCAATCCTCTGTCTTGAATTCTCAGCCACTATTTGCCTCTCCTCCTCTCTTCCCATTACTGCCAGTGACTGCAGACAGTCAGCCTGGAACCTAGACATTTCAACTAGTTCCAGACACCCCTGTCATTCTCAAATTGCAGCTGTCCCATGGAACCAGGCTCCTGCCTTGGTCTCACACTCTCTGCTCTGTTCCCTTTCATTGTCTTGAACTGGACAGTCCTTCCACTAAACCTTGGTGGATGGTTGGAGTATTGGTTTCCTACCTAGCCCCTGGTGATTCTTTGTCTTTAAGAATCAATTCTATTGCCAGGCCCAAACAGTTAGCAGGGGAACAGAAGAGTTTGTAAAACACATGGACAAACTCTTTGGGATGCGTAACAGTATTATAGAGCAGAAAAAACACGGACTTTGGAGTCGTGCTGACCTGATTTATATTCTAGACTGCCATTTACTAGCTTGTAATTTGGGGTCAACTTTCTTCATCTGTTTAAGATTCCATTTCCTAATTTGTGAAACAGGTACTAAGTAGACAAGTTATAGCTGCCGTTAATTTCTACCATACAACACTGCCTCTGTGGCTCTGTTGGTTCCCCATCCTCGTTGGTTGTGAAAGACTTCTTAACTTCTCCCTGCCCGCACCAACATTGTAGGTTCCAGCTCACCTCACACCCAAGCCACCCATGTCTAGACACGTAGCGTGTCCCAGAAAAGCAAGCTACTTGATAACCAAAATGATAGTTGAAAGGCCATACTTAATTGATTCCTTGTAGGTCTTCTGCTGCACTTTCTTTAGACTTGGGCTGATTTTCATTAGCTCTTGTGCACACAAGCATGTTCAGATTTACATGTCTGCCCTACTATTCCTTACTTCTTCCTACTATAAATCCTTTGGAAATCTGGTTAGATTTAATTGATGATTGTGAGGCAGTTTTGCACTGTTTCTAAATAACATCCTAATCGCTGTTCAGTTTCCCCTAGACATGTGTGTATATGTGTGTATGGTGTGTATGTGTACTTAATGACTAATCTTTTATACACCCTGTCAAAATTTGGGGGACAAAAAGCAAACAAAATCTATAATGGTGTAAACAAATCCAACCCATTTTGATGCTGTACTCGATTTTGTAAGTTGTTTTAATCACACAGAAGAAGACAAAAGACTTTGGGAATGTTTATTCTAACTCCAGAACTGTGTCCCTGTTACTGGACTGGATGCCCTGATGACTGGGAGTGATGCAGAAGGGAGGCAGTAATATGTAAATACACTAATCAAATCAATGCAAATCATAGTACATCCCTTTAAAGGGTCTGGGAGACAGCTGTGTAAAAAAGAATGCTTTTCGTTTTCATAGGTTTGGGTGAACGTCTTTAGCAAATCCCATCTCCTTGATTCTGTGATTCGAGCTCTGTTGTGTTTTACTTTGATTATTTTTGGCTCTTGTTTTTTTGTGGGACTACATATGGTAGAAGTTGGCACTTCAGGCGTAAATGGCTAGTCTTATTTTCTTCTCTTTGTGGCCAATTGGTTTTGTAACTTTTGTTTTCAATAACTGAGCTACAAAACCACGCAAGCAGAGCTTTTGTGAGGTTTTCCTCTGTGACCAGAGTGGGGGATGGTGATGTGACAATTGTCTCAAAGGTTTTCTTTGGAAAGTATGGATCATCTTTGGAGAAAGAATTTTTCTCTTTTTCTTTTTTCTCTCTCTTTTTTTTTTCCCTCTTTTTCTTTTATTCCTAAAAGATTCAACAAATCATTTCACTTTATAGAATTTTATACCATCATTCCAGTGCCTTAATCAGGTCACAACTTTTGGCCACTTGTTTTATATGCAGGAAATATTGGTATCAGTGTAAAATTTTAAAAATCAGACAGATGCTACCATTTCCCTGGGATCCTCTAATGGAGATGAGAGAGAGGAGGAAGGGGGGAGTTAAACCAGAATGATCTTCTGAGTTGTCTTAAGTTAAGGAGAAAGTGAGAGAAGAGAACAAGAACCTTGTGAAAAACCGTTTTCAAAAGTTTTCAGTTTTTAATCAAAATAGTAAAAGACAGGTGTGAGGCAGTGTGAGCATATTTTAATGACAAGGTACAAGTTTTAGTGTTTGAAATGGAATAATCTCTAATGCTGAATTTTAGAAATAAATTGTGTTGGTTCCTTCATTCCTAAATTGAAGACCCTGGAGTAGTCTCTAAGGATTAAAGGGACACGGAATCCCTCAGGATCGTTCTGGAAGGTGGTGTTAATAAGGTGAGGTACCTGGCATGTGTCTGTAACATTTCAGGTGTGTCGTTTCCTGGGGGAGGGTAAATTATGAGAGTGGAGGTTTCTCTCACTGAAACTCTGGAAGAATCCTCTGGGTACAGTTTTTCCTGGAGGTAAGAGAACAGATAGAATGCCTAATATAGTTTCCAGAGATCCGAAGACTATAGATAATTCAGCCTGCTTAAATAATTTGCATTGACACCACTACATTTATCTTCTCATGTACATTTCTGTCTAATCCTCTGCCTGTCACATGGGTAAAGAACCAAGAAAGCTCTCATATTAAATACAGTCAGCATTTCTCAAAAACAGATTCCTAAGAAACCAAAAGAGAATTGGAAGGTATAAAAGAACACTGAACAACATTATTAATTGGTAAGAAGAAATAAGATATAAGACTAAAAATAACTTGAAATGCCAAGTCCCACTGAATGTATTTCCTCAGTATCTTCTAAAATAATCCACTTCTCTCTTACCTGTTACCACTACCGTGCTCTATGTATATGTAATTTCCTCTCTGGATTACTCTGACAGTTTCTAATTGAATTTACTCATGTTCTGCTTTTCTCTATCTCTATCTAGTATCTGAACTATTGCTATTACCCTTTGGATAAAAAGGGTACACTTTACACACTACACAGTCTGTTGTGTAAAGTCTGATTTACTTGTGTGGCTCACAACGCCATCAGGACCTTTCTTATTGTACTGTGTGTGTGTTGTACTTAGTCGCTCAGTCGTGTCTGACTCTTTATGACCCCATGGACTGTAGCCTGCCAGTCTTCTCTGTCCATGGGGATTCTCCAGGCAAGAATACTGGAGTGGGTTGCTATGCCCTCCTCCTTCCCGACCCAGGGATTGAACCCAGGTCTCCCACACTGCAGGTGGATTTTTTACCAGCTGAGCCACCAGCCCTCAACTAGCTCTATCTAGCTTTGCTCTCACAATATTAGACCTTTTTACATTTATGGCTTTTCTGACTAGAGTGACTTTTTAACCCCCTTTTCCCCCCTATTTCACCTCTTCCCCTCAAAAATAATTCTTATAGTTTAAAAAAACAAAACAAAACAAAAAACAGTGAAACACCCAAAACCAAAACAAAGAAACAGGATCCTATGGTCAGAGGATTGGTAATGGGAGACTTTTTCCAGTGTCAATATCAGGATTATGGTAACATCATGAGCTGTTTGTCTTACCTTAGGCAGAAGACCCCTCATTCAAACATCAAACACCTTTAAAAAATATTTTAATGCATTTATTTTAATTGAAGTACAGCTGATTTGCAATGTTGTGTTAGTTTTAGATGTGTAGCACAGTGATTCAGTTATATACACCTATATATGTATCTACTCTTTTTCAGACTCACCACCCCCTTTCCCTTTGGTAACCAGAAGTTTTCTGTGTCCGTAGGTCTATTTCTGTTTTGTGTATAAGTTCATTTGTATAATTTTTTTAGATTCCACATATAACTGATATCATAGGCTATTTGTCTTATTCTGTCTGGCTTATTTCACTTAGTATAATAATCCCTAGGTCCATCCATTTTGCTGCAGATGGCGTTATTTCATTCTTTTTTATGGTTGAGTATATTCCATTGTGTGTGTGCGTGCTGGGGGGTGTGGGAGTGGGTGTGTATAAAACACATATCTTTATCCATCCGTCTATCGATGGCCATTTAGGTCCTTCTGTGTCTTGGCCATCGTAGGTAGTGCTGCTGTGAACACTGGGTGCATGTATCTTTTCCAGTTATAGTTTTCTGCAGACATACACCCAGGAGTGCGGTTGCAGGATTATATAGTAACTCTATTTTTAGTTTTTCAAGGAACTTCTAGATTGATCTCCATAGTGTGTCCACCGATTTATTGGTCCATTGCCACCGACAGGGTAGGAGGGTTACCTTTTCTCCGTATTCTCTCCAGCATTTATTATTTGTAGACTTTTTGATGATGGCCATTCTGACTAGTGTGAGGTGATACCTTACTGTAGTTTTGATTTTCATTTCTCTAATAATTAGCAATGTTGAACATCTTTTTATGTGCCTTTTGGCCATCTGTATGTCTTCTTTGGAGAAATGTCTGTTTAGATCTTCTATCCATTTTTTGACTGGATTTTTTTTTATATTGAGCTGTGTGACCTGTTTGGATATTTTGGAAATTAATCCCTTGTTGGTCCCATCGTTTGTAAATATTTTCTCCCATTCTGTATGTTGTGTTTTTGTGGATGGTTTCCTTTGTTGCACAAAAGCTTTTAAATTTAATTAGGTCCCATTTGTTTGTTTTTGCTTTTTATTTCTTTAACTCTAGGAGGTGGATCCAAAAGATACTGCTGAGATTTATGTCAAAGAGCATTCTGCCTATGTTTTCCTCTAGGAATTTTGTAGTATCTAGTTTTACCTTTATGTCTTTAATCCATTTTGAGTTTACTTTTGTGTATGGTGTTAAATAATGTAATTTCATTCTTTTACATGTAGCTGTCCAGTTTTCCCAACATCACTTATTGAAGAGACTGTATATTCTTGCCTTTTTGTCACAGATTGACTGACATGGATTTATTTCTGTACTTTCTATGCTGTTCCATGGGTCCATATGTTTTTTTGTGTGCCAGTGTCATGCTGTTTTGATTATTGTAGCTTTGTAATATTGCCTGAAGTCAGGGAGAGTTAGTCCTCTACCTCCATTCTTCTTTCTCAAGAATGGTTTGGCTGTACCAGGCATTTTGTGTTTTCATATAAATTTTAAGATTATTCATTCTAGTTCTGTGAAAAAATGCCATTGGTAATTTCATAGAGATTACACTGAATCTGATATCATTACCTTGGATAGTATAGTTATTTTAAGTGATTCGAAAGTCAGTATTTAAGTCTTGATTTATGTTTTTATACATGTGCATAAACTGAAAGTTTAATAAGGAAAAAAAGGTACCATTTATAATAGCAATGAGAAAAGGGGAAAAAGTGAGTTACCTAGAAGTAGATCTTATATATTTAAGACCTGCATGAAAAAATTGTTAGGGTTTCTTAAATGGAGAGATACACTGACTTAGTCTGTTTCAGCTTCTATAACAGAGTAGGCTGTGTAACATATCTGCAGATTGGTTAACTTAAATAGCAGCTTATTTCTCACAGTTCTGAAGGCTCTGAGTCTAAGACCAAGGCATCAGAATGGTTGTGTTCTGGTGAGGATACTCTTCCTGGTCTCCTTCTTATTGTATCCTTACATGGTGGAAGGGACTAAGGATCTCTGTAGGGCCACTTTTATAAGGTACTAATCCCATTTATGAGGATTCTAACCTTGCCCAATACTTTGGCCACCTGATGCAAAGAGCCAACTCATTGGAAAAGACCCTAATGCTGGGAAAGATTGGAGGCAGGAGGAGAAGGGGACAACAGAGGACGAGATGGTTGGATGTCATCACTGACTCAATGGACATGAATTTGAGCAAATTCTGGGAGATGGTGAAGGACAGGGAAGCCTGGCATGCTGCGGTCCATGAATTGCAAAGAGTTGGATACGACTGAGCGACTGAATAGCAACCTTGTCCAACCGAGAGTCCCACTTTCTAATACCATCACTTTTGGCAGTTAGGATTTTAACATTTGAATTGAGAGGGGTACAAACTTTCAGACTACAGCATGTATCTTTGTTCATGAGTATAGACTCAGTATCAGAACGATGTTACTTCTTTTCCTTTCAATATGTTATGTAGAAGCATGTGAAATGGTGATCTTTGTAGGACAAAAATAGTTTAGTTTCAAAGTCAAAGGTTTAAACTAATATATAACTGCAGTTATAATTCAGATACAAATATGATTTTTATAGGAATTTGATAAGTTTTTCTATAATTTATGTGGAAGATCAAAAGCCTAAGGATACTTAAGGCAGTGCTGAAGAAGTATAAAAAGGCAAAGAGACTTGCTCTATCATGTATAAATAATTATCTAGTGACAGGAATTAAGATAGTTTAGCATTGGTCCAGGAAGAGACAGTTAACCAATAGGACAGAATAGAGAGCTCCCAAAGAATCCTATGCCTATATGGAACAGGTGTCATCACAGATCCCTGAACTATGGTAGACTGTTCAATAAATGGTGTGCAGAAACCCCAAAGTATGTTAACAATAAGCTCACAAATCTGCACACAATACTAAGCTCCTCTACAGAAGAAGAAACACTGATATAAGGAAATTATAGGAAGATCCTTCATGGCCATTGGTGCAAGGGATGCAAATGAGTTTCAGTGTTTAGGATCTACCTGTTACATGACCCAGAAGCCATTCTGTAGTATCCATGTCTTGTCCAGGTGCAGGTAAATTCTTTGTTCTTATTTCTGAAGCCTCTTTTCTAGTCTACTTGTTTATGGGCTGCAGGCCTTTGGAAGGTAGGGATATGGGCGGCAAGATGTGTGAAAATGTTCTTATAGACTCTCAAATAATAGCTTCTGTTTAAATAAGCTTAATTTGGGATTCAGTTCAGAGTATTCTGAACCCATCACAAGCCCACACATCCCTCCTCCCCTTCAAGCACATGATTAAGTGGAGTTTCACTTTTATTAGTGAACATCGGATGTTCTTTATATAGTGAATCTGGTGAAAAAATATCATAGTAAATAATTCCAAAGGCAAATAAAATATGTTTTTATATGCTCTCTTGAAATAAATATTAAGTGATACAATTGAGCTCATCAAAATGATGTTCTCTGAAATCTTAGACCAGCTCATTAATAAAACTGCTCTTGCTGAGTAACATAATAAAGAATCTACAATCTATTTGGGTATCATGATAGGTTGTACAATTAAATTGAAATATTACATTGTTAGCAATGTAATTGAATTATCTAAAAAAATAAATGATTTAAAATCATTTGACAAATTAAAATATACACAGGCATCATTTCCATGGACTTAATGCCTATCAGTGAATAGCTTTCATTTCAAGCTGAAATGAAACTTTCCAATTCCTAAAAAGGAATCCGTACCAAATATCCCACATGTAGTCTTTGAGGTAGACTACCATGGACTTTGGTAACATGCCAAAGACCATTCAAACTACTGCACAATTACACTCATCTCACACGCTAGCAAAGTAATGCTCAAAATTCTCCAAGCCAGGCTTCAACAGTACATGAACCGTGAAATTCCAGATGTTCAAGCTGGATTTATAAAAGGCAGAGGAACCAGAGATCAAATTGCCAGCATTCGCTGGATCATCTAAAAAGCAAGAGAGTTCCAGAAAAACATCTACTTCTGCTTTATTGACTATGCCAAACTGTTTGACTGTGTGGATCACAACAAACTGTGGAAAATTCTTCAAGAGATGGGAATACCAGATCACCTGACTTGCCTCCTGAGAAATCTGTATGCAGGTCAAGAAGCAACAGTTAGAACTGGACATGGAACAACAGACTGGTTCCAAATCAGGAAAGGAGTATGTCAAGGCTGTATATTGTCACTGTGCTTATTTAACTTATATGCAGAGTACATCATGCAGAATTCCACGCTGGATGAAGCACAAGCTGGAATCAAGATTGCTGGGAGAAATATCAATAACCTCAGATATGCAGATGACACCACCCTTATGGCAGAAAGTGAAGAAGAGCTAAAGTGCCTCTTGATGAAAGTGAAAGAGGAGAGTAAAAAAGTTGGCTTAAAACTCAACATTCAGAAAACTAAGATCACAGCATCTGGTCCCATCACTTCATGGCAAATAGATGGGGAAACAAGGGAAACAGTGACAGACTTTATTTGGGGGGGCTCCAAAATCACTGCAGATGGTGACTGCAGCCATGAAATTAAAAGACCCTTGCTGCTTGGAAGAAAAGTTATGACCAACCTAGACAGCATATTAACAAGCAGAGACATTACTTTGCCAACAAAGGTCCATCTAGTCAAAGCTATGGTTTTTCCAGTAGTCATGTATGGATGTGAGAGTTGGACTATAAAGAAAGCTGAGCGCCAAAGAATTGTTGCTTTTGAACTGTGCTGTTGGAGAAGACTCTTGAGAGTCCTTTGGATCACAAGGAGATCCAACCAATCCATCTTAAAGGAAATCAATCCTGGGTGTTCATTGGAAGGACTGATGTTGAAGCTGAAACTCCAATACTTTAGCCACCTGATGTGAAGAGCTGACTCATTTGTAAAGACCCTGATGCTGGGAAAGATTGAAGGCAGGAGGAGAAGGGGATGACAGAGGATGAGATGGCTGGATGGCATCACCGACTCGACTGATATGAGTCTGAGTAAGCTCTGGGAGTTTGTGATGGACAGGGAGGTCTGGCATGCTGCAGTCCATGAGGTTGCAAAGAGTCAGACACAGCTGAGTGACTGAACTGAATTGAGTCCTTGAGGTGTCCAAATACCTGGACTACGTATCAATGATTCAGATTTGAAATTAGTACTCAAATAAATGTTACAATTGAGGTGATCAAATCACAAGCTAAATATAATCCTCCAACCAAACAACCCACTGAGGAGCATGTAGCAGAATTAAGATTTCAAACTTACCACAAATCCCAGACGTTTACATCCCTCAAATAAATGCATTCCATTCAAAAGCAAACAAAATAGCTTTTCAACATAAGAAGTCCTTTGAGTTTCAGAAAACCTCACCAAAGCCAAGTAAGTACTTCATCATGCAAATCAGCTCCTTTCAGGGAGATGGCCAGTCAGCAGCTTGCATGGATGATACTGAGAAAAGCAGAGATTGTTTTCATCTTCTCAGCAGGGCAGATTCCTTATGCCACAGATTAAATGCAATGCCCTCCCTCAACATCTTTAAAAGGAACAGTTTGTAGATTTTTTAAAAGGATGTTTTAAATGAAGCAGGTTTCAAATAATTTTTTTTTTTTTCCCTGTAACCTCTGAGTTAGCATTAGAAAGAGCAGTTGTGGTAAAGTGGATATAGACACACAACACTGGTGTCCCTGAATATGGTGACCGCCAACTATTGATTTAATCATCTGGAAAAAACTAAGATCCCTAGCAATAGGTATAAAGGGTTGTTATATTGGCTTCCCTTGTGGCTCAGCTGGTAAAGAATCTGCCTGCAATGTGGGAGACCTGGGTTCCATCCCTGGATTGGGAAGATCCCTGGAGAAGGGAAAGGCTACCCACTCCAATATTTTGGCCTAGAGAATTCCATGGACTGTATAGTCCATAGGGTCGCAAAAAGTCAGATACAACTGAGTGATTTTCACTATGTTCATTAGTGTGGCATTGAGTGCCTTACTAACTCATCCAGTTATTGAAAAATATTGTTAATCTCTGTTCATATTCTAGAATATAGAGGAGAGTGGACTGGAGTTGAAATTGTGACTGATTTTCAAGAGAAATTGTGACTGATTCTCAAGAGAACAGTGCTAAATGGAAGCCCAGATATGCCCTTAAGGGGCTTTGTGGGAGGAGAATGCCATATTTAGTAGGTACATCATGGATAAAAACCATACATGGACATGAATAATGAGGATCTGATAGTGGGGAAGAAATAGGGTGGGTAAACTTTCCATATTTGGGGAAAATTTAGGGCAGAAAATTAAGGACAATGAAAAGAATTTTATTAAGTATGCTGTATGTTAGGGTATAGTCTAATTTAAAACTTTTTTTGAGTTTTTTATAAACTTCTTAGAGCTAGGACTAAATTTTCTTAAGTGTGACCCTATTGCAAAACTCAATTACCATGGTTTCCAAGTACATAAGGCATTTGTTCTCTTGTGAAGAGAAACCTAGGCGGTCAGTGTAACTCACTGCATATATCTTAGAGAAGGCATTCCAATCTCTAAATCCATCTCAGCAACACAGGAGAGGGCCATACCCCAATCAATATACAGCTATGGTGAATGTTTGATTTGGAGATCATTTGCAAGCAATTGACACCATAAAATGAAGGCGTCTCTTAGAGGCTTAGAGAAAGCTGGCAAAGGAATTGAGTAATTATTACTCCATGCTTCACCTTAGACTAGAAAAATACTGTGAAGGAAAATACTTAGGCTTAAAGGAAAGGACATGGGTCACAACCAGAGAAGTAATGACATTGAATATCAACCTGTGTTGTGTGAAGGAAATGGCAACCCACTCCAGTGTTCTTGCCTGGAGAATCCTTTGGACAGAGGAGCCGGGTGGGCTGCTGTCCATGGGGTCATACAGAGTCGGACACGAATGAAGTGACTTAGCATGCATACATGCATGTGTGTGTTGCGTGGATGTACAACCTGGCTCAGGAGACCCCCTGGAAGGAAGGAGTTAGGGGCTTTCTTCAAGTAAGTAGAGGCAAGGCCAGAAAATAAATTTTGGCTGTACTTTGATTATTTATTTACAGTTATACCCAGTCTTCTGGTCTTTATTCCAGTCACGAAGATATACTTGTTTGTCCTGTATTCTCACAAATTCTAAGTGTTCCTGAGAAATTTGCTTGTCCCAGTATGCAAATACCAAAGTGAAAGATTTTCTTCTGATCTTGCAGTCTCTTTAATTAATGAGTTGTAAAGTAATATTATATACCGAAAGGTTTTTAAATGCCTTTTAAATCTTTATGAAAATATGAATTTTTAGTGTAGATTTTACATCAATACATCTTATAGTGCTGCATTAGTTAAATCATTTAAGTAGAACATCCTGCTGAACTGTATCATATAATAGAGTGCTCATTGTCATTTTCATTTGTATTCTAAAGCATATATTATACTAGAAACAAATTTGTGAGTATCTAGAGAGTCATTCTGGGTCAGGAGTTACAGTGGGTGATGATGACGTCAGCACTGGCTATTAAAATAACAGATGCAATTCTGAAGTTAAAGCTGACCGAACCCAAAGTAGTACTCTCTGCTTCTTAGCCTTTGAATTCAAAGTAGGTTTTCCTGCATGAGGATAATATAGAGGAGAATGAAATAGCATTTAAGGTTTTTGTAGCAAGAGATTTTCACTGGAGTACCAACTCCAATTCTGCTGGAAGAGAACCTCTGAAAGGAAAATTCTCTAGTTTTGGATGGAAAATGCACTTTGGAGCAAAATCTCATCTTGCTAATTGAATCTTAGCTTATGTTCTTTTTTTTTTTATCTACTTCGTTTTGCTATATTAAAACATTTATTTAAACCTTCATGAGAGTGGAAATGAGAATTATGGAAGATAGATATATTTGCAGTTTGTAATCATGAGAATTCTTTTTAATGCTTCAATGGTCAGGTTGGAGGCCAGAGCTTTGATATCTAACTAATCCATTTGACTCTGTAAATCTATGAATCTTTTGTATTTGATGATTAGAATTCCTAAGAATTCTAAATAATTTATTAGTTTTCATCCTAAAATATAAATTCTTCATCATATTGATTATGTATTTTGCTTGTTTGATTACAAAAACCATTTGGTTCTACTTTTACTTTCTGAAGAATAATGAAAAAAAACACAGCAATGGTGCCTTCCCACCTAGAGAAAGAATTATTTGATAAAATAAATCTTCTAGCTTTTGAGCAAGAAGATCTTTGAAGAACATTCTTGAACTTGCAGTTTTTGTTTGGCTTTAGAGATCATCATTTCTTAGAGCAAATTCTATAATTTATCAAGGGATGAAAATTGAATGAGAAAAACAGATAGACTGAAAAACATTATCTCCAATGAGATGCTACTGTCACCTTTGGTTTTTTTCTATGAACTAAGGCAGTTGATGATGCCCATTAACAGTTGCCCCTTATTATTCAATTTTTAGTTAGACTATTATAAATATAGAAAGTTTCTTCCACAGTCCTCAGCTGGGGTTTTGGGCTTAGGATTTGATAACCAGCAGTTAAAGAACCATTGAAATTATAGGTCACCGGTAGTTTGCTTGCTAAAGGAAAAATGAATGAAGCAGATAGCTTTGCACACAGTAGGTGCCCAATAGTTGGTAATCAGATGAATGAATGAGTCAAAAACAATGTTAATTTATTTTAGTGACTATTTTGATGTTTTAGGTTTGTTCTGGCTCAACAAATTTGATAATTGTTGAAGTAGTTTGTTCATACCTCCTCCTTTCCAATTCAAATCAGGAAGTTTAAACACTAGTTTCAGTATCTTACCTCCCTGTTAAAAATCTTTGATGAATTTATTGACCTTAGGATAAAATGAAACTTCAGTTCTGCTCAGTCATGTCCAACTCTTTGCGACCCCATGAACTGCAGTATGCTAGGTTTCCCTGTCCATCACCAACTCCCGGAGCTTACTCAGACCCATATCCATCGAGTCAGTGATGCCATCCAACCATGTCATCCTCTCTTGTCCCCTTCTCCTGCCTTCAGTCTCTTTCAGCATCAGGGTCCTTTCAAATGAGTCAGCTCTTCACATCAGGTGGCTAAAGTATTGGAGTTTCAGCTTCAACATCAGTCTTTCCAATGAATATTCAGGACTGATTTCCCTTAGGATGGACTGGTTGGATCTCCTTGCAGTCCAAGGGACTCTCAAGAGTCTTCTCCAACAGCACAGTTCAAAAGCAACAATTCTTTGGCGCTCAGCTTTCTTTATAGTCCAACTCTCACATCCATACATGACTACTGGAAAAACCATAGCTTTGACTAGATGGACCTTTGTTGGCAAAGTAATGTCTCTGCTTGTTAATATGCTGTCTAGGTTGGTCATAACTTTTCTTCCAAGCAGCAAGGGTCTTTTAATTTCATGGCTGCAGTCACCATCTGCAGTGATTTTGGAGCCCCCCCAAATAAAGTCTGTCACTGTTTCCCTTGTTTCCCCATCTATTTGCCATGAAGTGATGGGACCAGATGCCATGATCTTAGTTTTCTGAATGTTGAGTTTTAAGCCAACTTTTTTACTCTCTTCTTTCACTTTCATCAAGAGGCTCTTTAGTTCTTCTTTGCTTTTTACATGTGGGATCTTTGTGGCAGTGGACTGATTTCTATAGCTGTGGCAGGTGGGTGCTAGAGCTTGTGGGCTCAGTAGTTGCAGCTCGGGGGCTTATAGTTTCTCCAAGGCATGTAGAATCCTAGTTCCCCATGCAGGGATTGAACCTGCGTCCCCTGCATTACAAGGCAGATTCTTAACCACTGGACCACCAGTGAGTTCCAAAATGAAACTCACTGTCCTTCAAAGTGAAGATCTCCAAAATCTGATTTCACCTGATTTATTCAATCAAATTTATCACTAATAATAAATTCATTCTGACTTTGTTGCACCCCTCACTATTTTCTAAACAAAACTAAACAACAACAAAAAATGCTTCTCATTTCCAAGTCTGAATGTTTCCAGTTATACTCACTGATATTCTTTCCCCTATCAAAATTCTATGAATTCTCCAAGTAAACATTTAAAAAACTGTTCAGTCAGTCAGTTCAGTCACTCAGATGTGTCCGATTCTTTGTGACCCCATGGACTGCAGCACGCCAGCCTTCCCCTGTCCATCACCAACTCCCAGAGCTTGTTCAAACTCATGTCCATTAAGTCGTTGATGCCATCCAACCATCTCATCCTCTGTCATCCCCTTCTCCTCCTGCCTTCTATCTTCCCCAGGATCAGGGTCTTTTCTAATGAGTCAGTTCTTTGCATCAGGTGGCCAAAGTATTGGAGCTTCAGCCTCTAGTCCTTCCAATGAATATTCAGGACTGATTTCCTTTAGGATTGACTGGTTCGATCTCCTTGCAGTCCAAGGGACTCTCAAGAGTCTTCAGGACCTATGAAAGTGTCAATGTCCTGAGAACAGAGCTCTTGCTGCCCCCTTGAAAGCCACTTGCCTTCCCACTGCAGTAGTCTTAGCATCACCCTACCAACCTTTGGATAAAAGCCCATCTCTTTTGATTCTCATGCCATCAGGCTATGCCATTCTTCTCCCATTCCTTACTGATGTCATTTACTGATACTTTAATCTTTTCTCTTTACTCATTGAAGTCTTTGACAACTTTGAGACAGCATTCTCAATGGTCTCCTCCTCATCTACTGTCAGAGTTGAATGTTTCAGTGCACTTGTAAGACACAATCAGGTTTTAAAATTCTAGCTTTCCATTTCTCCAGTTAATTTTCTCACCTCTTTGGAGCCATCCATTTCCATAGCTACACCATGAATTTTTTTCCATAGATGTAATTTGAAAATTGTAATTTCATATATCTCACTCTGACTCTAATATCTTAACCTGTTAAGCTTACGTTCACTCTTGCTACCATGATTGCTGTCCTCAGAACACTCTAGTCTCTAAAATTCTCCCATTTTTCTCCCATCATCTAACCTTCTTCAGGGCACTTTGTTTTTCACTCAGTCTTACTCCATGGAAAGAAGAGCAAATGACCAATTTTCCCACTTAGTCCCTAATTTCCTTGTACCCCTATCCTTTCACTACACAGGAGCATTTTGTAACTCAATCCAAAGTCAGAACCACAGTCCTGGTTCTTGAGACCTCTCCATGGGTGGCTGAACGCCAGTAGTTTAAATCATACATGCATATAGTTATTGTTGTTCAGTTGCCCAGTCATGTCCGACTCTTTGCGACCTCATGGACTGCAGCACGCCAGGCCTGCCTGCCCCTCACCATCTCCCAAAGTTCACCCAAGTTCATGTCCATTGCATTCATGAACCAGCCATCTCATCCTCTGAAGCCCTCTTCTCCTTCTGCCCTCAATCTTTCCCAGTGTCAGGGACTTTTCCAGTGACTCAGCTGTTCACATCAGATAACCAAAATACTAGAGTTTCAGCTTCAGCATCAGTCCTTCCAGCGAGTATTCCGGGTTGATTCTCTTAAGATTGATCTCCTTGCTGTCCAGGGGACTCTCAGAAGTCTTCTCCAGCACCACAGTTCGAAGGGGGCAATTCTTTGGGGCTCTACCTTCTTACAGTTCAGCTCTCACAACTGTATGTGACCACTGGGAAGTCCATAGCCTTGACTATACTGACCTTTGTCAGCAGAGTAAGGTTTCTGCTTTTCAACACACTGTCTAGATTTGTCACTGCTTTCCTGCCAAGAAGCAAATGTCTTCTGATTTCATGACTGCGGTTGCCATCCACAGTGATTTTAGAGTCCAAGAAGAGGAAATCTGTCACTACTTCCACCTTCCCCTCTATATTTGCCATGAAGCAATGGGGCTGGATGCCATGATCTTAGCTTTTTTAATATTTATTTTTAAGCTGGCTCTTTCACTCTCCTCCTTCACCCTCATCAAGAAGCTCTTGAGTTCCTCTTCACTTTCAGCCATTACAGTGGTATCATCTGAATATCTGAGGTTGTTGATGTTTCTCCCACCTATTTTGATTCTAGCTTGTAACTCACCCAGCCCAGCATTTCTCATGATGTGTTTACCATGTAGATTAAACAGACAGGGTGACAGCAGACAGCCCTGTCATAGTCCTTTCTCAATCTTGAAACAATCAGTTGGTCCATACAGGGTTCAAACTGTTCCATACAGGGTCAAGGAGCAACAGTCTGTGTTGCTGAAGAACAAAACAGAGAACAGTCTGTGTTCTCTGAAGTACAAAAAACTTGCACACAAGTTTCTCAGGAGACAGGTAAGATGTCTCCTGAGACAGGGTATTCCTATCCCTTTAAGAGCTTCCCACAGTTTATTATGATCCACATAGTCAAAGGCTTTGGAGTCATGGATGCAACAGAGGTAGATGTTTTTCTGGAATTCCCTAGCTTTCTCTATGATCCAGTGAATGTTGGCAATTTGATTTCTGGTTCCTCTTCCTTTTCTAAACCCAGCTTGGACATCTGGAAAGTCTTGGTTCACATAATGCTAAAGCCTAGCATGCAAGATTTTAAGCATGACCTTACTAGCATGGGAGATGAGCCCAGTTGTCCAGTGGTTAGCACATCCTTCAGTACTACCCTTCTTGGGAACTGGGATGAGGATTGACCATTTCCAGTCCTGTGGCCCTTTCTGGGTCTTCGAGATTTACTGACATACTGAATGTAACACCTTGATGGCATCATTCTTTAGGATTTTGGATAGTCTAACTGGAATTCTATCACATCTGCTAGCTTTATTAACAGCAGTACTTCCTAAGGCCTACTTGACTTTGCTCTCCAGAATGTCTGACTCTGGGTGGCTGACCACAGCATTGAAGTAATCCAGTTCATTTAGATGTTTTTTGTACAGTTCTTCTGTGTATTCTTTCCGTCTCTTCTTGATCTCTTCAGTGTCTACTAGGTCTCTACTCTTTCTATCCTTTATTGTGCCCACCTTTGGCAAAATGTTCCCTTGATATCTCCAATTTTCCTGAAGCATGTAGTTTGGTCCTGCTCAATTTTATAAACTTAACACTGTGCATAATTTTTTCTATATCTTTGGTTAGCTTTCTTTTTCAGGCCCTTCTGAGTTTGTCAAATGGAATCATACAATATGGAGTCTGTTGTGAGTGGCTTGTTTTTAGTTAGCATAATGTTTTCATGGTTTATCTGTACTGTACCATGTATCAATACTTCATTTCTTTTTAATTGTTGAGTAAGGAGATGTATTGCCAGGTAAGGAAGTGGTGAAATTTCTGAGTTATATAGTAACTCTGTGTTTAACATTTTGAAGACTGTTTTCTAAAGTGGCTACACCATTTTACAGTCCCACTAGGAATGTATGAGGGTACCAATTTCTTCACATTCAAGCCAACCGTTGTTATTGTCTGTCTTTTTTGATTATAGTTGTCCTAAATGAGTATGTGAGGTAGAATCCCATTGTGATTTTTATTTGCATTTCCTAAATGATTAATGCTATTGGGCCACCATTCATGTGGATTTTATTTTTTTGCCATTAGTAAGTCTTGAAAAAGTGTCTATTCAGGTCCTTGCCCATTTTAAAATTGAGTCATGTATCTTTTATTTTGGACCTGTAGATATTCCCTACATATTCTAGATAAAAGTCCTTCATCCAATATATGATTCATAAATATTTTATATCATCGATGAGTGGTCATTTTACTTTCTTGATGGTGTTCTCTGAAGTACAAAATATTTAATTTTCTAAAATCTGATTTTTTAAAAATTTGTTTCCTTCTTGTGGTTTTGATGTGATATCTAAGTAAATATTGATTAACTCGAGGTCACAAACATTTACTTCTGTTTTGTGAAAGGCCATGAGAAAATACTCGAGGAGATAATAGCTGAAAACTTCCCTAAAATGGGGAAGGAAATAGCCACCCAAGTCCAAGAAACCCAGAGAGTCCCAAACAGGATAAACCCAAGGCGAAACACCCCAAGACACATATTAATCAAATTAACAAAGATCAAACACAAAGAACAAATATTAAAAGCAGCAAGGGAGAAACAACAAATAACACACAAAGGGATCCCCATAAGGATAACAGCTGATCTATCAATAGAAACCCTCCAAGCCAGAAGGGAATGGCAGGACGTACTGAAAGTAATGACAGAGAATAACCTACAACCTAGATTACTGTATCCAGCAAGGATCTCATTCAGATATGAAGGAGAATTCAAAAACTTTACAGATAAGCAAAAGCTGAGAGAATTCAGCACCACCAAACCAGCTCTTCAACAAATGCTAAAGGATCTTCTCTAGACAGGAAATGCAGAAAGGTTGTATAAACGTGAACCCAAAACAACAAAGTAAATGGCAACGGGACCACACCTATCAATAATTACCTTAAATGTAAATGGGTTGAATGCCCCAACCAAAAGACAAAGATTGGCTGAATGGATACAAAAACAAGACCCCTATATATGCTGTCTACAAGAGACCCACCTCAAAACAAGAGACACATACAGACTAAAAGTGAAGGGCTGGAAAAAAATATTTCATGCAAATGGAGACCAAAAGAAAGCAGGAGTCGCAATACTCATATCAGATAAAATAGACTTTCAAATAAAGGCTGTGAAAAGAGACAAAGAAGGACACTACATAATGATCAAAGGATCAATCCAAGAAGAAGATATAACAATTATAAATATATATGCACCCAACATAGGAGCACCGCAATATGTACGGCAAACACTAACGAGTATGAAAGAGGAAATTAATAGTAACACAATAATAGTGGGAGACTTTAATACCCCACTCACACCTATGGATAGATCAACTAAACAGAAAATTAACAAGGAAACACAAACCTTAAATGACACAATGGACCAGATAGACCTAGTTGATATCTATAGGACATTTCACCCCAAAACAATCAACTTCATCTTTTTCTCAAGTGCACACGGAACCTTCTCCAGAATAGATCACATCCTGGGCCATAAATCTGGTCTTGGAAAATTCAAAAAAATTGAAATCATTCCAGTCATCTTTTCTGACCACAGTGCAGTAAGATTAGATCTCAATTACAGGAAAAAAATTGTTAAAAATTCAAACATATGGAGGCTAAATAATACACTTCTGAATAACCAACAAATCATAGAAGAAATCAAAAAAGAAATCAAAATATGTATAGAAATGAATGAAAATGAAAACACAACAACCCAAAACCTATGGGACACTGTAAAAGCAGTGCTAAGGGGAAGGTTCATAGCATTACAGGCTTACATCAAGAAACAAGAAAAAAGCCAAATAAATAACCTAACTCTACACCTAAAGCAATTAGAGAAGGAAGAAATGAAGAACCCCAGGGTTAGCAGAAGGAAAGAAATCTTAAAAATTAAGGCAGAAATAAATGCAATAGAAACTAAAGAGACCATAGCAAAAATCAACAAAGCTAAAAGCTGGTTTTTTGAAAAAATAAACAAAATTGACAAACCATTAGCAAGACTCATTAAGAAACAAAGAGAGAAGAACCAAATTAACAAAATTAGAAATGAAAATGGAGAGATCACAACAGACAACACTGAAATACAAAGGATCATAAGAGACTACTACCAGCAGCTCTATGCCAATAAAATGGACAACTTGGATGAAATGGACAAATTCTTAGAAAAGTATAACTTTCCAAAACTGAACCAGGAAGAAATAGAAGATCTTAACAGACCCATTACAAGCAAGGAAATCGAAACTGTAATTAAAAATCTTCCAGCAAACAAAAGCCCAGGACCAGATGGCTTCACAGCTGAATTCTACCAAAAATTTAGAGAAGAGCTAACACCTATCTTACTCAAGCTCTTCCAGAAAATTGCAGAAGAAGGTAAACTTCCAAACTCATTCTATGAGGCCACCATCACCCTAATTCCAAAACCTGACAAAGATGCCACAAAAAAAGAAAACTACAGGCCAATATCACTGATGAACATAGATGCAAAAATCCTTAACAAAATTCTAGCAAAGAGAATCCAACAACATATTAAAGAAATCATACACCATGACCAAGTGGGCTTTATCCCAGGAATGCAAGGATTCTTCAATATCCGCAAATCAATCAATGTAATACACCACATTAACAAATTGAAAGATAAAAACCATATGGTTATCTCAATAGATGCAGAGAAAGCCTTTGACAAAATTCAACACTCATTTATGATTAAAACTCTCCAAAAAGCAGGAATAGAAGGAACATACCTCAACATAATAAAAGCTATATATGACAAACCCACAGCAAGCATCACCCTCAATGGTGAAAAATTGAAGGCATTTCCCCTGAAATCAGGAACAAGACAAGGGTGCCCACTCTCACCACTACTGTTCAACATAGTGTTGGAAGTTTTGGCCACAGCAATCAGAGCAGAAAAAGAAGTAAAAGGAATCCAGATAGGAAAAGAAGAAGTGAAACTCTCACTGTTTGCAGATGACATGATCCTCTACATAGAAAACCCTAAAGACTCTACCAGAAAGTTACTAGAACTAATCAATGAATATAGTAAAGTTGCAGGATATAAAATTAACACACAGAAATCCCTTGCATTCCTATATACTAACAATGAAAAAACAGAAAGAGAAATTAAGGAAACAATACCATTCACCATTGCAACAAAAAGAATAAAATACTTAGGAGTATATCTACCTAAAGAAACAAAAGACCTGTACATAGAAAACTATAAAACACTGATGAAAGAAATCAAAGAGGACACAAACAGATGGAGAAACATACCGTGTTCATGGATTGGAAGAATCAATATTGTCAAAATGGCTATTCTACCCAAAGCAATCTATAGATTCAATGCAATCCCTATCAAGCTACCAACGGTATTTTTCACAGAACTAGACCAAAGAATTTCACAATTTGTATGGAAATACAAAAAACCTCGAATAGCCAAAGTAATCTTGAGAAAGAAGAATGGTACTGGAGGAATCAACCTGCCTGACTTCAGACTCTACTACAAAGCCACAGTCATCAAGACAGTGTGGTACTGGCACAAAGACAGAAATATAGATCAATGGAACAGAATAGAAAGCCCAGAGATAAATCCACGAACCTATGGACACCTTATCTTTGACAAAGGAGGCAAGGATATACAATGGAAAAAAGACAACCTCTTTAACAAGTGGTGCTGGGAAAACTGGTCAACCACTTGTAAAAGAATGAAACTAGAACACTTTCTAACACCATACACAAAAATAAACTCAAAATGGATTAAAGATCTAAATGTAAGACCAGAAACTATAAAACTCCTAGAGGAGAACATAGGCAAAACACTCTCCGACATAAATCACAGCAAGATCCTCTATGACCCACCTCCCAGAATATTGGAAATAAAAGCAAAAGTAAACAAATGGGACCTAATGAAACTTAAAAGCTTTTGCACTACAAAGGAAACTATAAGTAAGGTGAAAAGACAGCCGTCAGATTGGGAGAAAATAATAGCAAATGAAGAAACAGACAAAGGATTAATCTCAAAAATATACAAGCAACTCCTGCAGCTCAATTCCAGAAAAATAAACGACCCAATCAAAAAATGGGCCAGAGAACTAAACAGACATTTCTCCAAAGAAGACATACAAATGGCTAACAAACACATGAAAAGATGCTCAACATCACTCATTATTAGAGAAATGCAAATCAAAACCACAATGAGGTACCATTACACACCAGTCAGGATGGCTGCTATCCAAAAGTCTACAAGCAATAAATGCTGGAGAGGGTGTGGAGAAAAGGGAACCCTCTTACACTGTTGGTGGGAATGCAAACTAGTACAGCCACTATGGAGAACAGTGTGGAGATTCCTTAAAAAACTGGAAATAGATCTGCCATATGACCCAGCAATCCCACTTCTGGGCATACACACTGAGGAAACCAGATCTGAAAGAGACACGTGCACCCCAATGTTCATCGCAGCACTGTTTATAATAGCCAGGACATGGAAGCAACCTAGATGCCCATCAGCAGATGAATGGATAAGGAAGCTGTGGTACATATACACCATGGAATATTACTCAGCCGTTAAAAAGAATTCATTTGAATCAGTTCTAATGAGATGGATGAAACTGGAGCCCATTATACAGAGTGAAGTAAGCCAGAAAGATAAAGAACATTACAGCATACTAACGCATATATATGGAATTTAGAAAGATGGTAACGATAACCCTATATGCAAAACAGAAAAAGAGACACAGAAATACAGAACAGACTTTTGAACTCTGTGGGAGAAGGCGAGGGTGGGATGTTTCAAAAGAACAGCATGTATACTATCTATGGTGAAACAGATCACCAGCCCAGGTGGGATGCATGAGACAAGTGCTCGGGCCTGGTGCACTGGGAAGACCCAGAGGAATCGGGTGGAGAGGGAGGGGGGATACGTGTAAATCTATGGCTGATTCATATCAATGTATGACAAAACCCACTGAAATGTTGTGAAGTAATTAGCCTCCAACTAATAAAAAAATTAAAAAAAAAATTTGTTTCCTTCTTGTGGTTTTGATGTGATATCTAAGTAAATATTGATTAATTCGAGGTCACAAACATTTACTTCTGTTTTCCTCCAAGAGCTTTAAAGTTTTACTTCTTACATTTAGGTCTATAACATGCTGTGAGTTAATTTGTGGTCTGAGTGAGGTAGGGGTCCAACTTCATTTTTTTGTATGTGAATATTCAGTCATCCAAAAACCATTTGTTGAAAATACTATGCTTTCCCCTTTGAATTGTCTTGACACCTTATTGAAAATAGATGGATAATATAAGGTTTATTTCTGGACTATCAACTTATTCTATTTCTCTGTTTATTAGTTTCCTATTGTTGCATCACAAATTATCACAAACATAATGACTTAAAATAATACAAATTAAAAATCTTATAGTATTTTGAAATGGTCTCACTGGGCTAAACCCAACTTCTCTGCAGGGCTGTGTTCTCTCTAGAGGCTCTGGGAGACCTTTGCTTTTGGTAGTTTCTAGACACTGTATGTATTCCTCCACAGTCAGGAGACACAGGTTCAGTCCCTGGGTTGGGAAGATCCCCTGCAGGAGGAAATAGCAACTAATTCCAATATTCTTCCCTGGAGAAGCCCACGGACAGAGGAGCCTGGTGGGCTACAGTCCAGAAGGGTCACAAAGTGTGGGGCATGACTGATCTCAGAGCACTTCAGCACTTCCACTTTGAAAGCAGTAACCAAATTATTCTGACCTCCACTTTCATCACTGCATCTTCTCCAACTCTTTCTCTTCTGTTCTCCTCTTTCCATGTAAGGATTCTTGTGATTTCATTGGGCCCATTCTGATAATCCAGGATACTCTCCCCATCACAAGATTCTTAATCACATCTGCAGATTCTCTTTTGCCATATAAAGTAACATATTCCCAGGTTGAGGGGATCAGGACATCTTTGGACATGCTATTTTTCTACTGCATATCATTATGCCTATAACACACTGTCCTGATTATTGCAGCTTTATAGTAACTTTTTTTGGTGGAAGGCAGAGTACTTGATTTACAATATTATATTATATTTTAGTTGTAAAACACAGTGATTCAATATTTTTTATAGATTGTGCACCACATAAATTTATTTAAAATGTTGGCTATATTCCTTGTGTTGTACATTATACTCTGAATGGGAATGTAAAGTGGTAGTGCCACCATAGAAAATAGTATAGAGATTCTTAAAAAAAATTGAAAATGGGACTATTCTATGATCCAGCAATTCCATTCTTGGGTATATATCTGAAGAAAAGGAAAACACTAATTCAAAAAGTAAGTTTGGGAGTCTCCAAGTGTGAGTCATTTAACTTTGTTCTTTCTCAAGAATCTTTTGCTATACCAGTCCCTTGAATTTCCATGTGAATTTTAGGATCACTTTGTTAGTTTCTGCAAAATACCTAGCTGTTAATGTTGATACAGTTCTGTCGAATCTAAGATCTTAACAGTATTTCATCTTCTGATCCATGAACATGGAATATCTCATCATTTATCTAGACTTTCTTTAATTTCCTTCTATAATATGTATACTTTTTAATGGACTAGATTGTACTTCTTTGCTGAAATTATTTCTAAGTGTTTTATCTTTTTGAGGCTATGATAAGTAAAACTGTTTTCTCAGTTTATTTTAGGATTGTTCATTGCTAGTATATACAAATATAATTGTTATTTGCATATTGATTTTACACTTTACAACTTTGCAAAGCTTGTTTATTTTTATAATAGTTATTCTGTGAGTTTCATGGGATTTTTTAAATATATAAGATCATGTTATATGCAAGTTGAATTAGTTTTACTTCTTTCATTTCAATCTGGATGCCTTCTATTTCTTTTCCCTCCTAATCTTACTTGACTAGACCCATCACCTCCATTCTAATGCTGAAGAGAAGTGGTATGAGTGTACATCCTTATCTTCTTCTTGATATTAGAAGAAAAGGATTCAGTGTTCATCATTAACTATAATGTTAGCATGGGTGTTTTTTCACAGATGTATTATTAGGCTGAAGAAGTTCTGTTCTCTTCTATATTTCTAGTTTGCTGAATGTTTCTATCATGAAAATGTTTTCCAAATGATTTTTCTTCATCTATTGAGATGATCATGTGGTTTTTGTCCTTTATTGTATTAATTAAATGAATTTTCAGAAACACCTTGCATTTCTAGGATAAATCCCACTTGATCATGCTGTATAATCCTTTTTGTATATGGCTAGATTTAGTTTGTGATTATATTGTTGAGACTTTTCCTATCTATTTTTATAAGAGATATTTGCCTGTAACTTTTTCTTGTGATATCTTTGCTTTGATTTGTTATCAAGTTAATACTGTCTCATAGAATGTGCTAGGAAGCATTCCTTCTTGTATATTTTTGAATAATTTATAAAGGACTTGGGTCAATTCTTCTTTAAATGCTTAGTAAAATTAAAAAGTGAGACCATTTAGGCTCAGCCTCTTATTGTTTGATGTTTTAAAATTGATTCAATCTTTTATCTGTTATAGATCTACTCAAATTTTCTATTTCTTTTGGAGTCAGGTTTGATAGTTTTGTGTCTTTTTAGAAATCTGTTAATTTGTTATCTAATTTAGTGGCAAACAGTTCATTCCAGATCCTTTAAAATTACATTTCACTTTACATTTTACATATTTACACTTGTAGTTTATATAAGTATAAACTACATGTATGAAGTGCTCGTGTTATCGGTGTACAGTTCTGCGACTTTTAAACAAATGCATATCACCCAAACCCTGTGAAGATACAGAATATTCTTATTATCTCAGAAATTTTCCTTGTGATCTTTTCCAGTCTATTCCCTTCCTTTTGCTAAAGGTAAATATTGTTCTAATTTCTATCACAATAGCTTAACATCCATTCTTAGGAAACCACTAATCTGTTTTCTACTACTGTGAATTAATTTGATATTCTAGCCTTTTGTATAAACGGAATCCTAGTTTATACTCTATTTTTTTCTGACTTCCTTCATCCAGCATAACTATTTTGAGATTCATTTATACTGTTACATGTATCATTAGTTTATTCTTTTTATTGCTGACTAGTATTCCATTGAATAGATATACCACAAGCATTCTCTCTGAGTGGCTTTTGTTCATTCCCCTTTGCAAAACTCTTCCTTTGTAATCACTAACTCAATTTTCTTTCTCTCCCTCCGTGATTCTCTCGGGCACTGGGCTCCATCTTAGTCCCTTTCATCTTTTCCTTGTCTGAGCTTCCATCTCCTCCAGTCTATTTTATTCTTTTTCCATTACTCATTATGAAGAACAAAAATGTAAGTCTTTATGAATTTCCCAAAGGTTGACATTCTGAGTATAGGAATTTAGGATGGGCTTATAAATTAGAGGTGCTTTTCCTTATGTTTGTTCTTGGGTCCTCAGAACTGTATGATGTACTTATTTAAACTTCAGGGTGCTTTGCCTCAAAAACCATTATGACAGAAAGCACAGTATAAATAATAAATAAGTAAAATATCCTTCCAGTTACCAGTCTTTGATATGCCAGGTGTGGTTTAAGCAACTTCTAGTAAATCCTGGATATGGAGCATTAAGGCAGATCTGTTATCTATTATTAGGGCCTGGATATAGGAAGCCCATTTTTAGATGGTTTCCTCCCCCCTGGGTATCTTGAACTGGGTGTTAAAGAGTGGAACATATGTTTTAGATGTAGAAATTCATGAATAAAATGGCCTTTGGGTAAGCCTAGGTATTTTAAACATCTGGTCCTCAAATGCAGAAATTAGCTTTCTATTCCTCTTGATGTAAGAACTGTCACGTAGACGGGGAAAATTTCAAGGCCACGACAGCAGCCTTCTAACTGATCTCATTGTTTTCATTCTGTCTGCATATTATCATATTTTAATATTCCTATTTTTCTGAAGTGCGGATTTGATTGTTTCTTTCTAATTTAAAAAACAGTCTTTGGCAGTCTTCTGATTTCCTTAGAATAATTTTCAGTTCCTATTACTTGGCACTAAGGGTCTTTTACTGCTTATTTCCTTTCACCTACTACATCTTCTACAACTCTCTGTTGTAAGCAATGTGGCTAGCCTATGTATTTTCCTATCTCTGTATTTTTGTTCTTCTGTTTCACTTGCCTAGAATACATTTTCTTACTCCTGAAATTATAGCAACTTTCTTTTTTCTTTTTTTCCCCAATTATTTTTGTTAGTTGGAGGCTAATTACTTTACAATATTGTAGTGGTTTTTGCCATACATTGACATGAATCAGCCATGGAGTTGCATGTGTTCCCCATCCCGATCCCCCCTCCCACCTCCCTCCCCATCCCATCCCTCTGGGTCATCCCAGTGCACCAGCCCCGAGCACTTGTCTCATGTATCCAGCCTGGACTGGTGATCTGTTTCACACTTGATAATATACATGTTTCTATGCTGTTCTCTCAGATCATCCCACCCTGGCCTTCTCCCATAGACCCCAAAAGTCTGTCCTATACATCTGTGTCTCTTTTTCTGTCTTGCATATAGGGTTATCGTTACCATCTTTCTAAATTCCATATATATGTGTTAGTATACTGTATTGGTGTTTGTCTTTCTGGCTTACTTCACTCTGTATAATGGGCTCCAGTTTTATCCATCTCATTAGAACTGATTCAAATGTATTCTTTTTAATGGCTCAGTAATATTCCATGGTGTATATGTACCACAGCTTTCTTATCCATTCATCTGCTGATGGGCATCTAGGTTGCTTCCATGTCCTGGCTATTATAAACAGTGCTGCGATGAACATTGGGGTGCATGTGTCTCTTTCAGATCTGGTTTCCTTGGTGTGTATGCCCAGGATTGCTGGGCGATACGCAATATGATTGTGTATTGATTGCAATATGATTGCTGGGTCATATGGCAGTTCTATTTCCAATTTTTTAAGGAATCTCCACACTGTTCTCCATAGTGGCTGTACTAATTTGCATTCCCACCAACAGTGTAAGAGGGTTCCCTTTTCTCCACACCCTCCCCAGCATTTATTGCTTGTAGACTTTTGGATAGCAGCCATTCTGACCGGCGTGTAATGGTACCTCATTGAGGTTTTGATTTGCATTTCTCTGATCATGAGTGATGCTGAGCATCTTTTCATGAGTTTGGTTTCCAGTGTCACCCTCTGTGAAGTCTAACCCTGAGTGTTTCCCACATCGTAACTACTATCTCTTCTAGCTATTCTGGAGTTAAAACAGCTAGCCTTTGCTATTCACATACTAAGCAGTAGGTCATTAACAGACCCATAGCTGATAAGTGACAGGATTCAACTGCAGTGTTTCTCACTCCAGCACTGATACTTTTATCATCGTATGCGCATTTTATCATGACACTTACAGCTGACCAGGTTGCATTTTACTTCAGAAACATTTACCTTGGGGCTTCCCTGGTGGCTCAGTGGTAAACAATCTGCCTGCCAACGCAGGAAACACAGATTCGATCTCTGATCCAGGAAGCTCCCACATGGTGTGGAGCCACTAAGGCCCTGGGCCACAACTGTTGGGCTGGTGCTCCAGAGCCTGTGCTCCATGACAAGGGAAGCCACCACAATGAGTCCGCACACCACAACTAGAGAGTAGCCCCCACTCGGCTGCCACTAGAGACAAGCCCATGTAACAGTGAAGACCCAGCAGAGCCAAAAATAAGTAAATAACTCAATAAAGTTATTTAAAAAAAATATTTACCTTGGGCGTAGACATTTCACTCATTCATCAAGTGTCCCACCATGCCTTACAGAAGGCCTTTCATCACAATGTTTAATAAATTAAAAAAAAAATGTTTCCCAAATTCTTTCTGCCTATGCCAGGCATCATTTCTGACATATGGAAATGATGACTCCATGTAGTGACATTATCCCTGTGACTCACTGTCAACGATGGACTGACTGGAATCCCATGTTCCCAATTTCTATGTGGCTCAGCTGGTAAATAATTCGCCTGCAGTGCGGGAGACCTGGGTTTGGTCTCTGGGTTGGGAAGATCTCTTGGAAAAGGGAAGGGCTACCCACTCCAGTATTCTGGCCTGGAGAATTCCATGGACTGTATAGTCCATGGGGTCGCAAACAGTTGGACATGACTGAGTGACTTTCACTTATCACTTACTTAATTTCTATTCATGAAAGAAGAAACCTGAGTTTCTTCAGATTTCTTGCAGGTCCTCATCCTTGGTCCATGTACCCACAGCCAGAGAACAAGAGGTACTACCAAAATAAACCTTACAATTGTGGAGACAGTTTGCAGAGAAGGGAGAACTTAGAACAAGAGGCAGAAACCTTTAAATAATATCTTAGATAAATTAATGTTCATATCTTAATAAGGTAATGTTTTATTTGCTATGTTTTCCATGTGTTATTCTGGTAATAATGTTGTAATCTGTCTGGATGCTTCTTCAGTGAAATTGTGGACAGAAAAAGGCAATGGATTTTAATATTTTAATTCTAGAGCCATACTTCTTAAATCTCATTGAGCAGGCCAATAGCAGAAGCATTATGATGTCTTTGTTTTCAGAGAAAAAGTTGTCCATGTTGCCTATATGTTTGAGTTGACTTTGTACTTTGTGGCCGGGATTATTTTTAAAAGTTTAATTATGTAGTGTAATCTATGCTTTTGGTGTTAATAAGTGACTGGATACCATGCCATGCCATACTGACTTTTAAGAGGTCTCAGGTTTTCAAAGAAACAACTAACCACTTAAAGAAAAACCCCCTTGGATGCAGAGGGCATAAGTCCTTCTTAGTGTATCTCTCAAGTGTATCTCTATCAAAAACTCTATAATTTTACTGTCTCTGACAGTGAAAAGAAGTTGTTTTTCTCACTGCTTTCCTCCTTAGTAAGTTGGTGGTTCCTCATATAAAGGATTTTGCCCCCCATCTGGGTAAAGTGTCAGATATTTTCCATCATTTCAGTGGGAACAGCAGCCAAACCACTGCAGAGGGAGCCATGCCAAAGGGAAGGATGTTCAGGAGTGGACCACAAATTGCCTCCCAGGATCTCGTATCATAGTTAATTAATTGAGTGCTGACAGTGTGTTTGCCTCTGTTAAGCAAGGGAGAAGCAGCAGACTCAACTTTTTGCATTCAAGATCTGAGGCAGTCGGACACTACAGGGTAGGTTGAAATACTCCAGTGGTTATATCTCGAGTACAAACGGCTTTACCTTCATGGTGTAATTTCTTTTCAGGCATTAGGGAAATTATGACTTAATAACATTAAAAAATATGACCTTCAGAAAAAAATTTAGAGATGAAAAGCAGTTGCCTGATGAAAAACGAAATCTTTCCTTTTGTCATACAAATCCTGTTTTCTTACCCTCAAAGTGTTAGCTAGAGTTAATTTCGCTTGCTCTCTGTGTAGAAGAAAATAACCCTCAAAAACGAACCCAAATTCATTTTAGTTCCCTGGAGATTTGTGGTTCTTGAATATAAATGCAGACTCGTTGTCTATGTGACAGGAGGTGAAATTGGGTGAAGGCCAAACTGAGTCTTCAGAATATAACCATGCCTTGCAAATGCCAATTATTCTAATTGGGTTACCTCTCCTGTTAACAAGTTCCTTTGCTTTCTTAGACAGTTATATAGGGAATTCTCCACAAGTTCTTCCAATCTCCTATGACCCAGATGTTGTCTGTATAAGAGTAAAAATGTGAACAAATCTTGAAGAACTTGACACAACTTTAGATTGTTGGTTTCCCTGGGGGCAGGAGAGATTAAGAATGTGTTACCTTCATTCAAGCCTGTGGTAAGTGATTGATGAATTTAATAAAATGATTTGATTTTTGATAGGTACTATTTCTTGGAATAAGTATCAGTGAATCACAGAAGAGAACTAATTGTGCCTACGTGTAATTCTGAATCTGTGAGGACGAACATGTATTTGTTTATTATACTGAGTGAGGAAGAAGGAAGATAGAATTATGGTACAGGAAATAGAAGTCAAAGTGGAACAAAATTGCTTACTGGCAGATATGGTGGGATAAGAGGTTACAGCTAAAAACACGAAGTATGAGTTTTGAGTTTTTCAGATAAAAAAAATTACTTATGACCAGCAGGTCATATTATATCAAATATGATATATCTTCCAAATCTCTTTATGGTAAAACATTTTTTATTATCTCTTGATGTGGAACTTAGACATAATTTCTTCTGCAAACAAACCATGTATCTTCTATAGTAAATCAGATGATTCACAAGCAATTTAAGTTGTGATTGATTTCTTTTATGAAAACAAAGTTTTGGCTGAGAGTTTTTGGTTTGGGCTCAATAGTCATTTATTTCTTATGCACCTATTATGTTCCGGGCCAGAACTTGGAACTAGAGTCTATGTTCATTTTATTACCATGTTTTCCATACTCAACATCTCAATAAAAACAGACATGATTGCACTCCTGATAGAAGGCAAACTTAACTTGTGGATTTAAATACTCATATTTACTGTAGCTCTAACTCAAGACCAGCCTATTTCAAGTCATTTTCTCGGTCCTTTCTGTGATAAAAATATTCTGGCCAGCAGAGCTGTTGTGGGATTTGAGCTTGTTGTAAGTTGACTAGTATGGATGTCAACCCAAAGGCCACTTGCTGTAGCAGAACAGCCATGGGATTTGGAACACTTTGGATTTTTCCTCCAAAAGCATCTATAATGAACAGAGTTATTTCGAAAGCATTCCCTGCAGTTCATGCCTTAATTCAATCATCTGGGAACAGGAAAGCAGATCCCTCTCAATACACCACTAACTTGGATTTCTATGGTATTATGCACAATCTTCTCATTTATTTTTACAGTGATAGAGTGGTTTCTGAGCCAAGTTCTCCAGGCGTTTGGGGAAGAAGGAAAAGGTTTTGAATGCTTCCAAATTCTTTAGGTGACAATTGATGTTTTTTATTTTCTTGTTCTTCTTCAGAAATGAAAACAAACATACTAAACTCTGCACCTTAGAGCAGAAGGATGTGATTCTTGGCCTCTTGGATCCTTTTGGCAAAAATCAACTCCTTTGGCTCATAAATATTTTGTTTCTACCACTTCTCTTTAAATTCTTTACTTCTCTAGCTTTTACTGATTTGCTTTATTACTTTGAACCAGAAAATTAGAAAAGAGAACCTAAACTACATAGAAGGAGTAGATAGGACCTAATAACATTATTCATGAAAATGGTATCTGTTATCCCCTTTAGCATTTGCTTAGCAATTCCACAGAAAGGATAATTTACTAGATTTCTGAAGATTTTATTAGTTCTCAGATGGGCATATAGTAAACTATTATATGGAAATAAGGTCAGTAAATACATGCTGGTTTTTGTTTAGGAAAAACCCTTCTAAATCAAAAATGTCAGTGATCGAGCACTTACCTTTCTATTTATTCACAATCTTTCCCCCAAATCCTTTTCTCTCCCTTATTTTTTTTTGAATTATTAACTATAACTTTCAGCATTTACTTTGTAGTGGAGATAAATCGGTAATGGGGTACATTTCAAACCAAGCAAAATCTGCATTGACTGAAGTTATTAAAGAGTGAAAATCATTGTGAGAAACAAATCTCCTAGAAGCCTAAATGAACAAAAATGCCTAAACAAACAAAAAATTTCATCATGAGAAATCCTTTTCCTTGTATGTAATGAAATCCAATCAAATTGCTTTCTTTGGAACTATGTTTTAATAACTTAACAGTATTGATTTTAACAAGTCATTTCCAAATAGAATGTATCACAAGTATTTTCTTTCAGCATCTAGCTGAATCAGAGCCATGTGAATGTGTTTTGCAGTATCCAAGAGCAATGTAATGAGTAGAAGGGGTTTATGTTTCTGTAACAGAATTGAAAGTAGCAAGAATAAAGAGTAAGTTTTGTTTCCCAGAAATAACCAACTATGGAGGAAATTTTTATTGCTCTAGGATTCTATATTATCCTAATATTTTTAGGACAATATCTAGGAGGTTAGTAGAGAAATTAGATGTTGGTATATGGGAAATTGCTTCTAAGGCAAAAGGGAATGGGAGGAGTTCCTTGGTTATTTTTATAAAGTTAACCTTCTGTCCTATAATTTATCTTACTTTTCCCTCCAACTTCATGGTTCAACTCCTGAACTGAAAATTGAAATTGCTTTAATTTCATTTAGGGGTCAAAGGAAAATCCTTTTAATTTTAGGGGTTTTTTATGTTTTAAGAAATACTGTTTGTTTATTTTGGTTGTGTTGGGTCTTTGCTGTGTGGGCTACTCTGTAGTTGCGGTCGCAGGCTTCTCATGGCAGTGACTTCTCGTTGCAGAGCAGAGATCCAGGGTGCACAGGCTTCACGGACTCAGTAGTTGTGCGTCGTGGGCTCGAGAGCACAGGCTCGATTGCTGTGGTCCACAGTCTTGGTTGCTCCATGGCAGGTGGGATCTTTCTGGGCCAGGGATTGAACCTGTGTCTCCTGCATTGACAAGTAGACTCTTTACCACTAATCCACCAGGGAAGCCCTAACTTTAGTTTTGACTTTACAATATGGGAATGCATAAAAATGAAACATTAATGGAATTAAATTTAACTCTAGAATAAGATAATTGGTGTTTGATATATAAATCCCAGAACATTGGGTTGCAAGTAGATTCAAAGTTAGTTAATAATAGGTATTCAAAGTAATAATGATAAGAACAAGGTGAATCTAATTTAATTTCTTTTAGATAATGATGTTGTGCCAGAATTAGCTAGGGCTATTTGAGCCAGTCCTCTTATAAAGCTATAAGCTGCTTGATGTAGTAAGGTCAGATAAAGGAGATTATATCTAAGATGCTTTGACATAATCATCATCACTAAAGAAGAATGGCCAATAAAGAATTACAATCCACCTCTGCCATTCTCTTCCAGAAGCCCAGGTTAATTATTTTTGAACCAAAGTTGAAAGGTATTACTGCAGTCTCCTGGTTCACCTGATAAAGTTCTGCTAGATATTTAGAAAACTGGATAAAGAAATGAGTGACTAGAACTGTGACCCTAAAACAAAGAATCTGAAAGAACACATGGACTTTCTCCCTGCTTCTTTCCTGAGACAGACCACATGCATCCCTATGAACTTAACACTTGTCAACTTCACATTGAGTTAAAAGGTGTAAAACCCTGTTACACTTTGAAATGGCTCTTCTAATTATTTTCCACACAAAATATAACAATGGCAACAAAAAGCTGTGTCACGTCCCTTGGAATCTGCAGCCCTGAATGCCAAAAAGAGAGTGACACAGTTTGGGTTAAGTGAGCTGTCCTGGTTGTTGTTCAGTCACTAAGTCATGTCCGGCTCCTTGTGACCTCATGGACTGCAGCACACCAGGCCTCCCTGTCACTCACCATCTCCCAGAGTTTGCCCAAGTTCATGTTCATTGATGCTATCCAGCCATCTCATCTTCTGTCGCCCTCTTCTCTTTTTGCTTTCAGTCTTTCCCAGCATCAGGGTCTTTTTCAATGAGTCAGCTGTTTGCATCAGGTGGCCAAAGTATTGGAGCTTTGGCATTAGTCCCTCCAATGAATATTCAGGGTTGTCCTGGTACCTGGCTTAAAAGATGACCCAGAGAACACAAAGGTAGCATATTACTATGGAATGTCATCTTCTTTCTGGACCTCTTCTATTTCTATTTTCTTGAATTGGGCAATAATCAAATTTTGAGAGGTACAGATCATGATCCCAGTAAAGACACTCTGCTTCCCTCTTCACTATTTAATAAATTTAACTTTTATTAGAGGTTAAATCTGATTTATCAAATGGTTTTAGCATGTTGAAAAATATAATGAAATAGGAGCCCAGAACTTCATAAAAATTGCACCCAGTAGCATTCTGTTAGGGAAAAATGTCAAAGGGTAAACTAGCAAAATGAATTATACCTTTAACTGCACTGTCTGGGGACACTATGATTCTCTTCTACCATCCAGCAAGGAGGAACCCATGTCTCATATTCAGTCACTCTTGGCTTGGCACGGGAAGCTGGTATTCCTCTATCTCAAAGTCTTGCTTTGACGCTGATTTCATATATACTCAGTCTTAGATCCCTATCAGAGAAGACTGACATTGATGCTTCATCTTCCCCTTTTAAAATTTTCACTACTAGGTTTGATGGGTTTGATGTTGAATTGGTTTTTGGAGGTGAGAAAGAAGCATTTATTTGTCTAGAAATTTTCTTAATCTCTGTGAAAGGATGTGTGTGATTATTCAGCATCAAGTTCATGCCACATTAGCATTCTATAGAGAAACAGTTAAAAGCTGATTGCATTATAGGTGTGATTTTTTGGATATACCTCAGCCAACATCCTGAGCATATTTTTACATCCTTTTTTTGTTGCTGAAAAATGAAGAACCAATAGTTCTCTGTGCCTCAACAAGGACTGAAATGTCACTTCAACAAACACAGTGGCTGTAATGATAACTAGTGTTATGTTTTGCAGTTTACAAGTACGTCTAAATAAACTGTGGTACATCCAGACACTGGGTTATTACTCAGTGCTAACAGAAATGAGCTATCAAGCCACGAAAAGACATGGAGGAAGCTTAAATGCATATTACTAGATGAAAGAAGCCAATCTGAAAAGGCTATATACACTGTTTAATTCCCACTATATGACATCCTGGCAAAGACAAAACTATGGAGACAATAGAAAGATTCATGGTTGCTGGGATTAGGGAAGAGAGGGGATGAAGAGATGGAACACTGAGGATTTTTAGGACAGTAAAACTATTCTGTAAGATACTACAGTGGTGGCTACATGTCAGCATACAGTTGTCAAAACCCACAGGACATGTGACATAAAAGTGAACCCTAGCCTAAACTCTGGACTTTAGGTGGTAATGGTGTGTGGATGTAGGTTCATCAGTTATAGTAAATTTACCACTGTAGTGTACAATGTCAATAGTGGTGAAGGTTGTATGTATAGGAACATAAAATCTATGGCATCTTTTTGCTTAATTTTTCTGTGAACCTAAAACTTTTAAAAAATTATGTTTCCTAATTTAAAAACATACTTCCTTTATTAATCTTAGCAATAATTCTATAAAATGGTTAAAGCATGTTATTTTCATTTTCAACAAATACTGATCAAATGCCTACTTACTCTTTTAGGCACTGGGATCTAGGTGGCAAATGTCCTTGCCCAGTGGAATTACATGGCTACGTTGATTTGACTGCTAATCAGTTTGATTTAAAATTCAAGCTTGGTTCCCTTAACTCTGTACCTGAGAGTCTTTCAATTACATTTCACAAGTTACTTGTGGCTAACCCTCAGTGGCAGAACAGAATATAAAGGATATAAAACAGGGTTAGAGTTAAGTGGTCAGCAAAGCATTATCGATTATAAACATAGACAAAAGGACATTGCAATCTGAGATTCTATACCTGTTCAAGGGAGAAATTGTGTAGATACCTAAAAAATGATGTTTGTAAATATGAAATATTAAAAATTGAAAATATTTGCTTTAGGATATGATGGTGCCTTAGAAACACTTTTTTTGGTAGATGAATTGCATTCACAACTACAGAAAAGAGTGATTTTTGGAAGTATTTCTAGTATTTCCATGGTAGATTTGATCAATATGTGGTCGTTTACAGCTTGGCTGTACAATGGATCTTTTTTCTTTTGAAAACATGTCTTTTTAAATAGACTCTCTGGAAGAAGTTTAAAGGGAATGTGTTGATGCTTAACTCTATTACAACAGACACTAGATGTGCTTAAAGTTCTTTTCTCAAAATCGGTCTAGATTTCACTGAGGTTATTTTCAAGTACGGAAGTTCATTTCATCAACATCATTCGTTTATCATCAAGATCTATCCCTGCTTTGGCTAAATTAAATAGTTTTCAAAACCACAATTTAATTATTTTTGAATCATCCATTAAAAAACCCCACCTTAAAAATGAAATTAACTCCAGATTAGTTATAATAGGAAAAAAAAAACTTTGGCATTTCTTTAGGGTTCTACCCTAGGGTTTTCCAGTTTTATCACATTATAAAATAAACTCAATTTCTGTGCTCATTATTAAGTAATACTGACTTCTAATGTTCAGTTCAGTTGCTCAGTTGTGTCCGACTCTTTGCGACCCCATGAACCGCAGCACGCCAGGCCTCCGTCCATCACCAACTCCTGGAGTTTACTCAAACTCATGTCCATTGAGTCGGTGATGCCATCCAGCCATCTCATCTTCTGTCATCCCCTTCTCCTCCTGCCCCCAATCCCTCCCAGCATCAGGGTCTTTTCTAATGAGTCAACTCTTCGCATGAGGTGGCCAAAGTATTGGAGTTTCAGCTTCAGCATCAGTCCTTCCAATGAACAGCCAGGACTGATCTCCTCTAGGATGGACTGGTTGGATCTCCTTGCAGTCCAAGGGATTCTCAAGAGTCTTCTCCAACACCACAGTTCAAAAGCATCAATTCTTCAGTGCTCAGCTTTCTTTATAGTCCAATTCTCACATCCATACATGACTACTGGAAAAACCATAGCCTTGACCAGACGGACCTTTGTTGGCAAAGTAATGTCTCTGCTTTTTAATATGCTATCTAGGTTGGTCATAACGTTCCTTCCAAGGAGTAAGCGTCTTTTAATTTCATGGCTGCAGTCACCATCTGCAGTGATTTTGGAGCCCAAAAAAATAAAGTCTGACACTGTTTCCACCTTTATTTCCCATGAAATGATGGGACCAGATGCCATGATCTTAGTTTTCTGAATGCTGAGCTTTAAGCCAACTTTTTCACTCTCCTCTTTCACTTTTTCAGTTAGGTGGTAGAAAAAGGTTTGGCGTCCCAAGCTGCTTGGGTTTGAATCCTGGCTCTACGTTGCTCTGAGGAAATTGCTTAGTTTCTCTGTGTATTCTGTAATTTCACTGTAAGTTGGATTAGTTATAACTGCTCTATGAGGATTACGTGAGCCCACCAACATAAGGCAAGCTCCCTTGGTAGACAGGATTTATCAGGACACCATTTCCTATTTATGATCACATAAAGCCAAGGATAGAGTTAGCATTTTTTTGGCTTCTTTGGATGATGCAGAGGTTTTTGGTTGCATATTAGCTTTTTTTAGGTTCTCACTGTGATGGTTTTTTATCAGCTTCTAATGTAGCACTTGTTCAGTGGGTCTCTGACTTCCTCAGAGTTTTCATAGATCACTTCTCGAATCACAGGCTCAGTCTCTGAGCTTGGTTGGGTTTGCTTTTTCTGCCTCCTAGAGACAGATTCTCTAGAAAGTCTTCTTACTACTGGAAGCAGGGGCAGGAGGGAGGAAATAATTAAAGAGCCTTAATGGCAGCTTCTTACCAGATTACTTTTTCTCTCCTGATGTTAGTCATTATTGCTGCAAGTTTTTATTTTCATTCCAAGTCTTACTTATTGCCCATGGCTTGCATTTCAATAGCAAAACAACTAGCGCTAGGTTTATGGTGATTGTTCTTTTATGTAATCTTGTCCTTCGAGCATCTTGCCAAAGGTGGTTATGATTTCACTACAATAACAGACATTTGGTTACTTCACAAAAGTCTCATTCAGTTCTCTGGTGTCTTCCTCCTTATTTCCATTGTTATCTTTCCATCTCTATAATATGCCACACTGCATTCATCAGTCACAGGTATCTCTTTAACAGGATTTGGAGCTAAAATCCTGCTTTTTCATATTAGCCAGACTGTACTATGGCAGTATTTCCAATGTTTAACACATTTTCCCCCCGCCCCGGAAGTGGTTTAATTCATGGTGAGGCTTAGTCTAGGCATCCACTTAAGCTTTTCTAGTTTTTTTGTAACAAAGAGGAGGAGCATCTGAAAACTGAACTTCTGGAGATATGAGCTACAACACAAGCAGAGGACAAAAAAAGAATCAGTAGACATCAATATTTGTGATTCATATTCATTTTTACTCTAAATTAAAGTAAAAATTGTTTTAGAAATAGAAAGAATTATAGGGAAGTATTAAGTATAATGTAATAATTATTTATTTTCCCAGCAGCAAGAAAGAACCACCATTTATATTCTGATGTGTTTGCTTCCCATTTTCATTACTTTCTGTTTTAATTAAAAATCACTTTACCATATTTATAAAATTGAAATATGCTGATACTATGACTTCAGACAGTGCAGATAAAGTAAAATTAAAAAGATTGAAAAAATTCAGTCACTCCCATCATTTGAAAACAAGCATTATTATCATTTAGTAAAGATCATTTTGGACATATGTTTATTCACATAATATAGAGGAAAAAGATGGAGAAGATATAAATACTTTAATAAAAATTAGATCATGATACTGATACTATCTCTGATAAAATTAATATATACTTTGAATTGAATTAAATATAAGACAAGCTGAGCTGAAACAAGGAATAAAAATTTCATATTATAAATATATGCATAATATAGTTTACATCCATTTTGAAATCTGTTTCTAACACTAAAATTATTTTGTGTCTGTTCTTACTATTTTATAATTAAATTTCTCTTTCTAAGTCATATATCATTCTAATGATTTATCATTGGCCTTTAAGCTTTTATTATACTGAATTTATGTTCTTATTAAATTATAAGAAATTTTCTTCTTTTGAGTTATTTTCTTCTATCCACATCCCTAGTCTTTTTACCTGCTCTTTCTCCCTCCCTTCTTCCCTTGTATTTTCTTTGCTATTTCATAGGGTTTTCTTCATGCTTCAATGGCTTTGTCTAGATATTCAGTTTGCTATTATACAGAGTGAGTGAGTTTTTGACTCTTTCAATGTTATTTGAGTTTTCCAAACTACATGCTATCGGGGGGGAGAGAAGGAAAGCGGAAGAGAAGAGGGAGAGGGGGGAGGGAGTATTTAGTTTTTGTTAGAACTCTTGGACTCTGTTCTCGCTATTGAAATATTTTGAACTTTCTGATTATTTCTTACCCAGGAATAGTTATAGGACCTTTACTTCTGTAAGAGAAAGTCAAGTCAAGGTTTTCTAACCTTCTGTACATCCCACTGTATCTCAAGAAAAGGAACAAGAAAAGGACTTACATCTCATGTCCTTTTACCTAGATCTGGGGTATTAATAAAAATTCTTATGACTTTATCTTTCAACAATGTGCATTGTGCTGGGTGCAGTTGGGTTAAGTTTCTGAGCACTGCTGAAGCATTTTCTGTTTCTTTTATTGGGAGCTGGGTTTTTGCAGATACTGTGTTAGGCTTTGATTTTGTTGCAGATTGTCACAGATTCTTTTCCTCTCTTTAGGCACACTTCCCTCCAGTGTGACTTTCTCCTGTCAAGAAGGTAGCATTTATTTCCCTACCCTTTCAATCTAGGCTTTGCTGTGTGCTTGCTTTGGCCGATGGGATGTTTGTAAATATGACATGAAAAGCACTTGAGCAGTAAGGTCTGTTATTTCTTGCTGTTCCTGGATCTCTTTGGCCACTATATGCAAAAGTCTAGGCTAGACTGCCAGAGCATGAACAGCATGTGGCCCAGTTATCCTAGTATCTTGGATGACAGCATGCCTGTTGCCAGATGTGAGTGAAAGATCCTTGATCACACAGCCGGGTGGACCAACCCACTAAACTCATGAAAGAACCCAAGAGAGATCAGCCAGACAAAGATCAGAACAGAAGAGTGACATAGATGAGCTAAATAATGATGGCTTTCTTAAGACGCTAAGTGTTGATTTATTATGTAGCAAAAGCGAATTGATCTAGTACCTTTTTGTTACCAGTTACAGGAACAGGAAACTTCTAAAATATAAATTGCTCAGTCACATTTGCAGTATTTAGTTGGTTAAGGTTGTTAATTAGGAGACTTCTGAATATGGTGCTGTGTGTTCTGTGCTGTGCTGTTTCTTCAGCCATGTCAGACTCTTTGTGACCCCATGGACTGTGGTCCACCAGGCTCCTCTGTCCATGGGATTCTCCAGGCAAGAATACTGGAGTGGATTGCCATGCCCTCCTCCAGGGGATCTTCCCAACCCAGGGATGGAACCTGCATCTTTTATGTCTCCTGCATTGGCAGGTGGGTTTTTTTACCACTGGTGCCACCTAATTGCAATATAAACTCAGCCAAAATTACTTGTTAGTTATGTAATGCTTTGTAACCCAAGAATACTGGAGTGGGTTAGCCTATCCCTTCTCCAGGGTATCTTCCCAACTTAGGGATTGAACCTGGGTCTCCTACATTGCAGATGGATTCTTTACCAACTGAGCTATCAGGGAAGCCCACTTTGTAACCCACCTTCCCATAAGATAAATTCAGAGACTTCATACATTTAAAACATTTTGCCAGGCATGTCTATATTCTTCTGACAGTCTAGGCGATCACAATGGTCCTTCTGATTGGCTTCTAACTGGGATAGCTCTGTTTTAGTAAGCTTATGCTTCCAGTTTCATAGGGACCAAAAAAATGATTAATTGAATTCACCTTCTTTATTTTTTTCTATGCCTATCTTTACCCTTTCCTTATTTTGAGTTTTATTCAGAAAGATATTAATCATACACCAGAGGAATTTACAATGAATTCATTTTGGTCTGTCAGTATGGGAGATCTCAACACAAATCCTACAAAGGGGCCACAGAAAATAATGGCAAACAAATGCTCAGAAGCAAATTATTATTGAATGCAGCAGAATGTCACGTTTGTTTTCAGCCTCAAGAGCTTAAGATCCTTTTAATGGGCTTTGTTGGGAAAGATCTGAAGGCTTTCATGTCATACAACCTGGAAGGTTGATCATTTTGGCTGTTTTCCAGGCTGACCTATTTATGTGAAAGACAGCCTGACTGCAGATACACTTTTAGGTTTTGGTGCTGGCAGATGAGGTTAATAGTCTAGGCAGGTGTCTCCAACACTGATCTAGATGGCTTGAAACCTTGACATTTTGCTAGATGAGGATACATTCCAGGCACATTTGCATGTTTTGACCCCATCAACTCAAGTCAAAATTCATACTCTCTGACTTGGAATGTGCACCAAATATTAATAATTGCAATTTGGTTTAGTGAAAACAGACCCCCATTTAGAGTCTGAAAATTATGATTGGAATGTGGCTCCACAACTCATTAGCTGGGCGACCTTTGGCAAGTCTCGTAATTAACTTTAGCCTCAGTTTGTAAATCTATAGCGTGAGAGTGATAGTATACTGCTTCCCACAAGGAACTGTTGTGAGTCGAATCAGTGTTTATCACTGTCAATTATAATGCAGGGTGTAATAAAAGAATTACTGCACATCTAGAATCTCCAGAAAAAAAGGATCCTTAGGTTTATAAGACATCCCTCCCACTTAATTTTCCTCTTTGAATAATCCTTCAGGCATGTGTTCCTTTTGTGATAGCTCCAAATCTGTGCATCTCTAGCCAAGAGCTATCTTCTGTATTCCAGAACTGTTTCTCTAAGTGACCACGGGTCACCTTTTCTTGAATACCACTGAGGCACCTCAAAATCAGCAAGTCACAAATGGAGCCCCTCACTCACTCTCTCTGGGAATGTTTCTCCTGTGTTCTTTACATTGGTTAAGGACATTGCCATATATCCAGCTGCCCAGAACAGAAGTCCTAGCATCATCTAGGACACCCTTTTTTCTCCCTCATTATCTGTATCCAAATAAACACTAAGTCTTGAACTCTACCTCCTTGGTAGTATTCAGATCCATCCACATCTCTCCATCCCTCTTGCCCTTTAATTTCTCATCTGGATTACCACCACAGCATCTTTTGTCATCTCTTTTCCTCTTATCTTAATTTCTCTCTCTTATTTCTCACACTGCAGCAATCTAAAAACTTCAGTCTATACATCATTTTTAAAGAATTCTATCTAATGGTGTAACTCTCTTCAAAGCCTTCTGTGGCTCCTTTAGTCCCTCATGCAGAGTTTAATATGTGAGGGCCACCATGCCTTGACCATGCCCGTATCTCTAGTCTTTTCCCTCTCCGTCTCCTTGCACAGTTTTCCTCCTCCTTTGTAGTTGTCGAACATGCCATGGACTTTTTTGTCAGTGTTTTTGTTCTGCCTGGAAAAACCATCTGCTACTCTTCTTGCCAGAACCATTTGTCTCTCAAGTCTCAGATCCAGGTGTCACCTTCTCTAGGAAGCCATTCACGGCAATAAATCACAGTGTACTGCAGTGATTAGTTTACCTGACCAGACTAAAAGGTAGAGGCCTTGCATTATTCATCAGGTCACAGTTATCACTTCCTATTGACTGTGAATGTGTCTTATCTTTAGCAGGGGTTCTGCCAACCTGCTACTAAAGTAGTCCAACATCACAGTTAATATTACTATTATTTGGAGTCAGACACATATAAATTGGGCTTCCTGGGTGGGCTAGTGGTAAAGAACCTGCCTACCAATACAGGAGACCTAAGAGACATGGGTTCGATCCCTGGGTCAGGAAGGATCCCCTGCAGGAGGTCATGGCAACCCACTCCAGTGTTCTTGTCTGGAGAATCCCATGGACAGAGGAGTCTGGTGAGCTACAATTCATTGGGTTGCAAAGAGTTGGACATGACTGAAGTGACTGAGCATGCGCACACACGCATATAATTCAGAGTCTAATCTTTTCAATCCATTTCCAAGTTTCAGCCTCATCAACCCAAGGCAAAATTCATACTCTGACTTGGAATTTGCACCAAATGCTAACGATAGCAATTTCACTTAGGAAAAATAGATCCCAACTTAGTGTCTAAAAATTATGATTTGAACTTGGTTTCACAACCCATTAGTTGGGCAACCTTTGGCAAGTCTCATACAGTTTTTTAATCTGTAATACGAGAATGATAGAACACTACTTCCCTCAAGGAACTATTTACTGTGAGTCAAATGAACAGGAATGAAAACAGTATCTCTTTCCTAGAATAAAACACTATGTCCCGTAATGGCTCAAAAGCGATTATTATTTCCAATTTTAATTTTTATCAGTAGAAAAACCTGAATATCAAACTTATGTCTATGAGTCAAGTGCATAGTTTCTAAGGTGTGGATTTTGAGACATCCATATTGATGCTTCAACATACTAATTGATTACTTCCAGGTTCCTTAAAGTAAGATTGGCAGAAAAATTGTACTGTGAATAAGTTATATTTTATTAGATTAAAGAATTCCTGTCTTGATCCAGTGACTACCAAACATTTCATTTCTGGTTTTGGATCCTAGCACTAAAGAAAACACTAAGTAAAACAAAACAATACCAAACTCAAATTTAAAATGATAAAACAGGAGTTTAGAGACCTGTTAGAGCCTGGATCACATTTTCCTAAGTAAATTCAGTGCCAACATAAGTTCTTCTACCTGGGTTCACAACACAGCAGTGCCTAAAAGAACCGGGAATAAAGGAATCAGGAGGCTGAACATATTACCATTTAACCCTTGCTAGTTCACCATAAAACCCAGTTGCTCTTCTGGCTCCTTGTTGACCTGCTTTGGTACTGATTCAGTCACTTATTCATCCCACAATTGTTAATTGAACACTTAATATGTTCCAGGCTCTGTGGTGCACACATACAACTGTGTGAGTGTGTGGTTGTCGTCTGACTTATTCTTCACTGTGCCTAGGCTCCTCTTGCTATTATGCCTCCCTCAGAGTTCCAGTTCCCACTGGTATGATTCAGGAAATGAGGAATACCTAGACAGTGTTTAGTTCTGTGTCACAGAGTGCCTGCTTTGCTTTGATTCATGATTTATTTTGCTTACTCTCAATCTACAGTAAACATAGCTATATCTTCCCCTACCTCCTGAATGAGTAGTTTTCCCATCAGTTGCCAACTTTCAGTAATGGGACAGTCCAGAGGCCCTGACTGGGTTGTTGCCACAGACACAACTCTCTACTCTCTTACCTTTGAATATTCTTTCCAGCTGTACCTCTGCTCAGAAATCAATGTTGTCCCCAAATCACCATCTTGTGGCCTAATCCAGCATTGCTAACCAGCACCCACTAGCCATCTCAATCCATTTCTCCAAGGCAGCTTTGCAAAATAGAAATATAATACAAGCCACATGTGAGGGCTGTCGCTCAGCCGTGTCTGACTCTTTGCCACCCCATGATCTGCAGCCCGCCAGGCTCCTCTGTCCATGTCAGTTTCCAGGCAAGAATACTGGAGTGGGTTGCCATTGCCTACTCCAGGGGATATTCCCAACCTAGGGATCGAACCTGCATCTCCTGTGTCTCCTGCACTTTAGGTAAATTCTTTACTACTGGGCTTTCCTGGTGGTTCAGACCATAAAGAATCCACTAGTGCCACCTGGGAAGCCCTAATACAAGTCACATACATAATTTAAAATTTTCTAATAGCACAATAAACAAGTAAAATTGATTTTAATTATAAATTTTCCTTAACCAAATACATAATCTATTATTACTTCCACATATGAAAGTGAAAGTTGCTCAGTCTTGACCAACTCTTTGCGACCCCATGGACTCTATAAGTCCATGGAATTCTCCAGGCCAGAATACTGGAGTGGGTAGCCTTTCCTTTCTCCAGGAGATCTTCCCAACCCAGGGATCGAACCCAGGTCTCCCTCATTGCAGACGGATTCTTTACCAGATGAGCCAGGAGGGAAGCCCAAGAATACTGGAGTGGGTAGCCTATCCCTTCTCCAGCAGCTTTTCCCGACCCAGGAATTGAACCGGGGTTTCCTGCATTGCAGGCAGATTCTTTACCAATTGAACTAGAAGGGAAGCCCACTTCAACGTATGGTCAATGTAGAAAAAAACCATCCATGAAATATGTATAAATACATACGTACATTTGTCATACATAGTTTTAAAAATCCAGTGTATATTTTACATTTCAGTATATCTAGATTCAGACTAACCACATTAAATGCTTAATAGTCCTGTGTAGCTAAATGGCTACCATATAGAGCTGTGCAGTTGTAAGGGTTATCTGTTCATTCATCCATCCATTTATCAAAAAAGTCTTAAACACATATGTTGTGCTCAGCACCGTTATAAATTCTCATATTGTGCAATAGTCCTTGTTCTCAAGTAGCTCCAAAGTACATGAAAAAGCTGACTGGTACTTTAGCTATTTCAGAGACATGACATGATAGTAATGATGTGGTATACACATGGTGCCAAGGGTACCCAGAAGAGAAGCACTTGGGGCAAAGATAGTTGCTAGAGGAGGTGATATTTGAACTTAGTCTCAAGAAATGAGCAGGAAGAAAAGAACAGGAAATATACTCTAAGGGGAGGGAATGGTATAAAAAAGGCACTGGGATATGAGTGAGCTTGACAGAGCATGATGCATATAGCAGATACAAATGTTTGCATAGGACTGAGGCCAACAGAGTGCAGAAAGAGATGAGGCTGGAGAGATGGATAAGAGACATATCACAAAGGGCCTTATAGACCTTTGCAGCTTATCCTGAAACTGGATGGGAGGCGTTGTTTCTGTGTAGTGAATAAATATAAGTAGAAAAATGCAATATAATATGGTGGGGTGCTGAAGAAGATGAACTCTGGAGGCATACGGTCTGTGTTTGCATCTGGAGCTTTATATTATTATGTCTCCTTTCTGTGTATGCATTTTCTCACATTAATCACAGATAATATTAGTATCTCCATTACAGGGTGGTTGTGATACTGTTATGGACTATTACATGGAAAATTCTTAAATTGATTACCACAGTAGGCTTGATAAGTGGTAGACCTTATAATTTAAAAATTTTAGGTATTAAAGTAACACAATGAGATTTGTGTTGCATAAATATTGCAGTGTCAGCCAAGGGTGGGGAGTGAGTCCAGTAAGGAGATTGCTCAAAGCTTTTAGCATGATGTGATGCAAGTATAAACCAGGGCACAGGTGGTAGAAATGGAGAACACTGACAACTTTGAAGAGCATCCAGAAGGTGTGAAGGGTTGGTAACTGAGTTGGTGAGGGAGGTGAGATGCTTAAGAGTCTATTAGGACCCCTCGAGTTTGTCTTGGGCACTTGTGTAAATGATGGCACATTTTTACAACCTGGGAAATATAGAAAAAGTGAGTTTTTGGTGGGCATGGGAGTCAGAGATGAAGGATGAACAGGAGAAAATGGATTAAAAATGATTGATATAATTAGATATATCAATCTGGGTTTAATTATACAATTCAATATATCAGTTTGGGATTATAAAGAGACACTCCAGAGTGAATGTTTGATAGAGATATGGGTCTAATACTCAGGCACTGACTTCTCATTTTCCACAGTATGTTTAAAGATCTAGTTAGTGTTGATTAATGTTGAAGATTTTGAGGACACAATGCATATCCTTTCAGAATAATCAGTTCTTGACCGATAGGTGATGTTTACATACAATTTAAAGCAGTTTATATGTATACCACAAGCAAATCAGAGTTTTATAAACTATTTTCAAAAGATTATGCAGACCCACACATGGCTATAACTATCTTAAAATTAATTTTTAAAACAATAGGAGTATGAGTGACACAAAAGAAATTTAGTCTATTTTACATGAACTTAAAAAGCACAGGTTATAATCTAGCAACTCTGCACACATGTAATAATGACTGTAGAGTGTGCAGGTGCAAGAAGTTAGGGGTGGAAGTTATGACCAAGAAGTATTTTCCCCTTGTTTTAATTTTGTCTATAACTAGAAAACATTTCCAAAATATCATATAGTAGCAATCCCTCATTCTTCCTTCAGGCTATCCGTTAAGAATGGAATGTGATTTTTTTTTTTTAAGATTCAAACTCAAGTCATTCAGTAAATTCAGGAAATATCTATGTAAACTAATGCCAGAGAAGTGGATCCCTGGACACTGGGGCTCTGTTAGAGCCATTTATAGGGGAAAATCCCCAGACCCAAGTGAAGGGGTTCATTTAACAGATGTGCACCTGGCAAGCACTAAAACAGGGAAATAGAGAAAAGTTCATTGCGACAAAGGACAGATATAGGGATAGTTTGACAGCCAGAGAAACCAGTGGGCAAAGATGCTGAATGGGAGGGCTTAGGGTAAGCCAGAGAAATGGAAAGATGAATCACGGGGCTTGTGATAGATTTTGCTTTTGTTCCCAAATTTATTGCCTCTTTCTATATATGAAGATTATGCTTTTCTGTTTAACAGACATCAGGCTTGGTCTTGTGACTTACTTTGACCGGGGAAAAGTGAGGAGTACCGTCATAGGCCCCTTTCAAAGCGTTCCATCTTTGTTCTCTCTTTCAGGTGAACTTCCTGTTCCAGATGGGAGCTGTCAGTGATACCCACGCAATGTAAGTTGAAAAGTTAATTTTTGTTGTTGAAAATCACAAAGATTCTGGGGTCATTTGTTACCACAACATAATCTAGCCAAAGTGTATCAATAAAAGGTAAAACTTGAGCCAACTATGAGATTATGGGCAGGTCAAGGGCTGATTTGATGTCAAACCTGAGAAGAAAACTTCAGGTCTCTGGGCATTTCCTAATGCTATCCCTGCCATCCTGTGTGTGGTTCTGTTAGCGTTGTATCACTGCAGTGTGGTGTCATGGCCAGGCGTCAAACAGCGGCTCCCTGACACACTAGAGATGTGGCCTGTGGCAGATTATTTAATGTTTCTGTTACTCTGTGCCTCAGTTTCCCCTGTAATCGGGAAAAGAAAGCCTACCTGTGTTTGTAAGTAGTTTGTTGTATGATTGAGTTGTTGTAGTCTGTTGTAAAGATTAAGCAAGGTGATGAGTATTTCACAGATACCTGATATACGCTAAGTATTGAGTCAATAGTAAGTATGATTACTATTTTGGTTGCCCTGAATCAAATATGCTTAGAATTGAGAATTTCATTAAAGGTATTGCATATGATAACCCACTCAATGAAAAAATTCATTAATGGAATCACTATAACAGATATTTGCTTAGTTTTTGCTCAAGAACTTACATGGTGGTTGCATATTTCATTGCTGCTTCTCAAAAATAGAAATAGACATGCAGGTTTCTAGACTAAATAAGTGATTTATTATATGTTACGATACTGACATTGATTTTCCTACATTAAAGGAGGGCACTGTTCATTGAACTGCTTTAGGACAAGGGTAACTGATAGGAAATGGGGATTAGCCTCTGTTCTGTGGTAAAATAATTAGTTATGATAGCAGACTTATAAAGGATGGGGGAGAGTTTTTAGAATAGGAAAAACATGAATTTCTGTAACTATGTGCTGTAGCCAGAATAATGCCCAGCACCCCCAAAGATGTCCATATGTTAACCTCTGGAACATTGACTGTATTAGGTTACATGGCAAAGGAAATTAAGGATCTAGATGGAACTAGATAAAGCAGAAAAAAATGAATTCTCCCCTGGATGCTCCAGAAGAAACACAGCCCTGCTAACACCTTGATTATAGCTCACTGAGACCTTTCCAACAAATGGTGCTGAAAAAATTGAATATCCACATGCAAAAATAAAAACAATTTCAATCTTTAATTAACTTAAAATGAATCAAAGATCTAAATATAGAACCTAAACTGAATATTCCAGCAAACACATAGGAGAAAATATTTGTGACCTTGAATTAGACAAAGATTTATTAACTACAATACAAAAGCACAGTTTATATAAGAAAAAATATATAAATTAAACTTCATCAACATTTAAAACTTATGGTCTTTTAAGGAATTTGTTAAGAGTATGAAAAGACAATTCATATTTGGTGAGAAAATATTTGCAAATGTTATGTCTGATGAAGACCTTGTTTCCAGGATATATAAAGAACCCTCAAAATTTAATAATTATGAAACAAACAGCCCAATAATGACCTGTGTAAAATCTTTGAATAGACATGTCTCCAGAGAAAATAGATTGACTATAAGTAAGCACATGAAAAGATGCTCAATAGAGAAATTTAAAAACACAATCTGATAGTACTCTTTGCCTATTTGAACGGCTCAAGTTAGATGATTGGCCATGCCAAGTGTTAACAAAAATGAGGAGGAACTCCCATCCAGTGTTGGTAGAAATTTAAATAGTAAAACCACTGTGCAAAGTGATTTGGTAGTTTCCTAAAAATTTTAACCTACCGTTACCATATGGTCTATTCATTATAGTCCTAGTTACTTATCTAAGATGATGGAAATTATAGGTCAGTACAAAATCTTGGACATAAATGCAGATAGCAGTTTTACATATGATAGTCAACAATTGGGGAAAAAACTCAAACGTCCAGTGATAAGTGCATAGATACATTGTGTAATGTTCATAAAATGGACTACCACCCAGCAAGAACGAAGACTGAACTACTGGTACACACACAATGTGAATGAATCTCCAAATAATTATGCTGAGTAAGAAAAGTCAGACAAAAAGAAGAGTTCATTTTGTTTGATCCAGTTTACAAAAATGTTTAGAAAATGCAAATTATAGTGACAGAAAGCAGATCAGTGGTTGCCTGGGGGTTGAGGAGAAGGAGAAAGCCAAACGGTAGGGAAGGGGGAGGGAGATATTTCTCAGGGGCAACAATAAACTTGCAGGGGTGATGGATATGTTCACGATACTGTTTGCGGTGATGGCTGCTCAGGTAAATGCATGTCGTGACTTATCAAACTACATACTTTATACATGTTTATTGCATGTCAGTTATACCTCAGTAACGAAGACAATAGACCCTGCCCTTTACTATCCCCTGTGTTGTGGTAGAGGATAAGATCAACTGGAGTGCAAAAAATGAAAGTCAAGTTTGGGTTGACCTTTAGGTTTCATAACATGAATTCTCGTTAAGTTGGATTGTGAGACTAACAAGAAATCTAGAGAGACACATACATTCACACTCATATATACACACATTTCTTGGGACCGGTTCTTCCTTTCTCTGAATAACCATTGTATGTGAGAATCTGCAAAATTTCACATGAAGTTTTTTTTTTCTTTTTTTTTCCCATTTATTTTTGTTAGTTGGAGGCTAATTACTTTACAATATTGCAGTGGTTTTTGCCATCCATTGACATGAATCAGCCATGGATTTACATGTGTTCCCCATCCCGATCCCCCCTCCCACCTCCCTCCCCATCCCATCCCTCTGGGTCTCCCCAGTGCACCAGCTCTGAGCACTTGTCTCAAGCATCCAACCTGGGCTGGTGATCTGTTTCACCCTTGATAGTATACTTGTTTCAATGCTGTTCTCTCTGAACATCCCACCCTCGCCTTCTCCCATAGAGTCTAAAAGTCTGTTCTGTACATCTGTGTCTCTTTTTCTGTTTTGCATATAGGGTTATCGTTACCATCTTTTTAAATTCTGAAGTTTTAATTTAAAATGGAGATTCTCCCATTTAAGAATTTTAAAGTTGTTATCTCATTTAACATACCATTGATGTTTTATGGACCGTTGTTGTTTTCAAGTAACAGTTTTCTGTAGTAGGGTTAGTGAATTTCTGGCTTGACATTAATCACTCTGGTTTTCATTTCTGTACATCAGATGGCAGGGATTTCTGATCTTTATGTGAAGCAGTTCTCTAGTATATTTTGGCTAAGCTCTTAGTAAACTAATATTATCAAAAAAGGAAAATGGCAAACAGTCAAATTATACATATTTAAATTATATTGCTTATCTTTCTATTTTTCCACTCTTTTTATTCTTCATAGGGTAAATTCTTTATTGAGTGCCCTATTTAAATCTTTTGCTTCTTTTGTTAGCTTCAAGACATATTTTGTATCTGTATTTGCTGTCAGATTTTGTAGGTATATTATTTTCAGTTCCTGAATTTTTAGGATAGTTTGCAACTCATGAGCCCCCTCACAAAAAAAGTATTTTTGGTGGCATTTTATAAATTATGTACCATCTCTGGAAGACTGCTTTCAAAGATGTGTTTAAGTGAGCTGTAGTGGCTCATGATGACTAATTCTAAGTTAACACGTGCCTTACACAAAAATAGCAAGTCTTGTATTCTCCCCTTCTGTTTATAAAAGGACCTTCTTGTCCTTTCTCTCTGTTCTTTACCCTTGCCTCACTCTCTGCCTATTTTAAATTATAGCTACGTGTTATCCTAATTGTTCTTCTAAAAGATAGTCTAAATGTGATTTGTTATCTTGTGGGAGGTTTCTTCCTCTGAGTACTGATATCTTCTTTTATTATTTGCCCTGATCCTGTATTAGGCCTTTATTATAGTGAATTATAAATTTTGTTTTTTTGGCCATCTGTGGTATCATAGCAAGTGACTGCCTTGCAGAATATTTAGAATTATACCCAGACTTGAACTCTTGGTAATCAATTTCATTTTCTAGTTTAAGGGAGAGACAATGAGTGAGATTATCATTATGTTAATGAGAATGAATGAAGTTATAAGATATAATGGAATGCAAAGTTCTTTGAGCTGGACTTTCAATTTTAGTATTTTTGGATTAAAAGAAAATGACACTCCGTAGAACATATGTTTGATTTTTATTATCTCCTCCTCAAACATAATGCTAATCTTTACATGTTAGGTGGGAATTTGATTGCTACAAATGCTCCATTTTTGACAGGTTAGCAGAAGAGGGCCATTGTAAAAACACTGACCTTAATGGCAAACTTCAGAAACAAGGGCTTCATCTAAGACCCCAGGTCATTAATAAAATAGGACAATTTCAGAGCAAGCCAGCACAATATTCCATAAATGTATACAAAGGTTGTTTCTTATTAAAACTATAAAGTTTTCAAAATATTAACTCATTACAAAGTTATCCATCTGTGATGCATTGTTACTGAATACATGTAATTTGTTTTGGCTTCAGTGAAGAGTGAAAAAAAATACCTGGAGTGTTCACAAGGATGGACCCTTAGTAGAGTAGTTTAAGAGTGTGGACCCTATGGATGACAGCCTGGCTAAATGGATGCCTTAGTTGACTCTAAGTTTTATCTTCAGCAAAGTCTTAAAGTTCCTAATTCTTTGTTTCTCAGTTCTCAGGTAATAATAGGAATCACATTCTAGCGTTGTTAGTATTATATACTGCAGTAAGGTGGGTGAACTTAGAAGACTGACTAACATGTAAAAGTTAGGTTTTTTTTTTTTTTTCAGATATAACTGATATAACATTAGTTTCAAGTGTATAACATAGTCATTTGACATTGGTATATGTTGCTCAAATGATCACCACAGGAGGTCTAGTTCATATATCACCACACATAGTTAACAACTTTTTTCCTTGTGATAAGAAATTTTAAGATTTACTCTCTTAGCAACTTTCAAATATGCAATATAGTATTATTAACTATAGTCACCATGCTTGTACATTACATCCCCAGGACAACTCATTTTATAACTGGAAGTTTGTAGCTTTTGACCCCCTTCACTCATTTTGCTCACCCCTAGCCCCTGCCTCTGGCAACTGTCAACCTGTTCTCTGCTTCTATGAGTTCTTTTATGGAGGGATTCCACATATAAGTGAGATCAGATAATACTGTCTTTTTCTCTGTAATTATTATTTTTAAAAAGTATTTTATTTTTAAATTTATTTTTTGTTGAAGGATAGTTGCTTTACAGAGTTTTGTTGTTTTCTGTCAAGCCTCAACATGAATCAGCCACAGGTATACATATATCCCCTCCTTTTGAACCTCCCTCCCGCTTCCCTCCCCATCCCACCCCCTAGGTTGATACAGAGCCCCTGTTTGAGTTTCCTGAGCCATTCAGCAAATTCCCATTGGCTGTCTACTTTACATATGGTAATGTACGTTTCCATGTTACTCTTTCCATACAGCTTACCCTCTCCTTCCCTCTCCCCATGTCCGTAAGTCTAAATTGCCATCTATATAGCCATGCAGGAAACACATTAATCACATGGGGATAGCAAGATGAACTTTCCAAAATGCAGTTTGAAGTGTTTGCTTTTAGCCTCACGCCTGGATCCCTTTTTAGTTCTTCACTTTTGTTCTTCCGTCTTTCCTTCTGCTTTAATTTATGCTGTCTTGTTATGTTTCATTTGAGCTCTCTCAAATCCTTTTGGATCAAGGAGGGATAAAAATAAATTCATAAATAGATAAATAGGTGCCTGGATGGATACGCAGTTCTCTGACAAGACCAGGAAGCTGATCTGTCCAGAGTCACCAGTACTTCAGGCCATGTCTCCATTCTAGATGTGAGGAGATGCCTCCCAGGAGGGATGAGGTGGGTGGATTAGAGCCAGGGGAGGGCCATCCTTACTTGGCCCTAATGCCACCACTCTCCTCCTAGTCACTTGTCCTCTGGGTCTCCATCTGTATCTCTAACTGCTTGTTAATTCACACCTTCATTCTACATTCCCAGTTGTAACAAGCACCTTCATGGCATTCCTGTCTTCAAAGTCCTCTGCCGTCAGGTCAGAAGCAGGCTGTCATTGCTCCTAATGACTGAGGGAAATGGCCAGTACCAGAGAAGATGCTTTGTTACTCCAAGGAGTGATGGCTTTCTGACAGTGAAATCTAGACTCATTATTATTATTATTTTTTTCCCTCAGGGCAATAACAAACAGCTTCGTTTATTAGGAGCAACAGAGATTTTAGCTATCACATTTCTTATGCAAAGGTTGACCAGAAGTCAGTATTAAGAAGTAACATCAAAGGAATCAAAGTAACATCAAAGTAAGGTAAGGAATCAAATAAATAGCCTAAAAATACAAGCTGGATTTGGAGTTTTTCAAAGCAGATGAGGAGGCAGAATTCTAGAGGAATTAGCTCAGGCAAGCTCCCAAAAGGCGCTCCCATTTGAAATACTCGCTTCAGGTCTTATGGAACTGAATCGCTGAAGGCTCCAAGTGCAGCAAAATACTCAGGCGCTCAAAACAAGGCAACAGGCTGGCCCAGCCAAGCAAGACCAGAGCTACTTGGTCCCAATCCCAACCTAAGGAGGCCCAGACCGGCCTCAGGACTCTGTAAAACCATCCTTTAGGCCCCTGGAGCCGCCTTTGTTCTGCAGGCTTTGGGTCTCACTCCAATTTCTTCTCTACGGTCCCCTCAGGTTTCTAAGAGAAGCTTCTTCCTGCTCAAGACCCTCTTCAACTGCAGGCACGTGCATGCTGCCATCTTGGTTCACTGTGTACCAGTACGGTGGGAGGAGGCCAGAAAGAGGGTCTCATTTAACATTTACTAATCAGATAATTGGCTTCTCCAGCGGCTCAGTGGTAAAGAATCCGCCTGCCAGTGTAGAAGATGTGGATTCAGTCCCTGATCCAGGAAGATCCTCTGGAGAAGAAAATGGCAACCCACTCCAGTGTTCTTGCCTGGAGAATCCCATAAACAGAGGAGCCTGGCGGGCTGTAGTCCATGGGGTTACAAGGAGTCAGACACGACTTAACACCTGAATAACAACAGTCAGATACTTGGGCTGAGTATTGATGTATGTGGTGGGCTGTGCAGGGAGTTAAGAATATCTAAAATTAGGCAAGGTGGATGCAAATATGAACCATAGACAAATTTTGCCCCTTCCTCCCTCCCTCCTATTTTTCCTTCCTTTACCTATTGTTATTTCTTTTAACAAAGATCCTTATAATGTTACATGTATTCTTACCTTATTTTCTACATCCCAATGAGATAGGCTAAGAATAAATAAATTGATGAGAAATTGGTCAGTGTAAGACCTTTATCTCTGATGCATGTTCATGTCCATGTTTTCTTTATATTCCAGAAGAAGATTTTCTAGTTTCCCTCAGAGAGGGAAGATATTGTCCGTCTCAAGGGAAACAGGTCAGAGAGAGGAAATACAGCTTATGCTTTATTTTGTTCTATAATGTCTCTGATCCACAAACTCTCATTAATAAAATGAGGGAGCTGAATTAAATATTCCCTTCCAAAGCCAGGAAGCCAGTTGGTTAAAACTATTTTCCTGGTGGTCTTCTTTCACTCATGGAATTGGAGTTTTCCAGATAACAATATTTTCTCTCTTGCTTTCACAGTTAGTTGGAAGATAGTCTCTGTTCACTTGAAATCTGATGATGAGCATCAGGGCTGGTGCACTGGGAAGACCCAGAGGGATGGGATGGGGAGGGAGGTGGGAGGGGCGATCAGGATGGGGAACACATGTAAATCCATGGCTGATTCATGTCAATGGATGGCAAAAACCACTGCAATATTGTAAAGTAATTAGCCTCCAACTAATAAAAAAAAACAACAACAAAAAAACAAGAAAGAAATCTGATGATGAGCTTTCTAGGCTTCCCAGGTGGCTCCAGTGGTAAAGAATCAACCTGCTTATGCAGAAAGACACAAGAGACAGACCCAGGTTTGATTGCTGGGTTGGTGAAATTCTCTGGAGAAAGAAATGCAACCCACTCCAGTATTCTTGCCTGGAGAATCCCATGGACAGAGGCGCCTGGAGGGTTACAGTCCACACAGAGTTGGACACAACAGAGCACACAGTGACTTCTGTATAGATTTTCGCCCTTTTGTACCAGAGACATGTACATTTAATCTCTTTCGTTATTCAATTCCTTGGCTTTGGTTTTATAACACTCTTATTCTCTGGCCAACACTTCAGTCTCTCGTTCACTTATTTTGCTTTGTTTCATTTTATTTTCCCTGCTTATCCAATGCTGATGTATATGTATAGGACGTTTTCAAAATCTGTGCAGAGATCATGAGGATTTGAATAATAGATTTATTTGCAATTTGGGATCCTTTTCTTTCTCAGTTATTATAATCCATCTTCCAGGTTTCCAAGTCTCTTAATCTTGAAGTACATTTCCAGCCATTTTTGCTGCTTCATTCCTGTCAGATATTGAAGTTTGGCTCCACCCGGCTTTTCCCTTACTGGCCTAAACTCCCCTACTTCTCTGGGTATTGGTATTTTAATGGTCTCCTGCTGCCACCTGAAAAAATATTACAGGTTTCAAGTTGGGTACCACATCATCATGCAAAAAAAGTTTTTTGTTTTTGTTTTTTAAATCTCCTTTGTAAGCATTTACTTTCCTTGTACATTCTCATCTACATCTTTTCAAGTCTAAGAAAAATTAGTATTTTTTGTATTTTTCTCCCTTCTGCTGCTTTCCCTTGTCATGTGTTTTCAAATAGTTTGTCATTTAAAACTCAGTATGCTTTGGGGACAAGATAGATCGATTTCTCATGAAAAGTTAACTTCCACAGCCTAATGATAACCATAGAGGGGAAATTGTAAATCTGACTATAGATATGTAAATTGTAAATATGACTATAGATATATAAAAGCTATCAATGGGGACAGTGAGACCAGGAGAGGAGACGAACTTTGTCTGAGATCATTCAGGTAGCAAATGTTTGAGGATGGATTTTAACTTGGATTTGCTCAATATACAAGCTCATGCCCTGTGTTGGTAGATTTAAGCTATAAGTATCAAAAAATATAGCTAATCAGAGTGGAAGCAGATAGGGTTTTATCCTCATAGACGAAGAAATCTGGAGGGAAGAAGTTCTGTGTTTGGTGAAGTGACTCCGTGACGTCGTTGAACACTCAGGCACCTGGAATCTCTTTAGCATGTTTGCATCTCAACTCCATAGCATTCGTGACTTCCACAGGTCAGGGACTCATTTTTACTTTGAAAGCGGGAAGGAGGAGAAGAGTCACAAACACCTCTTTAATTTGAAAGCAGTGTTTCCTCGAAGCCCTTCTTTTCTACCCGCAACAGGTTTTCTCTCCTTATATCAATATATCAGTAAGACTTAGTTCCATGACTTTGTTACACGACAGTAAGGAAAGGAAGGTAGAGATATATTAGTATTTAGCTTTTCAATCCTTTATGGGGGAAGAGGGCAAGGCAGAAGGGGTTGGATTTTCAATGAGATGACCACTGTGTTCTGAATTTTGTGTCTGCCCAGAATTCATATGTTAAACTCCTAATGCCCAGTGTGATGGCATTGGAAGGTGAGGCTTTTGAGAGATTCTTAAGGGTGGACCCCTCTTGAGTAGGGTTGGTGCTCCACAGAGATCCGTCACCACTTTCACCATATGGGGACAAAATGAGAAGTCTGTGATCTGGAAGAGGACCCTTAGCTAACCATGTTGGCACCATGGTCTCAGACTTCTAGCTTCCAGAAATGTGAGAAATACATTTCTGTCCTTTATAAGCCACCCAGTCTCTAGTATTTTGTTATACATGCCAAATGAACTCAGATACCAATCAATGATGTCATAAGCATTCTTCACTAAACCCTCCTGCCCCCAGCTGACCTGGGCATGAGCTTTGTCTGGACAGAGGGACCTCCTTCAGCAGTGCAGCCTGTCACCTTGTGATCCATGAATGGATAAATGACAAATCCATTGTGCCTTGTTTGCTCTCTTTAATGATAAGCAGGAATAATCACACTAGTATTTTCAAAGATAGTTCACTTCAATATCATTCGAGAAGACTGCTATATAAACATTTGGTCAATACAAGCTCTAACCAAGTTTTCAAAATAAACATAATGCATAAAATCTTGAAATAGGGACATGGTAGAAGGGGATGGCTATTTTGACTGTCATGATTCAATTAATAAAAGCATTACACCTTGTTATTTTAACTTTAATACTCAGAGATTTATAAGAATTATAAATTATCCCTTGTCTTTCATTACTGATGTGAAATTCCTTTTAGATATATGAATATAAATCAATATACAAAAAGGTAAGGGCAGTATTATGTTTTATTGCGAGAACATTCATCTAGCAAGCCTCAGGTTCAAAATGATGGTAGTGATTGCAAGACCTTTTCTGAAAGCATTTTAGCATTAATTACATATATGTGCATACAAATATATGTATATGCACACACATACACACACACACATACATATGATATATGGGATAGCTCAGTAAGTAAAGAATCTGCCTGCAGTGCAGGAGACACAAAAGACACTGTTTTGATCCCTGGGTTGGGAAGATCCCCTGGAGAAGGAAACGGCAACCCACTCCAGTATTCTTGCCTGAAAAATCCCATGGACAGTGTAGCCTGGTGGGCTGAAATGCAAAGGGTCTCAAGGATTGGGATACAACTGAACAACTAAGCACAACATACAAACACACACACACATATGGAATACTTGATTTCACTCGTTTTGAAATATCTGGAGTTTATTTATTAGGATGTCTTTTAAAAACAGCTTTTCTACCCCTAACACTGGATTCATGTGGAGGACAATTATTGTTAAGATGGCTGTTACCATCTATACATCTATACTTTCATTGCTCATTTTTTGGTTTGTTTTGTTGCTTTTAGGGTCTTAGTATTTGAAACAGTGCGTGGCACATCTTGGTCAAAGAATACTTAATGAACAAATGAATGACATTCATGAATAGCAAATTAAATGAGGCAAAGAGTAGAGAGAAATTTCAACCAAGGAGGATTCCAGAGGATCTAGATATTTAGTAAGTAAAGAATAGCTACAGACTTAAGAAAAGTAAACCTCAATGAATTGGAAGTGGAGGTTACAGCTAGAAGGGAAGCCCCTGGCTGGGCTACAGGAAGAAAGGGGCCTGGGATGAATGAGTATTTGCATATGAAGGGAAGGAAAAATAGGAGTGAGGGGGATGAATCACTGGAAACTGCTTCCAGACCTTGCCCCCGGCTACAACAAGGTTTTGCTCTCTCTTCATTTGACCTGTGGAAGTAGCTGACCAGTATTAAAAGCTGTAAAATTCTATTTTGAAAGTTTGGATTCTTTCTATCTTGGGGTTTGTTACTGTGTGGTTACAACCAAGTGAGTTTTGTAAAAATCTAGACTTAAAGCAGCCTATTTCTAAAAAATTCTTAACTTTCTTTGCTTACTAAAAAAAAAAAAAAAACAAAAAACAACTGACATATTTCTCTATCAGAGGCATTTGATTAAATTCTGAGCCCTCAAGCAAACACATATAAAAAGATTTCCCTATGCTGTGTTAATTTTAAAAATAAGCAGATCTCCAGTGGAGAGAGGTTTCTTCTTTTGTAAGCCCTCAGGGTGGGGGCTATTGCTATGTATGTTTTCTTCTAAATTACGCAGTTTAGATTTATCTTCTAAATAAGCAGTGCCGTGTGTCAAAGGGAGAGTTGGAAGAGGAAGCAGAAGGGAAGCAGCCCTGGTCTGCAGAGTGTCTCCAGAACATTTTAGCAGGGAGAGGATCTCATTTCAGTATATTCAAATTTATCTTTTCTCTGAAATTAAGACTGTTTTCATGAATATTGGAAACAGAAGGGTTCTCTCCCCCACTTCCTGTAGCTAAAAAAAAAAAAAAAAAAGCACATACAGTCAAAATGGGTTTCCTAGTTACAGATGCTAAGGAATAGTGACAAAGTTTTCTTATTATAGTCATCACCATCAGCAAACATTTGTTCTTTATAGATTGTTTCTTAGAAAAAATTAGTTTTGAAGAAATTGATAGATGTTCGTTGGTCTGCAGTAAGGAAAATACAAAACAAAGGTGTTTTCATCCTTTAGCTTTGGTGCATTGTTGCCATTTTTTAAATCAATAAAACACTACACTACTCAAAGGTTACATGGCAAGTGAGGAAGGCTGGGAAGGAAAGGGGAGAGGTGAGGCGAAGGGAGACTGAGAAAATGTTGAGCCAAATCTATTGCATTCAGTTTCAAAAGAAACATACCAGGCCTAGTTTTGTACCAGACACCATTTATTTATGTTGTTTAATTAAGGGTAATCCTATTTAGTACAAGTAAACGTTTGCTTTCTATCATTGACTACTGTGTTTGATTTTCTCATTTCGCAAGGTTGAGAATTTGTGGTTGTTAAAATTCATGGTTATTACACTCATTTAGAAGCTACATTCCTCAACTGCATACATTTTAAGAGCAGACATAGGAATTATTAATTTTGCACTTTATTTAAGGTATTTTGATTTATGTTTCTATGGTAATACCTGCATTGATAACTAAATTTTAAATATACAGAAGACAATCTAGTGAAAAATGCTTTTTCCTCCTATGCCAGTGCTTAAGCCAGTTTTTTTTCCTCTAGAGGCAACCACTGTTAGCAATTCTCTTTTTATTCATGTGAAATCTTCTCTACATATATGTTGTTGACCAGTCACTCAGTCATTTGCGACTGAGCAACCCCATAGATTGCATCATGCCAGGCTTCCCTGTCCCTCACCATCTCCTGGATTTTGTGCTCAAACTCATGTCCATTGAGTTGGTGATGCCATCCAGCCATCTCTACATATATACACATACTGCATTCTTCACAACGCAAAGAGAACCCATTTTGTTTCATCCCTTCATGTCTCTCTCTCTTTACCATATTTTGGAGTCATTTCTTATCAGTACCTGTAGTACTGTTCTGTTATTTTTAAAGGTTGCATTGTTTTTCATTTTATAGCAGCAGTAAATTTATTTAAAGAGTAACCAATTGATTGGGACTTCCCAGGTGGCACCAGTGGTAAAGAACCTGCCTGCAAATGCAGGAGACATGGGAGACGCGAGTTCAATCCCTGGGCCGGGAAGATCCCCTGGAGGAGGGCATGGCTACCCACTCCAGTATTCTTGCCTGGAAAATCACATGGACAGAGAAGCCTGGTGGGTTACACTTCATGAGGTCACAAAGAGTCAGACACGACTAAAGCAAACAAAGCAAGCAAGCAAGCAAACCAATTGATGGGGCAAATAAGTTAAAGTAAATTAAGCTATAGTTTGTTCAATTGTAATAAGCTAACCTGTTTCTAGAGTTTTCTGTTCTTTCTGTTGCTCTGTCTGTCATCTATCTACCTATCTACCTACCTATCATTTATCATCTACCTTGACAGAGAGAGAGATGCTGCAATATATGGATAAAAAGCAAACATTAGATGGATTGTGATTCTGATTTAATCAGATTTTCCTCATTTTACAGATGAAGGAGGAAAATTTATATAATTAATGGAAAGGCACTGCTCTTAAAGCATTTTTTTCTTTCATCTCTGCCAATAGCCGCCAATAATTCACTCTTTTATTGACCTAAGATGCGTGCAGGCATTGTATGAAACTTATTGGATCCAAATGAACTTGCATTTTTGTTGGGGAGACATACAAATAATGAAATGGAGAGAAATTCTAATGTAATACATAGGAAAGAATGTAATGATGTGGGAACAGATTATGATTTTAGATTCCATAGAAACAGAACAAGGAAAACACTCATAGATTGGAATTGTCAAAGCAGCTTTCAGAACTTAGAAGTTCTAAGAACTTAGTTCTAAGTCTTCACAAAGGATTTTGATAGAAAAATAAAAAGTTAGAGTTTCTAAGCCAGCAGAAAATATGTAAAGACAGATTCTGAATGTGGAGAGAACAGAGATTGCTAAGTAAAGTGTCATGATTCACATGGTGAAGTCATGGCTTTGCATAGCTAAGACCGTCTCCTGACAGAAGTCCTAGATGTAGCTGTGTGTGAGGGAAGCTTATTAGGAGCACGGCCTCTGGGGAAGGCCCCCAGGGTTCCTCCCTGGGACATCTGACATCCGTCAGAGGAACTGACATCAGCTATGTGATTATTAACTATTTAGTTAACCCATCTAGAGCTACAGTTTCCTTATCTATACAATGAGTAATAGTACTTACTTCAGAAGGGTGTTGCAAATATTAAGTGATCTAATTAATGCAAAGATCTGGAGCAATGTCTGACATATTGTAAAGCACTCTGAAGATTCTATTCTTTAATATTTTTTCTACTGTTTAGTTTTATTGTTTTTCTGATAGATTTTTTTCTATTGAGAATATAAAACCCTTCTTAACTCTCAGGCTGTACAAAAATGGGTGGTAGGTTGGATTTGCTCCTTAGCTGTAGTTTGCTGCTACCTATTTCAGATAGTCCCACATAAATCTTTTACTCAGTAAAGTTTGCTAGAAATTAATGCTTTTATTATATAATGGCTACTAATTTTATCACTTCCTAGACAATGAATCTATTTTAAACATGTCTTGTCAATATTCTAGTCATGTATTTTAGTTCTATACAAATTTAACTTCCAGAAGACACATACATTATTTTACAGAGTCATTCATTTATGTTTTCCACATGTTTGCTCATTCTATTACACTCCATTCTTTTCTGCATATTTAGAATTACTTTCTTTTGCCTGAAGAACCTCTAGTGTTTGGGTGAGGAGTGGGGAATGGATTTACTGACAATAAATGTTTTCCACTTTTGTTTGTCTGACATAATCTTCATTTGTCCTTTATTTTTAAGAAGTGTCTTGGTTTAGAAGATACCACTTCATTCTCCTTGACTTCATTCCTGTTGAGAAATCAGATGCCATTCTTATTGTTGCTTATTTAAAAGTGTTTTTGTCTCTAGCGGCTCTTAAAACTGTTTATCTTTGGTTTTCGGAAGTGTATCTAGATGTTTTCTTTGTATTTATTTTGTTTTGGGTTTATAGCACTTCCTAATTCTGTTGCTTGGTGTCTTTCATTGTTTTGGAACTTCTTGGCTGGTATCTTTCAAGTATAGTTTCTCCTTTTTCTATTTTTCTTTTGGGATTTCAGTTATATATACGATAGACCTTTTCTCCATGTCCCATATATTTCTTACATTGTTTATCTTTTTCTTGAAAAAAATCTCTGCTTTCATGTAGGTATTTATATTTTTACTTGTATTCCATTTTACTAATACCCTTTTCTGTGGTGTCTCATATGCTTTGTTGAGTTTCTTAGTGTTGGTAATTGTATATACTAGTTCCAAAATTTTAATTTCCATAATTTAAGTTCCATAATGTCCTTACTCCAGTTCTCTGGTAAAATTCTCCCTGTAATCATTTAATTTCATAAGCATATTAAAGACAGTTATTTTAGACTGATACCATTATTTGAGGTATCTATGAATTTACTGATTTGATTTTACTTTGGGGGTTTCAGTTGTTTTAATTCTATATCCTAGCATACCTGTTAAGTCTTGATTGAATACTTCATGTATTCAATAAAAAAGATAGTGCCTCTGGATAATGTTATCTTTTTCTAGTGTTTACTTTTTAAAGCTGTCACACATAGAATGTGGACCTGTCATTGTAATTGACTCAGAGATTATAGAATTTGAGTTGAGTTTCACTGTTTCTAAAGGTGAATTATTTCTAGTTTACCTTATTTCTAGATTGTAGTCCTTGGAGTATCTCAGTGGAAAGCCTGTTTTATATTTTCTGGGTTTTTTTTTTTTGTTTTGTTTGTTTGTTTCCAGTTAGGGTCCATCCTTTTTGGTAGGAATTTTTGCCTCTTGAGTATCATGCAAGTATTTGTAACCTCTGCTTGTCTTTACTACCTCTTAGCTGCTTCATTCTGACTTCTTGTCTTTTTGCCATCTTCATCTTAGGAATCTGAAAATGCCTTTTGGAACCAGGAACAGAATTGTGGGTTCGTGTCAAAATATTTCTCTTTTGGGGGAACATGTGTCTTTTTAAATCCTGATTAATATTGTTGCTGTCTAAGCTTTTGAAGAACTGGGTTATCCTGAACTTTTATAGTTGTTCTTGGTGGAAGAGTTGGTCTATAAAATGTTACTCTCTCAATTATTGTGCTAACTTTTGGATGATATAAGCCATGGTCCATTTCTTTAAGAACACTTCAATGAATAGAAATGTACACACACACGTATGCACACATATAAATGTACGGTAAGCACTCTAAGTTCTAAGTGTTCGAAGTGTGGTTAGTTGTGTGGTAAGGTGTGAGAGTACTGTAAAATTCTTTTAATAGTGTGTGATTATTTTTCTTATTTATTTGCTTGTTTGTTGTCTGTCTCCCTCTAGAATGTAAGACCCATGAAGACAGAGTCATAGTTACCTTATTTATTGCTGGTACACAGTATAATCTTGACAAATATTTTTTGATAAGTGATTTCTGGGTTTGTGTGGTTATGAAGTTTGTGTTGTATTTTATATCTGTCTTGTGAAATCACTAAATCACGTGTAGAAGGCATAGTACTTGGCACATATGCCACACATACATTTCACCTCTTTGAGAACAATTTTTATGTAGTGTAATACTGATGACTTCACTGACACAAGAAAATAAATTTTTCCATTTTATAGACAGGATACTTGAGACATGGATGTTAAGTTATTTGCTTGACTTAATGACTGCCCTAGGATAGAATCTCAGGGTTCTGTTCTTCAAGTCACATCCAGGTGAAATGTACAGTGAATTTTTCCCTAGACTCTCATGGCTAAAACAATATAACTTCTAACTCTTTCCCTCTGTATCCTCACATATTCTGTTTGATCGTTTTTAGCCACTAAGGTGAATCTACAGAATAAATTGTAAAATTGGTTTTTAAAATATTAAAGGCAAATTATACACACATATCTCCACATGCATGTATATTGTTGTTCAGTCGTTCAGTTGTGTCTGACCCTTTGTGACCCCATGGACTGCAGCACGCCAGGCTTCCCCGTCCTTCACAATCTCCCAGAATTTGCCTAAAGTCATGTCCATTGAGTCAGTGATGCTATCCAACCATCTCAGCCTCTGCCATCCCCTTCTCCTCCTATTTTCAATCTTGTCCTGCATCAGGGTCTTTTCCAGCGAGTCAGTTCTTCACATCAGGTGGTCAAAGTATTGGAGCTTCAACTTTAGCATCAGTCCTTCCAGTGAATATTCAGGGTTGATTTCCTTTAGGATTGACTGACTTGTTCTCCTTGCAGTCCAAGGAACTCTCAAGAGTCTTCTCCAACACCACAGTTCAAAAGCATCAATTCTTCAGTGCTCAGCCTTCTTTATGGTCCAACTCTCACATCCATACATGACTACCGGAAAAACCATAGCTTTGACTATATGGACCTTTGTTGGCAAAGTAACGTCTCTGCTTTTTAATATGCTGTCTAGGTTTGTCATACCTTTTCTTACAAGGAGCAAGTGTCTTCTAATTTCATGGCTGCAGTCACCATCTGCATGTGTGTGTGTGTAGAATTCAAGGGATGTAGAAGTGGCATTTTACATAAATTTTAAAATTTGTCTTAATAAAATTTTATATCTATTCATGTGCATGTGTGCTCAGTCATATTTGCCTGTTTGTGACCCCATGGACTGTAGCCCACCAGGCTCTTCTGTCCATGGAATTTTCCAGGCAAGAATAGTGGAATGAGTTGTCATTTCCTACTCCAGTGGTTTATATCTATTAAACACACAGACACACACAGACATATATACACACACATGTATACAGATATAGTAATAATTCAGGTATATAAAAGAAACACATTTTACCTTGGAGGGAATATTTTGAACTTGAAATGCATTTCCAACGTGAAAGTGCTTATTGATGAGGATAAGCTATGTTTATCTTCATCTGTCTGCTTGAGTTTAGTTTGTAATCTCTTTGCTAGGGATTAATCACCTCGGTGTGTGGCTGTCACCCTCAAGTCATCAGCATTTCTTCTGTCTTTTGTGGTTGCTCTTTTAATTAAGTATAGTTTTTATATTATAAAGTACTTTGAAAGGGAAAACAAAAAACTTCAAAATCCAATGTATTCTTCTTTAATTTCATTTGTAGGAAGTGGAGAATAAAGATTTGCACAAGAGAATAGTGCATTCAAGTATATTCTAATTACTTGCACCTGCAAATTTCACACATAGCTAAGGTTGAGGTGCTTTATGTGGGTCTCTGTCTATAGATGTGATTCTGGAAATCTTCCATTAGCTTTTGCATTCAAAAGAACTGACCGGCTTTATGCAGGTATAGTAATATCACAAAACCCATATAATATCTTATATTTATTTTCAAAGAGCTTTTTAAATTCTATGTTTCAAGTGTATAGTATTATAGTTCTGACATCTGTAAACATTACAGAGTGATCACCACTTCAAATCTAATTACTATTCATTGTCCAGTTGACCAGTTTCACCCATTTCACATACTCCTTCACTAATCCATTCTCTGTATCTAAGTTTGCTTTATATTTTTGTTTGTTGGTTTTGTTGTTGTTTAGATTTCATGTATGAGTAAAACCATATGGTTTTTAGTGCATAGGTCTTTCACCTCCTTGGTTAAATTATTCCTAGATATTTTATTCTTTTTGATGCAATTATAGATGCGTGTTTTTTCCTCAATTTCTCTTTCTGACAGTTTGTTATTAATGTATAGATTCAACACAGATTTCTTTATATTGATTTTGTATCCTGCTTTACTGAGTTCATGTATTAGTTCTAAAAGTTTTTTGGTGGATTCTTTAAGGCTTCCTGTAAATAGTAGTATTTGCAAATAGTAGTGGTTTACCTCTTCCTTTCCCGTTGGGATTCCTTTTATTTCTTTTCCTTGCCTCACTGTTGTAGCTAAGACTTCCAATATTGTGTTGAATCAAAGTAATGAGAATGGGCATCCTTGTCTTATTCCTAGTCTAAAAGGAAAAGCTTTCAGTTTTTCTTCATTGAATATGATGTTAGCTGTGGATTTGCCATAAATGGCCTTTATTATGTTGAAGTATATTTCCTCTGTTACCACTTTGTTGTGTTTTTATCATAAATGGATATTGATTTTGTGGATGTTGAACCATTCTTGCATCTCTGGAATAAATTTCACTTGATCATCATGTATGATCCTTCTAATTTATTGTTGGAATTAGTTTGCTAATACAATTGGCCATTGAACAATGCAGGGGTTAGGAGGCCATTCATGCAGCTGAATTTCTGTGTAAAACTTATAGTTGGCCCTTTATAGTTCCTCTGTGTTCATGGTTCTGCATTCCTGGATTAAACCAGTTGCAAATCATATAGTACTATAGTATTTGCTGTTGAAAAAACTTGCATAAAATGGGCCTGAGCAATTGAAATTTGTGTTGTTCAACTATATTTTGTTAATAAAATTTTCATCTATATTTATCAAAAATATTGACCTGTAATTTTCTTTTGTGGTGTGGCTTGCTGATTTTGATGTCAGGGTAATGCTGGCTTCATAAAATGTATTGGGAAGTTTCCCTCCTCTTCAGTTTTTTGGAAGAGTTTGAAAATATAGATATTGAATGTTTTGTGAAATTTGCCAATGAAGCTCTCTGGTTCTGAGGTTTTCTTTGTTGGCAGCTTTTTGATTACTGTATCCATTTCCTTATCAGTAATCAGTCTATTTCTTCATGGGTTAGTCTGGGAAGATTGTATGTTTCTAGAAATTTATTTATTTCTTCTAGGTTGTCCAATTTGTTGGCATATAATTGCTCATAGTAACCTCTTATGATCCTTTGTATTTCTATGGGATAGTTGTATTCAAAGAGATTTTAAGTGTTTTAATAACTTTAGTATAAAATTCACTAAAACAAGTAATGAAGGTTAGTTATGTTCATTTTACAGACAATAAACTGGTTGCATATAGATTTAAGTTTATAAAAAATATGTTTAATAACCTAGAAAAAACAATACATCAAATAGTCTCTTCCCTAGAACTGTTGATACAAATTAATACCTAATCATGTCTTTTAGAAACAATTAGAACTGCAGTAAAATCCACTTCTTCCTTCTTCATTTATTTCTCTTCTTTTTTAAGAACACAAGTTCTCTCTTGGCATTAAAGAAACTGTCTTGGGGGGAAGAACACAAGTTAAGTGTTATTTTGCCTTTGTTTCTTCTTTCTAGTCTTTCTTTCAGTTACTCTTTATTTAGGTCTCTATGGGACTGTTGCATATGTGAGATGTTTCTGAGAACTTTAACTATAGGCACAAGATGTAATGTCTCTTAGCCTGGATTATGATAAACTACACTGAATGGTTTTATAGTACACAAATATCTTATATTAAATTATGTACTGTACATATGGAATTTGTACATCATGGTTTAATATCCATAATTCATTTGTGTCTGCATATATTGGTGGAGGTATCCCTTATAAAATTTTCTGGGAGGAAACATGGATTTAATTATAAGTGGACCTTTTAATTAATGCTAATTTATAGATGAAACTGAACTGTTTTCACCTCTATGGGATGTTTTTATATCTAATTTCCACTCTACATATTAATCTTTCTGACTTTTGACACTTTTTATTGAGAACTCCTTAAGAGGTTTTTCTTTCTCTTTTTCTTTGTTCTTAGTCTTATCAGACTCAAAACAGTCATTCAGATCTAACATTGACTTCATGGTTAGTTCTGTTCTTTCATTGTGTAGTTCAGTGTTCCATGACAAATAGGACATTCTGGCATTGTAAAGTTCGTAGAGAGGGGCAAGGAGCTAGAATAATGGGAAATATGAAAAGATGAAGATGGGCACTGAATTCTCTTTAAGGCTGTGGTGTTTCTGTGTCTACCAAGAGGGTGACTGTGCTGCATGCTGCATCCTATGTTCATTTTCCATAAGGGTGTTAACCATCTGGTTCCTCTTGTTTTCCGCTTCTTGCTCCTTCACATCTGTTGCTTCTTCATTGTTCTACAAAAGCTTACATTCCATATTTGATGTTCATTTCCATAAACATTCCATATTCATGAGAATGCTTAGATTTTACCTGTAGGTCTAAGATAATTACAGTGAAACAGCAGCCAAGGTCATAAGAAAGATCATATCCAGATTAGACGGCTCACTGCCATGAAATCCCTGGCAAGAAATAGCTGCTGGTCATGTTTTGCCTGTCCAGACAATCATTTGAAGGGAGCACTAGAGTTAGCAGCCTGACACATCCTTCCTGGTTGGGTCACTACATTTAAGTGTGCTTAGCTATTTGCAAAGCTATCTTGAGAGAAAGAGCGTGTTAAATTGGAAACACATGGACAGAATGACACTCATAGCCTTGGAATTCACAGCGCCATGCGGCAGAGTTCAATCAGGTGCTTGACATCCTGACAATCTTGTCTCTGTAGGAAAAGAAAACACCTGGAAACCCTGGGTTTGGTGGTGATAAGTTCACATTTTGGGGCTATTTGCCTAGATTGGTTCCCCTCTGTTTTTCTTTCAATAGATCTTTCCATCTGCAATTTTTCTCCTCCCATCATTCTCAAACATCTTCAATACACATCTCTTGTTTCCATCCTGTCATTCTTCCCTAGAATCAGTTTAAGTTAAAATCAAAACTGGGTAGTAGGTCAGAAAAGGGAGGAAAATGTTCATGGTTCTTTTCCTTGGATACTTGAGTTTCTTCATGTTCTCTGTAACTTATTCATTGCTACTATCTTTAAAATAAAGCTTCTAGCTGTAATTTATAGAGGCTAGATTCATACTGCTTGGCTGCAAAGCCAACGAAGAGGCAATCTGACATGTAAAAATCAGTAGCATTAATTTTTTTAAGTAAAACCTTAAAATATATTGAATTTTGGGTAAATTTATAAACATATGGAGTGAAATTATACCAAACAGCTTATTTAGAAATTAGCATATTCCTCTAATTTTACTGTTAGCTCTAGATAAACTAAAAGCAATAATATGAGCAAATGTAAATTCATATGGACATTTTGTCAGGTATGAGGCAGTGTTTTATCTTAAAAACAATGGTCAACCGGGAGTCAGGAGGCCTGTGTTTCATCTTGGTTTTGCTATTACCTTGCTCTTTTAACTTTTTAAAAATAACATGGGGGAATTTACATTAGGTAAATGAGATTGAAATTCTGACGGAATTCAAGCGAACACAGTGGCCTCAAATGTGTAAGGACATTTAGTAAGTTAATGAGGGCAGGGGAGCTAAGTGAACATTTGGTTTAGGTCTGGGTTAGGGAGATTATTACAAAGGTTGTTAACCTGTAGATGGAGGTTTCAGGAGGTAGAATGTTGGAAGGTATTAGAGTGGAAAACAGTAGAGATTTTTCTGATCTGTTGCAAAAGAGTTCAAGCCTGAAAAAGATAATGAATGAAATGTTCCTGGACCAATTGAAATTAGAAGCTGAAGTGTGAAAAGAGGTACTAGTAACAACATAGACTGGGGCAACCTTGAAAAGCATTTTTAAGTGGGGTAAAAATAATCTTTGAGAAGATCAGATAAGAGAGTAATTGCTTACTATTTGTTCAAAGCAGCATGTCATTGACTACCAGTGTGTCCCTCTAAGTCAGGATTTTTCATCATCAGCTCTGATATTTTGAGCCTAATAATCCTTTGTTGTGTGTATGGGTCATATGACTGTAGGATATTTAACAGCATCCTTGATCTCTACCCATTAGAAAACTGATAACCCCCTACCCAAGTTTTGACACTCAAAAATGTTTTCAGACATTGCCAAAATTGCTACCACTTGAGAACCAATGTTTTTTTAAAAAGTAATTTTTCAGAGGTCATATACTCTAATGGTTAAAAGTTTGGGCTCTGAAGACAGAGTTACAGAAGAAGATTTGAGTCCTAGTTCTTTTACCTTTCTCACTGTGGGCTTTGAGTAAATCCCTTAACTTTTCTAAGCATCACTTTCTTCATTTGTAAAATGAGACTAGTAAAAATCACCCATCTTCTGGGATAATTGTGAAGATTAAATGAGACACACATGAAAGATACAGTGTAGTGTATGGCACATGGAAGTTACTCAGTATATACCAGAACTTGTTCTTCCTATCATTTAAATAGTTATAAAAAGGTACAAGAATCAAGGAGATAAACATAGTTTGTTCTGAAAGTAGATGCTTTGGCATCAGAGAATTTTGGCAGCCACATACCTGGGTCTCACTATACAGGCTGTCTTTAGGGGCATTGATCTGGTGAATCTATTAGTCAATAAATACTATTTGAGCATCTATTAGGTGCCAAGCTCTATTCTAATGTTGAGACATGAGCAAACACTAAATTTTTCAAGACCTTACATATTAATGGGAAAGACAAAATTGATAGATATGACTTCAACTTAGTGGAACAGACACTACTGACTGATCATCAAAGTTCATTCTCCCCTTCTTTTACCAAAGCTGGCCCACAGCTTCCCAACTACACTAAGATTCTACATCTAGAACTCTACACTAAATAGCATAGTAGCCATTTGAGTGCTTTGTATTAGTCCAAGAAAAGAAGTGAAGTCTGCCATTTCCAAGCCCTGACCAGTAAAACTTCCTCAAAGGGTGTTTAATGATTTTTGTTTCTAATCATGAGCTGGAAGGTCACAACAGTTATCAAAGTGAGTAGAACAATCTTGAAAATCACATGTTAAAAGTGGCAGAGCTCCTATTAACCTGGGTTCCTGAATGAGATTGTGGAACAAAGACTCCTTTCCAGACTACAACCTATAAGATTGTCTAAACTTTTCAATGGAAGTGAAATAAGATCTGAAATAAGATCCTATTGTGTTTAAGTCATTGCAATGTGGATTTATTTGTTCACGAGTTATGGTTATCAAATGAAACAGGTGATCTAAAAAGATTTCTGTGAGGGGAGAATATTTGAGCTGAAATATTGACAAAAGAAAATAAATCTGAAATTTGACAAAAGAAAATAAAGTAGGCTTCAGTTCAGTTCAGTTCAGTCGCTCAGTCGTGTCCGACTCTCTGCGACCCCATGAACCGCAGCACGCCAGGCCTCCCTGTACATCACCAGCTCCCAGAGTTCACTCAAACTCATGTCCATCGAGTCGGTGATGCCATCCAGCCATCTCATCCTCTGTCATCCCCTTCTCCTCCTGCCCCCAATCCCTCCCAGCATCAGGGTCTTTTCCAGTGAGGCAACTCTTCGCATGAGGTGGCCAAAGTATTGGAGTTTCAGCTTCAGCATAAGTCCTTCCAATGAACACCCAGGACTGATCTCCTTTAGGATGGACTGGTTGGATCTCCTTGCAGTCCAAGGGACTCTCAAGAGTCTTCTCCAACACCACAGTTCAAAAGCATCAATTCTTCAGTGCTCAGCTTTCTTCACAGTCCAACTCTCACATCCATACATGACCACTGGAAAAACCATAGCCTTGACTAGATGGACCTTTGTTGGCAAAGTAATGTCTCTGCTTTTTAATATGCTATCTAGGTTGGTCATAAGTTTCCTTCCAAGGAGTAAGCGTCTTTTAATTTCATGGCTTATGTGCATCTGAAAGATTATTTCTAATGGGAAGAACTACCAGTGTTAGGGAGCCGTCTTTGACAAGTAGCCAGTGCTAGAGCCCCTACAATCTAGAGGGCCCATGCTGGTGGGTCAGGTGGGAGCATACAGGTAGAAATGGCATTAAGACAAAATGAAAGTATGGCCCCTAATTCTCCCTGGTTTATAAAGACAGATCTCCATGACAATCGGAAGCACTTCTTCCTCTCCAGAAGAACAATTGGCTCCTTTCTGCCCCAATTTTCTTTTTTTTTAATCTGACACTTCAATTGGCATATACACCCATCACATAGTAGTTACATGTTCAGATTGAAAATTCAGTTGAAATTGACTTGGGCAAAGACCGTACCTGAAATCACTGGACATAGGTTAATGAGGGTCTCTCCTGCTTCATCTGATATTAGATGAAAAGAGAATCTGTTTTGCAAGTTTCTCTGACAAAATGACCAATGGTGTAAATAAACTCTTGAGATGCCTTAAGCGTCCTGGTAGTGTTATATTGTTCAGACTTCATGAACCCTTGTTTGGATAAGAGTTTTACTTATCTCTGAGCTATACTTTTTCTGTAAATATCTATATTTGAATTAGGTTGAGATCTCAAAGAGAAAGATAACTCTTTGATATGTTAGTATCCCTTTTATTCAGAAAACTAATTGTGCTCAGTTTTGTGTTGTTAGCCCAGTAACATGGCTGTTTTATGTAAAATGGAGGCTGACTTTTGGAGACAACAAATACTCTTTTGTTCGTTTCTTTAGCAAAAGTCATATAGATGTTCTGTAATGTTTTCAATGTTATATTGGATATACATAAATTAAGTAAAACTGAAACAAGTTAGAAAGTAACAATATTATATGCTGATTTGTAAAATCCAGTATAATTTACCCTTCAAATCCCATTCGCCTCAGCATGAACTCTTTGGTGCTCCCATCTTAGAGCATTTTGCTGTGTTATTCTCAATAACTTAGTCTCATGAGGAACTTAGAAGAGTGGAAGAAGTGCTTCTTTTAAGAAGATTAGTATATTTCATTTTTGAATGAAGAATCTTTCATTCCTGTACTTCCTTCTCTCAGAAAAGAACATCATTTTCTATCTAATTACTCAAGACAAAATCCAGGATTATCCTTGTTGACTTTTCATTCATTGTTCCTTTTCCCCAAGTCTTCATTTTGGTCCTATAAAGCCTGTCTCCCAAATATATTTTAAATTCATCTATTCATTGCTATCTCTATTATTAACCAACCATCATTTTTTAACTGACCTAAAATAACAGGTTTCACTGATTTCTATTCTTGTTTCACAAATATTCATACAGCACCCAGAATGATCGCCTAAAATCACAAAAATATCATAGTTAAACCCAAATATCTTGCTCTGACTTATAAAGTACCATATGTTCTGGTCCTTGCATGTTCCTCCTACTTTATTTTATACTATTTTGTCCTTGTTCCCTAGTCTGTCACCACCACTGAGCAGACCAAATGTGTTCTCACTTTGGGGGTTTGTACTGTCTTTAGTATGGAATGCTCTGGTCTGTGATCTTTGCATGGTTACCTCCTAGTTGCTGCTCTGCTTTTAAGTGAGTAAAACAGTTCCTGTTAACGCAGCAGGCATGGAAGAAGCATTTGTTGAAAGAGAGCTAATGGGAAAATGGGTCCTTTTGTGATATGGAAGCCAGTGACATAATAGATTGATGACACATGGTCATGTACCTATGGGGCATGCAGTTTTTCCTTTTGAATTTTATTACATGATGCTGAAGGTCTCTTGACTCCTTAGAGAAGAATTAAGCAATCATTTCCTTTTAAAATGGTTCTGTCTGTAGATTGCATTTTCAGTTTCTATATTTTTTGGCCTATTTTTCATGGCATATTCTAAAGAAGCACAGGCAATTTAAGTGGAATATGCAATAAGAGTAAATCAACCCAAAGTGACCATAATGGTCTCATTTCCTGTTTCCTATATATCTCTCTCATGGGTATGGAGTTCTTAGTAAGTAGGATTGAAGATGGATATTTGATAGAGGATTGGACCCCCGGATGTTTTTCAGTCACTAAATCTTTTACATCTTATAATTCTAGCATTTCCAGAAATCAATTTACAGCCCAGTTCATACTTCTTTTCTATAGGCACCTTCTAAACCAGATTAACCTGTCATTCTAATTTACCTCTATTTTTTTTTTATTCATTTGTTACTGAAGAACATTTCTCTATGGTTCAGAATGAGTGTATACTTTTTTCTTTGTAGTGTAAAAAAGGACAAGTGGTAATATATTAGTCTGATGGCATTTGCTAGAATATCTGGAATGTCAAAACTGACTTTTTTTTTATTGAATTTTTTATTGGCCAGATTGGGAAGATAGAATCTATTTGAAAAAAAATACATGTAAAAGTAGAATATTATGTGCACAACCTAAAAGTCTTCAGTGGTATCTAAACATTTGTTCCACTGATTGCAACAGTAAACATTTAATGTCTTAGCAAATAACCAATATTTTGTATGACTTTACTGAGAAAAAAAATAGCATTTGATCTGACCACATCCCTAATAAGTAAAGATATGAGGGAGTGAGAAATGAATAATCTGTTTGCAAAGACATCTTTGTTAAGTAGGAAAAGAAATATAATTTGGATGACATTCCAGGCAACAGCTACTCTGAATTTAGTTCCTATTCTGTGGCAAGAAGTTTACAGTATTAGAATATGTAATTATTAAAATATGCCAGCAAGGTATTATAGGTACCCCTGCTTTTTGAAAGTTTGCTTTAAGTAATTTCACTTTTTTTTTCCATTTATTTTTATTAGTTGGAGGCTAATTACTTTACAATATTGTAGTGGTTTCTGTCATACATTGACATGAATCAGCCATGGATTTACACGTATTCCCCATCCCGATCCCCCCTCCCACCTCCCCCTCTACCCAATCCCTCCAGGTCTTCCCAGTGTACCAGGCCTGAGCACTTGTCCATGCATCCAACCTGGGCTGGTGATCTGTTTCACACTTGATAATATACATGTTTCGATGCTGTTCTCTCGAAATATCCCACCCTCGCCTTCTCCCACAGAGTCCAAAAGTCTGTTCTGTACATCTGTGTCTCTTTTTCTGTTTTGCATATAGGGTTATCGTTGCCATCTTTCTAAATTCCATATGTATGTGTTAGTATACTGTATTGATCTTTATCTTTCTGGCTTACTTCACTCTGTATAATGGGCTCCAGTTTCATCCATCTCATTAGAACTGATTCAAATGAATTCTTTTTAACGGCTGAGTAATATTCCATGGTGTATATGTACCACAGCTTCCTTATCCATTCATCTGCTGATGGGCATCTAGGTTGCTTCCATGTCCTGGCTATTATAAACAGTGCTGCGATGAACATTGGGGTGCACGTGTCTCTTTCAGATCTGGTTTCCTCAGTGGCAACACTAGATTTTAAACCCTGTTTAGGTTATTGATTGTGTCTAAGCTAGTTATGTAAATTCTGGAAGAATTTCTGAGATCAAAGCTCTTTCTGTAATAGGAGTGCAGGTTTGTTTCCTATAAACACTAGTATTACTGTTTTGGTTTATAAATGGCTCATTTTTTTCTCATATAGTACTTGTATGTTGCCATGCAATGTTAATTATATTTTGATTGTTATATTTTTATTTATAAATGGAAATTGAGTATAAAATTTCAAACTTCAAAATTTACAGAAATGCTTATTTGAAAAGACAGCATTGTATTGTTCAGTTGCTAAGTCATGTCTGACTGTTTGTGACTGCATGAACTGCAGCATGCCAGGCTTCCCTGTCCTTCACCATCTCCCGGAACTTGTTCAGATTCGTGTCCACTGAGTCGGTGATACTATCGAATTATCTTATCCTCTGCTGGCTGCCGCCTTCTCCTTTTGCCTTCAGCCTTTCCCAGTATCTGGATTGTTTCCACCACTGGGTTGGCTCTTCCCATCAGGTGGCCAAAGTATTGGAGCTTCAGCTTTAGCATCAGTCCTTCCAATAAATATTTAGGGTTGATTTCCTTTAAGATTGACTGGTTGGATCTCCTTGCAGTCCAAGGGACTCTCAAGAGTCTTCTCCAGCACCACAGCTCGAAAGCGTCAGTTCTTTGGCACTCAGCCTTCTTTATGGTCCCGCTCTCACATCCATACACAACTACTGGAAAAATCATAACTTTGACTATATGGACCTTTCTCAGCAAAGTGATGTTTCTGTTTTTTAATATGCTGTCTAGGTTTGTCTTCGCTTTCCTTTCAAGGAACAAGTGTCTTTTAAGTTCATGGCTGGAGTCACTACTGCAGTGATTTTGGAGCCCAAGAAAATAAAATCTGTCACTGCTTCCACTTTTTCCCCTTCTGTTTGCCTTGAAGGGATAGAACTAGATGCCATGATCTTAGTGTTTTGAACGTTGAGTTTTAAGCCAGCCTTTTCACTCTCCTCTTTCACCCTTATCAAGAAGCTCTTTGGTTCATCTTCACTTTCTGCCATCCAAGTGGTTTCATCTGCGTATCTGAGGTTGTTTATATTCCTCTGGCAATCTTGATTCTAGTTTGTAAGTCATCCAGCCTGGCATTTCGCATGATGTACTCTACATACAAGTTAAATAAGCAGGGTGAAAATATAGTCCCTTGACTTACTCCTTTCCCAAATTTAAACCAGTCAGTTGTTCCATGTTCTATTCTAACTGTTGCTTCTTGACCTGCATACAGATTTCTCAGGAGACAGGTAAGGTGTCTGGTATTCCCATCATTTTAAGGATTTTCCACAGTTTGTTGTGATCTACATAGTCAAAGGCTTTCGTGTAGTCAGTGAAGCAGAAGTGGCTATTTTTCTAGAATTCCCTTGCTTTCTCTATGATCCAATGAATGTTGGCAATTTGATCTCTGGTTCCTCTGCCTTTTCTAAATCCAGCTTGTACATCTGGAAGTTCTCAGTTCATGTACTGCTGAAGACTGGCTTGAAGAATTTTGAGCATAACCTTACTAGCATTTGAAATGGGCACATAATCATTCTTATACATTTTTTCAAAATAAATTGACCTTTAGAAAGTCTTGAAATGCTCTGTTTTCTCATGGCTGTGGCCTGTGTAAAGCTGTGTGTTGTGTTTTGCTCCTTGTGTATAGATGAATTGATAATGTATTTTATACCAAAAAGCAAAACTGAAAACTCAAGACTTTTTAATGAAAGTTTATGTATGTTCTGAGATATGAGAAAATGAGGACAGTCCACTGTCCTCATTAATGTGGATTTGTTGCATGTTCTTTAGCTAAATTGTCATTTCATTTGGATAGATCCTTTTTCTTTCTAGTCCTGGTTGTTAAGATGATGGTTCAATTCCACTGAGTTCTAAACAGAAGGTAGAAAATAGGCAGCTAAAAGTAAAGGAAATAAGCTGATTCATTTAAGAAAAGAGAAAGAGAAGCTAATCTCCCAACAGGGACTCTGTCCATTTCTGCAGCCTCTGAGCCACGGTATCGATTGCTGTCAACACTATTTATGTGGAAGATTGCATTGACGTAGTGTAATTGGTTCTGCAACATCATTGTAACACAATGAAGCAAAATAGCCTATCCAGGGCACTCAACACCATAATTAGTCAGAAGACCAGACATAATGTAAAACCCAGGAAGGTTCGTTGAAAACATACAGAAAGGCGTTTCGTAAGTAAGTGTTTTGGAAATAAAGGTGTTTTGCCGTCCTCGTTAGTATAGTGCTGAGTATCCCTGCCTGTCACGCAGGAGACCCAGGTTCGATTCCCTGATGGAGAGGCAACACACCCTTTTGGAGACGCGAATGGCAACCCACTCCAATATTTTTGCCTGGAGAATTCCATTTCCATGGACAGAGGAGCCTGGTGGGCTACAGTCCATAGGGTCACAAAGAGTCAGACACGACACCAAATGACTATGCTTTGGAAGTGAAGTGAGACAGAGCATAAGAAAGTTTTTGATGTTTTTAAGTTTAACATGATGATCAACTTCTGGCAATATTTTCAAACTGGTAAAAAAGTAGAAAATTGTTTTAGAACCCTGCTTTTTATTCTACTACATTGGGAGTAGAAGGTTTATTCCTCCAATATTTAGGGGACCATGACCTAGAGCTTTTGGAACTGGATCTGGTGCCTTAAAATGGGTGCTCTGTTGCATTGTGGCTCTGAGGGTAGTCATGGCCATGTCTACTTCTCTGATAAAAAATTTTACTTCTTTTCAGATAAGATTAAGAAAACTAAAGATCAGGATAATTAAAACCCCATGGACAAGTTTATTTGTTATTAAATCATTACAGCTGATGGCTTCATATTGGCTAGACTGATGATTTATGACTGACAAATAGCAACACAACTTCACATCTTGTTATCTCCTTTACTTCACCTTTTCTCTCAGTATCTCAGTTCTTGATACACAGTCTCATAATTTTATCAGTGTATTTCTGAATTGCTGCTACTGTAGAGTGGTGATAAAAGACAAGATTAAAGTGATACTTTCTTGCTGGAGAAATAACATCTGCCCATTTGTAATGCCTATATGATTATACATAGCGAGATTTTCAAACACATGTAGGATTTAGATAGACATATACACAAATGTACACATGTTAAGTCTTCATTAAAATATGCATTCTGTAAGTATATGTGGATTTTTCACAGTGCGTTGTTTATATAATCCTTCTACTTGACATATTCCTTTTCAAGAAACTAAAGGAATTATATTAGTCTACAAAAATAGGTAGAAGTATTGATATTAGCTTACCTATAAAGTTCTTCGAAATATGAAATTTATTGCTGAAGCTTTATTGGTTAATAATACGGGCTAATATATTTATTTGAATTAAAAAATAAATCCATAGGAAATTTGATTTGAGGCACTTGATTATCTTAAATTATCACCTATCATGGAAGGAAAGGTGAAATTCTAAATATGAGCATTTTAAAGATTAAAACCTTCATTATCATGTTCTTAAGTTATCACAGTGGAGTACCTGGCAAGTTTCTTATATTCTATGAAGAATTATCACTAGACTGTACATTTTCTGGGAATAGTGATTCAGAACATCAAACTAGAATTTGGGAAACTTGGGTTCTGATACAAACTTCAAGCTACCTAAATGTGCTTTTTCTCTGTAAAAGGAGAGTGCTCATTTCTAAGCTTTTCAGTATGTGATTTTGTAATATCACAGTAGGCCCTCCCAGAGACATAAAATAATCACATTTAAAAGTTTCATTAGTGCTTTTAATCTCAGTGCCAAAAACGTTGCAAGTGTGTTTCCTCCTCCGCACGTTCTTTGGGACCTGAATATTAAGAGTTAAAGAACCACATATAACCACGGGTGATACCGGTTAGTCCCCCCCAAAAAACTTGATTTATACTAAAAGTATATTCCCAAGCAGTTTTCCAAGGATCACTTTTCAGGATACATAGATGAAAGAAACTTAACTATATTTCTAACTTCACCTTAATTATAGCTATTATAGAGTGGGAAGATAGATAACATTAGATAATTACAGCTGAATTTAAAGAATAAAAATCAATTAACAGAAAGCAATTTTTCTGTGTACAAATGTTAACACCAGTCAGGATTCCATGCATAGCAGAAAAAGTTAAAACTTGGAGAACAAGCAACCTGAGCATTAAAAATGAGTAAATGAGTATGCATCTCAGGAATCACTGAGGAGCTTGCTTAGGTAGTAAAGCAAAGGGAAAACATGGGGATAGTTGAAAGTTCTCTTGGGTTGTAGGTAGTATATTTTACATGTTTATTTGTGTTTTTATTTATTTAGAATTATTCAGACAAACAAAAATGTGTAAAGAATACTCTAATGAACAGCTCTGTGTTTTCCACAACTGGCTTACCCAAGGGAAATATACAAACTCAACCAAAATTCCTCTTGGGTCTTTTCCTAATTGCAAACCCTTCCCTTCTTTATAGTGGTATATCCTCTCCTGAATTTGATATTTATCATTCCCATACATCTTTCTTTCCTTCCTTCTCCTTTCTTTTTAAAATTTATTTATTTTTGGCTACACTGGATCTTCATTGCTTCGCATGGGCCTTTTCTAGTTGAGGTGAGTAGGGGCTACTCTTTCTTGCAGTGTGCGGGCTTCTCATTGTGGTGGCTTCTTCTGTTGCGGAGCACAAGGCTCTAGATGTGCAGGCTTCAGTAGTCAAAGTGTAAGGGGCTCGGTAGTTATGACTCATGGACCGTAGCGCGCAGGCTCGGTAGTTGTGGAGCACCGGCTTAGTTGCTCTGCAGCATGTAGAATCATCCTGGACCAGGTATCAAACCCATGTCTCCTGCATTGGCAGGCGGATTCCTATCCGCTGCACCACCAGGGATGTCCTTTCTTTTTTTAAAAAAAAAATATACATATATCTCTTAACTATAAGTAGAGTTGTTTGACATGCTTTACATTTTACGAGTCAGATACCACAATATATACATTTTACACCCACTGTTACAAGAGTCAACTTATTTTTGAGTACTCTAAATGATTAAGTGGTTTTATTTAATTATACACTTCTATGCCTTCCGAGTTGGTGCTAGTGGTCAAGAACCCGCCTGCCAATACAGAAAACATAAGAGATGCAGGTTTGACCCCTGGGTCGGGAAAATACCCTGGAGGAGGGCATGGAAACCCACTCGAGTATTCTTGCCTGAAGAATCCCGTGGACAGAGGAGCCTGGCGCGCTACTGTCTATAGGTTCCCAGAGTCAGACATAACTGAAGCAACTTAGCATGCATATACACACTTTTATGTTACATTATGCTATTAATCTTATCAGATAATCAGTTTGATTCATGGTTGCATATTTGTAAGACACTTTAAAGGTGATAGAAGTATAAATATCTTCAAATTATTTATGATAAGCATATCATCTATAATACATGATCCACTTGTTCATTCATTACTGGTAAAATGATATTTAAATGATTTCCTGGTCAAGGACAGTGTTAGGTATTAAAAATTCACCAGTGAGCAAAGCAACTTGGTTCCTATATTATGGACCTTACAGCCTAATTCAAAGACAAAGCTTAAATTTCACAAATAATCCCAGAAGTGAATATATAGTACATTAAACAGGAATCTATTGATTGCCTTATATAAATTAAGACAATAAAACCATCAAAAACCTTTGTTCTTATAGGACTCATATTCCAATTGGGTGGTTTTAGGAGGGTGAGGCAGGCAAATAGTAAATAAGATGAGCTAAGACTAAGCAGGATAAGTAAGAAAAATACAAAATATATTTAAAGGTGACATATGCTATGGGGTAAAATAAAGGATGGATAGGGACTAGGCAATAAGGGAGGGTTGCAGCTTTAAATATACTGCACATAGAAGTCCTTACTTCTGAGAAGATGACAGTTGAGTAAATACATGAAGTGAGGACAGGTGAGAGGCTGAACAGTGAGTGTGGGTGTGGTTATATATGAAGAGCACTTGAAGGAAGGGAATATAAGTACAAGGACTTAAAGGCAGGCAATGATCAGCATCATTTCTGAAGGATAGCAATGGGCTGAAGTAGAGTACATCATGGGAAGAACAGTGGGTTTGAAATCAGAGGGGGAGAGGGCATGGTGATGTGGGATACATCGATTGATTGATTTGCCATTGTAAGTTGTTTGGCTTTTGCTTGGAATGAGATGTAAAATAATTGGAGGGTTTAGTAGGAATATGGCATGATCCTACTTCTGTTTAAATAAGATCACCCTACAGGCTACCTTGAAAATAGAATGAACTAGGCATAAGAGCGGACGCATGGAGGCCAGTTTGTACAATAATTCTGTACAAATTTAGTTTGTACAATAATCATGGTAGCATGAATCTTAGAAGTGAGACTGTTCTTTTCTATGAAAAGTTTATGAAGAGAAAAGAAAGCAACAAACGAAGTTATAGTGGTATGGGTATGCAAGAGAAGATACACTTCTGACATAAATTTGTGTTGTATGAAAGATGATGGGAATGTAATTTTTTGTAAAGTATGTACTTTGCTATGAGAAAACTACATTGAAAAATTCAGGAATCAACAAAATTTAGTGTTTCTTTCTCTGTGTTTTAATGGTAGATTATACTAATTACTATGTGAACTTCTATCTCACCATCCTTTATTGTAATTATTTATTAAAAAGCACAGACATCCAAGACAAGGGTGTCCACTTTTGCCGCTATTATTCAACATAGTTCTGGAAGTCCTAGCTACAGAAATCAGAAAAGAAAAAGAAATACAAGGAATCCAGATCTGAAAAGAAGTAAAGCTCCAACTGTTTGTAGATGACATGATACTGTACATAGGAAACCCTAAAGATAGTATCAGAAAATTACTAGAGCTAAGCAGTGAATTTAGCAAAGTTTCAGGATACAAAATCAATACCCAGAAATCACTTGCATTTCTATATAATAGTTGAAAAATCAGAAAGAGCAATTAAGGAATCAATCCCATTCACCATTTCAACAAAAAGAATTAAATATCTAGGAATAAACTTACCGAAGGAGACAAAAGAACTGTACATAGAAAGTTTTAAGACACTAATTAAAGAAATCAAAGATGACATAAACAGATGTAGAGATATTCCATGTTCCTGGGTAGGAAGAATCAATATTGTGAAAATTACTATACTACCAAATGCAATCTACAGGTTTAATGCAATCCCTATCAAATTACCAATGTCATTTTTCACAGAACTAGAACAAAAACTTTCACAATTCATATGGAAACACAAAAGACCCTGAATAGCCAAAGCAGTGTTGAGAAAGAAGAATTAAGCTGGAGGAATCAATCTTCCTGACTTCAGATTATACTACAAAGCTACAGTCATCAAGACAGTATGGCACTGGTACAAAAACAGAAATATAGACCAATGGAACAAGATAGAAAGCCCAGAAATAAACCCATGCACCTATGGGTACCATATTTTTGACAAAGGAGGCAAGAATATACACTGGGGAAAAGACAGCCTCTTCAATAAATGGTGCTGGGAAAACTGGACAGCTACATATAAAAGAATTAAATTAGAACACTTCCTAACACCATACACAAAGATAAACTCAAAGTGGATTAAAGACCTAAATTTAAGACCAGAAACTATAAAACTCATAGAGGAGAACGTAGACAGAACACTCAGTGACATAAATCAAAGCAAGATCCTCTATAACCCACCTCCTAGAGTAACGGAAATAAAAACAAAAGTGAGCAAGTGGGATCTGGTTAAACTTGAAAGCTTTTGCACAGCAAAGAAAAGTATAAGCAAGGTGAAAAAACAACCCTCAGAATGGGAAAAAATAATAGCAAATGAAATAACTGACAAAGGATTAATTTCCAAAATATACAAGCAGCTCATACAACTCAATACCAGAAAAACAAACAACCCAATCAAAAAATGGGAAAAAGATCTAAACAGACATTTCTCCAAAGAAGACATACAGATGGCTAACAAACACATGAAAAGATGCTCAATATCGCTCATTACTATAGAAATTAAAATCAAAACTACAATGAGATATCACCTCACACCAGTCAGAATGGCCATCATCAAAAAGTCTACAAACAATAAATGCTGAAGATGGAGTGGAGAAAAGGGAACACCCTTGCACTGTTGGGAGTGTAAATTGATACAGCCACTATGGAAGATGGTATGGAGATTCCTTTAAAAACTAGGAATAATAGGACCCAGTAATCCCACAGCTAGGCATATACCCTGAGGAAACCAAAGTTGAAAGAGACACATGTATCCCATTGTTCATTGCAGCACCGTTTATAATAGCTAGAATGTGGAAGCAACCTAGATGTCCATCAACAGATGAATGGATAAAGAAGTTGTGGTACATATACACAATGGAATATTACTCAGCTATAAAAAGGAACACATTTGAGTCAGTTCTAATGAGGTGGATGAAACTAGAACCTATCATACAGAGTGGAGGGAGTCAGAAAGAGAAAGATAAATACTGTATTCTAACACATATATACAGAATCTAGAAAAATGATACTGAAGAATTTATTTATAGGGCAATAACGGAGAAACAGAGATAGAGAATAGACTTATGGACACATGGTGGGAGGGGAGGAGAGGGTGAGCTGTATGGATAGAGTAGCATGGAAACTTATATTACCATATGTAAAAATGTAAAATAGATAGCCAACGAGAATTTGCTGTATGTCTCAGGAAACTCAAACAGGGGCTCTGTATCAACCTAGAGGGGTGGAATGGGGAGGGAGATGGGAGGGAGGTTCAAAAGGGAGGGGATATATGTATACCTATGGCTGATTCATGTTGAGGTTTGACAGAAAACAACACAATTCTGTAAAGCAATTATCCTTCAATAAAAAATAAATTAAAAAAAAAAACAAAGACATAATTTTGCTGACAAAGGTCCATATAGTTGTAGCTATGATTTTTCCAGTAGTCATGCATGGATGTGAGAGCTGGACCATAAAGGAGGCGGAGTGCCAAAGAACTGTTGCCTTCAAACTGTGGTGCTGGAGAAGACTCTTGAGAGTCCCTTGCATAGCAAGGAGATCAAACCAGTCAATCCTAAAGGCAATCAACCCTGAATGTTCATTGGAAGGACTGATGCTGAAGCTCCAATACTTTAGCCTTTGATGCAAAGAGTCAACTCACTGGAAAAGACTGATTCTGGAAAAGATTGAGGGCAAGAAAAGACAGGGGCGGCAGAGGATGAGATGGTTAGATAGTATCACTGACTCAATGGATATGAGTTTGAGCAAACTCCAGGAGACAGTGAAGGATAGGGAAGTCTGGCATGCTGCAGTTCATAGGGTAGAAAGAGTCAGACACGACTTAGAGACTGAACAGCAAAAAATACATCTATCCGCATAAAACTGTGGACTCCTTTGGAGAAGGACGTGAGTGCTGTTAATCTGCTTGTCATTGTTGCTAGAATGGCTCTGGGCATATGGTAGGTACTTAATAAATTCACATTGAAAATTGAGTGAGTTTCAGTAGTCTGAGTGAACTAGTTAATATCAGGCACTGTACTTTCTGTATCTTTTAATAGTCAGTGTTGGTAGCTTGTTGCTCTGGGCATGTAATTGCCTCCTGGCCTGAAACTGTGGTAATATGCTTAAATGCATTTGTGTATTTGCTGTTACCACACAATATACTATCATACCCAGGAATTTTACATTATTGCTGACTTTTTTAGTATCCTGAAGTACTATAGGATATGTGCCTGAGAATAAACTGTGTATCTGGCTAACCTGGGGAAGGGTTAGGACATTTCCCCCTGAGTAGAGGGAGAATTTGTTGATCAGCTTGTATGAAAAAAACCTTCATTTCTCAAATGATTCCATCTGCAAATGAAATCCATTATTGTTATTTATCATTTGTTGAGCACAAACTGTGTACTCAGTGCTATAAAAAAATTCCCAAACTTCAAAAAACATGAAGGATGACATGGTCCATGCCTCAGGGCTTAACAATCTATACCAAGCACAGCATGCAATTCTTTTATGATAATAGCAGTAAAAGTGACTGTATCTTGAAAGTGATAGGCTCTTGGAGATTTTTATTATGTTTTTATGATTAGAGAGGACTTACAAAGACATTTTGTCCAAAACAAGTTACCAAATGAAAAATTTTTAGGGGTAATACTTAAAGAGGAAAGAAGTAGTCAAATGATGTTCAAATGAGTTAGTTTGACCTGATCCTACTGTGAACTTGAGTGCTTATCTATGTGAGGAGGTTACTGGTGAGTCAAGAAATGATTTGGGCAAATTAAAGTAAATAATATCCATGGACTCATATACAGCTAGCATTTCATTGTTTTACAATGTGAATCTTCATTTTAATAATGGAATCAATAATAAGTTCTAGTATTTATAGAAGGAATTGTGATAAAATAGCAAACGTATAGAAAATAACTTCCTTCCTAGATTTCTCAGAGCTTTAATGCACATTTAAATAACTCAAATACAATCATAGAATGTGTAAGAGATTCCATATAAATAGCACAAGATATATGAGATATAAAAAAAGATAATGCTGTTTCTTTAAAACAACAGGGCATTGGAGAGTGTTAAAGTGTCATGCTTAGAAAAGTTGAGAGAGAAAAGTGCAACTGAAATTGTTTCTAAATCACACAGCTGGGAGAACAGACTTGGGGGTGAGTCAGGCATTTTCCTCATCAGCTTTTATGGGAAGGAGAGGCTACAGTCAAATTATCTAAAATGTTACTTTAAATTGCAGTACATGTTCTTAGAACTGTTGTCTCAACTCAGTTGCCTCAACACCGTCATCTCACTGTCACAGAACACCATGATACCGCCAAGCTTTGAGCTTGATGTTTATCTCTGTGATACCTTTACAGATTACTTTTTTCCCTCCTAATTTGTAATATTTAGGGAGTCTGTTGCTCACCCACAACAAAACAAACACACAGCTCAGAGCACATCTATCCAATGGGCCATTCCAGCTCAGTAAAATCCTCACCCGAAATGGTCACTATATAGCAGACAGATATTTACCATCTGATCCCCCAGGGAAGCCCATGATATTCTCCTTTAATGATACTCCCTAAGATCACCCTAGCCTTCTAGACCCTTAGCTTCTGCTTTATCTTCTGCTGTACCTTAGCTCTAAGTTCCCCATGATGCTTGCTACCACTTATCTTTCTGATAGAAGGGGAAAGATACAAGAAGAGGCCTTAAGTAGGATGAATTCATAAAAATCATCACCGTCTAGATCATTTTTGCTAAACTTTAAAAGTGTGTAAAAGTAGGAAGTCAAGAAACACCTGGAGTAACAGGAAAATTTGGCTTTGGAGTACAGAATGAAGCAGGGCAAAGGCTAATAGAGTTTTGCCAAGAGAACTCATTGGTCATAGCAAACACCCTCTTCCAACTACACAAGAGAAGACTCTACACATGGACATAACCAGATGGTCAACACTGAAATCAAATTGATTATATTCTTGGCAGACAAAATTGAGAAGCTCTATACAGTCAGCAAAAACAAGACCAGAAGTTGACTATGGCTCAGATCATGAACTCCTTATTGCCAAATTCAGACTTAAATTGAAGACAGTAGGGAAAACCACTTGACCATTCAGGTATGACCTAAATCAAATCCCTAATTATTATCCAGTGGAAGTGAGAAATAGATTTAAGGGATTAGATCTGATAGACAGAGTGCCTGATGAACTATGGATGGAGGTTTGTGACACTGTACAGGAGACAGGGATCAAGACCATCCCCAAGAAAAAGAAATGCAAAAAAAGCAAAATGGCTGTCTGAGGAGGCCTTACAAATAGCTGTGAAAAGAAGAGAAGCAAAAAGCAAAAGAAAAAAGGAAAGATATACCTGTTTGAATGCAGAGTTCCAAAGAATAGAAAGGAGAGATAAGAAAGCCTTCCTCAGTGATCAGTGCAAAGAAATAGAGGAAAACAATAGAATGGGAAAGACTAGCAATCTCTTCAAGAAAATCAGAGATACCAAGGGAACATTTCATGCAAAGATGGGCTCAATAAAGGACAGAAATGGTATGGACCTAACTGAAGCGGAAGATATTAAGAAGAGATGACAAGAATACACAGAAGAACTGTACAAAAAAGATCTTCATGACCCAGATAATCTCGATGGTGTGATCACTCACCTAGAGCCAGACATCCTGGAATGTGAAGTCAAGTGGGCCTTAGGAAGCATCACTACGAACAAAGCTAGTGGAGGTGATGGAATTCCAGTTTAGCTATTTCCAGTCGTGAAAGATGATGCTATGAAAGTGCTGCACTCAAAATGCCAGTAAGTTTGGAAAACTCAGCAGTGGCCACAGGATTGGAAAAGGTCAGTTTTCATTCCAATCCCAAAGAAAGGCAATGCCAAAGAATGCTCAAACTACTGCACAATTGCACTCATCTCACACGCTAGTAAAGTAATGCTCAAAATTCTCCAAGTCAAGCTTCAACAATATGTGAACCGTGAACTTCCAGATGTTCAAGCTGGTTTTAGAAAAGGCAGAGGAACCAGAGATCAAATTGCCAACATCTGCTGGATCATCGAAAAAGCAAGAGAATTCCAGAAAAACATCTATTTTTGCTTTATTGACTATCCCTAAGCTTTTGACTTTGTGAATCACAATAAACTGTGGGAAAATCTTCAAGAGATGGGAATACCAGACCACTTGACCTGCCTCTTGAAAAAACCTGTATGCAGGTCAGGAAGCAACAGTTAGAACTGGACGTGAAACAACAGACTGGTTCCAAATAGGAAAAGGAATATGTCAAGGGTGTGTATTGTTACCCTGCTTATTTAACTTATATGCAGAGTACATCATGAGAAACGCTGGGTTGGATGAGGCACAAGGCAGAATCAAGTTTGCAGGGAGAAATATCAATAACCTCAGATATGCAGATGACACCAGCCTTATGGCAGAAAGTGAAGTGGAACCAAAAAGCCTCTTGGTGAAAGTGAAAAGGAGAGTGTAAAAGTTGGCTTAATGCTCAGCATTCAGAAAACTAGGATTATGGCATCTGGTCCCATCACTTCATGGCAAATAGATGGGGAAACAGTGACAGACTTTATTTTTTTGGGCTCCAAAATCAACACAGATGGTGAGTGCAGCCATGAAATTAAAAGACGCTCCTTGGAAGGGAAGTTATGACCAACCTAGACAGCATATTAAAAAGCAGAAACATAAAAAAAAAAAAAGCAGAAACATTACTTTGCCAACAAAGATCTGTCTAGTCAAGCCTATGGTTTTTCCAGTAGTCATGTATGGATGTGAGAGTTGGACTGTAAAGAAAACTGAGCACCAAAGAATTAATTCTTTTGAACTGTGGTGTTAGAGAAGACTCTTGAGAGTCCCTTGGATTGCAAGGACATCCAACCAGTCTATCCTAAAGGAAATCAGTCCTGAGTATTCATTGGAAGGACTGATGTTGAAGCTGAAACTCCAGTACTTTGGCCACCTGTTGAGAAGAGCTGACTCATTTGAAAAGACCCCGATACTGGGGAGGATTGAAGGTGGAAGGAGCAGGGTTCGACAGAGGATGAGATGGATGGTATCACTGACTCAGTGGGCATGAGTTTGAGTACACTGCAGGAGTTGGTGATGGACAGGGAGGCCTGGTGTGGTCCACACCTCCCTGGTGTGGTCCATGGGATCGCAAAGAGTTGCACATGACTGAGGGACTGAACTGAACTGAAAAGTATGTAATTATTTGCTATTCGGAGAATTTCACACCATTTTCCCTGAACCTTAACTACCATTAAGCTCCAGTTTATAGCATTCTCATTTTCCCTTTGCAGAAGAACTTATCTTTTTTCCCGTCAGGTAATGTTCACAAATCTGATATTATCTCTGTGTTGATTTTTGTTTTCATAAATAGCTTTTTTCCCTTCAGTTTAGAGAAAAAATTGTTTGCTGGTCTGTGTTTCTAAATTTTACCAACTGTGTTCTAAAGATCACATCTTCACTCCAGGAGGTCTCCAATTTCATTATTGTACCTCTCTCTGTGCTTCGAATATTTCTTTTTTTTTTTTTTTTTTTTGCTTCGAATATTTCTTTTCTCTCTTTATATATTTACATATATAAAGTTAAGTTTTATAATCATGTATATATAGTTATATAGAGTCATATATAACTAAAACTTTATATATATAAAGAGAAATGCTGGGTTATATAACTATGGATATATATAGTTTTATATATGCTAATAGTGTATATATAGTTATATATAATCCTATATAAGTTACATATATGTATGTATTATAGATATGTAAATTATATATCACGTAACATGAGGCAGAGGGCAGGTCTGCAATTTCTCTACCTTCCCATGGTTAGTCCTTCAGCTTCCAAGATAAAGAGTGAGTTAGTATCAATGTACCGTATGTTAGATAATAAGAGGATGAGAGAAGGGAAGAAAACAAATATATATACATTTTTTCTTCTGATAGCTTATACACACACACACACACACACACACGCACACACACATATATATATATAGGCTTCTCTGATAGCTCAGTTGGTAAAGAATCCCCCTGCAATGCAAGAGACCCTGGGTTAGTTCCTGGGTCGGGAAGGTATGCTGGAGAAGGGATAGACTACCCACTCCAGTGTTCTGGCCTGGAGAATTCCATGGACTGTGTAGTCAGTCCATGGGGTTGCAAAGAGTTGGACATGACTTAGCAACACTCACTTTCACTTTCATACATATATATATATGTGTTTGGTTATTAAAGTGAAAGTGAAGTCTCTCAGTTGTGTCCGACTCTTTGCGACCCCATGGAGTGTAGCCTACCAGGCTCCTCCGTCCATGGGATTTTTCAGGCAAGAATACTGGAGTGGGTTTACATTTCCTTCTCCAGGAGATCTTTCTGACCCAGGGATTGAACCCGGGTCTCCCACACTGTAGGCAGTTGCTTTACTGTCTGAGTCACCATGGATGTCCACTGCTTATTATATACATGTATAAATGTTATGTATGCTGAGATACATATCATACGTATATGATGACTAATTTGTATATAGCTTATACACACAAACCTATTCATATCAAAATAAGAAGGAAAAACCATATCTACTATAGTCCTCATTTCTGCAGCTACTTGTGTGGTCATCACTGGTATTTACAACTGCCTTATTGTACTACTCGTTCCATATTCCTTTGCTCTCAGCAAGCACCTGAGCTGAGCTGTGATTCTTTGCATGGTATGGTTACCAAAATTTTCACTCCTGAGTCATATGGGCTACTGACAACCCTGGCTAAACTGGGTTTTTGTAGTTCTCTGTTGACTTTCACAATAGGACATGGAAGTACTAGAAGTGCCCTTGATGAGCTCCTGAATTTTAGAAATATTCCTCCTTACCCTCATTGTCATTTTCACATTTACCTTGATAATCAGGATCCGTCACCCAGGTAGCAGAGCACCCCATTTTTCTTTGCTGGCTAATTCAGTGATAGGAGGAGCCAGAGGCCAGGTGGTAGTCTCAACTTGTGGGCAGTGGCACCTGCTGGCCTGAGAACTCTCTATTCTCTTTGTATTTAGAAATCTCAGTTTGATGGTGGTGGTTTCCAGTGTAATTTCTAGCCTACATAGAAGGGCCATTACAAGGCTCTTTAAGGATGCTAGTGCTCACTTATTCTTCACAGCTATGGCACAGGGCATGTTCTCTGGACCCACGAGAGGTAGGTGAACGTTTCTTTCATGATAAATCCATTCTAATATCCCAATATCCCTAAGCAATTGGCTATCTTCCTCTATAGCAGGTTTCAGAAAACTATAGCCCATGGGTCATATACAGCCTACTGTCTGTTTTGTAAATGGTTTTATAACACAGTCTTTTCCATATATTTACATATTTTCTATACCTACTTTCATGCCACAATGGCAGAGTTGAATAGTTGTGACAGAGAGTATGGCCTGCAAAGTAAAAACAAAAAAAATAATATCTGACTTTTTACGGAAAAGGTTTGCTGGCCCCTGCTTTATAAAGGGAGTTCTGGCATTTCAGCTTCATTTAATGTACAACACCTTTGGGTTTATACTTCAGTGAATCAGCTGAGCAAAATTCAGAGCCATTCCTGGCCCTTTTCAAGCCAAGACATCAAATCTGGGATTTCTGTTTATTGGGCCCATATCAATGACTTCATCTCAACTCCTTAATTTTTTATCTTTAAGATCAATTCCCACACATTTTTACCTGGATTTCTATTGGTCTCAATTGGAAAATTCATGCAGTTCTTTTGGGGTGTATTTCAGCTCCATGGGTGGTAACATTTTGTAAATCACACTTACGGTCTTGCTGGGACTTGACTCTGGTTATAGGTCTAGAAATTGCCCTATAATTTGGTTTCTACTTTTCTGTCATATTTGACATTGTTGATTAAATTTTTACTTCCATTGATTTCCTTAATTGAGCCTCTTTATGGTTTTCTTAAATATCTGGTCACACTATTTTCTTGTCATGTTCACAATTATTTATAGGTATACTGATTTATGCATTAATAACAAATAAGCACCAATATGACTGCTTTATGGTAGCCTAATGAGCTGGATACAATCGTTACAGGTTATGTAGGTCCAACTCTTGTGAGCCCATGGACTGTAGCCCGCCAGGCTCCTCTGTCCATGGAATTCTACAGGCAAGAGTACTGGAATGGGTTGCCATTACCTTCTCCAGAGGATCTTCCTGACCCAGGGATCAAACCCACATTTCCTACATTGACAAGTGGATTTTTTACCACTGAGCCACCTAGGAATCCTCAAATATTGGCTAAGAGATTATTTTTTTTAAAACTGCTAAATGATGCATGAATATATTCTCTATTTGACATCCATAATGCATAATAAATATATTTATTAAAATACTTATCTCTTTTTATAAAAATAATGAGCATTTCTTTAGAAAACATAGAAATGAAGATTAGCAAGACATTTTTCTGGTGGTCCTTCCCTGATGGCTCAGACAGTAAAGAATCTGCCTACAATGCAGGAGACCTGAGTTCGATCCCTTGGGTCAGGAAGATCCCCTGGAGAAGGGAATGGCAACCCACTCCAGTATTCTTGCCTGGATAACTCCATGGATGGAGGAGCCTGGCGGGCTACGGTCCATGGACTCACAAGAGCTGTATCTACACAACCTGAAGCTATTGTATCCAGCTCATTAGGCTACCATGAAATAGTCATATTACTGTTCATTTGTTATTGATGCATGAATCTGTATACCTATAAGTAATTGTGAGCATTACAAGAAAATAGTGTAACTAGAGATCTAAGAAAATCACAAAGGGTCACTTAAAGAAATCAATGGAAGTAAAAGTTTAATCAACCCTGTCAATATTTATGACGGAATAGCTTCAGGTTAGCCTAGCCTATACGCTAATGAATAAATTGTGATAAAAATTTTATGTCACACAGTATTGTAGTCATATGCATTATTGGAACCATTTTTAAAATTATTTACTTAATTTATGTATTTGACTGCATCGGGTCTTAGTTGTGTCACGGGGGACCTTTTGTTGAGCACACAGACTCTCTAGTTGAGGCCCTGAGACTCAGTACTTGTGGTGATCAGGCTTAGTTGCCCTGTGGTACATGGGGTCTTCCTGGACCAGGGATCAAACCCATGTTCCCTGTACGGGGAAGGCAGATTCTCAATTGCTAGATCATCAGGAAAGTTCCAGGAAACGTTATTATATTTAAAATTTTACCTGTGAAGAGAGGCTGAGAGAGAGGCATAATGGACAGTAATGTAATCCTTTGAAAGGAAAGTTATGAAATAGTAATGGAACCAACATGTTATTAATTTTATATTAAATATCACTTACCTATGTGTATGTAAGGCATGGACTATTTACTTTAACATGAGTCTAGCACACAGTGTTCTGTACCAGGAATACTTTGTGTTAATGATGAAGATGATGATATCAAAACGTCTCATATGGTTCTTGCCACACTGTTATATTTTCACATGGCAACACTCACAGACATACCCAACAGATAGGTTTATATGGCATGGTGATTATTTACTTTTCACTGAGTGGAAGTGGATCATCATAAGGTAAGGTCTTTATCATGAGATGAGGTCTTCGTCCTCGTCTTCATGTTGAGTAAGCCTGTGAGGAAAGAGAAGAGAAGAGGTGGCAGAGGTAGAAGGGGTGGAAGAGGTGGAAGTGGGGATAGGAAAGGCAGGCAGACTTTGGGTAACTTTACAGGTATACATAGTAATTTCTGCCTAACTTTTTGGTTTTTCACTTCTCTAAAAACATTTCTATGTGGTTCCAATCCTTCCACCGTTTGCTTTAGTTTCAGTGCCTGTATCATAGAAGGGTTCATATTGTCAGTCAGTTCAGTCACTCAGTCGTGTCTGACTCTTTGCGACCCCATGGACTGCAGCATGCCAGGCTTCCCTATCCATCACCAGCTCCCAGCACTTGCTCAAACTCATGTCCATTGAGTTGGTGATGCCATCCAACCATCTCAACCTCTGTCGTTTTCTTCTCCTTCTGCCTTCGATCTTCCCATCATCAAGGTCTTTTCTAATGAGTCGGCTCTTCTCATCAGGTGGCCAAAGTCTTAGAGCTTCAGCTTCATCATCAGTCCTTCCAATGAATACTCTGGACTGATTTCCTTTATGTTTGACTGATTTGATCTCCTTGTGGTCCAAGGGACTCTCAAGAATCTTCTCTGGCACCACAGTTCAAAAACATCAATTCTTCAATGCTGAGGTTTCTTTATGGTTCAACTCTCACATCCATGTATGACTACTGGAAAATCATAGCTTTGACTAGATGGACCTTTGTTGGCAAAGTAATGTCTCTGCTTTTTAATATCCTGTCTAGGTTGGTCATAGCTTTCCTTCCAAGGAGCAAGTGTCTTTTAACTTCGTGGCTGTACTCACCATCTGCAGTGATTTTGGAGTCTGTTCTTATTGTGCCTAGTCGCTCAATAGAGTCCAACTCTTTGTGACCCCATGGACTGTAGCCTCCTCTCTCCATGGGATTCTCCAAGCAAGAATACTGGAGTGAGTTGCCATTTCCTTCTCCAGTTCATGTGTGAAAGAAATCAGAAGCAGTCTTGAATAATCAGAACCCTTCTGCCATACTGTCTAATGTGAATTTGTTTTCTAGCACTGCTTTCTCATTATCTGGCACTGGTTTGGAAGCATGAATCACTTTTAGTCACCTTCTGATAATTCCTTTGGTAAAGAGTCTATCAACTTTTGAATTTCTCTAAGATCCATATCTTAAATCCTTCCACCTACCTTTTTTGCCATATCCACAATCTTTCTTGATTTCCTTGATTGGCTCTGTTGTAAACTCTGTGAAGTCATGCACAACATTTGGACAAAGTTTCCTCCCATGGAAATTTATTGTTTCAGATTTGATAGCTTTCACAAATTTTTCTAGAACAACAATGGCATCTTAAATGGTGTAATCCTTACAGACTTTCATGGTAATCCCTCTAGTGGAGCTCTCTTCCATAGCATTGATAATCCTTTCCATAGTGTGTAATGAGCCTTAAAGGTCTTTATGACTCGCTGATCTAGAACCTGAATTAGAGACAGTGTGCTTGGGGACACTGCTTTGATGACTTTGGCTAGGGGCATTGTCGAGTATCAAAAGAACTTTATAAGGCTGTCCCTCACTGGCAATGTACTTCCTGACTTCAGGGACAAAGTGTGGAAGGAGCCAATCTATACAGCAAAAGGGCTCCTTTTGTGGCTCAGCTGGTAAACGGTCTGCCTGAATGCAGGAGACCTGGGTTCGATCCCTGGGTTGGGAACTCTCTGGAGAAGGGAAAGGCTACCCACTCCAGTATTCTGGCCTGGAGAATTCCATGGACTGTATAGTCCTTGGGGTCTCAAAGAGTTGGACACAACTGAGCGACTTTCATAAATCAAAAGGGTTCTCATTCAGGTCTTCTTCTTTTGTTGTAAAACTAAAAGACGAGTAACTGATATTATCTTTTCCCTTTGAGGTTCAAGTGTTAGCAGCTTTATAGGAAAGGAAAGTGCTGATCATAAACCTGACTGCACTTGCATCAAAGCATAGAGTTATCCTATGCCTTCCTGCCTTAAATTCTGGTGCTCACTTTTCTTCCTTACTAATAAATGTCATCTGTGGAATTTCTTTCTTTCTTTTTTTTTTACCACAATAGGACACTTTTGTCTGTATCGGTAAACTGTTCAAGTAGATGTCTTTCTCCCCAGTGATTCCCTTAATGGCATTTGGGAGCTGGTTTGCTGTCTCTTGGCCGCTAGACGTTGCTTTTCTTGTCTATCTTGATATTTTTAAAGCCAAACCTCCTAAAATTACCAAACCATCCTTTGCTGACATTAAACTCTCTAGCTTTAGATTCTTCTCCTTTTTAAGTTGTCATAAAATGACTTTGATTTTGAAGTCATATTAGAATCTACATAACTATATCTTTATTATATCAATCCTGCACCCACATAAAAGCTACATTTTCAGTATGAGATAAAAAGCTACTTTGCAAAAAGTACTAGGTTTCCTCACCTACTGGTATAATTGCAGTGACAGCTTGATGAATTTATGTTCCTCTTTTTTTTTTTCACAGTGGTCCTTATCCTGGATTAATTTATCTCGATAGGATGTGTGGCCATAACTGCAGACCTTGATCTATAGTGTATATCAAGCAATTTAACCTTTTCTTGCAATGTCATGACTTTCCTGTGCTTGTTGGGATCACTTCCAGGATCACTAGTAGCACATTGTATGGGTCTCATGGTGTTATTCAAGATGTATGTGGTATTAGGCTAAGCACAATGAAAAGTATGCAAGAGCCATAAGAGGTCACTTTTAATTGAGATAGATTGTTTACTGGAGAGACAAACTGCTCATAAGGAGGTGACTAGTGTCACGTGGTATTTTCAGCTAACACAACAGGAGCTCACCACAACAGCCAACAGGCGGTGGCTACAAAATTATAACAGCACTGCAGTATGTGTTAGTCACTTTTATGCAGTTAGGATTTAGCACTGCATCTTTCCCTTTGTTTACATTTCTCTCAACTGCAAATGGCACCATGTATTGTGTGTTAGTGTCAGTGTCTATGTGTGTACTTTTTTGATAAAGATTAACTTTGTATCATAGATTTGTGTGTGTTTTATGGTGTGGATGGTAAAATAGACTAGTATGTATATAGATTTTATGCATTCATGACATAATCCTTTAATTTTTTTGATATTTCTAGGCTACATGGTTTGTCTTTTTTTTCAAACTGCTGCAACTTTTCAAAAATTTTTCCAATATATCTATTGAAAAAAAATCTGTGTATTAGTGGACCCACGCCGTTCAAACTGTTGTTCAGTGGTCCACTGTAGTAGCATTTTGTGGAAGGCATTATGAGATAGTAGCTTAGATTACTGACTCTGCTTTCAGACTTCTTTTTTCGAAACTCATATCTGACATTTACTAGTTCATTGATCTTGGGCATATTTCTTAACTTTTTGCACCAGTTTTATTGTCTGTGAAATGAAGGTGATAATAATAGTACCTATGTCACAAGTTTGTTGTGAGGATTAAATAAATTTATAGTTGTGAAGCAGTTAGAATAATGCAGAGTGTCAAAATGTTTGTTACTATTTTGTAATTCTAGGATACTGTATATCACAGAAATAAAGTATTACTTTGAAGTATCTCACAGAAGCATTGACTTTAGATCTCTTTTAAGTAAAGTCTTTCCACTGATTTTTCAAAAATTTTTTAATATTTATATAAAATATAGCATTTTTAATTCAGCATACTTTATTTTCCTTCTGAAGGGTTTCCTAGCTCAAACATTTTAAATTATTCATTAAAACTAGCTTCACATTCTTTAAACAATCCTTTCATGCAGGAGTGTTTGTATATGTGTATATATGCATATATTTGCATATGTATGTGTGTGTATAAGAGAAAGTTTATTATTTATGATTTTCATTCAGACCTTGACTCTGAACATAAATGTAAAATGAAGTTCTGTGTTTGGCCTATTTTGTCATTTACTACCAGCTTAAGTGGAATCACATACATGGATAAAAGTTTCTTATTTTAAATCTTTGCAGATCTAGTACATTTTAAGAGATTATTCATTAGCTTTAAAGAGGGGAAGAAAAACCTGGGCATTTTGTAACTTTTATATTGTTCTACCACAGAAGTAACATGTTTAGGGACTATATTGCATTTGAATTTCGTGTCTCAAAGTATCAAATAAATGAGAATCAGAGTTTGGATAAGCAAGGGAATACAAATCATTTTTGAAGATATTCATTGTGGTTCAAGGATTTTATGACATGGGTCAACATGTTTCCCATTTAACAGCAGTTTATGATATTTATGCCATTGTTATATGAATTGTGTGGTTGTACTAAGATGCTCAATATATTTCATTCTTCCTGATTGGTGGCCAGTGAGGTCAGAACTGTTCCATTAATCCAACTGAGCACTCATATGTGAACTTTTGCCTTGATTCTTTTTTTAACTTTTGAAACCACAAAATGTATAATAGTAATTAGTTATTCCAGGATGTTCATTTCAAGATTACTGCCTGGGGTGGTGGAGGCCCTATGCTATTTGGCTACAGACCAGTTGTGTAATCCCTCAGAAATGTTCTACATCTTGCATTGGAATACTTTGGAAAGGAGTTGATGCACCTTGAAATGTACATTTGCTTCAAACTTCAATCAGATAAACTATGAAAAAAATTAGCAATGGGCCAACTGCATTTTGGTGCTGTCCTGTTTTTTCAGACATCTTATGAATGAGCAGTGTTCTGGTGAGAAGGTTTCTCTGACATATAATATGTTTGACAGATATTTGAATGTGAAACCATTGCTTTTATACCACTCTTTAAATGGTTTCACTTATTTTTATATCTTATTCCTTTTCATTAATAAGGAAAATATATTCAACACTGCACAACTGAGACACCATGTGTTACTCTTTAGATGGTAACTTTCTTGCTGTGATTGTACTTCTTATGAGTTGGTGTATTCATTAAATATTATAGCATATTGTCCAGTAAAACCATAGTTTCTGTTCTACACTCTTCACATTTGATTCTGTTCCCCAAGACTCAACTCTTTGTCTTTTTCCTCCATTCTCTCCCAGCCCAAATAGTTCTTAATTGTATTCTGTCCACTTAACCTTCCCTGAGTTAGGATTTTTATTTTCTCATTCTCTTCCACAATAAAAATAATAGAGTAATAATAATGATAATATCAATTTCAGCAAGTACATTTCATTTTTAATTCCATAGATTTCAGTGATTTTTTTTTCTGTGTTTCTTAATCTTGAAGCCTCTGTTATCCTTCGACCACATTACTTTTCCCATTCATTTCCATTTTTCTTCCTTTTTCTTCACAGCTTTATTTTCTACTAGAAGTACTTCTGTGATTTATCTATAGTGGATATATGATAAACATTGACTAACTTCATGATCATTACTTTCCATTTACTTTCCTTCCATATTTGTTTCAATAAATCAGTATTGAATAGATCAGGAAATGAAATGCATTATTGTTTTCTTGGTACACATGCTCTGTCTAAAAGTGGGAAGAAAATCTGTATCTATGCACCAAATTGGATTATTGTTAAACTAAAAAGTTTCTTGAAAGAAAATTACTTTAGTGATCTGTGCATCTAGGTGATAGAAGTTCCCTCTTCTGCCAAAGAGAGATGGTGAGCTACTAGTGGACAATGATCATATTTTATTCATCCTTGTGATTCCCTTGAGTACCTAATGCAGAGCTTCACTCAGTGTAGTTAACTTAGAAACTGGCTAACTAAGTTAGTCAATTTATTCTAGTCTGGGGCATTATGATGGTCTGCCAAACTGTTTCTGCTAAATAAATAATAAACTAGCATGACTTTACTATACTTCTTTTGACCAGATGAATTGCATGCCCTCAACATAGCATGTACTACAGTCAAGACAGAATTTCTTAAAATTCCACATGGATCATAGCACTCTGCAGTGAAGTAAAACTGTCATTTACTTAGAGTTGATATCCTAGATGCTAGAGTAGGAAAATGGAGAAGTAGCTCTATAAACCAGAAAACTAGATTTGTTTTTAGCAATCTAAACTTTAAAATTGGAAGGTATTGACCAACACCTAAAGGATGAGAGTTGGAGTGAACTTCCTAGTGAGGATTTGATTTCTATTGAAGTGATTACTAATTTTAAGTAATGAAGACCCTAGGACAGCTAGGAGTAAGTTTGAATTTAATTTAAAACCAGCACATGATGGATTTGTACTGCCAGCTATTGCAATGGAAATTTATTTAATTTTTTCTCCAGAAAGCTTTTTATTTATATAGGACATCTTCCAGTCATAGGAGATTATTTAGATAGGTTCTGTAGGAATATACATAGCTATTGTTCAATCAGTGGAGTTCCTGGTTTTATTTTTCTTAAGAACTGTTGATGACAGCATCCAGAAATGTTAGTGTTAGGTTTCTACGATTCTGAAATTGCCCAGAATATAAACTTCTATAATTTAGTGAATTGAAGGAAGAAAATGCATGTTTTCAGCCCCAGTGGATTTTGATATGAATCCTAAACCAGGCTCAATTTGGATTTCTTACATGTTATTTTTGTAGACCACATATTAGCTTTAAGTAAAATGGCTGCATGTAGCCCTACAAGTGTTTCCTACTAGTTAAGTGGTACTCATTAGAAGAATAGAGTTATAGTGTTTATTTATTTTTAATGACATCGTGTTGATATTTAATAATAATTGACCCAGTTTATAAACTCTTCCATTTTAGCCTATGCTGCCAATGTCAGTAGGGAATGTTTAATTATTTTTCTAACAGTACTGGGTGGAGGACCATAAGATGATTTAATTATAGTATCTTTTCAGATTTAACTTGTGACCAGTGTCCTAGGTTTAGATGGCACAGTACAAAATATATTCTTATTACAACATAGAATACAATGAGAAAGGTAACCTGGGGCTGCACAAAGGGCAAACATTTAAAAATTGTAATACATTTAAATTATTTATTATTAATTAAATTAATTTATCATAAATTTAATTAATTTTAATTACATTTGTATGAATCCATGCCACTAGCAGTTATGAACTTATGATATGTTTGTGACAGTCCTATCTGTATATTTACTGAACATAATATTTATTATGAAAAGTAATGCACTTTTTGAGAAAATGACAACTTACCAGTGCCTCAAAGCCAGCTGTTAGAAGCACTTTATGAAAATGCACAACTTTCAGTTGCCCCAAGTCTTCTTGTTCTTGTTTCTGATTAAACCAAATAAGAGAAGTGCTCCTTCCATATCTAAACATCTCTGAGTAAGAAAATGTCATTGTTAATATTCATTCAGGGCTATGTGAAAGGTGGAGGGAAATGAGAGAAAAAGTATGGAAATGAAGCACAGTTTTCCAACCCAGAGGTCTCCTGAGCCTGAGGTAAAGATCAGAGGAGGAGTCACAGCGGAGCAGCTGATTACAAGGTCTAGGGCAGATTGTCGTGCAGGCAGGAAATGATGAAGCCTGGCTGGATCCCAACAGGAAATCAGAACAGGAGAAAACTGATGCTGAGAAGAAGGGTCGAAAGCGGAGCAGCTGGAAAGAGAAAAAGAAACAGAACCTGTCCCACCATATCCAGTAGGACTTTGCAGGTGTATTTCATTTTGGCTCCAATTCCTGACACATTGATTATCATGACCATCAGCTTACAAGCAGTTCAGAATTCAACCTTTCAAAACAGAAGCCTAAGAGTATTTGATTCTCAGAAAGAAGTCCAAGTCTATGATGTGGAAACAAATAAACATCAGTTACGTATGTCTTAGTAAGTGAAGAAAATCACACAAGGCAGCTCTAGAAATCAAATATTTTGGAAGAATTTCAGAATTTCCTGGAGTAGATATACTGATTTCCTTACTTCTTGCGTGTGTGCTAAGTTGTTTCAATCGTGTCCGACTCTTTGTGATCTCGTGGACTGGTACCTGCCAGGCTCCCCTGTCCATGGGATTCTCCAGGCAAGAATACTGAAATGGGTTGCCGTTTCCTCCTCCAGGGGATCTTCCCGACCTGGGGATTTGAACCTGCCTCTCTTTTGCCTCATTAGCTGGCAGGTACTTTACCATTAGTGCCACCTGGGAAGCCCTTTACTCATTTCCTACTTGTACCAGTTATTAAAAGGAAATTGAATTATAATACTACATACAGTTTTGCTTGCATATAACAAATGATGATGCTTTATTGTATCTATATATGAAAAAATCTCTATGGTACAAAACCAGAACTAGTCTCTGCTGTTAGCCATCAGGATGTCATTATACATGAGGAAGCAAGTGAGTGGCTCTTGGATGGTGAGAATTTCTGCTTGTCATCTGGGTGCTTGGTTACATGGCTAGGTTCTATTTGTAACAATTCATCCAGTGGTGCACAAGACATGTGCATTGTTCTGTTCACATTTTATAATTCAATAAAATGTTTGAAGCAAACAGCTCTAGGAAATGGATGATTTGGGATTCAGGACTCGGAAAAATGATTTCGAAATGCTTAATAAAATATATGTAATGATAACAGGGGACCCAGATGTTATTAAAATAAAAAATATCTTGACAAAGATGATTTTGTTTATTCCTATATTTCAGTTGCAGGAAACAACCTCATGCAAATCCATTTTTTTTTTAAAGAAATATAGTTCTCAAGTCAACCCCAAATTGGCTTAATGGATCCTGTATGGTTTTGATAAAGCTGTTTTTTGACAGGCCTTTACAAATCATCTTAGTTCTATAAACAGCTCAGCCAAACTATGGAACTGGTTTATCACTTTGATCAACTAGTTGCCCGTCACTAGTTCAAAGTTTCAAAATGCAGAGCCAATAGGGAATTCAAGCTAATTGCTGATCTGTACATATTGATACGGGCTTCCCTGGTGGCTCAGCTGGTAAAGAATCTGCTTGCAATGCAGAAGACCCTGGTTTGATTTCTGGGTCGGGAAGATCCCCTGGAGAAGGGATAGACTACCCACTCCAGTATTCATGGGCTTTCCTGGTGGCTGAGACAGTAAAGAACCTGCCTGCAATGCAGGAGACCTGGGTTCTGTCCCTGGGTCGGGAAGATCCCCTGGAGAAGGGATAGGCTACCTACTCTAGTATACATGGGCTTTCCTGGTGGCTCAGATAGTAAAGAATCCACCTGCAATGCAGGAGACCTGGGTTCCGTCCCTGGGTTGGGAAGATCCCCTGGAGGAGGGCATGGCAACCTACTCTAGTATTCTTGCCTGGAGAATCCCATGGACAGAGGAGCCTGGTGGGCTACAGTCCATGGAGTTGCAAAAGAGTTGGATATGACTGAGTGATTAACACACACACACATACACACACACACACACCAACCCACAGAAGTATGTGTTACTGGGAAGCAGGATAGGAATTTAGGATTGGAAGGAAGGCTGGCATTCTGTTTCTTCTCCATGCAATGGCCTTTGGTGACTCCATGCTTTGAGCTTGTTCATGAAGACTTCAGACCTGTAGGGATTTGCTGCTGAGCAAGACTGATGGGAGAACAGGAATGACAGTTCTCTTTTTTTACTAGCACATTTAAGTGAATGGGAACTGTGCATCAGCCAGAGTCCGGATCCCCATTCTTCTAGCTGAAACGCATTGGTATGGACTCTTCTATTCCTTAAAATAATCCTGAATGGAAGGGAGAATGTCATGGGTCTGCTGGTGCCCTGTCTCCCTTATTGATCTCAGAGGGGACAACACCTAATGCTGTCCTCTGAGAAAAAGGAGTCAAAACCCAGCATGTTTAATTAAAAATCCTGAGGGTAAGGAGGACAAGATACTTTTTAGGCTAAGTATTTCTAAATGTCATGTTGATAATGAAAAAAGTACTATTATAAATCTAAAACTTGTTTTTCATTTTACCAGTTCTCAATGCTCACTTAAAATTTCACCATTTCTTTACTCATAGACAGTTCCAAAGTTTTCACTCAAATTTTTCCTGGACTTGGAGAATAAATTGGCACCAGTGTGCAGCCAATATTTTAAATTACGTAAACTATATTGAAGATGGTTCCATTAATTTCTTAAACCCATGTCAGGTAATGGAAAACAAACTTGCATCTCGGATAGCCTTCCAAAAATGAAATATGGAGTTAGTGATTCCAGTAACTTAGAATGGGATGGTGTAAGATTTTCCTTCTTGGTTATTATGGATTACTGTTGTGGTGGACTTGTGTCTGTTTTAAATAATCCTGTTGATAGTAAAAAGTAGATTGTCTGTTTTTAGGGTAGGGGAATCCATATGCTAGTTTTGGATTTGACAATTACCTTGCAAATATTAATGGCTACCAGTGTATGATAAATCAGTGTTGGAAAGGATAATGAATCTAATTAAAATGAACAAACTTATCCAAAAGTTTAGACCCCTGTGGACAAAAAATAGGGTAAAGCAGCCAGCACCCAGATGTGTCCATTTTCATTTTCAGCTAGTCCTAAGAAATATGAGCTCTCCCATAATTTCCATTGTCAGTTTAATGGCAGACTGAGAAATGCATAGCAACCTGAAGGAGAGAAAACTCAAAACAAAGTGCTTTTTTAAAATTAGAATGCTAGACTTCTAATTTAAAAAAACAGATATGCAACAAGCAACAGAGGTTTATTTTATAGCACAGGGAACTATAGTCAATATCTTGTTGTAAACATTAATGGAAAATAATTTAAAAAATAAGTGTGTATATGCATAACTGATGAAATTTAGTAATGTTTATCTTGTTGCCAGTTTATGGACATCTAATAACAGCATATGAAATACAAAAATTTAAATGTATTTATGTAGGATATAAGATTAATATAAATTAATATAAATAGAAATCTATTATATTTAGATTATTAATGACATAATTCAAGATGCTCCTGTTCTTATTTTTTTCTGCACTTGATAGAATATTCTCAGAGAAATGTTAATATGTCTCATGATTATGTATTTTTTCTTTTCCCTTATATTTCTTCTGATTTTTGCTTTATGTATCTTTGTTTCTTTGTTGTTAGGTGTCTAATGGTTTATGATGTCTATCTTTTTTTGTGAATTTTACCTTTTATCATTAAAAATATTCATCTTTGTTTCATTAAAAAAAATTAATGTTTCAGTCTTCAAACCCACATTTCTGAAAGTCATAATTTTTTGAGGTGTTAAATTACCAAAGGTTATTATTTATGATTAGGTTATGTAGCAAAAACAAACAAAAGAAAATAAGAAAACAAATGAAAAAAGTGTACCACACTTTTAATGTTATGTTATATCTCAGCCATAGAAGGTAAAATGAAACTGATTATGAGCAAATGTTAATTCTAAAGTTGAAAGTGAAAGTTGCTCAGTCCTGTCCAATTCTTTGTGACCCCATGGACTTCTAGGCCAGAATACTGGAGTAGGTAGCCTTTCCCTTCTCCAGGGGATCTTCCCAACCCAGGGATCGAACCCAGGTCTCCGGCATTGCAGGTGGATTCTTTACCAGTTGAGCCACAAGGGAAGCCCAAGAATCCTGGAGTGGGTAGCCTGTCCCTTCTCTAGTGGATCTTCCCAACCCAGGGATCGAACCGGGGTCTCCTCCATTGCAGGTGGATTTTTTTACCAACTGAGCTATCAGGGAAGCTCTAATTTCTAAAGTTGGCACATCACTAAAGTGGAATGATGCTTCATTGAAGACTTATTTTCTATGAAAGTCACTAGAGTGTGTGTGCTTTAAAAGCAGGATCTTTGGTGCATGGTTGTATACTAAGAACTAGGACAATGCCTGGCTTTTAGTATGTATTGGCAAATAATTGAAATAAAACAATGACTTTGCATTATCCCAGGTATTTTTGTAGGCACAGTCTAGTGGAAAGTCATACGATATCTTAAAACACACACAAACACAGCAACAAACCTACTGGATAGGTCAGGGAAATTTAGCTAAGACTTGTACTGAAAAATAAGTGCACATCTGCTAACTGACTGATTGGGGAGGATGAAATAAGAGAAAAATGGGAGACATAGAGGCACGGAAAATATACTGTGCAGACACATTATATTCTGAAGCTTCAAGAGTTTGTTGATAGATTGAGAGGCAAAGAGGGAAGGTGAAGATAGCTGGATAGTTGAAATGAGGCCAATTGATGAAGAAAATAGAAGAAAAAGATGTTCCACTCTCTTCTACCACCATATTTACCCCACTAATTCCTCCTCTCCCTGCCCCCATTATTTTCATCTAATGCCCCCAAATTCTTTTCTCCATCCTGTCGCTAAGGATGAATGGCCTACCTTCATGTCATGGGCTGCTTTGCTACTTGTATTTCAAATGTCATTCCTTCTCACCAATTTAAGGATAACATTTAAGAATTCATCATTCCTGCATCAAAATTTTTAATCTTTCCTCTATCCTGACTTGACATTCACAGCAGCCTAAAGTCATGCTGTAATTTTGTCCATCTTATAAAAATTCTTTTTACTACTTATCTTCCTCCAGCCATGACCCAATTTCTCTTTTGTACTTTATAGCAAATTTCCTCAAAATGATGTTGAAAAGAAGACTGTCTCCAAGTTATCTTTAATATTCTCATAAACCTATTGCACTGTTTGAGTACAGCTATATCTGTGTTATCAACATCATCATGACCTCCGTATTTTTAGACTTAAAGTTAACTTGAGTTCTAATGCCATTTGCCCAAACAGCAACCTGACACTCTATGATTTTTTTGGAGAAAATAATGGTTTGGGACACCACTTCTTTTTGGTTCTCCTTTTGTCTTATCTGCAGTTCATTTTTGGTTTCCTTTGTTGGTATCTTCTAATGTTTTTAATCTCTAAATGTTTAAGTGCATCAGAGTCCTGTCCCCAGACCAATGCTTCATCTATATGAACTTTCTAGGTGACTTTATAGAGTTTCATGACTGGATCTCAAATTTATATTTTTAACCTAACTTCTATGAATGCTAAACTTTGTGTATACATGCATATGTTACTCTCAACCAGTTATTTTCCCTTGCATTTCCTGTTATATGTGTGTTTGTTGTCTTCTCTTGAAGGACATAAACTTCGTGAGGACAGAGACTTTATTTTGTTAATGCTCTCAGTTTTGTTGATAGTTACTGCTTTGTCAAATAAAACGTATGCCTGTCCTGTTACCTAGTATGTATTCTAAAGAACCCAGGCCCATAAGAATGTTTATTTCAATATTATAGAAACAGAAAGCTGAAGTCACTCTAAGGGAATGAATGGGTAAAATGTAGTAGATGATCATTATTTATATCAAAAGTGTCAGCTTAGATATATACATAGCTATATGGATAGATATTTAAAATAATTCTGAGTAAAGAATATAAAAATCATAAATGTATACATTATATGTATGTATATAACATTTTATTTATGGAAATTAAAAATGTGCACAAACAATACATTTTGTTAGTATTAATCTATTTAGACAGGTATACATTATACACATTAGAATGGCTGTTTAAGAGAAGAAGTGGAAAGGATAAAGTTATATGGTAAAAATGAAGAGAGAAAGGAATGAGTGAATGGATAAAGAGAAATTGTGCTTGGGCCAATGGTGATAATGTGCTTTAAGCTGAGAAATATGACTGTCTCAACAGTTTACAGCTGAAGCGCACCAGAAGGAAGTGTTGAATAAACAAAAGAGGTGTTGTAGAGTTTTCAAGTGATGACTAGAGGAGTAGAATAATAAAAAATGCCCAACCCAGAAGAAAAAGAAAACTATTTATTCTGTCATTGAGTTCCTCTGCTCAAAATTCAACATCTTGATAGAGAGAATTCCATGAATCAAGTTCTGATCACCCACATTATTCTTGACTGTGCCAGGTTTTAAGAGGATAAGACTGGAAAAACCAGTATGGGGGGAAAGTGGGGCAGGATCAAGATTTATCTTCTCACCCTATTTGCTCATAGACTGGGAAAGATAGCTTTCCAAAGTAAAACCAGGGTGCTGTTAGGATGACCGTATGAAACTATGTAGTTGAAAAATAAAACCACTAGAGACCATAGGATACCAAAGTTTCTTTATTGATAACAGTTAACAATGACCCTTGGTGGCTGTTGAATGAAATGACTCTTAAAAATTCAGTATTTTTTTCTCTTGAAAAAAAAAAAAAATGGTACCAAAATAGACTCTAGTTTCCAACTGTAAATTGCACTGAGAGCTGCTCAGAATAATCTAAACTTTTAAAAATGATAATTTATATTCAGTTGGTGGAAACCAGGGGTACAGAAACCAATGCATAGTTGAAATCATTACCAGCAAGAAACCGAGAAAACACAACATACATGGAGTCTCTCTCTCTCACACTGTCCGCACATTCTCTCTAACACATACACACATGCATGGCTGTGCATACCCAGTTTCACTAGGTTAATATTAATAGAATAGCCAAGTTTGTAATCTTGCATAATCTTAAGCTAATATTTTATTCTATGCATGTATTTTATTTTTATAGGAGGCATAAATCTTTCAGAACATAATTTTTTTTCTCATATAGTAGGTACTATTTTCCCAATTTTAATGAAATGATGACACCACTGATGTTTAAAACTCAAATTATTTTTTATTGTAAAATTATATTTTTACTTCACTTCTCTTGTTTATCTATCTTAAAACTTTTAATTTTTATGATTTTATTTACTGGCATCTTTCTTAGGGAATTTGGGAGGAGGAAAGATAAGAAGGGAATGGAGATGAAAACAAGACTTTTGAACTCCTGTAAGGTTTGTTTTTTGTTTTTTTTTTTTTTTTTAGAGAAAGTAGAATCCAAGAATTCATTCTTTCATTGATTTATCAAACACTTTCTAAGAATCTACTCTGTGCCACATATTGAGTTACACATGCTAGGTAATAGAAGAAGGTAAGGCTTTAAAAAAATCTTTCTAGATACTGTATGTATGTATATATTTATATAAAAGTGTCTACCTATGAGTCCATCTAGTTACCTATCAATATACTCCAATAGCATAGATAATCAAAAGCTCTATGCATTATAACTCAGTCCTTGTTAATACAGTTGGGGGAAAAAAGAAAAACGCATGATATCCTTAGATGTTGGTTATAGAAGTCTCAACAGACTTTCCTCCTGATTTCCATTCTTTAATTTTTTAAATCAGAATCTTTTCAAACACTCTTTCTACTCACTACATGCCACTGTTCTCTTCTGTTACTTTGGCAAAGCAAATCAAAGAAGTATCAGCCATTCCAGGCTTTAGCCTGAATAGATTGTCTGAATCTTCCAGCTGATTCTCAGGAATGCAGGTTGTCTGTTCACTCAGCAACAGGATGCCACTCAGCGACAGAACACTGCCCTTGGGCTTTGAAATCAGGGAACCTTGAACCCCACAGAGAATGACTGAACAGACTCTGAGAGTCCGCAAATAAACCCCTCTGGTCCTCTGTTCACTTGCCTCTGAGTTATTCCATTACTTGATGTGATTTCTGACACCATGCATCCATTCCTGTGAAGCTGTGCCCTTGCCAAGTTAAGATAAATGACTTATTTTGTGACATTCCAGTTTAGATAAAGGTGATGTGTGCTTTAGGACTTTTTCTGTGGTAAGGTCAATATCACTTAACTTGTTATATTCTTTTATTTATTGATTGGTTTGTTCTGAGCTCAGGGAAGGCACAATTCCATCTGGACTTAGGTATTGAATTCACCCTTTCATCTTTCCAACCTTTGGAATCTGTGTGTCTCATGGAATACAGAGCTAAGTGGGAGGTATTCCTTTCTTTAAAAATAGATGCAATCTGGGCATAGACTACTATGGGAACATTTTTGGACATTTCACATTCCTCTCCAGTGGGTACCATAAAGTCATGGCCATGAAGGCTTGCCAAGAATAGCGAACTTGTATCCACAGCTCAGAGGTACTGATCTTAGCATTATTTGGCTTGATTTCTAATTTTCCCTCACTGGTTGTCATAAAGTGTTCTGAAGCTATTCTAAGCATACTCTATTTTCATAATGCCCTTCTATGAGCCTTAGGTGACATGAGGTATGTTACCATGAGGCAATGGTGAGAGGTGAAACATAATTATTATTAGTTTGTTTATTTACTTTATAAGCCTATAGGCTTTGGGTTATGTTTAGGAGTTATTTATATGATGTTATTACTCAAGAATCTTCCTTTAATTGTTTAAAGAACAGTGAGTGCTCAGTCATTTACATCCACTAGAATATTGAAAAACAAACCTTGATTTAAAGTTTCAACTGCATAAGTAAAATGGAGATTTCATTCATTTAGGCCAATGGAAGGTATCTAAGATTTATCCTTAAATTGCTTTCTTTTTTTAAAATGTATTTTTCAATTATCAAACCTATTTAGCAACATTAAAGGTAACTGTAGACTATCTCACATCTATCTATCATCTATCTGGTTTGCTATTCCCTTTTATTTTCCACCTACATGTGTTTTCATAGAGTTATCTGAAATTTTATAATTGGCTTAAATAAATCACTTAGAATATTTCTGTCATGATTATAGCCAGAAAAACTTCTTCAGCTATTACTTATACTATACTTTCACCTCTGACATCATGTATTTTATCTGAATACATCAAAACAATGATTTGTTTTCCATAGAGATCTGGGAAAATTTTTGCACATTTTAGTTAGTTAGTTTGTTTGTTTTTCTCGAGTATGGGCAGAGGATATTTACCAATGTGAAAATATCAGAATACTGTTTTTCTAAACTGCTTTAACAAATAGAAGCTGTAGTCACTGGGGTCAGAGTAGGTCTCCTTTGAAGGCCATGTGCTCTTTTAATATATTTAGAAATTGGAAGAAACTTCAAGGCACACAAAAACAGTGGCAGATTCCAGCAACTATACCCAGACCTCTAGCCACAAGCAGAAATGCTGCAGTATCCAGTATGGTGGTCTGGTTCTAATAAAACTAAGCCAGCAGTCAACATTTTTCTCACTGTCCCCCAAATTTTATCTCACTAAACAACTTTTGACTATTCCTTAATTCTTGATCTCCAAAAAAATGTATCGATAATAGACTGAGTGTTTAGAACCCAGTTATTCTTTTTGTCTTTGTACAATTTTCCACACTTCTGTATACTTATATTTAGGAAACCATGCTGCTGAATGACTTCTCGTTACAGACTGTTTCTGTGGGCTCACTGGTGATTGCAGTTGTTCTTGCTTTTTGTTTTGCTTGGTAATGCATTATAGTTGGTTACCAAGCCTTGAAACAAGTGGTGGGTACAGTGTTTTAATAGTCTCCACAGCTTGCTAGAACAGTTGTACTCAGAACAGTATGCACTTCCTTGTACAATCAAAAGAACAATGACCAGAGTACTACTCTTAAGACAAATGTTCCAACAAAAAGAAGAAACTTGTGATGGCTGGTAACTCATCGTCTTTGAACAAATGTGCTCAGTCAGGTCTTCTGTAGTTCAAGGAGACTCTCCTTTGACCTATTCTGTCTGCTCTTTCACCACCCAGGCTATAATACATCTTGACCACCCATTCATTTTGACTGGGTTTAAACCACTGAGACTATAATTTGTACCCTGTTCATAGCAGGTTGACACTTATCTGTGTCCACTAAGTTCACCTCTGTCCCACATCTCTAGCTGTTTACTTCTTCACTGTTTATTTAGTGATGACTTCAACAATTTTTCTAACCCCAGATTCATATTTTCTCTAAAACTGCCTTATTCTTAAGAATACCTTATTTCCTGTTCCTCTATGTTGGATATGACTTGTTCAACATTGTTCTACCCTATCCTCCAATCTTTCTCAGCTTTTTTTTTCAGACTCTTTATTAACATAAGACACAACAAAAATGACAAGCAAAATAAAATACTCTCATTTTAAAAATTCATTGTTCTTCTAGGTGGAATGTGAACTTCCTGAAGGCAGAGGCTTCGATCCACTTATTTCCTTAGCAATTAAACAAATATTTGTTAAGAATTCATCATCTTTATATTTTTAATCTCTTGATATATAATGGTTAATACACATTAAAACAATTCTATAGTCTTTGATCAATTTAGCAGACGTTCTTAACATTTTCAGTATCAAAGTTTTTGAGAATCTGAAGAAAACAATGTATTCTGTCCTTAGGAAAACATGTGTGTACACACATGCACATACACACTCCACGACCTCTCTTCCCACCCTCTCTGTCTCTCTCTCACACTTTCTCTCACACTCATGCACACATGCACGCAAATATACATACTATTTTTGCATACACTTTTAAAGCACTCCTGGGGTTCATCAATGAATGCCAAGTTCATGGTTACTGCCCAGTGGTTTTTATAGGTAATATTTCCAGTATTATTTTGTGGGGCTGTTAAATAATGATGTTAGAGAAGAATGAGAACACTATAGAGAGGGAGAAAGACATAAAAAAAAGGTGAAAATAGGAGGATCAAGGGGAATAGGTGTTAATAGATAAAAGGACTTGAAGGTGTCACAAAGTGGGCATGAAACCTTGATTTTCTGGGATCAAAGAAGTTCAGGAATTAGGCTGAGGTCTGAACTGAGCTTTAGACTGAGAAGAGGATCATAGTACAAAGCAAGGTAATGGTATCCTCTACCCTCTGGGCAATATGAACCCAGAGAGAACGATTCCTTACAGATGTCATAAGGGATGAATTTTCATTCTGGGATCATTGGATCTTAAGTCTGACTATCATGAAGAAGAACTAGCAATATGGAGGCAGCATCAAGTCTGGGAGGATGACTCAACCTTGAGTCATACTGACATATGGGTTTTGGGAGAGGAAAATGGGTCACCTATCCTCTAAGAATTTTACTCCCTACATTTTATCCTGTAAGGTTCAACTGGAGTAGAAAGATACTTCAGATGTAATAACCACAGGACCATTTTACATTCTTACAGTAATGAGAGTAATTGTAAATGCTTATTGAGAATGTATAAACAAGAAGCCAGGCTGAGAGCCTCACATGGATTATTTCATCAAATCCTCACCATAGCTCTAGAATGAAAGAACCGTTATTTTTCCCATTGTGTGAATGGAAAACCAGGGATGGAAGAGATGAAATAGCTTGCCAAGGTCACAGAGCCAAGACGTTGCACAGATTGGACCCACATTTTCTGACATCAAATTTAACTTTCTTAACCACAACTTTAAACTGACTTGAGGCAGAATTGTTGTAGCAGAGGCTGCTGGTGGTAGATGGAAGAGATACCTGGCCTTAGCACCCTCCAGCCAAGTAGATGTTAGTGATATAGTTGATTTCTTCTTCTCAAGTTTTAAACAGCTGTGAGGTGTTTAGACTTAGCCCAGCATCAGTGTGTATAAATAACCCTAACTTGATCCCCTTTGATTTTATTTTTGGATGTCATAGCTTTGTCCTTTCTTTATTTTAGCTAAGCCTCTACTGCATGTTCCCTGAGTAGAAGAACGATCCATTTCAGGAGCATATTTTATGGGATGCTGACACTGGCTGCTCCAGGGAGATCTTCGGGCTCCTGCCAGGGTGTAATTGGCACCCAGGAGCAGACAGGTTCCAAAGCACCAAAAAGTGAACATGTTTCACAATAAGTCTAACTCAGCGTGAAAAAAGCAATAAATTGTGAAAAGTCTGAGCAGCCATTCTCCAAACACACATACAAAATTTTTGTGTGCTAAAACATAGATGATTGCCAAAAATGAGGACAACAGGACTGTCTTTATAACAGTCTCCATGTGACTTTTTAAAATGCTGATTATTCAAAACATATTAATATCTAGTGCCAGGGGATTTAGATATTCAATTAGTATTCATTCATTTATTAGACATTTTTGAACATTTACTGTATGTCAGGCCATATTCTAGGAATATAGCCATAAACAAAAATAGGCATAAATTCACACTTAAGTAATGATTTTGGATGTAAACATGCTTGAAAGAAGTGGAGAAGATGGGGGGGAAAAAGATATCCATCATTTACCTTTTTTAAGGTTCCAAAAATTCCCCTGCATTCAGTTCAGTTCAGTCACTCAGTCATGTATAACTCTTTGCAACCCCATGCACTGCAGCACACCAGGCCTCCCTGTCCATCACAAACTCCCGGAGTTTACTCAAACTCATGCCCATCAAGTTGGTGATGCCATCCAGCCATCTCATCCTCTGTCATCCCCTTCTCCTCCTGCCCCCAAGCCCTCCCAGCATCAGGATCTTTTCTAGTGAGTCAACTCTTTGCATGAGGTGGCCAAAGTATTGGAGTTTCAGCTTCAGCATCAGTCCTTCCAATGAACACCCAGGACTGATCTCCTTTAGGATGGACTGGTTGGATCTCCTTGCAGTCCAAGAGACTCTCTAGAGTCTTCTCCAGCACCACAGTTCAAAAGCATCAATTCTTCGGTGCTCGGCTTTCTTCACAGTCCAACTCTCACATCCATACATGACCACTGGAAAAACCATAACCTTGACCAGATGGACCTTTGTTGTCAAAGTAATGTCTCTGCTTGTTAATATGCTGTCTAGGTTGGTCATAACTTTTCTCCCAAGGAGCAAGTGTCTTTTAATTTCAAGGCTGCAGTCACCATCTGCAGTGATTTTGGAGCCCCCCAAAAATAAAGTCTGACACTGTTTCTACTATCTCCCCATCTATTTCCCATGAGGTGATGGGACCAGATGCCATGATCTTAGTTTTCTGAATGCTGAGCTTTAAGCCAACTTTCTCACTCTCCTCTTTCACTTTCATCAAGAGGCTTTTTAGTTCCTCTTCACTTTCTGCCATAAGGGTGGTGTCATCTGCGTATCTGAGGTTATTGATATTTCTCTCGGCAATCTTGATTCCAGCTTGTGCTTCTTCCAGCCCAGCATTTCTCATCGTGTACTCTGCATATAAGTTAAATAAGCTTGCATATAATATCTGATAAATCATTACACCCTCCCTAAATCTGTCTGGATGGATTATTTCCATAGTGCCTCAGATTGATGCTCCATTTTCAAATCCCTATCCGGCTAAGGTCATAATTCAATAGTGCTCACTAAGTTTTAATTTTTATGCAGCAGAAAAACTTTGGTATTATCTTGTGCTTTATTGGGTACAAACATGTTGCCACTCAAATTATTTATATCTTTTTGAGAATTCACTTTTATAGAAGAGATCTGAGATGGACTTTAGGATTATTTAGAATGAAAAGATATTTCTATAAAACTATATATTATTAACCTGGCATTTTAGATGAACTTGAGGTAGTTTTCAACTAGATAATTTGATCTAATTGATTATACACCATATAACTGAAAACCAGAGAGCAGTAGCAGTTTCTACTTGAATCTCAACTATAAGCCCTGGAATTTTGCCTTTATTTAATCATTGGTTTCAATGCTTTGTCTTAGGCTGAGAGAAAGGAAAGGAAGAAAATGTTGGAGATGTTAACCTAATATCAACAATTGAATCTGAAAAAATTAGGTCAAACAAGAAGTAAGGGCAAATCCAAAGCATTAATGAAACCCTTTTACTGGGTGCAGAACTCTGTCTTACAAAAGATGATATAAAAGATGTAAAAATAGATTCCTTCTCTTTAAGAATTTTAATATATTTATATGGTTGTTGAAATGACAAAAATTCATGGAGAAAAATGTCAAATGTTCATTAATGCTTATTAATTCCTAAATCCTTTATTTAACTGTTAACAAGAACAACACTTCTTGGGATCCAAAGGAGAAAGAAAATAGAAAAAAGTTGCATTTGACATTTCTTGTGTCAGTAAACTAAAGAATATATTTAAAAAAATCTTAAAAGCAATGAAAGACTAAATTCAATACCTGCAAATTAATGGCAGAGAGGACATAGACATCTCAAAAATAGCAATAGAAATAAACATAGTAGTATGATGTATTTTAAGTGGTGAGAGACAATATTCCTAACTTAGAGTTTTATACCCAGCAAAACTATTATTCAGAGACAAAAGAGAAAAGAAAAAGTAGAAGAAAAACACTGAAAGAATGTACAATCCTCAGAATCTTGGTGAAAGAGCATGTAAAATTTGCATTTTCCAAAAAAAGAAATCTGCTCCTAGGATGAAGGCTAGAGAAGCAAGTAGCAATAGCTAGCAGAGGTGCTGGTGCACATATGGGTAAATCTAAATGAGCGTTGGCTATACATGATAATGATGATATTAGGAAGATGATAATAATAAGAACTGGGAATTCAAAATCAGTATCAAATTTCAATACTGGATAACAATAAAATGTGTGAAGCCAAGGTAAAATTACTTCAAGGTGCTTTTATTAACTAGAAAGGAAAGGTTCTTTGGAGATTCAATCAGCAAAATCCAAACTGCATGAATCTCTGCAGGATCTCTGGAGTCAAACTGCCACTGTGTTACCTTGGATGACTTATGTAGATACTCTATTTCTCAGTTTATTTATATGTAAAATGAAGTTGACAGTAACAGTACCTATTTCATAATGTTATTATAATGTTTGAGGCTTAGAAGCATTTTAAAGAATACCTGGCACTATGAGAGTATCATTATGTATATATACATATATTAACATATATATAATAAATAATTACATATTTTAATTATATAAAATATAATTTTAACTATGTAAAATAATGTATATACATATATTAATGCACTATATATACATACATATACATATGTGTGTATGAAATATATCCTATAATAATAAATTCACAAATAGAGTTCTGCTCAAGATTAGTTATCATGGACTTTAAGGCCTTTGTTGGGTCTTGAATAAGATTGTTATATGATAATGATATTTGAAGGGAACTAGAAAAATGCCAAACATATCTTTCTTGGTTTCAACATAAGAGGCAAATTAGATGTTTTGTGATTATTCTCAGATTTCATAGAATGGCATCTTGTTCTGTGTCTCTTTTTTTACTTAGTGATATTAGAACAATAAAGTTGTTTGAAGCAAATAATATGATACCTTTACTTAATGTGGTACATTTTTGTATTTTTTAGTTCTTAGTATTACTTAACAAAGAAAACTTGAGGCAAAATAACACAATTAACAAATATAGTTTTACATCATTTCCTTAAGCCTACTTTAATAGAATGAGCATCTAGATGATAGGGCAGCATCAAAACAAGTCACCTTACATGTTGCCATCATGTTGTTAGCGACTTTTACTTTGGAATGAATTAACAGGTTTTTCTTCTCCAATTATATTACATTCACTGCAATCATTGCTCTTGGAGAGTGCAAGACACATCCCAACCATAATAGTTCACACCTTAAGTAGAAATTGTAATCTCTTTTTTATTTTTAAATGTATTTCCTTAGGTAACCAGGACAAAGGGAGGTAAAGAGAAATATCTTTCCATAGCTAGAGGTTATTTCAGTTATAAGGAGCTCACTTTCTTAGGGAAAAAAAATCTTGATTGGACCTATACTTGGGACATTTCTCACATAAAATGATATTAACACTTCATGTCCCCACCTGTTTCCTTCCTATCTTCATTTCTGGCCTACTTTGTCTTATTCTGAGAGCTAGCAACAGGGGACTGCAATTCTGCTCCTTGATGGCAGGTCCTGGGACTGTGTGCTATCTTAACATTTAGAGAGGCAATAGCATGGGCAGTTTACAGTGTTCAGCTATGGTTATGTCAACATGGTCTTCCAGGAGAGTTTCCAGAACGGCCTCCTCGTTCACTCTTGAGGATGGATTTCCTGGGGATCCCTCTTTAGTGTGCCACTGACCCCCACTGTGTAGCCCTGGCGCTGTTTCTGAAGGGTGCTTCAGGTCGAACAAAATAATTCTATCGGACTCTTTGATCTGATCCGATTTGGTCAGCTGGGAAAGTGAGCCTGCTCTCTCCAGTCCCCTGAACTTCCAGTTTGGCTGCTGGCCTTCTACTGTGGTCTATTCTCCTAACGCTGCAGGGTTCTAGCTCTTCACAGCTGCTTTCACTGGCATTGGCCCTCATTCTGGCATGCTGAATTATCTCTGCTGGCGCTGTCCCTGTTCCTCTGGCTTTTGTTCTCGGCAGTGCTGCTGAGTTTTTCCCCTGACTCATGGTGAACTCCCAAATGCCTCAGGAAGGCTGAGATGTAATCACATTTCATTTGCTGACCCCATATGAGGTACCAACTAAACTGAGATGAGAAAGAAGGAATCAGCTCTCAGATAGAAAGCTGAAGTCCACATTTACTCATCTCTGAGCCATAGAAGCAGGAAGGAAATGATGCACTGTTTGAGGTTTGGATTCTAAATTATAGTTTAGAGGGGTGAGGAGATTTGTTTCAGTGTATGTGTATAGAGTCAGTATGAGCTTTCATCCTTACTTTATAAAGAATTGCTGGGAATTACTTACGAAAGAGTTGCTGAAAGCCCCCTTAAACAATGGGAAGTTAAATCCTATTGCTGAGAATGTACTTTAACAGAAAAAAAAAATTGGTAAAGCACCATGTATGAAAATCCTTTTCTCAGTCCCCTGCAAAAAAAAAAGTTCATTTTTTTTCCCACCTCAGTAGGAGATCTTACTGCAGTGCAAACTCATTTGTCAGAGACTGAATATACTCCACAGTCCTTCGCAAGGGATGACATAGGCCACATGGTATTTTGACAGTATTAAAACATCTGGTCAACTAAAAGCCTCCATACTGTGGCTCTACAAAGGAAGCAGGTCACCTGAGGGAATCAGAGATGAAGAACTGCCAATGATTGAACTTGGAAATGGAAGTCTTAAAAGTGAGGAGAAGCTTACCATTCACTTGGTTTTTGGCTTTTCTCACTAAGGTTGATTGTGTTGTATTTTGCTATTTTTCTTCATGAACTTGAGTTTAATCATAAGGAAATGCCTTATTCAGGAAATCAGTCCTGAATATTCACTGGAAGGACTGATGCTGAAGCTGAAACTCCAATACTTTGGCCTCGTGATGCGAAGAACTGACTCATTGGAAAACACCCTGATGCTAGAAAAGATTGAAGGCAGGAGGAGAAGGGGACAACAGAGGATGAGATGGTTGGATGGCATCACACCGGATCAATGGACATGGGTTTGAGCAAGCTCCAAGAATTAGTGATGGACAGGGAAGCCTGGTGTGCTGCAGTCCATGGGGTCACAAAGAGTCAGACGTGACCGAGCAACTGAACTGTACTGAAGGAAGTGCCATTATTTACTTTTTAAAAGACTAATTTATTTATTTTAATTGAAGGCTAAATACTTTACAGTATTGTGGTGGTTTTTGCCACATATCAACATGTATCAGCCACAGGTAGACATGTGTCCCCCCATCCTGAACCCCCCTCTTGTTTCCCTCCTCACCCCATCCCTCTAGGTTGTCCTGGAGCACTGGCTTTGGGCGCCCTGCTTCAGACATCAAACTTGCACTGGTCATCTATTTTACATATGGTAATATACATGTTTCAATGCTATTCTCTCAAATCATCCCCCCCATGCCTTCTCCCACATAGTCTAAAAGTCTGTTCTTTACATCTGTGTCTCTTTTGCTGTCTTGCATATAGGGTCATCATTACTGTCTTGCTAAATTCCATATGTATGTGTTAATATACTACATTGGTGTTTCTCTTTCTGACTTACTTCACTCTGTATAATAGGCTCCAGCTTCATCCACCTCATGAGAACTGGCTCAAATGCACTCTTTTTTTTATAGCTGAGTAATATTCCATTGTATATATGTACCACACCTTCCTTATCCATTCATCTGCCCATGGACATCTAGGTTGCTTCCATATCCTAGCTGTTGTAAACAGTGCTGCTGTGAACATTGGGGTACATGTGGCTCTTTCAGTTCTGATTTCCTCGGTGTGTATGCCCAGCAGTGGGATGCTGGGTCGTATGGTAGTTCCATTTCCAGTTTTTTAAGCAATTTCCACACTGTTTTCCATAGTGGCTGTACTAGTTTGCATTCCCACCGACAGTGTAAGAGTGTTCCCTTTTCTCCACATCCTCTCCAGCATTTATTTGTAGACTTTTTGATGGCAGCCATTTTGACTGGCGTGAGATGATACCTCATTGTGGTTTTGTTATGCATTTCTCTGATGATGAGTGATGTTGAGCATCTTTTCATGTGTTTGTTAGCCATCTGTATGTCTCTTTTGGAGATCACTAGCTATTTGAAGTCATTATGGTTAGGAAGGAGGATATACTAATGGCAAATAAAATCCTATTTTCTTTACAGACATTCTATTAAAAACACTCTGCTCAAAGAAGGGACTCAAAATTGCAAAATTGCCAAGAAATAACAGTAATGAAAACAGGAAACAATCTTTGGGATATAATTGAATCAGTTATCAGAGGAAATTTTATAACATTAAATAGCTATGTCAATAAAAATTTTAAAAAATGAATTAAACACTTAATTTAAAAAGCTAGAAAAGCAAGAGTGAATCAAAAGAAGGCATAGAGAAAGAATTGCTATAAATAAAAACAGAAACTAGTGAGTTAAAAAATAGAAAAATAGTTCTAAAATAATAAGCTATATCATTAATATCAAATTTGAGAAACTATTACCTAGCATAATTTTTAAAGTGATAAAGGCACAAACACACATTAGAAATAAAAAAAAAAAAATAACAGTATCAGACCAAGCAGTTTTAAAAGTTCTATTTTACCCAACTATGTGCAAATAGATTTGAAATCTTGATACAAGTGAATAAATAAAAATTGTTATAACTGTCCTTAGTAAAGTATAAATAGAACAATAAATAAATAGAAATGAAGCTTCCCCACAGAAAAGCACCAAGTTTATTTGGTTTCATAGAAAAATTCTACCAAACCTTTAATGATTTGATAATTCCATCATTAAAAGGGATTATCATTGGTATTATCACTCCCAATGCACTTAAAGTATGTCAGAGAATATAGAAAAGAAAGAAATCTTTCAATTCCATGTTCTGAATCTAGTATAACATTAATCCCCAAAGCTGAATGATTGTACCAAAAAAGAAAAGTAACGAAAAATCTCACTTATGAATATCAGTGTAAAAATCTTAAGGGAAATATTAGAAAACTGAAATCAACAGAACATTTTAAAAATAATTGTATTATGACCAAGTGCTGGGGTTAATTTTAGGAATGCAGCGTGGTTTGTTAATTTCAGGGGATTCACTATTAGAAATTCTGTTGCATTGATATAACATATTAAGACTAGGAAGAAAAGTCATGATCATCTCCAAAGGTAACAGAAGGGTATTTTACAACTTTCAATATCTATTTATATTATAGACATTCAGTATATTGATCATATTTACCTATCATGAACTTTCTCCCCTTTTCCCTCTCTTTTTCCCACCCTCTGGTTGGAAGTATTAGCCAATGAAAACAACCCAAGAGAAAACAAGTGGAGATATAAGAATTAGGAAAAAGTAAAAGTATGTCTAGATGGAAAATAAGTGATTTTATATCTGTAAATCCTAAAAGAAATGTTGGAGAGCTATCAAAAACAGTAGAGAATTTAGTATAATAAGTTGTTAAATTAACAGACAAAAATCAATAGGCATCATATACATAAGCAAAAATGTCAGTATATAAAATGGAGATCTCATTTTCTATCAAAACAGAAATTAAATTCATTTGTATGAACTCTACAAGAAATGTTCAAAACTTAGATGAGGAAAACATTAAACATTTTTGAGAGTTGAAAAGAAAGGCATACTCTTTTCCTGGATAGAAAAGTTCAATATCTTGAAAACTATATATATATGTATATAAACTGCTTATTAGTTTCAGGTAATTCCAATTTTTAAAAAATCATTGTTTCCCAATAGCTGACATATAAAGTTCATTTGGAAGGAGAGCAAACAAGAATAGACAGAAAAATACTGAAAAGAAGAGGAAATTTGTACATACAGTGGGGACACAGCTAGCTATCTTCAAAATTAAATATATACTGAAAAAGGAAATAAAATCAAGGCTGTTTGTTAATGGTACATAGATAGACAGACTGACCAAATGGAATAAAAGAAAATTCAGCAACTAACCCAATCATATAAGAAAATTTAGAATACTTATAAATGTCAACCACATATCTCAACAAATAGGAAAAAATAGATTTAAGTAGTGTTGGAGAATGGCAATACATAAAAAGACAACATGAGATTCATTCCTTATATTTTACATGAAGCTCAAATCCAAAGGGATCAGAGATTGTGTTAAAAAAAACAAAAACAGTTGTGTCAATTCTGAAAGAAAGCATGGGTGGCTTCCTACAGATGCAGGAATGGGAGAACTTTACTGACTCAAAATCCATAAGCAATCCAAAGAAAGAGGTTGAAATTTTTTATTGTGTTCAATTTTTGCATAGCAAAATATGTTGTAAATAAACATACAAGTAAGAAAACTGGGAACAAAGTATTTTTAACTTATGTTAGAGGCAAGGGTTAATGTTCCTAACATAAAAAAAAATCTGAAAATACAGGGATGTGGAACTATAGGAAAAATGAGTTAAAATACAGACTATGCACTGGCTTATGAGGCAGATTTGGAACTTAATGGCATGATGTGAGAGGTGTGATGATAAATATTTAATAATCAGCTCTCCAAAAATGGCGGGGGGGGGGGGGGGTAGTGATTTGTGATTTGTTGTTGCTGTTAAGTTGCTCAGTCTTGTCTGACTCTTTGCGACCCCATGGACTGCAGCATGCCAGGTCTCCCTGCCCCTCACCATATCTTGGAGCTTGCTCACACTCATGTTCATTGAGTCACTGATGCCATCCAACCATCTCATTCTCTGTCGTCCCCTTCTCCTCCTATCTTCAATCTTTCCCAGCATCAGGGTCTTTTCCAGTGAGTCGGCTCTTTTCATCAGGTGGCCAAAGTATTGGCACTTCAACTTCAGCATCAGTCCTTCTAATGAATATTCAGGGTTGATTTCTTTTGGGATTGACTGGTTTGATCTCCTTGCAGTCCAAGGGACTCTAAGGTCTTCTCCAACACCACAGTACAAAGCATCAATTCTTTGGTGCTCAGCCTTCTTTATGGTCCAGCTCTCACATCCATACATGACTACTGGAAAAACCATATATAGTGATTTTTGCATTTGCTAATTTCCGAGGTGTAAATAGTCCCACCAAGGCAGATTTCAAGATACCAACTTGACATCACTGGATGTAGAATTGGGACTGGTTCTCAAGGCAAGCCATTAGTAGCTGGTCCAGTTTACTGTTTCATGTCCCATGTTAAAAGACCTAGGAAATCTTCAGACAGCTATTGTAGCATTTGGTATTATTTCCATCACCTCCAAATAAACAGTTGGTCTAAGACAGAGTTCTGCATTTTTAAGCCATTGATCAAACCTCTGGCTCCTTAGGTAGTATATGTCACCTAGCTGCCTGGTGGCCAATTCAGTTTTTTCTACCATGACTTTTCTCCTAGTATGTTATTGATCATCCATCAAATACTTACAGAATTTATTTTTTCTATTGTAATATGGTTGATGAAAATATTATATTGGTTTCAGATGTTGTTGTTGTTTGGTCGCTAAGTCTTGTCCAGGTCTTTAGGACCCCCCAGACTGCAGCACGCCAGGCTCCCCTATTCTCCACCATCTGTCAGAGTTTGCTCAAGTTCACGTCCATTGAGTCAGTGATGCTATCCAACCATCTCATCCTCTGCTGCCCTCTTCTCCTTTTGTCTTCAATCTTTCCCAGCATCAGGGTCTTTTCCAATGATTCAGTATTTTGCAGATTATAATATAAAAGTTATTGCAAACTAATGGCTATGTTTGCCTGTTCTGTGCAGTATATCCTCATTGCCTATCAATTTTATATAGAGTTTGTATCTTACTCCCATACCAACTTGCCTCTCCCTCCTTCCCTATCCCCTCTGATAACCTCTAGTTTTGTCTATAGCTGTTTCTTTTTTGCTATATACATTCATTTGCATTGTTTTTTAGATTACACATATAAGTGACATGATACAGTATTTATCTTTGTCTGACTTATTTCACTAATCATAATATTCTCCGGGTCCATACATATTGCTACAGATGGCAGAATTTCATTCTCTTTTTATGGCTGAGTAATGTTCACATCTTTATCCTTTTATCTATTGATGGAGACTTGGGTTGCTTCCATACCTTGACTGTTGTACTGCCGTGAATTCTGGTGTGTGTGTGTCTTTTTGAATTAGTGTTTTCTGCTCTGTGCCAGCACTGTGCCAGATGCTGACATTTTATGATGAGCAAAGGAGACTTAGATTTCTGCCTGCATTGAATTTGTAGTATCACTGAAACAAAGACCCATTCATTAAATCCCCCTTGAATATATCATTACAAACAGTGTTAAATAGGGGTGTGTGTGTGTGTGTGTGTGTGTGTGCACCCAGTTGCTCAACCATGTCCAACTCTTCGCAGCCCCATGGACTGTAGCCCATCCATCTCCTCTGTCTGTGGGATTTTCCAGGCAGGAATGCTGGAGTGGGTTACTATTTCCTCCTCCAGGGGATCTTCCCAATAAGGACCAAGATTTTGTGTTGTTACATAACTGAGCATACCTGACCAGTCCAGAATAGGGGTTGAGGAATGGCTTGTCTGTGGAAGTGCAATGTGAAAGGAGATTAGAAGGTTTCAGAGGAATTAATGGGAATATGTGAGGGTGGAATATCCGAATAGAGGACAGAGTGTGTATAAAGGTCCTGAGGTGGGGGGAGTGACCAGTGGAAAGAAAAGGAGACCAGGAAAGGTGAGAAGCAGCCAGTCAAAGGCAGAGTGGTTGGAGATGGGGTAGAAGAGAGCAGAGATCAAATCCTTCATGGCACTTTACCCACTGTGCTTCTGAGAGAGTGTTATGTGTCGACTTGGGTGCAACCAGATGCAATCTCCAGCAACATGTTTTATTTATAATATACTCTACCAAAACATCTGCTTTAAACTCCTCAAATACTCACATTCATGTTGTTGATATCTGGATTTCCTCCATTTCCTTGTGCATTTCCCACAATTTAAGCTCATGAGATAAATAAATACCTGGTAAATATTCCTACTATTTATAGGTAGTAATGTTCTAATGTCCAGGCGAGGGAGGCTCTGCCCTTGCCTTCTACCCTCGCCTTCTTCCTGCCATTGCCCCGCTGAGGAGAGAATGACTCTGAGGCCAGGAGTTGGTGCCAACTCAGAGCCTCGCCCCCACTCCCTTCCAGATTATTCTCTGCACATGGGAGCCTAGAATCCCTGCCTGACAACACCAGTTAACTTTGGTTTAATTTTTATTCTAAAATAATGCTTATTGAAAATAGAAGCAATTTTAAAACTTAAACAAAAATATGAAATATGTATATAGACATCAACCAAAGAAAGACACTGTCAACATTTTAGGATAATCTTATCTAGGATTACCTTATGCTTTATAAGCCAGTGCTACTGTGTTGTTGAGTTTATATCCTATATAATCCCTATTTTAATTTTCAGCTAACATTATAAATAAAATTTTCCTATACTATTCAAAACAATGGTCACGAAATAAACTATAATTTAATCCATTACTTGGTTTTCAAAGTGTTTCCTTGCTTAACTCAGTAATTATTTGCCATTATAATGATCACTGCATTAAGCAGCTGTGTGCTTAAATGTTGTCCACAAGTCAGTTTGTTTCCTTAGGCTAAATTTCTAGAAGTCAAATTGTGTGAAATTTTTAAAGTGCTTGAAATATATTGCCATGCTTAGTTTTAGGAATGTTATATACTCTTTAACATTCTAAACAAAGGTTATGAAGATGCCGTGTGCTGACTTCCTCACAATTTCTCTAAAATTGAGTGCTATCAGTGGAAAGCCTGCTAATCCGACAGAATGGTTTCATTTGTGTGTGTGTATGTGTATCATCTTTTCATAGTTCTTACTTATGGAGATGCAGATGTCTGCGACAATATCTCTGGGCAATTTATGTGGGAATGGTATTTCAACTGTGATATATTCTGTATTATCACCTAATTTGTGTTTTGCCTTCTTATTTTGGTCAGTTTAATTTACACACAATATTTAAAATATATGTGTAATTAAATGTATTTATCTTTTATACTGTAATTTTTCCATTGCTTTTAAGCTCAATGACCCTTCCCTATGCAGAAATCAAATTACATTCAGCAATACTTATTTTTGTTGCGTACAACTTTTGCAGTTAACTCTTTGGTCCACAAGAGATTATTTCAGTGTGTGAGAAAAACCTAAATTGACCACACATTGATTCCATCCCAATAGCTCTCCAGTGCTCTTTACTCTGGTGGTCAAGCAAGTCATCTTTGCCTCCCTGGTTTGTGAAGTCTCTCTTTTATCAATTATACAACATTGAATCAGGCTATTTTGTTACATTAACCTATTTATTTTTGGACCAGTGTAAGTTTAAATTGTAGTAATGTTAAAATATGTGTATACTACCCAGTTACACTGTTAATTGATGGAACTATGTCAATGGTTGTATATCTAAGAGAGGACTAGGAATAGAAGAAAAGTTACTCATGACTCAGTAGCTCTGAATGCACAATGAACTCTTTGAAGGAAGCCACTAGATTTTATCTGTTTGGAACTGTCCATATGGTCAAGCAAAATGCTATCTATACTGTGCAAGCTCAGATGATATTTTCTATTGTCTGCCTGGTCAGAGGCCAGCAGGAGAACTGATTTCAGCAACTTTTTCCAGAGACACTATTGAAGTTCTGCTTTCAGAGCTTGCCAAGGCAATGAAGAGTGGACACATGGACCAAAGTCTTCTGGCTTTTTGTCCATCTGGTCATACTTTTTCTAAGGTCCCTGGGAGAGGCAACTACTGTTCTTCTGTGCTAAACTATTAAGTAAAGAATATGATGAGATTTTCATTTTACTTTGTTTGAAGGTAGGATGGGTTATAAATATCTCCACATGAGCTACGGATAAAATATGGCAAGAGATATTAGAAGCATAATTAGATTGATGAGGAGCTATTTGATGAGGAGCATTTAAAGTCTTATCTGTGAAATCACAAGTAGAGCCCTCCTTAAACTTCTCGTACATTAGAAGTTGTGATGGCTATCAAACAAGTATTAATTAGAAAAGACTGAGAAATCACCTAGTCCAACTCTTTTATTTTATAAATTAAGGAAAGAGAGAGAGAGATCCAAAGAAGCTAAGATCTGTTTTCATGGTCACACAGTTAATAAATTAGTACAGATAACTTCTAGTTAGTTAGGAATTATCTAACTAACTCCTGACATTTATCATTTTAGTCCTCTTATCATACTCTGACTTCATTAATTAAAGTGACGGTGACAATTTGAGCAACCCCAGAACCTCTAATACTCACCTTTCAATAGGACACATGGGTGTAGAACTTGTGTTTGGAAAATTCCTGGTGAATTGCAATGGACCTCTTAAGAATTTCCCAATTTTTATTCTCTTTCCGCAATCCCAAAAAACGAGGCCACAGAAACATTTCACTGAAATTTAATAGTTTCTTTTTTCTTATGTGCTTTGAGAGTGGAATCTCTTAAAGCTCACATCTAAATTCAGACACGTGATGTGCTTTCTGAGGTCACTTTTAACACAAAAGCCAAAAGGTGCTGAAGCATCTCAAAATTACTGGCTTCAGTAGAGTTGTAATACAGTGTTATGACACAGTGTCTCGCTCCCAACATGGTGAATCACATGTACTTTCATCCACTCTGTTAAAATTCATTAATTTAAAAAATTTCCACCTTTTATGATTAGAGGAAACAGTTGCTTAAGTGGAGAAGTAAAATGCAAATATGAATCAATACAGATCTATGTGATTTCGAAATGGGGAGGGGAGTATTGGAATCCATTATTTTCTTGTTTATTCTCAAGAGTGATCACTTTTTCAGGATACCAAAAAACAACCTCAGAAAGCAAATAGCTAAAGTAAGTATAATTAATTATATGCAACTATCATATAATAGCACCATTACTGAGAAACAGGCTCTGCATTATCTAGTCCAACCTTCTGTTAATATGAAATCAGATGTTAGGTTTTCTTTTTGTGAAGATGTTTATGCTAACTTGCTTGGTGAAAATTTGTTTTTGTGTTTCTTATAAAGAAATTCAGTGAGTTAGAATATTCCATGGATAAATAGGGAGCTCAGGTCTCCAACAACCTACTCCAATATTCTTGCCTGGAGAATCCCATGGACAGAGGAGCCTGGTGGGCTGCTGTCCATAGGGTCGCACAGAGTTGGACACAACTGAAGCGACTTAGCATGCATGCATACATTGGAGAAGGAGATGGCAACCCACTCCAATATTCTTGCCTGGAGAATCCCAGGGACAGAGGAGCCTGGTGGGCTGCGGTCTTTGGGGTCACACAGAGTCGGACACAACTGAGCTACTTAGCAGGAGCAGCAGGCCTCCAGAGGTCTCCTCTTTATTTCTTTAGTATTAATGAAAGAAATTGGAGGTCATAAAGAGCTCTAATTATCAAAATGTTCTCCATGATTTTGAACATCTAGAGAAGAAATTCTTGATGTGGCAACTTCAAAGCTTAAACTAGTTAAGACTTATTGTATTGGCTAGAAGATGATACAATTAGTTTTCCTCTTTACAAAAGGAAGGTTTTGACTATTGCTTAATAGATTGTATAAATGCTATCTTTTGTGCTTTGAATCTGTTATTACATCTGCATTTTATGAAAAACTCAAATTTTGGGTTTGGCAGATGGACTCATCGGAATTAGGTTTGCTAAAAAAAAGTCTTTCCAAATTATATTATGTAAAAGGCTAACACAGTAGACTTGCCTCAAGATTTTCTGGAACAATGATTAGGCATGAAAACTCTTAGGATGAGGAAATAGTTGTGCCTCATCTGCCTTTCCTTCTGGAGTGTTTCTGAAGAACACTCAGAGCTCCCTCAGGTGGGAAGGGCCGATTCCTTCTAGGAAAGGCCTGGTTCTTACCTCCAAACAGGTCCATGAAAAAAGCCCATTGTCTTTCTCTCTGACTGACCCAAATTCCTCAGTGCAAAGCAAATAGCTTATGAAATTTGCTTTTAATTTTTAAATTAAATGCATTTAAGTCAACATCCCAACATAACTGAAAAACAGGAGTTTCATGACAGTGAGTATACATAGTGCACATTTGCTGCAAAAATTTCATGACGTAGGGTCAGTTGCTTTAGAGGAGAAGCAGTTTTAAAGAAGAAAAAAGACCCTCGGATATTTTTAGGTATTTAAAAACTATGTGGAAGTGTGAACAAAGCAGCCCTAGGATCCTGGTAAAATTTTGTTTTTAAAAGTAAGTGTCAAAACTTCTTAGTTTTCTTCTATTTTTTTTAATTGAAAAAATATAATTCAATTTCTGTGAATATGTATTTGAAAGAAACATGAAATATTTGAGGGAGCAACATACTCAGAAAGAAAAAAGCAGGGGGGGATGTTGGATGGGTGGGATGACAGAGAAAAGAAAAGCTGAATGGGGTAAAATGAATAGTTTCTAATATACCTCAAGATCTAACTTAAAAAGCAGTTTAGGGGAAAAATAATTAGGAAGAATTGGTCATTTTTTGTAGACTTCTTTCTACTCTGGGAAAGGGAAGTAATGGGCATATGGAATACTGTAATTATTTCTTTCTCCCTCTCTTCATCTCTCCATCCTAACCCCTCATCTGCCTTTCCTTCCTATCTTCCTTCCCACCATCCCTCCCTTCCTCCCTCTTTTCCCTTTTAATACCATAAAACTGAGGGAAGGACATCATGAAAAGCAAATTGACTTACCGTTGTTCTATTGCATTAAGAAAGAGGTGCTTAACATAAGTTGTGGTACATAACATACACAATGAAATATTACTCAGCCATAAAAAGGAATGAATTTGAGTCAGTCCTAGTGAGGTGGTGGTTGTTCAGTTGCTCAATCTTGTCTGACTCTTTGTGACCCCATGGCCTGCAACACACCAGGCTTCCCTGTTCTTCATCATCTCCCAGAGCTTGCTCAAATTCATGTCCATTGAGTCAGTGATGCCATCCAACCATCTTGCCCTCAGTTGTCTTCTTCTCCTGCCTTCAATCTTTCTCACCATCAGTTCTTTGCATCAGGTGGCCAAAGTATTGGAGCTTCAGCTTCAGCATCAGTTCTTCTAATGAATATTAAGCATTGATTTCCTTTAAGATTGACTGCTTTGATCTGCTTGGGATCCCAGGGACTCTCAACAGTCTTTTCCAGCACAACAGCTTAAAAGCATCAATTCTTTGGCATTCAGCCTTCTTTATGGTCCAACTCTCACATCCATACATGATTACTGGAAAAACCATAGCTTTGACTATATGGATTTTTGTTGGCAAAGTAATGTCTCTGCTTTTTAATATGCTGTCTAGGTTGGTCATAGCTTTTCTTCCAAGGAGCAAGTGTCTTTTAATTTCATGGTTGCAGTCACCATCCACAATGATTTTGGAGCCCAAGAAAATAAAGTCTGTCACTATTTCCAGCGTTTCCCCATCTATTTGCCATGGAGTGATGAGACCGGATGCCATGATCTTTGTTTTTCGAATGTTGAGTTTTACGCCAGTTTTTTCACTCTCCTTTCTCACCTTCATGAAGGGCTCCTTAATTCCTCTTCACTTTCTGTCATAAGGATAGTGTCATCTGCATATTGGGGGTTATTAATATTTCTCCTGGCAATCTTAATTCTAGCTTGTGCTTCATCCAGCCCTGCATTTCACATGATGTACTCTGCATATAAGTTAAATAAGCAGGATGACAATATACAACCTTGTCGTAGTCCTTTCCCAATTTGGAACCAGTCCATTGTTCCACTTCTGGTTCTAACTGTTGCTTCTTGACCTGCATACAGGTTTCTCAGGAGGCAGGTAAGGTCATCTGGTATTCCCATCTCTTTAAGAATTTTCCACTGTTGTGATCCACACTGCAAAGGCTTTAGTGTAGTCAATGAAGCAGAAGTAGACGCTCTTCTGGAATTCTCTTGCTTTTTCTATGATCCAATGTATGTTAGTACATGAACCTAAAGCCTGTTATACAAACTGAAGTGAGTCAGAAAGAGAAAAATAAGCATCACGTATAAATAAATAAATATATATATATATATATGTATGTATATATATATATAGGAAATGGTACTGATGAACCTATTTGCTAGGCCAGCAGTAGAGATGTAGACACAGAGAACAGAGCTGTGGACACAGTGGGGGTGGACAGCATGGGATGAATGGAGAAATTAGCTTTGAAACATATAAATTACCATATGTAAAACAGATAGCCAGTGGGAATTTGCTGTATGATGCAGGGAGCTTCATCTGGGGTATTAACAACTTAGAGGGATGGGACGGGGTGGGAGGTGGGAGGGAGGTTTAAGACAGAGGAGACATATCTATATCTATGATTGACTCATGTTGATGTATGGCAGAAGCTAACACAATACTGTAAAGCAAATATCCTCCAATTAAAAATAAATACAGTTTTTTAAAAAAAGAAAGAAGTGCTTAGCCTAAAGACCCCTCAGGTATTTAAGGATGAGGTTTGGTGGTTTATGAATTCCCAACATTGTCGACATATTCCTATTTGCATTATTTGAGGATTAGAGTGATCTCTGTCTTTCATCAGTTACTCCAGAGGTTCCATGGCCTAGAAAAGTATAAGAACTACTAGTATAAAGCATTTGAAGTAAAAGCAATAGTTAGACACTACCATAATTTTTAAATGTTATTTTGGTACAATATGCTTTTCTTAATACACATTTTTTTCCAGTAAATTTTAGATTGTGATTTTTCATGTATACTAGTAAAAGAGGATTCTTTTTGTACTTGAAATTTTGCATCTCACTAAAATTAATGCACAAAATTTGTGGAAGACACAGAACTTGCATAGTCTAAATGATTTCCTCCAAGGTATTTGTTACCTTCAAAGAGAAGTATAGTAACTCCAAAATAGAGAAATCCAGGAGACACCATTTACCCAATTAATCAAGATTAAAATCACCAGTAATGAGACACTATTACACTGTTATTCCTTTGATAAGATTCCTTGAGAAGGCAATAACATAATTTCTGTGATATTCTTTTCAAAAATACAAAACCTTACTTCAGTTAAGAGAAAAACTTCAGAGGAACCCAAACTCAGAAACATTCTACCAAATAACTCGCCAATAATCTTCAAAAATATCAACATCATGAGAGACATGGAAAACTGAGGAACTATTATTGATCAGAGGAGACTAAAAGCATGACAGATAAATGCAACATGGGATCCCAGTAGGATAATGGAACAGGAAAAAAAAGTTAGTGAAAAAATCTAGTGAAATTTGAATAAGATCTGCAATTTAGTCAATAGAACTGTTGTACCAAGATCAATTTCTGGCTTTGATAATTGTACTGTTGTTATGCAAGACGTTAACCAGAGGACAACTGAGGAAGGAAAGGGTGTGCAGGAACTCTCTGTTAATCTAAATTACTAAGTCTTCTGTAAGTATAATTTTAGATCAAAATAAAAAGTAAAAAAAGAAAAAGAGAAACAGTAGATCCCCAATGACATCATCGTGACATTTGGTTCCAGCTCTGCCTGAAGTCTGAAAATTTTCTCCTAACATTGTAGTTAGGTGACATAATACATTGCTCTTTTTCTTTAAAAGATTTAACCAAAGTAAAATTCTCTAGCTTAACTTTGTTACTCTGGACAACTTGAAAGTGAAAGTCAATCAGTTTTGTCTGACTCTTTCCAACACCATGGACTGTAGCCTGCCAGGCTCCTTTTTCATGGAATTCTCCAGGCAAGAATCCTGGAGTAGGTAGCCTAACCCTTCTCCAGGGATCGTCCTGACCCAGGAGTTGAACCGGGGTCTCCTTTATTGTAGGTGGATTCTTTACCAGCTGAGCTAACAGGAAAGTCTCCTGGACAACTTACTTGAGCCAATAATATACACTGTCCTGAAAAAAGTTGCTGGTTTCATCTCTACTTTTTTGTAGATTTTGTTGAGTTTTAAACAGGGATTCTCATTGATAGCACCTTCCTGGCTCTACAGTGCTTTATTCTTGAGCTTGAGTGCAGATCACATCTTTGTGTGGCTTCTAGACATAGCTCACTTACATAAAGTGCCTACTTATTCTTTCTCAGATCTTTCATAATTATTAGAATCTCAGTGATGACTTTTTGGCATTTATATATGAATACACTGTCTTTTTTCTTTCTCAACATTTTTGTAGAATTCTTCTTAGCAGTAATATTAAATTATTTATAACAGATATCTAATAACTATCAGTGCAAGAGAATGTATAGCTGCCTTACTCTGTGTTCCTCTTTCTTTCATTTAAAAAAAAGCTTTGCGTGACCATTATGTGTTATGAAGTATTTTTCAGCAAATAATACTACAGACAGATTCTTACCAACATATCTATATTCCAGCCCACAGAATATAGGAAAAAAGGAATGCAGGATAAGTGACTTTGCATTTTAAAGGTCACTTGGAGGTTGTGCCCATATCAGTTCTGCTCATTTCCATTAGTCTAGACATAGTCACATGGACTCACTTCCTTTGTGCCAAGGAAGCAGATAGATCAATTCTCCTGCTGAGCAACCTTGTACTCCCTAAAACGTTTGATGATGGGGACAGTTACCTTAAAGAAGACGGAGAGAATGGGAAGATCAAATTGATGAACATTGCTGCCATAAGAGTCGGACACAACTGAGCGACTGAACAACAGCAGAGCTTCCCTGTTGTGGGAAAGAACCTGCCTGCCAATGCAGGATCTGCAGGGACTCGGGTTTGATCCCTGGGTCAGGAAGATCCCCTGAAGATGGAAATGGCAACCCACTCCAGTATTCATGCTAGAAAATCCCATGGACAGAGGAGCCTAGTGGGCTACAGTCCATGGGGTCATAAGAGTCAGACACGACTGAGCACCTGGGCACGCATGCATGCTGCCACTTACTGAGCTGCAGAAGTTTCTAAAGAAATGAGTTGCCAGGGGCCTGTGAGAATGAGGATTTCTTCTTCATTATGTTAGGCTTGAGATTCAAATGAAAAACAAAATGAATGTTTACTAGGTAATTAAATAAAAATGCCTGAGGTTTAGGTGTCAGGTCAGGGGAAAGATAATCTATAAACTCACTGAGAGTTTCTACTACAAAGATGCTCCTGGGAAATTTGAAGGATGAGATGAGGCAAATTAACCTAGGAGAATAGAAGGAAGTTTCAGGGTGTTTTTTTTTTTTTCCTGCAGAGATAAAAATGATGAAGAATCTGAGCATGAGTGGGCTTAGTTTATCTGCTTAACTAAAGACCCTACACTTAGTAGCATTCACAGTGGAGAGGGGCTTATTCTCCATAAAACACTCAGATTTTTTACTTGACTCTACATAGTTAAGTGAAGTGGATATTGGTAAGAGTAAACAGAGATGCCCTTGACTTCCTTCTTTTTAGAAAGGGCTTCAAAGAAGGAACAGTTCATAAGACTCTGGCTTCTGTCTTTTGTGTAGTCTCTTTTGGCTATAGTGTATTTCTTCTGAAGTTGCCATATATGCTTGCTGAGATGTGGTAAACATTCAAGGTCAGCTGATATTTTCATCAGGATAGATTAAGTAGAACCTTGTAAACATATCATGATGGTTGGGAGCTTCACTGGTGCATCCTTCAACTTGAGATGAGGTCCAAAGACTTTAAAGGAATCTTCTGAGCTCTTCAAAGCCGGCCTTTCATCAGGGAATGACGACACTCCAGTTAGTCAACAGAGCCCAGGAGGAAATTGGGAATGATGAAGTGTTACTTTTGCTTTCCACTTTGAACTTTTTATTTGGTCTCCTGTAGTCTATTCTTCTGTCTCTTTCCCTTCCCACCTTCTTTTCTATCCACTTGTATCACTCTTTAACAGTTCATCACAAAAGTAAGAATTGGATGATCTCCATCTCATTTTTTAACACCTTTGACTAAAAGTGGATTTGTGACAGTAATCACTTCCAGAAAGGACTTGTACTGGGTGCCAGTAAATTGCCTCTTGCTTCCAACTGTGCAAGTGTATAAGGGGATGGGAGAATGAAGTGGGGTTTGGTTTGACTTGGTTTTCTCCTGCTGCTAAGACTGTGCTAATTACCTATGCTCCTGGTCTTTATTTAGGGGCCCCAAATCTTCTATCTGATTAAACATTTTAATATTTCCAGGGGCCAATGTGCTTTCATCACAGATTCTCTCTCTCTCACTTGCTCCTTAAGTTCCATGTAATTTACTTAGAAATCAAAATATTAAATAGAGAAATGTATCCATCATCCCTCTGTTCATTTCTTGTTAGTCATTCAGTATTTATTCAGTGGATATGTATGTCTGCTCTGCACTCAACTGAGAATTATAAGAACTTTAAGAGATGGTTTTATAGTCATTGCTTCTGTAAAGTTTATGACTTTTTAGGGTGATATAGCTTTCATCTGACTAAGATGGCAGAGGGCACTCATCTTCTCCTGCAAGAACTCCAAAATTTACAACTCACTGCTGAATAACCATCGACAGGAGAATGTTGGGTCCAACCAAAAAAAGATACCTCACATCCAAGAGCAAAGGAGAAGCCCCAGAAAGATGGTAGGAGGGGTGAAATTGCATTTAGAATCAAACCCCATACCCACCAGAGTTGCTCAGAGTGCTCAGATGAACCTTGTACACCAGGACCCAGAGACTACACAGAGCCTGAGCCAGAACTGTGTTTGAGTGTCTCCTGCAGAGGTACGGGTCAGCAGTGGCCTGCCTCAGGGACAGGGGCTCCGGGTGCAGCAGACCTGGGTATGGCATAAACCCTCTTGGAGGAGGTAGCCGTTAACCCCACCAAAGAGCCGCCAGAACTTACACAGGAATGGGGAAACAGACTCTTGGAGGGCACAAACAAAACCTTGGACCAAGGAGACCAACAAAACAAAACCAGGACCCAGGAGAAAGGAGCAGTGACCTCACAAGAGACTGACCCAGACTTGCCTGTGAGAGTTCAGGAGTCTCTGGCAGAGGCATAGGTTGGCGATGGCCTGTTGCAGGGTTGGGGGCCCTGAGTGCACCGGTGCACGCATGGGACCTTTTGAAGGAAGTCACCATTATCGTCATTACCTCCACCATAGTTTGGCCTCAGGTCAAGCAACAGGGAGGGGGCACAGCCCGTCAACAGAAAATTGGATTAGAGATTTACTGAGCTTGGCCCCAGCCATCAGAACAAGACCCAGTTCCCCCTCAGTCAGTCTCTCCCAGCAGGAGACTTCCATAAGCCTCTTATCCTTATCCATTAGAGGGTAGACAGAATGAAAACCACAATCACAGAAAACTAAACAAACTCATCACATGGACCACAGCCTTGTTCAACTCAATGAAACTATGAGCCATGCCATGTAGGGTCACCGAAAATGGACGGGTCCTGGTGGAGAGTTCTGACGAAACATGGTCCACTGGAGAAGGGAATGGCAAACCAATTCAGTATTCTTGCCTTGAGAACCCCAGGAGCAGTATGAAAAGGCAAAAAGATAGGACACTGAAAGAAGATCTCCCCATGTCAGTAGGTGCCTAATATGCTACTGGAGATCAGTGGAGAAATAACTGCAGAAGGAATGAAGAGATGGAGCCAAAGCAAAAAAACACCCAGCTGTGGATGTGACTGGTGATGGAAGTAAAGTCCGATGCTGTAAAGAGTAACACTGCATAAGAAACTGGAATGTTAGGTCCATGAATCAAGGTAAATTGGAACAGGTTAAAGAGGAGATGGCAAGAGTGAACATTTTAGGAATCAGTGAACTAAAATGGACAGGAATGGGTGAATTTAACTCAGATGACCATTATATCTACTACTGGGGGAAAGAATCCCTTAGAAGAAATGGAGTAACCCTTATAGTCAGCAAAAGAGTCCAAAATGCAGTACTTGGATGCTATCTCAAAACTACAGAATGATGTCTGTTCATTTCCAAGGCAAACCATTCAGTATCACAGTAATCCAAGTCTATGTCCTGATCAGTAATGCTGAAGAAGCTGAAGTTGAACAGTTCTCTGAAGACCTACAAGACCTTCAAGAACCAACACCCAAAAAAGATGTCCTTTTCATTATAGGGGACTGGAATGCAAAAGTAGGAAGTCGAGAGATTCCTGAATAACAGGAAATTTGGCCTTGGAGTACAAAACAAAGCAGGTGGAAAGGCTAACAGAGTTATTCCAAGAGAACGCACTGGTCATAGCAAACAGCCTCTTCCAACAACAAAAGAGAACTCTACACATGGACATCACCAGATGGTCAATACCGAAATTAGATTGATTATATTCTTTACAGCCAAAGATGGAAATCTCTAGGCAGTCAGCAAAAACAAGACCAGGAGCTGACTGTGGCTCAGATCATGAACTCCTTTTTGCCAAATTCAGACTTGAATTAAACAAAGTAGGGAAAACCACCAGACCATTCATGTATGACCTAAATCAAATCCCTTACGATTATACAATAGAAGTGAGAGATAGATTCAAGGGATTAGGTCTTATAGACAGAGTGCCTGATGAACTATGGAAAGAGGTTCATGACATTGTACAGGAGGCAGTGATCAAGACTACCTCCAGGAAAAAGAGAAGCAAAAAGGCAAAATTGTCTGAGGAGGACTTAAAGGTAGCTGAGAAAAGATGAGAAGCTAAAGGCAAAGGAGAAAAGGAAAGATATATCCACTTGAATGCAGAGTTCCAAAGAATAGCAAGGAGAGATAAGAAAGCCTTCCTCAGTGATCAATGCAAAGAAATAGAGGAAAACAATAGAATGGAAAAGACTAGTGATCTCTTCAAGAAAATTAGAGATACCATGGGAACCTTTCATGAAAAGATGGGCACAATAAAGGACAGAAATAGTATGGACCTAACAGAAGCAGAAGATATTAAGAAGAGGTGGCAAGAAAACACAGAAGAACTATATAAAAAAAGATCTTAATGACCCAGATAATCATGATGGTGTGATCACTCACCTAGAGTCAGACATCCTGGGATGTGAAGTCAAGTAGGCCTTAGGAAACATAACGATGAACAAAGCTAGTGGAGGTGATGGAATTCCAGTTGAGCTCTTTCAAATCCTAAAAGATGATGCTGTAAAAGTGCTGCACTCAATATGCCAGCAAATTTGGAAAACTCAGCAGTGGCTACAGGGCTGGAAAAGGTCAGTTTTCATTCCAATCCCATAAAAGGTAACGCCAAAAGAATGTTCAAACTGTTGCACAATTGCACTCATCTCACACGCTAGCAAAGTAATGCTCAAAATTCTCCAAGCCAGGCTTCAGCAGTATGGGAACCGTTAAATTCCAGCTGTTCAAGCTGGATTTAGAAAAGGCAGAGGAACTAGAGATCAAATTGCCAACATTCGTTGGATCATCAAAAAAGCAAGAGAGTTGCAGGAAAACATCTACTTCTGCTTTATTGACTGTGCCAAAGCCTTTGACTGTGTGGATCACAAATAGCTGTGGAAAATTCTGAAAGAGATGGGAATACCAGACCACCTGACCTGCCTCGTGAGAAACCTGTATGCAGGTCAGGAAGCAACAGTTAGAACTGGACATGGAGCAACAGACTGGTTCCAAATCGGGAGAGTAGTACGTCAAGGCTGTGTACTGTCACCCTGCTTATTTAACTTATATGCAGAGTACATCATGAGAAATGCTGGGCTGGAAGAAGCACAAGCTGGAATCAAGATTGCTGGGAGAAATATCAATAACCTCAGATATGCAGATGTCACCACCCTTATGGCAGAAAGTGAAGAGGAACTAAAGAGCCTCTTGATGAAAGTGAAAGAGGAGAGTGAAAAAGTTGGCTGAAAACTCAACATTCAGAAAACTAAGATCATGGCATCTGGTCCCATCACTTCATGGCAGATAGATGGGGAAACAATGGAAACAGTGACAGACTTTATTTTTTGGGGCTCCAAAATTTCTGAGGATGGTGAGTGCAACCATGGAAAGACGCTTGCTCCTTGGAAGAAAAGCTATGACCAACCTAGACAGCACATTAAAAAGCAAAGACATTACTTTGCCAACAAAGGTCTGTCTAGTCAAGGCTGTGGTTTTTCCAGTGGTCATATGAATGTGAGAGTTGGACTATAAAGAAAGCTGAGCGCAAAGAATTGATGCTTTTGAACTGTGGTATTTTAGAAGACTCTTGAGAGTCCCTTGGAGTGCAAGGAGATCCAACCAGTCTATCCTAAAGGAAATCAGTCCTGAATGTTCTTTGGAAGGACTGATACTAAAGCTGAAACTCTAGTAACTTGGCCCCCTGAGGCGAAAAACTGACTCACTGGAAAAGATCCTGATGCTGGGAAAGATTGAAGGCAGGAGGAGAAGGGGACGACAGAGGATGAGATAGTTGGATGGCATCACTGACTTGATGGACATGAGTTTGAGTAAGCTCTTGTAGTTGGTGATGGACAGAGAAGCTTTGCATGTTGCAGTCCAAAGGGTTGCAAAGAGTTGGATATGACTGAATGACTGCACTGAACTTCCATGTATTAACCATCTGAAATGTAATTCTATGAATGCACAGAAATTTCAGAATAACAGAAAGACTATGGTGGGAGTGATGTTAGTCACCAGTAGGTTTTCAGAATAGAAAGTCTTGAAGTGGCCTTTGAGTAAGTGTAGGGTTTGGATGTGTTATCTGGTGGGTATATCACAAACTTTTACCAAATTCCAATTCTTATTTACTATGAAACTGAGAAAATTTCTGCAAGAGTTTTAGGTGATAGTTTTGGTTCTGATCCTTATTATTACCGTAAAAGTTGTTCATGAGTTTATTCAATGTGTTTCGCTTATTATATTCAAGTCTCTCTTCTCCTCATACGAAACATCTTAATAATAAGGTCTATTCCTACCTGATCTTAGATTCCCTTGTGTATTGGCACAGTACTGTGTTGGTAGCAGACACACATTAAGAAGTCTAGGAGAGAGACAGATCATAGTGTTAAAGAGAGTTCCCATTGGAGCCGGGATACCTGGGTTCAAACCCAAGTGGTGCTCACTTCCTCCTAGCAGTGCACATGGACAGATTCCTTAAACCTTCTGTTTCTCAGTTTCTTCATCTTAACCGGAGGATAATAACACTATGTGCTCCATAACACTGTTACAAGGTTTCAATAAGGTGATATATACAAAATTCTTAGAGAAGTACCTGCATATCATGATCATCATCATTATGATCATTATGAAGTATCCATGGAAGTAAAATAGAAGCACAGGGAAAGCATTCTGGAAAGAGGACACAGATGAGTTTACTTTAGGTAAGGTACAGACGCAGATGAAATATTTAAATGCTAGGTTGGGTAGTTTAGTAGGTGGAGGAAATCAACACTCACTGGGTGAGGCAGCTTTCGTTTCAGGTCTAGGGGCCAGACCATTCAGAGAGAGAGACTCTGGGCCACATCTGTGTCAGGTGATGGTGGGGGAGGACTCTGATGTTATTAAGTAGGGTCTAGAGGGCGTAACCTGCCAGGAAAAGGCTTCACGGATTTGCTGTACTGAGGGCTTTTATATCATAAGAAACGTTTATATCCCCATGTATTCAAGCAATATTAATGGAGGTGTTTTGCTAAGTAGGGCTATATAATTAAACAGCATAGTCATGGTATTTGACCTTACAGGGTTTATGGCTTTGCGGGTGGCCAGATTTTAAACAACTTCAATTAAGTGTGATGAATTGCAAGGATGGGCAAGCGCAGTGGACTGTGGGAAGCATCTCCCAATCTGTTTTCTCTTCCTGCCTGCTCCATGCTGTCAGCTGATGCACTTGGGAGCTTTCTGAAGCCAGCTCCAAGCATATCTTCCCCTGGAAGTCATGCATCATTAATTTCGTTTTCTCTTGTCCTTAATCCTATCATTCTGTAAAAATGCACTGACATTCTAAGTTTTCATATTCTGAGTTTGTACAGCTTTCCCTCAAGAAGATACAGGAACAGAGTTCTGGCACACATCTTCTGTTGTCTTTCCTTGTGTCCTTTTCTAAAAATCCTTCTGGAATTAGACATTGATTTCTTCAGAAACATACTCATTTTTCTCTTCTCCCAGAGACCTTTTGAAGTCTGAGGTGTCATTTCTCTGAGTTACCGTTCAGTCATCACTTTTTACCCTATCTTTAGTGGAGTCTTCCCTGTATCCTTGCTCTTTGATTAATGCTTTTGATCTTCCTTTAATCTGGGAGAGCTGAGTCCATGATGAAAGTCAGGAGGTCAGATATCCTGGCACCGTGAAGAAGTAGCCGGTTCTGGGTCTCATTTGCAGTGCATTTTTAAAGGATGAGTGTATACCTTTTTTTGAAGTATGGCCAAGAAGGTAAAGATACGTTTTTGTCGAACTACTCAAAGGCTCACTTATTATAGAAGCAGATGAAACAAAAGTCCAGTTCTTATTACAAAAAGAATGAAGAATCTTAGTAAACATTAATAAAATTAAAGAATTAAACATCAGTCTCTTTATCTCCTTAAACCTGATGTGGCTTGAGATAAGAATCACAGAGAGCCACAAATCCAAATGAACCACCGTAAACTTTCAAGCTGTATGGTCAAAGTGGTCAGTTGCAGAATTGATGATTTTTACAACCTGGCGAGACAGACAATTATCTACCATCGCTCATACTAAGACTAATCTTTGCACTGAGTCATTTTAGACACCCTCTCTCTCTCTCTGGAAGATATCTGCACGAACTGTAAGGTCTAATATAGTGACGATCTGCTGAACACATGCAGAACAGATGGCTAAAGAAACTTATCAGCCCATTCCATTGTTACATTACCCATTCCTGCACTTTGCTACCCATGCAAGCGCAAGGCTGTATAATGCCAGTTTTCAGGTGGTTCCCTGTGTTGCTTCATGGAGGCCGCATGGCTGCCTGTGGAGGGGCCCAGGGATCAGCAGCCTCAGACAGTGCTGCCTAAATTTCTGGCAGTGCGCTTTTAAGGAATAAGAAAATGTACTATGATGTCACTCAGGTAATGTCCAAGTTATATTTTCAGTCTCCCTAAGATAGTTGTTTGGGAGCTCTTGGGAATGAACTGCAATCAAAGTTCTGAGAAATTCAGTCTGTATTCTTTGCCAACCTGGTGTTGGAAAGTCTTGTCCTGGACAAGTATTTAGGAAGCAAAGGGAAACTCAAGAGTACAGAAAGCAAATCCTAAAGATGAAAGACTATTTGTTGACTTCAAATGTTGCTCCCTCTGCCACCTGCATATTGTAACAAGTGGCCAAAATTTGCAGTTTGAATTGTTTTACACTCTCAGGGAGGTAAATCACCAATATTTGCATACAGGTATTTCTTAATCCACCTCTTGTGCTAAGTTTTAGGTAAGTCATATTCAATTAATGCATCCTTGTATTAAGTAGTTCTAATAGCATCAGGATGAAAGCCAGGTGAGTTGAAAAGGTCACACTGAGAGCCTGTAGTCTCTCTGCCACAGTATTTTCCTGTTTACATTTAATTGAATTTTAAGTGGGTTCATAATGAATGGGTAGAACCACTGTACTGTTTCTGCCACTTGGTTTTAATTAGTGACTGGGAATAAAATGTCCTGGTTTAATTTAGCAACGAAAGGGTTAGTTTGAAGCTTGTGAAGAAATGAAACATTATACTGTGTAAAGTTTTATTTTGAGCTACTTTTCTCTCATTTCTTTGGGTTTTTATGCAGTAGTTTTGTACCATGGACTTTGCCAGGGAAAAAACACCCCTGTTCTTGTGGACCTTACATAGTATAAGATCACTTTATTGTTCAGACTGAAATAAGAAATCATTCAGAAAGGAAAACTCTTCAGGGATGATATGGATATTAATAGGGAAACGAAAGTGTATTAGATTTAGCATACTCTATTCACTATATACATTTCTACAAATGATCATTTTTCCAACCCAAATGGTTTTCCAATCTCATTGAAAATAATGGTTACTGCAAGCAATCTGTGAAGATATTATTCAGGATAAAAAATACCAAACAAACTCTTTAGTTATCAAAATAGATAATTTTTATATAATGTGTATAAGAAATGGCATATCGCAAAGCAATAGTTACGACTTTTTAGTTCCTTGGCAAGGAGAGTCCAAAGATAGCAAGGATTCTGAGAGAGGCTTTGAGGGGAATTCAGGTATTTAAACACAAAGAGCCTTTTAAAATTTCCCATCCTTGTTTCTCCCTTTCCCCCTTCACTCTTCCCTTTTATCTGGAAGATGTTAGTCAGAATAAATAACATGGTGAAGTGGCTTTGCTTTTTATGGTTTCCTAAGGCTATGACTATTTAACAGAGATTCGTTCCACTGGAAGTCCCAGGTTTCCTGTTTTTATTATCCACACTTCACACGGTAGTTTAGACCAAATTGGCCATTGCAGAGTTTGGAGAGGAGTCTGTTTAACACAGGCCACTGCGCTGCTACTTCCCTACCCATCTCTCACAGCCGCACAGGGCTGATCAGATACAAGGTCTCTAATACGGAAGAAGCCTCAGTGCTCACCCTCCACCTGCTTTTGAGGTTAGCTGCTATTAGTTTTATTTCAGTATGCTCATTTGGCTCAGTAAGTGGATAATGTAGGAGAGGTAACAGGTAACTTGGGAGGAGAGATGACTGTTAGAAAGCAGTTTCTCTTTTAGCAAGAGGCATCCCTTTCACAGTTTGAACCATCCAGCCTCTGACCAGAGATGCTGAAGGCTCAGTAAGGAGCTCTCATAGCCTGGTGAAACTGGGACCGAGGAAGAACACATTCACACAGCCATGTCCTGGTGTCAGCCAGATTAAGCCCCTGATGAGCTCTTGTAGATAGAATCTCTCTTCTAGAGGGTCCGCATACTCAGCAAAGACTCTATTCCACATGCATGGTAATTTAGTCAACAGCTGGAGAGATGGTAATATGTACAGCAGTTCATAATAACTGGCAATGAGTTAGATGCAGTAGATAACCCCAGCGCAGAATAACCAGGCAAAAGAGGAAGAATGGTGAGAAGTGATCATCTTTGTGACGAGACCACCAAAGGAGTGAATGGGGAGTGACGGTGTCTCTCTGTGTCCACTACGGGCAGCAGAGCTGCATGCTCCCTTGCCAAGGGCGCAGACTACGTTAGCTGTCCAGGGCTACTACTCATGGCCGCAGCTCTGTCTCCCCAGCATACAAGAACTGTCCTGGCTTCAGAACTCCTTGAAACGATTAATGTTCTGTTGTTGTAACTTTGACAATATGTCAGTAACTTGTTAAGTCTGTAGACGGTGGAGAGTTTGAAAAAACTCTCTGAAAACAGTTCAGGCACTGTCAATGCAAATCCTCCAGTCTCCAGACACTTCGGGAACACCAAGGGCAGTATTTGCATGTTACGCTGACTGCAAACTTAGGCAGTTAGATTGTAAAATGGCAGGCATTGTTGTCCTCATTTTACAAGCAACAGAAGAGAGATACTTCTGTAGTAGACAGAGTTCTTAAATCTGGGAGGGTTTGTGTCCTGACCCTGTTCCCTACTATGATGACACTAGATATTTGTAATTCTACAAAGCCTTTTTATAGTTTTCATCACCTCCTTGCTTTCCCTGACTACTTCCTCCCTCTGGTATTATAACTGGGTCATGATAAGGTACCAGAGAACCACACACAGGAATGAGTAAAGAGGATCCTAACTGTTTTAGCATTTTGGAGGAAGATATGGTCCATCTGCGTATGTTTTGTTTGGGTTGCCTTTCCCAGTCTTCTTTTGATATGTAGCCAAAAAATAATTTAAGCTGAATTTATAATTGTGCCCCTCTGCACTTAAATGGGGTGTGTGTGTGTGTGCACATGTGCACGCATATGTTTATGCCTGTGAACATGCGTGGGTGAAGGTTTTGTTCTTGTGTTTTATAATAGCTCTGTAGCATGGTCTGGTGGCTTCCTTCGTAGCTCAGTTGGTAAAGAATCTGCCTGCAATGCAGAAGACTGGGGTTCGATTCCTGTGTTGGGAAGATCCCCTGGAGAAGAAAATGGCAACCCATTCCAGTATTCTAGCCTGGAGAATCCCATGGATTTAGGAAGCTGGAGGGCTATAGTCCATGAGGTTGCACGAGTCAGACATGACTTAGAGACTAAACCACCACCACTGAAGCATGGTCATTTTATGGGGTTCTGTGAAATTGCTAGTATATGCCATCAATTGTGATAAACACAGCTGTTAATCATCAATGTTTCTGAATTGCTTAAAAAAAAAAAAGAAACCTGAGAGCTGTCACTGATTCTAACGATATACACCATGATTGATAGGAGTCTGAGGCGACTATTTGCAACACATTTGGATCTTCTCCATTTATTCTTCTGCTATATATTCATCATAGAATTGTTGTTCATTTGCTAAGTCATGTCTGACTCTGCGACCCCATGGACTGCAGCCCGCCAGGTCTCCCTGTCCTTCACCATCTCCTGGAGTTTGCTCAAACTCATGTCCATTCAGTCATTGATGCCATACAACCATCTCCTCTTCTGTTGCCCCTTTCTCTTCCTGTCTTCAATCTTTCCCAGCATGGGGGTCTTTTCTAATGAGTCAGCACTTTGCATCAGATGGCCTAACTGTTGGAGCTTCAACTTCAGCATCAGTCCTTCCAATGAATATTTAGGGTTGATTTCCTTTAGGATTGACTGGTTTGATCTCCTTGCTGTCCAAGAGACTCTCAAGAGTCTTCTCCAACACTACAATTTGAAAGTGTCAATTCTTCGGCACTTCCCCTTCTTTAAGGTCATATTCTCACATCCATACATGACTACTGGAAGAACCATAGCTTTGAGTATATGGACCTTTATGGGCAAAGTGATGTCTCTGCTTTTTAATATGCTGTCTAGGTTTGTAATAGCTTTTCTTCTAAAGAGCATCCATTGTTTAATTTCATGGCTGCAGTCACCATCTGCAGTGATTTTGGAGCCCAGGGAAAGAAAATCTCCCAGTTTCCACTTATTTTCAATTGATTTGCCATGAAGTGATGGGACTGGATACCATTATCTTAGTCTTTTGAATGCTGAGTTTTAAGCCAGCTTTTACACCTTCATCAAGAGGCTCTTAGGTTCTTCTCTTTCTGCCATTAAAATAGAATAAAAAATTGTTAAATTTATCCACAGGTGCTTCTAATGTTAAGAAAACAATTCAAATCCCTATGACATGAATGAATGGGAAGATAAGAAAGAAAATGTGCTGTTTATTCCATCCCCTGAGTAATAAAAGAGTAAGCCAAAAGAGAAAGGGTCAATGATTTTCATGAACATCATCTGGGTTATGAATATGTTCATGATTTACATTTTTTTCAGGTGCATATTTGAGCAGCTAAGCATCTTCCCTGTGCACTCAGGGACATATGTGGCCATAATTGGTGAGTGGGAGGATAGCCCCTCCCATCCCTTGGATATATTGCTTTTCTCCCAAGAGTACAGGAGTAGGGATAAACCACAAGAAATTCCATGTTTTTATGAGATATGACTGGTAAGCAGGTAAAGTATTGGGTTGACCAAAAAGTTTGTTCTGGTTTTTTCATAAGAGGTTACAGGAAACAAACTTTTAGGCCAACCCAACAGAAGGGGAAGAAAACAGATTTAGTGTTCTTGTACACTATAAAAGGATAGACATGGGATGAACAGACTCCTGAAGAAAGAGGAGAAATGTATAAGTAGAGAAAAACATATCAACACATTTTTGTTCCTTAAGTCATACGCTGGACAGCAGTGATTCTAAATTTCCACTCTTCGCTCTTGAATATCCCTAGTCAACTCTTTGAATGGCCTTGTTTGTACGCCCTTTATTCAGTAGTTATGTAGTGAGAACTATCTGAGGGGCCTGTTTGTTTCTTGCGTCCTGTTATCACACTGGCACTCTGTGCTTTGGTGTAGGGTACTGGGACTGTAGGCTGGTGGCAAGTAGAAAAATTGGCAGATATGGACAAGTTAGAATTGTATTGTTATAAGTAATGCATTTTAATCTCTGGGTATCCACTGGATCAAGTTTCTCAACATAAAATATGACTGTATTTGTCCATGTATATTGCTTTATTTTAAACAGCTTGGGCTTATATCTAGTTGGTATATACCAGTGTGTAAATATTGGTGGTAAAAATTTTTAAAGAATGACAAATAGCTGCTGTTCTAATCACCCGAGGAACTCCCTGCCAACACAACCCCTCTAGCTCATGTAGTCCCACCCTGGTGCCTCTGCCTCTCCTTGATTAAGCCATTAAGTAACACCCAGCAAAATAAGGCCCTCCCGGGACCCTGTTACTCATGGGGCTTACTTTTGCCTGGTTGGTATCAGTGTCATATAAGTTGTTAAATATTTTGTATATCACACTTATATGAAGGAAGAAAGCAACGTATAATACTTGAATTAATTAGACAAGTGTTGAAGATCAGGTTCCTGGGCTTCACGAGCTTTTCTTTGAGGGAACTTACTCTATATTTTTTATAATTAGTAACTCCTATCCTAATTTTTAATATTGATGTTCTTCCCTAAGTTAGACATTTCTTCATAAAGCAACTCAGAGTGTTGAAGTAGCAGGTATTTATACATGGTCCATTCAAAGCAGTAACAGCAAGATGTGACGATATTTTGGCAAACTTTTAGGCTTATACTTGTGACGTGCTTGCAGGTTTGGAAATCAATCACAGGAGAATCATGCAAAAATAAATATTCCTGTGGGCATGTAGTACTTACAACAAAACAGAAAAGTTTGTTTTCTCCTTGCACCTCACCAAAGTCCACTGGGGCACAGTCTATACCTCTTTATCTTTAAAACATATTGAACTTAGATAAGCACTTTCAATGACTTGTCTTAAGAGAGTGTTTGCAAGTTAGTATGGATTGTGAAGCTGAAATGAATTGGGCCCATCTCAGGTCTGTTCTTCAGGCCTTAATATATCATAAGAGCCTGGAGACAGAAAGAAATAAAGCTGTGGGGGCAAATGGAAAGTCAAGTGTACAAAGCCAAGTAGTGCTGGGACTCAAGCAGTCTTCCAAAAAACAAATCAAATTCAGCGATTTAGCAGTTCACCACTGCACAGAATTTTGAAAGTAGCAGCAAGTTTCCCAGGGCTCTCTGCTTGTTTGTTTGTTTGCTTTATCACTTTTTCCACCATGGGATTATTCTCATTCCACTTCACAGTTTTATATTTGAACTCTTAAAATGTTAATAATGCCTCAGTGATAAAGCAGTACATTTTACAAGAAGTCCTTTTGCTTTTACTAGGCTGTAGATTCTTTGAGCACAGGTGTTATTTCTGATCTATTTTTGTCTCTATTATAAAGTCTAGCATTATATTTTCCAGTATTGAAGCTGTTGGTAAATATGTTACATACACAGATATGAGTTTGAAATAATGTCACTGAGTTCTTCAAATTCAGCAAATGTCTAGTGCTTACGGTACAAGGTCTGATATAAACATAGGTCTTCATGAAGTAAAGTGAATGTTTCTCAGTTCAGTTCAGTAGCTCAGTCATATCTGACTCTTTGCAACCCCATGAACCACTGCACACCAGGCCTCCCTGTCCATCACCAACTCCTGGAGTCCACTCAAACTCATGTCCATTGTGTCGGTGATGCCATCCAACCACTCATCCTCCGACGTTCCCTTCTCCTTCTGCCCTCAATCTTTCCCAGCATGAGTCTTTTCCAGTGAGTCAGCTCTTCGCATCAGGTGGCCAAAGTATTGGAGTTTCAGCTTCAACATCACTCCTTCCAATGAACACCCAGGACTGATCTCCTTTACGATGGACTGGATGGACCTCCTTGCAGTCCAAGGGACTCTTTAAGTCTTCTCCAACGCCACAGTTCAAAAGCATCAATTCTTCTGCACTCAGCTTTCTTTATAGTCCAACTCTACATCTATACATGACCACTGGAAAAACCATAGCCTTGACTAGATGGACCTTTGTTGGCAAAGTAATGTCTCTACTTGTTAATATGCTATCTAGGTTGGTCATAACTTTCCTTCCAAGGAGTAAGCATCTTTTAATTCATGGCTGCAGTCACCATCTGCAGTGATTTTTGGAGCCCAGAAAAATAAAGTCAGCCACTGTTTCCCCATCTATTTGCCATGAAGTGATGGGACTGGTTGCCATGATCTTAGTTTTCTGAATGTTGAGTTTTCAGCCAATTTTTTCACTCTCCTCTTTCACTTTCATCAAGAGGCTCTTTAGTTTTTCTTCATTTTCTGCCATTTTTCTTTCTTCATTTTCTTCATTCATCTGCATATCTGAGGTTATTGATATTTCTCCCAGCAATCTTGATTCCAGCTTGTGCTTCTTCCAGCCCAGCGTTTCTCATGATGTACTCTGCATATAAGTTAAACAAGCAGGGTGACAACATACAGCCTTGACGTACTCCTTTTCCTATTTGGAACCAGTCTGTTGTTTCATGTCCAGTTCTAACTGTTGCTTCCTGACCTGCATACAGGTTTCTCACGAGGCAGGTCAGGTGGTCTGGTATTCCCATCTCTTTCAGAATTTTCCACAGTTTATTGTGATCCACACAGTCAAAGGCTTTGGCATAGTCAATAAAGCAGAAATAGATGTCTTTCTGGAACTCTCTTGCTTTTTCGATGATCCAGCAGATGTTGGCAATTTGATCTCTGGCTCCTCTGCCTTTTCTAAAACCAGCTTGAACATCTGGAAGTTCATGGTTCACATATTACTGAAGCCTGGCTTGGAGAATTTTGAGCATTACTTTACTAGCATGTGAGATGAGTGCAGTTGTGCAGTAGTTTGAGCATTCTTTGGCATTGCCTTTCTTTGGGATTGGAATGAAAACTGACCTTTTCCAGTCCTGTGGCCACTGCTGAGTTTTCCAAATTTGCTGACATATTGAGTGCAGCATTTTCACAGCATCATCTTTTAGGATTTGAAATAGCTCAACTGAAATTCCATCACCTCCACTAGCTTTGTTGTGTCTGATTCTTTTGCGATCTCATGGACTATACAGTCCATGGAATTCTCCAGGCCAGAATACTGGAGTGCGTAGCTCTTTCCTTCTCCAGGGGATCTTCCCAACCCAGGGATCAAACCCAGGTCTCCTGCATTGCATGCAGGTTTTTTAACCAGCTGAGCCACAAGGGAAGCCCAAGAATACCGGTGTGGGTAGCCTATCCATTCTCCAGCGGATCTTCTCAACTCAGGAATTGAACTGAGGTCTTCTGCATTGCAGGTGGATTCTTTACCAACTGAGCTATCAGGGAAGCCCATTTGTCTTCATAGTAGCCTCTATAATGGGCTTTACTATATAACCTGTGCACAGGTTAACCCAGATATTCTAATATAAATTTATATAAGGGAATGAGAGTTTGTATCATAAATACATGTTTAATTAGAATACAAGAATCTTCTATAAACCTAAGGTGATTTGTGTTATTGAAAAAGGATCCTGTAAACCTCACTCCTCTAAAATGTTTAAGTGGCATCAGAGTTCAGTTCAGTTCAGTTGCTCAGTCGTGTCCGACTCTTTGCGACCCCATGAATCGCAGCACGCCAGGCCTCCCTGTCCATCACCAACTCCCGGAGTTTACTCAAACTCATGCCCATCGAGTCGGTGATGCCATCCAGCCATCTCATCTTCTGTCGTCCCCTTATCCTCCTGCCCCCAATCCCTCCCAGCATCAGGGTCTTTTCCAGTGAGTCAACTCTTCGCATGAGGTGCCCAAAGTATTGGAGTTTCAGCTTCAACATCAGTCCTTCCAATGAACACCCAGGTCTGATCTCCTTTAGGATGGACTGGTTGGATCTCCTTGCAGTCCAAGGGACTCTCAAGAGTCTTCTCCAACACCATAGTTCAAAAGCATCAATTTTTCGGTGCTCAGCTTTCTTCAGAGTCCAACTCTCACATCCATACATGACCACTGGAAAAACCATAGCCTTAACCAGACGGACCTTTGTTGTCAAAGTAATGCCTCTGCTTTTTAATATGCTATCTAGGTTGGTCATAACTTTCCTTCCAAGGAGTAAGTGTCTTTTAATTTCATGGTTGCAGTCACCATCTGCAGTGATTTTGGAGCCCCCAAAAATAAAGTCTGACACTGTTTCCACTGTTTCCCCATCTATTTCCCATGAAGTAATGGGACCAGATACCATGACCTTAGTTTTCTGAATGTTGAGCTTTAAGCCAACTTTTTCACTCTCCTCTTTCACTTTCATCAAGAGGCTTTTCAGTTCCTCTTCACTTTCTGCCATAAGGGTGGTGTCATCTGCATATCTGAGGTAATTGATAATTCTCCCAGCAATCTTGATTCCAGCTTGTGCTTCCTCCAGCCCAGCATTTCTCATGATGTACTCTGCATATAAGTTAAATAAGCAGGGTGACAATATACAGCCTTGACGTACTCCTTTCCCAATTTGGAACCACTCTGTTGTTCCATGTCCAGTTCTAACTGTTGCTTCCTGACCTGCATACAGGTTTCTCAAGAGGCAGGTCAGGTGGTCTGGTATTCCCGTCTCTTTCAGAATTTTCCACACTTTATTGTGATCCACAGAGTAGAAGGCTTTGGCGTAGTCAATAAAGTAGAAATAGATGTTTTTCTGGAACTCTCTTGCCTCTTCAAGTACTACTAGTAAAAATTCATGACCACTTAATGAAACCAATATTATTATTTCAAACTCTAAAAATTTGAAAATATAAGTATTTCCAAAAATGTTTATCAATTGTGCACATAATTCCAAAATCCTGAAAAAGAAGATGTAAAACTGTGGTGAGAGAAAGATAAAAAAATATGCATGTGCTTATATTCCAGGACATCAGCCCTGATCATGGTGAAAGAATCAGCATCTTAGATAAAGTGAGAAAGGGAAATGACAGCTGTCTGCATCATTCCCACTATTGGGGTCTTCTCATCTAGTCACCCTGCCTTTTACTTTACTGTATCATCCCTAATGACTGTGGTTTCCTGAAGGGTTCTCTGTTACAGTCCTTGGCTAGACCCATGGGCTGAACTCACGCATAGCTCACACTGGAGCTTTTCAGCTCCATTTACCCTGGAGGAATCTCTCAGAACTCTTCTGCCTTGGCTCCATCACAGAACAATATTCCACTGGAAGAGAAGTGCTGGCTGGATCCCTGTTGTCACTTAATTCTCTTTCATTTGATGAAATCCTGGATCCCTCTTTCAGAGGAACATTCAACAGACTGAAGCTGAAACAGAATAGAATTTATCTGACAGTAAAGTACATGTGAAGTCACACTTATTGTATGGCATCATCATGGAAAGCATGAGTGGCTTTGGTCACTGTGTGTCTGAAAATTGTTCATCAGAAAACGGGTGCTTGATGAAGAGAATAAGAAGTGATTTGTAGTTTAAACAAATTTCTTTCATGTTGCATTAGTGATGCAAGGCTTTGGAAATGAGAGGACCTGGGTTCGAGTCAGCAGCAGATGCTGATGATGCTGGGCCATTTTCCCTAGACACACTTGAGTTCTTGCCACTGTGCTGGACAGATTCCAGCACACATCCTGTTCTCCATGACTCACCTGAGGGTTTTCACTGGAGCCCTGGGAGCTCTCTCTGCTGCTCAGGAGTGTTGGAGAGTTAAGGTTCCCATGAACGACCCTCAACCCATGGGGTGGGGAGATGGTGGGGAGATGTCCAGGCTTCTAATTCTATGGTGGAAACATTTAGTGGCATGTTCTGTATAGTTTCTAAGAGTGTCCCCACCAAGACTGAGCCCCAGCTGCCCACAGAGGTAACCCATTCACGCACACAATCTGTATTGGATTTTTCCCTTCCTTGTCTTATTTCCCCAATGCTCTCACTTTTGTTTTTGAGGATCCCTTTCCAAAGAAATTACGTGTACCAAGTCTGTGTCTTGGGATCTGATTTAAGAACCCAAACTAAGATATGGTCCTAACTATACTCTTAACTAGAGGCTTTCCTGGTGGCTCAGTGGTAAAGAATCTGCCTGCAATGCAGGAGATATGAGCTCGATCCCTGGGGTGGGAAGAGCCCATGGAAGAGGGCATGGCAACCCACTCCAGTATTCTTGCCTGGAGAATCCCATGGCCAGAGGAGCCTGGGAGCTACAGTCCATGGGATCACAAAGAGTGAAACACAACTGAAGCGACAGCATGCACACTCACCTGCTCTTAAGTGGTACTAAGACTCAGAGGAAGCTATTTTTTTTTTTTTTTGTGGGGAGGGGGATGTCTAAGTTTTATGACCTATCAAATGACAGTTGGGTAAAATTGAGAATTTCCTTATTTATTAAGCTGCACGAACTCTTTTTTTAAAAAAAATATATCTTAAAATCTTATAAAAATAAAAGCAATGAAGATGTTTCTTAGGTAATTTAAAAGCTTTTAAAAAATGTTTTAGAGGTTTTTAAAGTGCATGGCTGTTTGGGAAACATTTCCTTGTTGGTAGATCACTGAGGTATATTCTTGAGTTCTTGCAATTCTTGTAGCACAATTTTGCAATAATTGGACTAGATGATCTTTAAGGCTCATGCCAAGTTTAAAATTCTGGGATCTTAATGATGAATAAAGGTCTGCGAGGAGCTCTTTCAGTTCAGTTCAATCGCTCAGTCGTGTCCGACTCTTTGTGACCCCATGAACTGCAGCACGCCAGGCCTCCCTGTCCATCACCAACTCCTGGAGTTTACCCAAACTCATGTCCATTGAGTCGGTGATGCCATACAACCATCTCATCCTCTGTCGTCCCCTTCTCCTCCTGCCCCCAATCCCTCCCAGCATCAGGGTCTTTTCCAATGAGTCAACTCTTCACATGAGGCGCCCAAAGTATTGGAGTTTCAGCTTCAGCATCAGTCCTTCCAGTGAACACCCAGGACTGATCTCCTTTAGGATGGACTGGTTGCATCTCCTTGCAGTCCAAGGGACTCTCAAGAGTCTTCTCCAACACCATAGTTCAAAAGCATCAATTCTTTGGCGCTCAGCTTTCTTCAGAGTCCAACTCTCACATCTATACATGACCACTGGAAAAACCATAGCCTTGACTAGACGGACCTTTGTTGTCAAAGTAATGCCTCTGCTTTTTAATATGCTGTCTAGATTGGTCATAACTTTCCTTCCAAGGAGTAAGTGTCTTTTAATTCATGGCTGCAATCACCATCTGCAGTGATTTTGGAGCCCCCAAAAATAAAGTCAGCCACTGTTTCCACTGTCTCCCCATCTATTTCCCATGAAATGATGGGACCAGATGCCATGATCTTTGTTTTCTGAATGTTGAGCTTTAAGCCAACTTTTTCACTCTCCTCTTTCACTTTCATCAAGAGACTTTTCAGTTCCTCTTCACTTTCTGCCATAAGGGTGGTGTCATCTGCATATCTGAGGTTATTTATATTTCTCCCGGCAATCTTGATTCCAGCAACAGTTATAACTGGACATGGAACAACAGACTGGTTCCAAATAGGAAAAAGAGGAGCTCTTTACTGCCATTCTAATCTCATTATTTTCCAAAGTCCAAACGCATTCAGAACCAGGTTAGAATCTTTCTTCCTCATACATTTATCTCCACATCACCACATGGCTATGGTGTACACATGTGTGTGCATTCACATATTCCGAAGAATCTGTCAGAGATAGAGTTTCCCAACTTGTGGGCTTCCCTAGTGGCTCTGCAGTAAAGAATTCGCCTGCAAATGCAGGAGATGCATGCTTGATCCCTGGGTTGTCAAGTTCCCCTGGAGAAGGAAATGGCAACCCCCTCCAGTATTCTTGCTTGGAAAATCCCATGGACAGAGGAGCTTGGCGGGCTACAGTCCATAGGGTCACAAAAGAGCTGGACCTGAGTTAGCGACTAAAACCATAACAAACAACAACAAAGCTTGTGGCATGCTATTGTTTCCCAGAAATTTTAGTACGAAGACTGTGAATTCTGATGATATGCTAGATGAATATAGGGGCAAGAAAATATTCCTCATTATTTTAATTTTTTACTTCATTGTAAGGATTTTCAGGTTGGTAACCTGTTATTTCATTAGAAAAACGTATTTAGTAATACTTTTTAACTTTAACACAGATTAAAGTGTATATATTGTTGCGACCCTCTGTGTTGTAAAAAAATTTTTTTTTCGTCTCAAATCCTAACTCTTGGCCATTTATGTAATTCTCAAAAATTGTTTTCCTTTCTGCAACAAGGTATTTTGACTACAGATTCGAAATAAGAGTTTTGTTTTGTTTTGTTTTCCTGAAAGTATCCACATGCCTCTTTGTTTCCTCCTTTCCCACACTTTCTGCCTAAGCTGGGACCTGGACTTTCATCAGCCTGTCTCCTCCTATTATTTTCCTGAGAATGTTTCAGAACATGCCTTTGTCCTTCCAGGTAAACTACTAAAGCTGCAACCACTTGTTTTCCCTGGGACTGGCTCCAGCGCATCTTTCACCTCGCCAGTCTTTCTAGGGACACTTTCTCCTCATCTCTTAAACCCTGCACTGTTGCTTGATTTCTAGAGATACACAGGGGAAAAAGCATCCTTTCTTGCATTTTTTTCCCCTAGACGGATAGCTGCCGTCTTATTTCCATTGTTCATCAAATCTCTGCCTATGTGATCACATTTTTTTGGAGATTAATTGAACAGTTTCAATTTACTAAATTTGGAGAAAAGAGAGTAACTTCCACCCAATTTTCTGGCAAATATTTGTATCCAGATAAATAACATGTATGCAAGTTCCATTAGGAAGAATTATTTCTCCCAACTATGATTCTTAGTGGTATTAGTAAGGTTTCTCATTGAAGCTGAAAGTCAGTAAGAAAGAGAATAATTTACATACTCATCTTAATCCAGCCATGAAGTGCCACCTTTCCAGAGGAGGTGATTGTTGTGAGTTCCTTTTATAAGTTATTTACCCAACAATTTTCTATAATATTTCAGAGCTTTTTTTTTTTTTTTCTCTTTTTTTTTTTTTTAAAAAATATGGAACGCTTTACGAATTTGCGTGTCATCCTTGCGCAGGGGCCATGCTAATCTTCTCCGTATCGTTCCAATTCTAGTATATGCGCTGCCGAAGCGAGCACTAATATTTCAGAGCTTTAAATTACAGGACAGTATTACATCAATACAATATTTTAAAGATTGTAGTCATTTCTCAATATCCATGGAGGCTTGGTTATAGGACCCCTGCAGATACCAAAATCCACGATACCCAAATTCCTTATGTAAAATGGTGTACTATTTGCATCTAACCTGTACACATCCTCCCATGCACTTTAAACCATCTCTAGATTATTTATAATACCTAATACAATGTAAACACTATGTAAATAGCTGCCAGGTGCAAAGCAAATACATATTTCGCCTTTTGGAACTTTCTGGAATTTTTTATCCAAATATTTTTGAGTTGTGGTTAGTTGAATCAGTGGATGTGAAACCCTCAGATGTGGGACCCAGGGACAGGAGAACTGGCTCTGTGTCTTTCCCTTGTCAGAGGTTCTCATGAGCCCTTCAGTTTGCGTGTGTTGCCTTTAACTTTTCCGTTTCTGAGCTCCATCTTTTCTCTCATAAGAGGTGTACTCTGCTACATGACTTCATCTAAATGCATCCACTACTCAGACCACCCAGGCTGAGGAGAGGGGGTCTCTTGTCTCCCACATCTGACTGGAAGTTCCTTCAAGGCAGAAGCTCACCTCCCAGAGTTAAGCAGCTTGTAGGGTACGTGATAGTTCCTTAATACATGCTGGCTGAATAAATCACGAAATTACTGGAACACATGTTTTAGGAGTTGCTTTTGGACGAGACTTCATTAAGAATTTTTCTGAATGGCTCAAGATTTTGTGATTTAGCTTCTTTTCAAAGGCTGTGACCAGTTTTTTTTTTTTGTTATTTCCAGTTGCATGTATGAATTATGTGTCTGAAATTCCTTTTCTACTCTGCTTGGCTTTGGTGGCATCCCAAGCTTTGAGGTTACTTTGTTGGATTATAATACTTTATCTCATTCTTGGTCTGGATCTTCCATCTCGGACGCTGACGTGAAAAACAAAATTCCTTTCGCTTACGTTTCTCTGTCATGTTTCGCTGGGCTCATATCAAGTGCCAGCCCACACCCTGCGGAGATGACCAAAGGTTCTGTGATAGATGCCAGGGCGGTGGTATATTTACCACAGACTAGTTTGGGGGCATTCCAGTGAGGGAAACAGCTTTTTTTTTTTTTTCCTGTTTTGAGTTCCAAGATCTTTTAGCAAATTAAGCCAGTATGTCTCTGCATTGTGTTTTCTATTATTTCTGGGCAGGAATCATTACTGATGTGTGATTCCCTTCAGTACCAGGACTCCTAACAGTTGGCCAATGTGCAGCCATAGGTACAACAGTTGATAACTTTCATATGTGTTTCCTTGTTTTTCTTCTTTATGTTTTCCCTTTATGGACTTTCTCTTGGAGAATTTCTAAGTTGTTCTTGTTCTTTATTATTTTTTTTATTATGACACCTACTGATAGATGTTGCCAGGTCAAGCTCTTAGGATGGTGGATGGTCCCCTTGGGCCTCCTGAGAGTGACATATTGTTATCATCTGCTTTGGGGCAGTAGGAATAGTGAGGCAGCTCCAGCAAAGTTCTTATATTTGTTTTCTTCCTAGCACCTTGAAAAGAAGAAAATCATCTCAGTTTGCCTCCATGTGCTTCATATGCTAAGTCACTTCCGTAATGTCTAGTACTTTGTGACCCTCTGGACAGTAGCCTGCCAGGCTCCTTTATCCCTGGGATTCTCTGGGCAAGAATACTGGAGTGGGTTGCTATGCCCTTCTCCATGGGATCTTCCCGTCTCAGGGACCCAATCTGCATCTCTTTTGTCTCCTGCATTGGCAGGTGAGTTCTTTACTACTAGTGCCACCTGCGAAGCCCAGCCATCTCAGTTTGGCTCTATAGATGATGATAATGTTGGACAGGATCTTTCCCTTCTTAAGAGCTGTATTTTTAAGTAGTGGTAGATGACAGCAGTGAAAACAATTATTTGCTGCATGCTAATTCTGTGCCAGGCAATGTTTAATGTGTTTTATATACATCTTTCAGTTTATCCCCTTGGCAACCATGTGAGTTAAGTATCATTCACTAAGTTTCTCCAGAGGTCTCTGGTTGATCTTCTTGTCTGCTTGCTACCCTGGTATTTCCTGCCTATCTCTGCCACATGCTGGTGTAATATGTAAAGCAATGTAATAATATGTAATATATGCAACATGTTATTACATAATGTGCCCTTTTCTGAGCCTTAATGTTAAAATAATTTTCTCTTCTTAAAACATTGTGTTTATCATGTGCCCTATTGATGGATGAAAATCAAGAGGAGGATTATAACAGCTATTCATATTATTTAACTTTCCTACTCAGTGGTTTTGCTGCTACCTGTAAATCCTGTAAGTCCCCAAGATGGCAAAGGGAAGATGTGAAATGGCATGTGGAGCAGTTTCTCTTCTGTTTCTCTCCTGAGCATGTCATCTTCCTGAATTTCATTACTCTTGTTTCTTCTCACTCCTTTCATTCCAGCCCTAACCCTCAAGTTCACATGTACCAGACTCGAGAGCTACACATTTCTCTACATGTCTTTTAAACACATGACTTGCTATGAATAGTCTTGGCTAGTTGCTAAAGAATCTGAAGAACAGAGCAGTGAAATGACTTGCCAAGTTTATAGAAATATGTCAGAGAACTATGTGAGCAGTCGAGCTTATCCTTCTTGAGGCCTTGCTCAAATCTGTGGACTCTTCCCCGAGTCCCCCCTCCACTTTCTCTGAAGGCAGTTTTACTCCCTCCTGGCCCTGTTATCTCACGTCACTTTATATATCCCTCAGCACGGCATATATCTCAGGATATTGTGACTGGAGGTTTGTTTCCCTTCCCTGTTCGATCATGAAACCCTTTATAGCAAACACTGTTCCATTTATCCACGCGTCCCCCGGGCCTAGAATAGCACTTGGCATGTTGTCGCTGTCAGACAAGAATCCACTTGGGGAATGACTGTATCCATGCTGCACCGTTGGCCGCCATTTTAATTCTCATTCCTCGAGGTACTCCTTCACACGGATCCTGTTTAGTGGGTGATCATATAGAAGAGTCGTCCTATTGACTCAGAAAAATATATGAGGCAATGTGGGGTTCAACAACAGAAATTTCATAACAAAGATTCCATTTTCAAGTTAAAAACTCTGAGTTAAAACAGACCTAATCCACTTATGGAAGCTCATTTGTATAAACTATGAATGAGTTTAAACACAGAGGTCAAATTTCAAAATAAAATTTCAGTATCATGGTCAAGGTCTTCTCAAGGCAGTCAGGGTTTTGTGTATTTGCACACAAACACATACACACATGTGTTTGTGCTGCTTAAGGTCATTTTTGGTAGTTATATAAGCTTTAATTTACATATGAAACATTACTTTACCAAATTGTTTACATCCATGGATTTCCGACATCATTCAGTCTGACCTGGAGTAAATTCCTCCATGTAAGCTCAGAAGGAGACACACCTCTATCCCAGATTTTAACTAACAAGCAGAAGTAAGTTATCAAAGGAATTGGGAGAAAAGAAAAAGAGAAATAGCTATGTTTCTAATAGAAGAAAGAAGGCAAACACTGATTTAATCAATGGATTCACTTTTAAGTAAGAGAACAGATGTTTTCTGTTAAGTCCCTGGTGAAAATTCAGTAGGCGCCAGTGATACTCTGGGACCAGTGGCTTCTGATAAAGTTTGAAATGCAGGTCTGGGCTGTTCTTGCTGAATGAGCTTTTGCATAGCAGGCCTGTCCCTGTGGTGAGATTTTTCTCCTGGGTTCTCTCTTCTTTACGCATTCATGGGCTCTCTCTGCCACTGTCCATTCACTTATGTTTTTTACCCCTTAGAGTAGGCAATAGCATTACATTTGTATATGGTTGTGCTCTCTGAAAATATTAGCTGTCAAGAATTTAAGTTTCTACCCAGAAGTATCTATTTGAATCTTGCATTTTTCAGGCCCCGTAGTGTTTTCCAATCTTACCTGGGTTATGGGCTGCCCTCTGAGCAGTGGGGTTTGAAGAGCGGTTGAGGTGTTAGTTTCCCTGATGCTGTCTTGTAACCTGTGCTATGGAAACGTTAACCAGAACTCCCCTCACCAAAACTTCAAAGGGTTCCTCCAAATAGTTCTAAGATTCTACATTCCCCCCAAATGCCAGCTTTTCTTTTTCAGTTTCTTGAAAATTGCTTGCAGTAATATGAGCCTTTTCCTTCTCATAAACACTCCAATTATGTTAATATTCTTGGAATTTCTTTGCCAAACACAATTCGTTATTACGATTTCAAGTAATACATCATCTTCTTTGCCCTTTTCTTGCTCATGCAGCCATCATCTCATCTAGCATTTGACAGACAACACTGCTGGGCTGGAAAATCCTTGTGATCAGAGAATGCTTTATACCATCTTAGATCTGGCTCCTGCTACACAGTGGGAGTGCAGGAGCTGTTTGTTGAATGAAGCCAGGTATCTCCTTTATAATTATTTATTGGAAGGCATGTGTTGGCAGACCATTATAAAATTCCCACTGAGGAAATCAAATAGCCAAATAACCAAAGTAATCTGTTCCTTGCTCATATTTCCCATAATGAGTTCTCCCCTTCTCACCTATGCATTTTGTATCATCTGATAATCTTGGTGTATAGCTCCATTTGCTTACAATTAGTCTGTTCTGACACACAAGTATAAGAATATCTAGAACTACACAGTGGCTGTTTTGTTAAATAAACTAGTCTTAAAAACTGGGATCGTAGCATTAGCAGGCTAAAAAAAATTTACAATCTAGTAATTTCCATTTTATGAGAGATAGAATAAATGACCATTTCCCAATACCTCTTTGGTGTACACGGACACCTAGTTGGAATAGCATCTCATTGATTGACCAAATTAAGTGGAGGGGATGATAGAAAAGGATAGTATTGACACATGGAAACTCTTCCACGATTCCTTTCCCAGTGGAGCTGTATTGGATCTCTTCTGTTTCTCACCCTTCAGTATCATCGTTTATCCTGTTCCTCAAACTAAAACATCTGCAGTAGGAGCAGGAGAGTGTTTCCAAGGCAGGAGCCTGAGGAATGCTTGTTTGAATGGAGCTGACTTCTTACCCTCCCCAAGGGGCAGAGGTGTTGATAGTTTCCATCAGTAATGACCTCATAGGAAAGCCTTGTGCATCTCCAAAGCCACCACCCCAGCTGGCACTGATTCAGGAGAAGCTGGAGCCTGAGCCTAGGTGATCATTGAGACAGAGCTATGCTGTCTCCTTCTGGGTGATCTGTTGGCCCCTTTCTAAACAAAGATTGGGAAGAAGCACAAAGAAAACTTGTTTAAAACAGTATCTGTCCTCTAGAATGAGAGCATCCAATTTCCCAGCCTTAAAGTATTGAATGTGCTTTATTTGGAAATACTGCAATAACTTTCCTTCTTCTTAATAAAACCCCATAATTAATTACTCAGTTCATGCAATCGCTCATGAATCAACCCAGATGTGGTGAGTACCTGCCATGAGGTAAGTACTGGTGAAAGAAAGTGGGAGTGAAAGTCTTAGTCACTCAGTTGTGTCCTAGTCTTTGTGACCCTATGGCCTATAGCCAGCCAGGCTCCTCTGTCCATGGGATTCTCCAAGCAAGCATGCTGGAGCGGGTAGCCATTCCCCTCTCCAGGAGATCCTCCTGACCCAGGGATGGAACCTGGGTCTCCTGCATTGCAGGAGGCCACCAGGGAAGTCCTTGTGAGACAACAGGAATACCATGGAGAGCAAAACCAGAGTCAGCCTGCCCTCGTGAAGCCCTTAGTCTGTCAGAGAGATGTGTGTGTGTGTGTGTTGGTCGCAAGTCATGTCTGTCTCTTTGCTACCCCATGGACTATAGCCCAGCAGGCTCCTCTGTCCATGGAATTCTTCAGGCAAGAATACTGGAATGGATTGCCATTCCCTTCTCTCGAGGATTTTCCTGACCCAGGGATCGAACCCAGGTCTCCTGCATTGCAGGAGGTTTAGTCTTTACCATCTGAGCCACCAGGGAAGCAGAAGGATGGGGCTCAGTCAAGGAGTCACACAGTTGTAGAAACGGAGGTCAGTTCTCTGAAGGGAGAGAATGTTGTCCTAAGAAAGTACATAAGAACAGATTTCATATAGTTTGGGGTCAGGAGAGGATACAGTTTTAGTTACAGCCTTTGAAGCAGAATGGAAGTTCCTGGGTAGAAGGGTGGGGAGCAGAGCTTTTCAGGCGTGGAGAGCAGCATGGGCAGTGGGGGCTTGTTCAAGAAGCGGAGTGGAATATTTCAGAAAATGTGCAAACATGGTTCAAATGCGTCTTGAAGAACAGGCAGATGCAGACCACGAAGAGTCTCTCTGTCTCTGTCCTCCTTTTACAACCTGGCTGTGGGTTTCACCTCCTCTCCATTGACTGGATGAGCATGCAATCATACTGAGTCTTTGCTTCTTTCAAGCACAGTGTAAGGACACAGGTCCCTGGACACAGGAATCTCCAGAAGGAATAATTATGCCTTTCATGGAAGTGAGGAATGCTAGGACTAGACAGAAAATCTAGTCCCTGGGCTTCATCATCTGTCTTCCTACCATTGAGCCAATCCTGGGTAAGAATGACTCTAGAAAGGGGACTTCATATTCTTTCCAGCAAGAAAGCTATAGCTTCCACCTTTGCTCCAACTAATTTAATACCCTGCCTTGTGAGCAACTAACTGAAGTTTCTTTTGTGACATTATCAGTAGAAAGAGAGACCAACTGTTCAAGGTCAGTCATTTTTCATTCCTTCGTGTAGTTACTGAGTCTCCTGCTCGCTACACTGTTAAATGGAGCTAAACTGCTTTCTGAATAGAGTTGCATCTTCAACTGAGCTATATGTGCCCTCCAGAACCTAGGATTCTAAGCTTATCTTTCATTCTTGACCCTCTTTCTTAAGCTGTCACTGCTGTTGAAGTTTCTTCTGCAACATGCAAAACTGACCATATGGCTTCCTTGCTGAAAGTCATTCAAAGACTTTTCTTCATTAACTAGAAGATAGTCGAAAGACTTAGGAGAATGTTTTAAGTTGTTTATCATCTGGCTCTGCTCTGTAATTTACCTTTATCTTCTTACACTCTAGTTCACTGACTGTGTGTTTTACCTCCAATCTGAGCCACTTCCTGGTCCCAGAACTGTCAGGCTATTCCCAGCTTGAGCCTTTGCTGATGCCACAAGTGAGTTTTCAGTTGTTTTTTCTAGGTGAACTCTGCATACGTGATGCTCAGTTGCTCAACCATGCCTGACTCTTTTGCAACCCCATGGACTGTAGCCTGCCAGTCCTGCATGGGAATCTGTCCATGGGATTCTCCAGGCAAGAATACCGGGATGGGTTGCCATTTCCTCCTCCAGGGGATCTTCCTGACCTCGGGATTGAACCTGTGTCTCCTGTGTCTCTTGCATTGGCAGGCTGATTCTTTTCCACTGAGCCACCTGGGATTCTCAGGTAAACTCTGACCTGCTGGCAAAGATTGTTTACCACTGCTTCTTTTCAGAAACCATTTGTGGCTCAGGGTCAATTTTCTTTATCTCTATTTGTAAGCTTCGAGAGCACTAAGAAAACAGTTTGTTGTAATTACTTTTCTGTGTTTTTTCATCAGCTGGATTCTGAAGGGAGGCATCTTGTTAGTATCCCCACCACTTAACATGGTGCCTTGAACATGGTTTTTGCTCAGTAAATACTTAATGAAAAAAAAATGCATTGATTTAAGATACTAATGGTGCTAACCACAAGACAGGGAAAAAAAAAAAACCCAAAACTTTCCTAAAGACACAGAAACAATGGGAAAGTTAACTTCTCTTAGAAGTTCTAGAAAGGTAATAATTCACTCTCAGAACTGTATACCATTTCTGTGATAGATGTTTGTAAGTGAAGCGATCAATAAATTGACTGCAAAAATATACCTAAATCTTCACTCTTCCCTGTATGCACAACCTTTGCAATAAAACTTTTCAGCCCCTTCCATTAAGAGGTGGAGTCTGTTTTCCCATCCTTTGAATCTGGGTGGGTCTCATGACTTTTTTCAGCCAATAGAAAGTTGTGGAAATGACTGTAACCCAGTCTTGAGCCTAGACTTCCAGTGGCCTTGCATGATTCTGCTGTCTGTCTCTTGGAACCCTGTACTGCATGAGAACAAAGTCTGTTCTGATGGAGGATGTGAGGCTAGGTGGTACAAAAATGAATTGTCCCAGCTGAGGTTTCCCTAGAGCACACAGTTCTCAATAGACTTGCTAGTAGGCTGCATATGGCTCTGCAAGCAAAGACCACTCAGCTGCGTCCACCATAAACTGTAACCAGCAGAATCATAAGCTAAATAAATGGTTCTTTTATGCCACTGAATTTCAGAATACTGTTATAAAAATGTTTCTCAGTAGTAATCTATTTGTCTTATTTCATAATTTATTTTCTATTCATAAAGTATTTATTGAGTACATTCTGCAGATCAGTGTTTTAGGTTTTAGTGGGACACCTGGGTAAATAAGATATAGTCCTTGTCTATAAAGGAATGTGATAAAAATTCCTAGGAGGAAAGTGAAAACAAATGTATACACAGGCAACGATGCCACGTTTAGCACAAAATTCCAAATAGGTGTGATAGTTAGTGCAGCCTTAAGATCCCATTTCCTAACGGGCTGATATTTAAGTATCTTCCAACATGAGAAGACAGTATGGAGTGACCTGTGGGCAGAGGAAACTTTTGAAGTCAGCTGCCGGTAGAATGGTCTGATGGTCTTTGCTGAAAGCCATAGACCACCTCAGCTGCCCAGTGTCATCTCATACTGAGGCTAGGAGTGGGACCTATCAATAAAATGCTGTCTTTTATCATGATACATAATTGGAAAAATATTTCACAGAATAATCAAATTAGAATGTATAATAAAATTTTAATACAGTAAAGCTTTTGTAAAGCCTCCATCACTGTGAATTTCATTTTGAGTTGATTCGTGTGTGAATTCTGACTTTTTACTTGAGGAGATACTGACTGATATGGAAAATGACTAAATTTCCAACAACCACCAAATAGCTCAGGATATCCCCCATACTGGGATGTTCTAAGAATGGTCTTCAGTAATCAACATTTTTCCCCTAGAGCAAATTGAACATGTAGTTGGGACTCAAAAATAATTGTTGAGTTGAAGTAACTTAAAAACTTTCCTCTTTGTTAGAAACAAAAGAATGACATTTCTTCAAGGAAGACATACGAAGAGTCGACAGACACTTGAAATGATGCTCAGCATCACTAATTATGCAAATCAAAATGACAGTGAAGTATCTCCTCACAGCAGTCAGAATGTCCATCATCAGAAAGTCTACAAGTAATAACAAATAATGCTGGAGACAGTATGGAAAAAAGAGAAGCCTCCTACATGGTTGGTGAGCATGTAAATTGCTATAACCATCAAGGAAAGCTCTAGTTTGAAAAGACATGCACCCCAGTGTTCATTGCAGCACTATTTACAATAGCCAAGCCGTGGAAAGAATCCAAGTGCCCATCAACAGATGACTTGACGAAGATGTGGCCTATTACTCAGCCACTGAAAAGAATGAGATACATCCATTTGCAGCAACATGCATAAGCTTAAAGAGTATCATACTAAGTGAAGTATTCCAACTGAGAAGGACACATATTATATGACATCTCTTATGTGTGGATCTAAAAAACAATACAAATGAATCTATTAATATGTACAGAACAGGGACAGATTCACAGACAACGAAAGGGGAGAGAAAAGGAAAGGAAGCCTAAATTAGGACTATGAAGTTAGTAGATACAAACTACTGTCTATAAAGTAGATAAGCAACAAGGATTTGCTATATAGTACAGGGTACTATATTCAGTATCTTTTAATAATTTGTAATGTAAAATAATATGATAAGAGAATTTATAACTAAATCACTTTGCTATACACCCGAAACTAACACAATGTTTTAAATCAAGTATACTTCAATTTAAAAAGAAAGAATGAACATTTGATGGTTTTGTGTTTCAGTAATTTCTTGTTGTATCCAGATGATTAGAGAATGGAATATTCTGGCTTAATTAAATGATCTATCAAAAGATTAATTTTTATATATTTGTAGTTTATCTGATAAAAAGAATTCAGTAGAAATACTAACACTAAAATAAGAGTCATTTGACTTTGTATAACAGTCTTCGAACTGCATTGAATAATACTATAAGCAACATATTTTGGGGATTTCTGGATGTTTATATTCTGTATAGTCATGAGTTTCCTACAAAAAAAAAATACTGTCACTTATAGTATTATGCCCATACAACCAGAAGTCAAACTATAAACAATCCTGAATTTTTCACTTTTATTGTTTTACATGGCAGCACATGGTGTTTAATTGTCAAAAAGGGAAGTTAACATATAATGTAGAATGCTTCTTCCTGTATTGAAAAGAATTAATCTTCTCCAGATGTATAACAAACCTATATGCTTTTCTATTTTGTCAGTAACCATACATACCACAAATATCAGATATCTTTTCAAAATTCATTTGAAATTAAAATAGTCTAACAGAAAAAGAGTTTAAATAGACTTTAGCAGAAAGTCAAGTCAAATTATACATATTCAGCTTGAAACTCAGGCCAAAGCAAAGAGATTTACACCATTGCAGTGTGGATTTGCAATAAAGATATTTTAGTGAGGTAGATGAAGCCAGGTATCAAGGAGTATTTACGTTATTTTGTACAAAATATTTAGGATGAAAAATGTGGGCACTATATTAAAATTAGTTGATCGAGTAAGGTTCCAGGAGGCACCAAGTTTTGTTAAGAACAGTTATTATTTCTGTTTTCAAGCTTGGGTAAATCAGAGACAGCTGGAAATTTCATTCAGCCAACCAACTAACCAATGAGTAGCTATGAACTATCAATGAACTATGTTGCAAAGATGTCTAACACTCTGCGTACTTCCTTATCTTGCACTCAATTAATAGTATTGAAGTCCAGCTGAATGAAATAGAATCTGTGACTTAGCCACTTAGTAACTCTGTGTCTTAGGGTAGTTCCTTTTGCCTCTCTAGGGCTGTAAGAGGTGACTACATTATGAGCTATAAAATTCTAATTCTTCTTGGGACCCGCAAATCATCAAAGTCAAAACATGGTCTTTAGTTTCTTCAGGAACAAGTATCATTTTAAGGCAATAAAGGAAATAACCTACACATCTGCTGGACTGTACACTTGTTCCATTTATTAGTACTTCACCAAGCGTGACCTTGAGGACAGATGAGTCCTCAAGAAACAATGGATTTTTGGGTGTCTTGTGATTCATTTCTCTTAGCACTTAGAGTACTGTCAGACCTGATTTCAACAACCTAGAGCGGCTTCTCTGGCTTCTGCTCTCTACAGGGGTCACGTGGTCTAGGTATTGAGTGGTTAGAGCTGGCACTGATGTTGCTTATGCACATGGTTCCTAAGGTTTTAATTAGTGTTATTTAATAGGTATACTACGTAGTGAATATGATGTGAGCTTATCTCTTTGAAAAAATTCCTGGGAAGCTGTTGGAATATAATGCTGGTATGATTATCATGCTATGGCAAACACTGAACAACACCCCTCCCCCCACCCCATGAGATCATAAATAAACAGAGGATTTTCTAAAGTGACATTTAAGATATGCATTTGTCTCATGTGTTTAATTTAGTCTTTATGATAAAGTGCTTCCCCATTAGCTCAGAGGTGAAGAATTAGCCTGCAGTGCAGGAGTTGTAGGAGATGCAGGTTCGCTCCCTGGGTCAGGAAGATCCCCTGGAGGAGGGCATGGCAACCCACTCCAGTATTCTTGCCTGGAGAATCCCATGGACAGAGGAGCCTGGCAGGCTATATAGTCCATGGGGTTGCAAAGAGTCAGACACGACTGAAGTGACTTAACCCAGGTAAGTAAAGTAGGTGTGATCACCCCATTTTACAGGAGAGGAAAAATTGAGAGATTATTGCTCATTCATTCGTTTTTCAACACATATTTGTCAAATGCCTCTTCAGACACTGTTCTAGCTTTGGGGAACAAGCACTAGGGGGTGTTGAGGGAACAGGATTTTTGCATCCATAGAGTTACATTCTGGGGAATATTTGTGGTCAGGTGATAACTAGCACTAAACAAGTAACAAGTGCACAAATAAATAATTTTCAATACTGTTAAGTTTATGAAGACAGTACAAGATAATGGGATAGACTGGCTGGGAGGGGAACATAATTGGAGTCGGGGGGCGGGGGGACCAGGGAGCACCTCTCTGAAAAGGTGAGTTGGGATCCAGTTTGTCTCAGTGGAGTAACTAAGATTTTAACTTAGGACTCTCCTGGTGCTAGATACTCTAATAATAACTTTCTTTTAATAACTCTTGGTTTAAACACTAAAATACTAAAAAGTCTATATTAATAACAGAAAAATTTAAAAAGTCTAAGTACCAATATCTTTTTTCCTCTTGAGATTGTTAGGGTCAAATTTAGAATGAAAGGAATGTAAAATCTGTGAAGAGTTATGTAGGCTACAGCTTTCTTCTTATGTGTCCTTGCAGTCTGGCATGGGATGCATGCTGAGAGACTAAAAGAGAAAAGGAATGAAACATATATGCTATATTTTGGTTTAAGAAATGAGGAGTATGGTGATGTAGCCATAAATAAAATATGATCATATTTATTCTTTTTCTGCCCCCAATATCTTGAGGAAATAACCTTCTGAAGATGAACATCAGAATCATCAAAAATCCACTGCCGTGAAAATGATGGTTAATATTTTGGCATATTTTTTTCTAAGATTGTTTTATATGCATTTCTAAATAAACTAACTTTAGATTTGAATATAGACTTTTTAAATTTTTACTAACATTACATTATTAGTCATAGGTTATTTAAACTTCATGAAACATAATTTGTAATGGCCCCAGAATAGTTCATCATATGGCTATGCACTAACGTTTTTAACCATTCCCCTGTGTTGAGCATATAACTTCATCCAATTTTTTTTTGCATCCTAAATAATACTGAAATGATCCTTACACATATTTCTATGTTTGTTTGCTTCATAATGTCCTTTGGATAGCTTTCTAGAGTGAAAGCACTGTCAAAAATAGGAAATTTCATTCAGAAAATTCCTGGGAAAATGTTGCTAGGTAATTTCAGGCTGTCTTGCAAAGCCACGTTTGATGTCCTATTTCACCACTTTTGAGTACTGACTTACAAGTGAAAGTTCTGACTTAGAAATGAAAGTCCCAGTGGGAGCCAATGGTCTAAACTTATCAAGTCTGATAGTTATTTGTCCAATATTCTGTTAATCAAAACTTATTTTCACCAGAATTTGAGTCCATGTCCAATGATAACTGATACTCACAGAATAATACTGAGACACTGAAAAATCTTAATCATCAAAAATGAAAAACTTATGTTCAGAAGAGCTTTGTATTATGTATTTATAAAATTATATGTTACTTATATAGGATTGTATTTAAATTTTCTAAACCTTAAAAAAAATAGCAGTTCTTTTATGCTTGTATGTTACTTTTTAGTTAATCATAATAGCCCAGTCCCTAAAGTCAGGTTTAACAACAGAGTTTATTACATAATATAACACAATTTGTTCCTAGTTAATTAAGTAAATAGTAGTGTTAGGTGAGTCATACACTCATTCTGTGCTGTTTTACTTTCCTCAAGTAAACTTTTCTCAATTTTATTTAAACCATTCTCTATTTATATTGAAGTCTGTCAGAATAGCCATGAAGCCCATCAGATGGCCTTAAGGGATTAGCAAATTATAATTTAGCTGAAAAATGACAATTTTAGCAGATCAGTGTTCCCCTCTGGGGGCTAAAAAATATGCATCGACTACACTAAGAAGAGAGATGTTTATTTGAAACTTATCCAAACAATCTAAAGCCCCTAGGTGGAAATCTTGAAGAAAAGGGATTTTCCATAGATTCTAACTTTCCTCTTTCTCACTTTTAGATATTCAAGGAACATAGAATTAAATAGCCCATCTGGCTTTGTTGCCTGGGGTAGAAGGGAAAGCGAAAGAAAGAGACAGAGAAACTCAGTAAGAAAGAACTTGAATTTGACTGAAACTTAAATCCAAGAAAGGGAAGAATAATGTACTTTAAATGAGGTATATTGGAATAATTTTTGATTATAAGAAAATTTAAGTAAATGAAATTGAAGTTTATATAAATAATGAAATAAATGCAAGCATAAACTACCCAGTATCACCTTCATCTTTATCCATTTGCTTTAGGCAATACTAAACGTATCTATTTCACTCAATGAGCTTATCTCTAAGTATAGCTATAGGAGAAATGATTTCCTTTAAAACAGCTAATTTTATAGTCAAAATATCTCTTAAAGCTCAAGTTGAACAGAAGCTCAGTTCTTATTAAGGTAGGACATACCATGTGGTGGAATAACTACTGAAGTGGGATTTTGAGCTTTTCCACTTACTGATCTGGGACTTCAGAAAAGTCAAATCACATTTCTGGACCCATTGTCTCCCTCTCGTTAAAACAATAGTATTGGAATGCTAATTTATCTCTTAGGTCACTTCTACTACCTACCCCTTAAAAAATGAAAACCCTAAATTTTATAGGTACCTGATGGATCTTTTTCTCTATCATTATTCTGATTTTTCCCTCCTTCCCTCTATTTTTTTTAAATTTACAATTGTAGGTGTGTTTGACTGCTCTATTAGAGGTATAAAAATAAATTAAACTTATGAATCATTTTGTCCTTAATTTCCAATTTACTAGCGAATAAAGATAGTCTTTGTTTCTTTTCTGTTTTCACATAATGGCTAATTGTTTTTCTGTGCACAGAGGAATTCCTAGCTCTGTTTTTAACTGACTGGCCAACGTCTTTACACACTCCCCATGGAACATTGTAAATAAGATAAACAGATGCATATGTTAGATCATTGAATCTCCATTGTTTAGTCTGTATGTGTGAGGCCTGAGGTTATGTATCCAGGTTCTAAATCTTTGAGAGGTCAGAGTCATTATCCTCTGCTTCTTAGAGTTATTCTATCAAGCTCAACAAACCACCCCTTTCTGAGTGCCATTGTCAGCTGGGGGAACTAATCATGGTAAAAGTGAAAGTGTTAGTCACTCAGCCCTGTCTCTTTGCAGCCCCATGAACTGTAGCCCACCAGGCTCCTCCATCCATGGGATTCTCCAGGCAAGAATACTGGAGTGGGTTGCCATTCCCTTCTCCAGGGGACCTTCCTGACCCAGGGGATTGAACCCGGGCCTCCCACATTGCAGGCAGATTCTTTACCTCTGAGCCACCAGGGAAGCACAGATCATAGTAAAAGAAAAAAAAAAGTTGTAAACATGATCTCACCGGACACTTGGCGCTGACAACATCAAGAACTGTTTTCCTTAAGCAAGCCCTTCTGTGGTGTGAGTGTTATTCCTTGGGGTCACTGAAGGACAGAACTGTGATTAACCACACTTGCCACTAGAGGGCAGTGCTGACCATTCGCAGAGATTGTGAAGCCATTGTGATGGCCTTTGGACTCTTCCAAGTTCAGAGCTAGAAGAGTGTCTGAAGTTTCTTGGTGCCGTTGGTTGAGATTATATGGATGCTGAGTCCATTATGAATTTTGTATTATGTGCAGGGCTTATTAGATATAATTTGAACTTGGATGATGATTATATCCTATAATATTATTAAGGAGTACTTCTCATTTCCTGGATAAAAATCAACTGTTTTAGAAACTTGAATAACTTCTTGCTTTGGAAGATTTCTCAATAGGCTCTAGGTTCCCCTACTTTTTCCTTTTTAAAAATGTTATAATAAGTATCAATCCAGAAGTAAATGTAGGGTAAATGTACAGGGCATAGTGATGGTAGTTGAGGTACTTTGATAAGGTTCTTGAACTCCCATGCAACCTGAAACTCCTTCACTTTTCTCGTATGAAGACTTGTCATTCTGTCCTTAGGCATTAGTCGTTTTGAACCAAATCAGTTCCCTACAGCTTCTCCTACTACAAATGTTTGTTATTTGCATGTCATATGATAGGAACTGTGTCTTGATCTTAGGCTTCAAGAATTCACTTGTTTTAAATACTACCTGAAAGAGGTGATGCTAGGGCATGGTTTAGCTTATATTTACTTGACAAAGGTCATTTGGCTTTTTGATTGTATCTCTATGAGTATTTACCTCGATCAGCTTTCATTATAAGAGAATGAAGAACTAACTAACCTACTATAAGTAAGTATTTCTTGTGTATGTTATTGCATTTAATGCTCATAACAACTCATAACATAGCATAATGCTTGTAACAAGCAAAAGTAGGGATTGCTTGTTACATCCATTTTATAGATGAGTAAATTGAGGTTTAGAGTTGAAAATAACTTGCTCAGGATCACACAACTTATAAGAGAAGGGGCCAGGATTGGGATCCAGGTTTGCTTTTCTCCAAAGCCCATATCAAAACCTGTGGAAGAAGGTATAAAACAGCAAGAAGTGGTATTACAGAAAAATAAATGAGTTGATTTTTCTGTAACACCAATTTTGAATTTTTTTCTACATGTTTTGTTTAATATTTATGTCTTTATAGAAAAACTTTACATCTCTCATCCCATTTTTCCTTATTAAAAGAAGCTTATTTTTTGTTTGTTTGTTTTATTAACTACATTTTCTGGACTGAAAAAGGGCTTCGCTAGTGGTGCCGTGATAAAGAATCCACCCGCAATGAAGGAGATGTGTGTTGGAAATGGCAACCCACTCCAGTATTTTTGCCTGGGAAATCCCATGGACAGAGGAGCTGGGCAGGCTACATACAGGCTTTAGGGTCACAAAAGAATCAGACATGACCAGCGACTAAATAACAACAGCGAAGCCCATGTGTTTTCCTAAGTATTGAATTGCCTGATGTGGAATCCACAATAAAATTTCTGTCCCCCACTCCCTATCCCTCCCATTTCTCTACTCCATGCTGGGCGGGGGTTGATGATTTCTAATAGTTACTATTCTAGCCTGCTATTCTAATGAGAATATGTCCCGACCGCACTACATTTACTAATGTAATTTGATGCTCACTACAGAGGGTCTGGCTTTGAGTCAAGGTGTTTGAGCATTGTGGTGCCCCTGCAAGTCTTCTTACGGTTATTGAAACTCTAAAAGCCAAAGGGCTCTAGCAGGCAGCTCAGGCCACGGTAATAAAATACAATACACTGAATAGTAAACAATAGGAATTTATTTCTTGCAGTCTTGGAGACTGGGAACCAGTTTGGTTTCCTGGTGCTCTCATCTTGACTTTCAGATGGCCACCTTCTAACTGTGACCTTATGTGGTGGAGCGTGAGAGGAAGCACCCTCTCTGATGCCTCTTCTTATAAGGGCACCAATACCATTATGAGGGCCTCATTCTTACAACCTCATCCAAACCTCATTACTTTCCACAGCTCCCATCTCTGCACATCATCACATTAGGGGTTAGGACTTTGCCATATGTATTGGGGGGAGGATACAATTGAGTCCATAGCAACCCTGAATATTAAATGCCAGCTAAGTTACCTGCCAGGAGAAATATCAGTAACCTCAGATATGCAGATAATACCACTGTAAAAGCAGGAAGCTAAGAGGAACTGAAGAGCCTATTGATGAAAGTGAAAGAGGAGATTGAAAAAACTGGCTTAAAACTTAACATTCAAGAAACTAAGATCATGGTATCTGGTCCCATCACTTCATGGCAAATAGATGGGGAAATGATGGAAACAGTGACAGACTTTATTTTCTTGGGATCCAAAATCACTGCAGATGATGGTGATTGCAGCCATGAAATTAAAAGACACTTGCTCCTTGAAAGAAAAGTTATGACAAACCTAGATAGCATATGAAAAAGCAGAGACATCACTTTGCTGACAAAGGTCCATCTAGTCAAGGCTGTGATTTTTACAGTAGTCATGTATGGATATGAGAGTTGGACCGTAAAGAAAGCTGAGAGTCAAAGAATTGATGTTTTTGAACTGAGGTGTTGGAGAAGACTCTTGAGAGTTCCTTGGACTGCAAGGAGATCCAACCAGTCAGTTCTAAAGGAAATCAGTCCTGAATATTCATTGGAAGGATTGATGCTGAAGCGGAAACTCCAATACTTTGGCCACCTGCTGCAAAAAACGGACTCATTTGAAAGGACCCTGATGCTGGGAAAGATTGAAGGCAGGAGGGGAAGGGGACGACAGAGGATGAGATGGTTGGATGGCATCACTGACTTGATGAACATGAATTTGAGCAAGCTCCAGGAGCTGGTGATGGACAGGGAAGCCTGGCATGCTGCAGTCCATGGGGTGGCAAATAGTTGGACATGAGTGAGCAACTGAACTGAACTGATGTTACCTTATTCAAAATATAAGGAGGAAAACTGGAAGGGGGAATGTTGGGCAAGCATTTTACTTTTGTGTTCATACTCTGTAATTTGGTGAAAATGATAGCCCACCATTATTCGGTAGACATGGAAGTGATGTAGTAATTCTACTCCGTAGTGACTGAGTTTCTCGAGAACAGTGCTGTTCATATGACTGACAGCTCAGTGTTAACCGGCAGGTGCTCGCTGAGTAAGGCGGTGATCCTCTAGGGAGCAGCACCTCGAAACCTGCCTTTCTGGGGGTGGTTTAGGGCTGTGAGCATGATACACAGGCTTCCCGGAGTTCTGAATTTTCCATGTTTTAAAAAGTGGAAGCCAGGTTTGTGGAGGTCTGATTTACACACAGTAAAAGTCACGTCCTTAAATGTATAGTTTAGGTTTTAGTGAATATACACCTTAATGTATATCACATCACTACCATAGGGGAAAATATGGAATATTTTTGTCATCCCCAAAGGTTCCTTATGCCCTTTTCTAGTCCGTCCCTTTCTTCCATACGTAGCCCCTGGTTAGTTAGTGTTAGTTGCTATTGACTGGAGTCCACCTGGCTCCTCTGTGCATGGAATTCTCCAGACAAGAATACTGGAGTGGGCTGCCTTTCCCTTCTCCAGGGGCTCTTCCTGACCCAGGGATTGAACCTGGGTCTCCTGCATTGGCAGGCAGATTCTTTACCACCTGAGCCACCAGGGAAGCCCTATGAAGCCCCTAACTGCCACTAATTGAATTACTGTATATAGTTTTGCTGTTTCTGGAATATCATCTGAACAGAGTTGCATAGTGTTTTGCCTTTTGGATCTGGCTTCTTTCTTGAGATTCCTCTATATTTTTGCGTGTGTCAAGAATTTGCTCCTTTTTATCACCAGGTAATATTCCATATTTCATAGTTTTTTTTTTTCATTCACCAGTTAATGATATTTGAATTGTTTTCATATTTGACTCTTTTGGGCTTTCCTGGTGGCTCAGATGGTAAAGAATCTGCCTGCAATGCAGGAGGCCTGGGTTCAATCCCTGAATCAGGAAGATCCCCTGAAGAAGAGAATGACTACCCTCTCCAGTATTCTTGCCTGGAGAATTCCATGCACAGAGAAACTAGGTGGATTACATATAGTCCATGGGGTTGCAAAGAGTCAGACGTGACAGAGAGACTAACAATTGACTCTTTTAAATAAAGTAGTTATATTTTGTTGACGTTTTTGTCCCACCCCTAGATTCATATGTTGAAGTTCTAACTCCCCACAGTGACTGTATTTGGAGATAAGGCTTGTGAGGAGGCAATAAAGGTTAAATGAGTTCATACAGGTGGTGTCCTTATATGAAAAATGGAGTTCCCAACCTTCTCCCCACCCCTGCCCACACTGAGAACACCAGAAGAAGAGGTCAAGTGAGTACACACCAAAATCATGGCCGCCAACGCAGGAGACGAGGCCTCAGGATGAAACCTGCTTGACCAGAAACTTGATCTTGGACTTCTCAGCTTCAAGCACTGTGAGAAACAAATTTCCGTTTTTGTTTTTTTTTTAATTTTTAAAAAATATTGATTTACTTGTCTGCATCTGGTCTTAGTTGCGGCATGTGGGATCTAGTTCTCTGACCAGGGATCTATCCTGTGCCACCTGCATTGGGTGTGTGGAGTCTTAGCCCCTAGACGACCAGGGAAATCCCATATTTCTGTTCTGTGGGCCTTCCAGTCTATGGTGTTTTGTTATGCCAGACTAGGCAGACTAATACAATACAAGTTTCTGAGTTTTGTTATTGTTTAGTCGCTAAGTTGTGTCTGACTCTTTTGCGACCCCATGGACTGTAGCCTGCTAGGCTCCTTTATTTGTGGGGTTTTCCAGGCAAGAATACTGGAATGGGTTGCCATTTTCTACTCCAGGGGATCTTCCTGACCCAGGGATCAAACCTGCATCTCTTGAATTGGCAAGCAGATACTTTACCACTGAACCACCAGGGAAGCCCTGAGTCTCTGTGTAGATATGTGTTTTTATGTCTTTTCAGTAAATACCTAGCAGTGAGATTTTGGAGGTCACATGGTAAGTTAAGTATATTTAAGTTAATAAGAAACTTCCACCCAGTTTTTCCAAAGTGGCTGTACCATTTTGCATTTCCATCAACAGTGTGTGAGAATTTTACTTGATCTACATAGAAGCCAATACTTGGTATAGTTAGTCTTTTGAAATCTCAGTCATCCTAGAGAGTAGTGATAGCCTGTTGTGGTTATAATAAAAACTGATGTTGAGGATCTTTTTAGGGCAATTTCCCATCTTTATTTGGTGAGACATCTGTTGAAACATTCAGCTCATTTTTAAAAAGTGAGTTGTTTTGCTACTGAGCCATAATAGTTCAGTGTATTCTAGATATAAGTTACCAAGTATCTGTTTTGCAAATATTTTCTCCCAGCTTGAATCTTCCCTTTTCTTTTTTCTTGATAGTATGTTTTGAAGCGCAAAAGTTTGAATAAATTCCAAAATAATTCTTTCTTTTGTATTTACTTCTTTTAGTGTCCTAAGAAATCTTCACCTAATCCAAGTTCACAAAGATTTTTTTTTGCTTGTTATTGACTTATAAATTCTATAGTTTCAGGTTTTACATTAAGTCTGTGATAAATCTAAGGCTAATTTTTGTGTATAGTTAATACTCACTTTTTAAAATATGAATATCTCTTCCTTTTAAAAGAGCGAAATGTAGAACTATATTGTCCTTTCTTGCCACGTGGTGAATTGAGATTATTTTGATCATAGACCTGATGGAATTAAGTTGAATATTGACTTAGAAAAATACTTCCTCTGATTTTTTTATAGCTACATCTATATTTACATCTATGTCTTTTCTAAACCCTGGACACTCTTCACACTTTATCATTTAGAAAAAAATAAACCTCAAAAAGGGCAAAGGTAAGAAAAAGATTGAGAAGGAATTTCGTTCCAGTGTACTTGTACTTCCAATGTTCCAATTCATTCCAGAATCACTGAGATTCAGAACACTCTGTTATGGGTGAAAAGACTTTCTAATAATCTAATGCAAAGTGCCAGGCAATGTGTCTCAGTTGGAGTCCCTTGGATTTGAGTAGTTTTAGTAGGACCACATGAATAATGCCTTTCAGTGAAAGTGAAAGTCACTCAGTTGTGTCCAACTCTTCATGACCCCATGGACTATACAGTCCATAGAATTCTCTAGGCCAGAATATTGGAGTGGATAGTCATTCCCTTCTCCAGGGGATTGAACCCAGGTCTCCCACACTGAATGCCTGATAAGTTATTAGAATCTGTAATACATGGTCAGATTGCTTCAATCCACATAAAAATAAACTGTTAGATAAAAGACAAAAAGACAGAGGAAACTTTTTCGATAGCTACTATGGCACTGGGAAAGATTCTTTCTAATTGTGAGTTAAGTACTTAGAGACAGGACACAAAGGGCAGGAATAAATAAGTGCTTTTCTAAGTGAACGGTGATAGTGGGGAGGTCCTCTAGCAATTGCTTGTTTTGGTTTTCTTATTATTAGCATGTTAGTAAATTGTCTGAATAATAGAATCTCCACTGAAATTAATATCACTATTATGACTAAGAGATGTCAGGTGCCTGGAAATAAACTTATGAATAAATTCTCACTTATGTGAATGTAAAAATACTGACAAATGAGGTTTAATGTATATATAGAGGTAAAAGATACATTTAAAGGGAAAAAGTGTAGCACTGATGGCATCAAGGTATTGGTTATAACCTAGGAAAGCAACCTAGGAAAAATTGTAGTCTGCTCCTCAAGGCACCAACCCACTGGCCTACCATGTGAAGAAAACTGGAAGCAAATCAGACAACATCATCTTACAGTTGTCTAAGAGTTGGAATACTATACATTCCCCAGGTCACCACTCCTCAGGCAAAATAGAGCTGGAAGTGTCCCAGAGAACAATAAGTAAAATGATCAAGGGGTTTCTATATGAATATTGATTCAAGAAAATTAGGATGGTTTAGGCTAGAAACATGAAAGCAAAGAGGGAATATGATCAAAGCCTTAAAGTTGTCAAGTCTTACAGCTAGGTGGAACACAGCCTTGCTCATAAAATCACAGAATATAGAACTAGAAGCCCCTGGTGCTTGACATTCTGTATGTAATATAGCTTTTTAAACTATTGCTTTATAGATAAAGCAGTACAATTAGTGAGTACATTTTCTGTAATGGTGAGTTAGGTCTGAATGAATGAGTAGTTTTGGGGAGTATGATTATTGATGTTGGTAGAACCACAAAGCAAAAAATGTTTAATATTTCTAGCCTTTAAGAAATTAAATGTATTATTTTCCCCCAGTAAAACCATAATGTGTATTCATTATACAGTAGAACTTTAAAAATGTGGGTGAAAAATAAGTACCCATACTCTCACTGAGAAATACAAAGAAAATGTAACACTTTAATCTATTTCTTCCATGCATATTTTTGTGTATCATGTTCATACTTAAAGTATATTTTTATGGAATAGTATAAAAATAATTTCCTATGTTATTATCATACTTTTTAATATATTTTTGTGCTCATAATATTAATTGTATGGACATACTCTAACTCACATGATCAATCCTCTATTTCTATTTCTCAGCATGTGGGGGTCTTGTCAAATCAAGTTGAACTTTTCTAGTGATATTTAAACAGTGATGATTATTCAAAAATAATCCCTTAAAGGGATGAATAGGAGAGTGGAAAAGACATTAGGTTATTGCAAGGTGCCTTAAAAAATCTACATTATATCAGTTATTAACTAAATAAATAGCATATACCTAAGAGATTTGTGATATGACTTAATTTTATTCACATGCTATGGGATTAATAGAAACTCATTTTAAAGAAACATGGAATGCAGAGTAGCTTTTCTTTTGTGTCAAAAGTACAATCAATAACATGAGAGGAGTTCATAATACTTTTAATTAAAAGGAGATTTTCATGCTTTTAAAGATTAGGTAAAATTGCTCCTTAGTCTTCTTTTGGCGGTGAATACCAGAGCTAGTGATACTTCTATTGAAACTTTCATTGAAAGCTGTCAGTACGATCACTTCCATGTGGTTTAGGAGTTTCTTTTCTCTTAACATGCATTATTTGAAGAAGGTAAAAGTGGGAAAATTAAAAAAAAATTAACAATCCAACAAATGCTTTTCTTTGAAGAAGTATGAAGATGAATAACACACAGTACCTTTCCTCAGTATAATTAAAATAAATTAGGGAGTCAAAATATACAAAAAAGTAAGATTTTTATAATATAACAAAGTCAGAGAAGATGGAGAAACTAGAAAGCTTCATGGAAGAAGTAGGATTTCTGTTGCATGTTGAAGGATGAGTGCAATCCATGCAGGTAAATAGAAAGATTGTAAGTCTTCTATTGGGAGGGCAGGGTAACCAAACCCACAGTGTCAATAATGCTATGACATACTAGGAGTATTAAAAAGATTACTTTGGCTGGAGTGGGGAAATTCATTCTGGAAGATATTGAAAAATGGAGATGCAAGATGGATGAAAGATTTTTGACTTTATCCCCATGTATAATGGGGCTCCTTGATGAGATATTTAATAGTAAGCTGGCATAATAAATATGACATTTGTATGTCATATTAGACATACAAATAGACATAATAGATATCCATCTAATAATGATGTGTAATGGATTGGAATGAAGAGAGACTGAACACAATACTAGAAACGATACAGAGAGACGAGGAACTAGGGAGACAAGGCCATTACCCACGCAGATGAATGCAGTGTTACAGCTTGTATTTCCCCACACTAGGTCCACCCAGGAACCATTCTATTAGGGGCATTGTTTGCCTTATCTAACCTTTTTCAAACACCAGTAAAATCACTGGGAATTCTCACAGTATTGTAGTCTCAGAGTAGCCAAACTTCTTACGTGGTGTCTGCTTTTTCCCATGTGAGTTTTCCAGGGGAACCAGGCAGAATCTGCAATTTTCTTATGATGTAGCCTCAAAAGTCATGGAGCATCACTTGTGTCATATTCCTTTAGTCAAAAGTGAGTCACAGGGCTAGCCAGGATTTAAAGGGGGCTTCTACACCGGAGCATGGGCACTGAAATTCAGCCAGAGACTCATCACCAGTTCCTTGAATAGGGTCCGGTCCGTATCTCTTCCCTAGGCCTGATTCTGTACCAGTCAGTGATCAATAAGGGAAATGGAACCACGATGAGGGGTTATAGGACTAGGGGATTTATTATAGGGGATAGACATCATGTAGTTCTGGCAGCTGGTGAATAAATTTCTATGAGGCTGCCGCCTCTCTGGTAGTGGTCTGAAGTTGTGGTTAGCTGTTATAAAGAAAAGCTGGGCCCAAAGCAGAGGAGAATGGAAGGCTGGAGCAGGAGAGGATGGACATACCAGACCCATGAAGGCAAACTTCTGTCTCTCATTTCCTCCAGCCTCGACAGTGCAGGTCCTTCCTAGAAGTGCAGTGAGTCAGACGGAGAAGGAGAAGGAGAGGCAGTGGGAGGTGGGGGAGCTATGCGTCCTCGTTCTGCCCCTCCCCAGCAAGACGAGACAGCAGATTAGTGACGGTGTTCACAACCTCCAGGGCCGCCCGGTGCCCACTCGACCTTCAGAGCTTCACATCTGCAGCTTTACTTCAGCCCGTCAGATCTCACGCACAGTTCTCTTTTGGCCATGTCTACACCAGAAACACACAGTCAAGGGGTTCTGGGAAATGTAATTCTAACTCAGTTTTGTTGACATTAGTACAGACCTCCATAAAATTCTGTGCTGTGTGTGCTCCGTTGTGTCCAACTCTTTGAGACCCATGGACTGTAGCCCACCGGGCTCCTCTATCCATGGAATTCTCCAGGCAAGAATATGGAGTGGGTTGCCGTTTCCTTCTCCAGGGGATCTTCCCGACCCAGGGATCAAACCCCAGTCCCCTGGTGTCTCCTGCACTGGCAGACAGATTCTTTACCACTAGCGCCACTTGGGAAGCCCCCCATAAAGTTCTTCCATCCTCCAATAATACAAAACACTTCCTATAGCCTGTGTGAATGTCTGCATTTCACTGCTGGCTTGGATTTTTGAGAAATAAATGGATTTTGGCAAGAAAAAAAAAAAGCCTTCTGTGGAGATATTATTAATACACAGTTACCTGGGAGAGTCTCTTTATTATTTAGATATTTACTGATCTTTGATTATTTCTTTTTTTTTTCTTTTATAGCAACTGGTATGACACATTTCTGCATAGAGTGCCTCTTCAGGTAACTGATCTCTTTCTGCTTTTATGTAAGTTTAGATGAAAGATATTTTTAAAGAACATTGCCATGGTGAGAGCTATGCTGATTGTGTTTTGGCTTAGAATGTTTCCTCCCGGGGAATAAGAAAAGTGAATAGCAAAAATGAAATGTTAAAGTCATGTGGAGAATTGTAATGATGGTGACATTCTGAAATTCTAGGCATGATTCAATACTTTTTTAGTCTTTAAAACATTTCCAAACTTCTAATGTAAAAAATAATTAGAGAATATATGTCAAATGGATATATGTGACATTATATATGTGACATTACCACGGGTGAAAGTCATCCTTTCCAAAAGCAATTTAATCATCCTTCCTAAAGGCCATTAAAGTTATTTTCCTTTTGTGTGATTTTAAGAGTATTTGAACAATCCTTTATACATCAGATTCTTTTTTCTCCTGCCTGGAATCTCTAAAAGATTAAAACTTAGGAAGATTATTTTAATCAGCATATAGCCAATGCAGTGCATTTACTAAGCATCTTTGAACTGTGAATAAACCCGGTTCGAGAAGATCTTTATGGAGTTTGTGGGTAGGGAACACTGTTGGTTAAAGTTTGGCAACATTAATGTAGGGGAGGAAAGTGAGGTTCTTCAGTTAGTTAGTTATTTCCTGTCCCTCCATCTTTGTATTTAATGATTTAATGAAAACTCAGTCCAAAATAGAAAAAAAAAATCCGTACTAATGTAAAATGTCTTTTGGCTTTTGATATGACATGTGGATAATTACTTAGAAATAGCAAAATAATTTTCAGCTCTTTGAGGTAGGCTTCTCCATAACCAAAACACCTAATTCTTTGCTTACTTGAGTAGATCCCTCCTTAACCAGAAAAGTTTCTGTCAGACTCAAAACCAAAATGGAAAGTATGAGAGGACGATCAAATATTCATTTCTATCTGGCAGACACTTAAAATTGACCCTCTTCTAGGCCTTAATCATTTTTTCCATTCCACATGTTAGTCTTTGGCATCTCAACTCTCTGCTATCTTAAAAGCAAGGCACATTCCTCCCTTTCCCAGAGTACTAGAATGCTTTGCTCCAGAAATAAAAAGCAAGTAAGTACTTTCAAAGGCTTAGATCCTCTTCCCTACACTTGTCAAAACCTTGAGCTGGGATGCCAGTTTGACTCCAGGCCACAAGAGAAGTTGGGCCAGGTACTGCCGCAGGAAGTAGGTTAGCATGCGTTGTCAGGAAGGGCGTGTGTGGCCTCATGCTGACACAGGTGGGCCCCAGATGGCCTCTTTCTTCATCACTGGAGCTACATCTTAACTCTTCGCATCCAATGTAAAGTCCACTTGGGGCCTTGGGCTTATTCTGCATGCCTGTGAAAATGTATTATTTATCTTGAAACTGTAGGTTCTTTTTAGGTTGCAAATTATTTTTGGCTACTGGTTGCAGACTTTCTTTTTTCAGTGTTGAACCTAATTTTTGCATCCAATTCTAAAATAATCAGATTATGGCTTTATAAAATGGGGATTCTTTTTGAAAAAGTGTAAGCTCAACATGGAAATGCCACTGGTTTTGCTCCTTATAGTCTAGTTTAACTCCAGAACTTAGTTGAAGTTCTGGAAGTTAAAATAGATATGAATTAGCAGCAGAACATGTGGCATCAGACTTCACTTTGATACTCACTGAATTAGTGAATAATAATGTTTAGAAGTTATTTGAGCAGCCTTGTTGATCATGAAGTATCTATTTGGGTGTTTCTCACAAGGAAAGTAGGAGTTGGAGTGATTCTAATCATCACAAAATAAATGAAGTTAGTGTTAGTGGCTCAGTCATGTCCAACTCTTTGCAACCCCATTGACTGTAGCCCACCAGATTCCTCTGTCCATGGGATTTTCCAGGCAAGAATACTGGAGTGGGTTGCCATTTCCTTCTCCAGGGGATCTTCCTGACACAGGGATCAAACCCAGGTCTCCCACATTACAGGCAGATTCTTTACCATCTGAGCTACCAGGGAAGCCCATCACAAAACAACTAGGGTGATATTTGTAAGAGAGTTTAAGATCCAATAGTATAAAATGATAATTGTGTATTAATCAGAGTATATCATCTCCAAAAAAGGGGCCATAATTTAGCAGAATGGATAGTAACCCAAGGAAGTCAGAGTGAAATAAACTTATCTTGATGGCTAAACTAAAGGTGAAGTTCACTAACCAATGGTGGAAACAGGATAGTTTCTGAGCTGCTGATCTTTTGTCCTTATTGGACCTCTGATGCCAGTACTGACTCACGTTTGTCTGTGTGTGTGTGTACATGTGCGTCTTTTGGGTAGTCCCAAGAAGAAAGCCAAAGCAAGGGTAGATTTGGCATTAGGTATATCAGTCCTGAATATTCATTGGAAGGACTGATGCTGAAGCTGAAACTCCAATACTTCGGCCACCAATGTGAAGAAAGAACAGACTTGTTTGAAAAGACCCTGATTCTGGGAAAGATTGAAGGTGGGAGGAGAAGGGGACAACAGAGGATGAGATGGTTGGATGGCATCACCAACTCAATGGACATGAGTTTGAGTGAATTCTGGGAGTTGCTGATGGACAGGGAGGCCTAGATGCTGCAGTCCATGGGGTTGCAAAGAATCGGACACAACTGAGTGACTGAACTGACCTGAGTGGCTTGGTGGTAAAGAATCTGGCAAAAACCACTACAATATTGTAAAGTAATTAGCCTCCAACTAATAAAAATAAAAAAAAAAAAAAAGAAAGTTAACCATGAAAACAAACAAACAAACAAAAGACAAAAAAATCTGCATGCTAATGCAGGAGACGTGGGTTTGATTCCTGGGTCAGGAAGACCCCCCATTGGCTTTTTGTGTTGGTTTGCTGTGGACAGAGGAGCCTGGTGGGCCGCAGCCCACGGGGTTGCAAAGAGTGGGACATGGCTGAGAGACTAACACTCGCTTTTTGCTACGTGTATGTCAGTGAGGGAGTTGGTAACTGGAAATGGACATCCAAGTAGGGGAAGAAAGAAGTGGTCCATAAAGACTTACAGGAGGAAATGATTCTTGAGTTCAATCTTGAAATATTGTGAGGGTTAGATTTGGTCAATATGGGAAGGAAGAATATTTTAGGTTGAGGAAATGGTTTGTAAATGAGTAAACACATAAAATGTGTAGAAAGGTGAGTGAGAGTGACCATTTGGGCAACAGCAAATAGGTAGGGATAGGGTTTGAGGTAATGGGATATAAAGTAGATAGAAGTCAGATGATGAACACCCATGCGTGGTATGCTTCAGCAATTTGAATTTCATCCTGAAACAAATGGGGAACCATTTAAGCAGAAGTATATAGTCATACCTTGATGTCACTTTGGTAGTAGTGTGGAAGATTGATTAGAGAGTGTCAACTTGAAATTAGATAAGTCATAACAGTTTATGTAGGAAATTTATAGGGCAACAGTATTCTCCTAAACTGATGCAAAAAATTCTTATAAAAATTTCAGTAAATACTGGAATAGTTAATTTTTTGTGTTTTATATCAAAGCAATGTTTTGGTTTCCAATAATAGTAAATACTATCTGTATTCCTAATTCATTTTCATGTATGTTAGAATTGATTAGTAAATGTCCTAATAGTTATGAAATTAATATTTCTCTTCTAATAAAAAATGTGTTTGAAGCAATGTCTAAATGTAAATGTATTTCTAAATGCGATGGGGGCTTACACAAACATTTTGACAACCAGTAGAAAAAGAAAAGTGCAAAATCATGGAATGCCTGGATGGTACGTAACATTAGTCACTATCTGCTTGGCTCATGTATATGTTACTTCTCTTCTTGTGAAACCACCATTATGTAGAACACCAGCATATGTTTACCATATGCTTTTTTATTGTTGAGTTTGTTTCCTGAATAATGCATATAGTCCTTAACACAGAATGTATTTAAAATATGGTAAATGGGTCATCACTGTAGCAATTACAAACAAATTCTGCTAAAGGACCACAAAATATAACGTTAAGAGATATAGAAGAAAGATTCTTTCACCAAATGAGAACCCCATTTCCCTTAAATTTTTCCTGTCTATTTTGTGATATTTTCTACTGTTCTTGAAGATGGAGATTTCAGCTTAGCATTTTCCTGAAGATTTGTAGGAGACTATAAAAGACTCCAAATAGAAAATGTTTGCTTTGCTACTTACTTTTTCTGATCTATTAAAAGCACACAGGCATACCAGGGAAAAGCGGGCCTCTGTGGATCTTTTTCTTTTTTTTCATGAAATCAGTCTATAAGTGGGGCTGTATCAAAATCACATGGTTCCAGTCATCATGGAAATATTTTTGTAATTGCTTCCTGGAGGAGCTGTAGAGACACTGGTAGTCATACACACACACACACACACACACACACGTCAAGGTTTTCCAAATTTGGCCTCTTTTGGAACACCAAAGGCCAAATCCATTAACCATGGATAAAACAGAAATCTCTAAGCAGTAAAAAAGAACTCTGAAACTTAGCTAGTGGCTTCCTAATTTTAAACTATAACAAAGTTCAAACTTGTCTAAAATTTAACTCATTTTTAGGTAAAGAATTTTTAGAAAAATCTTATAAAAAGACTATCTTTGTGGAAGAAAGGAATGAAATAACAGAAGAGAAAGGGGGCAAAAATAGGAGGGGCTGGAGAAAAAGTAAAGAGAGGAGGTGAGGCTTCTCTCCAGCAAAGGTCTTATGTTTCAAACTAGAGTTGAACCTACTCTAGTTGAAGGATCCAGCAAAGGGCGATTTCAAACCAGAGGTAACTTGTTGGTAGAAGGAAGCCATGAAAATGTTCTATCTGGCAGAATTTGATATTCTCAATGAAAGAATTGCCCTTTAAACTCTTTCTTAGTTTCCTTTGTCATTTGGTAAACCTTTCTCCATCTGTGTCTATACACTAAAACATGAATAGCTGAGCCACACGATGGCATCTTGCCAATATATTTTATGAATTTCTTTGCACTTATTTTGATTTGTTTTGCACTATTTTATGTTTTAAGGTTTTAAAAATGTTAATATGTTTCAGGTTCCCAATCTCTTTTAAAACTGAGTTTTGTGTCATAATGTCACCAGTGCTTCCTTGTATGTGAATTTAAAATCTTATCAATGGCATATCCTTAACTTAGTATGTGATATAGGTTTTGGGGAATTATGGATTAGTCTCCTCAAGGCAGGTACTTTCCTTTATAGTTTTTCCTCCAGGTATTTTTCTTTATTTGGAAACTTTATTATACTTAAATATCCAGAGGAAACTATGTCCTAGTAGATGCCTCTATACTCTGCAAAGCTGCATTAAATTGTTTTGTAGTTATAGGAATACTTTTACTAACTTACAGAAGTGAGGTAACTATGATGGTTTCTTCCTTCTGCACATCACTAATCTGATGGCACTTATTATTCTAATACATTTTACCATGCTTCAGAGACTTATCTCATTAGTTTTACTGCGGCAAAGAAATCAGTGTCTCCTGCATTGCAGGCAGATTCTTTACCATCTGAGCCAGAAGGGAAGCCCCTAGTACTTAAGCAATTGCTTTGTTAATACAGACCCAAAGATCCTCTCAGAGAGAGAACCCACCCAGGCCATCTGGAGCCCATGGGAGTTTCCTCCCCACTCTGGGGGATTTTCCTATGCAGTAAATTAGATTTGAGATGAGTACATCTCTTTCCTTCAGTTCTCTATTTGGCCTTTCCTCACTCTTGCAAATAAATTCTTTGAGATACATGTGAAGACCTTCACAGTACTTTGGCAGCTGAGACAACTCAGCTCAGTCGTGTCCAACTCTTTGTGACCCCATGGACTATACAGTCTGTGGAATTCTCCAGGCCAAAATACTGGAGTGGGTAGCCTTTCCCTTCTCCAGGAGATCTTCCCAACCCAGGGATCAAACCCAGGTCTCCTGCATTGCAAGCAGATTCTTTACCAGCTGAGCCACAAAGGGAGCCCAAGACTAATGTAAATTCAGTGATTTCCTAGGTTTTATAGCTAGTAAGGGGCACGCTTGGGTTTAGACCTATGGTCAAAGAGAATTCTTTCTTGTTGAAATTGCTAGAAGACCATTTACCTTTCCTTTAGCCTTGAATGTCCATTTTGGTGACCACCAACATTCAAATCTGCAAGACTAATAAAAAGCTATTCTTTCTTTCTTCTCTGTCCATATTATTTTACATAATGTGACTCAAATATTTCTTTACAGGCTTCCCACTTCTTTTTGCAGCCTATTCATAAAAATGAGTATGTAGGAAAATGATAAGACTTTGGGCAGAATTGTGTCTATTTATAGTGTATCTATTGTGTGATAACTGAATTGCTTGTTTAAAATATGGTGCTTATAGGGACCCCTCCTTGGTGCCCCTTCCTCTAAGAGAAATATTCTTCTGATTTACATATCAGTGATGGCCATGTGACTAGTTTTAAAAAATGAAATCTGAGCAGAATGGACACAGCCCGTATCTGAGCAGAGGTTTCAGAGCCACTGCATGTTCTTTTCCCAAGAACAATATTTGGGAAGTATATTTCCCAAATCAGAGCCACTCTTTCTGCCTGGATATGGGAGTAAATACTTGGGGCCACAGATCCCTCATGGCCAACATGCTGCACGTGTGAGAAACCTCTGCTGTAAGTCACTGAGGTTTGGAGGTCGGTAATCAGAACATAATGTAGCAAATTCTGACTAACAACATGGCATGTCAGTAGGACTATTGGTTGCACACACAATGGATGTGACATATTTCCTGTGGGTAATTTTGATACACATACATTTCTAAATTAATTGGAATTTGTTAGACCAGATATTGTACCAACAGCTAACGCTGTTCTTTTAATTGCTATTTGCTAACTTGAACAAATAAAGGACCATGAGCTGCTATTTTAAAATACAATATTATATGTTGACTATCATTCAAGTTGATAAAGCACTTTCATATATAGTGCTATTTCATATTCACAACTGTTCTGTGTAATTGGTATCTTCATTTTATAGAGGGATCATTGCTCAGATTTAGAGAGATATAGCATATATTCTCAAAATCCTGCATTAGTAAATGTGGAAAAGGAATTTAAAAAATTTCTCCAATTCAATGCTTCCCCCTTGCTCACTGTTTCACAGTTATCATCGTGTGTGACTTTCTTGTACAATTCATTTTCTCTGTGATATTTTCTACAATTATTTAAGTGTGCAGGTAGAATTTTATAAACTCTATAGCTAAAACCACTTTATATTGACATAAATGGGAAATTTCTGAGATTAAATTCTTTTTTTTCCTGCATGAAAACAGACTGTAATGGGGTCATAGAACAGGGGTGAATTATATTCCTTAGAAGTTGCCTATAATACAATTATTACACTACCCTGGACACTTATAAATTGGAAATATTGATATTTTGTCTTAGTTATGGTGACCAAAGTCACAATAGTGAAATTGAGCAGGACTGAAACATGTATCCTATCTGATTCACTAAAGTTGATGTGTGTTGCTTGATAGGACATGGCAGTGCTGGTCATAAATCATGATATTAAGATTGTTGATGGTCAATCAGAATGAATGCTACTCTGCATTTCTATAGCCAGTTTATTTTTGCTGTATGCTGCTGCTGCTAAGTTGCTTCAGTCATGTCGACTCTGTGCGACCCAAGAGATGGCAGCCCACCCAGCTCCTCCATCCCTGGACTCTCCAGGCAAGAACACTGGAGTGGGTTGCCAATACCTTCTCCAATGCGTGCATGCATGCCAAGTCGCTTTAGTCGTGTCCGACTCTGTGTGACCCCATGGACAGTAGCCCATCAGGCTTCTCTGTCCCCAGGATTCTCCAGGCTGTATAGGCTCTGGTATAACACACTTGAGTGCAAATTTCAATTCTTTCTTTATTTCACTCTTTCTCTCTGTGTGCATGATTGTTGATGGGTGGAGATGGTTTAGGTGTTAACTCAGCCATAGAGTTGACATAATCTTTACAATCTTTCTTTTCTAAAAATAAGTTGTGTGACCTACAACTAGACATGCATAATAAATGTTCATGCTCTTTGAAAAATGCATCTTTCTCCCTCCTACATAAAGATCTCTGTATGCGTGCATGTTATGTTTCTAAAATTGGCCTTATATTACTTTAAATTTGTCTTTGCTGTGTTGTTGCTATATGTAGATTTTATATACAAATATTGTATGTAAGACATAAAAATTTGATGATCTCGAGGAAACATGATATTAGTAAAACTGTTCTAAATGTGGTAAAAAGATTTCTTAACCATGTTAAAAAATAACTGAAGGTATTTCTCCCATTTATTTGTTATCATAGAACTTTCTCAGACTCAATATTCATAACAGGACAGAACAATCACAATGGCAACATGAGGTACATAATGGAAAACTTTATTTGTTAAACCATTCAAACCTGTATTTGATTGTATGCTCAGTGGACAAAAATTGATTTGTTGGAAAATGAGAGGCTGCATAATGTTAGCATATATTAATTGTGTTATATCCAACCATCCTGTTATTAAGCATTTCTTTTGAGTGAGTAAATGCTTGCTCTAATAAATACTCAGAGTATAAAACTAACAGTTTATAAGGAAGGCACAAAATAAGAGTTTAGATATGTTGCCCCTGAGGGAATGGGAAATCAGTTGTTTAGGTAAACTCCACTGTATTTTATGCTGAGATAGCAAAAACCCATCAGCTATGAATCTTCTGAATGATTGCTTCCTTTGTGAATGAAAGCATCAGCGCACTGCAGCTTTTGGCTTTGGAGCCATTCATTTCAGTTCTAGGAACGTGTTTCATCTACCAGGAAGTGCTTTTATCTTCCACTAAAGGAAAACACTACATGAACAGTGATGGCACGGCGTGGGCAGTAGGGGGGACACATGACAGGCAGATGCTTGAGGCTTGTGCAGGGCAGGGGTGGGGGATCTACACGGACCTGGGAGGGTGGATACAAACACAATCAAACTTGAAAATTCGTTTTCCTTTTGTTCATTCTAAGATTTTGGTCTTGCAGAAATTAAGAAATCCAAATCACACCTTTCTTAGTTGTGCTTTCAGATTCCTCATAACAAATATTTGTGTTATTGTGTGAAACATTGTCTCTTTCAACTTCAAATCATATATGTAGATGTCCCTTGTTCACAGTGTTACAGAGTACAATCTCAAGTCAATTTGATTTATTTTGCTGCCTGATTGATTTTAAATATGCAGTTGATATGTCTGAATGTTTAGAGATTTTTATTAAGGCCTCATGATTGTTATTGTACATTAATGTATATTCATGCAGTTAGACAACAATAAAAATTTTTGGTCTACCTTCTATTTCATGTACCAGGCTATAAGAAGTATAGAGATATTGATCTATCTGTAGTGATATTGACAGTAGAAAAATAAGAGGGAGTAAGCATGAAAATCTTGGTGTTCCAACTGTGAGACTAGTATGGTACTCTTTCTGACATTGTCTTTCCCATGCTGATTCAGCAAGAGAGGAAAGAGTAACAGCAAACTTCACTTATCTGGCCTCTATAAACATGTATCATGGGAAACTGAAAGAAATCGATGAGCAAGGCTGTTCATTTTTTCCTGATAAATAATATTATAATTCTGAAATGTAAGAAAGATATTTTACAAGGAAAGAGATTCCTTATTTTCTGAGACCCTCTTCTTTCACTGTCGAAAAAATAAAAATAATAACACATTGAAGTTTGGTGACATCATCCACAATTTGTAGTAGAACTAGGGGGAGGTGGAGTTGTGTAATTGTCCTTAAACCTATGAGAGAGGATGGTCCAATAAAGTCTTGTCCTTTTCTCATTTTATTGATTTGAGCCCTTTCACTCTTTTTCTTGATGAGTCTGGCTGAAAGTTTATCCATTTTGTTTATCTTTCAGAAGAGCCAGCTTTTAGTTTCATTGATCCTTTTTTCTAATTTAATATAATTTTATTTTTTTCATTTATTTTTATTAGTTGGAGGCTAATTACTTCACAACATTGCAGTGGGTTTTGTCATACATTGACATGAATCAGCCATGGAGTTACATGTATTCCCCATCCCGATCCCCCCTCCCACCTCCCTCTCCACCAGATTTCCTCTGGGTCTTCCCAGTGCACCAGGCCCGAGCACTTGTCTCATGCATCCCACCTGGGCTGGTGTCATTGATCTTTTCTATTGTTTTCTTTGTTTCCATTTATCTCTGCTCTGCATGATTTCTTTTCTTCTACTAATTTTGGGGTTTGTTTGTTCTTCTTTCTTTAGATGCTTACTTATTAGGTTAGATTGTTTATTGGAGACTTTTCTTGCTTCCTTGTAATTGCTATAAGCTTCCCTTTTAGGACTACTTTTGCTGTATCATGCTTTCATTTTATTTGTCTCTAGGGATTTTTTTATTTCCTCTTTGATTTCTTCAGTGAGCCATTGGTTGTTTAGTAGCATATTGTTTAATCTCCATGTGTTTGTGATCTTTACAGTTTTTTTCTTGTTGTTGATTTCTAATCTCATAGTGTTGTGGTTAGAAAAGGTGCTTGATATGGTTTAGATTTTCTTAAATTTGCCAAGGCTTGCTCTGTGGCACAGCATGTGATCAGTTCTGGAAAATGTTCCATGTGCACTTCAGAAGATTGTGTATTCTGCTGCTTTTGGATGAAATGCTCTATAAATATCAATTAAAACCATCTGGTTTAATGTATCATTTAAGGGTTGTATTTCCTTATTGATTTTCTGTCTGTATGATCTCTGCATTGATGCATGTGGGGTGTTAAAGCCGCCGACTATTTTTGTGTTACTGTCAATTTATCCCTTAAGGCTATTAGTATTTGCTTATATATTGAGGTGCTTATCTATTGGGTGCATATATGTTTATAAGTGTTATATTTTCTTCTTGGATTGATCCCTTGAACGTTACAGAGTGTCCTTCTTAGTCTCTTATAACTGCTTAAAATCTGTTTTATGTGATATGATTATTGCTATTCAAGTTTTCTTTTTGCATGATTATTGCTATTCAGATTTCTATTTGCATGGAATACAATTGCATGGAAAATACATTTTTCCATCTTATTTTCAGTCTGTGCGTGTCCCTAGATCTGAGGTGGGTCTCTTGTAGACAGCACATATAGGGGTTTGTTTTTGTATCCATTCAGCCAGTCTGTGTCTTTTGGTTGGAGCATCTAATCTATTTTTTGTTTTTTTGTTGCTAAGTCATGTCTAACTCTTTGTGACCCAATGGACTGTAGCCCACCAGCCTCCTCTGTCCATGGGATTTCCCAGGCAAGAAGGGAATCTTCCTGACCTGGGGATCAAACTCCCGTCTCCTGCATTGGCAGGTGGTACCCTTAATCACCAGGGGTGATCACCAGGGGTGCCCTTAATCTACTTACATTCAAGTGATTATGGATATTTACATTCCTTTTGGGCTTCCCATGTGGCTCAGCAGTTAAAGAATCCTCCTGCAGTACAGGAGATGTGGGTTTGATCCCTGGGTTAGAAAGATCACCTTGAGGAGGAAATGGCTACCCACTCCAGTATCCTTGCCTGGAAAATCCCATGAAGAGAAGAGGCTGATGGGCTATAGTCCATGGGGTGGCAAAGAGTAAGACTTTTTGTGACTGAGCAACTGAGCACGCATGCACGTGTTCCTGTTACAGTTTTCCTAATTGTTTTGGGTTTCTTTATCATGGGTCTTTTTCTTCTCTTGTGTTTCCCACCTAGAGAAGTTCCTTGAGCATTTGTGGTAAAGCTGGTTTGGTGATACTGAACGGAGCTTTTGCTGTCATCTGTAAAGCTTTTGATCTGTTTGTTGAACCTGAATGAGAACCTTGGTGGGTAGAGCATTTTTGTGACACTCCCTTCTGGCCTACAGTTTTCAGCTGTGAAATCAGGTGTTAAACTTATGGGAATTCCCTTGTATCTCACTTTTCCTTTGTTGCTTTTAGTGTTTTTTTTTCCTTCACTTTTTTGTCTTTTATTATATTTTTCAATTTGATTACTGTGTGTCTCCGTGTTTTCCTCCTTGGGTTCATCCTGTCTGAAATTCTCTTCACTTCCTGGACTTGGGTGACTATTTCCCTTCCCATGTTAAGGAAGTTTTAAGTTATTATCTCTGCAAATATTTTCTTAGGCTCTTTCTTTCTCTCTTCTTCTGCGACTGCTATAAAGTGAATGTTGGCATGTTTAATGTTGTCCAAGAGGTGTCTTACGGTGTTTTCATTTCTTTTCATTCTTTCTTCTGTTTTCGGGCAGTGATTTCCACCATTCTGTCTTCCAGGACATTTACCTATTCTTCTGCTTCAGTCTTTCTGTTATTGATTTCTTCTAACTTATTTTTCATGTCAGTATTGTTCATCTCTGTTCTTAAGTTCTTCTAAAATGACAAATCATGATTTGTCTTAAAAAATTTGTGAAGTCATTAGCCTCCAATTAAAATAAATAAATTAATTTTAAAAATAATTAAAATTAAAAAAAGAAAAAAATAGATGAACTATCTTCAAGAGAGATAAAATGAGAAGCTCTACTATGTGTCTAAAGGGAGTCCCAGAAAGAGAGAATGGAACAAATAGAAGAGACAAAAAAGTTCTGATGTGATGGTTCCAAGTTTTTAAGAATTCCAAAAATATTATGAGTTCTTTGATTGTAAAAGCAGCCCTCGTGCACCGTTGGTGGGAATGTAAACTGGTGCAGCCACTATGGAAAACAGTATGGAATTTCCTCAAAAAAATAAAAATAACACTACCATGTGACCCAGCAGTTCCATTTCTGGCTATTTTTCCAAAGGAAGCTCTTTGCAGCATATTTACAATAGCCAGTGCATGGAAACAGACTAAGTGTTCACCAGTGAATGTATGTGGGTGTGTGTGGGTGTGTGTGTGTGTGCACGCGCACACTTAGTTTCTCAGTTGTGTCCAACTCTTTTCGACCCCATGGACTGTAGCCCGCCAGGCTCCTCCATCCATGGGAATTCTTCAGGCAAGAATACTGGAGTGGGTTGCCATGCCCTCCTTCAGGGGATCTTCCAACCCAGGGACTGAACCCAGGTCTCCCGCCTTGCAGGCGGATTCTTTATCATCTAAGCCACCAGGGAAGTGGATAAAAAAAAGTGTGTATATTTGCAGGAGACATAAGACCTGCAGGTTCCTTACTGGGTTGGGAAGATTCCCTGGAGGAGGGCAGGACAACCCACTCCAGTATTCTTGCCTGGAGAATTCCTAGGATGAGGAGCCTGGCAGGCATAGTCCACGGGGTCGCAAAGAGTCAGACACGGCTGAAGTGACTTAGCACAGCACAGTACACACACAAGAATGTTGTTCAGCCATATAACAGAAAATAATCCTGTAATTCCTGACATCAGGGAGGGGCCTTAAGAGCATTATACTAAGTGACCAAAGTGAGACAAATACTGTATATGATCTCATATGTGAAATCTAAAATTTTCAAACTCATAGATACCGAGAACAAATTGGTGATTGCCAGAGGTAGGAGACAAGAGATTGGCAAAATAAGTGAAAGTGGTCAAAAGGTACAAACTTCCAGTTATAAATAATTTCTGGGGATGTAATTTACAGCATGGTGACTAGTTAACAGTACTGTATAATTTATTTGAAAGTTGCTAAGAGAGTAAATCGTAAAAGTTTTCATCACAATAAAAAAATAAATTGTAACTGTGTGTCTGATACTTGTTAACTAAACTTATTTTGGCACTAATTTTGCAATATATGTATATATCAAATCAGTATGTTGTATATCTAAAACTAATACAAAATATATGTAAATATAAAAAGATTTAAATCAGTTTAAAAAGATTGCATATGTAGAAAAATCACAGACACAAAAAGAAAAACTTCATGTCTTTCACTATTTTTTTCCTTTCACTATTTTTTTTACCCTTTTAACATCTAATGGTTAGGAAGATGTGTGATAATTTAAAAGTGACTATACATACAGTAACATGACTGAATTTGTATCATATTAAACACAACTGTACCTACATACATTTGAAAGGTGATGAGGTATAATAATATGATCTATTTCCACTGCAACCATGAAATTAAAAGACGCTTACTCCTTGGAAGGAAAGTTATGACCAATCTGCTACTGCTAAGTCACTTCAGTTGTGTCCGACTCTGTGTGATCCCATAGCTATGACCAAACTAGATAGCATATTAAAAAGCAGAGACATTACTTTGCCAATAAAGGTCCGTCTGGTCAAGGCTATGGTTTTTCCAGTGGTCATGTATGGATGTGAGAGTTGGACTGTGAAGAAAGCTGAGCACCGAAAACTTGATGCCTTTGAACTGTGGTGTTGGAGAAGACTCTTGAGCGTCCCTTGGACTGCAAGGAGATCCAACCAGTCCATCCTAAAGATCATCAGTCCTGGGTGTTCATTGGAAGGACTGATAGTGAAGCTGAAACTCCAGTACTTTGGCCACCTCATGCGAAGAGTTGACTCATTGGAAAAGACCCTGATGCTGGGAGGGATTGGGGGCAGGAGGAGAAGGGGACGATAGAAGATGAGATGGCAGGATGGCATCACTGACTCGATGGGCATGAGTTTGAGTAAACTCCAGGAGTCGGTGATGGACAGGGAGGCCTGGCGTGCTGCGATTCGTGGGGTCACAAAGAGTCGGACACGACTGAGTGACTGAACTGAACTGAATGAATGTGTAACATGTAATATGTTAAACATACTAAAATACATTTCATAGTCTGTTCGTGGCCAAAGTTTAGTGCTTGAACATAATCATGGACAATTTGCCACAATTATTCATTCACCCACAATATTTTTAAAAACTGTAACTTGATAGCCTCTCATGGCTCTATTTTGAAGGTTGTTTTTTTACAGTCCTAGAACTGTACTATTTTATACTGAGTTTCAGCCATATTGGTCAACATAACTGCAAATTATATTATTTTCCAGCCTTTGCACATTCTAACAGATATATCTGGTCCCCAGTTGCTGCGATTTGCTCTGATGGAGATTCGGGCTGTTTTAAGACCCGGTGCAGCTCTGGAATGTAGGACTGACTTTGGATCTCAGGGCAGCCTACAAGCAATTGGCTAAGGATCAGAGTTTTGGCTGCATGGATAGATCTGTGTCCCCTGAGAGCAATTCTAAGTTCAGATATCTTAGATGTTGGAGGATATTGCCAAAATAGTTTTTATTCCTTAAAAACATTCAGACACCCCCCCCCCCCGCCACAACCACTTTTTCAATCTAATAAATCCCAAAGGAACCTTAAAAATAAAATATATTTTCAAAACAAAATGTTTGCTCTCAATCATAGGAGAAACAGCAGTTTATCACTGGGTCATTCAGTTAGGATATATCCATGAAATATGCATATGTTTCATGTTTTGAGAGGGTACAGGTAATGGATGTGTTATACTTTTAACCACACCTTTGTTTGCTCTGGGATTAAAAAAAATAGTGTGATTTCCTTAGTCATCTACAAGCTCAGAAAAAAACCCGTGTGATTACAAATCATTGCCCAACCATCAGCTTTTTCTCATCTGTTGGGAATGCAGTTTTCTGAGGAGCAAGTTTCAGAAAAAAACATGCTATATTTTTATGTCTTGGTTTCTTATCTTTGAATCTCCATGTAGTTTTTAGAAATAGTTCTTAGAAGTCCAAGGTATGTTGGCTCTTTTCAGCTCATTAATTCAACAAGTTCATTTGATCTCTCTATCTGGCACTGTGATGGTTGGTGGGGATTCCCTGATGACCATGAAAGAAAAGCATTAAGTCTTCAGTGCCCTTGATACCAGATTCTTGGCTTCAATGGGAAAATTTACTTCTTTGTAAAAAATATCGGAGGTCTCTCCTCTTTTATTTTTTGAGCCAGAACAGTAGTCACCCCCAGCTCCCATCCTAGCTCTGCCTGATCTTTCTGAAGGACTTTCTGTTGCTGTACTGTATATATGCAGCTGGTGGCAGAATAGTTCCCACTATCTGCAGCGGCTCAGCGGTAAAGAATTCACCTGCGATGCCAGAGCCGCAGGTTCGATCTGTGGGTCTGGAAGATCCCCTGGAGAAGGAAATGGCAACCCACTGAAGTATTCTTGCCTGGAGAATCCCATGGACAGAAGAACCTGGGGGGCTACAGTACATAGGACTGCAAAGAGTCAGACACAACTGAAGCAATTTAGCACACATGCGTAAAACTTCTAAAACATGAATCCTGGAGCACCATTTTTCTACAGACGAGTCAATGATTGCTCTTAGCACACACAGCATTATGTACACACTGAAGTATCAGTTGCTTTGTTTTGGTTAAAGTGGTAGATAGGCACTTTTCAGTACCATTTAGTGGCAAGAAGTTGGACACTAGACTGTTTTCTAGATCTTTCCTAGAGCTATGTAAACTTGGACAGGGTCCTCTTTTGTTTTTTGTTTCTTCATTTGTCAAATGAGAATAATATTACCTGACTTATATTGTTGAGTTCAGAAATGACACAGTGCAGCAATAGTGGATGGTAACTCATATATAAATATGTACATTTTATCTTACAAGATGACCTGTGGAGTCAATACTGATTAACACAGTATTAGGGCACAACTCTGTTTGCCATTGGCCTTCCCACGTGGCCCTAGTGCTAAAGAACCTGCCTGCCAGTGCAGAAGGAGAAGAGATGTGGGTTCGATCCCTGGGTCGGGAAGATCCCTTGAAGGAGGGCACGGCAACCTATTCCAGTATTCTTGCCTGAAGAATCCCATAGACAGAGAAGCCTGGCAGGGTACAGTCCATGGAGTCGCAGAGAGTCAGACACGACTGAAGTGACTTACTTGCCATGGATCTGCTCTTGTTTCTCTACCAAACAACAACTTGTCCAGCAATCTTTCTAAACCATGGTGTGTTTGTGTGTGTGTAAAATACATTTGTATATAGCTTTTTAAACAAAAACTGGTAGGAAAAATAAAGTAACCCAGGGTGTTCAGAAGCACAACTTCAGAAGACAGCACTTCAGAGGCTTAAAGGAACTTCCCTGAATATGTCATTTACTACCTGGAAGTGAAAAGGGGGTGGTAATTTAACAAAAGAGGGAGCTTTATCATTATGCCTGACTTTCATTCAGCCTTTTTTCCTTTTACATGAGGTTGGGATTATTTTACTCCTGTTAGTCTCTGATCTGCTCCACTAACAAAATATGGTGCTAGTCCCATGCTCTGCCATGCAAATAAATACAGAATACCCACAGTATTTAGCATAAGCTGTTCTCCTAGTACTTGATATGCAGATCATTATACTTACAGCTACCAAGTTTTAGCTTTCCTTTTTCTTAAACATGGAGAATTTATAAAAACCCATTTCAGACCTGAAAGACACCTCAGTTTTTGTATCTCTTACTGGCTTTTGTCCAAATGTCATGTAAGGAATTTATTAATATTACTGTAATACTTCAGAGGACTGTGGAATGTACATTCTAGGCAAATTTTTTTAGGCTCTGTAGGGGGGAAGGGAAAGAGCAGAGATGATGGTGGGATAGAATTCTCTCCTCTGCAGGAGGGAGGAAGAGAACTTTCTTTGTGCCGCTCTTTCACGCTGAGTCTCCAGCACTGTGCCCGCGGCATCCTAAAATAATATTAGATCATTGGTTCCTACATGGGCTACTCATATCTTTCCGGTGACTCAGACGGAATTTAATAAGAATTCTAAAAATGTATCAGTGACAGTGAAACAAGTAGAGACTAGTGTATTTTATAAGTATATTTCTTAGACAAGCCAGTACTATTTTGGTAAAATAAAAATGTTTCACAGTTCATTGTTAATACTTTCGCTTAAAATATACCATCATTTTTGTTCTTGTTGCAGATATTTTGGAATATTATTTATCATGCACTACAGATATAATAAAAGTTTTACTTAATATTTTTAAAGTTCTTAAAGTAATGGAAAAACTGACAGGTTAATCAAAAACACTGGTCACTGTTTTTTATGAGAATTTTCTCCAACACTAAGCTCTTTAAAAACACTTCATTTAGCTTAATCACTACATGCAAAGTTCTTTGCCTAGTCCATTTTCTTTGACATATTTTCAACTTTCGTTAGAATTTTCCTCCTCTTTCTTATTAAACCCTCATCATTCCTTAGGCATCTGTAACATGTTCCTCTCTAGATGTGTTGATTATCTATAGTCTTTCAATTCAAGACACCCTTTTCTACTCTGTTCTGTAGACCTATGAGATGGTTGGATGGCATCACCAACTCAATGGACATGAGTTTGAGTAAACTCTGGGAGTTGGTGATGGACATGGAGGCCTGGCGTGCTGCAGTCCATGGGGTCGCAAAGAGTCAGACACGACTGAGCGGCTGAACTGAACTGCTAGGGCTGGGTGTGGAACTCTATGAATACCTTTTCCCAGTTTGCCTTATCAGCTGGCTTCTGTTAGGCCCTGCCAGTAGGGGGCCCTAGAGAGGCGGAAGGGAGAGGGAGGGCTTCCTTTCTGGTTCTCCAGTGAGTAGCAGCCTTGTCCCCGTAACAGTAGACAGCTGGCTGCAGCCTCCGGTTTCTTGCATCACTACCAGTACTTGTTGGCACCAAGGACATGTCTCCTGTAAAGACTGGAGTGTGAGCTGCTCCTGTGTTCCCTCACACACTGGGGCACACTCTTCTGGGTGCCTGTTGAACTGTGTCCGCTATGCAGAGTTCTTGGCACCTGCCAGGCCGGATGTCTGAGAACCAGCTTCCAGGAGCTTTCTCCAAAGGACCAAACACCAGCTTTACTGAGTCCTTCATCCAAAGTCAAGGTTCTGAAATTACCATCTCTTCTCCTCTGTTTTCCAGTCTGAGGGACAGTAGCTGCTTCCTACAGTTATTAATCTCTGTGCAAACTCAGCAGTCCCTTTTCTGTTCTTCCAACCAGCTAATATCTATTAACTGATTTACTATATTAACTTCCATTTTAGAAAAACCTAGTGTGCTTCCTATTTTCCTGACAGGATTCACACACAAAACAACTGGCCACTCAGTCATGTCCGACTCTTTGCGACCCCATGGATTGTAGCCTGCTAGGCACCTCTATCCATGGGATTCCAGGCAAGAATACTGGAATGGACCCATTCCCTTCTTCAGGGGATCTTCCTGACCCAGGGATCAAACCTGGGTCTTCTGCCTTGTAGGCAGTTTCTTTACCGTCTGAGCCACCGGGAAGCCCACAGGATTCACAGTTCTCTCTTTTTACTCGGCTTCCTTTACTAGATCCTTTTTGCCTAGGCCCACTTAGGCCTTCATAAACACTCTCCATATAAAAATCTGTGTATCAAAGAGTTGATCCCTTTCCTTAGCTTCAAACATCACATCTCTACCAGGTCACATCATCAACTGTTCACACTTCACTTAGTACTTCTATTGGAATTTCCTGTTATCACAGTTTGCTGTGACTCAGATCAAACTCTTCTTTTACATACCATTTCCATATTTCACTGTGTGCTTCCTCTTCAAACTTGCTTGTTTCAAAAAAAGGGTACTTCAACCTCTCAGTCAGGAAAACTCATACTTTAAAATTTAAAAATTCTTTCCTCTTGTTAGACTTTCATGTTGTCATTGTCACTAACAGTACCACCTGGATTATTCTGTTACACTATGTTTTGCATTTATCCTTTTCTTACCCACTACCCTCATCAATATCCTAATTTAGATCCTCGTTAGCCTCATTCCCTGATGACCAGTAAAATCCATACTGGCCTATCTGTTTCCAAAGTTATTCTCTTTTGTACACTGTTACCAGTCCAATTCTCATAGGCCCTGACTTAAATCCCCCTTCCACAAACCTTCAGTGTTTCCTTCAGCCTGGAAGATAAAATGCAAAGGGCTCAAGGGAAAATCTCACCTCAATATGTTTGGCCTTGTCTCTTACTATTCAGGTCAGTTCAGTTCAGTTGCTCAGTCGTGTCCGACTCTTTGCTCTTACCATTACCCCCAGTTAAATCTCTTCTATAGGAACATTGATGTTCTCAATGACTTCCCACTTTAACCTTATCACTCTGTAGAATGTACCCTGTTCACCAAAGCTCTTCTTTGAATCTCCTTTCAAGAACATCTCAGACAGAACTAACCTCTCCCTGTGAGGGACTTTGCCTGGAAACCACTTCTATGTATTAACTATCAGGCACTAGTCATGAGTTGCATGCAATGTTATAACAAGAGATGAAGGAAATGTGTATTTAACAGATAACAAGAATAGTGCATGGTTGGTCATGTGTAAGAAAACTCAGGATATTTCTATCCAGAGTTTTTATCCAATAATTTTTAAATGTCTTAATTTTTTTTAATTAGAAGTCACTAAATTAATCAGCTGTATTGTTTTAATTTTTTGTAGAGGTAGAATTTATTAATAAGTCTTGATATTTCTCACTTTGTGAGAGTAGGTGCTTTGTCATTCACAGTTCTGAAATTTTTGTCTTGTATCAAGAGATCCGGAAGAAATAAGAAAATGTAACATATGTTAATATATATATATATATATATATATATATAATACAGTATATTATTAGGTTTCAGTACTCCTTAAAGACACAAAATATCTTGGGGATGTTTTGAGAAAAAATTTCCTGCCATATTTCCTTCCTTCCTACATTCTTTCCTCCCTCCTTCCCTTCCTTCCTTCCTTTCATCCCCCGAAATATGTTGTAGTAACTCTTACTCCTGAAAGCCAGGATTCTAACAGTGTCAGATTTCATGATTAAATCTGATATTGTCAAATCTCATTATTAAATTTGACCCCTCAGATAAATGCCAACTTTTGCAATGTATAGAGATTCTGAGTGCTTCAAAGGAAAAATACCTACAGAGGACAAAATATTTATACAAAGGATACTAACAAAACAATGTGAAACTGCTTTGTCTATACTTTCTTAAATGGCTTTCTATATAGTCCAACCCTTGGCAGTGTGCTGACAAATTGAGAGAGTAGTTATATATGGAAGACCTCCAAATAACTAAAAAGAATATCTTGAACTATATATATGAGGAAGGAATCTGGAAAGAGCATCTTAGTCTTTTTGCTTTCAGAGTACTTTATAACTGCATGATTTTGGTACAGTACCCACAAACAATTCAAGCTTCTAGTGTGTTTCAGTATAGTTAGTTATGAGTAGAGGCAGTAAGTCCTCAAGAATGGCAACTCTACACCCCCACAATATCTATTTTTGCAATGAATATTTTGAAATTCAAGATGATCTAATTCTGTAACTAATAACTGGACCATGAAAATTTAAATTTATATGATGACATGTTTAATTAGATAATGAGTCCAGTGGTAGTAAAGTCCTCAGTAAACATATAAATACACACACAAAATCTGTCCCTGCTTTTATTCTTAATTGGTCTTCCATGGATACGGAGAGTAAATGATAAATATTTTTCTCATTAAAATCCCTCATATAGTTGAAGTCAGCCAAAAAGTTTTCAGTGAATAGAATGAGCTTATTCCTGGTTTGCCCAAAATGGTCCCAGCATGGGTCAGTTGTCTTGGCAAAGTTTATAATAGCCACTCCCTCCTTTTGCTCTGAAAAGTTTCCCAGATTTAAAATATGGGATTTGTGTGGTCAATCTGCTCATTAGTCTTCCCTCATTTAGACCAAGTAATCCAATATTTAAGCCCCTCTTTTTAGGATTATCTTCATTGTTTTTCTGTAAATCATCTCTACTTATAAGGAAGCAGGTGGCAATTTCCTCCTCTTAACAGTATGGAGACATTGCAATACTTAAGGTACCTGCTTTCAGAAAAGATCGCACCAGATCCAGTTATTGAAAGACCAAAATGAAGGAGTAATTGTGGGGGTGAAAGTGTATTTAAGAGTGATAGAAAGGAGGAGGGTAAGAGAAAGTGTGCCACTGAAAAGTTTATGATAAGCAGATGAATTCCAGTACTAGAAATCAAATACCACGTATTTCAATTCCCACCAGAGATTCAGTTAGAAATAGAATCCTTCTTTGCTTCCTGCCCTACGCCAGCATGTTTTTACAGGGCATGTACTGTTTTAACAGCTGCGGAGCTTACCTCAGGGGTGACGGAATTGCACTGGTGATGTTGATCCCTGTATGGAGCTAAAGCTAAGAGGAAACTTGATCATTTGCAGAATGATTTAGAAATTGAAGGTGAGTTATGCTCTCTGTATGAGGATAATGAGTTAAGAAAGCTGAAAGAATGTGAAGTCTTAGTACCAGTGTTGCTTAGTAAACCTAGTATAGGACTTTCTCTTTTCAGACCAAGAATGAACAGCAGAGACAAAAATGTGCAAATAGTAAATTTTAAACAATTAAAATATGAACATTCAAATATACATCTGAGCATCTGGAACAATCAAATGGCAAGATGTCATTTGCTTATTTTCTTTTTCTGTAGTTTTCTATCCTCCTTTTCTAACTCTGCCTCTATTATTGTTTTCACCTCACATTTAATAACTGTGAGTGAGAAGATATCTGCTCCTTATATCCATGTATTCCCGTAGTCCACTAAAAGTTTTGTCTTGTATCAAGAGATCTGATCAAACTTGATCATGCATTATGAACACCAGGAAGGTCTAGCGTAACACAGATGGGCAGAGCCCCGCTCCCAGAATTTCTGATTCAGTAGGTCTAGGGTAGAGCTCCAGAATTTACATTTGTAAGGTATTCCCAGATGACACTCTTGCTGCCGGTCAAGGGACCACGCTTGACAAGCACTGTTGTCATTTAAGGCCTTGCTGAAAGGCTTGGCAAAAGCAAGCCACCTAGAGGGAAAAGGGTGATAATGCAAATGCGTTGTTTGGGGTAAACATGTGGAAGGGAAACACTGGCTCCCTCAGTCTGAGTTGTGAAAGGTTCATCACCATTCTTGTCTCTGTAGTCTCCTCCGCCAACCCTGTTTCATTCTTCTCAATTTGGTGCTAGAGGTTACTCTTCAAAGCATTCCAAGAGGGAAGCTGTGTTTATTGAATTTGAATTCATTGATTAAGTGGCTTTGAGGATATTAATAAAGAGTAACTTTTTAACACTGGATTTTAAATGTTTGGTGATGTTTTGAGAAATGTAAATACAGCATTCATTAAATATACATGATGAATCTGGGCACATGATGGCATGAAGGATGGTGACCTGGTCTCACTTTCATTTATTCAGAATATTACGTGGTTAAAGCACAAGGGCAGAGGGCATTGTTTAGTTGGCATGTTACTTGAATTCTGCTGTGTGTCAACGTATTCAATTTTTTTCTTCTCCTGCCTCCAGACTTTGCCTTTTAATTAATATTTCTTTTCATATACTTACTACATTTAATCTGTATTTATTTTCTTCTTTTTGCCAGAGTCTCCTTCAATCTCCTCATATTCTTTACTTCTAATTTCACGTATTACTACCTTTACTTTACTCATTTTTAGTGCTCTAGTGATTTTTTCTGTTACCACTTCAACTTTTTTTTGCTTCCACTCACACCTTTTTCAGTGTCTTTTAAAATATAGTGGGATGTGTGATTATTTCTCTTTGGCTAGAAACATTTTGTTTTACAAAACATTTTGGAATGTCTTTCAGTGACATACACAAAACCCAGAAATACATGCATACAATAAAAAGCCAAGGCCATGAACAATACAGAAGAAAAAAGCAAACTCAGAAAATTTATAATTAAGAAATGTATACTATAAAGACCTTAATAATAACATATTTCTAATTAATATATTTAACTCTGAGCTTCTTGGCAGTTGAAGCAAAAAGAGATGTGATTAGTTTAGAGGAATCATACTATCACTTAAGGAGAAGACATCTTAGTTGTTTGCGAGGTCAGGCTCAAAGGCCCACGTCTTGAGTGGGTCTTTGTATAGAGGATTCTGGTTTATATAGTGGATGACATTTTAATAGCGTTATTGAGTAACTGTAGTAGCCCATTTCATAAAGCATTTTCAAGGCACCCATTAATGTAAGCCAGGGGGATAATGTCAAAGTACAACAAAGAAAGTATCTTGTCAGAGGTTAAGTAAATATCCCAGCATGATTCAGGGGTTAAAAATTAGGATGTCTAGAGAGAGGCATACACTTCATTTTTTTCAAGACAATCTCTAGAAATGAAATTCCTTTCAAATGACTTCTGGTAGAAATCAGCTAGCAAACAATTTGGAAGTATGTTCTCTGGTAATAAATAATTCTTTGTTACTTATTAGGGACAGACGCAGTATTTTAAAAATTAACTAACTGAACAGGAGGGTTGACAACTTTTTGTGAAAACCAGATCAAAACTTAACACTACTTCTTGAATAAATGATCACCCAATTTCCACATTGAAGTGGGCCAAAGGAATAAACAGGTCTAAGAGTTTACGTAAGAAACAGTTTCTTTTTCAGCATATGAACAAATGAATTATTAAGTCTCCAAGTTCTTCACCATACAATATGACCAAGATGATTTGGACTGAAACATTTTCAAAGCATAAGTTACCAGCCACCCACTAAGGCTATAGAAAAAAAAAAAAATCTCAGCAAATGCACTGATGGAATATCTAAGTTTTAAGAAACTAATTTCCTTGGTGAATCTGACAGGATGAATTAGTTATGAATGTATATATAACTAAATTAATTATCTTGTTATATGGTGTTGATAGGATCAGTTACATTTTGAAAGATAACTGACTCAAATAATTTTGGTTTTAAAGTAAATGATTTTAAGTAATCTTTTTTTGATAATAGTTGATAAGCTGAACCAATTTCTGCTTAAGAATTCTGATAGTTATAGTCATAGCATAAGCATATAGAAGGAACATTCTGCTCTCAATATCAGACATATTTGTACTGATCAAACAAATGAAATATGTAAAAAGAAAATAGGTGGAATCAGAACATAGAAAGATTTTGTGTTCTTTAAAATTACTTGATTAGTCACTAGGCCATTCCTCCCAATCTTTATTCTCCCGAAAGAGCTATGGAAGATCTTCCCAGCAGATCTGGATAGAGCACCAGTACCAGGAGATCATTTAACCCATACTGACCATGAGTTTTTGCCCAGAATAAAAGGTTGAGTAAAACTCATTGAAAGTATGCCATTCTGGATGCTGCTTTCGCTGTTTAGTTGCTAAATCCAACTCTTTGTGACCCCATCGACGATAGTCTGCCAGGCTCCTCTGTCCATGGGATTTCCCAGGCAAGAGTACTTGAGTGGGTTACCATTTCCTTCTCCAGGGATCCTCCCAGCCCGGGGATTGAACCCACATCTCCTAACCACTGAGCCACCTGGAAAGCCTGTCATTCAGGATAGACTTAGTCAAAAGGACAAGATTCAACCATTTGTAACTTTGGTCCTTTGTAAAAATAATCTTAACACAAATCTATTATTTCTTATATAAAATATTGAGTCAAGAAATACCTATGTGTAATTTGTAAAGGAAAAAAGTTGGCATGGAGTTTGAGATAGAAATGCATAATTAATGGTATCTTATTTCAGAAATGCTGTGGCTTTGCAACTCTTTTGCTAAAGATATATATATATATATATATATATATATATTTCAAGCCTAGGAACGCTGTTGCTCTATTAATGGAGAAAATAATTCTTGGTTTTAAAGAAGTTAAAGACTTCTGAGTGACTGCATTAGAACTGGAATGTTTCTCCTTTCTTATGTTCCATTCACTATAGTCAAGAGGAGCCTGGCAGTCTGTCGTCCATAGGGTTACACAGAGTCAGAGACGACTCAAGCGCTTAGCATGCAGCACACACAAATGCCTCTGAAGCTTGGGGTACATGTGAAATGTTCCAAAATAATTTTTCATAGAAGGAAATCGAGTTTAGCACCTTTTTGGGATATGACACAAGGAAAACCCTGCAAATAACTGTGACTAGGACTGAAGCAAGCTAACTTATTTTCAAATCCATAAGTTAGGAAGAGCTGACAGTTTCATGCTTGTATGCTCTATAGAAAAATAATGAAAGATACAAAATGTATTATGTTATTTGACTCCGGAAGTATCCTCTTATATTCCTTATATGCTGTATACATATATTTATACCTTAGTGTAATAATTTATGCAAAACATGCTTTTTCTTATGAACAATTATAAATATCCCTGTTTCCCCATGAGATTGTTTGAGTAGTTAGCTTCTATTAAGACTAAGTGATACTTACTTAGTAAAAATAAGCTTTTTTTTTTTTTTTTGCTACTAGAAATCTGCCTCATTAGAGCCAAAAGACAATATTAAAGGTATGTGCATAAATTGGACTCTAAAAATGAAAAAAGAAATGCATCTGTGTTTTCTAGATTCTGTTTTTACTAGATCTAGAGTGAGCTATACATGTTCTGGAGACCTCAGTAGATTTGGAAAGTTAGTAGATTTACACACCAAGAATTTCTCTTCCAAGCTACTTCATTGTCTCTTCCTGAGCTTCTCAGTAAATCTTGTATTTGTAGAAAAAATTTGTGTCATGGTCTTCTGGAAATTTGGAAAGACTCAGAAATCACCCCTTTCTCAGAAGTTGTTTCTTGAGATGTATTTCTTTTCCTATTGTCTCTGAAATGTAAAGTTCCTGCACAATCTTATATACCATTTCATTCTTCCTTCCTTGAATTGAAACTTTAGCATGTTCTAGCAAAACAAAAATTTCATTTGTCATGTAATCCATATATTAGTGTTCCAAATGATATTTCTTCTACAACTTGTTAGCTTCTATAATTAACCATTCTTTACATATCAGAGCACATAATTCACATTGTATCATATTTATCTAAGAAAATTCAAAGGTAAATGGGCCAATCATCCATATATACCACAGCAGCATATTCTCTGCTTTTTACAAAAATAACTTGGAATGCTTTGGATTCAATATGGTTATTTCATTGATTTGATGACAAATAAAGCTCAGCATAAAAGCCAGAAATTCTTAGTAACATAAGTCACTGTAGAATTTTGCTGTTATTGTTATTTAGTTGCTAGGTTGTGTCTGACTCTTTGGCATTCCCCATGGACTGTAGTCTACCAGGATCCTCTGTCCATGGGATTTCTCAGGCAAGAATACTGGAGTGGGTTGCCATTTCCTTCTCTGGGAGATCTTCCCGACCCAGGGATCAAACCTGCATGTCCTGCATTGAAAGGTAGATTCTTTACAGCTGAACCACCAGGGAAGAAAGATCAATTAATTCTATCAACTGTCTCATATGTATCTTAAAGGTCACATTAGCCCATTTACGTGTTGTTGTTTTTTTTGAACTATATACCACATACAATACTTGCATGCAGATTAGAGTTATTTTAGAATAGATTTACATCAGACAGTCATTTAGGTATCAACTGGTTTTGCAAAATTATTTGTCCTATTTATCATTGAAACTCGTTTTAAAGAGGGACTCAGGATAAAGTCACAACCACTCTCAAGACATGAAATCACCTATTCCTCTTTGATGGAATGAATAAAATTTAGTGGTCTGACTATGGAGAGTAATTTAGAGAATTAAAATTGTTTGATTTGTAGTTTTGTGCTCTTAGAAACATCTCAGTGCCTCAGAGCAATTATAATAAAAATGGCTAGTGCTGCCTTTCTGAATTCATCGGTAAGAGACACATTTAAATCACAGCATCTCTACTAATAACCAACATTATTTGAAACAGAAAACCTCAGTATAAGTGCTAAAACTGAGGAAATATTTCACTTGCTATGAATGGAGAATTAATTTAGAAAGAATGATGTTAGCCTCAGAAAAATATAAAATTTCTTAATAGGTAATATGGAATATTACCCATTAATAAGATTCACCTGTGTGGATCACAATAAACTGTGGAAAATTCTGAAAGAGACAGGAATACCAAACCACCTGACCTGCCTCTTGAGAAACCTCTATGGGGGTCAGGAAGCAATAGTTAGAACTGGGCATGGAACAACAGTCTGGTTCCAAATAGGAAAAGGAGTATGTCAAGGCTGTATATTGTCACCCTGCTTATTTAACTTATATGCAAAGTACATCATGAGAAATGCTGGGCTGGAAGAAGCACAAGCTGGAATCAAGATTGCTGGAAGAAATATCAATAACCTAGATATGCAGATGACACCACCCTTATGGCAGAGAGTGAAGAGGAACTAAAAAGCCTCTTGATGAAAGTGAAAGGGGAGAGTGAAAAAGTTGGCTTAAAGCTCAACGTTCAGAAAACTAAGAACATGGCATCTGGTCCCATCACCTCATGGGAAATAGATGGGGAGACAGTGGAAACAGTGTCAGACTTTATTTTTTTGGGCTCCAAAATCACCACAGATGGTGACTGCAGCCATGAAATTAAAAGACGCTTACTCCTTGGAAGGAAAGTTATGATCAACCTAGACAGCATATTAAAAAGCAGAGACATTACTTTGCCAATAAAGGTCCGTCTGGTCAAGGCTATGGTTTTTCCAGTGGTCATGTATGGATGTGAGAGTTGGACTGTGAAGAAAGCTGAGCGCCCAAAAATTGATGCTTTTGAACTGTGGTGTTGGAGAAGACTCTTGAGAGTCCCTTGGACTGCAAGGAGATTCAACCAGTCCATCCTAAAGATCATCAGTCCTGGGTGTTCATTGGAAGGACTGATGCTGAAGCTGAAACTCCAGTACTTTGGCCACCTGATCCGAAGAGTTGACTCATTGGAAAAGACCCTGATGCTGGGAGGGATTGGGGGCAGGAGGAGAAGGGGACGACAGAGGAGGAGATGGCTGGATGGCATCACCGACTTGATGGGCTGAGTTTGAGCAAACTCCGGGAGTTGGTGATGGACAGGGAGGCCTGGCGTGCTGTGATTCATGGGGTCGCAAAGAGTCAGACACGACTGAGTGACTGAACTGAACTGAACTGAACTGAACAAGATATTAATTGTATTATATACTATTAATTATAGCATGTATATATTTTATACATGATATATTAATATATACTAATAATTATAGTACAATTAATACTAAGAACAAGGCCTCTATTTGAATCAGGTTTCAACATAGCTACTGCATTGGATGAAGAAATGCATTATTATTTACTTGTCTTCCCTTCCCTTCTATTTATAAACAAATCCAAGTCAAGACCTATTTTCTTTATATACCATCAATGCTCACACTTTCTAGTACAGAGATGTAGACATACTACTGATTTCAAAAACCTCAATGTCAAAGAAATACTGGGTTCTATAAGTATCTATATGTAATTTATTTCGTTTTAACAAATACCCTATTGAGTTTCCAGGCAGAATTGTGGGCACATTAAGTTACAAATACGAATAAGCCATGGTACCTGACTTTCAGTGAAAGAAATAAATTGTTATGGGAACACAGAGGAAGAAATATATTTTCTGAGATAAAATATTCAAAAGTTGATTCTCAAAGTGGAAAATGTATGAATTTTATCTTGATATGAATTAGAATTTTCTTTTGTCAGATGAACAAAAGTAAAAATATTTCCAGTAGGAGAAATAAACTAAGAAAAGAAAGAAGTATATTGTTCAAGTAATATTAAGTATCTTAGTATGATTAGAGTGTTGGGAACGTGGTAGGGAGAGTTATTTATTGAATAAACAAATGAATGGAGAATAGCATAAATTGAAGAATGCTACTGAGAGGATCCATTAGTTAATTCCGTGTAGACCATGTGAATCCACTAAAGATTTTAATTAAGATAATGAAAGAAGCAGATTGTGTTTTGGAAACCCTGATGGTCTGGAGGCTGGCTTAGAGAAGGAAGCTACAGGGGAAATGGAAATTCAAGGAAACAATTTGTTTTTGCCAACGTTAGCAAAGTAAATAAGAAAATAAGTAGTTTTACATAAATTAGGAACACGGCGGCTGCATTCATTCTGTTAGATTTATATGGTGCCTTAAAAAAAAAAAACTGAAGAGAAGCCTGGTTTGGGGTCACTTTTCTTTTCAGATTTTATGCCCGTGAGGTAAGGAGAATGGTATTTTCCCCTTATCTCTCTCCTGTGTATGGAATGGCTTATGCTATGTTATTTATCAGAGGCTTTGAAGTCTTTGAAAGAGAATGCCATAAAAACCATAGAGTGTTATTGTCTTTTGAACAGAGACTCACCATGTTTGCCTTTATTATGCTCTCTTTGAATGAGGACCAATAAGATACCAGCTGTTGGCCCATATTTTATACTTAAGTTTTTCTTCCTGAATGAATTAGATTACCATTTCCTGTGACACAGTCCAGCAGAAAATATTGCCCATCATCAGCAAAATTTTTTGGATGGCAATAAGAATACCATTTCCTACAATGACACATCTATTGGAAAATTCCTGGTTCCTGATGGTTTTGCTATGAACATACAAGTTATTCTCTTAAAGTGGAAAATACCTTCCTGGAAAAAGTATTTTGGCCTTAGCAAATATGTATATTCCTTTCTATAATGCTTGTTAACAAACTTTCCTAAATACCTCCATGATTCATAGCTTTCAAATAATATACTATCCTAGGCATCTCCTTATTTCCTGAAGTAACTGCTAATGATGAAGATGTATTTGTGGTCCTTCTTAAATACTCAGATTCTTAAATGAAACAGATTTCAAGGTGATTAGATCTCTTAAAGTAACACATCTTTGATTTGCTTGAAGAAAAGACTAGAGAAAATCCAAGACTTGGGTCTGTTTTAAATGTGATAACACTTTGGCTAGAGTTCCTCCTTTCTATTTTTCTGACTCTGATAAAACATATCTTACTCTTCAAAATCCAAAATTTGAAGAAATTTTACTAGCCATTTTTGCTGTGCAGCAGACCCCAAATTGTTTGCTTTTTACTATGTTCCAGATTACTTAAAAGTTATAGAAATGAGGATATAAAATTTTAGTTTGTCTTGGTATGTATCATTCACATGTGCAGTGTTTCTCCAAACATAACAAATTCAGTTCTATACATTAGCACATACAGGCAAAGATTAAGAATTTTGACTTCAAACAATTTGCTTTTATATTGTAATTAAATATAGCTAAACAAATATTCAGTATCTTCATTGGATTTGTGTGTGTATATATATATGTATGTGATATTTAAGGTAATTTTTTAAGTATGTAACCAATAACCATGATATACACTTTCCCACACTCTAAGCTCAAAATAACCTGAAGTAAGGAGTCAACATATAGTATTAGTACTCTGTTTTAGCTACTATTTATTCACTTCTTTATTTAGTAAACACTTTTGAGTCCCTACTTCTTCCCAGCCACTATACTGTATTTTAAAATAGTGAAATGTTAAGTTGATAGTGGGAAATAATCCTTGAAAAAATTCATTAAACTCTTCTTCTTGTCTATATAGTTAATAGTAAATCAAAACACACAAAATTCAAGTTACTTTGTATGTTGAATTGTAAACCAGTAGAAACTGGGTAGCTATGTAAGCATTTGCTGTGGGGTAAATTATTCAATAGTAGATATTCAATGCAGTTTTCATGGCAAGGTGATTATAATATTTTGAGTTTATAAATTGAAAAATTATGCATGCCCAATAATCTAATATTCTGATTATATTTTCTGACTCTTATCATGTCCAACACTTTGCGATCCCATGGACTCTTTGTGACCCCATGGACTGTAGCCTACCAGGCTCCTCCATCCGTGAGATTTTCCAGGCAAGAGTATTAGAGTGGGTTGCCATTTCCTTCTCCAGGGGATCTTCCCAACCCAGGGATTGAACCCAGGTTTCCCACATTGTGGGCAGATAGTTTACCATCTGAGCTACCAGGAAAGTCCTGTTATATTGATAGTTATTTGTTATAACCAAGTTTCTACTATATTTGCATTATTTTTTACAAAAATGTAAAAACATAGACAAAAGGATGCAGGATAGTAAAATGAACCCATTATACCCATAGCTGTTGCAGCATTGCTTCATTTTTTTTCTCCCAAATGCGCGTGTCTGCGTATGGGCATTGAGAGGGTGATAGTGGTAATAGTTGGGAAATCTGTCTCTGTACATAATATAATATCCCATTTGAGGTTCTTGGGAGGGTACCAAAAATTCAGCAGCATGAGATCATTGGTTCAAAGCATCTGAAAAAAAATGTTTTAAATTTAGGTTACAAATGCAACTGTCCAGTGGGGATTAATCCCCCTGGTAGATAATGACCTTCAACACTTATATCACCACCAACATTTGAACAGTCAAAGCTAAGCAGGAGGAGGAGTATGCTTAGTCCAGGATTAGTGTGATTAAAGGAAACCTGTTCTGCTTGTTTTGTTCATCTGGCTGTTTGTAAATGCACAGGGGAGGTGAAAATAGCTCCCATCATGAACAACAAAAGTACATTTATCCACCATCCCACCCTCTTCCAGATTTGCACTGAGACTGTCTTAACTGTATTATTTGTAGATGAAGACTATGCCCCATTTCTATGCTGAGCTTTACTGTCAGGACAGAGTAGGAGTTGGAGTTGCTTAGCTGCCCAGCTCTCACCTGAGCATCTAGTCACCAAGAACGAGAATGTGAATGACAGCTGGGCATAGTGGAGGGTACAGCCCATTGTAAAAATCACAACTTGCTGGTCTTCTATCAGAACCCAGTCCACTAATCTTTTAGTGTGAGTTCTGAACAAAGTCCTAGAACACTTCAAGCTTACATTAAAAAAAAAAAAAAGATATAGCATATAAATCTGGATTTTCCATTTCTCTTAAAAAATTAGAATGTCTGGTATCACTGCACCAACAATGGCCGAAAGGCATCTGTTTCTTTAAACTGGCACCTTCTCCCAATATACGGCAGTTCCCACCTGGCCAGGATTAATTCATCTATGTTACAAGCTATGGGAAAAGAACTTGAGTTTGCTAACCCTCCTGTAGAGCCATTAACAAATACTGCTCCCTCCATGTAAATGGACTGAACCAAACAAGCTGGCTTCCAAGGACAGAAGCCCTGTTTGTGACTTTGAAATTGGATGTGAGAATTTATATTTTGACCAAAATATTGAGGTTAAAATAGATGTGAATTTCTCCCGGATAGCTCAGTTGGTAAAAAATCCGCCTGCAATGCAGGAGACCCCCGATCAATTCCTGGGTTGGGACGATCCTCTGGAGAAGGGACAGGCAACCCACTCCAGTATTCTTGGGCTTCCCTTGTGGCTCAGCTGGTAAAGAATCTGCCTGCAATGTGGGAGACTTGCATTTGATCCCTGGGTTGGGAAGATCTCCTGGAGAAGGGAAAGGCTACCCATTCCAGTATTCTGGCCTGGAGAATTCCATGTATTGTATAATCCATGGGGTCACGAAGAGTCAGACATGACTGAGTGACTTGCACTTTCACTAGAATATGAAATTTCCAAATAGATGACCTAGAACCAGTTTATATAATATAAAAACCCTTGAGGGATATAAAAAAAAAGGATGAGAGGGGAAGATTAATCTTTACAGAGTGTGTTGCTGGTTGTCAGTCCCTATTCACTCCAGAGAGAGAGCAGTCAAGGTGTGACCTCCTTCACCACAAGCCTAGTGATAGATGGCTTCCCTGGAATCATTCAAAAGCTTGAAATATGTTCCCTAGGGTTACAAGACATCATTAGAAGATGCCTAATTCATCTAGACCCAATGGACATTTACTTGAGCAAACTCCAGGAGATAGTGAAGGACAGGGAAGCCTGGCATGCTGCCGTCCATAGCGTTGCAGTCAGACACGACTTAGTGACCAAACAACAGCAATTCATTCAGAGAGAGGGGAACATACTCTCTTTGGATTGCAGCCCACTTCTATTGAGTGTGGAGCAAAAAAATATTTCTTCAGTGATGTGGACTCCCCATGAAAGAGAGGACCTCTTTGGAATTTTCTTGAGAAGATGAGAGTCACTAACAGTAAGAGCCTGTGAGGAATGGACAGTCTGAGGAGACATGGAAGTGGGTGCAAATGGTAAGGGAGAAGAGGGAAGCAAATAAAAATCTGACCACCCACCCTTTGTTGACACCGTGGTTTCTAGCCAGCTGGAAAGGAGAGATTATTTACTACTACATGAAGTTTAGAATTATATTACATAAGGTTTGGCATTATACTTACCAAGTTTAACCCATGTTTGCAACTTAAAGTGACCTTAAGACTGTTATTGGGGCTTCCCTGGTGACTCAGATGGTAAAGAATCCGCCTGCAATGCAGGAGACCCAGGTTCAATCCCTGGGTTGGAAAAAGCCCTAGGGAATGGAATGGTAATGGAATACCACTCCAGTATTCTTGCCTGGAGAATTCCACGGACAGAGGAGCCTGGTGGGCGACAGTCTGTGGCATCACAAAGAATGGGACACGACTGAGCGACTAACACTTTCACTAAGACTGTTATTACCTGAACATGAAAATCATCATTAAAGGCATGTGATTTCTTGAGGTTTCTTCAGGGTCAGGAGATTGCCACCACTGAATACATTTTAAAGGATCAACGGGACCCAAAAACAAAATTGTGCTTTCATTACGTCAGAAATTGTGCCTGTTCACTCTGTTGGATATAAAATACTAGCATAGCAATGTAAGCAGTCAGGTTCTGTGGGGAGGCTGGCGTATTGTCTTCAGGCTCTTAGACCTTGTGGGTTTCATACACAGCTATAGAAATGAGCTGATAGTCAGTTCACCAGTATATTACCTAGTGCATCTTTTCTGTTATTTTCCAAGCCCATTCAAACCATGCTAGCATCAGTTTTCTTCAGCTATTTTTTACTTCCCTGTAGTCTTCCTTAAAATCTTAAATTCTATCAACTTGTTATTTTCATCAAAATTTACTTTAGTTTTTGCATTCTCAGCCATGTTCCCTTGTTGCACAGAGGTACCTCCAGAGTAGGTATAAAGTGGAACATCTTTACTCAGTCACTTACAGACTCTGTAAAGGATTCAATGCCTTCTTCCCGTGGTCAGTGATTTCCTGTTTGGGGATTTTATGACCTGCTGTAGTGTGTGTGTGTCTCTCTCTTTTTTTTTTAATTGGACAATGAAAGGAAATGAATGTTTTGTTTTTTTCCTAGGAATTTATCTAGAGTTTGAGAAAGACAAAAAAGTGAAAATGGAAAGTGTTCAAATTAATAAGGTTACAGGAGAAGCACAGTAATTATGAAGAAGCAAGAGAGAACCAAATTTATTAGCATGTTATACAACATGTGAAGAACATCCTAAGCAATTTCCTATGGGAAAAAACTCCAATAGAAAAATGTAAGAATAATGTAGGTTGTCACTTATGTCAGAAGCAACTGATACTTAATAGTCATAAAATTAACTAATTGGACATATTGGTAGGAAAGAGAACAAAATAAATCAAGTTATAAGTCCCTGGATACATAAAAAATATAAAGACAGACATTAAAAAGAGGATGAGAGGAAAGGGACTCTGGAAGAAAAGACCTTTGGGAATCCACGAAACATTATCTCAGCACATGTAGTTGAATATTTGTATGTTTGAGAGCGAGAATGTGAGAATAAAAAATTTAAAATTTTACTGATGTTCTAAGATTTGCTAGTATATTCACTCCTCCTTCAATCCACAAGGAAATTTTTCAAGGATATAATTAGTTTCTCAAAAGTTATAAATTCATATATTATCTAAGCAGTCAGGATTTATTTACCAAAACCTCCATTAGCAGGTAGGAAGTAAAGCAGCATTGATTTAAAAATATATCCTTAATAACTATGGAAAAGAGAGACTATAAAAAGAAAAATATGCAAATATTAGTTCATTAGATTTGTGAGTTCTTTGGGAAAGCTATAACTCAGAGTATAAATAGACTGGCACTCAAAAAAAAAAAAAAAAACTGATGAACAATGAGAAAACCAATGCCTAACCTCAGAACTTTTCAAAAACATGCTTATAAATATGATTTCACTCTTTCCTCCAAGGTTGTTTCTTCATGAGATAATTGACTAATTGGTTAATGGACTGTTTAACGTAAATTAGAAGGGTCTCAAATTTAGTCTAACACTTGTTTTTGTATGGGAGAGACCTGGGGTTAAGAGAGGTTAAGGTAACAAAACAGAATCAGGCGTAGGACCCAGGTTTTCTAGTTTTTTGACCCGTGTTGTTCTCAATGGAGCATTCATCTGACAAATTCTGTACATTAAAGTTGTAGATTCAGAGTGAAGTTTTCAAATTTAAATAGCAAGTAACATTGAGAAATGGTGTAGAAACATCTTCCATGATGCTGGGAATTAAAGAGAATGTATTTAAATCTGATTCAAGTGCAGGGAGTGATCTTTATCTCAAAGTTTTTCTTTTTGGGTAACAGTGTGTTGTCAAAGTCAGGTAGGTCAAGTGTGTTATCCTGAGGTCTGAATTCTTACAGTTAGGAATGAGGGAAATTTAGCCACCGAGTTCTAAAGAAAATTACTCAAATACAAGCAATGTTATTAAACGTTCTCTTTTTGAATCATCTCTTCAGAATCCTAAACATAAGAAAAGTTTTAAGTGAAACTGGATTAACCCATAGTTTATAATATGAGGGCTTCCCTGGTGGCTCAGATGATAAAGAGGCTACCTATAATGCAGGAGACCTGGGTTTGATCCCTGGATTGGGAAGATCCCCTGGAGAAAGGAATGGCAACCCACTCCGGTATTCCTGCCTAGAGAATCCCATGGACAGTGGAGCCTGACGGGCTACAGTCCATGGAGTCACAAAGAGTCAGACACGACTGAGCCACTAACACTGTAATATGAGTCAGTGCACTTTCATTCAAAGTATATGCTTTATTCAGAAATGTTTAAAAAGTACCCTCATTTATCATCATCTCAGTGAATATTGTTTGGAATCTCTAGGTATTGGTATCACACAAGACTGATTGTGAAAACTGGGACTCCAGCTTGTTCAATTAAGTAATTCTCCTAATGGCAAAAGAAAGTACTATAGTCTTCCCATAAACAAGGACTAACAATTGCAGGATATAAATGGAAAAATTGCCATTGATGATAATGTAGTTGGTTTTAAACACTTGGGAGGGAGTCCAAGTATAGTATGTCCAGCTCCCTTCTGCCTTTCAGTATAACCCCGCCACCTATGAATGGGAACATGTATCACTTCCTCCCAAACAATTCCATTCCGTTCAATCATGAAGAAAACCTCTTTTATGCAGATCCCCCACTTCCTTCCCTCTGATGTCCAGATCTTTCAAGCTCCTAAGTCACACAGCATTTCTGTGCATTGTTACCTCCTCCTCAATGAGGCTGTTGGGAAACACTTCAAACAGCCTCTCCCGGAGGGGGACAAAAACTTTCTTGGAGGGAGGGGAAGGAAGGGAAATCAAGTCAGTGCTTGCCAAAACAATGAAAAGAAAAATGTGGAAGCTTGTGGTGGTGGTGGTGGTGGTGGAGGGGGAGTGATCTTCACTGAACCAAATGAAATGACACCTGAGAGAAATGTTTAATTCATTCAAAAGAGAAAAATTAGGAGTTAGGTAATCACTTTCTATCTGTGAAAATGAATAATAGGAAAGTGGGATTAAGAAAATAATTTGGGGTATGAAAGGGAGGCCTGAAAGGATGTGGAGATGCTTTGACTTCCCCAAGCTTTTTCACAGCCTCTGAATTTCCATTTTAACTCACTGAGACACTAGGCACTTAGCATTGGCTCAGGAGACTGAGTCTGGACTCTTAATGTGGCTACATTCATTCTGACCCAAAATCCTTTGTACACGATTTCTCTCAGTGACATGTTCCTTGAAATAAAAACATAACCACACTAGATATGTATAGCATAAAAGCAGATTGTTTTTAAACAGGGGGCTTTTCAAGGTTTACTGCAAGGCATCAGCTACCCTTTAAGTTAAAATAATGTTTGACAGGTCAGTAATGAGACATAAAAGATTTTTTTAAGAAACTGACAATTTTGTACAACTAAAGGGGCAAAAGCAGAAAGATCAAAGCTCAGGAACTGTATACATTGCACAAAGCATTAGGAGTTTCTGTTCTCTTTAACATTTTGACATATGCTGTAGAGTGTGGTTAGAGCTATTATGGGAATGCAAAGTTCTTTCCAAGCACTTTGACCACTCACATCATTCCATGGTCGCTTGAAGGGCACTTTGAAGTTTCCCAGGAACAAGGGCAAGGTACTGCTGTGCCTTGCTGGATAGGATACGTATGAACAGAGAATGCTATGTAATGTAATACAGTAATCTTCAATGAAGTAGTATTTGCTTTTGATTTAAAGGCATTTTGATTTTTAATACAAGGATTGCAAGAGAAATCTCCTGTCTTTTGCAATTACTCCAGCTCTATTCGAACTGAGACCTCTCTTAGGGTTGAGGAGACTTGGAAGTTAGCCTTGGCAGGTTGACTGTCCAGTTAAAAGAGTTTGGAGTACCTCCCAACTGGTAGATGTGAAGCTCCACATAGATTTGGAAGGAATTTTTCATAACTTTTACATTCTCTCTGCTTGACCATTTATTATTTGATTGGATAGTCTTTATTTAGCTTCAGCAAAATATTAAAAGCATTTCTTGGATGGAATAAGACAGGTGTGCTCATTTCTGAAACTGAATTTGAAAGGCTTTTGTACAGGAGTGCTTTTTTAGAGCATGTTATAGCTTCAGAGACAGAGAGACCCTTTCAGTTTTCTCATAACTATTTTCCTGAGCCTGAATTCTGGGGCTATATTTTCCCTTTGAATAGTCAATAGCATGTAATGACAGAAGCATGGACTTTAGAACCAGGTGGCTGTGGATGCATATGTAGCCTCTACCCATCTCCGCTGAGGAGCCTTGAGAAGGTCTTAATTTCTCTGTGCTTTGGCTTTCTTATCTGTGAAGGTGGGATAATGATACCAATGTTTGCAGGTTTATTGTAGGAATTGAAGTGTAATTTATGTAAAGTTTTAACATCTAACATCCTAACATCTAACATCTTCTGTTCTGCCTTCAACAGGAGGGGGACTTACTGCAAAGGCTTCCCTTTAGGAGTTAGAAAGAAGTATATTGAAGATTATAAGAGGGAAAATTAGGCTTTCTCTTTGTACTAATGTTTATTTTTGTAGTTTCAAAACCTATCGTCTCAAAAGCTCGAATGCTGGAATCAGAACAGATGAACGAGGGGATTATGTGGACTCATTTCTCCCTGCTCGTTCTCATTATTCCTAACCCCCACCCCCACCATAGCTTTATAAGTGAGCTATTTGGAGATCAGCATGAGCCCATCAAAGGTGAACACAGATTCCTCAAACTCAGCTTGTCCAGTGCTGACCTTAGGATCTTTTTCTGCCACCGCCCAATCTAAAAAGCCATGCTTTCTCTTTCCAACATCTCTGATACTCTGTACATGCAACCCACCTCCAAGACCTTCTGTTGCTACTTTTTAATGTGCGTCAGCTCCGTTCCTTTCTGTCCTTTCTCCTTTGACTCCATCTAAATGTTGGTGCTCTTCAGCTTTCTTAGATTTTAATTGGTATCTTTTCTTCTAGTCTTGATCTCTTCCAAATACAAAGCTCATTATGTAAGAACCATTAAATGTTTGTTGTAACCATTAAGTGTTTATTGTTTAATTAAAAAATTAAAGTCTGAATTTCTTGGCTGAGTGAATCAGGCCTTTTAGGATGTAGTTCCAGCCTGTGTATTTGGCCCTGTATCCTACCATGTGTCTCCTTGCTTCCTAAGCTCCATCCACATAGTATAACTTGAGGTTCCCAGCTGCCACTAATCTCTGCACCTTTGTACTGGATTGGCCAAAAAATTCATTCAGGTTTTTCTGTACGATGTTATGGAAAACCTGAATGAACTTCCTGGCCAAATCAATGCAGGCTATTCCCGCTACCTGGATCTCCTTTTATCCTGCTGCCCACAGGGAAATTTCCCAATTCAGATATTCCCTTCTCTGAAACACTCCCCGAGCTTCAAAACCAAGGAGAACCAGTCCTCCCCTTCTCTATACTCCCCGAGTCTTGTATAGACTCTAGGATTGCACTCACCATGTTGGATTAGATGCTGTGTTTCCAGCCCCTGGACTGTGAACAGGGAACCTAACTTTTCATCTTTATGATCTCAGTCTGTTGCTCATTAAAATACTAATACTCAAGGCTGCTTGAACAATTGAAGTGAGGAGACAGGATTACATGGATGTGCAGCATCCATGAGAGACAGAGCTGTGATGAAGCCAAGTCACATTTGCAACATAGGAAGCAAAAGAAAAGGACAAGCTTGATGTTATTTATGGTAATTTTGGCACAGAAATTTTATACAATGAAAATTATACCAGTGGTATAGAAAGAATGGGCTTCAAATAGTGAAAGAAAATTTAGTGGCAAGTGATGTATTTGTTTCAAAATGCTGATAACTGGACACAAACTTTTAGAGTCATCGTGTCAGTTAGAGTATGGCCCAACCTGTGGTAAGAAGAAATAGACTCCAAACTACAGTGGATTAAATAACACAGAAGGCAGGAGGAAAAGAGGACGATAGAGGAGGAGATGGTTGGATAGCATCACCAACTCAATGGACATGAATTTGAGCAAGTTCCAGAAGAGAGTGAAGGACAGGGAAGCCTGGCATGCTGTAGTCCATGGGGTCTCAAAGAGTTGGACACAACTGAGCGGCTGAATAAATTAAAACAGTAGTGTATTGATGTACTCATGACTTCATGATAAAAGTGGTGTACTGATGATTTCATGAGAGAAGTGTTTGTAAAATATCAGGCGATAGTGAAGGAATTGGAGTTCCCAGGTGTTGCAGTGATTAAGAGTCCTTCTGCCAGTGTAGGAGACACAAGAAATGCAGGTTTGATCCCTGGGTCAAGAAGATCCCCTGGAGTGGGAAACGGAAACCCACTCCAGTATTCTTGCTGGAAAATCCCATGGACAGAGGAGCCTGGTGGGTTGCAATCTGTGGGGACCCCAAAGAGTCAGACACGACAGAGCAACTGAGCACAAAGGAGTGGTCACTTTGATGGTGGTATCGAGGGAAGTGATTATTGGGTTGAAACTTAAAGGATGCTTAAGACTGTAACAGGTAAAAAAGAGAAAAAAGGCATTCCTGTAGAGAGAATAGCGTAAGAAACACACGCAGAGCCCAGGGGAATACGAAGACGCTGATAGGTGAAGTGAGGACGTAGTGAGAGATGAGGCTGCTCGGGTGTGTAGGAACCACACTGGGACAGCCTTGAGTGGTAAGCTGGATAGTTAGGTTTATGGAATGCCTCCATGTAATGTCCGAAATGGGAAGACACATAAGGCGTTTGATCCAGGTGGTGATATGACCCCGACTGTAAGAGGAGCCTTCAGAAGGCAGTTGGTAGGGAAGAAGGCGCTATTACTGTGTGGTTATATGGCACCCTGGTCATTCCTATGGTGCATAATCTGGGAAAGGAGTTAACCATGGGTAAAGACAGATCTTTCTAAATCCTTATAGAGAGGGGTTATTTTGTTTGATATAGCATAAAATCTGGAATGACTGCATTAGCATTCTCATCCCTACTCAAACATCATAATACCTGGGGGAGGAGAAGGTCAGAAGGTAAAATATCTCCTTCTAGGCCTGGTGGGAAGAGCAGGATATAATTATCTTTATAAAAGGAGATACACCAGGAGTTGAATGGCTCACTTAAAATCTAAGCAAACTTAAAAATGTATGACCCTAAACTGCATGCCCCCCAGTCTATCCACAAAAAAAGATTTGGCTGTGTCCTGTTTCCTTGGGGGTGGGGAAAAGAATAGAGTATACATTTCTTCACACATCTAAAGATTCCTTTGAACTCTCTTCTTATATCCCTACACACTTTTATTTGAAGGCTGCAGTGCCCACAAATCCAGCAGATAATTTACATTTTGATGTAAGCAATTTGAAACAATTTTTCCTCTCTCTATTTTTGAGCAAAATTTTTGGTCAGAGAGAAGTGAGTCATACTCATAAAAAAAAAGAAAAAAAAGAGACATTTGGGTCACCAGTGATGTTACTACAATGCTGAGCCTTTAACAGTGTTTGGATTTTAGCTGCTTATTTTTTTAACATCCAAACTACTATTACATTATGCAAGGCTAAAGAAATTTAGTGGAAATCACTCCCAACTTTTAAATTCTATCCATTGGAACATTATTTCCCAAAGTAGGGGTGGAGCCCCTTAGTTCATAGCAATGTCTCTACATGACTGGTGAGACATCACTGTGAATTTTATAAAACCACACCTAAAAGAAGTTTAGAATTTAGACACGAGGAAGAAATGTAAAGACACTGCTGGTGGGATAAACAGGGTATGTAAGAAAAAGCATACATTCATTCTTTCATTCATTTACAAATGTTTATTAAGTGGTCACATGTGATGAATGGAGCTGGATTCTTAGCAGATCTTGAAACACCATGAAAGATAAACCAAGAACAGTAAGGGAGAAGTAGAATGTGAAGGGCCTCATGTAGCTAGCGCAGGCATTTATCATTTCTCTTGGAGGCAATAATGAATTAGAAGAAAATCAAGTTTGAAATATTAATCCTGGCGCATGGTCAGTTGATCAGGAAAGGGAAGAGAACAAAGGCAGGAGCGAGGTTCTGGGATGGGGATGGGAGCTCCTGACATAATCTAAGCATGAGGGAACAATGGCCCCAGTAGGTGGATGACTGAGGGATGGAAAAGAATAGAAGATCAAGAGATAATAGGCCAAGAAAGAGCAGAGGAAGTCGTTAACTTGGAAGGCTATAAAGGAGGGGGGAGAAAGTCACTTTAGAGAAGGTATTTTTGCATAAATGCTATTTATCTTAGTATCTGAAATTGAAAGTGTTGGCCGCTCAGTCCTCTCTGACTCTTTGCAACTCCATGGACCATAGCCTGCCAGGCTCCTCTGTTCGTGGAATTCTTCTCACATGAGTTGCCATTTTCTTCTCCAGGGTGTTTTCCCAACCCAAGGATTGAACATGGCTCTCAGATTCTTCACTGTTCCCTTGGTACATTCGGGACATAGGAATTTCCTTTTTTTTTCTCTCTTATACATTCATTAGTGTTACATCTAATTAGGGGTGGAATATATAGGAACATAACAGATCATCTATACAATCGTATACAAAAATTAAGTATAGAAAGAATAATTTTCCTTTTATGTCACACTGTAAAAGAAAAGATGTAACAATATATTTTAAAACAATTATTATAGACAATTTCCCACTTTAAGTAGGAGACAGTTTGGTGTTAATCTATATTCAAGAATCAAATATTGGCTTTGTTGTTTAGTCACTAAGTCATGTGCTACTCTTTGTGACCCCTGTGGACTGTAGCCTGCCAGGCTCTTCTATCCATGGAATTCTCCAGGCAAGAATACTGGAGTGGGTAGCCATTCCCTCCTCCAGGGGATCTTTTTGACCCAATGCTTCTTCTGCTTTGGCAGGCAGATTCTTTACCATTGAGCCACCTGCTGCTGCTGCTGCTGCTAAGTCGCTTCAGTAGTGTCTGACTCTGTGCGACCCCATAGACGGCAGCCCACCAGGTTCCCCTGTCCCTGGGATTCTTCAGGCAAGAACACTGGAGTGGGTTGCCATTTCCTTCTCCAATGCATGGAAGTGAAAGTGAAGTCACTCAGTTGTGTCTGACTCTTTGCGACCCCATGGACTGCAGCCTACCAGGCTCCTTCATCCATGGGATTTTCCAGGCAAGAATACTGGAGTGGGGTGACATTGCCTTCTCCAGTTGAGCCACCTGGGAAGCCTCAAATATTGGGTTAGAGATTATTTTTAAAAAACTGCTAGATGATACATGAATATATTCTCTGCTTGAGACTTGACTGCAGAAAATTTTTAAGAAAGATTTCTGTGCCAATTTGGTTAAATAAGGACAAAGTTAATGGCAGTAAGCTGCTGCTGCTGCTGCTGCTAAGTCGCTTCAGTCGTGGCCAACTCTGTGCGAACCCATAGATGGCAGCTCACCAGACTCCCCCATCCCTGGGATTCTCCAGGCAAGAACACTGGAGTGGGTTGCCATTTCCTTCTCCAGTGCATGAAGGTGAAGTCGCTCGGTCGTGTCCGACTCCCAGCGACCCCATGGACCACAGCCCATTCGGCTCCTCCATCCATGGGATTGTCCAGGCAAGATTACTGGAGTGGGGTGCCGTTGCCTTCTCTGGGCAGTAAGCTAGATATATGGAAAAAGATTTTCCTGTTAGATCAAGAAGTTCATGCTTTTCTGCTGAGCTCTCATTATAAATGGCATACCTAAATTTAAGCATTGTTTAGGATTAAAAGTATGAACACCAAGGCTCAGTTTCTCAAGCAATAATGACCATGAAGGATATGTTACTATTCTCATTTGACAAACTTAGAGCTCCTGGTCTTGGAAAAAGCAAATATGAAGAGAGAGAGGAAATTGGTAGGGGCATTCAGGAGCTATACCCTAAGATTGGGGGCATAGCCAGTTTAGGATTAGGGAAGAGTAGGCATAAAAACAAGCCCAGCTTCCCTGGTGGCTCAGATAGTAAAGAATCTGCCTGCAATTTAGGAGACCTGGGCTCAGTCCCTGGAGTCAGGAGGATCCCCTGGAGTAGGAAATGGCAACCCACTTCAAAATTCTTGCCTGAGAAATTCCATAGACAGAGGAGCCTGGCAGACTATACCCCATGGGGTCACAGAGTCGGACACGACAGAGTGACTAACACTCACTCACTCCTCTCTTCAGCAGGTACCCAGAAGAAAGCTGACACGTATACGTGGGGTCTTAAATAGCTGAGTGTGCCCACTGATGGTGGTTCAGCCTTTGTCTGAACCTGGTTCACAAACTTTCCAACGTAGTACCACCTTCACTCCCAAATGGATTACATTCTCTCATAGTTCCTTGCATTGATTTTTCCTTTACAGTATTTCTCATAGTTAATCATTACACCTTTTGGGATTATGTGATAAATATCTGTCTTATCCATTGAACTCTAAGCTTAGTAATACAATAATTCAAGGGACCAGAGCTGCTTTGCTCACAATAAGTGTTCCCAGCAATAGTCAGAGTGCCTGGCACTTACTTTATTCCCAGTAAATACCTATCAAGACGATTAATGTCTTAACACTCTTATTCCTCCAAATATTGTTTAAACTTCTATGTCTAATTGCAAACTAGTTGCAAATAATCAGATAGTGTATACTGATAATTTTGAAGACTCTCAGTATTCAGATGTTGGAAGCAGAATGAGAAAATTAAAGTGACAAATACCAAAAAGTTAAGGCCTCAATGATGATTGATTTAGCATCCATCTTTGAAAAAAGGTCCAAAAGGAACTGTGAAAATATACATTAATCTATTTAATTTCCATGAAAATGATGAAATTATGAAGGTGGTCAAATTAGTGAAAATTAACAGTAACAGTGGAATCACTGGATATTTAAACTATAGTAGGGAAATTAATATCTTTTCTATGAGAGGAAATTGTAGTTGACCACACCATACATTCCCTTGAAAGAATATATGTATATCACTGTCAATAAAGGATAAACTGAAAATGTAATGTATTTTCACTTTCAAACACCTTTAACCAAGTTCTTCATCAAAAGATATTGGGAAAAAAATTTTGTCACTATAAAACTGGTGGAAATGTATTGTCAAAAACAGGAAATTGGCTCAGAAATAGGAAATAAAGGATAGTGATAAATGGACATTTTCTTCTTTGAAAAGGTAAACAATGAGGTTCTCAGAGACCAGTGCTGATACAATTTTTGTTCAACATTTTCATAATCTGTAAATGGAGAAAGGCCTCTGGACTTTTCATATCTTAAGATTATATAACTCTTTTAGGTAAGGAAATGTGAAATGTCAGATCAACAGGCTGCAGACTGTGTGGGCAAAAACTTAAAATAAAGGGCTTTTTATTTCTTGTTATTATAAAAGAGATCACATAACATGGTAAATAATACAAACAGCACAAAGGGATAAAAAATAAAGTGGAGCTTTCAACTCAGACTACCCTTCAACTCCCTCACGTTGGTTCTATTCCTGGTTCTATTCCATAGAGAATGCCACCTAATTTGGTTTTTCGAATGTCCTTCCTGACATATGTGTATATATACACTTATATACCTATGCCTTTATAGAATATATTTACACATAATTGAGAGCTTACTATACACACACTATTCTAAACTTTGGTTATTTTTATTTAAGAATACATATTGGAAATGTGTTTTCTATTAGCAGAAACCATTGTATCCTTTTTAATGACTGCTTATGTGCTATTATGTGGATTTTCCATATCTAATTTACTCAGTCCCCTGATGATAGATATTTAAGTTGTTTCCTGTTTTTGTTGTTATTAAAATTGCTATTGTTGGTATTTTTGTTATTAATGTTACTACCACAAGGACATTCTTGAATGCATATTTCTTCACTTCTTTGGGAATATACCTCTAGGATAAATTCCCAGAAATGGGATTGCTGAGTCAAAGATTATATGCAGTTATAGTTTGCTTCACTCCCTGTTGCCTTCCAAAATGTTGTATTGATATGTATTCTTACAAGCAGGAAATGAGCATCTGGTTCCTCATACCATAGCCAATAGTGAGCATTATAAAACCTTTTTAGTTCTTACAAAGTATAATCTAAGTACTAAAAATATGTTTTTATTTTAAATTTTCCATTAAATTTTTATTTAAAAAATACAAACTCCTCCCAATCCCTCTACGCCCCACATACTTGAAATAGTCACTCTTTGCAGCATGGCGGAATGGAGCCAGCTGTAGACGGAAGGTTAAGAGGGGAGGGGAGGCAGTGAGAACAGATCATCCTTCAGAGAGCCTTGAGAAGAGAAGAGAGAAGGAGCAGGCAGGAAGTGGGGTCAAGGCTCAAGGCAGGAAAAGCATTTTGTTTGTTAAAGAATTTGAGTTATTTAGAATTGGAGTAATCTTTCTCCCCAGGAAGTGGATTCCTTGTCACTAGAAATGGACAAGCCATGGCTGAGATAACCTCTGGCGAAGACACTGCAAAAATAACTCATGCTCTGGAAAGAAAGCTCTAAAATCACCTTATCTCAGGCATGTCAGATAGGAAAATAACTAACATCTAATTGGATCTTCTCAACAACATGTACACTTTGTGAAACTGCAGATTCTTCTTGACTGTCATTAATTACTCACTGAAGTCAATGGTGGGGAATTCCAGAGTAGAAAGAGATGATGTATAAAATTCCTTTGATTTGAAGGAGTTTTGAAATTTGATTTGAAGTTTTTATGATGGATACATTAAGAAATATTTTTATTTAATATACAAGTGGAGGAAAATAATATGACTGACCAAATCCCTAAGTAATTATTCATTCTAGAGGCTTAGTTTTTGCAGAAGAAATGAGAATAGATAAGATTTAGTTGATCACAAATCAATATTTCTTAAGAAAATCATGCAAGACAGAAATATTTTGAAGCCAAAAAAGTTTCAGCTGATAAAGCGATTCCTGCATTCATAGCTTACTGTACATACTTGATTTTTATATCTTCCCGATCTGTTCACACTCAGTAAGTCCTCCATTTCATCAAATACATTCCATGTAGCCAATTTTATTTACAACCTGGCCCATTTCATGTGTCTCTCACATGTACACACTCATTTCTTCATCTGGGATTTATACAAATTAGTAAAATGCCTGATACAAAGACCAAACAACATTAAAAAAACAACAGAAAAACAGACTTCCCAAATATAGTAGTTTAAGCCTTTTTTTTCCTTGCAATTTTCTTAGGATTTCATCAAGAGCTTGGGCTGGTATGTCATAATAATTCAGTTTAGAAGATAACTATCAAGGGTGTATCAAAATGTTTTTACCAATTTGTATTGAAATGTTTGGTCTCAACATGGGCAGTCTTTCAAATGCCTGATTAAATTCGTTGGAAGTTTTGTTTGCTAAAGCATTTCACATCCTGGGAAAAATAAAACCAAATATGTTGTTTTTCTTTGTTCTCCACTGAGCCATGCAAAAGTTAAAAAGAGCTTAAAAAAAAAAAAAAAAGTAAAGACAAAAAATTTTGAGTAAACCTCCTTTAAATCAAATTGACCTTCTCTAGGCAATTTTTTCTCTGCATCTTGGCAGGGGCTGAATCTATATCCTTCTCTTTTCCAGGCTCACTCTGTGTGGCCCACTTCCTATGGTTATTCCATTCTCTGAAATGACAGCGTTTTCAGACTACAGTAGCTTAAAAAGTATTAATTCCCAGTCACTGGAAATAACCTACATGTCACTCAAGGCAAAGAAATTGTTCTTGCTTTTTGACACTTGAGCTTTATTGCTTCTGAGCTCAGACAACCCCAACACAGAGAGGTGAGAATAACTTTCTCCTGGAACCATTTTCTTTATGCTGCGCTTTGCCACTTGGCTTTCCCTGGCCCCCCAGCCAGGCTGTCAGCGCATTCCCTGCTCAGGGTGGTGTGGGGGGAAGCCCATTTATGGAAGGAGAGTTTATTTTAGGGAAATTTAATCAAGCAGTGAACTTTTATTTTTGCTTTTTTATTTTGGGAAAAAAGACCTTGCTTTAGAATGGATAGCACTCTGGAACTAAGTTTTAGAGATTTTCGTTTTGGCTGATGATGAAACAGTTGCAAACCTCTCTGCTTTTTCCCTTTGCGACTTGTTTCCCCGTTTTGACAGAAAGAACTAGTTGTACAGTGCAGTCGAAATAATCCCCAGTTTTCTTTAGTTTATGATATTTGGGAATGGTAGGCTGCTTGGAAGAGAGGAAAACTTTCTGATTAAAAGCAAGGCAGACAAACACCTTTTGTCTCATCCAAAATGGACTGGGAGCAATGTCTGTAATGCAAACAGCTCTAATGAGGAAAGTCATTCCAGCTTCCTTTTTTCCCCCAGATTTGAAGAAGTCAGATTAACACATTATCTTGACTTGTAAGTCAGTTCAGTTCAGTTCAGTTGCTCAGTTGTGTCCGACTTTTTGCAACCCCGTGGACTGCAGCATGCCAGGCCTCCCTGTCCATCACCAACTCCTGGAGTTTACTCAAACTCATGTCCCTTGAGTTGGTGATGCCATCCAGCCATCTCATCCTCTGTTGTCCCCTTCTCTTCCTGCCTTCAATCTTTCCCAGCATCAGGGTCTTTTCAAATGAGTCAGCTCTTTGCATCAAGTGGACAAAGTATTGGAGTTTCAGCTTCAGCATCAGTCCTTTCAGTGAACACCCAGGACTGATCTGCTTTAGGATGGACTGGTTGGATCTCCTTGCAGTCCAAGGGACTCTCAAGAGTCTTCTCCAACACCACAGTTCAGAAGCATCAATTCTTTGGCGCTCAGCTTTCTTTATAGTCCAACTCTCACATCCATACATGACTCCTAGAAAAAGCATAGCCTTGACTAGGCAGACCTTTGTTGGCAAAGTAATGTCTCTGCTTTTTAATATGCTATCTAGGTTGGTCATAACTTTTCTCTCAAGGAACAAGCATCTTTTAATTTCATGGATGCAGTCACCATCTGTGGTGATTTTGGAGCCCCCAAAAATAAAGTCTGCCACTGTTTCCACTGTTTCTCCATCTATTTGCCATGAAGTGATGGGACCAGATGCCATGATCTTAGTTTTCTGAACGTTGAGCTTTAAGCCAACTTTTTCACTCTTCTCTTTCACTTTCATCAAGAGGCTCTTTAGTTCTTCTTCACTTTCTGCCATAAGGATGGTGTCACCTGCATATCTGAAGTTATTGATATTTCTGTCGGCAATCTTGATTCCAGCTTGTGCTTCTTCCAGCCCAGCGTTTCTCATGATGTACTCTGCATATAAGTTAAATAAGCAGGGTGACAATATACAGCCTTGACGGACTCCTTTTCCTATTTGGAACCAGTCTGTTGTTCCATGTCTAGTTCTAACTGTTGCTTCCTGACCTGCATACAGGTTTCTCAAGAGGCAGGTCAGGTGGTCTGATAGTCCCATCTCTTTCAAAATTTTCCACAGTTTATTGTGAGTATGAGTATATGAACCCAAGAGGAAGCACATCATTAATTACAATAAACCCAATTCTCTATAGTTTATGAGTGTGCAAATTCAAAACTCATATATATCTATAAGCTGACACAAACACGAAACATCCCCCAAGGGTTCTGATAGAAAGTTGGTCCTATTGAAATTTACCTTGAGTGGATACCCTGCCAAACAGAAGAAAACTGACTTTATTTCATATCTTGCTTACCACTGCTGTCTATACACTAGATCATCAAAATCTTCAATATTATTGGGTACTGGAAATTGAGCATTTGTTATAGCAGGGGTAGTTTATCCACTCTCACTTTTAAACCACCTAAAAATCCTATGAGGTAGTTATCCCTACTTACCAGAGGAACAAACTGAGACTCACAGAGTAAATTGGAGTACAGAGATATATATTACTATATATCTTAAGTTATATTGTATATAATGTATATTTCTATGTCATATAATTACTACTAATAACTTTTTAACTCTGATTATTCCTCGTAAGTATAAAACAGGAACTTTACAGAAAGAGAGGGGCTTCCCTGGTGGCTCAGTCAGTAAAACAATCCGCCTGCATGCAGGAGGTGCAGGTTTGATTGCTGGGTAGGGAAGATGCCCTGGAGAAGGAAATAGCCCCACTCCAGTATTCTTGCCTTGCAAATCCCATGGACTGAAGAGCCTAATGGGCTACCATGGACAGCAAGAGTCAGACATGGCTTAGTGACTCTACTACTACCTATAGTAACAGAGACTTAAATGTCAGCCTTCCTTGAACAAGTTACTCAGTCTAACGGGACTCAATTAAAAAAGTCAGTTGTCTCAAAGGTATATTTCCCAGAGGCAGAATCTAAACCAGAGATTTGTGTACATGTGCTTTACAAGGGATGCACTGTTTGGGGCAAAAAACAGTAAGGGACTGGACTAGGGAAGCAGAAAGAGTGGACATGGGATGTGATCTCAGGGCAAGTTTAGTCTTGGCCTGATCCACCAGACATTGAAACATCCATTTTATGGAAGCATATGCCCGACTTAGGGAAGGGACAGAGCTTTATCCCCTTTTACCAGTCAGTCATTGGCTGACCCCAGCCACAGTTTGACATGACCTTCATCACTCAGCTTCTGGAAAGTTGGCTCCTGTCTGATGATGCCAGTTCTCCTGAGAAGGTTGAAGGTGTCAGGGTGTCAGTTATTAGCCCACATTATTATCAGAGGCTAGAGCTGAGTGTCATAGCAAGTTAGGCTAAGCAGGGTAGGGCATTTACAACATCTACTATGTCAGTTTCTGTTACATGTCTGCTAGATGTCGTTGATGGTATCTCTTACTTTAAAGGAACTCAAAATCTAATGGGAGGAAAACTATGTTGATAGGGTTCCAATTAGAAGTATTTTTGTAGTATCACCATCTGTTTTTTACTCCTGGGGTGGGGATGGGAGCATGGAGGAGGAGAAGGGAGAGGAGGAAAGGATTGATGAAGGGCTAAGAAAAACTAAATGCTACCAGAAGGAACTTACACTTGGGCTGCCTCTCGGAGACTCTGAGAAGTTAGTGAGTGAGATTGCAAAGGACATTTCCGACAGCAGAAATGGCACAAATAAAGGGAACTTGACTAACCTTGGCAACTTTGGGGAGCAGCATTAGGTCTCTATATCTAGGATGATTAAACCTTGTAAGGGCATGGTGGGAGAAGAGATTGGAAAAGAGGAGTAAGAGTCTTTCGGTTTATGCCTGAGAGTGGAATCTGTTACTGACTCAATAGGAGAGTTGAAAAAAAATTGCTACAGTGTGACATAGTCTTAGGTCTTTGCTATACCAATGACAGTAATTACTTACATACATTTCACACGATGTTTCCATGTTGGTTTATATCTTTTTTTTTCCTACCTCTAGTTCTTCTGGGAATATCTGAAATGTGGACTGGGTAGTTTTTGCACACTAATACAGTTGATTAAAATACACCAAGGAGAATTCTAAGGTTGGTGTCAAAAAGGAGCTCATTGCCTTATTCCACGTGCCAGCAAATACATAGTTTGAGCACAGGGACATAAACTTGCAGAGAAGTTGGTTGTGGGCATTTTCCTCCAGGCTTCTCCAAGCCTATGCTCACCCTACACTTACTCTCTAATCTCTGAGGTTCTTCCACATCCCATTCTTTGAGCTCTATTAGTCACATGGCTGTTAAGACTCCTAACTTGCTAATTTACTTTGCTTTTCCTCAAACCAGTGGCTCACACCATTGAACAATTGTAGCCTTCTTTAGGGTGGAGATCAACTTACTTGCTTGTGCTACAATCACCATTGTTTTCTCTCCATTTGGATACTTGTTGCTTTTCCTGTCCTAGGGTCATATTGCTTTTCCACATGGCCTCTCTGTGAAGCAGGCACTCCGCGTGTTCTGCAGAGCTCCCGTGAATTCCAGCTGAGCTGCAGGCTTTAGAAATACACTTTGGAAAGTAGTGCGGAAAATGGGCTGGAGTGTACAGTGGTGGGAAATAGAGGTGCAGAGTCTAGTGTTCAATAGGGGATATACACACAGAAAAGTCACTGCTTTTGATAGCAAAACCTGGAAACAACCCAGATGCTTTTGTTTTGCAGAAGGTGGGGGACATGAATAATGATGGCTTAGTCACACAGTAGGATATTATATAACTGTCACCCAGTAGTATAGATAAACATGACAATATAGTAAGAGGTATTAAAAAATCTGTCATCCAAACATACTTCTAGTATAATACCATTTTTATAATTTTAAAAACAATACAACAAAAGTAAACATTTTAAGAATATATTCTTAAATGAAATTTAAGAATATAACTATATAAATATAATAACATCACATCATAAAGGAAAAAAGGGACTGATGGAGCAGAATTTGAGATAGTGGTTACCTTACATGGGAGGAAGCAAAGGAATGGAATGGGGAAGGTAATTAGGTTTGTGTCAAGTTCCTAGCTTTTATTTTGAGTGGTGGTTTCATGTGTGCTGATTATGTAATGAAAGGTAACCCCAAATTGTAAACCAATTACATAGAAGAGGGTCATTATGGACCAATGACAACCGTGTGTCATGATCCATGACAGATTATGGTTCATGACAGATTCTCAGATTTATGATTAAATCTGTGTACCTTAGATCTAAAAGGAAATTCATAAATAACTCTTGTCGTCATTCAGAAGAGAAAAGGGTATAGCAATACTTATGGCATGAGCTGTTTTGAGAATTAAGTGAGATAAGCTGTGAGTGTCATAGGTTCTTAGCTGATTTGGGAATGGGGAGGGGGTGAATGTTTGGCAAGACTGGGGACTATGGTCCCAAAAGTTTGACGCTGGTGGGTAGACAGCATCACTGTATCTCTTTGAGGCCTTATTGCCTGGATCAGGTCCTTGTTAAGAGCCAGATAACCTGCCCTATTTCCACTTTATCTCTTTGAGGCCTTATTGCCTGGATCAGGTCCTTCTTAAGAGCCAGATAACCTGCCCTGTTTCCACTTTCTGGGAATCTTAATCTTTCTTTCTTTGTCCATAGAGTCCCCTGACCCCTGGAATATCCAGTACATTCTCTTCACTAAGTTAAAAAATTTTCAAATGATAGGAAAACATTGACTTTAAACAGCTTATTGATGTGTTATGGCCTGCAAATATACCTAATGCAAGAAACTACTCCAGGGAAATGAGACATAAAAAAATGTAAGGAGGAGAAACACAAATATTTTAGTAAAATTTCCTGCCCGTATGTTAAGCACTGGTCAAGTAGTCGTAGGTATTCAGTCAATATTTTGACCTTCCACTGCCCCCAAGTTACTAACAAGAAGGATGGACTTTTGTTTCTCTGTTTGGCTCAGGAAATCTTCTACTTGAAAACATGAATGGGATTGCGAGCGTGTACTGTGGAGAAATCTATTCCCGAGTTTGCCTCTTCAAACTCTGCCCTTCTTTCTACGGAACAAAAATGACAACCTGTGTGTTCTGGTGCCAGAATAGGTGACATGTAGGAGGTGTTCAGTACACATTTCCCAACCTGCAAAATAGAAGATGGGAAAGTATCATTTTTTTTTTTTTTCTGAAAAATGGAAACTGGATGAAGGCAGAATCCAGTGTATTCTAAAAGTGGCTTGTGTCTTCCTGTGGTTGTCAGACTTCATCCCATTTCCTATTTCCAAAGGCTGGATGTTCTCCAGTCCAGGGGATAGGAAGGGTGCTTCCTTGGAGCGGGACTGTGAGCATCTATGCAGCTTGGAGACAGCCCACCCAACCAGAAGCCCTCCCACCACACAGCACAACATGGGAACTGAGCCCTGCTTTTCTTTACTTTCCACAGATTCAGGCAAGCAAACAGAGCAAAGCACTCTTCTCCCTTAAAAGAGAAATCGTTTTTAATCTGAGAAAAGTCACTCTAAATCACAAACTGGTGATTCGAGAAAATGTTCCTTTGCCTCCTAGCAGTTCCACAGAGGTAACCTATTCGTTACAGGCATCTCCTGGGTAATTGGCAGACCCCAGGCAATCTGTCCAGATGGCCCTGTCCTAGTAATGTGTGTTGCAATAACATTAAAAAAAAATGCTTTGTGTTGGCTGATTTGAAAATGGATCTCTGTTGTGGAGATAAATATAGAAAACTTATCAGGTTACTAATCTGCCATTGAACGTAGGCCTCAAAGGAAAGTCATAATCATGCCTTTCATATCTGTCTTCAAAGGCCGTCACAAATATAGCTAATGAAATACTACAGCACCTGCCTCCACCTTTATCAGTGTCCCTTCATTTACTTTGCTTTGTCTTTTGAAAATGCCAGCTGACTTCATCATAATTAGATAATGGTACTGAACAAAATGATGACTTCTAATCCACTGTAGCATCACCATGTAACCATGTTTCTGTTGTTAAATTCAGCTAGAAATTTAGGGCTATTGGAAATCCATGTATTGTACACAGTTGATAAATGTTTTTGAATGAATAAACAACTATATGCATTCAGTTATCTCAAGGATCTTAGAGATGTGTAAACCTGTCGTCCTGGTAATCTAACTTAAGAAGTCTCTAAAATTTCACTCAGTGTTCCATTTCAAGTTATTTTTAAAAATGTATTTTTTTTTCTTTGTTTAGAGATCAAAGTAAGAACTTACTATCTGTGGCATAAAACTATTTAACATCACTTAAAATTATTATTAAACCACTTTTCAGGCTTACAGCTGACTGTATCCTTGACTTTAACTTTTCCTTGATCTTATTTTTTCAAACCTAGGTCTCTTCTAAACAAGTCCTCAAGTGCACTTTGCTGCTTAGAATTGTTAAAGGAGATCTCATATCTCTAGTACTTATTAATGTTACCAGATCTGAGCATAACAGAAAGAAAAACTCACTGTTCTTATGAGTTTAAGGATTATTTTCATATATAAAAGTATATTTGATATTAACATTTTAAAACTCATTTCTGGGTTATAAGCAAATAAGATATTTTGAATAAAACAATTATTTTAAAATGTAAGTGTAGGTAGTTTATTGTCAAAAGTATTTGAACAAGATAGTTTTGGTATTACATATTCTTGCTAATGACAGTTCCTACAATTCTGATGTGCTTATTTAGTGGAAAGTCTTGGTTCATTTATCCTTTTGCCAATCACAGGATTTCTAATTACTTTTTTTTAAATAAAATTTGTTTTGTAGAACAGTTTTAGATTTGTAAATAAATTACAAAAATAATACACAGTTTTCCCAAAAACCTCCAGCCAGTATCCCTTCTTATGATGTCTTATGGTATATTTGTTATAATTAATGAACCCAATATTGATATATTATAATTAAAGTTCATTCTTTATTCAGATTCCCCTTAGTTTTTACCTAAGGTTGTATTTCTGTTCCAGAATTCCATCCAGGATATGATATTACATTTAATCATGTCTCCTTAGGCTCCTCTTGCTTGGGACAGTTTCTTAGGTTTTTCCTTGTTTTTGATAACCTTGACAGTTTTGGGGAATACTGGTCAGTTATTTATTTTGTAAGCTGTCCTTCAACTGGAATTTGTCTGATGTTTTTCTGAGGATTAGAGTGGAATTGTGGGTTTTGAGGAGGGTGGCCACAGAGGAAAGATGCTATTTTAACTATATCATGGGAAGAATCTATTATCAATTTAGCTTATTACTATTGATGCTGACCTTTGTCGTTTGGTTAAGGTAGTCTTTGTCAGATTTCCACACTATAAAGTTAGACTTCTTCCAAACCTCTTCCCTACTTTCCACTTTGTAATGATATCATGTGAGTGGCCCACACTTAAGTAGCTGGGCTCCTATGTAAATTATTTGGAATTCTTTTGCATGGGGAATTTTCTTCCAACCTCATTTATTTCATTATTTGATCACTCATTTATATCATGTACTCATTGATATTTATTTTATACTTCAAATTATAACCTAGCACAACTCTATTTTATTGTTTACATTTTTCCAGCTTTGACCTTTGCAGTCTCTTTTAACTAACTTCACTGCCCTCTGACACACTTCCATCCTTGCAGCATTTGTTAAAAAAAAAAAAAAATCATCTTTAGCTCCTTCTTTCTTTTTGGTGTTCTGAGATGTTCCATGCTTTGCTGTATATTTTATTTCCTAGTGCTGAAATCAACCATTTCTCCAAGGAGTCCTGGTTCATTTTATTGGTGTTAGAATAGAGAGTCTGGGTGCTATATGTATTTGCTACCTAGATGTTATTGCTTCTAGGCCCTCTCAATCGACTTAACAAAGAAATATGTGTATATTTTAATATATATACATATATATACACAAACCTGTAATTACGTCTTTATATAACTATCTGTGTCTATATTAAGTTACACTTAAGTTCATACTGATGTCTCCAACTCTGACCCATTACCACATGGATCATTTTAGCTTTCTCCCCATATTCATCTCTGAACTCCCACTCCAACAGCAAGATACCTGGCTTCCACCAACTACCATCCACTCACCTAATTATTCAGTTCCAGCATACATGTATCACAGTATCAGGGTGCTTTACCCATAGTTCCATGGGAAACCTCTAGATCAACTCAAATCCAGTGATTATGCATGATTTCTTTTGTCTTAAATCATAGACTCCACTCATGTCCGTAGTTGCTTGGATCTATCTGTACCTTCCTCCCTACCACCCTTCAGTGAGATTGCTTCATATCTTTGTAATACTGTTAGACTGTTCTGACATATTCTACATTCCCTTCTGGGATCTCCTGACCTCCTAAATAAAATTTTTTTTTCTTTATATGCATTAAAATTCACTCTTTGCCTTTTTAACCTTCAGTGGCCTGTCTGCGTGCATGCTCAGTTGTGTCCAGTTCTTTGTGACCCCATGACTGTAGCCTACCAGGCTCCTCTGTTCTGAGGTTTTTCAAGAAAGAATGCTGGAGTGTGTTGCCACTCCCTCCTCCAGGGGGTCTTCCTGGCCCAGGGATCGGAGCCATGTCTCCCCCAAGTCTACATTGCAGAGGCTTCTTTACTGCTGAGCCTCCAGGGAAGCCCCTGTGTTTTCACAAATGCAGTCTGCCATGTATTCAAAATTATAGTGTCAAACAGAATAGTTTCACTGTCCTAAGGTCTACCTGTAACCCACCTGGTCAGTCTTCCTTCTTCACTCAAGTCCCTCATGAACACTGATCTACTTACTGTTCCTATGGTGGTTTTTTTGTTGAGTTTGAAGAGTTCTCTGTATAGTTTGGATAAAAGTCCTTATGTGTTTTGCAAAGGTTTCCCCCTCAGTCTGTGGCTTGTTTTTTCATTTTTTAAACAGTGTCTTCACAGAGAGAAGTTTTTAATTTTAATAAAGCCACATATCAGTTTTTTCTTTCACATATTATACTTTTGGTGTTGTATGTCAAAATTCTTCAGCAAACTCAAGCTCACCTAGGTATTTTCCTATGTTTTCTTCTAGAAGCTTCATAGTTTTGCATTTTATGTATAGGTGTATGATCCATTCAGAATTAATTTTCATGAAAAGTGGGTTAACTTTTTTGCTTATGGACATCCAGTTTTTCCAGCATCATTTGTTTAAAGATTGTACTTTTCTCCCTCCAATTTTATTGCGATATAATTGACATTCGGCACTATGTAAATTTAAGATACAGAGCATAATAATTTACATATATATAATTAAATAATTATCATAATAAGTTTAGAAAGATAATCCTTTGTCCATTGAATTGCCTTTGCTGTTTTATCAAAGATCAGTTGATCTTTGATATTTGTATCTTTGTATTTGTGTGTGTGTGTGGGATCTATTTCTGTGCTCACTGTTTTGTTCTTCTGATCTGCATGTCTGTTCTCTTGCCAGTACTACACTTCCTTGACTTCTGTAGTTTTTATAGTAAGTCTTAAAGTCAGGTACGGTCAGCTCTCCAATTCTCTTGTTCTTCAGTATTGTGCTGAATATTTTGGATGTTATATCTTTCCATACAGACTCTCCAATCAATTGTCAATGTATATAAAACAGCTTGCCAGGATTTTGTTTGGGATCATTTTGAATCTATAGATAAGATTGGAAAGAATTGACATCTTAATAATATTGGTTTTTCTAACTCATGATCACAGAATATCTATTTACTTAGAATTTTTGATTAGATTTTTGCAGTTTTCTATATATAGATCCTTTACATATTCTGTTAGGCATACATGTGTTTCTTTTTTCTTAGTGCTATTGTAAATGGTATAATTTTAAAAAACTCAAATTCTTAGATGCTGGAAGATAGGAAATCAACTGACTTTTAAATCCTAAAACTTTGCTATACTCACTTAGTTACAGAAGGATTTTTTGTTTTTGTGATGTCCATTCTTTAGGGTTTTTAACATAGATAATCACATCATCTATGTACAATGACAATTTTATTTTCTCCTTCCCATCTGGTGGTGAATAAAGTACAGCATTCACAAATCTATAAAGTCAAGCAAATGCTTTGTCCACAAATTCAAAAAATTAATTGTACAGAACTAGGTTTTATGAAGCCTATTAAATCTTGGGCTTCTGGAGTGAAGTTACGACTTTTGGGGGGGGGGGGGGGGGCGTGGCGTGTGGCCTGTTGGAGCTTCGTTCCCCAAGCAGGGTTCAAACATGTGCTCCCTGCAATAGAAGCACAAAGTCCTATCCGCTGACCGCCAGGGTACTCCCAAAGTTATGACTTGATTTACTACCAGTTAGTTATATGAGAGTAACAGAGCTGCTAGAGCCAGTTAAGATGAAAAAATTTTGAAATTGTTTCTCTCTCTCAGTAGAGTAAGCTTTTAAAATTTCTTCAGTTGTATAGCTATTTAGAGAGATATTTATAATACAAGAGTCCAGGGGTCCTTTTGTCAACCTTATAAATAGGTTTAAAAATTTTATCAGTCCTAGGAAACATGTATAGTATCAGCCAGCAACACTTTTTATCAAGAGTGTCATAGTGATGAAATATCTGATAGCTATGAATATTAAGCATGGAGTATATTGAGACAGATTTCAGTTTGATGAATATCCTTATATCTGTACTAATTTAAAACTTTCCTTAAAACCTAGTGCTAATCATGAGCCTTGGGTATAAGGGAAGTCTGACTCTTTCCAAAAGATACTGAATTATGTGAAAAAAGGTCTGTTTTGGATCATTTGTGTTGTTAAGTATAACATTTCTTAATCCTATTTTGATAAGCCACAGTGAATAAGCAGTCTTTTATTCCATGCAAAGATAACTATAGATTTTACATACCATCTCTAGAAATACATAAATCCAGAGTTCAAGATACTGTGTGCTTCATCTGGCTATTCATTTTTATCCCTTATCATAGCCTTTAATAAGCTGGTAAATAATTAAAAAAAAAACAGTACATGAAAAGTTTTACCTTAAAGGAGGCTGTTACTTTTGTATTAATCTTCTGACTTGCTTGTCCTGCATTCAGCTTTGTTTCCAGAACTTTAGCTGTTCGAGTATTTTCTACAAACTCTTCTTTCTCACACTAATGGCCAAATTATAAACCTTTTATTTCCTGTCTTTTAAGAAACATTTTTTATTCCTGTTCTACCCAAGGGAAAAAATTCCTTAGGAAAAAATTTCTACTCATGATAATACAACCTTGTTTACCCTCTTTGTTACTATGGAATTCACAATTTATTCCTTATTTCATATTAGATATTTTCATTTTCTTGGGATGGAAGGGTGAGCCAATTCAATGGGGGAGAGATAAAATTTTGAGAGATAAAGTTCAGGACTTTTGACTTTCTGATCACTAACACCTTGTTCAGTGAAATTAGCGAACAAAGCTAAATTTTTACTTTGCCTTAGTATGCACAATAAATCTCATTATAATTCTGTGTATTTCATTTGTATATTATCATTGTAAGGAAGATTAGGTGATTAGAACATTGTCACTGGGTAATGCTTACTACTCCTTTTACTACTAAAGTTCTGAGACTACACTGGCCATCCTGTCAGTCTCAAATTTCAATATGATGCTCAGTATTGAATTTATCTTTGGACATACAGACAACTAAAATTTTTTTTCTGTCAGGTGAGTTAAAAAATGAACAAATCAAAGAACTAGAAGAACCAACTGGTGTTTAGTCTGACCTCTAACATTAGAGTTAAAGTCAACATGGTATTTTGTATCTAAGGCACCCTTACGAGTTTTTAAATGATAGGAAATAAAGTTAGCCCTCTGTTTAGAAAAAAATCAATCTGAATTTAGGTATCTGTCACTTGATCTTTGCTCAACTGCTTCCTTCTGTAACAATGAATTTCAGCTCTTTTAGGTATCTGACAAAGGTCCTCTGTCTTCAGAATAGAGTAGAGAAACATTTTTCTTGTTGCCAGATTTGGAATAGGTACTCCACCATGTTCTTTTGAATAACCATTATTAGTATGCCATAATCCAAAGGAACCATCATGGGTCTTCCTTATAAACAGAATTAGTTTTCTTGTCTTAGTTGTTTTTAAAGGGCATTATGACAAAATCAAATGACTTCCAGCTCCTGCGGTCAAGGAAAAGCTAGAAATCTCTGGAGGAAAATATGCTTCTGCTTACTTGCAGAAAAGAATTTAGCCTTTTTGTGAGTAAAGACCTTAAGGTGAAGAAAATATGGAAATGAATATGTTATCATGTATCAGTTATCTGGCAACTGTCTAGACAAACAATATGTAATAAATAAAATTGGAGAATATTTGGTGATATTTTGGATTCAAGATCTGGAACTAGTTTCAAGCTTTTTCTTATTTAGCTTCACTTGCTCTTGTCAAGGGGCTTCCCTGGAGGCTCAGCAGTAAAGAACTTGCCTGCCAATACAGGAGATTCAGGTTCGATCCCTGGGTCAGGAAGATCCCCTTGAGGAGGAAATGGCAACCCACTGCAGTATTCTTGCCTGGAAAATCCCATGGACAGAGGAGCCTGGTAGACCACAGTCCATGGGGTTGCAACGAGTTGGACACGCACAGCAGCCAAACCACCACCACCAACTCTTGTCAAACAGTTATTTCCTGTTCTCAGAATGCTCCTTTGAGATGTTTAACTGAAGTATTGAAAAGCTTCTTAGTCATTAAGTGCCTCTGACAATTTACAGTTGTAACATTTCAGAGGAACACAATGGGATGAGTGAATCAGAAACCAAATGAGTCTCAAATGACAGATCTGATTCCACATTTATCTGCCCTTTGACTCTTCAACAAGCTCATGGAAAATGGGCCGTGACCATGAGACCAAGACACGGTGATGGGTGACTTGATGTGAGGAGGCTCTCACAGGAGCAGTTTGTTTGCAGAGAGTTCTGGAAACTAATTTGAATCCCCAAACGTGTTCCTCTATGTAGAACCTGAACTTGCTACTGAAAAGGAAAGATAAAAGCATCTGTCAGAGTACTCAGGAGAGATGGCTTTATGAGTTTAGATAGCAAGGACCAAGTAGAGAGAGAATGGTAAGTCCAGCAAAGGTCAGTCCTTGGGAAGAAATAGAAGTAATATGCAGAATTGGAGCCAGGTCCACAAATAGTGAAAAGTGAAAGGGAAAGTCGCTCAGTTGTGTCCAGCTCCTTGCAACCCCATGGACTATACAGTCCCTGGAATAACATACAATATCTTGAATATTGCCTACTAAAACAGGACCAGCTGTTTGGAAAGAAGTCAAAGAGAGATTGATAAGTGAAAGATGAGAAGCCTTGCCTTGTTCTTACCAAGGCTCTAAGAGAGTGAGGACAATTCCTGAAGAGAAGGCATTCTTTAACAGTGTCTGAAGATAGTCTATGCTTTGAGACTTGTTATATTCTTGATTTTGGTCTCAGTTATAAGTTGGATTCTTTTTCCAGTCAAAAAAGTGTATTTGTTGTTGTTTCTCCTCATGTGTTTTCATATATAAGAAAATATACTTTACTGTTAAAGCTTTTTACTTATGATCTCCAGTGTCTGCTGCTGCTAAGTCACTTCAGTCGTGTCCGACTCTGTGCGACCCCATAGACGGCAGCCCACCAGGCTCCTCTGTCCCTGGGATTCTCCAAGCAAGAAACTGGAGTGGGTTGCCATTTCTTTCTCCAATGCATGCATGCATGCTAAGTCGCTTCAGTGGTGTCTGACTCTGTTCAACCCCATGGACAGCAGCCCACCAGGCTCCTCTGTCCACGGGATTCTCTAGGCAAGAATACTGGAGTGGGTTGCCATTTCCTTCTCCCCTCCAGTGTCTAGAAAAATCTGTTGTTTTAACTGTTCAGTTCTGTTCTGTTAGAGAATGTTTGCTATCTCATCCGCTGTGATTCTGTTGGGACTACCAATCATATAACCTCCTTGTGATCATACACATAGTATCACACTCCTGGTCACGGGATTGAGTGTGTGACCTGGAACATACTTTTCTGCTCTTTTGTAGAATCTACTGTAATGTTGATTGATTCAAATATAGGCATGTGAGCTGAGATAGGTCAGTCAATTCATTTTTCCAGGAGTCTTCTTTTTGTGGAGCTAGGAGAAGGTTCTTTTCTGGATGGTAATGCAGGGTATGGTATTCATTAGATTATAATCCAGGTAATGTTAAATACAAGACCTCAAGTTAGCATTAGCTTGAACATGATAGAAGTTGACTAATTTACCATATTAAAGTCTGATCTGTATGGTAGCTGTCCTCCACCGTGTCATTAGGGGCCCACACTCATTATATATAGTTACCCTGCAATGCCAGACATACAAGTTTTCTCTCACAGTCAAAGAGGACTGCTCCAGCTTCTATCCTATGTCTTCATTACAACTAGTGGGAAGGGAACCACCAAGGGGATGGCATACCTCATCTCTTCAAAGGCATAACTAGAAGATGTGTAGATCACTACTGCTCAGATCATATCAGCTGTAATTTACATGGCCACACCTGTCTTTAAGTCAAGGTGGAAGTAGTCACCATTATATGAGTAACCACATGACTAATTAAAAATTCTACTGTCATTGAAAAAGTGGAGAATGGAAATTTAAGGAAGCATGTCTGTTTTTATCAAGTGTAGGCATCTGGGTTTCCTGGAAGCTTCCTTTTCTACTCTACAAAGTCTTCCTGTAGTTGATAAAAGTTGAAGATTTTTAAATGTTTGAATATGGTTGTGCTCCTTCCTGACTTTCTAATTAAGTAGACAAATAAATTTGCGTGTATGTGATTTGCTAAATAAATTTAAGTCAAGCTGTTACAGCTTGTGGTCCAAATAGGCTTGACTAATACTATGCTGCAAAGGGTGAAGGAGAACTAATTCTAGTCTCTAAGGATGAATGCAAAGAAGAGAGCTCTCACTGCTTTTATGGCATATTATATGCATAAATGTTTCCTGAAAACCATGGTCGTTGCATATTGAAAAGTCCTGTGGAGTATTTGGCTCAATAAAAATTTAAGATGAGCAAAGAATTTAAACTCTCAGAGATGGTCAGGGTTTGATGAAGGCTGAAGATAAAGAGTACAAGAATTAATAATAAAAACATTTCTCACATGTTCAGAGTTTCCATGGCATTTTCTGAGTCTTTCATTTTATGAATGTTCAATAAACTTGGGTGACTTCTGAAATTAAAAAAAAAGTAGCCATTTCTTAAATACCTACTCTGTGCTTAAGAATTAACTATTTAAATAATTTCATTTAATTTTAACTTCAACTTTATAGTGATGTGTATTACTCCCATTTTATAAATATTCAGAAACTTCCCCAAGATGATAATTTGTGGCTAAACTAGGATTGCATCTTAATCTGACTTGCAAGCCGGCCTTAGTCTTTCCTTACATCATCATTACCACCATTGGTTTCATCAGGGTCATCACGATTCGCTGTCCTTTTTCTCTAGCACCCCCATTCACAACCACTGTAACTCCTACACCATAACCACTATCACCACTATCATCACTACTGCATCAGAAGCAGTCTCAGCACTACTGCCCTGAGCACCACCATCTAAAGTGGTCTACCACATCCAATAACAACCCCAGGATAATAACTCTTGAGGATAATATTAGACAAGTGTTTTATTGCATGCAAATAATAGCTTTAAACATAAAATGACCAGTATGATTAATGTAGCAAACCAAAAATTCACTCCATATTTTAAGTTAATCATTAATTTTTCTTCTTGACTCACAGGATACATTATATATACTGTCCAATTAATTATCTAGTATATTGATTTTATAAGGAAAAAGACCTTGATTTGCTGTTTTATTTTAAATATATAAATTTTAAATGTATCTTTGCTGTCATTCATTCATCCAAAAAAATGGTCTCTTTAGTGTCAGACTCTGAATGACTTGAGAATGCAATGGTGGTGAAGGCAATGAGACAACATAAAATGGAGCAAGGATTTGTAATGACGTGTGTTAAGTGTAAGGAGGGGAAAATAAGGGAAGAAAATGGAAGACAAGATAGAGACACCTCACAGTTTGGGGTGGGATGGAAAGGTACCCTAAAGGAAGTGATGCTTACACTGAGATTTAAAGGATGAGTCAGATACAGAAAGAAAAAGAAGGGACCAGAGTGTTCCAGAGCAAACTGCATAGAAAGGCCCAGACACAAAAATGGTAACTGTTTCTAGAAGTTAGTATTCATTGTGTGAATCTGGACATGAGAGGGAAGGGCTGCAACTTGTAGGAGAAGTAAGTGCTGGGTCACATAAACCATGCTGAGTCAGGGGGACTGTATCCTAAGGGTAGTGGGGATAAGTTGAAATCCTTCAAGACAATCAGAGTCATGCTTTAGAACTTTGCTTTAAACTGCTGCTCGCAGTTTGGAGAAGGAATTTTGGGGGTCAAAACTGAAGGCAGAGATTAGGACCGTTACTAACTTGCAGTACTCCAAATGAAATGATCATCCTCCAGAGTTATCTCACTTGAGATGGGAATAGTTTGCTTTTCATCCTGGTAAAGGCAGTGAGGGAAAGTGGTGCACAAATTCAAGAAATAGTTATGAAGTGGAATCATCACGACTTGCGGTTGATTAAAACAGAGACATGAAAGGAAGGAGGATTTAAAGATTACACCACTGTTGCTGTGTGGGCCATCAGTATCTGGTGATGTAATGCTTTTAAATATGGAGGAAAGAAAGTTTTGGAGCAAAGAGAATGAATTAAAGGTTTTTGGTTATTAAAAAAAACTTTTTACTTGGAAATAGTTTCATGCTTAATGAAAAGTTGAAAAAAATGATACAAAGATCCTCTTAGACACTTTCTCTCTGTACACACACACACACACACATATACATACATGCACAGGGAGAGATAGATATAAATAGATAGTTATAAGTGTGTAGTTAGATTTAGCATCCCTGAACTATCATAAATTTTTGTCTCTATTTTCATTGCATGTGTTTTAAAGAACAAGGACATTCCTTTACATAAGGATACTGCAATTTTCCATTTTAGGAGCTTTACATTGATACATCATTTAAATGTACCATCCATATTCCGATTTTGTTAATTGATCAAATTATATCCTTTTTAACTTTTTTTTCCTCTCCAGAACTGGATCCATTCCAGGGTCATGTATTGCATTTCATTCTATCTCTCTTTAATATCCTTTCATCTGAAATAGTTCTTCAGTAGTTTCACTGTCTTCCATTTTTTATAATAGACTAGAATAATTTATAATATAATGAAACATTTTCTACTTGGAATTGTCTGATACTTTGTCCTGATTAGATTCAAGTTGTGCACCCCAGGTCATGACATTACATAAGCGATGTTGTACGCCTCTCAGGGTATTACATTCAGAGGCATATGTTTTCTATCCACCTCTTAACAGATGATTTGATTTAGATCATCTTATCAAGGTATTGCCTTATTTTTCTACAGAATAATTACTGTTTCCCCCTTGCATCTTATAAACACTTTATGAAGAGACATTCCAGGACATACAAATAAACATATGCTCTTCATTAAAATCTCTCTCCCCCTAACCTCTCTGATTTATCATCCATTGGTGATTCTTTCATGAGCCAATCTTTACTATGCTAGTTACAAAATAATTTTCCAACTCCACCACTCTCTCCACAATTATCAGTTGGCATTGTGCTCTAGAGCCTTCTTTTCTCCTCCATGTATGGATTCCTATTTTTTTCAGTTTTTAATTTGCTACCATCTTTTATATTGATGCACAAAATGCCCTATATTTGACCAAATTTCAGTATATGCTTTCAGATATTAGATGTGAATTTTGCTGCAGTGGAGAATTATTTTGAATTCAGGACATTTTAACATGGAATTCTTTGTTAACCTGGCTCATTTTGATGAATTCAGTTTTGTGCTTGTTGAGTTTTTATTGTCCACGGGACAAAAAGTAGAGATGTCCAAGAGATTGTTGGATACATAAGTCTGGATGTCAGGAGAGTAATACACTAGATTGAACCATTGTCTTGAGAATCCTCAACTATAATGATGGTAATTGAAGCTCTGAAGATAGATAAGATTGCTTAGTATCTCAGTGAGCAGCTGTCTAGATCATAAATCTAAGATAATGGATATTAACAAAAACAATTACAATAACAAGTACTGAGCTTATTTGAGATTATAAAAGTATATTTAGTGTGGATGTTAAAAATGTCAAACAGGGAATTCCTTGGAGGTCCAGTGGTTAGGATTCCGCACTAGCACTGCAGGGGTCGTGGGCCTGTTTCCTAGTTGGAGAACAAGAACAAGGTTCTCCAACCAAAAAAAAAAAAAAAACACCAAACAAACGAAAAAACCCCAAACCACCTACCTCCCACAAAACTAGAGGCATTTAAGAGACTTTTTTTTATAGTAAGTGATGAACATGGTCAAAATTAGAATTCTGTGTTAATAATTCTTTCTTTCTTCTGCTTATTCTATATTTCCCACTGAATGTTATCCTTTAAAATATGCCTGGAAGGAGCCTGCCTGTAAATTTGTGTTGACTCAAACTGACCTGAAAGTTACCTCATAAGAAAGGATCCCAAGTTCAAACGTTCAGGATTCAAACAAAGCATCAACAGCAGCAGAACTCAGATCTCAGAGCTGAAAGTGAATACTCCCTCCTCTATCTGCTGAAATGTTGCCTTTTACAGCTCCTTGTGGAATGGCAGAACTCAGGTGCTCTATGAGGCAGCCTTTAATGGTGTCCTAGAAGCACTAGGAATGAGAAGCTCTGTGCTGAAAGGAAATTTCCACCAAAGTAGTCACCCCACACACAAAATTAACCTTGCTGATTACAAATTTTGTGCCTGTATTTATTTTCTCACGGGGCAAGGGAGCAATGTGAACATATTATGCCATGTGGAATAGAGAAACAAGAAGTTAGGAGAAAGGAAGCTCAGGGTACACACACAATAAAATATTTTCCTATATAAAATGAACTGGCTGTCAGGGTGAAAAAAAGAATCACCAGAACATGTGTTTTCAGTCATATGACTAAAAAACCCACAAAGCTTTAGAGAGAGAGACAGAGTATATTCCTTAAAGGATTTCACAGAATTCTTGGGCTGGCTGTCAGTCTTAGCTGGGCTGATAGATTGGGGTGGCAGAGATAATGTTAAATCAAATGATTCCTGTTTTTCTAGTTTTGCATTCTGCTGAATGCATAGAAACTATCAATTCTCAGAAAGCGGTACTATTTATACACAATGTAAATTTGTGAGAAAGCCAATGGTAATTATCTCCGTATTAATAAAATTGACTTCATTTTTCCTGTGGTTTAAAAATGTCATTTAACATGCCTTTAAGATAAGTCACATTATTTCAGGCTATAAATTTGATTGTTGAATTTTAATTAATTGAATAAAAAATGACAATAATTTAAAATTTATTGCAAATATTATTTTAAAAAGTCTCTTTTGGAGAGCCCCTTAATTACATATGTAAAGTATAATATTTAAATTGTTTTTCAGTATCTCCATAGTTTATAAACTATATGTTATTCTTAATTTCATTTATAGAACTGATAATAACATTCCTTTGTGAGCTTTTTCATAATGATTCTTGGAGACCATTTGTTGCTACGCATAATACAATGAATCACTAAAACATCTGTTGCTACTTTTTAAAAAGTTGCTCCTATACCTAAATTGCCTGTCAGCCATAGCCTGGGCTCCATCTATTGCACAATGTTTGCCGCTGGGAAATGGACTTTTTCCACGAATTAGTTTTTAAAGCTTTCAAACATAAGGGACCCCTTGGTATACACTGACTGTAATTTTGAATATAACATATCCACTAATACTTTTGCATTCTTTATGAACATTACATATAAGCAATAAAACTTCATTATCAGACAGGATGGTTTCATCTATTGTAATCAAAATTTGTTTGACTTAGCTAATTTTATACATCTTTCTCAATGTTGATTTTTCTTCAAAAAGAATCATGGCTTTCAGAACAAAGAAATCATTTCCTTTTTTTTTCATTTTCTACTTACAACTCTCACATGATGATACTAATTTTACTTTAGTCTTGTGAGGCCCATCACATTTTGTAATCATTTGTACTTCTCTGTAGGAAACAACTTATTAAAGAGTTCTAAAAAGAAATCCAATGCTGATATTATGATTTTCAGTGCTTTTCTCTGAATCTTAGTAATATGATAAACATTTGCCAATTTTATCATCTGTATCTTTCCTGTCAGCACTTTTAATCTTCTTTTCACCTTCCTTTCTCCCTCCAACCTCGCTTCCTTTCTTTTTTTAAAAGTGTGTATAGATGACCATAATTTATTGAACACATTCCCCAATAGTAGAATTTAAATTTACCCTAGTTTTTGCTGCAAGAAGTTAACATTGTCTTAACATATGTCTTTGCAAACTTTATTCAAATATATATATAAAAAAGTTCCCATAAATAGAATTTTTGGAAAAGGGGCATGGTGAAGGAACTGGAATAGGGCTCTCAGTTACTGGTCGATTTCCAAATTCTCAGATTTTCCTGAAATCTTTCACTTTTGAGGTAATTAAAATGCTATTTTCATTGTTTAATTATACAAAATGATGCATGAATTTATATTTGATGAAAAATTATCTAGAGAAAAAATTTCAATTTCATTCCCTTTTTAATCTCTGCCAAACCCTTTTGTAAAGGAGGGGCATGCATCCATACACACAGATACAGATTTTTTTCCTTTTTAATAAACTAGTATAGATTATGTGAAATATATTATACTGTAAATATATTAGATCACCACATCAAATCTTTTTATGTTTCCCTTTTTAAATCAACTCTACTGAGATGTAATTTACATGCAATAAAATGCATCCATTTAAAATGTACAACTTGATGAATTTTAACAAATACTTACACCTATGTAAACACCACCATAATTAAGATATGAAACACTTCCATCAAACTATAAAGTTCCCTTGTATTCATATGTAGTCAGCCCCTTCCTCAATCCTGGCCCCATGCAACCACCGATCTGATTTCTAGATTAATCATTCTAGATTAGTTTTGCCAGATTTAGAAATTCATTTACATGGAATCATACAGAAAGTGGTCTCCTGTGTTTGGTATCTTTTTTGATACCGGGCACTCATCACTTTTTGGGAGTTATTCATGCTATTACATGTGCCAATAGTTCTTTGTTACTGGGTATATTTATATAGGTACATGTTTATACATTTACCACCACTGGACATTTCAGTGCTTCTAGTTTTTGACTATTATGAGCAAAGCTTCTCTGTACATTTGTATGCATGTATTTTGAGGGGGACACACATGATATTAATTTGTTTTGGTAAATGTGCTGGTTAATAGAGGACATGTATGTTTCATTTTATACAGAACTGACAATTGCCCAACATGGTTGTACCATTTTATATTTCCTCCAGCATTTCATATTCTTATTATCTTTCAAACGCTGAAGGTGTTAATTTTGGTACAGATCGGTTTATCAGCATTTTCTCTGAAGGTCTGTGAAATTGTTTTTTTTTTTTTTTTTGCAAAGGAATCTTTGTCTAACATAAGTGGTGAAGATTTTCTCTTATAGTTTCTTCTATAAGTTCTATGTTTTTAGCTTTAACTTTTAGATTTAAGATCATTTTAAGTTAATTTCAGTATCTGTTGGCAGATAAGTATAGCACTTCGCTTTTTCCATGAAAATATCTAATATTTTAATCCTTTTTTATATGTACCACATTTTCATTTTTAACTCTTCATAATTGCGGTATAGTTGATTTACAGTATTACATTAGGTTCAAGTGTACAAAGTAGTACTTCAGAACTTTTACAGATTATACTCCATGTATAGCTATTATGCAATACTGGCTATATTTCCTGTGCTATAACAATATATTCTTTTATCTTATTTGTTTTATGCATAATACTCTGTACCTCTTAATCCTCTAATCCTATCTTCCCTTCCACCCTTACCTCTCTTGATGGTAACCACTAGTTTGTTCTCTAAATCTGTGTCTGCTTCTTTTTTGTTATATTCACTAGTTTGTTTTATTTTTTAGATTCCACATATATGTGATAGCGTATAGTATTTGTCTTTCTCTCTCTGATTATTTCACTAAGCATGATACCCTTCAGATTCATCCATGTTGTTTAAAATGGCAAAATTTCATTCTTTTTTATGGCAAGTGGTATTCCTTTGTACAATTTACCATAGCTCTGTTGATGGACACTGGTTGCTTCCATATCTTGGCTATTGTAAATAATGCTGCTGTGAACTTTGGGGCGCATGTGTCTTTTCAAATTAGCGTCTTTGTTTTCTCCAGATAAATACCCAAGAGTGGAATTACAGGATCATATGGTAGTTCTATTTTTAGTTTTTTGAGGAACCATCATACTGTTTTGCACAGTGGCTGCACAAATTTACTTTCCTACAAAAAGAGTACTAGAGTTCCCTTTTCTCCACATCCTCACAAATATTTGTTATTTGTTTTCTTTTTGATGATAGCCATTCTGACACGAGTGAGGTGATATATCATTTTGGTTCTGATTTGCTTGTCTCTGATGATTAGAAATGTTGAGCACCTTTTCATGTGTCTGTTGGCCATCTATATGTCTTCTTTGGAAAAATAGCTATTCAAGTCTTCTGCCCATCTTTTAATCAGGGTTTTTTCATGTTGAGTTGTATGAGCTGTTTATATATTCTGGATATCAATCCTTTGTTGGTAATGATTTGCAAATATTTTCTCCCACTCAGTAGGTTTTCTTTTCATTTTGTCAATGGTTTCCTTTGCTGTGCAAAAGCTTTTAAGTTTAATAAGGTTCATCACAAAATTTTTGCTTTTGTTGCCTTTGCCTTACAAGTCAGTTCAAAAAATATTTCTACTAATTATGTGAAAGATTGTTTTGCCTATGTTTTCTTTTAGGAGTTTTATGGTTTCTTACATGTAGGTCTTTAACCTATTTTGAGTTTACTTTTATAAATGGTGTGAGAAAATGTTCTAATCTCATTCTTCGACACGTAGCTATCCAGTTTCCCCGGTACCATTTACTGGGGAGACTGTCTTTTCTCCACTGTATATTCTTGCCTCCTTTGTTGTTGATTAATTGACCATAGGTGCGTGGTTTACTTCTGAGATGTCTATGAAGTTCCAATGGTCTATGTTTCTGCTTTAGTGCCAGTACTATACTGTTTTGATTATGTAGCTTGGTGGTATAGTGCTCAGTCTGGCTAATCCAAGTTTGAATATCTCTCAGTCTTGTGCATCCTGAGTCTGTGCCCAGATTCTCTGGAGTTGCACTCTTTTCCCAAGCAGCTTTACACTCAACCAAACACTTGAGACCATTAGCCATATTTCTGAATCTCTTTAGCTAGATAGCTTTCTCCCTTCCAAAGCTCTGCCTCACAAATTCCAACTACCTCGGTCTCCCCACATTCTGATCTCTCCCTTTCACTCAGAATACCATCATGTTCTTCCTGCACCAAGATCCAGGAAAGTACCTCCCGGCTCACAGTCCAGGTGCTCATACCGGCCACTTCTGTTTCCTTTCCCTCGAGGGTCACAGTCCTGTGCTGTCTCCTGTCCAGTGTGTGAAAACGCTTGTTTCATGTCTTTTGTACAGTTTCTATTTGTTTCACTAGAAGGGCCAGCCTGGTACCAGTTACTCCATCTTTGCTAGAAGTAGAACGATAGGAACATTTTATTTTGCTAAATGTTGCCGAATTTCCCTTCAAAGAGATTGTACCAGTTGTCATTTCTACCAACTCTGTATGATAGGGTACTTATTTTTCTATCCATTATCAAAAGTGAATTTCATTCAATGTTTTACTATTTGTCCCTTTGAGAGGTATTTTTATTTATAATTCTTTGAATATGTTAGGTTTAGTCATTTTTACATGTTATCAGCCTTGTATATTTCTTTTTCTTTGCCTATTTACAGGTCTGGGTCATTTTCCCATTTATACTTTTCCTTTTTAATTGATTTCTTAGTATTCTTTCTGTCTTCATTCATTTATTCATTCATTCAATCATTCAGCAATGTTTACTCTATACCAGCTACATTCCAGGCCCTGTTCTAAGTGCTGGGAATATGACTAATCCTGCATTGATGAAGTTTATACTCTAATGAGTAATGAGGATAGAGAAAATAAATACAGCATAAACACATTCTATATGTCATATGGTGGTAAGTAAGTGTGGAGAAGAATAAAACATGGCATGGGAAATTCAGTACAATGGAAATATATTTTTGGATTGGGGAATTTCAGTTTTCTATAAAATCTTTAGATAAAGATTCTTTGACAGATATATTGAAGTGAAGACCTGAATGAACAAAGTAAGTTATGTGGATGTCTGGAGAAAGAAGATTCCAGTTAGCTGAAACGGCATGAACAAGGGCCTGATGATGGTTGTTGCTCAGCATGCTGGCAATGTTAGAAAGAGGCCCCTGTAGCAGGAAGGTCGAGAGAGTAGAGGGGTGAGAGCTTTTGTGGTCAACTGGGGGGAGTCTCTGGATTAGTCAGAAGTTGGCAGGAAATTTTAAATTCACTGTTAATTCATCTGAGTGAGATGGGGAGCCATGGAGGATAATATGCAGATGGACATAACTCATTTTCACTTATAAAGGATCCTCTTAGTAGCTTCGTGGAGAAGATCATACAGGGAAGTGAAAGGAAAGCAGAGCAGCATCTGTGTGTCTCAACACGTAACTGGATATATGGTGTTAATTGTGTTGAGTTGTAGTGTTACCTTGATTATATACTGTATTCTCAGGTGCATTTGGCTCTTTCAATTCTGCTCTAACTTGTTTTCCATTGTTAATGTTAAACTTCATCTTGATACCTGGTAGGTCTATAATGACAGACTGATCATTCTGGTCAGTTAATCAAAACAGTCCCAGTTTATACCTGTGGTAGATCAGTTAATACCTGTTAATTACTTATAATATGACTTTTCCTATCAAGTGACCTGGTTTGGATGATAAACTACATGGTCACTCTATAACCTCATTATTCTTCTTCAGTTTTCTGGGTGTTCTTTCATATTTAGCTTTTTGAATTATAGTTTTGTTTTCTATGATGTTTCAATAAAAATTCAAGTTGTTATTTTAGGGGGAATAAAGCTGTATTTTTAAAATATTTTAAGTTAATAGTAAAGTAAATATTAATTTTGGGCAATATTTATCTTTCCCTAACCACAAAAAAATTTGCATTTTAAAATAGTGAAGTCCTCAATATCTTTGTGTATATTTTAAGACTTGGTTTTTACACAATTTTTACACAATATTTATATATTTTTATACAATTTTATAGTACAATGTTTACAATACAAAATATTTTACAATATTTTATACATTATTTTTATACAATTTTAACATTTATATCTTGTCATTTAACAATGTTTTCTTAAGGAATTTTTCAAACATGAAGAAGTAAAGTGTATAGTATAACAGCCTCATATAATCATCATCCAGGTTCAACTACCATAAACATTTTTCCTAATTTTCTAGTTATTTTAACTTTTATTTGCTATACTACTGAATATGTTTTTCTTGCTGTATTTTTTTTAAAAAATATTATTTATATGCTATTGTAAATTGTCACATTTCTATATTATGTTATTATTTCAAAAATGTTTTTCCTTATGGGACTGTCAAGTATAAAATCTTGTCAGCTGTAAGTGATAATTTTGGTTTCTTTCTCACTTTATTTACATTGAGTTGTTTGGTACTCTTATATTAACTAATCTCTTAGCTGGCATAGATTATAAATAGCATTGTAACAAATATAACATCATTTCTGTTTTAAAGAAATGCGCTGTTAGAAACTTTCATACTTTCCATTTCTAATTTCTTATTTCTGTTTTTTTTTTTTTTTTGGACTTAAGTATTCTTAATACATCAAGATTTGAATCCAAGTTTTATACTCTTTATAAACTAGGCAGTTTTCCACATTTTAGGAGCTCTTTGTAAACACCATTTGCAATGAATGTATAATATTCCTTTGGCCCTGTTTCACTCTGCGGCAGGTGATAAGCTTCTGGGCTGTGCTTACATCCCCATGGGAATGACTTCACTCAGTTGCAATGTGTGCAGTGGGCCATGAAGCAAAATCACACCAAACCACAAACCACTTGAGTAGAGTCTATTCTACATGCCTAAACTTCTCTAGATCACATTCTGTATCATCACCTGCAGTTAAACTGCCCACTAGTCTCCTACTTTTGAGCTGTAAGCAGTCTCATTTGTATTTCCTACTATGAACAAGCCTGTGTTGAATATTTGTGACCTGGGACCAATAATGGATTATCTTTCCTGTAAATGATCTGTCCGTTTATAAGTATCCATAGTGCTTCCCTGGTGGTCTCCAGGCTGGACACAGTAGGCTTCTCTGAAGAACCCTCTGTGGTGAGCACATCCTCTCCCAGGTTGGAAAAGGACAACCCAGAGCCTGAACTGCCCAAGAACTACAAAGGTTCTATCTTCACGATTTTCTTCTCACTATAGCACTGAGATCAGAAGGTGATGTTATGTTAATTATGTTATGATATGACCTTTTATTTTGGGAAATAATGTAATCTATTCCCCTGAATGCCTATTTTTCTCATTCCTGAAATATTCAATATTAGGGCTAGGGTTTCCCAGAGAGGAATTTTTGCTTCATCTTTTATGTGAAGAGACCACTAGAACAATTTTGTACATTGATCTTTGTGCACAAGTCTAATTATTTTCGTATGATGAATTTTTAGAACTTGAAGTACTAAAGCCAAATATATATTTAATTTTATTATTACATATATTGCAATATTGGCTTCTAGCTTTACTGTATTTACATGTTTTTATCAACAATATTTGAGAATTCCTATTTATTCACTTCCCAGCTTACATGGATATCATCAACCTTTTAAATTTTGTGTCTCTGATGGGCAACATATGATATCTTGTTGTTGTTTAGTCACTAAGTCATGTCCGACTCTTGAGACTTCATAGACAGTAGCCTGCCAGATTCCTCTGTCCATGGGATTTCCCAGGCAAGAATACTGAAGTGGGTTGCCATTTCCTTCTCTAAGGGACCTTCCATACACAGGGATTGAACTCGTGTCTTCTGCATTGGTGGGCAGATTCTATACCATTGACCCACCAGGTATATCAGTGTCATATCTTTTTGCCTTTTCATACTGCTCATGAGGTTCTCAAGGCAAGACTGCTGAAGTGGTTTGCCATTCCCTTCTCCAGTGAACCATGTTTTGTCAGAACTCTCCACCATGACCCATTGGTCTTAGGTGGCCCTACACACATGACCCATAGTTTCATTGAGTTGGACAAGGCTGTGGTCCATGTGATCAGTTTGGTTAGTTTTCTGTGATTGTGGTTTTCATTCTGTCTGCCCTCTGATGGATAAAGATAAGAGGCTTATGGAAGCTTCCTGATGGGAGACACTGACTGAGGGGGAAACTGGGTCTTGTTCTGGTGGGCGGGGCCATGCTCAGTAAATCTCTAATCCAATTTTCTGTTGATGGGCGGGGCTGCGTTCTCTCCCTGTTGCTTGACCTGAGGCCAAACTATGGTGGAGGTCATGGCAACCTCTTTCAAAAGGTCCAGGGCACACACTGCTGCACCCAGTGCCCCCGAGCCTGCAGCAGGCCACGGCAGACCCACGCCTCTACCAGAGACTCCGGGACACTCACAGGCAAGTCTGGGTCAGTCTCTTGTGAGGTCACTGCTCCTTTCTTCTTGGTCCTGGTGCACACGAGGTTCTGTTTGTGCCCTCTAAAAGTCTGTTTCCCCAGTCCTGTGTAAGTTCTGGTGGCGCTATGGTGGGGTTAACGGCAACCTCCTCAAATAGGGCTCATGCCATACCCAGGTCTGCTGCATCCAGAGCCCCTGCCCCTACATCAGGCCACTGCTGAACCATGCCTTCATAGAAGGTACTCAAACACAGTTCTGGCTCAGTCTCTGTGGGGTCTCTGGGTCCTGGTGCACACGAGGTTTGTTTGAGTCCTCCAAGCACCTCTGGTGGGTATGGGGTTTGATTCTAAACAGGATTTCGTCCCTCCAACCATCTTGCTGGGGCTTCTCCTTTGCCCTTGGACGTTGTATTCTTTTTTTGGTGGAATCTAACATTCTCCTGTTGACATTGTTCAGCAGCAAGTTGTAATTTTGGAGTTCTTGCAGGAGAAGATGAGCAGACGTCCTTCTACTCTGCCATCTTGTATGAAAAGGCAAGAAGATAGGACACTGAAAGATGAACTCCCCAGATCGGGAGGTGCCCAATATGCCACTGGAGATCAGTGGAGAAATAACTCTGGAAAGATGAAGAGACAGAACCAAAGCAAACACAACACCCAGTTGTGGATGTGACTGGTGATGGAAGTGAAGTCCGATGCTATAAAGAGCAATATTGCATAAGAACCTGGAATGTTAGGTCCATGAATCAAGCCAAATTGGAAGTGATCAAACAGGAGATGCCAAGACTGAACATTGACATTTTAGGAATCAGTGAACTAAAATGGACTGGAATGGGCAAATTTAACTCAGATGATCATTATATCTGCTACTGTGGGCAAGAATCCCTTAGAAGAAATGGAGTAGCCATCATAGTCAACAAAACAGCCCAAAGTGCAGTACTTGGATGCAGTCTCAAAAACGACGGAATGATCTCTGTTCGTTTTCAAGGCACACCGTTCAATATCACAGTAGTCCAAGCCTATGCCCCGACCAGTAATGCTGAAGAAGCTGAAGCTGAACAGTTCTATGAGGACCTACAAGCCCTTCAAGAACTAACACCTAAAAAAGATGTCCTTTTCATTATAGAGGACGTGAATGCCAAAGAAGGAAGTCAAGAGATACCTGGAGTAACAGGCAAATTTGGCCTTGGAGTACAAAACGAAGCAGGTCAAAGGCTAATAGGATTTTGCCAAGAGAACACACTGGTCATAGCAAACACCCTCTTCCAACAACACAAGAGAAGACTCCACACGTGAACATCACCAGATGGTCAACACCGAAATCAGATTGATTATATTCTTTGCAGCCAAAGATAGAGAAGCTTTATACAGTCAGCAAAAACAAGACCAGGAGCTGACTGTGGCTCAGATCATGAACTCTTTATTGCCAAATTCAGACTTAAATTGAAGAAAGTAGGGAAAACCACTAGAACATTACAGGTATGACCTAAATCAGATCCCTTATGATTATACAGTGGAAGTGAGAAATAGATTCAAGGGATTAGATCTGATACACAGCATCCTTGAAGAACTGTGGACAGAGGTTCATGGCATTGTATAGGAGGCAGAGATTAACACCATCCCCAAGAAAAAGAAATGTAAAAAGGCAAAATTTTTGTCTAAGGAGGCCTTACAAATAGTTGTGAAAAGAAGAGAAGCAAAAGGCAAAAGAGAAAAGGGAAGATAAACCCATTTGAATGCAGAGTTCCAAAGAATAGCAAGGAGAGATAAGAAAGCCTTCCTCAGTAATCAATACAAAGAAATAGACGAAAACAATAGAATAGGAAAGATGAAATATCTCTTCAAGAAAATTAGAGATACCAAGGGAACATTTCATGCAAAGAGGGGCGCAATAAAGGACAGAAACAGTATGGATCTAACAGAAGCAAAAGATACTAAGAAGAGTTGGCAAGAATACACAGAAGAACTATACTAAAAAGATCATCATAACCCAGACAATCATGATGTTGTGATCACTCACCTGTAGCCAGATATCCTGGAATGCGAAGTCAAGTGGACCTTAGGAAGCATCACTATGAACAAAGCTGGTGGAGGTGATGGAATTCCAGTTGACCTATTTCAAAGATGATGCTGTGCAAGTGCTGCACTCAATATGACAGCAAATATGGAAGACTCAGTAGTGGCCACAGGACTGGAAAAGGTCAGTTTTCATTCCAATCCCAAAAAATGTTCAAACTACCACTTAGTTGCACATATCTCACACACTAGCAAAGTAGTGATCAAAATTCTCCAAGCCAGGCTTCAACAGTACGTGAACCACAAACTTCCAGATGTTCAAGCTGGATTGAGAAAAGGCAGAGGAACCAGAGATCAAATTGCCAACATCCATTGGATCATCCAAAAAGCAAGATAGCTCTAGAAAAAACATCTACTTGTGCTTTGTTTACTATGCCAAAGCCTTTGACTGTGTGGATCACAACAAACTATGGAAAATTCTTAAAGAGATGGGAATACCACACCACCTGACTTGCCTCCTGAGAAACCTGTATGCAGGTCAAGAAGCAACAGTTAGAACTGGACATGGAACAACAGACTGGTTCCAAATTGGGAAAGGTGTACTTTAAGGTTGTATATTGTCACTTTGCTTGTTTAACTTATATGCAGAGTACATCATGAGAAATGCTGGGCTGGATGAAGCACAAGCTGGAATCAAAATTGCTGGGAGAAATATCAATAACCTCAGATATGCAGATGACACCACCCTTATGGCAAAGAACTAAACAGCCTCTTGATGAAAGTGAAAGAGGAGAGTGAAAAAGCTGTCTTAAAACTCAACATTCAGAAAACTAAGATCATGGCATCTATTTTCATTACTTCATGGCAAATAGATGGGGAAACAATGGAAACAGTGAGAGACTTTATTTTCTTTGGGCTCCACAATAACTGCAAATGGGGACTGCAGCCATGAAATTAAAAGATGCTTACTCCTTGGAAGAAAAGCTGTGACCAATCTAGACAGCATATTACAAAGCAGAGACATTACTTTGCCAACAAAGGTCCATCTAGTCAAAGCTATGGTTTTTCCAGTAGTCTTGTATGGATGTTGAGAGTTGGACTATAAAGAAAGCTGAGCGCCAAAGAACTGATGTTTTTGAACTGTGGTGTTGGAGAAGACTCTTAAGGGTCCCTTGGACTGCAAGAAGATCCAACCAGTCCATCCTAAAGGAAATCAGTCCTGGGTGTTCACTGAAAGGACTGATGCTGAAGCTGAAACTCCAAAACTTTGGCTACCTGATGCGAAGCACTGACTAGAAAAGACCCTGATACTGGGAAAGATTGAAAGTGGGCAGGTAAGGGGACAACAGAGGATGAGATGGTTGGATGGCATCACCAACCCGATGGACATGAATTTGAGTAAGCTCCAGGAATTTGTGATGGACGGGGAAGCCTGGTGTGCTGCAGTTCATGGGCTCACAAAGCATCAGACACGACTGAGTGACTGAACCGAACTGAACTGACCAGGGATCTCATTACCACTTAAATGTCTGTCTTTTTGATCAGACATACTTTATTACTTTCTAACCATTTTTTTTCCTGCAGTATTGATTGTTTCCCCATATTCTGTTTGGGTTGTTTGTTTATAAGAATATGGTTTTGAATGAGGGATATCCATCACTTTAACTTATTGTATTATTACCCCTCTAATTTGTTTTGTTTTAATGTTTAGAAATTATAAGAATAATAATTTGATAAATATTTTCCTGGTAGTAAAAAATTTCTGTAAAGGTTTATTAAAGGTTTTTCATTTATTCTTCAGGAAAGAGGCCAGAGAGGCTAGTGCCAGACATTTGCATCCAAATCTTGGCATTGTTTCTTAGGTACTTCATGCCCTAAGGGAGTTTCTGTAATCCCAGACTCACCTCTCACCTCGTTCCTCCTCACTCTGAGCTCTGACGTTCCCTTCTCTATGGTAGGTTTTCCCTGGCCTTGAGGCTTATTTGCATTATACAATTCCTTTCCTTGACTTGTCCCCTGAAGATTCTTTAGGTCCTCAAATAAATGTGCTTTCTGATCTGATGTTTGTGGCAAGTACTGTAAGTTGGCTGTCTTCAAAACCATCTCCGAACACCTTCACATCTGCCTTCCTTTGGAACAGGGGTTATTGAAATGAAGAAGCCTTTCCTAAAGATTTGTTAGAAATGCAAATTCTTAGGCCCCTCTGGAAATTTCCCTAATTAGCTCTGAGGGTGGGGGCCAGTGATTAGTATTTAATTAAGCGCTCCAGGTGATTTTTTTTTTAATTGAGATTCTGATGCAAAGAAAGCTTGAAGGCAGGGGAAGGGGATGACAGAGGATGAGATGGTTGGATGGCATCACCAACTCAATGGACATGAGTTTGAGCAAGCTCCAGGAGTTGGTGATGGACAGGGAAGCTTGGTGTGCTGCAGTCCATGGAGTCTCAAAGAGTTGGACACGACCCAGCGACTGAACTGACTGATGGAAACTACCGTTCCATAACCTTAAATACTGTGCAAAGTGGAATGCTAGTACCTCGCCCCTCCCCCACCTGGTGTAAAAGGCCTCACTTCTGCAAAGGTAGATTAATAAGGGGAACTTGACCATTATAGCTCAGGCTTCTGAAAGAAAAAAACTACTCTCTCTTTATAGGACTCACCTATGACTCTTCCACAAATGGGTTAGGTGTTTTAATTTCCTCTACACTCTTAAAATTCACATTAATAAACCACCTCACCCTAGCCTCCCTTGATACTTAAAGTGGTCATCTGGTAAAGAGACTTAGTAAACTCAGCTACTGAGGGATCTGAGAAAATATTTTATAGCTAGGGTGGCCCTTTGCTCTTCTCTGTTTTTGCTGTCTAGAATATTTATGAAATACGTGGAGTGCAGCAACCACTTTGCAACCAAGAGGTGATATACCTAAGAATGAAAAGCCAACACACTAAGAATGGCAAGATGGGGAGAAAGAATCTGGGGTACTTGATAAATTTGTTAAGTAGCTGAACTAGTTAGAAGAAATCAACTTCTTTGCTTTTTGTTTTTTTAATTTCCTATAATAAAATATAAATACATGCATAATTTTTAATTTTAAAAAGTTTAAAAGGTGGCACAATGGTAAAGAATCTGCCCCCAATGCAGGAGACGCAAGAGACACAAGTTCGATCCCTAGGTCAGGAAGATCTTCTGGAGTAGGAAATGGCAATCCACTCTAGTATTCTTGCCTGGAAAATTCCAGGGACAGAGGAGCCTGGCTGGCTATAGTCCATGGGATTGCAAAGAGTTGTATATGATGGAGCACACAAAATATAAATGCAAGTCTGTTTACAATCAGATTCTCTAGTAATTTCTCTGAAAAAGTGTTTATCTACAATACACTTGGACTTGTTCAATAAGGTACAAAATGCCTTTTTAAAATGTTGGTTATAAAAGCAAAATGAGAACTGTAGCAAGAGAGGTAAGTGGGAGTGTAGGTAGGCTGTAGCTTTCAGGAATGGTAGTTGGAGACAAGCTGCTAGTTTGCCAGCCAGGGGGTGAGGTTTTAACAGCCATTCAGGGAATGTAGGTAAGGCCTACCTACATACCTGGGGATTCAAACTGAGATGCCAGTGTTAAGTTGGGTAAGGGTAACATAGAAAAACTTCAAACCTGCAAGGGTAGATAACAAGGAAACTTGATCAGCATAGCTTAGACTCGGTAAAGAAAAAAACAGTCTCTCTCATAGTTCTCATCTATGTTGTTTTTTGTTGTTCAGTTGCTCAGTCCTGTCCGACCCTTTGAGATCCCATGGACTGCAGGCACGCCAGGCTTTCCTGTCCTTCGTTATCCTGGAGTTTGCTCAAACTCCTGTCCTTTGACTTGGTGATGCCATCCAACCATCTCATCCTCTCTTGCCCCCTTCTCCTCCTGCCCTCAATCTTTCCCAGCATCAGGGTCTTTTCCAATGAGTCAGCTCTTTGCCTCAGGTGACCAAAGTATTAGAGTTTCAGCTTTAGCATCAAGCCTTCCATATTCAGGGTTGATTTCCTTTAGGATTGAATAGTTTGATCTCCTTGCAGTCCAAGGGACTCTCAAGAGTCTTCAGCACTACAGTTCGAAAGCATCAATTCTTCAGTGCTCAGGCTTCTTTATGGTCCAACTCTCACATCCATACATGACTACTGGAAAAACCATAGCTTTGAAGTTTCTGCTTTTTAATACACTGTCTAGGTTTCTCATTTCTCTGCTTTTTAACATACTGCCTAGGTTTCTCATAGCCTGTCTTCCAAGGAGCAAGCATCTTTTAGTTTTATGGCTGCAGTCACTGCCCACAGTGATTTTGGAGCCCGAGAAAATAATCTTTCTCATCTATGACTCTTCCACAAATGGGTTAGGTTTTTTAATTTCTTGTACAATCTTAACATTAACATAGAAAAACACCTACGTTACTTACACCTTTGAAGCACCTGGCTAAGCAAAACCAACACTTCTCTGGATGGATACATTCTCAAGTAGGCCAGGTAGTTCCTCCAAAGATGAAGTCCCACATACGGTAAGGTCACAATCTAAAACTACAGTGAATGCAAGAACACAATTCATGACAAAACAGCAGAAAACACAGAGAAATACACCACTCAGAATGTCAAGTTCCTTAGAATTAAAAGATAGAGGATATGAGATAACATACTTAAATGATTAAAGATTAAAAGAAGAAAATCTATGATTTGGATTTGCTGGTAGCAATGGAAGAGGTGAGAAGTTGTTGATTTTTGGTTGTATTTTGAAGGTAGAATTGGCAGGATTTGTTAGTGACTTGGGTTTTAGATGTGAGTGAAAGGAGACTAGATTTTGGGTATGGCTTTTAGTCTGAGTGAATGGAATGACAGATATTAAGACAAAAAGAATTACTAGAGGTAAAGAGGATAAAATTATTTCTTCATTAAGATATAAATATTCTTCAGCTAAATATTCATAAGAACTTTCAATTTATGAAGAAATTGACCAAATTACAAGGAATTATTGACAAATTCACCATCAGAGTGGGAAAATTTTAACAAACCTCCCATAGTAATGGAGAGGGCAAAGACAAAGAAGTGAAAATATAATTAATTTCAATAGCACATTAAATTTTTTCATTTAATAGACATATGTTAAATTTCTACACTCAATGATTAGTGAATGCACATTTTATACCCCCATATGGTATTTGGAAAAATTGAACTCAAAGTGTGCAATAGCATCACCAAATATAAAAAAATCAATATCATCAAGCTTACATTTTCTGACCACAATTCAGTATACTTTAGGTATTAACAACAAAACATATTAATATTTACCCTCTCCCCCATTTATTTAGGCATTCTCAAACATTTTCTAAATGATCTGTGGATCAAAAATTAATAAAAATGAGAACAGATTTATGACAGCTATAATAACATTTTATTTATAAAAATTTGTGAGCTGCAATTAGATTAGTATTTGAGAATTTGTAACATCAAAAACTAATATTGTAAAATGCAAATTTTATTGTCAGCACATCTGTTGACCCCATGTGAATTATTCCTGGGAGTGCTGTATAGGACATGGCCCAGTGCTGAGAACTTCCGTGTTAACATACATAGTAATGCTTTATTGTATACACAGGTGACCCTTGAACATCACAGGGGTTAGGGTCACTGACTCTCATGTAGTCAAAATCTGAGCATAAATAACTTTACCATGGGCCCTCCATATCCGGCGCTCTGTATCTGCAAATTTCACCGACCAGACTCTGGAGTACTGGGAGAAATCTGTATATAAGTGGGCAAGCACAGTCCCAAACCTGTGTTATTCAAGGGTCAGATGGTGGCTCAGTGGTAAAGAACCCACCTGCCGATGTAGGAGACACATGTTCAATCCCTGGGTTGGGAAGGGCCCCTGGAGAAGGAAATGGCAACCCACTCTAGTGTTCTTGCCTGGAAAATCCCATATAGAGAGGATCCTGGGGGACTGCAGTCCAAGGGGTCAAAGACACGACTTAGCGACTAAACAACAACATGGTCCCATTGATGTGTATTATAAAAAGAACCCTTTTATATATGAGGATCATGCCAATTTCTAAGCTTTCCATCAATATTCACACTGGCACCAGGTTAAGCTCTCTAAGCACACTGCTCCCTCTGTCTGAAATACCTTGCTCCCTTGATCCTCCTAGAAAATTTTTCACATGTTCTGACCTCCTGTCATAGTAATCCTTCCTCTGATTGTGATCTTTGGCTTCTCTCTCCACTCATCCTACTCTCTTGTCTATAAAGTGTCTGTGTGTTGTATGTATATCTACTATTTTACATTTACAATTGTACTGTAGTGATTTTTATATATCCCTTTCTTCTGTTGGCCTAAACATTTTGAGAGTAAATACCATACCTTAATCAGCGTTAAGTAGTGCCTGCCCGTAGGATGTGCTGAATGAATAGGTATAGACTCCAGCACAGGGAGCTCATAAATCCCTCAAAATTATTTCTTCCTTCATAAAGTAAAATGGATGATCTCTTAAGTTATCTCCTCTGATGTTGTATTAATTGTAAATCTGTATCACCACACCGGTAATTTACTTCTCTCAAGCATAGTCACAAAAAGATTTAAGGAAATTTAGGGAAGAACACACACAGTTGGGGGAGGGGGAGGGAGGGAAAGAGAGAGAGCAAGAGAGAAAAATCCATGTATTTGTAGTTTCATATTTAAGTGCAAGTAATGTTAACAGACGTTCAGAAAGGGAGGACAGGAGAGATGTAGGGCATTTATATTTAGAAAGTGTGAGAAATAAGGTCAATTCAGCAAAGATTTCGGTAAGAATCTGTGTAGAGCGAAGAGGCAGAAGTCTGACAGCAGCCAGGGGAAGGAGTGGATCTCATCAAGAGGAGGAACAACAGTATCAGTGAAGCAGAGCAGTTAGATGAGAATAGAGAGGAGAGCAAATGCTTGGCTACATGTTAAATAAGAGCTACAATTTGTCCTGGGCAGAGTGAAATCATAAGATCTACATGGTTAAATGTATTAGAACTGTTACAATGGCTTAAGATGATTTAAAAGGCAGCATAAGCTTTTGAAAACTTTTAAGAGTTTATTTCTAAAGCATTTGCAAAATCTTTATTCAAAGTGGAAAGGTCTTTAAATGTAAAATTTTCATACATTTTGTCATAATTGCTAAATATCTACATAACTTCATATATTCTCCTTTTGTTTATTCAGGATAAATCTCCATTCTCTTTGGAGAGAATAAACTCAATAAATGTTATATTACTTCAAAAGTATCAAATATACTTTCAGGATATACTCACTAATTTTATATGCTTCACTCCAAACACTAAATTCTGATAGTTGATGGTTTCATTGTATCAGAATGAAAGTCAGGGTGGGCTTCAGAAAAAATAGTGAAACTTTCAGAATGAACATTTGCTGTTGATTATAAGAATGTGTCAGATATGTGTGTGGGGAAGGGGGAGGGTGAACAGTGGTGGGTAGTTGCATGATCTATTAATAAGAAACAGTTTAATGCAGGAGATCACTAAAGCATGGCTAATTCTGAAGCCAAAACCCACACATTCTTAACTTTCCCTCCAGCTTTAGAACCACTTTCCACACACTCAGTACAGGAACTGGAACATTATTCTTTGAAAGCAAAGCCAGTGTTTAGAAAATCTGAAATTGAGCTAACAGCACAGCATATAGAAGTCACACAGGATGTTATTTTAAGCTGTAATGCAGAAATGTCAGTTCATTTGATATCTTTATTTGTTACATGTGGGCTTGAAGAAAGCATGTTATATACATTTTTGCTTTACAGATACTCTGTTACAGGGTATATTCAACTGTCAGGAAATTTTGAGATCCATCAAAGAGACAGAATCTTTATGGAACAGCTTTTGGAGAGAAGAACATACAGTGATTTATCTCAGCCCTTCCCCTAGAAGAATGTATATTTAAAAATATCACTCAGGAGTCATTCAGGAAGGATGTCCAGCTGGGTGAATCACATAAATGTAATGGTTATGCAATTTAAGCAGCTAGCTCGTATTCTATCAACATGCTCTCTCTCCATTGCACATAAGTCAGAGACTTAAATACACAACTGGATCCAAAGACAGGATTGTGCAATATCCAGAGGTAATGAACATGATGTTTAATTGAATGCACTTGACTAATGCTTGTGCTATTTTACAGACACTCCAATCCAAATATCTCACCACATCCTATATTTACGTTTTCTCTTTTTGCTTCGTTATCAGCTTTATGTGATTACTTCAGAATATTAAATCAGATGGTCAATTGGTGACCTTCTACTACTTGATTAGCTGCTGTAAAAGGGAAAAATGAAATGTGAATTTTAACATCAATGACACATGCTTTGATGTCCTAACAGCCTGAAGATTACACATTTCTCTTTTGTATAAAATGTACAAATAGGAAGAGGTTGAAATTTTCTGTGTCTCTGTACTATATAGATAAGCAGAAAATTATTTTGGATGTAACAGTAAAATAAAGCAATCTTTGGCAATTTTTGCTGAATTGCTTCTAAAGGAAAAACAGGAAAGTTATTTCTCTTTAACAAGGATATAAGAAGAGAAAAATATGGAGTGAGAAAGGACCTTACTTGTATTGGTAGAAAAAATTAGAAATGAATATCTGTAAGCTAGAGCTGTATCTATATACATTACATAGATATATAGCTGCAGGGGTAGAGAAACTACAGTTCGGTGAAGGCTCTCCCAATGGGTGATAGTGGTTTTGCATCTTGTCAGAGGTCTGTGTGTGATTCGCCAGAGTACATTGGCGATAATGTACTACAATGTCTGTCTACTCCAATTTCACTGAAAGAATTCACCTAAAAGTGTAGATAATTAAAAAATATGTGATGGGATATTTTGAATATTGTGTGATTGTTTAAAACTTTATTACCTTTCACAAAATATATTTTTAAAATTTTATCTATTTTTGGCTGCACTAGATCTTTGTTGCTGCACATGGGCATTCTCTAGCTGCAGCAAGTAGGAGCTCCTCTTTTTGGCAGTGTATGGGCTTCTCATTGTGGTGGCTTTTCTTATTGTGGAACACAGACTCTTCATGAGCTTCAGTCGTTGTGGTACATGGACTGAGTTACTCCATGGCATTGGGATCTTCCCAGACCAGGGATCAAACCCATGTTCCCTGCATTGACAGGCAGATTCTTAACCGTTGGACCACCAGGGGCAGCCCCAACAAAATATGTTGATAGGACCACATCTCTTTCTTATAAGAGTGAAAGCAAGCAGAAACAATATTTAATGTGGAAAGATTTTATAACAATGTATATTCAAAAAAGTAAAGCAAGCCTCTTATTAAAATGATTGTATTGGTTTAAAATATGTAAAACTAAAGATACTGAATAAATTTTATTAAAAATGTATTTAAAGCAGTTTATGTAGGAGAGGAGGGTATTGTATACTCCTACAGGTACATGTTGCAAAAAAAAAAGAGAGAGAGGGTAATTAGGTACCAATCAAGAACAGTTTTGCTGAAAACTATTAAATTCCTTACAGGTTTTCATTGTTGTTTTACATTTCTGTTTTTCCTTATATCCAATTATCATTTGTGGTGAAATAGGTGGTATTGTATAATGATTTAAATAATGATAGGCTGTACAAATCACTGTCAAAAATGTCAAAAAGTATTTTTGACAGTGGATACATATTTTATCCAAGAATCTGAGTAGCTCTTGTCTTTAAAATGATTGTATTTATTCATTCATTTAATCATCCAGAAAAATGTGTGTTTTATGATCTTTATCTACTAAGCACTGTTTGGGCATAAGGGTTAGAGTATTCACTAATTCATGTACAGTTGACCCTTGAACGCTGACCCAGCGCACAGTAGAAAATCCACACGTAACCTCACAGTTGGCCGTCCATGTCTGTAGTTCCACACCCTTGGATTCAACCGAGGCTCATGTAGTACTGTGGTACCTGATGAAAAAAATCTGCACAGAAGTGAACCCTTGAAGTTCAAACCTGTGTTGTTCAGGGTCAGATAAATTTCTGTCAGTCATTTTCCTGGGATTCATGTTCTGATGGGGTGATAGGGCTGTTTTGAAGCGAATGAAAAGGAGAGGTTTCTAGGGACATGGTATCCCTCCTTCTGTGGACCAACTCATTCTTAACTTTAAGTACATCTTATCTTTTCTGTTTTTTTTTGGGGGGGGGTTCATTTTACTCTATTTTCTCTACTTCAATCTGTTATGGTTCTCTTGTACTATTCTAATTTCCAAACTAGTTTCCTTGTTTTCTTCCAAGCCATGCTGCACAATATGGCCAGACTGGACTTTTCAAGATATTTTTGTTCAAGTTGTCCCTCTATGTGAATCTGTTCAATGGTATCTCTGTTTTTAGAATAAAGTGCTAATTCCATAACATAGCCTGCATGATGTGGCCTCTGCTGCATCTTCTTCCACACCTCCCATCACACTTCACCTCTCACCTTGGGCCTCCATCTACCTTGCTCTTCCCTAGGTCATGCTAGCAGAACAAGCGCATTCCCACTCTTCTCTTGTGGTCCCCATTGCTTGGAATGCCCTTCCACCACTCCGGCGCTTTTCTTTAACCTGATTTGATGCCATCCATCTTATCCTAACTTCAGTTTTACTTTATCAAGGAGGACTTCTCTAACATTCCAAGTTTGTTTATCCTTACTTTCTCTCTAAGTGTCCTGCAGTTTCTCTTCCCACCTTACGGTATCCTGAAGCTTCCCATTATAGTTATCTAAGTTGCAGATTTACTGTTTGCTTGTTCAAGTCTTTAATAATGCAACTGAAACTTTAGCAAAGTCTAAGACTGTCTTCTTGCTTATTTTTGCATTTTATGGCACAAGGTGACTGATCACTTATTTTTGAATAAATAAATGAATGAGTACTGCTGCCTTCACTAGGAATTTGGATGTTAGAAAAATCCCCTTACCTTGCTCTTCAGGTTATCACAATTCACCATTTACTACATGAGTTTGGACATTAGCCTCAGCTTTAAACTCTGTAGCTAGCAGAGAAACTGACTAAGAAATTTATTTCAAACCAAAATATGACAAAATATTCATTCATTTAATCATCTAAAAAAATGTGTGTTTTATGACCTTTATCTACTAAGCACTGTTTAGGCATAGGGGTTAGAGTATTCACTATTTCTCTTATGGTAAAATAATGTGATTATATGATTTTATAATTGAAATGTACCATCAGTTACTTTGGGTACATTATTTATGGCCATCTGTAATTTTGTGTTCAATAGTGGAAGCCTGGGCATGTTAGTTAATCTCTCTTTGACTTGATTTTCTCATTTTTAAGTTTTGACTATATGCTTGATCATCTACCTAAACTCTTTAAAGACATTATTGGACTATAGTACATACTCAATAAATTACAGAAGTTCTTTAATATCTTTTTATTAATATTTAAGCCAGATATACCAGCTATACTTGAGAGCTGCATATATATATAGCAGCTACACCTAAAAGCTGCACATATATATTGAAAAGCCCGTAAATAAGAGCCTCCATTGCCAGCATGCTCACTATAGCTAGGCTAAGAGCAAACTATGCCATATGAAGGGGCCCGGAGAGAATTTAGTATATAGCAGGTATGAAATACATGTTTGTTGAATGAATTAATAATAGCATGATAATAAATAATTAGCAATAGTAATTATAATACTACAGATCTTCCATTTCTTGGATATATAGGAAAAATGGAAGTAGCTTCAAAACTAAAGGGTTAATTTAGCACAGTTAGGGTATTTTAAAATCTTACATCTTAAAAAAAAAAATTTACATCTTCATTGTTCATTGTTCAGTCATTAAGTCATGTCTGGTTCTTTGCAACACCACAGACCGCAGCATGCCAGGCTTCCCTGTCCTTCCCATCTCCCTGAGTTTGCTCAAACTCATGTCCATTGAGTCATTGATGCCATCCAACCATCTCATCCTCTTTTGTCCCCTTCTCCTCCTGCCTTGAATCTTTCCTACCATCAGGGTCTTTTCCAATGAGTTGGCTCTTTGCATCAGGGCGCCAAAGTATTGAAGTTTCAGCTTCAGCATTAGGCCTTCCAATGAATATCCAGGGTTGATTTCCTTTAGGATTGACTGGTTTGATCTCTTGCAGTCCAAGAGACTGTCAAGAGTCTTCTCCAACACCACAGTTCAAAAGCATTGATTCTGTGGCACTCAACCTTCATTATGGTTTAACTCTCACATCCACACTTGACTACTAGAAAAACCATAGCTTGGCTAGACAGACCTTTGTCACCAAAGTGATGTCATAGCTTTTCTTTCTAGATCAAGAATTTTTTAATTCCTTGGCTGCAGTCACTGTCTGCAGTGATTTTGGAACCCAAGAAAATAAAATTTGTCACTGTTTCCAATGCTTCCCCATCTATTTTCCATGAAATGATGGATGCCATGATCTTAGTTTTTTGAATGTTGAGTTTTAAGCCATCTTTTTCCTCTTTGCTTTCTGCCATTAGAGTTGTGTCATCTGCATATCTGAGGTTGTTGATATTTCTCCCAGCAATCTTGATTCCAGATTGTGAGTCATCTAGCCTGGCAGAGAACCTCAGGAACAGTGCATCTCCATGTTGGTTGATAACTTTATTTTTTATATTATTTTGGATTTTAAGTGTAATATCTGTATTATTAAACATTTAAATTAAAATTGATAAATAAGTCTTGATATGAAGCAATATGAATTATTTTCATATTGAATTAATTTTTAAAAATCTCTTTAATGCTTCCTAGTTGTGACGGAATCCCTTTCACGAGGTTTTAATTCCTATGTTACTATTTCTGACCATGGAGCTTGTTTCTAATTGTCTTATATTGGAGATTTTAAAAAGAGTATGGGTATCGTCTATGGCAAATGTCCCAGGAATAATAATAAGCATAAATATTTAGGTTTACTTGAGTTGGCATTCTAGGTGTATCTCGTGAAGAAGTAACTCTGTTTCTGAGTTCTCTTGGGGCAGACTCAACTAAGTATTGATTAATATTGCCTTCCTTAATAAAGTTATTGAACTCATGATATAGCTTCTGCCTCCCTGAATTGATCTTAGAAGTATTAAGCAGATGAAAGGTAAGCCTCTGCTTCTACTATAATCAAGTCATAGAGTGGACTACTAAGAACATATATTTTCTTCTAATAAATTGGTTGGATGGTCATGTTGAATGGAAGCTCTGTGGTGTGTCTGAGCTCTGGTCAAAAACAAGGGAAGCCACAAGTGACATTCTAGACCTGTACAGTTAAAGTGACAATGCAAGAGGCAACCCGACTTTCCCACTTACCTTTGTGTGGAAGCAAAGAGGATTCCTATAACCAAACATAGCTAAGTAGAGGCATTAACATCACACAAGTCAAAAGTGACAATTATTCTTAAGAGGTATAGCTGGAACTGATCCTGGGATAGAGCCTTGAGATAGAAAGGGAAGACTGGGCGTAGGTATTACTGGTGCTATTTCCATCTGTATTCACTGCATGCCCTCCACCTCCAGAAAATAAAACTTTATGGTCTGTTTTTAAGTGCTATGAGCTGAATGTTTTTATCTCCAAAATTCTTATGTTGAAAACATAATTCCCAGTGTGATGGTATTTGAAAGTGGAGGTCTTTGGAAGGTAATTAGTGCTCTTATAAAAGAGGAGGTGACATGAAATCTCTGTCTTCACGTGCACCCCGAGGAAAGGCTGTATGAGGACCGAACCAAGAAGATGGCTCTTAAACTGACCAAACTAGCAGTCTGATCTCTGACTTCCAGCCTGCCACATCTTGAGAAATAAATGTTTGTTGTTTTAACAGCCACCCAGTCTACGGTAATTTTTTAATAGCAGCCCAAACTGACTAAAGCAGTAAGTTCCTAGAACTGATAGCTCAGTTCATGCAAACTGTCAAGATCATTTTGAGGGTAACTGTCTCTCAAATCAAGTAACTTTCTTGGGACCCTTTCTGAAAACTGCCTTGGTTGAAATAATGGAAATGTTAGATTGGAAGCATGTAAACCTAAAGAACACTGCAGAAGTCTTAAGTGTACACTGAGGTGCAGAGTTAGAGGTGGTGCAAATCAGATTTCTTACTCCGACACAAGATCTGCAGAGTGGAATTCTGAGTGCCATCTGCATGGCACAGTCATCAGCTGGAGCTTACCAGACAGGAAATAAAACTGTTACAAAAAGCAGAGGATTTGGAATCAGACCTGCCAACCTTTACCACTAACAATTTTATGTTGATTTAAGACAATCTATGTCAAAGGTCAAAGAGCAAATCATGGACATTGGTGGGAAGAGGCATGTTTTATAAGATAATTTATCAATTTGTAAAATGTTTAACTGACGGATCCTTGGTAAAGAGATTGTAAACATATACAATTAAAAATAGTTAACCTCTTAGTAATGAATTCACTGTCTATTTTGAGATTGTTACTCCTGTGCAAAAATATCCATCTCTCTGTAAAATTAAGAACATAGTAATTCCAGGCCAACAAATTTCAAATTCTTTTCCATGAAATTCTGGAGTTTGAGCAATAATTTAAAGAGGTTTGTTGAAATACAATGTGGCCAAGGAAGGCATGCTTTAACCCCACCACTTTGGGGACTTGATGCTGACAATGAAAGTACATGAGGGATAGCAAATAAAACTGTCTGTTTTGGTTTGGGGAATTTGGATCTGTGTTAGGGAAACAGTGACTGATTTATGATAGGTATTTGGAGAAGAGATAGTCTGTCAAAATAAACGTATCTCCCTTTTTCGTGAGAGGAAGCAAGCTGTTGTATGGATTTCCTTGGAATCCTTAAAAATAGTAGGGAGAGAAATGTTTCCATTATTAACAGCATGCTTTAGTTTTGCAGATTGAGCAGGCGAAAGCATTTGTACTTGTTCAGGTAGAGCTGGAAAGTTCCACACCATGTTGGATATTGAGCTCTTTAAGGATGAATCACATCAGCAGCTTACATCCCCCACATCCAAGATCTCTGGGCTTCCTCAGTCAAGGGTTTGGCATGACTTAAGTCACACATGGATTCTGAAATTTAGGAAAGTCAGTTACAGTAGGGAGGAGAATACAGCAGAGGGTGACCCAACTATGGGTGGATGCGAGTGCTTGCTGTCTTCCTGTGCATGAAAGAGGCAGAATTAACACTTCAAATTCTTTGGTCACCTTGCTTCAGACTGTTTAATCTACCTGAAAAATCCTCCATACTTTCTTTTCCCCCATCCTCAAATTTAGCCTTATAGTTTTGTGAAGCTTCTGAAGACTGGTAATTCTGGAGTTCAGATCCTCATGTCAATTGGGTATTATTTACTTGCAAGGAAGTGATAAAGACCAAATGGAAAAATGTAAATGCAGCCCTCAGTGAAGTGCCTGGCAGGCAATAGGTACTCCATCGATGATTTTTGATGTTGTTCAGTTGCTAAGTCATGTCTGACTCGTTATGCCCTCATCAATGATAGCTTTACTAAAAAATACTAGCAGTTGCATCTATATTCTTTGAACCAGTGACATAACAATATTATCCCCAAATGATTTTTCCTTTACTGTATCCTTGGAGGCTATTTTCAGTGCACAGTAGGAGAGCATGCATTAGGTCTTTGATTCCAAAAACAAATTTTGAATATTTAAAGACATATAGGTCATGCCCTGACCATCTCTGGAGTAGGACAGCTATACATAAACAACTTTCACTCTACTAGAAACAAATGTGCAGGATAAATTTATGGATGGTATTTGGCAGATTGAGATCCTCTTGGAAGATATGAAGGAAAATAATGCTTCATAATTATTGTAAATTCAATTTAAAATTGATTTAAAAGACTTTCTCTTTGGTTATTATGATTGTTTAAGTTCTGGCCTTTCTCCTCTAATTGCCATGATTTCTGGCCCCTTGTACTCCTTTATTTCTTGCCAAAAAATAAAATCAAACCCTGCTGTGATGATCCTTCTTCATTTTTCCAAACAAGCATTGTCTTTTCAGGAATACAGAGAGTGAAGTAGGGGAAAGTGAACTTCTGGTTGAACTATTTAGCCCAGAATTCTCCTCCTCTGGGAAATTTTCTTCTATACTTTCCTTCCCTCGAATCTCTATAGAAGTAATTATTCATCATTATTAATTTTTCTCTGCTCCCTCTGTACTTTGCACATATTGTTAATCTTTCACTTCACTGTACTGTAACTTATTTCTTTGCATATCTGCCTCCCTTCTGAGACTGTGGGCCGTTTGAGAGTGAAGACTATGCTGTAAACATCTTTGTGTCCTGACTTGCTGCTTGACTATATATGTGGCAAGTATTTACTGAACTGAATTATTGAGTTCTTGAGTCGTTAAGTGAACACATAGTGAAAACATCCATTTTCACAGCAATGATGGCTATGTGAATAAGTCATGGCTTTGGAAAAATTCTCTTTGTAACACGTTTATATTTTCTGCTTGTAAAAGTTAGGGTGGTTGTTATGCTTTTTATCTCTAAACTCTTGGCAGTGAATTACTGCTGCTTCACATTGCAGTTTTAAATTCTTGGTGAAAATTTTCCTGCCTGTTCTGCCTTTTGTGATAAATGTTTTCCTGTTGTGTGTGTGTAAGTTATTTACTTTTCCTGTAATGACAAATTTTGTCCAACTATATAGTGCCTCTCTACCTACGTTGTTATATAAATATCTAAGATTTAATTGTCCCTAAGGAACTAGCCTGAATTTAAAAGATTTATTTTATCTCTGTTGTTCCTCTGATAAATAAATTCAGCAGATACAGAAAGGCTGTTCTTTGGAATATTGTGTACAATGTTTTTGTTTAACTACTTCAATTTTTTTGAAAAGATAAAGGTGAGAATATATAAATTGATAACTGAATTCTGTTTCTCTCTCTTCCTTATTTTCAACATTTACTCTTTAAATTTTTACTTTATAAACTTCCAAAAGTAACTGCACTAGAATATTAATACTGTTTTTCTTATACTCATGAGAGAGAAAAGCAATATATATATGTGCGTGTGTATGTATATATACATAAATTTATATGATTAATGGTATGACTGTATATTGACAACAGTAAAATAATTTTCTGCATATAGTTTGGGCAAAAGGAAAGAAATTCAATCATTATACAAAACTAAATCATTCTCTGCATAATAGCAAACAAGTGAGATAAATACATTATTTTTAGTGTATTCAAAATTATACTTAAAATGATCTCTGCATCCTGTTATATTATAGGACTTAAAGGGACAGTTGTTCTCATTGTTTTAAAGATGAAATTAAGTTACTTGTCCAGGTTCACACACCTAGTTCATAGCAGAGTTTGCGTGACTTGCAGACCAAGCTCCTATTATTTTTAGGCAGATTAATCAGAAAGATACATTAAACCATGAATTGTCAATCCATTTCAATTATTTCATTATTAACCATGACAGTTACATAACAGGCTATGCTTTAGTATCCAACTTTTGTTAATTTTCATTGCAAGGCCTTCGAGAAATATGCAGAAAGTTACTGCTTAGCGTTTGTTTCTTCTTTCATTAAACATTTATTAAGCACCATCGGTGTGCTGCATGGGGCTAGGCCCTGAGGATACTGAGTGGCAGAAAGTACCTCTCCTTGAGCAGGCATGGCTGCAGAAGAGCTGCCCCTGGGAACACACATTTTGAATGTTAAAAAGCCTTTTTAATATTTGATGAAGAGTGTGTTTGAGCAAGGACAGGTGATATTCCTGGAGTTGTCCAGGTTTAAGGAGATAAATCTTTCAGAGGAACATAACTGAACAAACCTGAAACTGTGAAAGAAATCGAGGGCGTGGCACTCCAGTCCTTGCCTGAGACACTGTTTTCCTGGAATTGCTGCTTTCCAAGCTCCTCATTTGTCCCCAGTCCATTCTGAGCTCTCCCCACTCAGGAAGCCTGCCACGCATGCTTGCAGCTCAGTGTCTTTTTTGTTCCTGTGGCCTCTGTCACTGTGCCCTGGTTCACTATTTCCTGTTCATTCCGTAAATCTCAGGTCAGATATCGTCTCTGCTTGGAAGCATTTTTTGGTCCCCCCTCCAAAGGCTGAGCTTATTACTCAGTCATTTGAAACGCCATATCTAGTTGAAGAGACCACTATATAAAATACTCACATATCTACATAGTTTTCTAGTGATTTTGCACTTTATTAATTAACGAATCCTAACACTTTTCTAATACTACAAATGACATGTGGCTCTCATTAGGAAAAATTCGTCTTCTTCCTCAGAAATTAGATTGTAACAATTTAAACCATTCTTGTTTTGTTTCTTATAGTGATTATTTAAATAATCAGTCCTTCCAGTGAACGCCCAGGACTGATTTCCTTTAGGATTGACTGGTTTTATCTCCTTGCAGTCCAAGAGACTCTCAAGAGTCTTCTCCAACACCACAGTTCAAAAGCATCAATTCTTCAGCACTCAGCTTTCTTTATAGTCCAACTCTCACATTCATACATGACTACTGGAAAAACCATAGCCTTGACTAGACGGACGTTTGTTCACGAAGTAATGTGTCTGCTTTTTCATATGCTGTCTAGGTTGGTCATAACTTTCCTTCCAAGGAGTAAGCGTCTTTTAATTTCATGGCTGCAAGTAACCATCTGCAGTGATTTTGGAGCCCCCAAAATAAAGTCTTCCACTGTTTCCATTCTTTCCCCATCTATTTGCTATGAAGTGATGGGACCGGATGCCATGTTCTTAGTTTTCTGAATGTTGAGCTTTAAGCCAACTTTTTCACCCTCCTCTTTCACTTTCATCAAGAGGCTCTTTAGTTCTTCCTCACTTTCTGCCATAAGGGTGGTGTCATCTGCATATCTGAGGTTATTGATATTTCTCCCGGCAGTTCTTTAATCAGTCTCTTTCTTAATTTTTTTCTGTATTTAAGCATAAGCATAATTTCATGTCCAGATTGCTTCATTAATGAAAAATCATCAAATCACCTTTATAAATAGCTTGAAATATCAAGCAGTAGAGAAACCCTAAACAGTTACAGCAAGTATTGTACATTTTCTATTTTATATTGTTTATATTGTTGATTGTTAATATGTCATTTGCTTCTTTCATCTTCTGAACTAATATCATTTGCTCAATTGCCTCATCAGTACTCCTTTTAGTAGAGATTATTTCAATATGTCACATTTCAGAAAAAATATCAGATCTCTGAGAGCTTAAATTTTTTACTTTAGTTTCCTCCAAAATTGCTTTGCATATTAGGTCATAAAGATTCCCTAAAACTAAGTCAGACGCATTTGATTTTGTATGGTTACAATTTCTTTGCTTTAGATAAATATTATCTATAGCTATATGAATATGTTTTAAATTATTTTATGATGTTGAGAAATTAGGTTGGTTGTAACATCAGAAACAATTTTGAATTCTTCAATTGATCTTGTAGGTTAGTCATTGATTTTTTTTTTTTCATTTCCTTTTTCCCTCCTCAACTTTCCAGTGAAACCAACATCTCTAAACAATTATCAGAGTGAATGTAATGTCTGGGTTATTTCTAAAATCTTTCTTTTGTTCAGAAATATACCACACATTAATGAATGCTGTAGAGGTAATACTGTTGATTTTCAACTGTCTAAAACATAATGGACAGAATAATTTAAAGCATGTCTAAAGAATCTTCTAACTTATGTATATTTTAATTTACTCTTAATAGAAACCAAAGTGCTCTGTATAGAACAGAAACCATGCAATAGTACCCTTAAATGAATTAATGATTCAAATCATTATTATTTATTTTGTAAGGCTATCTCTTATAATTTTAATATGTTCCCCTAGTAAGAAAGAATGTAAATATTCTTGTGGTAATCAAGATTATTTATATATTACTCTCTGCACTAGAAAAATTAATCCCTGCCTCCCTTCTCACATGCTTTCTGAAAAGTACCTGTGCCCACTGGACACTTCCACTATGGGAAATGGTGAACCCAGGTAGATTCTTTGTACCAGATGATACCAGATGACCCTGCCCCCAAAGGGAACCAAGCTGATTCTCTTAACCAGGAATTTGGAATTTAGAAAAATCAAACTGAGTGAATCATCCAGCTAAGACAAACTGAGTCCCAAGTTAACAAAGAGATATTACTGGAAGTTGGCTCTCCAAAAAAAAAAAACAAATACGCCAAATCCAGTTATAAAGAGAAGACTGCAACAAGTCAGCAAGGAAGTGTGGTTTTCAGGGAAAAAAGAAAAAAAACAAAAAACACAGAAGAATTAAACAGCAGCAGAAAGGTAGGCAAGAACAAGAAGCAGGGCGTCTGAGAAAAGCAGAGGGTTCCAGTTCTCAGGTCTAGGCCAGTGTGAACAAGCTGAATTGCGCTTCTGGGTCTTATCCTCAGGTGCCATCAAATTTCTTCTCATGTGCTTCAAATTTTCTATGTGAACTTGGGTAAATTTTTGTTTATTGCAACCTAATGATCCTGAAAGTGAAAGGTTAGTTGCTCAGTCATGTCTGACTCTGTGCGACCCCATGGACTGCAGCCTGCCAGACTCCTCTGTCCCGGGAATTCTCCAGGGAAGAATACTGGAGTGGGTAGCCATTCCCTTCTCCAGGGATCTTCCCAACCCAGGGATCAAAACCTGGGTCTTCTGTGTTGCAGGCAGATTCGTTACCATCTGAGCCACCAGGGAAGCCCTTAATAATCCTGAGAGGTATTTAAAAATCAAAAAGTATTTATAAATTTAATAATATATAAGAGGTATTATAAATCAAAAGAGTTTAAGAGATTCTCCTTACCGTTCCATTTCATATAAAATTATAAGATCCAAAGTATGTGAATAATAAAATACATTTCAATCTGAAAAAGAACTTTTTAATCTTAAGGTATATTTCCATATTAGAAAATCATAAGCAATTTTGGTATCTATCACATAGGATGATAGTTCTCTAGTAAATTCTCAAACATCTTCTTGGCCCTAATTAAACCTGAACTCTAGCTTGTGCTAAGCTTAAACTTAATGGAAAGTATACTTATTTGCTCAAGTAGCAAATGTCCTCTATTTGTTTCTAGACTGGAGAATTTTAACTGTTTATTCCAAATTCAGTGTATTTGTTTATAAGCCTCTTTTGACCTGTGTGGCAAAATCCCCTACCTTGAAATAACTTAGACAAAAAGGAAAGTTTATCGGTTCTCATAACAGAACCTCTTACATTAGACTTCAGATTTGGCTCAAACCGTAACTAGTAACCTTTCTCTCTCTCTTGACTCTGTTTTCCCCTTGAAGAGCCTTCTTTCTTGAGTAGGTGCTTCCCTATCTTAGGTAGGTAAGTAGGTTTAGTCACTCAGTCATGTCCAGCTCCTGCAACCCCATGCCCTATAGCCCTCCAGGCTCCTCTGTCCATGGGATTTCCCAGGCAAGAATACTAGAGTGGGTTACCATTTCCTTCTCCAGGGGATCTTCCTGTCGCAGGGATCATACCCAGGTTTCCTGTGTTGCAGGCAGACTCTTCAATGACTGAGCCACCAGGGAAGCCCTCTCCTATCCTACCTCCTGCAAATTAAGAAATCTTGGCAGGAGAACTTCTCATTCTACTGTTGCCAGCAAGTGCCTGACCCTGCTGCTAAGAATCAGCTTCTATGGCCAAGGATAGAATGCTCTGAGTTACAAGGTCTGGGTCCTGTGTCCACTCTGAAGTCACATGAAGTAAGAGTAGGTCAATGGGGAGTGGGTAGTTTCACCACGAAAAACCAAGATGCTTTTACTATGAGAAGAATAGGTGGTGCTGGGAGGCATAAGCAAAGATATCCTCTATCTACCCAGTATATTTTGCATTTTTGTAGTTATTCTGACTCCATGCTCACCGCAGTTATTACAGCTTTGTTCTTGTCAGTTGTGGTCTGTTAACCTACACATTCTTCTTTATTTTTTTTTTTTTCTTTTTTTTTTCAAAAAAATATGGAACGCTTCACGAATTTGCGTGTCATCCTTGCGCAGGGGCCATGCTAATCTTCTCTGTATCGTTCCAATTTTAGTATATGTGCTGCCGAAGCGAGCACAACCTACACATTCTTATGTACTGTGTGTGTGTTAGTAGCTCAGTCGTGTCTGACTCTTTTGCGACTCCATGGAATGTAGCCTGCCAGGTACCTCTGTCCATGGAATTCTGCAGGCAAGAATACTGGAGTGGGTTTCCATTCCCTTCTCCAGGGATTTTCATGACCCAGGGCTCAAACCCAGGTCTCCTGCATTGCAGGCAGATTCTTTACCGTCTGAGCCACCACTAATAGTGCATTATCTTCCACATAAGTGAAAGTCACTCAGTCGTGTCTGACTCTGCAACACCATGGCATTTACAGTCCATGGAATTCTCCATGTCAGAATACTGGAGTGGATAGCCTTTCCCTTCTCCAGGAGATCTTCTACCAATTCAAAAATCATTTATCCAGTGACAGTCTTAGGAGCTGAGACCTTTTATATAAAATGATTCAAAGAGTGCCTGGATATTTCCTCTTTTTCCCAAATATTCCCTCCTACTACCCAACACAGAGATGTACTTTTTTGTATCCTTGGGGTCTTAGAATTTTCCAGTTTAATTTAAACACAAATATCCCCTTAAAGCAGCAGTATCTTAAGGAACTCAGAGTTGGCGCTCTAGCAGGGATTAGCTTATGGCTAGTGATAAAACAGTTTTCTGAGGGACAGTGTCTAAGGGAGATGGAATAGTAGATGATTTTTGTTGGCACAGCATCAAAGATTTACTTGGTCTAACTTCACAGTTTTCTTATGGTTATTCCAGCTCTAAGTCATCTTTTATATTTCTTCAACTCCAGTGGAAAAATGCAGACAAATTATATTGTATATAAGAGAAGAAAGTTACAGAAGGATTTATTATTCATAGATGCTTTAAAGAAAAAAAGAAGGGTCTTCAAGTGCCAAACCACAAGGAAGACAAGACATGATAGCTATCCATCAGTGCTTGTGGAATAAAATTCTATGTCAAAATAATGTTGTTATCTTTGCAAGTTTTTCTGGTAAGAAAAACTCATTGAATAACAGATGTTGAGATCATGAAAAATATTATTAAATTCAAGTACAAAGCAATAATGTTTTATTGAATTAAACTGCAGAGGATTTAGTTAAGTCTTTTAACATTTAGTACCTTTTCCCTGCCAGGCATTAATCTAGGTGTTTGGGCTACAGTGATATGTAAACAGACTGACATCCTCACTCTCATAGAGCTTACATGTTAGTAAAGGACGTAGACATGATGTACTGATTATTATCAACAAAATAAATAAGTAAAATATGTAGAATAAAAATGTATAAATGCCATGGCGAAAATAAAACATAGAATACGTTAACAGAAATAAGGTAGGCTATTTTTGTGTTTGCTCAGTTGCTCAGTCGTGTTAAGTGTCTCTGCGACCCCATGAACTGCAACACGCCAGGCTTCCCTTTCCTTCACCATCTCTCGGAGTTTGCTCAGACTGATGTCCACTGAATTTATAATGCCATCCAACCTGCTTTAGTACAAATTAGTTGTATCCTCTGAGGTTCTAAATGTCCAGCTATTACATTTTTAATGTATTTTTCTTTGTAATTATGATTAGATTAACAAATTCTGTATGGACTCCTTTGGTTTGATGTTAGCCTTACCCATTTTAAGTTTCCTCAATTTGTAATCTCACTTTTTAAATAAATATGAGCTAAAAACCACCACCACGACGTATGTTAGAAGAGCACTCATAAAAATGTGTGGTTTTGATAGGGTCAAATGGTAGGAAGCTGCCATATGTGACTGTTCGCAGCAGCAGACTGGATGGTATTGAAAAGGACATAGCCTTGCTGCAAAACACACCTCAAAGTGGATGACTGCAAACAATCTCCCTCTAGCGTCCAAGAAAGAAAATGTGCAGACCTTGCTCCACTGGAATTTGTTGGAAATGCAGCTGAAGTGAAATAGAGATAAAGTTTAGTTTAGACATGACCACTATGGACCAAGTATTGACCAGAATCTTAAATACATGAAAAGGTCTGATGACACTATTGTGAAGTAACTTAGTAGCTGATTAAATTTATCTGAGATTAGTTTGGCAATTGGCAGTTATAATTTATATGTGATCATTTCATAAATATTTGTTAATATGAAACCCAGTGGAGCTAAAGAATTTGGGGAAAAAATTACAAAACCAGAACATCAGAGTCCCTGCTCTTGATAACTATGATATATTTTGAATTTTCTGTCCTGAGTATGTATTCCCAGCCCTGCCTTTGCTGCTAAATGACACAATTTATGGCTTCTTTCTTCCAGGGAATGTGAATGCTTAGAGAATAGCAATTTATTTAGTGTTGGCCTAAGTAAACACAAGAGAGCAGATCTGTGAAAGGAAATAAAATATTATATCCCCAAAATGGGTCTCATGCTTTTACTTGTTTCTTTTAATAGTTAAGCATTGATAATTATTTTTAATTGATAAAATTTTAAATGTTTTACTAATTCTTTTGAAGTCAAAAATTTTCCCCTTTAGGTCTTGGGTTCTTGCTCAGTATTTCCTGGGTATTGACAGTTATAAAATTTATTTTTCTATCCATTTAAATATTATGTGAATATAAGTATATCAACATTTGGGTAAGCAAAACAAAAATGCAAGTTGATCTATAAAAAATTAAATAATATTGAAATATATATAAAATATATATATTGTATATATATATATATATAAAATAAAAAGCACCCTTCAGCAGCCTATTTCCCTCAGTCCTACATTCCTTCCCATGGTGAAACCAACCTACTAGGAGTATGAGTTTTATTTAAATGTTCAGTTTTTCTGTATATACACACAAACACAAACTGTTTTTATTTTGCATTTCTCATTTATCTGTATTAACTTGGAGATATCTGTGTGTAATAACTATTCACTTATCTCTACCATTTTATCTCTATACCTATTTACCTACTTATCCATCCAGCCATTTAACTTTCTGATCTCTCATTTTCAACATCATCACATAAGCTTATCAGTCATCTCCACCTCTTTCATCAATCATCCCCATTTCTTTCTGCTCACCTGCATCAATCTCTCTCCCCAAAGACTGACTCTTTCCTTCTTGGTCACAAGACAGAAAATATCACCAGCTGATTCTGAGTTTGCATCTTATATCAAGAACACACATAGAATCAGACTATTATTTTTCGTGCTGATTCCCAGTTTCACAGGAAGGAAGGGGCTCACTGGCCTTGTTAGCTCAGATGTGACACCAAATGGAAATACCGTGTGGCCAGAGGCAGATGGTGTGGCAACGTGACTGCCAGAAATCTTGTCCTGCAGCTGAATGACAAATGTTACATGATATTACTTCTATGTGGGATCTACAAAATAATACAAGCGAATCTAGATACAAAACAGAAACAGACTCACAGGCATGGAAAACAAACTTACGGTTACCAAAGCGGAGAAGGACGGGGGAAGGACACATTGGGAGCATGAGATTAACAGATACAAACTACTGTACATAACATAGGTTAGTAATAAAGATTTACTCTGTAGCACACGGAATTATATTTAATATCTTGTAATAACCTATAATGGAAAAGAATCTGAAAAAATATTCAATGAATCATTTTGCTGTATGCCTGAAACTAACACAATATTGTAAATCAAGTATAATTTAATAAAAAAAAATTCACATACCGTATAGTACCAAAAAGGAACTGCAGAAGAGAGTCTGTTTTCAGTGAAAGTGGTTCTCTGAGAAGGAGATGGGGCTCGAGGCATACAGTTCACTCAGGGTCCACTTATAGCCTGTGTTGCGCTTAGTTGTGTCTGACTCTCTGTGATCACATGGAGCCTACCAGGCTCCTCTGCCCATGGAATTTTTTCAGGCAAGCATGCTGGAGCAATGGAATATTACTTAGCCATAAAAAGGAACACATTTGAGTCAGTTTTAGTGGGGTGGATGAGCCTAGAGCTTATTATACAGATTGAAGTTAGAAAGAGAAAAACAAATATCATACATTAACACATATATATGAAATCTAGAAAAAATGGTACAGACGAACCTGTTTGTAGGGCAGCAAGAGAGATCCGGGCATACAGAACAGACTTGTGGACATGGTCAGGGAAGTAGAGAGAGGGACGGATTAAGAGAGTAGCTTTGAAACATATGTGTCACCCTGTGTAAAAGAGACAGCTAGTAGGAGTTTGTGCCATGACCCAGGGAGCTCAACGTGCTGCTCCGTGACAGTCTAGGCGGATGGAGGGAGTGGGAAGTGGGAGGGGGTTTCCAGAGGGAGGGAGCATATGTATACCTGTGGCTGGTTCATGTTGATGTATGCAAATACAACACTGTAAAGCAATTATCCTCCAATTAAAAGTAAACAAATTAAAAAAAAAAAAAAGAACACTGGAGTGGGTTGCCAACCCAGGAATTGAACCCACATCTCTTACATCTCTTGCATTGGCAGCTGGATTCTTCACCACTGCGCCACCTAGGAAGGCCCCACCACTTTTAGGCTATGTCCTCTTAAAAAAATTTAATTCAGTTGTAAAAACTTACCTCTCAAAGGTAAACTCTAGTACCAATAGCATTATTTTGCGTATTTGTGTAGGAATTATCTTCTACAGCTACTTCTAGGATACTCTTTTATTCTTCTCTAGCTTCTAAACCTGCATTACAATTTTGCATTCTATACTACAAAATGCAATGCTTTGGGATCTGAGTACACTCTTCCTCCCCCCGCCCCCAAACTAAATCAGAAAACATAGTCTGAGATGTTATTACTGGAACAAAAACTATCATTGAAATTGGATGTCACCTAAAAGAGAATAGTCAAAACATGCTTGTTTTCGATATATCTCCTGGTAAGAAATGTAAACGGATAGGGCACTGAAGCCAACTTGCCGTGGCAGAAGAATTTAGAAGAGACTAGTTCCTCATGAAATCTTTAAGTTACAGCCCTAATATTTCAGTGTTTCCAGTTCTCTTGAAGAGTTTAGAAGATGTAAAATGGTATAATCAATATTTATGAAGATACATTGCTCCAAAGACCACCTGTTTGTATAATTGGAGCTTTTGCCTTTAATGTCTTGTTGTTATTGCTATTATTACTTTCATTTACGGAAATTTTCATAACTATAAAAATAGAAGAGTATAATTATAATGACTTCATATATATATGATACGTACACATCACTGAGCTTCAACAATTACCAACTCATGATCAAACAGGTTTCACTTAATCCCCAAACCCCTCCCTGAGATTGTTTTGAAGCAAACTCCTGACATAAAGTCATCTCATCTTGTAAATATTCTAGTATGTATGTATCTTTAAAAGATAACAATTTTCTGTAAAAGAAAACTCATTCACAGAAACTATGATCACATCTTAAAAATTAATAATAGTTTCTAAATTTATCAAGTATCCATCATATAATTTTTCATTTAACTCAGATCCATATATGATCCATGCATCACAACTGCTTAATGTGACTCAGTTATCTTTTAATTTATGAGTTTCTTCCTTTGTCATTTTCCTTCCTTGCATTTTTTGTCGTTTTTTGTTCTGCTGTTCATAAAAATTGAGTCATTTGTAGTACACTTACACATGTGGTCAGGGTTTTACTGATTTCATCCCCATGGTGCTATTTAATATGTTCCTCCATTTCCCATATATCTGAAAATTCATACTTCGATATAGAGGCTTGATCAGATCCAATACTTTGGGAAGACAACTTGATAGGTTGTACAGTTGACCCTTGAACAACTCAGGGGTTTGGGACACCAGCCCTCCACACAGTAGAAAATCGGCACATAACATCACAGCCAGCCCTCCAAATCCTCAGTTCCACATTTGCCAATTCAACCAACCTTAGATTATGTAGTATAATAGTGTGTATTTATTGAAAAAACTTTGTGTATAAGTGACCTGTGCAGTTCAAACCCATGTAGTTCAAGGGTGTACTGCCATCAAGCAGTATTTAATAGTTGGCAGTCTCAATATTTGTAATGTAATCAAACATTGATGATAATTGCCTAGATTCCATAGTTCCTTAAGGATTGCAAAATGACAATGTTTTAATTCTATCATCTATTCTTCATCTTTTAACCCCTATGCCTGGAAAGCCCTATATGAAAAACACATCTTGGTAATTTATTAAGTTACCCTGAAGTATTGTGAGACTAGGAAAAAACAGAATAAATGCTTGTTTTTTCTTTTATTTTCAAAATAATAAGCTTTGTTTTTTATAATTTCCTTGCTGTCTGGTTTGTCAAGATAATAAGGCTGATTTCATATATTTCCTACTTTAGCCTTTTTTGTAAAGAGCCCTCAGTCCTTTTAGTAAGAAGTTAATAATGACACTGAAAATTCAAATTCCAATGAAGTGAAGAAGTGAAAGCCACTCAGTCATGTCCGACTCTTTGCGGCCCCATGGACTATATAGTCCATGGAATTCTCCAGGCCAGAATCTGGAGTGGGTAGCTGTTCCCTTCTCCTGGGGATCTTCCCAACCCAGGGATTGAACCCAGGTCTCGCATATTGCAGGCAGATTCTATATCAGCTGAGCCACCAAGAAAGCTTACACTAAGCCTCATAGATCTTAACATCTGTTTCTTCCATCTCCAGTATCTCCAATATCAAAAGTCCTGGCCCCCACCACACAAATTACAATGAAAACCCCATAGAAACCACAGGAAAGTCTCAAGATAATGATACCACACCTACCACTAAGAATCTGATGATTGAAAATAGTTCAGTAATGAATAATTGGGCTTCCCTGATGGCTCAGCCAGTAAAGAGTCCACCTGCAAAGCGGGAGACCTGAGTTCAATCCCTGTGTTGGGAAGGTCCCCTGGAGGAGGGCATGGCAACCCACTCCAGTATTCTTACCTGGAGAATCCCCATGAACAGAGGGGCCTGGTGGGCTACAGTCCATGGGGTCACAAAGAGTTGGACACGACTGAGCAACGAAGCACAATGAATAATTATTTTATAGTTATGTAGACTCGATGGGCATGAGTTTGAGTAAACTCCAAGAGTTGGTGATGGACAGGGAGGCCTGGTGTGCTGCGATTCATGGGGTCGCAAAGAGTTGGACACGACTGAGCGACTGAACTGAACTTAACTGAAAGTACTTCTACAGTGACAATGCCAATTATTGGAAATGAGACTAATTTATATTCATGGCGCCCTCCACTCTTTTTCTGTCCTCCATTTTAATTTTTGTGGTGGTTTATCTTTATTATTTTTTAAATCATAAGCAAAGACAAGTAGATAGAATTACCATTGCAGATATATACTTGTAACTATCCTTTCCTAGTTGAATGAGAGTACACAATTATCCATCTTGCCTTTTTTCACTTAATGATGCATCTTGGAGATCAATCTATTAGGTATATTAAACATTTTACTTATTCATTTTTATTTAAAGATACATAGAAATTCATAATGGATTTGTGGATATGTTCTAATGGCTCAGACAGTAAAGAATCTGTCTGGAGTTCATGAGACCTGGGTTCTATCCCTGGGTCAGGAAGATCCCCTGGAGAAAGAAATGGCAACACAATCCAATATTCTTGCCTGGAGAATTCCATGGACAGAGGAGCCTGGTGGGCTACAGTCCATGGGGTCACAGAGTCGGACACAACTGAGTGACTTTCACTTTTTTTCTGAGTTTATTCAACCAGTGCTTTGCTTATAAACATTTACATTCTTTTCAAACCCTTCTTGTTACAGACAGGGCTGTAGTAAACACTGTTCTGTCAATATATGTTCTTTTAGTAGTCTATCTTTGGAATAGATTCCTAAAGGTGGGACTACTCACTAAGTCACAGGTAAAATGCTTGTATCGTTTTACTAGGTTGCCAAATTCCCTCTGTGTGGGATACCATCATTTTGTATTCCCATCAACAAAGTTGCTTGTTTTCTCACAGGCTTGTGTAGAGATATTGTCAAACATTAGGATTTTTTCAGTCTTATAGATAAGAAGTCGTATATTGTGTAGTTTTAGTTTATATTTCTCTTATATGCAAGCGCTTTTTCACATTTTCAAAAGCCAATTGCTTTCTTTCTCTAAATGCTGTTCATATCACTAGGCGATTTTTAATTAGAGCTATTGGACTTTTCTGTTTTTTAGAAGCTCTTTACATGTTAGGGATAGTCATCATTTATCTCTGACAAAAGATCCAATTACTTTTCCTGTTTGTCATTAATATATCTTTGTTTATAGTGATTTTTTTTTACCATGAAAAATCTTTATGAAATCAAATTTTCTAATCTTTCCCTTGATTACTTCTGGATTTTAAATTAGATGACTGTTAAATATCAAATTGTTATTATTGTGAAATATTAAATTTAAAAACTGATTCTTTGGTGAATTCCATTTCCCTGGTTAGGGAGGAATTCAGTTTATGGAGGAATTCATCCATATTTTCTTTTTACCTCTTGGATTATTTGGGGTTTTTATACACTTAGAATTTATCTGTTAGGGTGTGAAGAATAGATTCATTTCATTCCCCCCCTCCATGATTATCTAGTTAAACTAATCATCTTTTAGCCCACTGATTTGGGATGGTACTTTTATCATATACTCAATGTCCATATGCAGTTGGATATACTCCTGAGTTTTCTGTTAGTCTCTATTAACAAACTATTTTTATGTGTCAGTAGCAAACTAATGCCTTTTCTAGAGGTTTTAATTTCTGGTAAGTTTATCTCCACCTTTCCAATCACTATTCTTCTTTTTTAGAGTTTTCCTGACTTTTCTTGTTTACGCTCCTGAAAGATTTGTAATCCAATAAATTTTAGAAACAACTTTCCCAGTTTTGGGGGGAAAGAAACATGATGTATTTTTTATTGAGATTACATTAAATGTATTAATTAATTCAGGCATAACTGACATCTTTATAATGTTTAGTTTTCTTCTCCAGGAATAGCATATTACTTTCCATTTGCTTAAGTCTACTTTTTTTTTTATCTTTCAGGAGTATTGGGAAGATTAAAAAGATTAAATATTTTTTAAAAATACTTTGTACATTTTAGGTTATGTTTATACCTAAAAATTGTATTATTAGTTTTTGGCAATTGACATGGGATTCTTCCCTTCCATGATAACATCTAAACACTTTTTTTCTAATATATGAAGACTAGAGATTTTTAAATATTAAATTTAAAAACATTCCTTGGTGAATTCCATTTTTTTTAGTTTTCCAAATACATACTTACATTATCTTCAAATAGAAGTCGTTTCACTTTAATCTTTCCAGTTCTTATGGCTATATTTGATTTCTGTGCTCAACTGGTGACTGTTACCAGTAACACAGTGCTCCGTAGTTGTGGAGACTGTGATCATCCTTACCTTCTTTCTGACTTTCTCATTTAAGCATTAGGTGGTTCTGTAAAGTAGATTCCAAATTTTGTAATGATTTCCCTATCCCTATTAACTTGATCTTGTCTAGGTCCATCCCCGTGTCTCTATCCCTCTAGCTATACCTATATGTATGTCAATAACTATACAGTTGGCCCTTGAACAGAGTGTGAGAATTAGGGACACCCACCCTCTGTGAAGTAAAAACATCTGAGTATAGTATGTAGTCAGCGCCCTGTATACACAGATCCTTTATATTCAAGGATGTAACCAACCAAGCTCCTGTGGTACTGTGGGAGTCACTACTGAAAAAAAAAAAAAGAAAAAAATCTACATGTAAGTTGACCTGGGCAGTTCAAACCTGTGTTGTTCAAGGGTCAACTGAATATAGTTCCATAAATCCCCATTTTTTTGAGGTAATTTTTAACGTGAATGGTTTTGACTTAGTATTGCCAAATGCTTTTTCTGCAGCTATGGAGATAATCATAGTATTCTCTTCTTAGCTCTATTATACTGATGAAGCATGTTAATGGATTTCCTAAGTACATTACATTTCTGAATAAACCCCATTTAGTCATGCTGTATTGTTCAAAAGAATTTTACTAGAATTTTGTTTACTACAACCTTATTGAAGACTTCCTCAATACAGAAGTGTGTCCTCTCTCTCCTGTTACTTGTTATTGTAGACAGACTTTATATAATACTATACCCCTCTCTGGAGACCATCCTGTAGTCAGCTCTACAGGTAATTGTGTTTTAATACCTTGCTTCGTTTCAATGTCTCCCAAATCTTTGTGGTTGTCCGAATCTTATTTTCTGGCAAATTTCTAAGGAAGGGGTTATGTGATGGTATCCTCTGACTCCTTGGATTCACAAACCATTTCTCTGAAACTTTCGTCCGTAAAGATCAGTTTAGCTGTATTTAAAACCCTTGGTTCACATTTTCTTTCTCTGAATATCTTAAATATGTTACTTAATTGTCTCCTTGTATAAAACATGGTTGATGCAAGTGACACAACCTTTCTGCCTACTAGCCAAATTATTTATTTTTCAAGTTCAGTAGTTTAACTAGAATATGTTATGGGGTTGTTCATTCTAGGCTTTCTCCTGTGTAAAATTATCTGTAATTTTAGATCTTTTTGCTTTTGTTCATGTTATTTTAGAACATTTTCTTATTTGGGGTTTATTTTGTTCCATTGCCTGGTTTTCTTATTTGGGGAAAACTATTTTAAGTCTGTTGAATCAGCTTTTCCTATCTCTGCATTTATTTTTCTTGAACTCTTTTCTTTCCTTCTTTCTTGATATATCAACATCTCTCCTTTTTATCTGGTATTTTTCCTAAAGATTTTCTTTAGGAGATTCATTCAATCTTAATTTCTGAAATCATTTTGCTTGTTACATCTCTTTCTATATCTTTCTTTTCTTGAAACATGTTATTCAAATTTTCTATTCCTGACATATGTTCTTTGATAGTTATAAATTTTTCTTAATTTTCTTTATCATGTTTTGAAACATTAGGTTACTGTTTGGAATATTAGGTTGCTGTTTGGAGTATTAGGTTGCTGTTTTTATGTGTTTACCAGGCATTGTGTTTTTTTTTTTTTTCTTGCAGGTAGTGTTGCTATTCTAGTCTGCATTCTTTTTTTTTTTTTTTTTTTACATATTAAATTTATATAGGCTTGGACCACAATCCTCATTCGTTGCTCATTGTTAATTCAGATAAGCATGTCTTTGTATTAGAGAGAGTTTTGGAACAAAATAACTTTTCTAGCTACATATCTCTAGCGCTCCCTCTTCTCTCGTGTTTACGAAGTGATTTTAAAAATGGTCTCATATTTTTGAGATCTACTTTCTCCCTTTGTTCATTTTCATCTAGACTTTTTCTTTTCTCCTGATTGCTCTTGCAAATTCTATTTCCAACAGTTACTCTTCATTGAGGGGCATATGATACATTTTGATACCTAAAAGGCAAACTGATCAAAGATTTAAGCATGTCATTCTCTTGTTAATTAAAATATACAATACTGGTATTCAAGAACAAAGGTAACCCAATTTTAGAATATGGAAACAGTTATTATGTTCTATGAGATGCTGTTTTATCTTAGCTACATACAAATCTGCACATATATTCTTGACACCAATAATCAAATGGCATTTCATGGGTTTTAGACTAGATTAGGTGTGTTCAGGGTGGTATTGCTGTAGATGAGTTTTATGGATTTCAGGAGGAACAACAACAGTAACAACTAAAAAAATGAAGTTTGAGCTTATTCTAACTCAGATTTCTTAATAACTTAAAAACTAAGTGGTCACAGTGCACATATATTACAAACTGATTTCATGAATAGTTTCAGTGAAATTAGATATTCCCTCTGCTTCAACATATTTAGCACTGCCTTGAATTAATTAAAGGTACTGTGATTCCAAGTGACTATTAATTTACTGAGTAAACTGAACAAATTAAATTAAATAAATGGACAAATTACGTTATTAACAGAACAATGTGCTGATTGCTAGATCACTCTATTTTTGATGGCTGCTTCCTTTCTCCTTGATCTATAATAACTTCATTTTTCTATCATACACTCCTGTATTTTATTGTTTCCATCTTTCATTAACCAAGTGCTGTTTTTAAATGTAGAAATTGATCTTATCTTCCTGGCAAATAGCTTGTATTTTTTGCTTTTTTTTTTCAGGGCCCCTGTGGAATCTTGACGGTCACATTCAGGCTCAGCTGCGTTCATATTTAGCCATAATTCACACAGAAGAAATGTGAGGAAGTTAGTATCATTAACACAGGTAAGAGGTAAAATGACAGTAGGAAAAATTTAAATAACACTTTTAACTGAACCTATGCCACTTCCTGAAATGTTACCCTTCCTCAAATGTTTTATATTCCCGGGGTCTATAAATCCATCTGTTTGAGGCTGAATTGCATGCCCCCTCCCCAAATTTATATGCTGCCACCCTAACCCCTAGTACCTGCATAACTCCTTTACTGCCTTTGGAGATAAGGCATAATTACATAACTGCCTTTGGAGATAAGGGTTTTCAAAAGGTAATTAAGTTAAAATGCAGTCGTTAGGATAGACCCTAATCCAAATATGGCATGTATTTTTTTGAAAAGAGGAAATTTGGACAAAGATGGAAGGAAGACACAGTGAGAAGAGGGCTGTCTGCAAGCTAGGGGAAATGGCCCCAGAGGAAACCACACCTGCTAACACCTTGATCTTGCACTTCCAGACTCCAGAACTGTAAGTAAAGACATTTCTGTTGTTTAAACCGTCCAGTCTGTAGTGTTTCACTGTTGCAGCCTGAGCAGATGAAGACACCATCTTTATAACAGAGAGGCTTTGTTGGTTTTCTGTTATATCATTGTTTCCAAGAGGCTTTTACTCTATTGGTCAAAGCTGCGATATACATACTCATCCACTTGTATTGTTGGTGTTATTTTTGGCCCTTTATCAAAGGATTTATCTTGGCTCTTTTAGAGGAATCAGTGTTTAAGTCCTCCTTCAGTGATGCAAAGGTGTCTCCATTTTCTTCAGATGAATTCTTCTTTTCTTAGGTGCATTCCACGCTGTTGGCATGATTGCACCTCTCTAAGTACAACTGTGGCCTGATGTGCTGCAAGTTACTGTCTGCTGCGTTTAATATTAATATTGGACATGTCTTCAAAGACATGAACTGTGGGATACAAATAAGAGAGAATACATGTAATACATGTAAAGTACGTAACAAGCCTGGCACATAGTAAGCATTCGTATATTTTGGTTATTACGATTTTTTGTTATTCCTGTATCTTCCAAGCCAGTTACCTGTAAAATCCCATAAACTGATTGAAAGTTTAATACCTTGATTTTTTTCATACCTCAAGCTCATTTTGAGCATTGGAGCCTATTTCCAAGGTATCAGAAGGTAAGATCTGTTACAGAATGATCATTTTGAAGATAAACAACACAGTTTACATTTCCTGTTACTAAGCGTGGTTAGGCTTCAAACACAGATTTTAAATTGCCACTTAGGAACTTTTTCCCTTAGTTTTTGCAAATAGTTTTCCTATTATTTTCCAGTCTGTGCCACAACTTATTTTATAGTTGAAGCTTTTCTGTGTTTATATTCATAGATTTAGATGACTGACCAGGAACACATTTTACCATGACTCGATTAGCTACTCTGCCCTTCCATTGTTTAGTATTCTTTACTTCAAATGATCATATCTGACTGGAAAAACTGCCAAATTTTCAATAGTTTCTTCCTTTGAGTAATGTTTGTTTTGGAAAAAATCTGCAACAGTAACAGAATAGCAATCATTCCATGTTGTTGGCAGGTTAAGGGCTCACACAGCTTTTTGCCCAGCTCATTGTTGCATCCATATCTATGTAGTTGATTAAAAACAACCAAGCAACTAACACATCCCTCCCCCAAATGAAAACAGTAACAAGACAGGCATTTAAAAATCCATGTTGCTGGAGCCATTTCCCATGAGATCCTGTCAAAAATAAGAGCAGGTCTAACTTCTTGTCAGACTTCTGCAGAACTCTGGAGATCTAAGGAACAGAGTTTGGAAACTACTGGCCTCTGTCAATAATTAAGTAGAATTCCCATTTGCCACCAAGTCTAGTAATCTTTCCAAAGATGAATCTTGAAACAGCCTGCCAGAGCTTAGCAGTAGAGGTATAGAACCAGCAGAAATTGTGACGTTTGGTGTTAAATGCTTGGAGATGATATATAATTTCAGTTCTATTTAAGGTCACTCATATGCACAAGAATCAATAGAAGTTTCTCTACCTGAGTTTCTGACTATATTATTTGCATACTTTTTATTAGTTGGATTCAGTCTCTCGGGGAGGGACTACTTTAATAAATTTCTTTCCTTTGGGTGGCAGATAAAGTATTGAGAAGATGACTGCTGTGTCAGGGTCAAAAAGCAAGACATTGGCTAAGAAATTGTGTTTCTGATTGATTTACTATGAAATAAACTTGAAGCATTTCACCTGCGCTTGTTTCTGTCCAGTACAGCTAGTGCCTTAAATGTGAGTGACATGGTCTTTTCTCATTAGCTGGTTCTGTTGTAAAGGAGATCAAGTCAGAAGAGCATGAACAGCTGAAACTATCGCAAGGACAGTATAGGAGATGCACTTTTTCCTATCTGGTAATGTGTACAGGACTAGTGCTAACAACCATTTATTACACATTGTTTAAAATGTAACTAGTTTTGACACATGGTACTATTTTTGCTTAGGCAAAGTGAGAAACATAAAATTATCGTTGGTAAGGTCGGAAGCCTTGCTAGAATACAGGACCAGGTAGGCTGATTTATTGATTTATTATGGAGAGAGAAAACCGACAAAAACATAAATTTCAAATCCTTTAACACCAGCATGATGAAGATTTTTCATGTCTTTCTCATGTGAACAAAATGACTGTGGGCCTATGGGTCCTACTGAAAATCAGTGTCCCTTTCCAGGTTTGCCATAGTACCCTACGTCTAGGCTTATTTAGTGTCATTTCTCTGCCTTTAACCGCAAATATAGGGATGCCGTCTCCCTGTATGCTCTTAAAATGCAATTCATGAGAAAAGACAAGACTCTGGGGGGACACTCCTAATACTTTTATTCCCACAGTCATGTGAAAATTCACTCTAGCTTGGAAGATCCAAATGCCCTCTTAGAGACTGAGGCTGGCAGAATTCAGTGGCAGATGAGGACAGAGGAAGGTCATGGCAGCAACTCCTGAGATGGACGGAGGCAGGTTTCCGTAAGTCAAGGCCTTCACAGTGGAATGTGAGCCCCTCCAATGCCAAGGCCCTGACTTACTCACTTTTATATCCGCAAGGACTTAAGTTTAATAAATTTACAGTGAATCAATGAGCAACTGATAAATGGATTATTGTTGGAAGTAGTTACTAACGCAGGGAGAGGTAATAGGGTGAAAAACAAGGATAAGGCAACGCGGTGCTCACGTGGGCCCTAAGTATTCAGAAGGAAATCAGGACCCAGCAGGAACTGCAGAGTCAGTTGTGATTTTTCTATGGAACCAAAGTGACCCTAAGGTGAGGACAAAAAGAGGGAAATGATGGCCAAAGGAGAAAGAGGCACTTTCACAGAAGCACTTTGATCTGGTCAAGAGGACCTTCTGTTTACTTCTGTATAGTGTTGCTTTTATACATGCGCTTCCTAATGATGTTATTGCAAAAGGTATAAAAGTCTGTTTTTGTAGAAGATGAAATTTGTGTCTTCATACTTAGGAAAACACATAAGAAAACACGTGTGGGATCATGACAGTAATCCAAAGGATTATGTTTATTTGCAGCTGGTTGATTTTGTATATGCGCATCTACTTGTCTGCACGTTGGTTTTGTGTGTCTGTTTCTGTCTTCTATTCAGTGTTACCCAGAGCATCTGGATCATGAATGAAATTAGTTTTTACCTCCTTTTTAGCCTCAGGTGTAGTTGTGTATGTTTTAGCAGTTGATTTTGTTTTATATAAAAGGGACAATGTTTGTGAAAGTAACTTTCATGTGAACTTTGATTTTTAACTGTATTTGCAAAGTTTGCTTTTGGAATTTTTGGGTCCTGTGTAAACCTCTGAGATAATCTCTTTATCCTGATAGCCAGAGCCTAGGGGTTTCTCAAGAATATGTACGCTGAGCTTTACACTTATTTTTTTGTAGCATATGCCAGGAGTTAGGTTCTGACTATGTAAGCATCTTACTTTTGTTGGTGGTAAAGAAAGAGGGAATCAACAGAACCAGGCAAAGTATCTTCAAATTTTCTTTTGATTCATTTGAGGTGGTTCTTCACACTCTTCAAGTGGAGGTTGAGCAATTTATTGCTTACATATTTAACTTCCTTTTCCTCTTGCTCTAAAATACTTTTGAAAAATATACAAACCTTTAGGCTCCTAACTTAATTTTCTCTACTTCTCTGATTGGCAAATCCCAATGAAGACAAAAGATACACCCTTGTGTAAAGTCTATGCGTTGAATCCCGAGTACTGACCTATAGAGTGTAAGTCAGTTTTCTTGCCCTTCAGTAGTGCCTGGAATGTTTCACTTGTCCTTCCAAATCCATTTCTGGGCACCTTTTTAAAAAGTGAAAAAAATATTTTTTAAAGGTAAATCTCTTACATTCTGAGGAAGCACATGGCAATCGGAAGAAAACATCCCTGAGGGTTCCTCAAATTTTAATCACCTTTTGCTTGTGTATTCAAAAAGAAGAAGAAGAAAAAAAGATCATTCTGAAATTGAATTCCACACACAGGGCAGAGAAACATGCAAGGCTGGTGCAGCCTGGGGGACCCAGCTGTAAATTCACACTTTAAACCTCAGCCCTTTTGAGGGAAAAGAAGGGAATCTCTAGCATTCTCACTTAGTACCGCCTTGACTGTCTGCCCCTGTCCGTGCCCTTATGCGCCGGGATCCGGTGTGAAAGCTGAGGGACTCGGGTCTGAAAACTCGACAACACGTTCTGAAGGAACAGCTTCCTCCCCTAGCTGTTGGCCATGCGTGGTGCTGGCGCCCAGCCTCGGACTTCTCTGTGCACAGATGGTAGCACACCAGGGAAGCAGAAATGCAACACCTCCCAAGCCCTGGGGGTGTTTTGGAAGTCTGGGCGCTCTATTGCCTGTGATCAACTCCAAACCGGGAGATTGCCTGGGACAGTTCTCATCTCTAGCATTTACTTCCTCGCCTCGCCAGCTGCCACTGGCGCCCCCAAGCGCCGCGCTCCAGCCCTTCTCTGAACCTCTTTCCCGCCGAAGCAAAGGAGACCTGGCGAGCCTCCGGGTCTCCCAGGAAAGGCATCGCATATAATTGCCAGAGGCTAAGAGGCAGAAAGCAGAACCTCAGAGACTCCCTCGCCCGCAGTTCATTCCTGTCTGGGATTTCCTCTTTGTAAAGGCGGAGCTGCCTAGGATGATAAAGATGCCCGGTAGAACTGTGAGGTTCAGAGTTCAGGTCCGCTGCCCCCATCCCTCCCCGCTCCCCAGAGACAGAGGCAAACAGCTACTTGTGTGGTGGGGAGGGGGTCTATAGGGTGAAGAAGGAGGAGACGAGAAAGTCCCAAATGCCTCTTGGTGGCAAGGTGGGACTTTCTTTCCCCCTTCTCTGATACTCTTCTTCCCAAAGCCCCATCTGGATCGGTTACACACTCCCTGGCGCACCGATACAGTGTCAGCCTCACACATCCTCTGGGAGGCACTGGCTAAAACCCAACTTGAGTGTACACAGACCATTAACGCCCAGGTGTTCATTTTCCTTAACCTTCGATCGGGCTTTTCTAGGGCTCCTCTCGGAGTCAGGGACTGGAGGTGGGTTGGGGAACCCATGGAAGGGTGCTGGCAGTCCTGACCCGCCCCTCTTCACTTCCACATTTGCCCTCCGTTTGTTGGCAAAGGCTCTTTCACCCTCTGGAGCGGTTGGTTGTCAGGAATTAGGAGTCTGCGTGTTACTCTAGGGGTGAATCCCATCTTCTCAGTTGCTCTTCGGTGGAAGGGTAGTGGGAGGGGGCGAGGAGAGGCAAACGGGAAGCCTCAGAAGGAAAAGCCGCAGGAAAGAGAGAGGGGGCGGGGGGACGTGGGGGTGATGGAAACGGTTTTACTCTTTGTCACTCTTGAACTGGGGGCGGAGGGAACCTCCCCCCCCCCCAACCACCCTGCTGTGAGAAGCTATAAAAAGCAAAGGGGGCGGCGGTGAGACAGCAGACAGCAGCGAGGGAGACCGAGCGCAGCGCAGGGCAGCTCCCGGGGCAACGCAGCGTCCCTGGCAGCGCTTGGCTGCGGGCTGGTTGAACACCGCTTCGGGTGACTTTGCATGCGCGTGGGAAACCTTAGCTGGCCTCTGAACTCCAGGGTCCGGTCTGGGGGCGGTTCCTGATCTCCCATATTAGTGCCCGCTAACTTTGAAAAGGAGGACTTGAGTCCCGCAGAGGTTGAGACCTAAGAGGTAGAGAAGGAAGAAAGGAGAGAAAACGCAACTGAGGCTGAAGGAGAACGAACTCATGTGGACCTCCTGAACAGTTAGGAGGAGGACTGGACCTCTGAGAGCCGAGGCAGGACCTCGGAGGAGGTGTGGGCAAGGAGCAACGGAAGCGGTGCGGGCCGTGGGGCTGGGTCTGCTTGCACCTCGGGTCACGCCTCCTTGGCGAGAAGGCGCCTCGCCTTTGATTGCTTCCAGTTACTGCAGAACTTCCTGCCCTGGCGGAGAAGCGGGTCTTGCTTGGGTCGCGCTTCCTCCGGGTCTGAGCCTTGAGACTGAGTTCACACGGTGCTGGGCCCCCAGAGCCAAGTGGGGTTGGGGGAACAGAGTCTGCGAGTCCCGGCGCCCCGAGTGCAGGGCCCCGTGTCGGGGTCCTCCTTCCCATTTGTATCCGCATCCTTGCGGGCATTGCGCCTCCCCGGGGGACCCCTCGCCGGGAGATGGCCGCATTGATGCGGGGCAAGGACTCCTCCCGCTGCCTGCTCCTACTGGCCGCGGTGCTGATGGTGGAGAGCTCACAGTTCAGCAGCTCGCGGGCCAAACTCAACTCCATCAAGTCCTCTCTGGGCGGGGAGACGCCAGCCCAGGCCGCCAATCGATCTGCGGGCACTTACCAAGGACTGGCTTTCGGCGGCAGTAAGAAGGGCAAAAACCTGGGGCAGGTAGGAAAATACCCCCAATACACTCGTCAACCAGAAGAGGTAGGGACTGGGGCTCTTGGGCACTTCATTTGACTTAGCCCACCTGGAGTGCGCCCCAGGTGTGGCGCGCAGGATAGCTGGGGAGGGCTTCCCAGATGCACGATTGCGCTGGCGGGGATGGCTGTGTGGGTGTGAGTGCTGGAGGACGTGGAGTGCTGGAGGAAGGTGGGGCGGGAGGGATGGATAGGGGATAGGGTACTTTCTCATCGCTGTTTTGGGATATGGGCTTGTACGGAGCGCTATTGAGTACCGATGGGGGAAATGGCCAGGACATTTAACACAGCGGATGTCGAGGATGCTGTTACTAGCTAACATTTAGCAACTGTTGGGTATCAGGCACTGTTCTAAGAGTTTTCCATATGTTTAATCTTCACCACCCTATGAGCTTGGCGCTGTTACCATCCCTTTCCTGCAAATGAAGAAACTTAGGCAAGGAGTAGAAGCTACTTGCCCAAGGCACACACTTAGTGGAGGTGGCAGAGCGGGGTTCCAATTCGGACAGTCCGAGTCCAGTTTCTGGGCTGTTACCGCATGGACTTTACAATCTGAAGGGAAAATTGACCGTTTTTCAGGTTCTCCTTCCTTCTCAGTTCCGTGAAGTAAGGTCACATACAGAAAGCCTCAGTACACGTGCATTTCTCATGTCTGGATATAAATCATCCCAGAGGAAACAAAATAATGAGCTGACAGAGATAGTATCAGGTGCGGAGGACCAGGGTGCCTGGGACATAGCCAGGAGAACTCCCGAGGTATGTTTTCCAGTGAAAACGTTCCCGAGCATCTTTGTCTCTCTGTCACACAGGCAGACAGAGAGATGGACAGTCATGCAAGTAGTTACACAAACAGACACAGACACGAGCTCGCGCGCTCCCCGCGGCAGCCGCTGTGGCCAGCACACAGCAGCCGGGAAAGGGGGCCCTGTGGGCACTGGGAACCACGACAGCTCCCCCTTCCGCTGCTTTTGTGGGAAGCCAAGACTGAGAGCCAGTTTGCCCAGCAGCACCGGCACCTCACACAGCCCAACTGTCAACTCATAAAGGCAGCTCATCGCCCCACAGATCGTGGGTTTCCCTGTCTTCCGAGAGGCGCCTGCTGCAGCTGCTGCGCGCGCTCAGCAGCGTCTTCCCCTGCCAGTGCCCGCAGCGCAGGCGTCAGGGTGAAGATTGACAGCCGAGGCCGGTCCTGGAGGGACCACAGGGAAGTCGGCTCCGCTTGGCCCCCTACTGCCCTCTCACGGGGAGAGTTTTGCTAGTTCTGCAGTTCCAGAATGCTTCCTGGGTTCTGCAATGTCAAACATTTCAGCTCTCCTCTGAAAGGAAAACAAAGTCTGCAAGCATAGGATTCTTTTTAATGACCCAGGGGAAATAAGAAACTGTACATCTGCACACACACCACAGGCGTACATGCCCTGTGCATATTCTCCCGCATGTGCACACGCCTCCATCCACACTCACAAGACCACCTCACTGCCTTTTTCTCTTCGTTAGGAAATGCTCTGCCGTTTTCAATAGGAACTGACAACATTCTCTTAGAAATCCATCACACAATGGGTCAAAGCTTACCAAGAAAGGGTGCGCTCAGTCCAAATCATCTGATTTTTTCCCCTAATGTTACTGACTTCAAACTCCACCTTATCAGTTGTTGAAAAGAGCCGTGTTTAGTTCAGCCAAGAACAGAGGGATGGACCCAGTAATTTTTGAGGTTCCTTTTGATTCTAATCTATGTACATTCTGTGAATTTCTGTAAAGAAGTCTAAAGGTTTTGTTTCTGACACCATGGGCCCTAACACCTAATGTTGCTCAGTCAAATTATCAGTTATGTCAGTACGGCCACTAGCCATAGGGTTATATGGGCTAGACTATGGGATCCATCTAAAAATCTGGCTTATCACTTACGTGTTGATATTATATCCGTATACAAATATGTTTGCTTATTTTTCTCTCTCTCTAAATATCTGCTCCTTAAAGAGGATGTGAGTTATACTGCATGTCTTCAAATTGAAGATTTCTTTTATAAATCAGTTGAAGTTCCTTTGTTTTATGAGTTGAATATCTTTTATGCTCTCCATATCTTAGTGGTTCAGTGGAATATATTTCATTATATTCACTTAATTGTAATACGGGATCCTTAAAAATTGACATCGGATTTGTGGGAAAATTGTAACATACTAGAGAGAGTGGGAACATGGAATGAAACATTGAGTTGAATCACAGGAAGATAGTTGGAAAATAAAATTATTATCTTTTGTATATTCTGGCTTTGCACTTGTTTATCGGGTGGTCTAAAATGTGTACTGCTATGAAGGAACAAATAGAAAAAAAAATCTTTTTCTTGTAGAGGTAGAGGAATTCTTTGAATACTTATGGATCTCTTTATCTTGTTTCTTCCACTTCTTCCACATGTGGTTACCAAAAATTTTAGTACTTTTATTTTCAACAATGGAATGGAAATTAGAAAGATTGTTCCAAATGGAAGATGCCACATCCTCTTATGGAGAAAAACTACAAATAAAATTCAGTTGAGCTGAACTTTTATCCATCACAAAATGATTGAGAAAATTTGTAAGTAAAATGCCAACTGTTAAAACTAATTACTTAGTGTCATCTTGAGGCCTAATAAGTCTGTCTCCCATCCCCGATCTTTGATTGATGATGTTCTGTCAATCAGTCACTGTTTTAGTCACTCAGTCGTGTCTGACTCTTTGCGACCCTGTGGACTGCAGCCCGCCCGGTTCCTCTGTCCATGGGATTTTCCAGGCAAGAATACTGGTGTGGGTTGCCATGCCCTCCTACAGGGGATCTTCCCAACCTAGGGATTGAATCCAGGCCTCCCACATTGCAGGTGGGTTCTTTACTGTCTCAGCCACCAGGGAAGCTCTGAACAGTAAAGATGCAGGGGCCAGAGACTGTAAGATAGAACCTCACGTACGAATGTCAGAAACTTAGTCTTCTTTTCTTTAAGTGAAAATTGAATGATTGTCTACTTTTCCTGATTTATTTTCATAATGGAGAATAAAAATAAAAATTTTATTGCCATTGCAGAAGAAATTATTGAAGAAATTTAATAATTCATTAATCTACAAATGTGAAAATGAGGCTAAATGGGCTCCAAGGTTTTCTTGATTCACCGTAGTCTGATCTCATATGAAGAAAATATTCTTATTTATAGGAATTCTACTTATCCTGTCAGCAAGGTGGATTATTTGTACATCACTTCTGGAAAAGTTGTCTTTGAATTTCAGGAACGATTTAGAGGGTGCCCAAAGAAAATGCACTGTTCTCCAGGGGTGTTAAAATTCTCATCCTTAGGTCTGTTTTCAAAGACATAGTTTTGAGTTTTGATTCAAACTGCCATAGAAAGTTGAATGTCTTAGTCTTCATTCAGGTGATGGAAACAGAAGCAACAAAAATTATTTTGGTGAATTATTCACATTGTTTTAATTTGACTTTCCACTTGCATCTATTGCTGATGGGTTTTAAAAGGCAGTATGCGTTTGTGTATGTATATTGGATACATTAGACTGTAGGACTGTAACTAGCACATATATGAATAATTTATATATCTCAATTTATGAAGAGTCTTGCAAACTTTCTACTTCAAAAGTATTATTATACAAAATTTTCAGTATCATGTGGGAAAATATATTCTGATTAAGTAAAATATTGCTCAACATCACCTCAGGTGTATGAGGTATCAATTTTTGCAGGCCACCTCAAAGACAAATTTTATTTTCAAAAAGCAATTTATAAAATCAGTTTACTCTTGAAATGAACAGTGATTTTTTTATGTGAATGAAAAATATTTTGGATGTGTTTGTAATTGCTTCTTTTAGCCTTTACTCCTCATTTTGTCTTTTTGAGACCAACAGATTTAATTTGAACACAACACTGTATGAATTTGAAGTGTTTGTAAAAGTTATGATGAGAACTGTGAAAAATAATTCTATTTTAAAGGTAGAAAAGCTTCTTGGTATATGTCTTTAAAAAGAAGATGAAATTGGTTTCATGTAAATTCAGATTCCATTATTTTCTAATATAATTTGGACACTTGAGGGACAGTGCTTTGGATGAAATTATGTTGTAAGAAAAGAACGCTTGCAATACACTGAAACGGAAGCTTGAGGAAGTTGGTAAGAGAACACTAATATTTATTTGTATATTGAATTTTCTTTAACAAACATGCTATATCTGTTTGCATACACTCATGAAAATGCTCATTGAAAAAAACTATATATCCTATTTTCTGTAGGTGATTGCTTAACTTTCTAAAATTAGCCGTGACCTTTTTTTAAAACCCCAGCCCAACTTTCCCCTCTCAGAGGTTAAATATTTGCTACATCCTCTGTACTTCAAGTGACACTAAACATAATCAGGAAAGCAAGTCATCCCTAAAATTAATTATTTCAAAACAAAAAAAAATTTGAAATAATCTGCACTACACTACTTCTTTTCTTTCTCTATAGATAGACAGTTGATGGTTGATACAAGTGAAGGTTACCTCGTGAATAGCAAGAAAAGTATTTTAATGATAATCTAAGTGGGGACATCCATCATTTTATTTCTGTGTTAGAGAAGCGAGAGCAAAGGACAAGGTTACTTAAACTCACTCCAGCTGTGACTCTGACCTTACCATAGTCTTCTTGAGTACTCCTCTCTGATACAAACTCCTTCCCAGGATGTTTCAAAACGTGTCACTTTTAAAGTAGAGAAAGCAACGTAATGGACGGGTACCTAGGAGACTACCATGCTTTCTTATCCTTTTCCCTGCACAGTCATGTTAAGTGAACAGTAAAGTGACCTGTTAAATTACAGAGGCCTTTACAGTAGTCAGTATATTTAGTATTTTAGACTTAGTCTCTTCTGGCTGTTCATTCTTTGGTATTGATGTACCATTGAAAAGAGTGACAGTCTTATTTCTGTGATTCCCTAATGGCCCTTTTAAGTCATTTTGCTTCATCATACATCTAGTCACTTGTATTCATCTATAAAAAGGTGATAAAGCTACTCCTAGTTAATTATTTAATCATTGAAAAGATTGATGCAATATTTATATTCCTCTTAGAGAGTCATTTTTTTAAAAATCTGAAGCAAGTTCCCCAAAACAAAATAATAATGGATAGATTTTTGTGTCATGTAGCATTGCTTTAAGATTACATAGACATATGCTAATATGGCACGTAAAACAAAAATTTAGTATTACTGTTCAAGGAAAGCAGAAGTTAATTTTTTTCTTCCTCTGTTCCTGCTTTACTTTCCGGGAATTAGAGAATGATATATTTTTCTCTAATAGTTGTTTTTTTGTTTTTTTTTTTCTCAGAATAAATATAAACCATTCTCCCACACACAGAGGTCAACTGATATAAAATATGGGTGATTTTTTTTTTTTGATAGGAACATCTGTCCACAGGAGGAAAGTCAACATCCAAATATTTTAAATAGTGGCTTCCCAGTGAGTGTCTCATGTTAACAATTTTGGGTTACTGCTCACTTCTTTGGGTTCAAAACAAGAAAGGAAGACCATGAGTAACACCAACGTCTAATTAGACTCCTTAGGGACAGTTCACCCCGTAAATCCTTGTCTTTGTAATGGTAAATTAAATCAGAAACCATTGAGGCAGAAGAGATTTCAATATCAGATATAAACTGCCGTATTTTAGCTTAGTTTATGCAGCACTAAAAACAGAATTAGTATTTTAACTTTTATCCACAACCAGTGAACCTGATTAGGATACTACATTTGTGGGATTTTAATAGTAGCTTAGATTTATCTGTGTGCTTCAATGTAGGAATAAAATCAGCAAAACAGAAAATTAGTAAATATTTTAACAAGTTACTTATCTCTTTTCCACAGTCAGATAAAAGGGACAAATGTGCATCAGATATCTTTTGAAATATATTACAGGGTCTAATTTAATTGGTTGATTCTACTTACATATTATAATTTTGGCACATACAATAGCTTAAATTTAAATATTTCATTATCATACAATATTTTAACTATCCCACCCTGTCTAAAGCAAGCAAATAAATACAGGCAGTGAATGAATATGAACATTAATTAGAAAAACAAAGCGTTACAATTAGGGAGAGAGACTTTTTAAAGTGTTAGATTTATACAAATATCTCCTAAAAATTTTAGCTCTCCATGTTATGCTTTATTGTGTAGAATAAGAATGTTCTTCCCCGGACTGGAAGATAGGAGTGGCTTTCAGATATCCTTTTCTTAAATTGCCTTGCAAGTAGGTACAGCACACAATAAGTTATAGTAAGAGGTTCCATTTGTTAATTATTTACTCTGCTAGGCACCGCTTCAAATACTTTATTTGAATTAATTTTTTAATTCTCTCAGTAGCCCTTTGAAGCAAGTAGGTCCTAAAATTGCCCTTATTTTCATAAATGATAAAGCAATCATTCTCCTGGGACACAGAGAGGTTTTGCAATTTGTACAAGTCACACAGCAGTAAGTGCAGAAAGCCAGAATATGAACCTAAGTGATCGAGTGTTAGAGCCTGAATATTTACCTACCAGGCCACATATCCAGCCATATAAAACATGGGCACACTATCTCTACTATATGGAGTGAAGAGGAAACATGGACCTTTATTTTATTCTTCCCTATTCTATTTTCAACTCACATGGGTATGACTCTAGGTTCATTAAAAACCATAGCAAAACCCAAACCCTCTGTTGATGCCAGTTGCTACTCTGAGTAGCCAGAGTATGAGAATAGTTTATGGACTCAAAAGCAGGCCCACAGTAGTACATGAGTGTCATCTCTGCCTTCACTTGCCTCCCTGCCAGAGAAAATTCACTGTCAACAAGGCCCGTGCACACACACACACCCCTCTTTCTCTCCCACCCTTCTCCATTAATTTACTGCATTGCCTCACGTAGAAAGGAACGCTATTGCATAAATCCTATTTTGCTGTCCGTAACCACCACAGAGTACCCATCCCCCTGCTTCTAAGTGACACCGTGTGCCCACCGACATGAGCAAAGTGGAGGCCTTCCCAGTGGCCTCTCTGCAGTGACTTTGCATTAGTCTGGCTGGCATCCATCACACTCTGATCCGAGAGGGAGGAACCATTTAGAACCTGCTATCGGTTTTGTTTTTCCTTGACTTTTGACCTCCTCCTAACTGCCGTTCAGATAATCGGTTGATTTGTAGCAGCACTAGAGTTTCCTAACAGAATTCCTAGGGGAGTTTTTCTCAATTGCATCTGGCTAGCTTAATGGCTTTGGAAAAGCCACTTAATCTCTGGTCCTTTTTAAAAAATCTGTAAAATAGGATAATAATAACAATGGCAACCATAATAATAATAACACTCAACTTACTGGGCAACAGGGAGGAAGAGGAAAGTGCACTCAATCATTTAACTGATGTTATTATTTCTATTACCATTACAAAAATATGTAAGGTCAAGTGCTCCTGCAAAAAATAGAAAGTGGCTGCTTAATTTTCCCCACCCAGACAGGCAGGAGTAACTAAATGAATGCATATGATATACATGAAGGAAACAAATGAACTCAATTACACCAATGCCAAGAATTGTAAATCAGAAGAAAACAAGACAAAAAACATACATATACACACATACATATGCTATCATGTTTCTTGTACTGCATGTTAGCATAAATGATAATAGGTCAGTGTTGTAAAAAGAAAGCAAAATAGTACATAATTGAATAATTGGTGAAATTACACAGAAGCAAGAGTGTACAGACATTAAAAATACAACCATGATAGGAGGGGGTCCTAAGAACAATGGCAATATCAGTTATTTAGACATAGGAACCAAAACAGTTGAATAACATGTTAGAGTCAGCTGCCCACAGCATTAATTTGATATTCTTCAAAGTAAGACAGCCTGTGTAGAGGCAAACTTCTTGACACTTTATGCAGAGTGCTTGGACCCTGAAGAGCTCGCTAAGAATTTGGAAGACTTAAAACCCTCTTTGAGTGTCAGCCTGTCATACTAAGAGGACTCAGAGATTTGGAGCTCATTATTCCCATTCCATCCCCTTGTTTGTTTTGAGTTCTTTTTTCATGATTCAGGTAATTTGGACATATTTTGATAATGTTAAATTGAGAGTGCAAGTCAACTCACTGAAGTATGTAATATACTTCTTCCAATATATTAGATATAAACTACCAGTAAGAGTTTCTATCTGGTAATGAACTAAAAAAACTTCATTCAAATGGGGAAATTGTCATTTAAAATCAACTGAGATGACAGCTTACATTCAAATAACAGTGTTCACTTGCTCATTCTAATTTCATCTTAGCCTTCTGAAATTTGGCTCTACAAGCATTGTGTTAATTTGTCACTTGAAATCCAAAGTCTGTTTTTTAGTAATCATCCAGTATACTGTGTAGCCTTGTATCTATCTCTTATACCTAATATATTCCCTTACTTCTGTAATATTATAAATTTTTCTTTTCCACTCTGGTTCATTCCTCTTCATAGTTTTCACTGATTCCTCCACAACCTTGTGCCTATAAACGTGGACATTCCTTCACATTCTCTCCCCAGTTCTCTTTTCTTTCTGTTCCATGTTCTCTTCTTTCCCTGTGTGCTAGTGTGCTGTGCGTAGTCGCTCAGTTGTGTCCGACTCTTCCAGACCCTTTGGACAGCAGCCTACCAAGCTCCTCTGTCCATGGGATTTTTCAGACAAGAATACTGGAGTGGATTGCCATTTCCTTCTCCAGGGGATCTTCCCGACCCAGAGATCGAACCTGGGTCTCTTATGTCTCCTGCATTGCAGGCAGATTCTTTACTGTCTGAGCCATCAGGGAAGCCCGTTATTTCCTTATTTGAAATCGTTTGTCACTTAAGGAGGTATGCTTGTTTAAACTACTGAGCCTCCTTGCCTGCTCAGCTGTTTTGGAAGTCTTTCCAGAAACAAACAAATCTCTGTATCGAAATTTAACCTTTTATGGTTAACATCAAATTGTCAGAATCAGGCAACCAGGTCTTTATGATTTCTAAATGTTATAAAAAAGTCTGCTAGAAAGTTCCAGGGGTCAGACTAATGCAGGTCACAAGAATCAAGTCTGATTACCCCAACTTCTTATGCTCTGGTCTGTTTCATCACTCGCTGCTGATGAAAGAAGGCTGTGTACATTCCTACCAGTGCTTTTGCTTCTTGACCTCTATGTGTTTGAATCCTTGGGATTTAAATGGCCTCCAATTTTTTTTCCTCTATGATGAACTTGTTACATTAATATCTGATGAGAAGATGCAAGTATCTATTATTTATGCTCATGAAATGTTACATATTATAATATGCACACACATATTTTAAGCAATATGTAATGTTCATTTTTATAGCTTGAACTACTCACTAAAGAGTCATTTTTTGCTACTTCCAATCTTATAAATAATTATTAATTTTTAGAGTGAGAAACCGCAACATTTATTTTCCACCTGATACACTCTTAAAAGTGCTTCATATTTAATAACTGAATAAGAAGATTCTTAAAGTGTGCTTAATCACTATTAATCAAGATGGAAAGTGTTATAGAAAGAACCAAGAAAAACTTTTATCACCTCCAAGTTTCACGAACTTGTATAACAGACTAAAGTGGGCATGCTTAGTTCTGGGATATACATTAGAAATCACCTAGTTTAACTCAGCTTATTTTACATATGAGGGAAGCAATTTAGGAGATTGTTGTGATCTGCCCTCATACTACAAATAATACTTTGCCTGTGACAAAGAAACTTCTGCTGAAACTTGTATCTTCTGACTTCTAACAAGGGCCTTTCAAATAATAACAAAGCTCTGCAGACGAATTAATTTCAGTTGATTAAAAAATCTAACGGGAGATAAATTATATATAGAACCCCCTTTCAGCTCTCAATTTGTGTGTGTCAAAATGTATTAGCAAAGAATACAATGCCACGATGACAACTGTGTCAGTAGGATTTAAAGAAAATTAATGAAAGGACAGGGCTTTGGCTATATTATCCTTGCCTGCTCTTTCAGTCATGATACTTTAATAACGCACTTAGCAGGAAGCCTGACTGAAGAGAGTCTCTACCAAAGAAAAATATTTTCCCTTGTAATCAAGAACATACACACACACATGCACACAACCCTGAGAGAAGTTTCAGCAATAAATATTCTTAACATGCAGTTGTTGTCAGTTGCTCAGTCGTGTCTGACTCTTTGTGACCCCATGTACTGCAGCAGGCCAGGCAAAAAAATTTCTTTAGTCCCTTCCTTCTATTCTGCGCTGTGCTACTCTCTTGCTCTGTTCTCTTTGCTCTTTATCTTTGAATACTGGTCGTCACTAGAGGATAGACTGAGCAAAACCTGTTGTTTGAAGAACCACTGACCCGTCTGCTGTTGCCCTTGCCTTGAAGCGAACTCAGGGCATGATGGTTGGAGATGTGTACTTGAGGAGTCAGCCCCAGTGAGAGAAGGTAGATAGCAGAGGCAGGCAGGTTTTCACGGCATGCAGCATCCATCATCTCAGACCGCTCCCACCTTCCCTTCTCAGCTGCCTGTCAGCCTCTGGGCTCGATGTTAGGGGAGCTCTTCACCTGGGATGGACCTAACCTCTGCCTCTCTCTCTATTTCAGGAGGAACTGACTTAAAACAATGCTGTGTTTGGTACTTGGATATTTCAGACATATTAATGTGTCTGTTATTCCACATTAGTATTGTTCTTTCTGGGTGTGTGCCATGTGTATCATCATACTTTATTTCTAAGGGTATACAGTTGAGGATACGGTTTCTACATAGGATAGCAGGTGAACGTGACATAGCCTGGGATATAGATTGAGAAGACCTGGTTAGCCTATTGTCTGACATGCTGGACATGAAGAAATCATCTGACACCTTCAAGCTTTAGTTTTCTCATCAGAAAAGTAGGGACTGTAATGATGGTGTTTTATCTTATCTGTTTGCAAAATATAAAGCATTGCTTATTTACATTATATCTTTAGAGGCTGTTTTAATGAAAAAACTAAGACCTTTACACTCTGAATTTATGAACAATAAATCTGAATTAGAGTTAAACCAAGAATAAGTTGCTCTAGATGGATTTTATGATTCTGGAATTATAAATTCAGTTTCTGTTTTGATAGACTGCCTCTTTTTTTTTGTTAAAGAAAGAAGACCGCGTGTGGAAGGTGTTTCTTCGCTTTTGTTTTCTTTCTTTGCATTTTTGTCTTGATTCTCTTGGGTTTCTTGGGAAAAAATAAGTGCCAGTAGTAATACTTCCACATTTCTGATTAGAACTTGGTGATGTTATGATGATAATTATTATTTTTATTCCTGCAGGCTACAGACAGCCTGCTATTAGAATATCCTGCCAGTGACTTCAAGAAGAGCCCTATGCGTTTTTATTCTATCATGTATAAGATATGTTACTGTTTATATATTTTTACAATGTCTTGGAAAGGCATAATAAGGGTCTCAATAATAGAAGTAAGTGTATTTTAAAGTTCTGGAACTAAACTTGAGCATCATATTTTGGGCACATTATATGTTATAGGGTTCACAAAGCATAAATTTCAGGGAAACAGCCAATTGTAAAGTCAAGTTGTATGGCTGTGAGATCACATGAACTGTGACAGACAAAATATATTTTTGCCACAAACCCTTCGAACAGGAAAGTGGGTATTTTTCAAAGCTGGTGAAAACATACTATTGTTTTGCTAAGTTGGCATTTCCTAGTGAACAGGGTGGTAGCTCTGATCTTTCATGTTACATGTGCACGAATCTCACCCAAATATTTGTTCAGGCTATAAACAGTGCAGGCTTCCTGCCTGCCATTCCTGCTCCTAAGTAATTATCCGCTAATTTACAGGATTCTTCTTCTTCAATAAGGATTGCTTTTGTTGTTTTATTGTCATCCCAACTGTCATGGCCTTGATTCGGACTATTATCATTTCCCAGGGGAACATTACAATATTGTGGTAGTTTTTTTGCTTCTCCAAACCATCCTCCACACTATTTCAGAAGTGAGCTTTCTAAAGTAAAAACTCTGACAAAGCTGTTCTATAAATGTTCACTTCTAGGACATGAAGTCTACACTTCTCAACTTGGCACACAACATCATCAGTTACCTTATTTCTCATACTTTGGCCCTGAGAGCACACAGCTGATGAGTGGCAGAGCTAGGGTTTAAAGCCAAGCAGTTTTACTTGAGTCTACTTAGTCATGCTATGCCGCAGCCTCATATAAATTGGAGGCCAGAGAATCCAGCTAAAGACTTTTCATTGGTATGTTTGAAAATTCAGATGTGATTAAATTCTTCTGGTAAGCCAGTCAGCTTGCTAATTGCTTACTTCTTAGAGGTATTAGGTGCTACGATCACAGTCAACAAACGTTTATTAGACACATATGTTCTACGGGGTCCTTGGTATAAGTAGCCATAAAAACAAATATAGTGTATTTGAGGAAGCCAGTTGGAATTTTAAGGTTGAATGAGACTCCCAGATATTGTCCAGTTCAAGCCTCTATTTTCAGGACTGTATGAGAGCTGAGCAATTTGATCAGTTTTCCTTTTTATGAAGATTTTTAAGATGAATACTTGGGTCTCTTAGTTATCTGGTTACCCTGATTTTAATTATGTTAAGAATAGGAAACTTACGTGTGCTGCTGTAAGTGAAACTTGAATAAAACGAAGCTGGATATCAATCTCTAGGTAAAAACACTTCCTCACTAACAGAAAAGGTATCTATTTATTTTAGCCATTTTTCACAGAATATACCCTGGTTCCTTTGACAGATAGTCAGACTGTCCTTGAAGTTAAGAAAAGGTCTGACATGCTGGACATCATGGTGATCATGTTAAGAGGTGGTGCCTGCCTGCCTTTTCTGTTCCAAATATTTTGGAAGGAATTAAATTTTTATTATTTTTTCCTGTTCGTCAGTGTCAGTGCTCCCAGAGGAAGTCGGATCTTAATTTTATCATTTACAAAAGCACTTTGGAAACATAAGTGGGAAGAGGCAGTTGTTGTTTAGTAGCTCAGTCGTGTCTGACTCCTGCGACCCCATGGGCTGTAGCCCACCAGGCTCTTCTGTCTATGGCATTTCCCAGGCAAGAATACTGGAGTGAGTTGCCATTTCCTCCTCCAGGGATCTTCCTGGTCCAGAAGAAGCAGGTTCACAAGGAATTAGAAGCATGGTAAGAAACAACAAAATAGTACTAGTAGAAGGGTAAGAGTCTGGTGACCTCAGAGCGGATGGTAGAAGGGTTGTGTTAATTAAAGTGGACAAGTTCTCACAAATGGGGGTGGAGAAACAGGTGGACTGAAATGTATTAAAGAAAGAATGTGGTAAAGTGCAAGTTTAAAATGATGTCATAAGTTTTTTTAAACGAGCATGCTCAAGCATTATTTTTCCAAATTGGTTACTGCAGAAAACTCATTCCTTTGATATTGTCATTTAGACCTTTCTTTTGAAATCAACTTCAGAAATAGTTTACATGTTTATTAAAGGCCATAACTTTATGACCATAAACAAAGTTATATATATTGATTAACACACCATATTCAAAATCCTTGATACTGAGTGTCTTTGTGTTGTTTCCATAAACAAAATATCCCACAGAAGGTGAGGACATCAAAGAAATGTGGTACACTTTGTGAAACCAATCCCAAAAAGCTCCAAAAGGCATTCAGAGTCACAGAATCAGTATTGTAGTTATAAGTGTAAACAGTTCAATGCTGATTGCTTTAAGGTGGTATACCCTCAGTTTGGTTTGTAGCCTTAAGCAAATCTGTCATATCACCTTGTAATCAAGTCCACTCTATGAGAAAGAACCTGGCTGGAATTTATGTAATATGGTTACCATTTCTCAGGGAAGCAGGAACTTCAGGAAGCAATTAATGAGTGCAAGCCACTAGTATGTTCCCCACCCAAAACCCCACTCTTTCTGTGAAAGAAGAAGCAAAAGCAAATCACACCAGTGTATTTCCCTAGAGTCCAGTCCGATGACACCCATTATTTAATGTGCCACTTTTTAGTTAAAATACATGCACTGAAGTCGGGGGGCGGGGGGAGACGGTCTGTAAAAAGTTATTTTTTTAATGCAAATACATCCTATTAAAGTTTCATAGAAAAGACTTAACAGCTTAACTCAGTAAAAATGTTTTTTCAATTGTTCAAAATTAATCCAATGCTTCCAAAATGCTCTTTGGAAATCCTTGTAAGTTTCCTTGCCTATGTACCCTCCTGCTATCATCCCAACACTCTTCAGAAGGAAATTGTTTTTTAACAAGAAAAATCTTCTTGAAGTCCCATTTCCAATGGGGTCCTGGGGACACCAGCTGCAACATATTGTTACTAAACCATTGTCTATTTTGGTTCTCATTGTTAAAAACACAAGTGACCAACACTCAGGACTTGTGCCATAGCCACCCCAGTGATTGATTACAAATTGGATTGGAATGTGTGCTGTGAATTTTCTTGTTAAAAAAAATACAAGCTTTCAACAACACAAAAGAACAACTATATTTGATAGCCTGTCACTTAAAAAGTTAAGTAAGACCAAAATACAATTCTGGTTGTTAGTAGACAGCAATAAAAAAAATGTATTCCAACCTCACCAGTAATTCTGTTTTATAAAAAAGTCCATTTCTGGGAGTCAGAGACTAGCTGGAGAAAATGCTCTAATTATGGGAACAAGATGTTCCTAATTTTTAAGAACTCTTTAAAATATCTCAGGGTATCAAGGCAGAGTGGCCAGAGCCTTGGACAAATTATTGATTTCAAATCCCTGATAGCAGATTAAAGAGTGGCACATTCAGTGAAGAGCTAGTATCAATCATCATAATAAGATTTAATATGAGGAACTGAAGGAGTAATATTCTGAAGCTAAGATGCATGGAAAGAAAAGGAAGACCATAAATGATAGCTACTTGTATCTTAAACACACAATTGAGCGGGATAAACAGGCTGACCTCCAGCTTTAGTCATTGCCTGCCCCGTGGATAATGTAGCCTGATATTAACCATGTTGTGACTGTACCTCTCCAGCACATTTCTATCAATATCCTACAAACAGCATCAGTGTGGTTGGTGCTGTGGTTGAATATCTAAGCAACACACAAGCCCTTGCTTCTAGAAGATAGTGCAACCAGCATTTGTTGAGAACCAGTTTATGTCAAGAAATTTCTGGTAATTTCACTATATGAATAACCTTAGCTCATCGTCTCAATACCCTATAGCACCTGTCATGTGCAGAGCCCTCAGAAAGTACTTGAGGGAGGCAGTCAGGCAGGAAGGAAAATGCTAGAAAAGTGATCATATGCATTGTAAGTGAGCTCAGTATTTGGTATCTGTGGTCCCATGATGGATCAGCTTCAACTTAGAGTTATTTGAGTATAGTTTTAATACAGAAAAGTTTTGTCTTGATGAGTACAGTGGAAAGAACACACTTTTTCTTTTTTTAAAGTGAATGAGACTTTTCCATATTGGGTTATATTTATTTTTTTAGGAATTTAACAACTTTATGGAGCTGTGCATATAAGCTCTGGAAACTATACTGAAGTCTTTGTTTTCTCATCTCTGAAGAACAAATCACAGTTGCCACAAGCTTCAAGCAGAGTAGAGTATATACATCCATTAAAAGAAATACAAACCTTTAAAATATATAATAATTACCAATGGTCACTTAAAGATAACAACAGATTGCTAAGTAAGAACCTAAAGATAGGCTATGGGAAATTCAGACCCCAAACTGTAAATAGTTTATACTAGTCTAGTATATAAACTATAGTTTTAGTGGGGGAGAAGAGATTAGGTTCAATAGCTCTGGGTTGTCCGCCATGTTTTCTCTGACCAGAATTTCATTAAAGGTTAGTCAGTCAAGGTAGGGGCCAAATGGCTCTTTACAGCTTAAGGGAACTAGGGAAGAGAGAGATTTCCTTGCTGGTCTGATTGTTGCAAACCCAGTGACAAGAACACAGAGTATTTTTGGAATTTGCACATGCTTAACACCTGGAATATTCTGAGAGCTATAGTCATACTTCATCAGTCACCAGAATGAAAAGCCAAATGCCGATCTGAAGGAGAACTTCTGAGGCAATTCTTCTGGAGCTCACTATATACTCTACTTGTCATCTCTCAGACATAAGCCTTTAATCCCCTCTTCCTAAAATTGTTTATTTTAAAATGTGAGAAAGGCTAGGGATGTCACAGCCGAGTGGTGAGCTTTCCCTTTAAAGAACCCCATCCTTCAAACCCATCTTTAGCAAAGAAACTGGCATTTCATGTGCTGAGCAGATGGTGTCCCGCGGCCCCGGCCAGCCCGCCTGTGCAGCCGCGCCTCTCTGGCACACAGGTGTCCTGATTTGGACCTTCTTGAAATTCTGACACCACGTTTTCCTCCACTGGGAAGTATGACTTGGCTATGCTGTTTTCCAGTGACAACAGATACACTGGGCTAACAATAACAGCCCCAAGTAAGGTGATAACATAACCCTCTAACTCATACCTAGCTGGGACCCAGGGTACAGGGTTTGTTCTAGGAGTCTGGGCCAACTTTTTGGTTTTGATTTCCTCTTTTATATTGTGTTTTGTCATTTGTGTCTCCTCCTCTCACCTCTTAGGATTTGGGGGACATCTCAGAAGGGTGGGAAAGTTTTGTTTAGAGAAGAAAAATACTGCTGTGATACATAAACAAAGCTAAAAATTGCACATACATAGTAAGATAGTCTTCCAATCATTAGTATATATTGAGAAACCACATTCCAATGTTAAATAGTCTTCAAGGGTTTAAAAATAAGCAAAACTAGACAATTTCTTTAAATACTTTTCATAGTATTTTACAAAAATGACTATGAAAGTAAAAGATTTTTTTTAAATGCAGGCAACGAGGAAGAAATTTAGTTGTTCTTTTCTGCATAATCTTTTACATAATCATTTCAGTCTCACCCAAAATATTTCCTGGTGCAGAACCCAGATGTTCTAAAGTTTTTTTTTTTTCTTAAAGACAGCAATATTTAAGAACTTTCTCATTCCTTTCCATCTTAGTAACAGCTGCTTCTAACAACCACTTATAATGAATATGTCTAAGTAGGAAAAACATAAGTGGGAATAATAAGGGAAGTAGACGGTAACATAATTTAGTGCTATAGATTGTGTTCCTGACCTGACTCTGATTCTTTCTCACAAAAGATAATTCTGAAAATGATGTCTTCTTTACCAAAAGCTATTCATCTTCACTCAACTATGTCCTACAAATCTGATTGGTTTTGCCTTTAGATAAGTAGACATAATTACTCAGTACAGCTCAAGAAGGAAAAGTTTATTACTCAGAAGTGATTTTATCCCACTGTTTTAAGATAATTCAGCTATTGCCTTTGATCTAAAAGGTATGATATAATACAGAAGAGATATCCTAATTTTCAAAAAGTGATGGTCTATTCCATGTTGAGTTTGATACTGATTGTGGCCTACATTACAAAGCAGATTATAAAATTAAGTACTTATGGAAATAGATTTAACAAAGGAAAAAACACAGGTTTACTTAGATTAAATCATGACAAACTAATTTTATAATTTCTTGAACATGGGAACCAGTCTGATGACACTACGATGCCATTTATAGGCATTTCCTTTGAGAGTTAATGATCTTTTATCTGTAAATACCACTATATGCCAGTGACTCTCATATTTGTATTTCTTAGCAATACCTCTCTCTTGGACTTCAGAATAATAAATGTCAACCTAACATTTTCACTAATACATATTTCATACTGACCATATCAAAATCATCTTTTCCCTTTTCCAAAGCTGTTGCACCCATGGATTTCCTCAACCCATTTGATGGTAAATCTGTTTTTCTAATTGCTTAACCAAAAAGGCGTGGATTCGTCTATAACTTCTTTTTTTCCCATACATTCATGTTCAGTCTCTCAGGAAAGCCCCTTAGCTCTATCTTAAAAACATATCCATAGATCAAAGCAGGCATTTCTGCATGTGAATTAACAGTAGTTCATAGAAAATTGACTTAGGAATTTAACAAGACAAAATCAACCCTGAATATTCATTGGAAGGACCAATGCTGAAGCTGAAGCTCCAATACTTTGGCCAACTGATGTGAAGAGCCGACTCATTGGAAAAGACCCTGATGCTGGGAAAGACTGGAGGCAAAAGAAGGGGTGGCAAAGGATAAGATGGTTAGATAGCATCACTGACTCAGTGGGCATGAATTTGAGCAAACTGTGGGAGATAGTAGACAGAGAAGTCTGGTGTGCTGCAGTCCATGGGGTCGCAAGGAGTTGGACAGGACTTAGTGACTGAAAATCAACATCACCACACAGGGCAGAGCAGAACTTCCCAAGAAAATACCTTCATACAAACATGAGAAACACGTTTATTTTATAGTCTAGGAAGTGTTATATCTGTATACATTTAGAGTGTTAAAAAATTTGGTATCCTTAAAACCAATTCAATCATCAAGTCTGCATTGCCAGGGCAGGAAAAATTACTCAAGTAGCATTTACTGACCATAGCCTATAAAAACAAAAACATTTTGAAAATCCTATTCTTTGTTATACTGGACTCCTCAGTCATTTTTTTAGTGGCCAGACAGCACCAAAACCCATGTGTTAGTTGTGTTTTCTTGACACTTCTCTTTGGCTTTTTGGGATCTTCTTCTTTTGGGTTTTTCTCTATGTTATATATATAGCCAGCAGAAAAGGAGAATGATTTCTTAGATTGGCCATTAGGTTCTCTAATAGTCTTATATTGAGATGTGACTTAGTTCTCCAAACTCAGACTTTTAAATAACTTTTGCTCTTGTTTGACTCTTTGGAAGAGCAGGCCTAATTTATTGTTTAGAAGTAGGGGAAATGATATCACACGAGAAGTGTTATGATGTTATTATGCCATTAACCTGGTCTCGGTTTTTATCATAATTATTAAATTTCTCTTTTTTAGTGTTCGCTTATATTGGAGAAGGAAATGGCAACCCACTCCAGTACTCTTGCCTGGAGAAGCTCATGGACAGAGGAGCCTGGTGGGCTACAGTCCATGGGGTCGCAAAGAGTCGGACAGGACTTAGCGACTAAACCAGCACCACATTACCAATAAATGATTTATCTGTCAGACACCTGAGAAAAATTGTTAAAAAATTTCATTTTAACTACAAAAAATATTTTATTTTGCAAAATTTTCAGGTTATTCTGTAATCCCATTTACAGGAATTAGTATTTGTATCTTGAGATATGAAAAATATGACTGTATTAGTTGATCTTGTGATGTTGACAAATTAACCAATGAAACAGATTAGAGAGTCAAGGAAAAGATTGAGACATGGGTCATTAAGAGAAAGAGGAACTATTTAAAAACTGATCCTGAAAAATTGAGTATCTATATGGAAAAATCTGGTATTGTAACATTACCATACTAAATACAAAGATCAACTCTAAATTAGTATTTTCATGCAAAAAGAATAAAATGAAAACATTTAGAAGAAAGTATAATAAATATTTTTTGAATCTTGAAAAAGAAAAGGATTTTAAAAAGCAAGGCATCAACCAGAAAATAGATGGTAAATTTGACTATGTTAAAAGTAAGAATGCTGGCCTACCCAATGAAAAAGTATATCACTAACTGGGAGATGGAAGCAGCACATGCAGCCAACCCAGATCTTGTATGACCAAGGATTAGCGTCTAGAATATTCAACAAATTCCTGTGAGTTAACAAGAAATTAAAACCGGGATAAACATTCCATAAAAATGAAAACAAACAAACAGGAATAGGCACTTAACAGAAGAGTAATAAAATGGCCAATGAAAATTTGAATAAAGTATCAGTATTAATTAGTAATAAAGAGAATGCAAATTAAGATACTGACTTTCCTTCTAACATATGCTGGATGATGAAAAATTAAAAACTTGATAATACCAAGTGTGTGAGAGAATATCTGGAATTTCAGTATATTGTTCATGAGTGTGTCATCACTATATGTACGTAAGCCCCTGGCTACGTGCTTGTGTGCCAAGTCACTTCAGTTGTGTCCGACTCTTTGTGACTCTATGGATTGCTACCAGTCTCCTCTGTCCGTGGAATTCCCCAGGCAAGAATACTGGAGTGGGTTGACATTTCCTTCTCCTGGGGACCTTCCTGACCCAGGGATCGAATCACAAACCTTTGGCAGGCAGGTTCTTTAACACTAGTGCCACCTATAATCACTTGATAATGCCTTGTAATTCTGAATGTTCCTATATTCTCTGATCTAGTAATTCTACTCCTAAGACTCCTAAGGATATAACCCAGAGAAATGTTTATTTATGTGCATCAAAAGATATGTATAAAAAGGGCTATAGCATCACGGTGTGTAGTATAAAAAACAGGAAACAACCAAGCTCATAGACAAAAGAATGTATATGTAAACTGGTATATGTATATGTAAATATGGTATATTAATGCTGTGGAGTGTTATGGAACAGTGAAGATACATAAATGAACTATAGCTAGAACCGAGCACAAATGAAGCTTTGAAATATAATGGTTAGTGACAGGAAATAATATATAAATAATATGGAAGACACTGTTAATTTTGGAGAGTCAGGAGGGTTGGGATACAGGAGATATACTAAATTGAGATGAATTATTGATATTGTTCTAGTTCTTGGGTTGGATGGTGTGTTCATAGTTTGCTTTACAATACACACATATTTAAATATATTTTGCATGTATCAAATATGTTTTAATATATTTTAAACATAAAAAATTAAAAGATAATACGAAAAGGAGATCTGAGAACCCTTGTATAACTCGGGGATGATCCACTAAGGTGAGATATTGGCAGATGAGAGTTGGAGAGAGGTTAATATCTCTGAGCATACCCTTTAAGAAGTGTTATCATTTTAAAAGTGATGTTTAAAGGTCATATGTTGACACTATGATAAACAGACTAGGGAGAGCTAAATAAAAGTAGGACTCAGACCTTAGAGAATGTAGTTAAAGCCTTTATGAGTTTCCTAGCCAACCAGTGATGAGCCTCTTTGCCCCTCACATATCCCACCTTTCGGCATATTCCCTTGATCGATGAGCCTAGATATCCCTCTGCTTACTCACCATCTCTGAAAGTATTATGATTTGGGGATATTTTCTCCCTAACCTCTTTTCTAATCGTTAGAAAAGGATTCACGGCTTCAGTAAACAACCCTTTCTGCAAAACATGCCTCTGTCCTATTACTGCGACTTTTTAGGAGATTTGATAGAGATGAAATTACTTATTAGAGATGAAGAGAATATTAATGCTATGGTCTCAGTGCTGAAGCTGATATGAATCCTGGATGGATTTAATCACATGTAGAAAAACCTTTTGCTGAACTCTTCTATTGGGAATTTTATTAAATCTATTTGCTTCGTGGGTTCCTTGCTTGTAAAGTAGGTGCTAATTCTTAAGCTGTAGTAAAGCAGATTGAAATATCTTTAAAACCTGTGTTTAAACTTTCCCTTCAGCAAGATTGCTTGTATGGGATATGAGATATTTCAGCAGTTCAGCTTTGGATGCGTTTTGCCTGTTGCATTTGGTGAGTGTGATTAAAGTGATTTTTATTACATGAATGGTAGGTTATCTCTGGTTAGCTACTTCCTGTTCTAAGGACAATAGGGGTGAGTACTAATTCTTTTCTTTACGAGTAAAATAGAAAATTACTTTTTCTAATTTATTAACATGAAAATATTGCCTTATGTAAGTGGTTCTTAATGTTTGGTGCATGGACTCTTGGGTATAGCCAGGACTTAAGATATTATTTAATATGTTATCAAAACACAGTGCAAAAAAAATGGTGAGTAAACCTGCTGGTGCCTTACCATGAATCAATGCAATGGCACCAAATTGTGCCAATAGCTGTTGTGTTCTTCACCAACATACTCATAATAAAGTTATATTTACATACAAGCATATATATTTTACCTGAAGAATGTCCTTGAAGAAGCAGTAAAATTTAATTGTGCATATCTTCAAACATTCTGTGTGATGAAATAGAAATTATGCATAAAGCACTTCTGTTGCATCTCATTATACAACTGCAATACTTGAGTTGCAAGTTGAACTTGCTGCTGTTTTTCAGTGACAGCAGTTTTTTTTTTTAACCTGAAAGAATTATTGAAAAACAAGCTGTAGTTATTCAGACTTAGCAAGTATTTAGCAAGTGTTTTTTTCAGAAATGGACAAAATAAACCTGTTAATTCAAGGAAAACAGCTCATGATATTTGCTGCCATGATAAGATATGAGCTTTCAAGGTCTGTATAAGTCTGCAAACCAACATTTCCTAAATGATCAATGGATGATGTTGCAAAGGACACCAAAGGATTTTAATGTAATACAGTATGAAAGTTTCATTAATATGACCTTGGGTTCTATATTGTAACTAACCTTTAAGAAACTACCATCTGTTGAGTTTTGGTATAGTAATCAAAGAAGAATATTCATGATTATATGAAAAAGCTATTAAGATACTCCTCCCCTTTTGAACTACATATCTAAGCGAAGCCAGATTTTCTTTATCTGTTTCAACCAAAACAACGTATCACAAGAGATTAAATGCAGAAGCAGATAAAAGAATCCAGCTGTCTTCTGCTAACTCAGACTTTAAAGAGATTTTGAAAAATGTAGAACAATTCCATGCTTCTCACTACAGTTTTCTCCTGTTTTAGAGAATACAGTTATTTTTCATAAGAAATAATGGGGTTATGTTATCCTTTTGAAATGAACTATTAAATATTGTGCCTTAAAAAGTTTTAGTGTCTGATATGGTCATTGTTGATAGCTATCACAAACATAAAAGAAAACCTTTTGGGGGGCCCTCAATAGTTTCTAAGATTCTAATAGGGTTCTTAGACTCAAACGTTTGAGGATAATTTTCTTTTGCAAACTCTTGGTCTTTCTATTGCAGTGGTTTGGAGCAAAGTAAATAGAAAACTTTCAGGAGTTTTAGTACTTAACAGGAGAACTAGAAAGGCAACTGGATCCATTCTCTTTAGTTTTAGGTTCTGAGACTTGTCACCTCTTACTAAAATTGAACCCAACATTTATTCTCTTAACCAAAAATTTTTGAGAACCTTTTATATGACAAGTATTGCCCTAGAGCTGGGAACATAGTTAAAAAAAAAAAAAAAGACAAATGTCCCTGTTCTCTCTTAAAAATGTTATTTAAATTAAATACTGGATTTAGCTTAAATTGATAAGACTGAAAGACTGTGTGAAGGTACTTCATGTGTATTTTGTCAACCAAAAAATAAGACCATTGCTGTAAGGCAACAAAAGCATTTATTTGGGGCCTTAGGAATTATAGTTCTGGAGACACAGAATCTGGTAGAAACCCAAATATACTCTAAGGAGGGTTGAAAACCAAAAGTTTTTTAATGGAAAAAGAATGAATCTGATATAAGTTGTATTGCAGAAATTATGATTGGGGCTGGCTGACTGGAACCATTTTTGTCTATACTTCATTAGTTGCTAAGGTTGTTATTATTCAAGAGTCTGTTGTGTAAGCGTTCTTTCAGGACACTGTGGCCCAATTCAAAGTTCATGTTGCATCCAGGTGCAGTCATGCACAGGTTTGCTTACCCAAAGGTCTGGCTCCATTTTAGTACTCTCTTGGCATTGTAGTCAGTTAGTGGCTCAGCTGTGTCCAACTTTGCGACTCAATGGGCTGTAGCCCACCAGGCTCCCATGTCCATGGGGTTCTCCAGGCAAGAGTATTGGAGCGGATTGCAGTGCCCTCCTCCAGGGATCAAACCTGAGTCTCCTGCATCGTAGGTAGATTCTTTACCATCTGAGCCGCTTGAGAAGCCTTGGTGTTGTAGACTCTGTTTTATTCATTCCTTCACAATTTAGTAGATGATTTCAACTTTAAAAAAGGAATAGAAGTATTATCTATTTTTATTGCCTAATGACTCTCATGTTTATGTATCTTAATACAAAGTTAACCTATACTTTGAAAGGGAATCATGGACTAGTTTATAGTCTTTAGTTGATGAGGGTTTAATCAAGACTCGTGGCTGTCATATAACTTAAAGCACACACATGAGTATAGATGTTATTATATCATTGTTGGCTTCCCATCAGTAAATAAAAACTCTGATAAGCACTGCAATAAAAGGATCTGTTTAAGGTTAAAAAAAAAAAAAAAGAAGGCAACAGCCTACTAGAAGGTAAATCAAGTCATTTAAATGGGAGAAATAAAAAAGTATACTTTTTTCTTTTAGTGTAAAAAACAGCTCATTTAAACTGATCAAGTGATGGTATACTTCACAGATGGCAAAATGCTTTGGAATCCTTAGAGGAAAATAAATTCTTTTGAAGTACACACTTGAACAATTGAGGAACAGTCAGTCACCTGGGGCCAAAATCTTATTCCCTGTAATTCGAGTAGAATTCCCACAGAATTACAGAGATTTAGAAAACTGGTTAGCAAGTACTCATTAAAAGAAAAATCGCTGTTGTCCAAGGAGCCTAAAATGGTTTTTTGTTCGCGTAAGAAAATGCCTTAGTCCACTTTGATACTGATTCAAGAATGTCCCTTCCAATGCTGTCAGAGTGAGGGTTTGCATATTTTATTAAAGTGACTTACTTGAAAAATATTGCTGTCCCTTTGCCCTCCCCCAGCTGCAAGTTCCCTTGTTGAAGCATGATTTCATAAATTTATTCTGAAATAAAATTTCTTTTTTTCCTTTGCTCTACCCCTTCCAGCTGCAAACTTCTACCCTGCTTTGTTCAATAATTAATACACATGTTGAAAATAAGAACTCATCTCCCCCCCTACCCTTCCAGCTGGATTTTTCTAGCCCTTTCATGGTTTTTTTTCAGCTTTTTGTTTGTAGTAATATTTCATAAATACAGAACAAGTTCAGATTCTCTGGTTCCTCTTTCCAAACCCACACTGTTGTCTGGATTCTCAGTGGTTCTGATTGTTGCCAGTGGAGATTAGTCCAGGCCCTTCCTCAGCTGCAACATTACTTTTGAACTCCACTATTTTTATTTTACTTTTGAATTCCTCAGTCCTAAAAATATTACTAAATGAGCATTACCCAAGGAAGGGCATGTTATAATTTTCTAGTATGAAAACTGAGGAGAATTTTCTTTCTGTCCTTGAAGATGATAGACATGGACCTTTTGAACTGGTCCATTAGTAGGTAATCTATAATTCCTTCATATGAATAATGTTAAGTGTATGAAAAGATTTCAGTTGTTGACAAGATTTATTTGGTTCTAGTTTGATACTCTTTGATGTTCATGTTCATTTTCGTTTATCAGATTGCAAACAGCATATTCTGTTATTTGGCATTTTATGAAAAGACATTACAAATAATGAAGTATTCCTGATAACAGAGTGATAAATTGATACTTCTGTTATATAATCCAGTTTTGATTACATTAGTTCATCATCTTTCTAAATACTCTTGAAAACATCTGTTTAGTAAAATGTCAAGTCTAGGAAACCATTCTATGTTATTACTACTAGGAACAATTTTATTTGACTTTTAATTTTCTTAAAATATTAAATCCTAAAACTTGGAAACAAGTATAAGTCTTCAGTTCAGTTCAGTCATATCCGACTCTTTGCAACACCATGAATCGCAGCACTCCAGGCCTCCCTGTCCATCACCAGCTCCGGGAGTTTACTCAAACTCATGCCCATCGAGTCGGTGATGCCATCCAGCCAGCTCATCTTCTGTCGGCCCCTTCTCCTCCTGCCCCCAATCCCTCCCAGCATCAGGGTCTTTTCCAATGAGTCAACTCTTCGCATGAGGTGGCCAAAGTATTGGACTTTCAGCTTCAGCATCAGTCCTTCCAATGAACACCCAGGACTGATCTCCTTTAGGATGGACTGGTTGAATGTCCTTGCAGTCCAAGGGACTCTCAAGAGTCTTCTCCAACACCACAGTTCAAAAGCATCAATTTTTGGGCGCTCAGCTTTCTTCATAGTCCAACTCTCACATCCATACATGACCACTGGAAAAATCATAGCCTTGACCAGACAGACCTTTGTTGGCAAAGTAATGTCTCTGCTTTTTAATATGCTATCTAGGTTGGTCATAACTTTCCTTCCAAGGAGTAAGCATCTTTTAATTTCGTGGCTGCAATCACCATCTGTAGTGATTTTGGAGCCCCCAAAAATAAAGTCTGCCACTGTTTCCACTGTTTCCCCATCTATTTCCCATGAAGTGATGGGGCCAGATGCCATGTTCTTAGTTTTCTGAATGTTGAGCTTTAAGCCAACTTTTTCACTCTCCCTTTTCACCTTCATCAAGAGGCTTTTTGGTTCCTCTTCACTTTCTGCCATAAGGGTGGTGTCATCTGCATATCTGAGTAGTTATTGATATTTTTCCCAGCAATCGTGATTCCAGCTGTGCTTCTTCCAGCCCAGCATTTCTCATGATGTACTCTGCATATAAGTTAAATAAGCAGGGTGATAATATATAGCCTTGACGTACTCCTTTTCCTATTTGGAATCAGTCTGTTGTTCCATGTCCAGTTCTAACTGTTGTTTCCTGACCTGCATACAGGTTTCTCAGGAGGAAGGTCAGGTGGTCTGCTGTTCCCGTCTCTTTCAGAATTTTCCACAGTTTATTGTGATCCACACAGTCAAAGGCTTTGGTATGGCCAATAAAGCAGAAATAGATGTTTTTCTGGAACTCTCTTGTTTTTTCAATGATCCAGCAGATGTTGGCAATTTGATCTCTGGTTCCTCTGCCTTTTCTAAAACCAGCTTGAACATCTGAAATTTCATGGTTCACATATTGCTGAAGCCTTTACTGGCACTAAATAAATAACCTGAAGTGTATAGAATGTTCAGTGTGTGTGTGTGTGTGTGTGTGTACATGTGTAAGATATTGTGTATGAGACACTACAGGAGGTTTGGCCTCTTGCTTTGCTATTCAATTTTGTGGCTGGAGTGAACTTTCTAAATTGCATATCTGATGGTGTCTCTCCCCTTTAAGATAAAGTCTAACTGCTTTACCATGACTTACTCACAGGTCCATGATGTACAAGAGTGTTTATTTTTGCCTAACGTGTGGGCTTCTTTTTCCCATCACACATTTTACTTGGATAACTCTTGCTCATCCTACAGGCTTTCCCGAACTTCTCAAGCCAAAGTAAGATTCCTAGGTGTTCCTATAGCACCCTGTATTTACCTTCATTATAATTGTTGCTGCTGTGAATATTTTTGGTCAGTATTACCGCTGATTCCCCCTTTCCACTCAGACTGAAAATCTTATTTTCACTATTGTATATCCATCCTGCATTTAGTACAGACACAGAGTGGACATGTAGTAAATATTACTTAAACGAATCAATAAGTGTTGAATTGTAAATCTTTTAAAGTACCTCTTAAATATGGAATGTGATTCCATATTGCTTTTTTATGTTGTTTACTTAGTTTTTATTAGTGGTAATTAGAGAATACCTATTTTCTTTTATCATATTTTATCAAAGGCTGAAACGTAAGTAGGGAGATTACTGGTAGAGAATATTGGAGTTGAATCAAGCATGGTGCAGCCAGGAAAGGAGTAAAAGTCAGGAGATGAGATGGGGGTCTAGTTTGGGGAGTTTCTCATTCTGACAGTTGGTATTTCCCAAGGAATCAGCAACCATGTATAATGGCATGCACTCGCCTCCCACTGTTCACCTCAAGTCTTACCAATATCAAGTATGTCATTATTTATCTTTGCCCAAAGCATGACTTCATCCACTAGTATATCAGCTCCTAATCTTAGCCACTTATTAGAATCATCAGATTCCCCAGTTGCCCCTCAGAACAATGAAGTCTCCTGGTATAAAATCCCGGCATAGTTAGTTTTTAAAGCTCTTATGAGTGCAACGTGCAGCCAATTTGAGATCTGATGTACTTGAAGATGACAACAGAACTGTTGCCTTGGAATTACATGAAACTCCACGAGCATGCTCAAGGAAGGGCATCTTTGGGTTAGAAAATTACCCAGCCACAGCACCACACCGTACTTCAAGTCTTTGATTTCTTCTCAAAACATTTCTTATTTTGTAGTGGTATAATTTAAAACTGTATTTATTTATACTAATGGAGTCACTCTGTTTTCAGGAATGCTAAAATAAATGTCTACTTTGTCAAGAAAAAACAAATACATATGAAAAAATAATCTATTTTCTTACCTTTCTTAAACCTATGCCACAAAAAGAACTTAAATTTTTCATAACCATATAATAAAGATAAAACAGAGCCTCTATTACTCCTGAGTCCATTGGCACAGAGGGCATGTTAAAGTTTCATGCAGGAGCTTAAATTTAAGCACAGGCTTAAAAAAAAGAAAGCACAAATATTCTGGTTTGTTTTTTCTTTAGTAAGTTCAGGATCATTCTATCATTCATTAACCTATAAAAGCAAAGTTACTATGATGTTGCTTCTTCAGAATACATGTGCTCATTGATTTTATCCATTATCTCTGAAAATGTGAAATGAGGTTCTCTTTTAAAGAATGTCTTCTCTTTATAACATCTAGAACACTATCCTTTTGAAAAGTTTTCAGTTTATCCATGTCTGACATATTTGTAATATTAACATTCCTTATTTCCCTTCACTTTCTCCTCCAAAATAGCTGCATTTTACTTACAACCAAGGAAGGTTAAAATTTTCTTTCAATTTGCTCTCAAAATTCTGTCCTTCCCAATCAAAATTTGAGAACAATATTTTGCCAAAAGATTCTTCCTTAACATCCTTACTTTTCACGTGATTGGCTTTGTCTATAAACAGGACCTAAGCCAGAGATTGTCACCGGGCTTTTTACTTCTTTCACTAAGTCAGATTGGGAGGTAGGGAGTGTAAGTGAGGGGAGGGGATCAGCAGAGCATAAAAAGGAAAGAAACCTGCACTCAATTCAGCCATCAAATGAATCACACAGAATTGAACACTTGACAAATAACTGTGCACTTAACATGATTTTGGAGTCACTAAAGATTTCAGCCGGACTCTAGAAATGTGATTCAAACAAACAAACCTTCTTGGTTACCCAGAGATTGTTTGCTGAAGGTGTTCTTTTTCCCTACAACCAGGTGCTTCCAAGCATGGACAGTGGAGCTGAGAAACCAGGGTGGACTCCCTCTTGGGGGTTAGTTAGGGATACAGAAAAGTGGACTGCCTTGAGAGGTTGGAATTCCGCCTTCTGAATCATGCTGTAACTAGCACTCTATCCACTTTACCAAAATTGTATATTCAACTTTATGGTGATCATTAATAAAACAGAAAAGGCTGCTTGGTTTTTCCCTTTTTTTTTTTTTGAGTCATTTTAATGTGAGCCTCAAACCATTACCCTCCAGCCCTTTAATTTTTATTTCCAACATTTACCTTCCAGCTCATTAGTGATATTCTAGTCCTTTGATTACCTTCTCAGCTCTTTAGTTTTTATTTCCAACATTTTCTTAAATGAATTGTCTTTGAAGCCAGGACTGGGTTTTACGTAGAAGGTTGTGATTTACTTTAAATCCCCATTACACTTCTAGTTTCTGTATAGTTTTTTGCTGTTTTAAAACAGGAGGAAACCATCATCTTCTCTGAGGAGCTTCTCCAGTGATTCTGGTAAGCTGCTAGATTTGGGAACTCATTGCTCTAGAAAACAAAGTATTTACTAAGTGAGATTTAAAACCTTCTGTTGACTAGTATAGCGTAGTCAGTGAAACTCTACTGATAACTGTAAGATCATAATATAATTTGTCTAACAGAGAGTGTGTATGAGCCCATAGGATATTAAAAGAATAGAAACTTCAAATCTGTGCATTTTATCCTCCCACTTAAAAAAAATACTGGAAAATAGCTTCTACCTCTTAAATTGCAAGTTTGGAATAATAATGCAAGTAGACTGCAAGAGATGCAGAGGTGAATTAAGAGAATCGTGCTCATCAGAGACCATAGAAAAAAACCAAAAATGCCACGATGTTAGAATATCATCCAAGTATTTCAATGTATTTTGGGGAGAACTGTGTTGAAGGCATCAAGAAGGAAGAAACAGATGTTCTAGGTCTCTCTGCTGTTTCACATTTTAAAATTTTTCTATTTTTTGTTTTCTCTTGCTGCCATAACAAATTACCACAAACTTAGTGGGTAAAAGGAAGTTCCCGAGGAACTTCAACACTCTCTTTCTCGTGGAGATACTTCTCCCCTCTGGGTGGCCTCAAACAGATGATGACGAACTCATATTGCCCTCTAGCACCCAATGAAAGATTCTTAAAATTCTACATCAAACTTTCCACTTGGGAATTGAAAATACTTACCAATTTGCTAAGAGTCTTTTCAAGATAAAAAGGACTAATGAAAACTATAAGCCAGGTTGTTAAAGGATGTGAAGTCTGTCAGAAGAATAATCCCCGTAACAACCAGTCAGCTCTTCCAGATTTACAGCGTACAGGAAGATATCCCGGAGAGGACTGGCAGATAGACTTCACTCATGCCAAAAGTGAAGAGACATCAATGCCTAACTACTGGTTTGGGTTGACTGGAGAAGGAAATAGCAACCCACTCCAGTATTTTGACCTGGAGAATTCCATGGACGGTCTATGGGGTCACAAAGGGTTGGACACGACTGAGCGACTTTCGCTTCACTAGTGGGTTAAATCAACCAGTTAAATCAATCAAATTAATTACTTTATAGATTTATATGTCAGAAATTCAACACTGGTCTCACTGGGACTAAAGTCAAGGTGTCAGCAAGTCTGAGTTCCTTTCTACAGCCCTAGGGGAGAATCCCTTACCTGGACTTTTCCACTTTCTAGAGGTTTCTCACATTCCTTGGCTCACTGGACCCCTTTCTTCCATGTTCAAAGCGAGAAACAGAAGTTTGAATCCTTTCACACTGCATCACTCTGGAATCTTTTCCAGTTTTAAAATCTGTGTACCCTAATATTTCAGACTAATCTCATCCCAAGGTATTTAATATCTGGAAAGTCTCTTTTGTCATGTGAAGTCACACATTCACAAGTTTTAGGGACTAGAATATGGACATCATTGGGGGGGACATTATTCTGCCTACTGTATGTGTGATCTTTAGTCACACATTGTGTATACCACATCTTCTATAAGTTTATTGAATTATATCATTTTTATATAGTGAGATACATTTTAAAACTGTAAAAGAATTTTTTGGCAACTGCAGATAACTTGTGGTTCATGGTAGAATAGATGTTAGTAAATTTTTAACTGGGGCTTTGGTCTAGACCACTCTCACAAATCTCTTAGGAAGTCATCATTATGGACCCCAGCATAGGCCTATCAATAATAACTATTTTTTGCATTATCACTTCTAATTTTGACCATCACTCATAAGAAAATAAATAAGTAAAACAAACAGAGTATATGAATTCCATCCCTATGCATTCCCCCCCAACCGCCCACATCCTGTAGTTCAGTTTGGAATGCAAGACTTAACTTCTTAGAGCTGGCTTAGCAAATCATAATGTGCATACAGATTACCTGGGAATTTGATTAGAATGCAGATTCTGCTTTAGGGGATCTGGGGTGGAGCCTAATATTTTGCATTTTAAGAAGGTCCCAGGTGATGGGCTTATGGTAGAGAATCCACCAGCCAATGCAGGAGATGCAAGAGACCTGGGTTTGATCTCTGGGTCAGGAAGATCCCCAGGAAGAGGAAATGGGGGCCTACTCTAGTATTCTTGCCTGGAGATTCCGGTGGACAGAGGAGCTTGGCGGGCCACAGTCCCTGGGGTCACAAAGAGTGGGACACAGCTGAGCACGCACGTGCACACAGGTCACGTGATGATGATGAACCCTGACTGGGACAGATTAGTTGTACCCTAATGATTTAGTTGTACCCTGATGATTTGTTGTTGCCATGGTAACCCTGCCAGCAGGAAAGGAAGTTGTTAGTTGAGGCATTTGGTGCATATGCTTGGCCAAGAAGCCAAAAGGGCCAAGCTACTATCATGGAATTATCTGAATGCCTGTAAGTCAGCACTCTGCCAAGGCCAGCTTCAGGGCGATGCCAGCGAGCCTTGAGCTGCCTATATAGCCTTTGGCTCAATGAGTGAAGGTCGCTGGGCTGGGATCCCGAGGCCTCTCCAGTCAGCTAAGGGAATTCTGGGAACATGAACACATTTGTTAAGACTGGAGTGACGGTAAACTTGCCTGGGCTGAATGAAGCCTGAGGAGACTCTGGTGGAGATCCATAGACATCCTGTGCTGATCCTTCTTCTGACTCTGGCTGTAGGAGAGGAGACCTGAGCCATCCAGTAGCTAGTTCCCTCTGAAGATTCCATCAGGGTAGCAGGCACACACGGAGAATGCCATGTGAAGAGGAAGGCAGAGATCTGCAAGTCAAGGATGGCTAAAGACTGCCAACAACCCCCCTCCGCACCCCCAGAAGGAACCAACCTTCCCCTACCTGTTAAGTAACAAGGTTTTGTGAACTTGAGCTATGGAAGAGCTCGCTTTCAACCTATCCATAATCCTGTAGGAGGTGCTGTGAATTATGTACTATTAACCATTTATGGAATGTGATAACATCTGATACTATGTGACCCCGTGGACTGTAGCCCACCAGGCTCCTCTGCCCATTGGATTTCCCAGGCAAGAATACTGGAGTGGTTTGCCATTTCTTCCTCAAGGGGATCTTCCCAACACAGGGATCAAACCCACGTTTCCGCCATTGGTAGACGGGTTCTTTACCACTGCACCATCTGGGAAGCCCTATATGATACTATACTAAGCATTTTACTTATGTTATCTAATTTAATCCTCACAGTGGTACCAAGGGATGGGCATTATCCCCATTTTATAGAAAAGGAAGTGAAAGCTGAGGAAAGTCAAATGATTTGTTCAAGATTACATAGTTTGTAAGTGGCACAGTTGAATTCAAACACGTTATCTATGTTATTCTAGAACCTGGGATTTTAATCACTGTGTTATGGTAAGTATTTCAAGAGAGAGTAAACTCTGAACCCCAGGTCCAGAAATTAGGATATTAGAATGAAAAAAAAAAAGAAACTGATTTTTAATTTTTATACCATTTTTAAGGCATGCCAAATTTGCTTTTGACTCAACATTTGCTCAATGACTAGTGGTTTTTCTATGCCTTTTCTTTCTTTTTTCCCTTCTTTTTCTTTTTGGCAGTGGAAATCATTGAGCCAGCAAAGCAGATGCATGTGAAGCCCACCAGCAGATAAACATTTTCCATTCACATTTTGAAGAGAATAAAAAAGCCAAATAAAATAACCCAAATGGCAAACACTGGAAAGCCATTCCTTCATAAAAATAAATTTTTGGTGAAGAGGTCTTTCATTTGGAAATGAGATCCAGCTTCTGCTTATGGAAAAAGCAAGTAAAAGGCAGGGAGAAGACCAGTAGGTCTGCTAACTACAGAGCCACACAGTGATACCCTGAGTTCCAGAATACAAAAATGTAGACTTAAAAGATTTGAACAATTTGTTTGTATATCTGTGAACTGTGAAATCAGGCATTGTGAAGAAACAGCATCTTGTAGCTAGTTCAGAATGATATAATTCAGGACAGATTTTTTTTTTTTTCCCCTCCGACACATGGTTTTAAAATCAAAGATTTTTTGAAGGAAGATGGAAAAGTCATCATGTACCAAGTACAAAAAATTACGTACAGAGTAAGAGTTTCATGGTAGGTAACATTTCACTTCCTGCTTATTTTTGATTGGGTGAGTGTATTTCTTGTCAGCAACGACCATAGTGCTTTTCAGGGCTGAGGTCTGCAGCCCACTGAAGGTAGTGATGTAATGATAAGGCTTTCACATTCCAAAGGACAGTGATTCTTCTCTGTTGTGAATTAAAATGTTTATTTTTTCCTAATTGTTACAGAAGTTTTCTTTAATACATTGCTATGTGCCTTTCCTTATGGAAAACAAATAACTTCTCATTCCTTTAGGTTAAAAAAAATAACAGTTCATTCTTTTGTAGACACAACATATCATACTTTATGAGCAAGACAATGCACCAAATGGTGTGAGAGGTGGCAAGCCATAATTCTCTGCCCTGCATGACCTTAAAACTTGCAGATAATCTGAGATACAAAGGAAGAAAAAGAATGTACTATTTCTTACTGAGCAAGAGATAGCCCCCAGGTTTGGGGCTAAGAGCTTTAATTTATTATTTAATCCTTACAGTAATCAGTGCCAGTTATTTTTAAACCCCAGTCCTGTTGCCGCAAAAAGCTATTTCCTTAATCCAGTCTTGAAGGCATGAATTTCATCATATAAGGGTTAAGTTGTTTATTAGAAAATTCTTAGAAATGGAAAGATTTAGGATTACCAAGATCTCTATTAATTTCCCAGGGCTGCTCTAACGAAGTGAGTGGCTTAAAACAATAGAAATTTAAATATTTAAGCCAAACCAATTGGTTTGAAACAACTGAAGTTTATTCACTCTCAGGTCAGGATGGGAGAAGCCTGAAATCAAGGTGTTGGCAGCGCCATTATCCCTCTGAAGGCTCTAGGCAAGGATTCATTCTTGCCTCTTCTGATATTATTGGCAATCCTTGGCATTCAGTAGCTTTGTATGTTGTACAGATTGATGATGCTAAAAAGTGGTAGAGCTTGGCCTCACTGGGGCTATATATTTCTAAACAGAGGGTTGCTGTTGTTCAGCTACTAAGTCATGTCCAGCTCTTCGGGACCCCATGGACTGCAGCCCACCAGACTTCCCTGTCCTTCACAATCTCCCAGAGCTTGCTCAAACTCATATCCATTGAGTAAGTGAGGCCATCCAACCATCTCATCCTCTGTCATCAGCTTCTCCTCCTGCCCTCAATCTTTGCTAGCAGCAGGGTCTTTTCTAGTGCTCATCAGGTGGCCAAAGTACTGGGGCTTCAGTTTCAGTATCAGTTCTTCCAGTGAATATTCAGGACTGATTTCCTTTGGGATTGACTGGTTTGATCTTCTTGCAGTCCAAGGGACTCTGAAGAGTCTTCTTCAGCACCACAGCTCAAAAGCATCAGTACTTCGGTGCTTAGTTTTCTTTATGGTATAACTCTCATATCCATACCTGACTACTGGAAAAACCATAGCTTTGACCAGATGGTTCTTTGCTGCAAAGTGATGTTTTAATATGCTGTCTAGTTTTGTCACAGCTTTTCTTCCAAGGAGCAAGTGACTTTTACTTTCATTGCTGCAGTCACTGGACACTGATTTTGGAGCCCAAGAAAATAAACCATTTTCATTTTTTCCCATTTATTTGCCATAAAGTGATGGAACTGGATTCCATAATCTTCGTTTTTTTAATGTTGAGTTTTAAGCCAGCTTTTTCGCTCTCCTTTTCACCTACATCAAGAGGCTCTTTAGTTCTTCTTTGCTTTCTGCCTTTAGGATGATATCATCTGCATATCTGAGGTAGTTGATATTTCTCTGGGCAATCTTGATTCCAACTGGTGACTAATCCAGCCCAATATTTTGCATGATGTACTCTGTAGATAAGTTAAATAAGCAGGGTGACAATATACATCCTTGATATACTCCTTTCCCGATTTGAACCAGTCTGTTGTTCCATGTCCAGTTCTAACTGTTGCTTCTTAACCTGCATACAGGTTTCTCAGGAGGCAAGTAAGGTGGTCTGATATTCCTTTTCTTTAAGATTTTTCCACAGCTTGTTGTGATCCACACAGTCAAAGGCTTTAGTGTAGTCAATGAGGCAGATTGTTTTTTGGAATCTCTTGCTTTTCCTATGATCCAGTGGATATTGGCAATTTGATCTCTGGTTCCTCTGCCTTTTCTAAATCCAGTTTGTACATCTGGAAGCTCTTGGTTCACGTACTTTTGAAGCCTAGCTTGAAAGATTTTGAGTATTAACCTTACCAGCATGTAAAATGAGTACACTTGTGCAGTAGTTTGATCATTCTTTGGCATTGCCCTTCTTTGGGATTGGAATGAAAACTGACCTTTTCCAGTCGTGTATCCACAGCTGAGTTTTCCAAATTTGCTGGCATATTGAGTGCAGCACATTAACAGCATCATCTTTTAGGACTTTGAATAGTTCAGCTGGAATTCCACCACCTCCACTAGCTTTGTTCATAGTAATGCTTCCTAAGGCTTACTTGACTTCACACTCCAGGGTGTCTAGGTTTGTAACCACACCATTGTAGTTATCGGTGTCATTAAGACCTTTTTTGTATGTTTTTCCATGTATACTTGCCACGTCTTCTTAATCTCTTCTGTTTCTGTTAGATCCTTACCATTTCTGTCCTTTATTGTGCCCATCTTGCATGAAACAGAGTGTAGGTTTTTCTTTTTTTAGCAGAGAGAAGAGTTCTGTCCATATAATATGGAGAGAAGTTAAAAGAGGTTACTCTTTTAACCAGTCATACCTGGGTTTTCCCTCTCAGGATACTTCAAATCTATGATCTTAGAACCAGCTGCAGTTGGTATATTTCAGGTAGTTGTGAAACAGAAAATAACTACTTACCCCAACTCTCACAGATTTTCAAGGTGGTGAGATCTAAACTTCCTAGCTGTATTGTCCATGGATAAGAGACTGAATTCAAATGCCAGTTTCCTCATCTGTAAAGTGGAGATGATATTAATTGCAAGAGGATTCTATGAGACATTACATTTGAAGAGTATGGCATCATGTCTGGCATATAATGGACCATCTGTTCTCTTTGTCCTTTGATATATGTGGGTGCATTATATCTCAGAGGGGTCATAATTTAGGAAATCTGGTACAAGCCTTCTCTATTAGCATAGAGAAAGACACTGAATAGTTACCAAATAACAAATTGAGGTATGCAGTATAATGCCGTTTCGCTTCTTGAATAGAAGCTTCCACTCTTGAGTAAAAAGCCTCTGGTGCTAAAAGTAGTTTAGTGTTCAGTGTTGCAAAATCAATGGTGCAAGTTTTGCTTAGATTAAAAAATCCATAGTCATTTTGTCTAAATCTTATAAACAACATTGTTTATTCTAATTGAAATGAGTGCTATATCTTTGATGAATTAAACAGAAACACTGGAATCTAATCTCTAGCTATTAACATCACTTCAAAACTATTGAACTGCGTTTTCACACTGTTAACACTGAAAAATAAAAATCCATAGTAAAAGCAAATTTGCCATTAATCAAGGATCATTCTTCTTAAAGTAAGACTTTACTAGATATCTAGCAAATTTTAAGTCTAGTAAGTAAGTTTTAGTGGATTTTTATCTTTGATGATTTTTACAACTATGCATTGTTTTTAAAATATTTTGGTCTGTTGATGTTTATATTTTCATTTTATCACCCTTTACACACTTTCCTTTTATGCAGATATATCTACTCTTATCACCTCTTTATGTATTTCTTTTCATAGTACATATTTCATTATCACATTTATTCTTTTTCATAGTGATAAGGTTTCAAAACATTCCTCTTCCTTTCACAGGCACAGTTCTTTCTCCTAGAAATATCTGAGTTGATCTCTTACCATTTTAAAATACTCCAGTTTATACTTAAAGTTGACATGCGTATGTCTATAAAATATTAAAGTAAAAAGAAGAAAAAATACAAAAATTTGACTTAGATTTTTTAACAAGTTATTTGTTTTTTATGTAGCCATATCCTTTCTAACTAAAGAAATAAAGGCCGAACTAGAAAAAGAAGCCCCCTTCCCTTCAAAAAAGATATATACATATATATGTATGTACACACACACACACAAAGATTTTCATTATAAAGTATGGTCACTTCTAATGTATTCTTAAAATCCTAAAATATGCAGTGACCCAGGCCTTGTGCTAGGTGATTTACATACTTTTTTTGTGATTAGTGTAGTAACTCTGGAAGGTAGGTTTAGGATTATCACCAGGAAAATAAAGTAATTTTGCCTAAGGACACAAAAGTAAGAGGTCAGGATATTAACCCAGGTCTTTCTATCTCCAAAGTCCGTATACTCTCCCTGAAGCCAGCTCCTACATGTTTTTTCCCCTAAAGAAACTTAAAGTAGATGACTCTGTTGTTCAGTCATCCAGTCCTGTCTCTGCGACCCCATGGACTACAGGACGCCAGGCCTCCCTGTCCCTCACCATCTCCCAGAGTTTGCCTAAGTTCATGTCCATTGCATCGGGATGCCATCCAGCCATCTCAATCCTCTTATGCCCTTTTCTCCTCCTGCCCTCAATCTTTCCCAGCATCAGGGACTTTTCCAATGAGCTAGTTGTTTGCACCAGATGACCAAAATACTGGAGCTCCAGCTTCAGCACCAGTCCTTCCAACAAGTATTTAGGATTGATTTCCCTTAAGATTTACGGGTTTGATCTCCTTGCTGCCCAGGGGACTTTTCAAGGGTCTTCTCCAGCACCACAGTTCGAAGGCACTGACTCCTTGGTGCCCTGCCTTCTTTATGGTCCAGCTCTCCATAACTGTAGTGACCTCCGGGAAGACCGTAGCCATGACTACACAGATCTTTGTTGGCAGAATAATGTGTCTGCTTTTAATACACTGTCTGGGTTTGTCAATGCTTTCCTGCCAAGAAGCAATGGTCTTCTGAACATGGCTGCAGTCACCATCCACTCTGATCTTAGAGCCCAAGCAAAGGAAAGCTGTCACTACTTCCGCCTTTTCCGCTTCTATCTGCCATGATGACTCTAAGGAGTTACTACACTACATCTTGGTTAAGTCAGAGACATTCAGTTTTAATGTTTCACTTGTTGCTCTGCTTCTCACATATTATTCAGGGAGCTATTTTTATCAGCTGCAGAATCACATACTTATAATCAATTTATGTGATTACTTGTGATTTAGTGTCTCAAATGTAGGCTTTCTAGTATGGTCATCAATTTAAAGTATTATTCACGCTTTCTGTAATTAGCACAAATAGATTGCTCTCTCAAAATAGGACTATTTTTCTGATTAGCTATAGCTATTTGTATATGGCTCATTTTAAGGAGATTTGACAACAAATTTATTGGACATACATTTATGAAAATATTATCATTTTGTAGAACTATTCCCTTTATATGAGAATACATTGAAGATTTTTTAAAAAAAAATTACATCAGTATTCTCTTTTGACTAGAGCTACTGTGTTAAATGAGATTAACTGTAAATCCTTGGTGGCATTCATTTCAGGGCGTGCTTTTGTAAGAAAGACTGACAGGTTGCCCTTACTGGAGTAAAGGACCAGATGTAAATATACCTTTGCATGCGTGCTAAGTTGCTTCAGTTGTGTCTGACTCTTTGCAACCCTATAGACTGTAGCCCACCAGGCTCCTCTGTTCATGGGATTCTTTAGGCAAGAACACTGGAGTGGGTTGCCATGCCCTCCTCCAGGAGATCTTTCCGACCCAGGATCAAACCCACATCTCTTATATCTTCTGAACTGGCAGATGGGTTCTTTACTACTAGTGCCACCTGGGGAGCCCAAATATACCTTTATGCTCCTGCAAAAGCAAAGAGGTTACAGTAATTTGACAGAAAAATCTGCATACACTTATTTTACTCTTCTTCCAGAAGAAATTTAAGCAAAATAACTTGTTTGTGGCCAGATGGAGGCCTACAACACTGTGAGATTGAAACAGAATGGACAGAAAAACTCAGTGCATTGAAAATAGAATAGAAAATGTGATTCATTTGTTTTGTGGAGAAACAGGATGTCTTGAAAGCTGAGAAGGAAAGAAAAAGTCCTTTGCTTGATATTTCAAGTTCTCTTTGCCAGTTGTTTCACATTCTCCTTCCTCACCTGCTTAAATGTTCAGAAAATGGTGTTTCATATGCCGAACAATCTCCCGATCATCCCTGCTCTTAAACAGTCCTGACAGCTTTGAGACTGTAATTCTGGAAACAGGAGCCTGATACGACGTATCTGCACATGCTCGCCATTGTTTCCTCCTGAAGAAAACAACAGTTGGGTAAGGTTACACTCTAATGGGCTCCATTTTCAGATGGAATTTGGTAGACTATAAAAGAGAGAAAAAAGAAAATATTTAAAAATGAGAAGAGCAAATATAATGCCTATTAAAAAGTGTCTGAGTAGCTGATTACACATACATGCATAATTGCAGACCTGAATATTTGTTTCAATACACCTGAGTCTTGGAAATTGAAAAGAAACATCAGTATTTAAGTTACCATCTTCATCATAGATGTTTTGGTTTGTGGACTTACTATTAATATGTTCCAGTCTTCCAATATCTTTTTTTAGATGAAATTACATGGAGTATTTTTCATTGGCATGATAAAGGAAGAATTAAGCCTAAGAGAATTAAAAGTATATCTCTTGAGTGCCTGGGTAGTTGATTGGCCCCAGATAAACTTGTTGATACTCTTAGTAATTTCCTGTATTTCAGGAGGAATTGAATCTATTTGCATATTTACATTATTAGCATAAGTATAATCTAAATATTCTGACCAAAACATGTGGCACTTGGCTGAGAAAAAAATATGAAAATCATTTCATAGGATGAACAAATAAAATAATTGAAACTTTTAACCTGGAAAGAATATTTAGCAGTATTCTAAGTGCTCGTATGGAGTAATTATCCATTCACTCAATTATTTATATAACAGACATCAAAAGCCCACTGCATGTTAGGACCTATGCTAAATACAGAAGGAATTGCTGCACTATATAGCTAGTATAGTGGAAACAGTTTCTCTCTGTAACTGGAAGAAAGAACTGGGACTAATAGGCATTATAAGCATTATAGAGATTACACTTGAATTTTGATTAAGGAAAATTTTTCTAAAAGCCAGAGATTTTATGAAAGTAAGTGGGCTATTTTGTGTTATAGAACCCTCTAGGAATGTTCTAGAGATAACTGTGTGCCAATTTGTAGGGAATATTTAATGTATACTATTATATATATTATTATAGGACTTCCCTGGTAACTCAGAGGGTAAAGAATCTGCCTGCAGTGTGGGAGACCCAGGTTCAATCCTTGCGTCAGGAAGATCCCCTGGAGAAGGGAATGGCTACCCACTCCAGTATTCTTGCCTGGAGAATTCCATGGACAGAGAAGCCTGGTGGGCTGCAGTCCATGGCGTCACAAAGAGTCACACACGACTGAGTGACTTTCACTGTCACATACATTAATATGGTGAAATTATGCTTCCTATGCTTCCTCTCAACTCAATGATTTCTTTTCGAAATCACATGTAATTTATTATTAGCCAGAGTTCCTATGCTTCCTCTCAACTCAATGATTTCTTTTCAAAATCACATGTAATTTATTATTAGCCAGAGTTAACTCAGAGTTAACCTTGGCCTACAGAAAAAGACTAAACTAGGTGTCAGGCACTTTTCAGAGAAGCAAGGAAGTCTACTAGTTGTATTCCTGTCACAACTGCCTTAGAAAGCAGAGGGGTAATCTTGTGCAGCTGTTTTTGTCACCTCACTGGTTTTTAGACTAGTGAAACAGGCCACTAAAGGAACTATGAAAACATATCTCCATCCCATGGCCCAGCCATTTGTGTGTGAGGTTAATCACCAGATCCTGTCCTTCTTTTGATGTCTTGGAGGGTGAGGGTGGTTGTGGCCTCCAAGATCTGTCAGCTTCAACATCTATGTGACTTCATAGTTTACCATAGAACTTTGGGCTCAGAAGAACTTCATTGAAGAGCTCCCTTTCTTGAGGTCATATTAAATTTACAATCTTATAGTTTTAAAATGGGAGGGGTTCAGTTACCTTTCCTAGAAACAGAATGGGATCCTGATCAGAACACTTGAAATAAGAAATCTCTGAGGTCATACTTTTTTCCTTAATAGTCACATGTTCTATGTTGTCCATAAATTGATTCACACTTTTTAAAAAAAATCTGATCTAGAAATAACTGCAGTTGGGGCCAGTTTTGTACCTGAGCACTTATCAATTAAGAGACTCTGTGACTCTGAAGGTCTAAAATGACAAATATAGTTTGTCTGTATGCATTCTCTTTGATTTTCATTACAGTTGAAAGTTTTCCAAAGTAGGCTTTTTTGGTTTTTATTCTCCAGCACTTTTCTCCACTTTAAGGATTTCTCAATATCACAGAATTGAGTTTGGGACAGATGGCTAAGTAAAAATATGGAAGTAAAATTTCTTTTGGATTTCTCTTGGTGAATAGATACCTAAAAGTACATAAAGTCCTGTTCCTTAGTGACCTTATGATTCGCTTTCCCTCCTACATTATGTAGCATCTTGAAAATTCATATTGGTGAACTTATTTTTTAAAGATTTCTTCAATGAAAAATGAATGAATGAAATACGAATGAGGAAATAAGTCCTGTCATCTTCCTGAAGCTGTTTGAGCAGTTAACAGCCTGTGTCCATGTGTTGGTCAAACAAGGGCCACTGTTGTACTTTCTCTGGTATTGGGTGTGCAAGGCAGTGCTCAGAGGAGCACTGGGACTTCAGAGGAGAGTGGCTGGTCCCAGATGGGGCAAGTGGCATCCATGAAAGGGTGAGTGTGGTAAGCTCCTTAGCGAGGTTTCTTCTTCTTCCCTGGTGACTTTCCTGTTATTTACACACAAAAAGCCATGGTGCTGAATTATAAGATAAAAAGAATTGGTCTCTAACCCTCAAATTATTTTTCTTTTGCAGTGTCTGGTTCACTTAGTATAACTTGCTTTTTGAATTATTTTAGAATTATTATCAACTCTAATTGAGAACTGGTTATGAGGAATCATCTGTGAGAGGGTGTGTGTGTGTGATTGTTTTGGAAGAGGGATGGATGCTCCTAAATCATGGACTAAAATCTGAAAATTTATCCTAAGTGAATATAAGCAAATCTTCAGATCTGTTGTGGCCATACTAGTCTTCAGAAATAGTCTGCCGCGTATGGGCATTGCATTGCAGATTCTGAAAGCTTGGCTTCTGTCCTCAAGAGGTCTTAGGCTGGTAAAAATCCAGAGATAAAGATAGTTAAATGGCCCCACTTGGTGAGAGGAGAGGATGGTATGTGAAATTAATAGTGGAGAGGCTGCTAAATACAGTGTCTGCTGGCTGTTTTCACAAACCACAAAATGCTCTTTAAGTTCTTCAAACCAAATTACTTCAACCACTAGATAAGGTTTCAATGCATGATATTATTATTCTGCAGGCTTTTTTTCCCCCTTCCAAGTTAATGCCTTTGTTTTGATTTTGGCTGGGGAAGTTCCTTTGTTGGTCAGCCGCAACATTTCCATTAACTCACATAAAATCCCTATCTCACAATGCTTGCCAGTTTTCTCCCTGCCCAACAGGATAGATAACATTAGCAGTGTTGCATGAAATATCTAAAATTAAAAGTATGTTTCCCACAGCTTCTGACCACTGGATTGTAAATAGCTTTGATATTATTCACAACCTTCCTAATCAAAGCAATGAACTTAGAAATATTTTTATTTTGCCTAGGAACTAAATCTTTATGATATTAGAAATTGTTTATAGGTTTTTAAAAATAAAGGGGTACCAGACTTCCTTCAGAGGTTATTTTTGATCTTGTGAAAAACCAGTTTGCCTGTTTTAGTTGCCCAGGACAGTGTTGCCCAGGACAGTGGTCACTGAGGCCTGTATGGCATCCCCCTTCAATTCCTAATGGCAGGGAGTTACCCAATAGGCTTCGGGAGTCTAATCCAGCAATCCAATCAGTCAGCAATTCAAGAAGCCAATATATTTACTAAATACCTAGCAGATGTGAAGCAAATAGGACTTCCCTGATAGTTCAGTTGGTAAAGAATTCAACTGTAATGCGGGAGACCCTGATTCGATTCCTGTGTTGGGAAGCTCTGCTGGAGAAGGGATAGGCTACCCACTCCAGGATTCTTGGACTTTCCTTGTGGTTCAGCTGGTAAAGAATCTGCCCACAATGCAGGAGACCTTGGTTCTATCCCTGGGTTGGGAAGATCCCCTGGGGAAAGGAAAGGCTACCCACTCCAGAATTCTGGCCTGGAGAATCCCATGGATTACAGTCCATGGGGTCACAAAGAGTCGGACTTGTCTGAGCACCTTTCACTTTCACTTGTGAAGCAAATTGGTCCCCATAGATACTGTGGCAATGATTACATGGGCAACTGAACTACTACCTCACAGTTTAAATAAACTAGAGAAATTATTCTGTTAGTGAGATGATTAGGAACCTCTGCTTACTGAGCATTTCACCATGTATCACTCCACTATTCTTGCCAGGGAAATGCCATGGACAGAGGAGCCTGATGTGAACAGTGCATGGAGTTGCAAAGTATTGGGCAGACTTAGCGACGAAACAACAAATAAAACCATGTATCACATTTTACCATGTATGAGTCATGGGCTAAGTACTTCATAGGCACATCTTTTAAATTACTGACAACAACCCAGAGAGATAAATTTTTTTTAATAATTTTACAGATTTTTGGGCACCTTTAATCAATTTTTCCAAGGGTATATGGTCATTGGTGGAAGAGTCAAGATTTAAATCAGACTCTGGGCTTCCCTCGTGGCTCAAATGGTAAAGAATCTACCTGCAATGCAGGAGACCCAGGTTCGATTCCTGGGTTGGGAAGATCCCCTGGAGTAGGAAATGGCAACTCACTCCAGTATTCTTTCCTGGAAAGTCCCATGGACAGAGGAGCCTGGCAGGCTACAGTCTATGGGGGTCACAGAGTTGGACATGACTGAGCAACTAACGCGACACTGAAGGCTATACTCTGAACCATTACTTCGTGCGATTTAATTGAACCCTGGTCACCCAGGCTTTGGGAAGAATGGAAAAGAATAAACTTCTTTGCACTTGAACCATGTTGTGATTCAAAGGAACCCAAAGAGAGATGCATACTTGTTCTATGCAGTATCTGTATGAGATCTTCATAGCTCCTAAAAAGAACTCCATTCAATCCACATACAACTTTTTCTTTCTCAAGAGCACAGAAACACCAATGAGGTCCCATTTAAACCGTGCCCTGTGACAACAACGGCAATAATAAGCCCAACGAGCCCAAACAGCACTTCTGGCGGGCACTGTTTTAAGTGCTTTCTATGCAGTAACTCATTTCCATCTTCACAACAACCCCATGAGGGAAATTCTCATTTTCTGGGGCCAGAGATGGGTGGGGGTTGGGAGGTGATTTTTTTCTACTCAAATATACATATAAATGCTTCCTACTATATTCTCTTTTTAATGATTCACGGTTCACATGAGCCTAGTAAAGGCTCTGAGAATCTCTGCAGCAAAGAAGCTTTTCTTCCTTCTAGTCAGGGTATTCAAAATTTATTTTATTATTCACTCCTATTGCCACTAACACCTATTAACGTGCTACAGAATACAGATCAAGGATTGCTGTTACAGATTTCAGTAGCAGCCTGAATTCAGAACCAAGCCCATGGACAAATCTTAATGGCTTGGAGGTGAGGAGTGGATCAGCAGGGGGAGAGGGGTATTACTCCAGTAATTCTACAGACCACCCCAGAGACACTGGGCTTGGGGGAGCAAAGCTACATTCCATGTGCCAATCAGAGAGTTGTCTGCCAGTGCAGAGCTACGTAGAGGGAAAGTCTGGCATTAACTGTAGGTCAGCACTTAACCCAAACCTTTTAGCATCTCTGCTTATTTCCTAATGCAGATCTCTCATCGGATGATCCGGTGATTCCATGGCTTAAGGCAGATGATGAGCACTATGAATGTAACTGATGATAATAGGATAAATCTGTTCAAGCGGAGACACTCTTGGTACATTTACATGTGACAATGGTTGTGGTATTTCACAACCTGCTGCTTAACTCAGGCCTCTGAGGGAAGGCTTTAGCAATATTTAACCTAGATTCAAAATCTAGTCACGTTTCTGGTTCCATGGGATCACTTAAGACCTCAGCATCAGGATGGAGACAGAATGGAGCAGTGCAAGGTTGGCCATGGAAACAACTGAAGTTAGAAGATCCAAGTGGCAAATAAGTGAGGGAATGGACTCTTGCTGGAGCTCAGGGTTTGAAGTTGAGGATATAGAATGAATGGTTACAAAGGCTTCAAAAGTTTGAGCCCCAATGAGGAACCTCACTGATGGGTGGGATTTGGAAAAATTCAGAAGAAAAGTAGTATTCTGATGTGCACATGTGTGTATGTGCATCTTCATATGTGTGTATTGGAGGCCAGAAGAAAATGAGTTAGTATGGGAAAAAGTACTGTTGTAAATTGAGCCTGTGTTCTGAAGATTGCAGTAACTTGATCTGGCTGCATGGAAATGCTCATAGGAAACTTTCGAAATGTAGGTTAAATTCAAGTGATGGAGTTCTTTGAAGGCCAGGCCAAGGATTGGAGTTGTGTTGGTAGAGAATAGAGAGCCCTGAAGGTTCTTGAACAGTGGGATGACGGAAGTGGTATCTTAGGAAGACTAACCCAGCAGTGCCAGGTGGGATAACAAAAATACTACACGTTTTAATTGCTGACTCATTTATTCTTAAAAACATCATCTTAGAAAATGACATTAGGACTGTATGAATCTCAATATTCAATTTTACAAAATTATGGAAACAAAAAAGGAAACAAATTGGATTATAGGAAATTAATATTTTAGGTAATAGTTTACACACAATTAGTACTGTTAATGGGTCAGTACTGTTATAGATAATAATACTATTATCTATAACAAATGAAGCCAGGTTTTTTAATAAAATAATACACCAGTCTTGAGAAGTATTACATATTTTACTAGAATAAAAGCATAGTTTACTTTTTGGTCCCTCTGTACTTGGCCATCTAGGTTGGCTATGTACCTTAACCAAAGTTATGTGGAGGGCACTTTCTCCACAGGTTTCTGCCACCACCACTTCCTCTTCAGGCTTAAGAGGATAATGGTTTCCTTTATTTCTCTAAACCTGTACCCTGTGAGGTAGCCACCAGGGTACAGGGGGCTACTGATCACTTGATGGTATGATTAACATAATAGTGTAACTGGTGAGTTGAATTTTTTATTTTATTTAGTTAATATTAATTAAATTTAAAGTGAGGTCACTCAGTCGTGTCCAACTCTTTGTGACCCCATGGACTGTAGCCTACCAGGCTCCTCCATCCATGGGATTTTCCAGGCAAGAATACTGGAGCGGGTTGCCATTTCCTTATCCAGGGGATCTTCCTGACCCAGGGATTGAACCCAGGTCAATCCCAGACAGTAAAGCATCTGAGCCACCATGGAAGTTCCCCTGTAGCTCAGTCAGTAAAGTATGTGCCTGCAGTGTAGGAGGCCTGGGTTTAATCCAGTTGGGCACGACTGAGCAACTAACACTTACACTTAAAAGCCAGAAATAATATAAAACTAAACACAGCTTTATTACTTTGGTAGGACTGTATTTTACTTGAAAATCTATTATTTAAACTGAGATGGACTATAAATGTAAAATATGCATCAGATTTCAATGATTTAATATGAAAAAAGAAAAATATCTTACTGAACATTTAAAATATTTATTACATTAAAATAACTTGGATAGGTTGGGTTAAACTAAGTATACTATTAAGATTAATTTCACCTGTTTCTTTACACTTTTTTACTGTTGTTACTAGAAAATTCTAAATAACTATGTGGCTGCCACTAATGAACATTCCTGCTGTAAATCTTGCCCACATCATTGTAAATAGCCCCTTTATACTCTTCAAATATACACAGTTTAAATATGCCACCACTTTCTGACTGGTAGAACCCCAACTGATTCCACTGCAACCAAAAAAGAAAAAAAACAAAAACCCGTGACCAATTAACTTTATTTCTTGTGAACTAAATCACCACTCTGTTTTTAAAGAGGAAAAAAATAGGTTTCTTTGGAGGAAGATACATACACACACACACACACATATTCAGTGGGCATTATATGAGTAGCTAGGCAATATGTGGCTTCTAAAGATGTTTCCTAAACAATGTTTATGTTGTGGACTAGTAAAATAATCAAAAACGTTTTCTGAATGGAAGTACTAGTATTAAGTAGTATGTCAGAAAATTTTTGACAGATTACCCAGTCTATCCAACTCCTAGACCACTTTCTACATCTTCTTGAAGCCTCATGGGCAGCCACTTTCAAACAGACCTCGAGTCATCTCCCATCAGTCCTTTGAGGTGGGAATATTTTGAGCTGCCCTCATCGTACAGACCAGGAAAGTGAGGCATGAAGAGGTTACTTGTTTAAGGTCACACAGCAGGCAAGCATAGAGGCCAAAATTAAGTCCAGATTTGATTGACTTTATAGCCCAGGATCATCCTAGCACACCAAACAATAAAATATTCCTTACTGTAAGATAGTTTAAACAAAATTTAAGGGGGAAATTTGTTGATTTTACCAGGTATTGATTTTAAAACTTTCCTTGCAATGTAGGTGGTCTTTAGCGCTGTATTTCTCTCTTACCCAATCTCTCAGACCACATTCCACCTCTTCAGCAGCCCCAAGGGTAAACACTTTCAAACAGACCCAGAAAAGACCATAGCTCACAAAACTTCCATGAAAAGGAGCATCTAGGGCGGGCTTATCAGGTCACTTGCAAGAAGGGAGAGACAGAGGTTTGGTAGAATAAATCAGGCCAGTCTGGGCAGGCTGCATTCTGTTGAGTCCAGCCCCAATCCCAGCCGCAGACTCACCCTATCCTTAATCAGAGTGCCATGTGCACACTTAGATAGTCTTGCTTCCATTTAGTGACATTGGGGAAGGATGTAAACAGAGGCTCAGAGATGTAAACTGTATCCAAATCACAAAAGGGACAAAGGTCCTTGGGCCTGGGTTTGAAGACATCATAGTGCTGCCTCTCATTGTTATTTTCAATCTATGCATAGTCTGATCCTCCTGCATTTGATTCTGACTTACAATGTAATTCTTCATGGGAGTTTTAAAGTGATGTTTACACGTTAGCACATGTTGCTTTGGACTTCACTATATCGTCCCTAGCTAAATGGGTGTGAAATAAAAATGTGTTTTTAAATGCAGGTAGCAACTGTACTTGAGCCCATGTTAATTCTGGAATTGTGCACAGCTGTGTCACATTAAACACTAAAAGGAATTACAGGAGCCTCCAGATTCATTATAAAACTGGTCATGGTTTTGTACTCTTTATTTAGTGCAAGGCGTTCTTCAGATGCACAGTAATTAAATGTAAACAGTGATTAAATATTTAATACTTAAACATTTAATAGTTAAATACTATCTGATTAAATGTAACAAAGAAAGGGATGTTTCCTCCTCTATTCATTTTATATTTTTGGTCTGATCTAATATTACTGTGTGACCTTCTAGATATTCTCTCATCTAAACGCTTCTGAAACTGAAAACGGAGGCAGTGTTACTTAGGGATTAAAAGAGAGCTTGAGGCAGGCAGCCCAGGGTTGAGCTGTGTTGTCTGGACGTTGTATGGGGGTGGCCCGGCTCCTTCCCTTCTCTACACCTCAGCTGCCTTGTCGGCAAGAAGAAGGTAGCAGCCTAGCAGGTAGAGTTCTTCAGGTGTAAGCAACAGAAATCAACTCTTGACTACACAAAACTATTTTTAAAGGGGAATTTACTGTAAGGATATGAGAGAACTGAAATAATCAAGTGAAAGAATGAACTGAGCCTCAGAAGAGCATGAACTTATGGTGTTCCAGGGTTCTAGAAAACAAGACCTTTCTTGGCATTATTAGGGCACCTCAGCCAAAGTAAGATTTCTTATCAGATTTCATCCTTTGGCTCTTCTACTCAAGATGCAAACTCCCAGAAAGAGTCAGTGAACTGACTTCATTTCCTTGATGAAGGGAAAGCAGGAAAAGGAAGGGTGGCCCAATTGACAAACTATAGTAAATGAGGGAGGCTGAGCTCCTAAATAAAACAGCAGGGTGTTTTATCCATATCCCAAGAAAGGGATGTGGGTGTTGGACAAGCAAAAGAAATGATGTATTTTACATGCTCTTGACTTATAGAGTGATTATGCTATTCAAATGAGATCACTGACATAGGTCTACACAGTAATAGTACATACAAATTATCAATAAAGATAATTTTTAAAAGTCAGTAAGGCAGAATTTATAATTTAATTTATTCTTCCCATTATGTTTTCCAAGAGCATATTTCAAACACACACACACAGAGCAGTCCCTCAGATTTTACTAATGGGGGTATTGTAACAATTTACTATCTAACTAGATAGAGATATATGGAAAACTAAATAAGTAGGAATTATGTTCCAAACAGTTTGCATGCAATTATTTAGCTTAAAAATATGCCTTTGGTTTTTCAAACATAAGCCAACAGTAAATCCCACGCTATCTATTTTAGTTATGGTAAATCATAGTTGTATGTGGTCATGATTATGGCTAATTGTGGGATAAAGGATTTAATTTTAGAGCATGAATGAAATATACTGTTGTTGACATTTATGCATGACATTCTGGGAACAATAGGGGAAGTGCGAACAGCTATGTCATATAAATCCCCCTACAAAGAGAATATTAAAAAACATTTTAAAATCAAGGATTCAGATTCTTAATGAAAGTACTGATGATTCTAGAAGCCTGGGCTTTCCATATTTAGAATGTACCAACTGCTTCAAATTAGAGAGGCTATAAAACTCTTCTGACATGAGTTCACTGATGGTGTGTGTGTGTGGGTGTGTTGTGTGTGTGTGTATGAATAAGTCTTTTCAGCTATGTGCAAACAGAAAGCCTAGAACTCTTCCCTGAACTAGTTTTTAGAGGAATACATTCTGTGGTGGGCTTCCCTGGTGGCTCTGTGATACAGAATCTCCCTGCCAATGAAGGAGACACAGGTTTGATCCCTGGGTCAGGAAGATCCCCTGGAGTAGGAAATAGCAACCTACTTCAGTATTCTTGCCTGGGAAATTCCATGGACAGAGGAGCCTGGCAGGCTACAGTCCACGGGGTGGCAGAGTTGGACGTGACTTAGTGACTAAACCACCACCAAAATTCTGTGGTAAATTGCTATCCCACACTAAGATTGCCAATCTACATTGAAATTTGTAACTTTATAAAGAACATTAAGATTAGAGAGTCTGTTTACACTTGGCCTGAAACTGCTTATGAACTGAATGCCAATACCAGAAACTTAAAGGAACCAATTCTATTTTTTTCCAACTTCTGCTTTCACTTGACAATGTCTTCCATTAATACTAAATGATTAGATCAGTGAACAAGATGGCAGAGGAGTAGGTGGACGTGGAGCACATCTCTCTCCCCAGATACATCAGGAATACACCTTCAGATACAGAAGTGCATGCAGAATACCATCTGAGAGCTAACAAGAGTACCTGACCAGAGGAAAAGAATATATAGAACCTCACAAAACTCAGTACGATGAAGGAACTAGGGGGAAAGACAGGAGTGTTAGTAGGACTGGACGTGCCCTCAGCAGGTGGGGGAACTGAAGCAGGGGTCTGATCCCCACATTGGGGCAATTGTCTGAGTCAGAGGAGAAACATTTAAGGCTTGGAGTGAAACAGCTAATCTGTGGCAGCCTAAATGGAATGAGAATCAGACAGTCCTTGTCACAGCCATCCATACCCCAGATGACACAGTGGCTGGGAGCTGTAGTTTAGGGATTGTGGAGCAATCCCTGGGCGAGGGCTGCTGCTGATTGCAGAGAGGATTGAGGGGATGTGAGGGAGGCCATTGTGGTGGGAAGTGCCTGTGGAGGAAAGACAGGCAGCCATGGAAGCAAGGCGATACTGCTGAGTCACATGTAGGGGGTGGAGCCATCACCATAGCCTCTCTCCCCACATGCCAGCATTGGCAGCTGAACAATAGAGGCTGGCCCATCAAACGCCTGACACCCTGAACTACAGAGTAGGATCCCAGGGTGGGTGGGTGGGGTCCTATGTCCTTGATGCACTGAACAGCAGAGAAGGACCCCAGGCAAGGGAGCCCTCTAAGTGATGTACGGGTGGGGCTACAGAGACTGGCCAAAGAGCCCTTCTGATCACCAGCTACAAGAGGCTCAAAAAGACTCTGATAGGGCCAGGACTCCTGCGGCAGAGGCAGTCTGTGTCCCTGCACACTTGGCGCCACCAGGGTCCCCGCAAGCCAAGCAGCTGCGCCCCCTTCATGCTCAACTCCCACTGGGGCAGAGCTGCCACAGGCAAAAAAAGTCTTGCATCTGTGCTCACAGCGTCACTTTGGTCGTGTCTGACTCTTTGCGACCCTGTGGACTGTGGCCTGTCAGGCTTCTCTGTCAGGGAGGGGGTTCTCCAGGCAAGAACACTGGAGCATATTGGCCAACACTGGTTGCCATACCCTTCTAGAGCTCTATATTTCCTGCTGCCCTAGCCACCAGCCCCCTGAGTGCCTGGTGCTGCCAGAACCCCTGAGACCCAAGCAGCTGCACCACCTCCATACCTGGCCCTCACAGGGGCGAACCCAAGTCCTCCAGGGCAGCCTCAGGAGCAAACCCCAGTGGAACCACATGCAGAGGTGGAAATAAAACCACAGTTGAAACCCAGGGGCAGTGTGGCTAAGGAAGAAGACCCAAAACCTTCCCACCGGCTGTACAAGCTGCAGATTAAATCCACATAATCAACTAGGCAGACTCTGTGTCTATGGAATATGTAAAAGGTCCTTGAGAGCTCCCACAAAAGAAAAGGCACTAGTTCTGATACTTGTGTACACTGGAGGCAAGAATACACAGGAGTAGGACCAGGTCAGAATCTGAGCTGCCCCCACAGCAGGTCCAGAGATCAGCACAGTGGTAGAGGGCATCCTAGGGAGGTGAAGTGGACTGTGACTCTCAGCGAGGGAAAGGACTCTTGACAGCAGTGACTCAAGAAAAACATTTATTATTCTTACGTTTTGACTTGTTCTGTAGATGCTTTTGGATTTTTTTTCTTTTTTTTCCCTTTTTCTACCTACTCTGTTGTAGTTGTCAATTTTATTGGCACTATGAAATCTAATTAAGCTTCTGAGCTTTTTTATTCTTTTTCTTCTCAGTCGTATTTTTTATTGTTATAAACCTCTGTCTCTGTGTTTGGCTTTTGCAGTTATGGGGAGTTGTTTTTTTTTTTTTTTTCTCTTTTAATTTTTAATTTATTCCTTTGCTTGTTTCCTACTGTACTTTTCCCCTTGCAGTTAATCTTTAAATCTTCTTTATCTACCTCTGTTTAACTTTGCATATCCTTTTTTTCCTTTAGTCTCAACATATTCATTAGTTTTATTTTCATTGCTTTATTCCCCAATTGGCACCTTGCATTAGTTTTGTTTTCCAATTTGTGCTTTAGTTAGTTTTGTTCTGGTAGGCATACTTTTTGGTTACCTTTGTTTGCTGGGTCAGTCTATTGTATTTTATTTTTGTTGGGCTTTTTAGATTTCACTTGTGGGTATATATGTATATTCAGTCACACTTTTTATTGTTTTTATAAACCTCTGCCTCCATGTTGGGCCTCTGCAGTTCTGTGAAGTTTTCCTTTTTATCCTTTTCTCTTTCTTCTTCCGTTTTTTTTTTTTCTCTTTTTTATAATTTTAATTTCTTAAGCCTATTATATTTTTTCTACATGTATTCCTTAGTTTGCCTTTCCTACTGCTCTTTTCCCCTTGAAGAAGATTTATATACATTAAAGATTAACTGCATCTACCTACTTAACTTTGCATGCCGATTCTTTCCTTTCGTTCTTTTCCTCTCGATATATTTGTTAATATTATTATCATTGCTTTATTCGCCAATTGGCACCTTCCTTTAGTTTTGTTTTCCAGTTTGTGCTTTAGTTAGTTTTGTTCTGGTAGGTATAGTTTTTGGTTTTCTTTGTTTGCCAGCTCAATCTATTGTACTTTATTTTTGTTGGGCTGTTTTGATTTTGCTTATGGATGTATATGTGTATATTCAGTCACATTTTTTATTGTTTTTATAAGCCTCTGCATCTACATTGGGCTTTTGCAGTTCTGTGGAGTTTTCCTTTTATCTTTCTTCTTCAACTTATTTTTCTTTTCTCTTTTTACAATTTTAACTTTCAATTTTTTAAAACCTATTATATTTTTTCTACTTTTATTCCTTTGTTTGCCTTTCCGACTGCTCTTTTCCCCTTGCAGTTAATCTTTAATGTATATAAATCTTTTTCATCTACCTCTTCCCTGATGGCTCAGATGATAAAGCATCTGCCTGCAATGTGGGAGACCTGGGTTTGATCCCTGGGTTGGGAAGATCCCCTGGAGTCGGAAATGGCAACCTACTCCAGTACCTCTGCCTGGAAAATTCTATGGACAGAGGAGCCTGGTAGGCTACAAACCATGGGGTTGCAAAGAGTCAGACATGACTGAGTGGCTTCAGTTTCACTTTCACTTTCATTTACCTCTATTTAACTTTGTATATCTATTCTTTCTTTTCTTTCTTTCCTTTCCTCTCAACATATTTGTTAGTTTTGTTTTCATTGCTTTATTCCCCACTTGGCACCTTGCTTTACTTTTTTTCTTTTCCAGTTTGTGCTTTAGCTAGTTTTGTTCTTAACTGGTAAATATAATTTTTGATTTCCTTTGTTTGCTGGGTCAGTCTATTGTACTTTTATTTTAGTTGGGATGTTTTGACTTTGCTCATGGGTATATATGTATATGTGTATATTCCATTATTTTAATTATCATTTGCCTGATTTGGTAACTGCCGTTTGTCTGGGGTTCATCTTTGGTTCCTCGTTTTTGGATATTTGTTTTAATCTCACTTAATGCCATAACAAACAACTTGTGGAATATTTGTTCCTGACCAGAGATCAAGCCCGAGCCTTTGGAGTGGGAGCACTGACTCCAAGACCCTAGAGTAACCAGAGAACTAACCCTAGGGGGTATCAAATAGTGAGAACTCAGACAAAGGCAACCGCTGGAGTACAAGGCCCAGCATCACTGAACCACCAAAAGCACCCTGTGCAGGACACCTCATCCAAACAACAAACTAAACAAAAATACAAACCCACCCATCAGCAGACAGGGTTGCCTCCTCAGCCTTGGCCAACAGAGGAAAAGCAAACAAACAAACAAAACCAGCACAAATCTCACTCTATAAGAAGCTTACACAAACCACTGGACAAACCTTAGGAGGGCAGAAACCAAAGGAAGAAAGAATTCAACCTTGAAGCCTAGGAAAAGGAGACCTCAAACGCAATAAGAAAAAATAATGAAAAAGCAGAGAAATACTACACAAATAAAGAAACAAGCTAGTAGCACAGAAGTCCAAATAAATGAAGAGGAAGTAGGCAAACTACCTGAAAAAGAATTCAGAATAATGATAGTAAAGATGATCAAAAACCTTGAAAACAAAATGGAGAAAATGCAAGAATCAATTAACAAAGACCTAGAAGAATTAAAGAATAAACATACAGAGACAAACAGCACAATTAATGACATTAAAATACTCTAGAAGGAACCAATAGCAGAATTTCTGAAGCAGAAGAACGAATCAGTGAGCTGGAAGATAAAATGGTGGAAATAACTTCTGAAGAGCAGAATAAAATAAAAATAATGGAAAGAACTGAGGATAGTCTCAGAGACCTCTGGGACAATATCAAACACACCAACATTCGAATTATAGGGGAACCAGAAGAAGAAGAGAAAAAGAAAGGGTATGAGAAAATTTTTGAAGAGATTCTAGTTGAAAATGTCCCCAACATGGAAAAGGAAAAAGTCAATCAAATCCAAGAGGCACAAAGAGTCCCATACATGATAAACCCAAAGAGAAACATTCCAAGACAAATACTAATCAAACCAACAAAGACTAAACACAAATAAAGAATATTAAAAGCAGCAAGTAATATACAAGAGAAACCTCATATATTTAACAGCTGATCTTTCAGCAGAAACTCTGCAGGCAAGAACGGAATGGCAGGATATTTAAAGTACTGAAAGGGGAAAATCTATAACCAAGATTACTGTACCTGGCAAGGATCTCATTCAAAATTGATGGAGAAATAAAAACTTTTCAGACAAAAAGCAAAAGTTAAGAGGATTCAGTACCACTAAACCAGCTTTACAACAAATGTTAAATAAGTCAAGAAATACAAGAGAAGAAAAAAGATCTACAAAATCAACCCCAAACAATTAAGAAAATGGCAATGGAAACATATATATCAATAATAACTTTAAATGTCAATGGATTAAATGCTCCAACCAAAAGACACAGACTGGCTGAATGGATACAAAAACAAGACCCATATATATGCTGTCTACAAGAAATCCACTTCAGACCTAAAGACACATATAGACTGAAAGTGAGGGGATGGAAAAATATATTCCATGAAAATGGGAAGCAAAAGAAAGCTGGAGTAGCAATCCTCACATCAGATAAAACAGACCTTAAAATAAAGAAGATTACAAGAGATAAGGAAGGACACTACATAATGATCAAGGGATCAATCCAAGAGGAAGACAACAAGTTGTAACTATCTATGCATCCAACCTAGGAGCACCTCAATACATAAAACAAACGCTAAAAGACATAAAAGGGGAAACTGACAGTAACACAATAATAGTAGGAGACTTAGTAACACCCAACTCACACCAATGGACAAATCATCAAATCAGGAAATTAATAAGGAAACACAAGTTTTAAATCATACATTACATGAGATGGATCTCTTTGACATCTTCAGGACATTCCATCCAAATGCAGAAGAATACACCTTCTTCTCAAGTGCACACAGAACATTCTCCAGGATAGGTCACACCTTGGGTCACAAATCAAACCTCAGTAAATTTAAGAAGATTGAAATCATATCAAACATCTTCTCTGACCACAACGTTATGAAACTAAATATCAATTACACACACACACACACAAAACTGTAAGAAACACAAACACATGGAGATTAAGCAACACATTTCTAAATAACCAACAGGTTACTGAAGAAATCAAAAGGGAAATAAAAAAATTTCTACAAACAAATGACAATGAAAATTCAACATGCTTTCATGGGATGAAACCTATGGGATGCAGCAAAAGTCGCTCTAAGAGGGAAGTTTATAGCAATACAATCTTACCTCAAGAAACAAAAAAACATCGAATAGACAACCTAACTTTATACCTAAAACAACTGGAAAAAGAAGAACAAAAAAACCCCCAAAATTAGTAGAAGGAAAAAAATCATAAGGATCTGAGCAGTATATGAAAAAGAAAGAAACAATAGTAAAGATTAATAAGAATCAAAAGCTGGTTTTTTGAGAAGATAAATAAAATTGACAAACCTTTAGCTCAACTCATCAAGGGAAACAGAGAGAAGAATCATATTAACAAAATTAAAAATGAAAAAGCAGAGGTTACAACAGACAATGCAGGAATACAAAGGATTATAAGACACTATTATGAATAATTATATGGCAATAAAATGGATAAGCTGGAAGAAATGACAGGTTCTTAGAAAAGTTCAATCTTCTAAGACTGAACCAGGAAGAAATAGAAATTATGAACAACCCAATTACAAGCACTGAAATTGAAGCTGTGATAAAAAATCTCCCAGAAAACAAAAGCCCAGGACTAGATAGCTTCACAGGGGAATTCTATCAACCATTTAGAGAAGAGCTAATGCCTGTCCTTCTAAACCTCTTTCAAAAAAATTGCAGAGGAAGGAACACTTCCAAACTCATTCAAGGACCACCATCACCCTGATTTCAAAACCCGACAAAGACAACACACTAAAGGAAAACTACAGGCCAGTATCACTGATGAACATAGATGCAAATATCCTCAACAAAATTTTAGCAAACAGAATTTGGCAACACATTGAAAAGTTCATACGCCATGATCAAGTTGGGTTTATTCCAGGGATGCAAGGTTTCTTCAATATACACAAACCAATCAATGTGATACAGCATATTAACAAATTGAAAGATAAAAACCACATGATACTCTCAACAGATGCAGAAAAATCCTTTGACAAAATGCAGCACCCATTTATGATTAAAACTCTTTCAAAAATAGGTATAGAAGGAACCTACCTCAACATAGTAAAGGTCATATATGATAAGCCTACAGCAAACATTATTCTCAATGGTGGAAAACTGAAAGCATTCTCCCTAAGATCAGGAACAAGACAAGGGTGTCCACTTTCACCACTGTTATTCAACATAGTTCTGAAAGTCCTAGCTACAGCAATCAGAGAAGAAAAAGAAATAAACAGAATCCAGATTGGAAAAGAAGTAAAGCTCTCACTGTTTGCAGATGACATGATTCTGCACATAGAAAACCCTAAAGATAGTATCAGAAAATTACTAGAGTTAATCAGTGAATTTAGCAAAGTTGCAAGATACAAAATCAATACACGGAAATCACTTGCATTTCTATATACTAACAATGAAAAAGCAGAAAGAGAAATTAAGCAATCAATCTCATTCACCATTGCAACAAGAAGAATTAAATGTCTAGGAATAAACTTACCTAAGGAGACAAAAGAACTGTCCACAGAAAATTATAAGACACTGATTAAAGAAATCAAAGATGACATAAACAGATGGAGAGATATTCCATGTTCCTGGGTAGGAATAATCAATATTGTGAAAATGTCTATACTACCAAATGCAATCTATGGATGCAATGCGATCCCTATCAAATTACCAATGGCATTTTTCAGAGAACTAGGACAAAAAAATGTCACAGTTCATATGGAAACACAAAACACCCTGAATAGCCAAAGTAATCTTGACAAAGAAGAACAGAGCTGTAGGAATCAATCTTCCTGACTTCAGATTATACTACAAAGCTACAGTCATCAAGTCAGTATGGTACTGGCACAAAAACGTAGACCAACGGAACAAGATAAAAAGCCCAGAAATAAACCCATGCACCTATGGGTACCTTATTTTTGACGAAAGGAGACAAGAATATACAATGGGAAAAAGACAGCCTCTTCAATAAATGGTGCTGGGAAAACTGGACAGCTACATGTAAAAGAATGAACTTAGAACACTTCCTAATACCATACACAAAGATAAACTCAAAATGGATTAAAGACCTAAATGTAAGACCAGAAACTATAAAACTCTTAAAGGAAAACATAGGCAGTACACTCGATGATATAAATAAAAGCAAGATCCTCTATAACCTGCCTCCTAAAGTAACAGAAATAAAAACAAAAGTAAGCAAGTGGGACCTGATTAAACTTAAAATCTTTTGCACAACAAAAGAAACTATAAGCAAGGTGAAAAGACAACCCTCAGAATAGGAGGAAATAATAGCGAATGAAACAACTGACAAAGGATTAATTTCCAAAATATGCAAGCAGCTCATACACCTCAATACCAGAAAAACAAACCACCCAATCAAAAAGTGGGGAAAAGACCTAAACAGACATTTCTCCAAAGAAGACAAGACATACAGATGGCTAACAAACACATGAAAAGATGCTCAACATTGCTCATTATTAGAGAAATGCAAATCAAAACCACAATGATATATCACTTCACACCAGTCAGAATGGCCATCATCAATAAGTCTACAAATAATAAATGCTGGAGGGAGTGTGGAGAAAAGGGAACATTCTTTCACTGTTGGTGGGAATGTAAATTGATGCAACCACTATGGAAGATGGTATGGAGAGTCCTTAAAAAACTAGAAATAAAACCACTGTATGACCCAGCAATCCCACTCCTACGAATATACCCTGAGGAAACCAAAATTGAAAAAGACACATGTATCCCATTGTTCATTGCAGTACTATTTTCAATAGCTAGAACATGGAAGCAACTTAGATGTTCATCGACAGATGAATGGGTAAAGAATTATGTACGTATACACAATGGAATATTACTCAGCCATAAAAAGGAACACATTTGAGTCAGTTCTGATGAGGTGGATGAACCTAGAACCTATTATACAGAGTGAAGTGAGTGTGAAAGAGAAAGATAAATATCATATTCTAAAACACATATTCGGAATCTAGGAAAATGGTACTGAAGAATTTATTTATAGGGCAGCAATGGAGAAACAGACACCCCGGGGTGGGGGTGAGGGGCTGACATGCAGCTCAGAATTCTTACTCCTGTTGGAGAACCTCTGTAATATATTTATTCCCCAGTTCGTGGGTTGCTCACCTGAGGGTATGGAATTAGATATCACAAGTTTGCCTGCCTGTCTTGGGCTGTGGCTTCTTCTTTACATCTTTAATGGTAGAAGATCTTTTCCAGGAGGTTCCGGCTTTTTCCATCAGTGGTTACTCTGAAGATAGTTGTAGGGTAGGTGCACTCATGATGGGAGGTGAGCAGAGTTTCTTTCTGCTCTGCCATCTGGGTCGCTCTGATCCAGCATCAGCTGGGATCTAAACTGAGTCCTGATCAAAGATTCAGGCTGATTTTGTATTGTATATTTGACTACCTGAGTGAAATTCCTTTCCTTCTTCATTCCCTCCCACCTTCCTCCCTTTCTTCTTTCCTTTCTTCAGTTAAATATTTTGTGACAATTAGATTCACCAGCAGTAATAATAAATGAGAGATTTACTGTACCCTTTACCCAGTTGCCTTCAGTGGTATTGTAAAACTATAGCATACTATCACAACCAGGATATTTACATTGATATAGGTCAAGGTACAGAACATTTACATTACATGGGGATCTACCATATTGCCTTTATAGTCACACTTGCTTCTCTCTTGCCCTAATCCTGTCATTTCAGGAATGTCCCATAAAGGAATCTTTCAGTATATAATCTTTTGAGATTGGCTTTTCTCACTTAGCATACTTTTCTGGAACTTCATTCAAGCTGTTATGTGTATCAATAATTCATCTTTTTTATTGCTGAGTAGTAGTCCATGGTATGGATATACCAGTTTGTTTAACTATTATTCACCAGTTGAAAGACATCTGGGTTTGCTTCCAGTTTTTGTTTATTCAGAATAATGCTGCTACAGAAGCTTGTATATGGATATTCATAGCAGCATTATTCACAGTAACCAAAAGGTAAAAACAACACAAATGTACATCAACAGATAAATGGATAAACAAAATGTGTGTATATGTGTGTGTGTGTGTGTGTGTATGTGTGTGTGTTAGCATGGAATATTGTTCAGCCTTAGAAAAGAATGAAGTTCTGTATATGCTAAAACATAGATGAACCTTGCAAAGATTATGCTAAGTGAAATAAGTCAGACAAAAGAACACACTGTACAATTTCACTTACTAATGTGAATTGCCAAGAACAGGCAAATTCACAAAGACAGAAAGTAGAATAGAGGTTAGCAGGGGCTGAAAAAGAGAAAGAAATGGGGAGTTATCATTTAGTGAGGATGAAATTTCTGTTTGGGATAATGAATACTATTGATGATTGCATGATACTGTGAATGTACTTAATGCTAAAGAGTTGTACAAATCAAAACTCTAAATTTCATGTATATTTTCCCACAATTTTAAAAAAAGAATATATAAGCATTTGTTCGTAGGTTTTCATATGAATAAAAGTCTTAATTTCTCTGGGATAAAAATCCAGAAATGCAATTGCTAGTTTGTGTGATAGTTACATTTGTGTTTTTCAAGAAAATGCCAGAGTACTGTACATTTTAAATTCCCATCACCAATGCATCAGTGGTCCAGTGTCTATCTCTGCATACTCACCAATATGTGGTGGTGTCACTAATTAAAAAAAACAGTTAACCATTCTGATAGGTGTGTAGTGATATCTATCTCACTGTAGTTTTAATTTGCATTTCCCTGATAACCAGTGACACTGAATGTCTTCTCAGATGCGTTTTGCCAATTTTATATCTTCCTAGTTGAAGTATCTCTTCATATCTTTTGCCTGTTTTCTAACTTTATGGTTCACTTTTTTACTATTGACTTTTGAGAGTTCTTTACATAGTCTACATACTAGACCTTTGGCAGAGGTATAGTTTGCAAACAGTTGCAACTACTCTTATCATCTGTCTCTCAATCCTTCTAATATCATCTTTCATAGAACAAAATTTTTAAGTTTTGATGAAGTCTGATTTATCATTTTTTCTTTCTGTAGATTATGATTTTTTTGTCAGATCTAAGAACTTGCTTAGTCCTAGATCCCAAAGTTTCCTCCTATATTTTTGATTATTATTTCCCTTCAGTTCAGTCGCTCAGTCGTGTCCGACTCTTTGTGACCCCATAAATCACAGCACGCCAGGCCTCCCTGTCCATCACCAATTCCCAGAGTCCACCCAAACCCATGTCCATCGAGTCGGTGATGCCATACAACCATCTCATCCTCTGTCGCCCCCTTCTCCTCCTGCCTCTAATCCCTCCTAGCATCAGGGTCTTTTCCAATGAGTCAACTCTTCGCATGAGGTGGCCAAAGTACTGGAGTTTCAGCTTTAGCATCAGTCCTTCCAATGAACACCCAGGACTGATCTCCTTTAGGATGGACTGCTTGGATCTCCTTGCAGTCCAAGGGACTCTCAAGAGTCTTCTCCAACACCATAGTTCAAAAGCATCAATTCTTCGGTGTTCAGCTTTCTTCACAGTCCAACTCTCACATCCATACATTACCACTGAAAAACCATATCCTTGACCAGACAGACCTTTGTTGGCAAAGTAATGTCTCTGCTTTTTAATATGCTATCTAGGTTGGTCATAACTTTCCTTCCAAGGAGTAAGTGTCTTTTAATTTCATGGCTGCAATCACCATCTGCAGTGATTTTGGAGCCCCAAAAAATAAAGTCTGACACTCTTTTCACTGTCTCCCCATCTATTTCCCATGAAGTGATGGGACCAGATGCCATGATCTTAGTTTTCTGAATGTTAAGCTTCAAGCCAACTTTTTCACTCTCCTCTTTCACTTTCATCAACAGGCTTTTTAGTTCCTCTTCACTTTCTGCCATAAGGGTGATGTCATCTGCATATCTGAGGTTATTGATAGCTCTCCCGGCAATCTTGATTCCAGCTTGTGCTTCTTCCAGCCCAGCGTTTCTCATGGGGTACTCTGCATATAAGTTAAATAAGCAGGGTGACAATATACAGCCTTGCCATACTCCTTTTCCTATTTGGAACCAGTCTGTTGTTCCATGTCCAGCTCTAACTGTTGTTTCCTGACCTGCATACAGGTTTCTCAAGAGGCAGATCAGGTGGTCTGGTATTCTCATCTCTTTCAGAATTTTCCATGGTTTGTTGTGATCCACACAGTCAAAGGCTTTGGCATAGTCAATAAAGCAGAAATAGATGTTTTTCTGGATCTCGCTTGCTTTTTCGATGATCCAGCGTATGTTGACAGTTTGAGCTCTGGTTTCCCTTAGGGATAACCAATTTCTTTTACATCATTTGCTGAAAAGACGATCCTTTCTTCATTGAATTTTAAAAATTACCCTAAGGTAATGCTTTATCCTTTCTTCCTTCCCTATCCCTCCGTTCCTCTTTCTCTTTTTGGCCACTGCTTTACACAATCTACACTATCTTCACTGTGGCTGAAAACAGAGTTTTGGCACCTTCATGCTATGAAGTTTGGTGATGAGTGTGTATACAGAAGGCACACATTTATACTTTCTAAGTATTTATAAAACACCTAAACAGTATTTTGCTGGTCCATTTTCGCACTTTCGTAACCATCATTTAATTAATGAGCAAAAGAGAGATGGAAACAGGTAAGACCTTTCAGTCCTCTCTTGTCCAGCGGGCTCAGTGTCAGCAGCCTCAGTTCACCTGGGTTTATTTCTATCCCGGTGTACTGGGAGCACCAGGGACTTGGGAATGGGGCACAGGTGTCTCTGTAGCAAACGTGGTGATTTCGGCAAACAGATCTTACACAGATCTTCTTCCCTCCCTCCCTATTTCCTTCCTTCTACAAATAATAAACAACTAGTAGTGATATGTTATACAAAGTAGACCTTTTTTCTTTCATAGAGATTTTATTCCAGTGAAATAGGAAGAAGATAAGCAAGTAAAGTGAAAACAGAATGAACGTCATTTTACAGGGTTTCATCATTGTCATACATTGAAATACTCCAAACCTTCAGATAGTAGTTATGTTGATTATAATATCAGAATTACAAAATGTGTCATTAGAGTGATATGTTTTGACTCATTGACAATATTTTACTGATTTCCCAATATTTATGGCATATACCAGTACTGTCCTAGTTGCTGCAGTAATCTGAAAGAAAAAAACTGTGTAAGTTTTGATTTCCAAGAATTTATAATTTAGCTGAGGAGGTAAGAATATACGTAAGTACAAATATTTTAAATTAGTGTCATATAAAGAGAATGATAAATAAATGTAAAAAAAAAAAAAAAAAAAACTAAAATAGTCTAGTAAAGAGGAAAAGTCTCTTCCCTTGGGAATAATCATGGAAAAGCACCACTAAGTAACATCATAAAGCTGGGCTTTGCAGCCAACCATAATAGGCAGACAGAATTTCAAATAGTCACAGACCACAGTGGAGGCAAAATAATGAAGTGATGGCCCTGAGAGAGGGTCAGCACGGAGAGAAACATGACTCCTCTGTTTCAGAAATGATAGAAAGGCCAGTTTGACATTATAAAGTAGGAGACGCAAATACAAAAGGTACAAATGTGGGCAACACCTATTCAGTCTAGAAATATGCCTTTTTGTACCTAGACCCTATACTTAGAGTAGCTTCTCAAAGAATTCAAAGATTCAGACTTTGAATAGGATGGGAGAATGCCTTCACTTGTGTAATAATAGCTCTTTAAGATTTTAGACTGAATAATGGGTAAAATATAAAGTTTAATAAAAGAAAATTTTATTTTTCTTATTAAAGGCTGGAAATATTTGCATAATGTATCCACATGAAATCATAATAATTTGCTACTTTAATTCAGTTAAAAAAACTCAGACCATACCTTCATGAATCCACAGGGCACAATTTTGCTTTACTCTCATTCCATCCATTTTTCCAACATGTATCCCAATATATTTTATATCAGCAAAATGATAAGCTGATCCTTCTCACCCTAGTGTTTTTTTTCAATTGGGCAGCATGTTCAAAAATTGGAACATGTATTGAATCCTCATTCATATCACTTTATAATATTATTTACTTCATGTTGTGGCTGTAATGATAAAATGAGATCATATATATGGATTTGAAAAAATTGTATATAGTGTCAATTTAATATTACTAGATAAGAAACTTGATGACGGCTTAGACTACTCCTCACAGACCTTTGCATTCTCCATGTGCCTGCACCCCGGACACAGAACCTACTAACAGTCAGCAGCATTATTAAAAGTAGCAGTGATTCCACAGTACATTTATGTGCCTGTACACATAGAATCTGTTTAATATGTCTGATAAATGAATGGTCTATGAACTTGTTTACAAAGAATCTAGCATGTGATTAATCTATTTAATCATAGTGAATCCCTCAGAAGAGAAAAGTCATAGTACTTGTGTCAAAAAAAAGAACACCCAAAGAATTATTACTTGTTACACTTCTGGGATGATATATTTAGTGTGATGCTGAATAAAAGTCAAATTATATGTCTTCCACTGGCTTCACTTTATGTGTAAGCAGATATTGCCACACTATAGCATGCAAAAAAGAAGTTTAAAAGGTTTGAGCCTAAATATTTAAACATAATTTTTAATAATATATGACTAGGTAGATATATACATATTAACATATGTATATATAAACACAGAAATCTAGAAGTATATACCTATATATGTAAATATATAGATGTATAGATATTATAAATATACAGCCATGTGGTCTAAATTGAAATTAATATTGTTAGTGTCTCAGAATGTGCTGAGTTTCAAGTCGCATTCATAGGGCAACAAAATCAGAAACCGTGTTGTTAAAATTAAAACTATTCTAGAACTCTTACAGCATCCTATATGGGAGAAGCTGTCTGTAATAAAGATTGATGTAGCAGAAATTGTAACATATCCACCAAAATGAAATTTTACATTCAGGTTTGTGGATGAAAAATTTAAGACTTGTGGTAGTAAAGTGACGAGTTTTATGTATTATCCCCTTATGAATCTTTTTGACCATTTTTGGAAAAGTTTTATGGGGTTAAACGTCCAGGTTCAACAAACAAACACACACTTGGACACTGTGACGGATGAGGAAAGGCAGACACTGCGTCTGTGCCCGAGTGAGGGGAGTCTGAGTAAGTCGGCAGTGAGGATGGGAGCAGCCCGGTTCCTGCTGAGCATGCTACACACTTCGCAGGGCAGATCCTGAACACGTGCAAGGCCTCATGGTGCGGGTCAGCAACAGTGTCCAGCAGTGATGTGGAGCTCCTTCTAGGGTAAGTCACGAGTGTGTAATTTACCATGGAGTGGCCTATTTATGGTACACAGGGGGATACCTCGCTGGTTGCTTTTTCACACAGTTATTAAATCTTAGTGGCAGTTAAAATCCAGGATACTGTATGACTTTGCACAAGATGACAGGATGCTTCCTACATGCCTCTCGTCTTTGGAAAAAATGATATTAATTATAGGCTAATCAGAACTCAAGGAATGGGAAAAGCATGAGTTTTTGAGCCAGATGAACTTGCCTTCAAATCCCGGCTCTTTATTTAGCTTTTGTTGGCCCAAGTTTTATGTTTTTTTGTACAATAGACAGAACAATATGCACCTTGTATGATTATTTTGAGTATTTAACGAGATCAAAGTGAGTGAAAGTCGCTCAGTCGTGTCCA